>NC_065598.1:44667757-45952757 GCF_024542745.1 Macaca thibetana thibetana | reverse complement strand
CGTACTTCCTGTACAGCCTGTGGAACTGTGAGCCAATTCTCTTCTCTTTATAAATTACCCAGTCTCAGGTATTTCTTTATAGCAATGTGAGAACAAACTGATACCTCCAAACTAATTTTACAAGGCCAGCATTACCACATTACTAAAACCAGATGAGGACACAGCCAAAAAAGAAAACTACAGGCCAATATCCCTGATGAATAGATATTTGAAAATTTTTAATAAAATATTAAATTGAACAGCACATTAAAAAGATTGTCCACCATGATCAAATGAGATTTATCCCAGGGATGCAAGAATGGTTCAACATATGTAAATCAGTAAAGGTGATACATCACATTAATACAATGAAGGACAAAAACCATATGATCATGTCAATAGATGCAGAAAAAGCATTTGACAAAATTCAACATCTCTTTATGATAAAAACCTTCAACAAATTGAGTATAGAGGGAATGTACCTCAACACAATATAGGCTATATATGATAAATCCACAGCTAATACACTAAAAGTGGGAAAAGTTGAAAGCTTTTCCTTTAAGATTTGGAACAACACAAAGAAGCCTACTCTCACCACTTATAGTCAACATAGTACTGGAAGTACTAGCCAGAGCAATTAGGCAAGAGAAACAAATAAAAGGCATCCAAATTGGAAAGAAGGAAGTTAAATTGTCCCTGTTTGCACATGACACAATCTTACATACTGAAAACCCTGAAGATTCCATCAAAAAATGTTAGAACCAATAAACACATTCAATAAAGTTGTAGGATAGAAAATCAACATGCAAAATTCAGTAGCATTTTTATACACTTATAGCAAACTATCAGAAATATAGATTAAAAATTCTATTTATAATATTTACAAAAATTAAAATACTTAGGAACAAATTTAACCAAGGAGATGAAAAATCTCTACACTGAAAACTGGGAAACATTGCTGAAAAAAAAATTGAAGAAGACATAAAAAGGATGGAAAGGTATCCTGTGTTCATAGATTGTAAGAATTAAAATTGTTAAAATGCCCATACTACCCAAAGCAATCTATAGATTCAATGCAGTTCCCATCAAAATACCAATGACATTCTTCACAGAAATAGAAAACAATACTAAAGCTTGTATGGAACCATGCAAGACCTTGAATAGCCAAAGAAATTTGGAGGAAAAAACCAAAACAAAACACAGAAAAACAATGCAAAGCTGGAGGCATCACGCTATCTGACTTCAAAATGTACTACAAAGCTATAGTAATCAAGACAGCATGGTACTGGCATAAAGACAGACACACAGACCCATGGAACGGAAAAGAGAACCCAGAAATATATCCACACGTTTACAGTAAACTGATTTTTGATGAAGGTGCCAAGAATATACAATAGGGAAAGGACAGTCTCTTCAACAAATGGTGTTGGGAAAACTGGGTAGACACACACAGAAGAATGAAATTAGACCTTTATCTCTCACCGTATAAAATCCACTCACAAAAAAGGTTAAAGACTTAAATGTTAGACCCCAAACTATGAAACTTCTAGAAGCAAAAACAGGAGAGAAGCTTTAAGACATTTGTCTGGGCAATTATTTTGTTTATTTATTTATTTTTAACACGACCTCAAAGCACAGGTAACAGAAGCAAAAATAGACAAATAGATGCAGTGGAGACTGCATCTGCCCAGCAGGCACAGAACCTCACCCTCCCCACTCCACCGCCAGTCTACACCCACTGCCAGATCACCATGAATGATGATATCACTGCTCTCATCTTCGACAAAGGCTCCAGCATGTGTAAGGCTGTCTTCATGGGTGATGATGCTCCCCAGCTGTCCTCCCTTCCATCATGTGGTGCCCACGGCACCACAGCATGATGCTGGGCCTAGGTCAGAAGGAATCCTACATGAGCAATGAGGCCCAGAGCAAGAGAGGCATTCTGACCCCACCCTGAAATACCCCATAGAGCACGGCATTGTCACCAAATGGGACGACATGGAGATCTGGCACCACAACTTTTACAACAAGCTATGTGAGGCTCCCGAGGAGCACCTCATACTGCTGACCGAGGCTCCCCGAACCCCGAGGTCAACCATGAGAAGATGACCCAGATCATGTTTGAGACTTTCAATGCCCCAGCCATGTACTTGACCATCCAGGCTGGTACACCTCTGGCAGTGCCACTGGCATTGTGATGGACTCTAGTGATGGGGTCACCCACACTATGCCCATCTATGAGGGGTACACCATCCCCCACACCATCCTGCCTCTGGACCTGGCTGGCCAGGACCTGACTACCTCATGAAGATCCTCAAGGAGGGTGGCTACAGCTTCACCACTACTGCTGAGTGGGAAATTATGCTTCACATCAAGGAGAAGCTGTGCTATATCACCCTGGACTTCGAGCAGGAGATAGCCACTGCAGCCTCCAGCTCCTCCCTGGAGAAGAGCCAGGAGCTGCTCAACGGCCAGGTCATCACCATCAGCGACCAGTGGTTCCACTGCCCCAATACCTCTTCCAGCCTTCCTTCCTGGGCATGGAATCCTGTGGCATCCACAAAACTACCTTCACCTCCATCATGAAGTGTGATGTGGACATCTGCAAAGACCTGTACACCAATACAGTGCTGTCTGGCGGCACTACCATGTACCCTGCCATTGCTGACAGGATGCAGAAGGAGATCACCGTCCTGACTTCCAGCACGATAAAGATCAAGATCATTGCTCCTCCTGTGCATAAATACTCTGTGTGTTTTGATGGCTCCATCCTGACCTCCCTATCCACCTTCTAGCAGATGTGGATCAGCAAGCAAAAATACCAAGAAGCCAGCTCCTTCATCACCCACAGCAGATGCTTCTAGGTGGACTGTGACTTAGTTGTATTACATCCATTCTTGACAAAAACCCAACTTGCCAGAAAACAAGATAAGATTGGCATGGTCTTACTGTTATTATGATTATTATTATTTGTTGTTGTTTTTTAGCTTGACTCAAGATTTGAAAACCGGAAAGGTGGAGGTGACAGCAGTCAGTTGGAGCGAGCATCCCTCAAAGTCCTACAATGTGGCCGAGGACTTTGATTGTGCATTGTTCCTTTTTTAAATAGTCATTCCAAATATCACGAGATGCATTGTTACAGGAAGTCCCTTGCCCTCCCAAAAGCCACCCCACTTCTCTCTAAAAAGAATGCCCCAGTCCTCTCCACACAGGGGAGGTGATAGCATTGCTTTCATATAAATCATGTAATGCAAAAAATTTTTAATATTCACCTTAATACTTTTTAAATTTTGTTTTATTTTGAATGATCAGCCATTGAGACCCCTCTTTTTTGCCCCTCAACTTGAGATATATGAAAATTTTTGGTCTCACTGGGAGCCGGTGGAGGTGTGGAAGCAGCCAGGGCTTACCTGTACACTGACTTGAGACCAGTTGAATAAAAGTGCACACTTTAAAAAAAAAAGATACCAATTCCAACCTTACTCTGGTATAACATCACATGACAGATAACAGGCCCTAAAGCAAATCAAAGTATTCTATCCTAAAATATGTTTCTTTGACATATTTTGAAATGGCCTTGCAAAACCATCTCTTATGGGTGGGGGAAATCTACATTCTGTAGAGAATGCCCTTCCCTTTCCAGGTCTTTTCCTGTTCCAGGAGAGAATTAACTAAGAGTCTGACACCTTTTTAAGGTCCAATAAGAAACATTCACCACCTATTCTCTCTGTAACTTGCTACCTGGAGCCTTCATCTATATCACAAGAATCTTGGATTCCACAACCACCTCCTTACCTTAAGTCAAGTTGACTTTAACTCTTCAGGCAGAGATTAACTCTTTCAACCAATTTGCTAATCAGGAAAACCTTTGAATGTGCCTATGACCTAGAAGACCCCCTGCTTTGAGATGTCCCACCTTTGTGGGCCAAACCAATGTATACCTTACCTATATTGATTTATGTCTTTGCCTATGACTTCTGTCTCCCCAAAATGTATAAAATCACCCTATAGCCCTACCATCTTGGGCACATGTTCTCAGGAGCCCCTGAAGCTGTACCATGGGCCATGACCCTTAATCTTGGTAAAATAAACCTCTAAATTGATTGAGACCTGTTTCAGATACTTTTTGGTTTACAGAAGATACAACCTAAAGAACAGGGAAAATATTTGCAAACCATACATCTTATAAGGGGTTAATAACCAAAGTCGCAGTGAACTCTAACAAATCAATAGTGAAAACACAAGCAATCTGATTTTTAAAATGAGCAAAAGACCTAATGTATTAGTCCATTCCCACACTGCCATGAAGTAATACCCAAGACCTGGGTAATTTATAAAGAAAAGAGGTTTAATTGACTTAAGTTATGCATGGCTGGAAAGGCCTCAGGAAACTTACCATCATGGCAGAAGGCAAAGGGGAAGAAAGGCACCTTCTTCATAGGGCAGCAGGAAGGAGATGTGCTGAGCAAAGGGGAAAAAGCCCCTTATAAAATCATCAGATCTTGTGAGAACTCACTATCATGAGAACAGCATGGGGGTAATCGCTCCCATGATTCAGTTACCTCCCACAAGGTCCCTCCCACAACATGTGGGGATTATGGGAACTACAAGATGAGATTTGGGTGGGGACACAGCCAAACCATATCACCTAAATAGGCATTTTTCAAAAGAAGACACACAAATGACCAACAGGTATATGAAAAAATGCTCAACATCACTAATCATCAGGGAAATGAAAATCAAAACCACAATGAGATAAGCTCACACCTATTAGAGTGGCTATTGTCAAAAAGATAAAAGACAACTTTTAGAAAGGATGTGGAGAAAAAGAAACCCTTGCATGCTAATATAATTTATAATTGCATGCTAATATAAATTAGTACAACCATTATGGAAAACATTATGGGGGTTTCTCAAGCAATTAAAAATACAACTACCTTAGGATCCAGCAATCCCACTACTGGGTGTATATCCAAAGGAAATAAAATCAGTATGTTGCAGAGATATCTGTGCCCCCATGTTGATCGCAGTAATATTTACAATAGCCATGATGTTTAATCAACCTAAGAGTCCATCGATGGATGAATGAATAAAGAAAATGTGGTACATATACACAGTGGAATACTGTTCAGTTACAAAAAAGAAGGAAATTCTGTTGTTTGCAGCAAAATGGATGATCCTGGAAGACATTATGTTAAGTGAAATAAGCCAGGCATAGCGAGACAAATACCACATATTCTCACTCATATGTGGAATCTAAAAATGTTGACCTTATAGAATTAAAAAGAAGACTGGCAACTACCAGAGGCTAGGGTGGTTGCGGGGAGGGGAGTTAGGGAGATATTGGTGAAAGTATACGTAATTACAATTAGGTAGGAGGAATAAGTTCAAGAGGTCTGTTGTATAGTATGGTGACTATTGTCAATAATGATATATTTTTGAAAAATGCTAAGAGAGTAGATGTTAAGTGTTCTTACCACAAAGTGACAACTATGTGAGGTAATGCATTTATTAATTAGCTAGATTCAACCATTCTACAATGTATATATACTTCGAAACATTATGTTCCACATGATAAATACATACAATTTTATATGTCAATTTAAAAATAAATACATTTGAAAAACAAAACAACAACAAAAATAAAATGGTATTCTATATTCTCCTTAGCTTTGGCAAGAAAAATGTCAAAGATATAAATAAATGGTTGAATGAATTCGTGGAGAAAATATAAACCCAAACCTTCTTTTATAATGCTAATGTTTCTTCAAGGAATGAAAAGTAATTTTAATATTACCTTAAATAAGCCATGGTTAATAAAATTATAGATACTCATGATAATATGTCGGGCAGTATGATTTGTCAGATATCATCTCAATTATCACAAGGGCACCTCAAAGTAGGCTTTATTTTCAGATGAGGAACCTGGAGCTTAGAGAGAGCATTTATACTACCCAAGGTCTTGCAGCTTCTAAGGGGTGGAGCTGGAATTGGAACTCAAATAGTGAGACTTGAGAACTTACTTTCCAAGATGAATATGTTATACCGCTTCCCTGCATGCTAAAATAGGAGCACAGTCTTGGTCATAAAATGGTGTTTTTGAAGTGCATGGTAGCATAAATTATTTTGGGACCATCTTTTCCTTCTTTTTTTTTTTTTTTTTTTTTTTTTTTGAGACGGAGCCTCGCTCTGTCCCCCAGGATGGAGTGCAGTGGCCGGATCTCAGCTCACTGCAAGCTCCACCTCCCGGGTTCACTCCATTCTCCTGCCTCAGCCTCCTGAGTAGCTGGGACTACAGGGCGCCCGCCACCGCGCCCGGCTAATTTTTGTATTTTTTTTAGTAGAGACGGGGTTTCACTGTGTTAGCCAGGATGGTCTCGATCTCCTGACCTTGTGATCCGCCCGTCTCGGCCTCCCAAAGTGCTGGGATTACAGGCTTGAGCCACCGCGCCCGGCCATCTTTTCCTTCTTATACTCATTGCCCTTGTGAATACATTTCTGAAATATTTATTTGATTCATGCCTTCCTACTGCATTTTAAGCTCAATGACGTTGGGTTCTGTCTTTCTGTCCACCTCTGCGTTCCAAATTCCAGCACAGTTAGTTACTGTACAGAGAGAGCATTAAGGAGCTTTTGTTGATTGTATAAGTGATCCGTTCCTCTACTTCTCTTTGTTAATGAGGAAAAGACAAGTTGCTGAGGAATGTAAGACAATTTTAATTATCTGGTTTCTATAACTATGGTACCCTGTCCTGACAGCTCTTAACACTTGTAATATCTAATTATTCAGGAGGCAACATTTGTTAGCTACCTTATTTTAAGCAGAATATCAACTCTTAGATGGGAATTATATTTTCATATTCATAGGGTTCAGAAATGTACCTTTTGAAGTTTTCGTGGGGGTGGTATTTTAAATGTACTTTTAAAAAGCTGCACTCGAAGGAACTAATTTGAGTTTTTTTGGCTGACAAGATTTTCCTAGGTATGGCTGAGATGTTAACAAATGTACCTTTTCAGTAGTAATATGTGCATATTATAGAGTGCTGTACTTGAAGATGACTCTGTATCTTCCCTTGGAACCTTAGGAAGGAGCGCCATGTTTGATCTTTCTACACTCTGCAGCTGTGGAACCTATAACATGTTTTGCTGCCATTCATTCACAGTACGCAAGATGAGTTTTATATAGTACCTAGGAAAGTGCCTGGTACATAGTAGGCACTCAATAAATGCTGGTTGGCTGACTGATTGAATGAATAAATACATGAATCTATGGTTTGAATCAACTTGATATGAGTTACAGAATCAGAAATGCTTCCTCTCTGCCTGCAAATGACCAAACTCCCATATGCATACATTTGGGCGGATTAAAGCTTTAGAAGGCAGTTAGAATGCAGCTATACCAAATGAGTTTCTAACCCACTACCTTGAATTAGTATTGCAGACTTAGAGCTTTCCAAGCTCTAGATGAAACAAAAAATTTAAGAAGATCAAATATAGGACAGGCCCATTTCGATGAGAAGTAGGGAATGTGGGATGTGCAAAGAAATATGTCCAGGATAGGAAATCAGATGGACAGGATGAGGGGCCTGTAGAGGCACCAAAAGCCACATTTTTGGCTCCCCATTCACCATCTGAGTCCACTCAGATTGCTGTGTACAGTGAGCAGAGCAGGGCTGCAGCCCAAAGAGACAGGTGGCTGTCCATGACTTTAGAGTACTTCTTATTTGGACTGTCATGTGTATGTCTCTGGTAAATGTGGTACGGAATGCTTGACAGTTCCAGCTCTCCCAGCCCTAGCAGAGTGAGCTAAACATTTGCTGTGTCAGCCAACCTCCAAGGAGGACTGTAATGATCCTTGCCTCTTGACATTCAAGTCCTTGTGTAGACCCTTCCTATACCGAATAGGACATTGCAGAGTGATGATGTGTGACCTCTGAGGTTAGATCATAAAAGACAGCCTAGCTGCCACGCTGGGCTCTTGGACAGTTTGCTCTGGAGGAAACTAGTAACCTTGTCATGGGGACACATACACAGCCTTGTAGAGAGGACCATGTGGAGAGAGGAACTAAGGCCTCCCACCAACAGTCAGCACCAACTTCCTAGGCGTGTGAGTGAACCACCTCAGAAACAGATGCTCCAGCCCTAGGTGAGCCTTTATTTGACTTCAGCCCTGGCTGGTATCTTGAGTACAACCTCATGAGAAATCAGAACTAGAACCACTGAGCCATGCTGTCCTCAGATTCTTGACGCCTGGAAACTGTGGAAGCTATTAAATGTTTATTGTTGTTTTAAGCCACTAAGTGCAGTGATCTTTTTTTACACAGCATTAGAGATGAATTCATTTTCTTTGTCTTGAAGTCTGTGATCATAATTGCTATTATGCCAGTTTGTTAAGCAGGTATCAAGTCTTCTAGATCTCTCTAAAGGTGGTGATTTTTTTTTTCTTTGTTCTAGTTTCATGTAAGAACTCAAGAATGTGAGAATATAGAGCAAATGCTAGAGTCAGGCAGACATGCATTTGAATCTTGGTTTGGCCACCTGTGTGACTTTGAACACGTTACTTAACTGGTAAATTTATTACGAGCATTAAAAGAACAAATGCATTTCAAGTGCTTTAGATAGTGTATGACTTAGAGTAAGAACTCAAGAAATGCTATTATAGTTATTACCTTTATATACAAAGATGCCCCTGAGGGCCTTGCCTTATAGGCAGCAACCACTAGCCAATACTCTAAAGTAGCTGAAGTGTGTTCTGTGCCTAAATGGAGAATTTGATTTCTATTAGAATTATTAACTAAGTTTATTAAGATATCATTTATATGCCATAAAATGTATCCACTTTAAGTACACAATTCAATGATTTTTAGTAAATGTACTGAGTTGTGCAATTATTACCATCACCTAGTTTTAGAATATTTTCATTGCCCTGAAAGGAAATCTTGTGCCCATTTCTAGTCACTTCCCATTCTTACTTCCAGTCCCAGGCAACCACTAATCTACTTTCTGTCTCTATAGATTTGCTTTTTTTTTTTTTTTTTTTTGACGTTCCATATAAAAAGAATCATACAATATGTGGTCTTTTGTGTCTGGATTCTTACACATGGTATGTTTCTGAGATTCTTTCATGTTGTGGCATGTATCATTACTTTATTTCTTTTTATTGCCAAAAATATTCTATTATTTGGCTATACCACATTTTGTTTATCCATTCATTCATCAGTGGACACTTGGTTTGCTTCCGTGTTTTGGCTTTTGTGGATGCTTCTGCTATGAATATTGGTGTACGAGTTTTTTGCGTGGGCAAATGTTTTCACTTAGCTTGGATAGACACCAAGGAGTGGAATTGATAGGTAGTATGGGAAAAGTATATTTAACTTTTAAAGAAACTGCCAAACCATTTTCCAAAGTGGCTACACCACTTTGGAAATGAGAGTTCTTGTTTATTCACATTGTTGCCAACATTTCTTATTGTTTATTTTTTTGATTTGTCTTGATTGCTATAGCTTTATAGTTTTTAAAATTGCAAAGTGAAAGGCCACCAAATTTCTATTAAAAATCATTTTAGCTCTTCTGCGTCTTTTGGTTTTTCATAAAAATTTTAGGATCAGCTTATGAATTTTTGTGAGAGAAATTGAGAGAAAGAGAAAGAGAAAGCCTGCTGGAATTTTGATGAGGACTACACTGAATCTACTGATTAATTTGGAATAATTGCCATTTTAAGAATAAGAAGTTTTCCAGTTCATGAACATGGACCTTCTCCATTTATTTAAATTTTCTTTAATTTCCCTCAGCAATGTTTTATAATTTTTATTGCACATGTCTTGCAATTCTTTTGTTAAATGTATTCCTAAATTTTTATTCTTTTAGGTAATCTTTTGGATGGAATTATTTTCTTAATTTCACTTTTGGATTGTTCATTCTTTATATATATATATATATATGTATAAATACAATTGATTTTCATATATTGGTATCGTCTTTTGCAACCTTGCTGAACTTGTTTATCAGTTCTAATATGTGTTTCAGGGACACCTTAGGAGGTCCTGGCCAGACCTCCAGTGCAATGTGGAGTAGAATTGGTGAGATGGACATCCTTTCCCTGTTTCTGATTTTGGGGAAAAAGCATTCAATCTTTCACCATGAAATAGGATGATAATGGTAACTATAGGTTTTTCATAGATGCCCTTTCTCAGATTGAGGAAGTTCCCTTCTATTACAACTTTGTTGAGTGTTTTTATCATAAAAGGGTATTGAATTTTGTGAAATGCCTGTTCTGCATCTATTACGTTAATTGAATTTTGGCTTTAAACTAACTTTGCATTCCTGGGATAAATCTCACTTGGTCTTGCACAAGCAAGAATATGTATATGTGTATTATGCTGTTTAGTGGAGTATTATATAGATGTTAGATAGGTCAAGTTGTTTGATATATGTATAGCAATACATATAAGGCACAGAAGTCTTATATATCCTAGCTGATGTCCTGTCTAATCATTCTATCAATTATTGAGAGCCCAATATTGAAATCTAAACATTTATTGTTGAGTTGTATATTTCTCCATTTTTGATTGATGTATGCTGTAGGCGTAATAATGGCTCCCCAAATATGTCTGAGTGATAATTCCTAGAACCGATGACTATGTTATATTACATGGCAAAAGATAATTATGGTGGGAGGTGAAACTAAAATGTCTAATCAGCTGACCTTAACAATATCAGAAGTAGCTCTTAGTCTAAAATGACTCATCTTTCCTTCCTGCCCACAAAAGTACACAACCAACACCGAATTACAAAATCATGTTCTGTCTTTATAGAGTAAGGGAACAGGATCCAGTATCCCATTCATTATATCAAGAAGCAAAAGATTTGGGTTCTTTTTCAGCCTTTTGTGTGACATTGAGCAAACTACTCAATTTTACTGAGCCACAATTTTGTATCTTCAAAATATGTTTTACTTATTGCAGGATAATATATATTAAATGCTTGAGCTCTTCAAGTAGATGTTAAGAAATAGGGATAAAATAATCTAAAGCTTATTTTATGCAATAAGAGAGGTGGTGTGTTTGAAAACATTCTCTGCATGGGTACTGGGAAGCAGCAACTCTTTTTCACAAAAATGCCAAGGGTTAAATATGGGAAAAATCTTGAGATTACTTTCCATCTCACAACAAATGACATTTACAACCAATTCTGGTTGTCTTTTACATTCTGTACATTTAGTTCTGAGAGAGAACTGCTTCACGCAGGCTTCTGAAACCTTTTTGCTGCCATGGTGAAGCTGAAACTCCTCCCCCCACCTCCATCTCTTCACCATTTGACTTGGAAAATTTAACGTGATAATATCTCAGCATTGTTCCTGTGACTTTAACACTGTGAGCCCTTCAGAGAATCCAATGACCACTTCCTTTTCTCACATCTGTGTGCTCTTAATTTGGCCTTGCCACTGTCGCCTGCTCTCCAGCGCTTTCCCCTCCTCACTCCACCCCTGCTAACACACACCTACTCACGCAATTTACACCCACACAATGACTCCAACATAAAGTGTGGGCTTGTGAAGTGGCAGACTTTTTGAAAACCACAAATGCAGATATCAAGGCAATTTCCAATTACATAAATTGCAGGGCCCAGTGCAAAATAAAAATGCAGGACTCCTTGTTCAAAAAGCAGGAACAAAGTACATTAGAGGTAATAAAATGTGAAGCTTTATCCTTTCTTCCATGGTCTCTTTTTCTCAACTAGTCATTACGTTTTTTATTTGCTAATGTGGTTCTAAGTAAAGTTAAAAATTTAAATTATTAGCATGAATTGGGCCATTTATTTTTGTGTTACCCAGTGCTACTTTTAAATCAAAATATAAGAGCATTTAACCCATATGCAGAATCACCAAAATTATGCAATTAGTATTTTGTAGGTCACATATGGATATGTATTTCATTCTTACCAGAACAGTGGAAAACACTACACAAAACAAAGCCAAATACTTTCATTTCACATCTTGATATGCACACATGCTACCAACACTTTTTGCCTTTGGCTTACTGATGAATAAGGAAAAACTGAAAGGAAAAGGAACTATGAGTTGGCCTATTTTCTGCTTCCTTTTATATCATCATTTTCAGAGAAAGTGGTTGGCTAATAAAGGAAAGCAACAAGGGTAAGATAAGATGTAATGGGGTCTCTTGGTTGTCTGTGTTTCTCAGAACATCATTACGTTCTATTTTTTTCTTTTTTTTTTTTTTTTTGAGATGGAGTCTCACTCTGTCGCCCAGGTTGGAGTGCAGTGGCACGATCTCGGCTCACTGCAACCTCCGCCTCCCGGGTTCAAGCGATTCTCATGCCTGAGCCTCCCGAGTAGCTGGGATTACAGACATGCACTACCATGCCCAGCTAATTTTTCCATTTTTAGTACAGACTGGGTTTTGCCATGTTCGCTGGGCTCTCTCGAACCCCCGGACCTCAGGTGATCTGCCCGCCTCAGCCTCCCAAAGTGCTGGGATTACAGGCGTAAGCCACAGTGCCTGGCCAGAACACCATTACCTTCTTGGCAAGTTTTGGTTCAGGCCAGGTTCAGTGGCTCACGCCTATAATCCCAGGACTTTGGGAGGCTGAGGCGGGAGGATCACTTGAGATCAGGAGTTTGAGACCAGCCTGGCCAACCTGACGAAACCCGGTCTCTACTAAAAATACAAAAATTAGCCAGGTGTGGTGGCAGGCACCTGTAATCCTAGCTGCCCTGGAGGCTGAGGCAGGAGAATCGCTTGAGCCCAGGAGGCAGAGGTTGCAGTGAGCCGAGATGGCACCACTGCACTCCAGCCTGGGTCACAGATCAAGACTCTGTCTCAAAGAAAAAAAAAAACTCTGGTTCAAATGGTAACATGGCTTTTTGCGTTGTCAGTGACCTTACTTATTCAGTTGTAGAAGTAACACCCTCAAGTTGATTCACTTTTAGTGTCAGCAAACTCTTGGGGCATCATGGTTCCACTGGAATTCTGTGCTCTGGAGGTATTAAAATGTTCTATGTGAACAAGGCAACAAGGACTAGTGGATACACATGCTGCTCCTATCTTGTCTGCTTATGCTCATGCTCCATTGTTCCATCAGACTTCACTTACAAGATACAAGTTTGAAGATTAAATTACTAAGACCTTTGAGACAGCAACAGCAAGGCATTAAACCAAGCGCAAGACCCCTCAGAGTATGAGGCCCTGTGTGACTGCACAGGTGGCACACTCATGAAGCTGGCCCTGAGACCATCTTTTTCTTTAACTTCCTCCCTTTTAGCAGGCATGTCACCTTTGCTACTTCCTCTCCAAATCATTTTCAAAGTAGTTCATAAATTAGAAATCTGCATAGGTGTTCATCACTGTCATCTGGCATGCCGAGGGACACGTGCTCAAGCAGGATTGCTCGTTCTCCTCATTTGCCCCCAAAAACTGCACTGAAGCTGGATGTTTTAGGAGAATTTCTGGAAAAGAATATCCCAGCCCTGCCGTGCGCGGTGGCTCAAGCCTGTAATCCCAGCGCTTTGGAAGGCCGAGGCGGGCGGATCATGAGGTCAGGAGATCGATACCATCCTGGCTAACATGGTGAAACCCTGTCTCTACTAAAAATACAAAAAATATTAGCCGGGCTTGGTGGCGGGCGCCTGTAGTCCCAGCTACTCAGGAGGCTGAGGCAGGAGAATGGCGTCAACCTGGGAGGCAGAGGTTGCAGAGAGCAGAAATCGCGCCACTGCACTCCAGTCAGGGACACAGAGGGACAGTCCGTCTCAAAAAAAAAAAAAGAAAGAAAAGAAAAACAAAGAATACCCCAGCCCCTTGCAATACTGTAGTGTACGATGAAGTTACATCCCTGAGTTCTAAGGATGCAAAAAGTAGCCTGAGGGCTTTGGCCTTGATATCACCTAGGAGGCCATGTTTCTTCCTTATAACAGAGGCTGTTGCTGGCAAGCATTCCTGCTTCATCTATTTTTTTCTTGTATTTTATTATTATTTATTACATTTTAAATAATAACTTTATTGAGATGTGATGCACATACCATAAAATTTATTCTTTTGGAGTGTACAAAATCCAACAGTTTTCAGTATATTCACAAAATTGTATAACCATCACCACTGCCTAATTCCGGAACATTTTTATCCACCCGCAAGGATAAAACTGTATCCCATTTTTATCCCCCCATTAGGAGCCATTCCCCATTCCCTCCTCCTGCAGTCTCTGGCAACCATCAATTCACTATCTGTCTCCATGGATCTGCCTATTCTGGAATTTAATATAAGTTGAATCATACAATATGTGGCCTTGATGCCTGGCTTGTTTAGCTTAGCATAATGTTTTCAAGGTCTATTCATGTTATAGCATGTATTAAAACTTTATTTCTTTTTATGACTGAATAATATTCCATTGTATGGGTATGCCACATTTTGTTTATTCAGTCATCATTTGGGTTGCTTCTACCTTTTGGCTATTATGAAAAATGTTGGGCCAGGTGCGGTGGCTCACAGCTGTAATTCCAGCACTTTGGGAGGCCGAGGCGGGTCACAAGGTCAGGAGATTGAGACCAGTCTGGTCAATATGGTGAAACCCTATGTCTACGAAAAATACAAAAATTGGCAGGCGCCTGTAGTCCCAGCTACTCGGGAGCCTGAGGCAGGAGAATCGCTTGAAGGTGGGAGGCGGAGGTTGCAGTGAGCCATATTGCGCCACTGCACTCCAGCCTGGACAACAGAGAGAGACTCTGTCTCAAAAAAAAGAAAAAGCAAAATACTGTAATAGACATTCATGTACAAGTTTTTGTGTGGACATATGTTTTCAGTTCTCTTGGGGAAATAAGTAGGTGTGGAATAGCTGGGTCATGTGATAACTGTATGATTCACTTTGTGAGGAACTGCCAGACTGTTTTCCACTGTGGCTGCACCATTTTATATTTCCACCAGCAACATATGAGAGTTCTAATTTTTCCCCATCCTCATCAACACTTGTTATTACCTGTCCTTTTGATTATAGCCATCTTAGTGGGTATGAGGTGTTATCTCATCATAGTTTTGATTTTTAGTTGTCTAATGACTAATAATATGTGTTTATTGGCCCATATGTCTTTGGAGAAATGTCTACTCAAACTTTTGCCCGATTTGTAATTGGGTCATTTGTCTTTTTGTTTTTATATTGTATTTTATGTTGTAACCTCTTTTGTTAAATTTATTCCTGTTTATCCTTTTTTGTTTTTTCTGGGTCCTCTTCTCAGTAGAGACATTTTTATTCTTTTTGATGCTATTCTAAATAGGATTGTTCCCGTAATTTCATTGTCAAATTGTACATTGTGAGTATATTGAAGTACGAATGATTTTGTATACTGGTCTTGTATCTTGCAATCTTGCTGAACTCATTTATTAGTTCTAATAATTTTGGTGTCCATTCCTTATGATCTTCTCTAAATAAGACCTTGTCATCTGTGAATATAGATAGTTTTACTTCTTCCTTTCTGATCTGTATGTCTTTTATATGTTTTTCTTGTCTAATTGCCAGGGCTATAACCTCCATTACAATATTGAATAAAAGTGGTGAGAATGGACATCCTTGCCTTTTTCCTGATTTTACAGGGAAAGAATTTAGTCTTCAATCATTAAGTATGATATTCACTGTGAATTTTTGTAGATGCCCTTTCTCAGTGTTATATATAAAGTTTTGGTGCCACAGAAGAAATAGCACTTGAATATAAAGTTTTCTTTTTAATTCTCAGCAAGGCAAGGTACTTCTATAGAAGGGTGCGCCCTTATAGGTGGAGCAATGGTGAGCGCACACTTGGACAAGGGAGGGGAAGGGGTTCTTATCTCTGATGCACGTGGCCCCTGCTGCTGTGTCATTCCCCTATTGGCAAGGGTTAGACCGCACAGGCTAAACTAATTCCGATTGGCTAATTTAAAGAGAATGACGGGGTGAGTACTTTGGCGGGAGTCAGGGCAGAGCAGGTAGCAGATGATCCGAATGAGTCAGGGTAGAGTAGGTAATCGGAATGAGTCAGGGTGGAGTAGGTAATCAAAAAAGGTTGCTTTACGAGGAAGTTAAGTTTAAAAGTAGAAGGCAAAGAATTGAACATACTTACATATTCTTTGAGAAGAAATTTAGAACTCATATCTAACATCAGGTTAAGATCTCTTCTATTCCCAGTTTCTTGAGTGTTTTTATCATGAAAGTGTGCTGGATTTTCTCAATGGTATTTCAGCATCTTTTGATGTAATCATGTGGTTTTTGTCCTATATTTTATTAATATGGTATGTTATATTGGTTGATTTTTGCATGTTAAACAACCTTGCATTCTTGTGATAAAGTCCACTTGGCCATGGTATATAATTCTTTTTACACGTTGCTGGATTCAGTTTGCCAGTTTGCTAGTATTTTTCTTTTTCTTTTGAGAAGGAGTTTCAGACTTGTTGCCCAGGCTGGAGTGCAATGGTATGATCTTGGCTCACCCCTACCTCCGCCTTCTGGGTTCAAGCGATTCTCCTGCCTCAGCCTCCCAAGTAGCTCAGATTACAGGCATGCACCACCATGCCCAGATAATTTTGTGTTTTTTGTAGAGATGGAGTTTCACTATATTGGCCAGTCTGGTCTCCAACTCCTGACCTTGTGATCCGCCTGCCTCGGCCTCCCAAAGTGCTGGGATTACAGACATGAGCCACTGTGCCCAGCCTTGCTAGTATTTTTTCTAAGGATTTTTGCTTCTATAGTCATAAGAGGTATTGATTTATAGTGTGTTTAGTAACTTTCCTGGACTAATTCTATAAAATCTGTATTCTTTGTTGTGTGTAGCCACTGAAGTCTCTGCTTAATTACCATAGTGGTCAGCTATTAATGCAATTAAGTTTCTCTTAAATGTCTTGAACCAATAAGTCTCCCAGCCTTTGCTGAAGTGCTCCATATATGTGTTGGAATATGCTTTGAATGTTTCAGCAGGCAGGCTTGCACCTCTGCCTTAGCCTTCTCTTCCTGCTTGTGCAGAGCCTCAAGATCAGCCAGAGATGAGAGTTTAGTCTTCTTTTTCTCACATACATTGTATTAGGTTTTAAGTGTAGGGCTCTCTGAGGTCTTTCCTGGACCATGCACACAGACCAGCACATTCACATGACCTCTTAGATTCCCTGGAATATGTCAGAACTCCTCAAAGCCCCTTATGAACATCTAATTCCTCGTTTTTTTTCTTTTACATTTTTTGATGAGTCTCTTGTTGGCCCCAACTAGTAACACCACCTTAGGCAGCTGTGATGTTATGCAGCTGTCAATTATTGTTTTTATAAATACCCTACAGGGTATTTGTCAGAGTAGGCTTTTGTACAGAGAAGGCTCTGACTCAGGCCAAATGAAAATGAGGCCTGAGAATGGAACTTTTTAGTGAACTGCCAGACATGTTAAACAGTAATAATTCTCTGGGGTTGGATCTTTTGGGAAACTCCAAACCTCTTTTTTTTTTTGAGACGGAGTCCACTCTGTCACCCAGGCTGGAGTGCACTGGCACAATCTCAGTTCACTGCAACCTCTGCCTCTGGGGTTCAAGCGATTCTCATACCTCAGCCTCCTGAGTAGCTGGGATTACAGGTGTGTGCCACCATGCTTGGCTAATTTTTTTTTTTTTTTTGTATTTTTAGTAGAGACGGGATTTCACCATGTTGGTCAGGCTGGTCTTGAACTCCTGACCTCATGATCCACCTGCCTCAGTCTCCCAAAGTGCTGGGATTACAGGCCTGAGCCACCACACCTGGCCAACTCCAAACCTCTTTTGCTCTCTCCAGTGGATGCTAGGCTGCTGGATTTTCCAGCCACTGTAGTTACAGTTTTTAAAGCTTTTAAGGCTACTGCGGAGCTGGGGAGAGAGGGATGGGATTCAGATAGGTTAAGAGGCTACAATATTTGCTGTTCTTACCAAGATTTAGCCAATTTTCTTGAATAAACATTCCTAAGATTGTTGCAAGTTTTAATTTCCAGAGTCCTGAAAACGTTGATTCTGACAGTTTTTTTCTAGTGTTCTCCTTGCTTTTATGAGGAGCAGATTTTCAGAGGTTCTTGCTCTACCATTCCAGAAGTTGACATTGAGCTGCTTCACCTATCTTAATAAAAAAAGAAAAGAAAAAGTTTCCCTGTATTTACACAAAAAGGAAACTGTTCTTAATTTTTCTTTGCCTCTCTGTGCTCACAGCCGGTGCCTCTCAGAGCTAAAGGGGTATTCTCAGGCCTTTTTCCATAAACTAACATTCATTAAACCTGGGACTGGTTGTGAAGGGACCATAAAGTGTGGCCCTGTTCTCCAGGAGCCTTTTCTTCTTTTCTTTTCTCTTCTCTTCTCTTCTCTTTTCTTTTTTCTTTGACAGAGTCTAGCTCTGTTGCCCAGGCTGGAGTGCGGTGGCATGATCTCAGCTCACTGCAACCTTGCCTCCCAGGTTCACGTGATTCTCCTGCCTCAGCCTCCTGAGTAGCTGGGACTACAGGTGCCCACCACCACGCCCGGCTAATTTTTGTATTGTTAGTAGAGACGGGGTTTCACCATGTTGGTCAAGCTGGTGTCGAACTCCTGACCTTGTGATCCTCCCGCCTTGGCCTCCCAAAGTGCTGGGATTACAGGCATGAGCCACTGTGCCTGGCCCAGGAACCCTTTCTTTACCGAGCTGTCATCTCTTCTTGAAGCCACCTTGTGTCATGGTCAATCAACTAGCCAGGTGCATGTTTTATGACAATTCTCAACTTTTATTCTACTGTGACACAAATGACATATATCATACTCCCATGGATGTACTGAAGGTAACAAATGTCTACAGTCCACTGTCTTCCCCACCCAGAAAGGTATGTCGGAAAAAAAGAGTTAGTAGATGTTTTAGCCTCGGTTACAGCAGAAGTAGACCCTGAGACAAGGATTTGAGTGCTAATTATTAATTTGGGTGAGGGGTAGAATATCAGAAAGCACTGGTTGAGGATTGGGGATATAAGGCAGGGAAGCCAACAAAGGATGTGTATTACAGTAAGTTACCACCGTAGGCAACTGGAGTGCAATACTGCTGGGAAACTCCTGGAGCTAGTGGAAAAGACACACCTCAGAGTTATCTCAACCAAAGGGAAAGGAAGCTGGGGTTTTTATCTTCCAACTCCCATTCATCATTGGGAGTTAATTAATTCTTCAGAACTTTCATTTTGCCATGCATAGGCCCCTGCATGCTCTGGTAGCCAGGAAAACACTCTCAAGCAGAGAGTCACAGATATTCACAGTAAGCAGCCTTTAGTCTGTAGGGGTGGGGCTCAGGGGATTTGGGTTAGGCACTAACAGTGTCTGCTATGGTGCTAATAGCATTATTATTGGGAAAATTTTGGATTCTGTGTAATAGAAGTAAGTAATTCCTATATCTTAGTATTTAACTTGTATTAGTAACAGATAACATGATACATCTCACAGGAGGATGAGGCTTAATGGTTTATAACAAACATTTAAAAAAAGACCAAACAAATTATAGTAGGGAGTTTGGTGATAGTTCCACTGAGCCAGTAATTATAATAACTATAATAAGGATGTAGTTGGTCAATAGGCTTATACCATCATAATGAATTTGCAATAGACTCACTTGTTATAACAATTCAATAATGATTATATTTATTTGTCTTTCTACTGACTGGTTTCAATATATTCACAGACCTTCTCCACAGATTTTACAGCTTTCCAGGTGGAAACACACAGTGGCAAGTCTCTCTTGCTGCTCACACAGAGCGTGGCCAGTCACACCGTTTCCTGAAAATTTCCTTTCGCCATTACCTTGATGTTGGTCCCGGCATCCCACTATAGGTAGCTGTCCTTAGCTCCTGAAGCTCTCGTGTAGGTATGGGAATGTCTCCACAGTGCAAGACTGGCAATTTCTCAGAATTCCAGTATTCCAGGGACAGGCAGGAGAGCTAAGGGTCTTCTTCACATACTATAGAGTCTACCCAGGGCTCAAACATTCAGCTCCTTGATGTGCAACCATGTCTAATGCTGAGGCAAGCCCCCTAAACTACTTTGCCTATCTCTCCAATCCTTTTTTCAGGGCACTCTGACCACCAAATGTTGCCAATCCTTGGTCTAGGCCCAGTGTTCATGGGACTGAGATATTTGTTGTACTCAAAATAGGAATGTTTCTCTAGTTAACTTGGGATCTCCATAGACTTTCTTCACAAAGTAAAAATGTTCCCATCTGCTTTTAGTAATCTGCTATTGCCTTCTTCCATATGCTTCCTCTTTCCAATAGACTCTTGCATAAAATATATTATTACTTTTTCGCTGCTTCTGCTGATGCACTTGGAGGATCTTCATCCTCTCCTTCAAATGTCACATGAACTTTTATTCTAATGTCTCCCAGTTATTTGTGACAACACATTTGGTTATTTCCCAAGAGTTTGAAGGGTATGAAATATTTCAAGGTGATGATTTCACTTCTGATTTACACATTTTTCTCCTCTTTCTTGTTCGTTATCAAGGGGAGCAAGGGGACTTAAGAGAAACCAATTTGGCCTTGATGGGGGCTCTCAGGGACATTAAGATGGCTCACTGCCAGCTCAAAAGTGACATCTAATCAAGCTGGTGGGGCACAGCACTGAGACAATTTGTGTGGTGGGAAATCCTAGGATTCCTGTGAGCGGAGGCTCCATGATTATAGTCATTAATACATTCATGGCCCCAGGCATGGAAAGACTTAACAACATATGATGGTATTAGTCAAGAGAACTAGCTCCAGGGGATGATGGGTAAGAGCATGGATTTGGAAGTCGACAGATCTAGGTTTGAATTGTAGATCCAGCCCGTAGAATTGTTAGTACTTCAGGGACATGCAAAACCTGTTTCCACATCTATAAAATAGGAATAGCAATACTACTTACTATTATTATAGGGTTTTTGGAAACATTACATGGGACTTAGCATCCTAGTAAATGCTAAAAGATGTCGACTATATGGTAGGTAGAACTTTTGTCTCAGGTGATGAATAGGATGGCCAGTCAGGGAAACAGAGGTGAAAGTCATAACATTTAAACTTGGGTCACCATAGCAGGAAGTAGGAATGCTTAGATGTGGGAGAAACATGAACCATTAGGCTCTACCAGATAGTGGAACTGGGCATCTAACTCACCCATGTTCGAGCAAGTGGCAGGATGGCTGAGCAAGTTGATGGAGCTGAGCTCACCTATTAAAGACACGACTAATTGCCCCAGCTAAGAGGACAGGGGCTGCACAGAAAGACTTTTCATTCTTGCTCCTTTTAAAATAATGATATAGCAAATTTTCACATACTTTTCCTGGACATGGTAACTGTGTCCCATATAAACTTGAGTTCATCTAATCACAGAATGATAGAATTTTAGACTGGGAGGGCCTCAGTGCTACATTCCCTCTGCATCAACCTGGATACTTACTACCTTGAGGGCAGTCCATTTTATTTATGGGCAGCATGAGTTAATTTTAATTTAATTCAGTAAATCTATTTTATGTATGTAATATGGGCATAACAATACTACCGACCTCATAAAACCGAGTGAAGATTAAATGAGAAATTCCATGGCAGAGAGTAAATGTTCTGCAATGTTATTATTTAGATGTGCTACCTGTCCTAAGGTGCTCATAAATGTTTCCTCCAATGTGGATAAATATATCTCCTGTTAAGTTCCAAAGTGTTCCCTATGTTGCCATGCAGAATAAATGTGATCCATCAGATATTTGGGGAAGACTCTCATGTTCTCTTTCTCATGCAGAAGAGTCTCAATTTTCTCCTGTTTTCACGACGATCTGGCAAGATACAGCCCTTCCTTAAAGGGAGATAGTGGTTTTGTTTCAGGTGTAGTCCAGCCAGTACAGAGTGTCCTGATGCAGGCACAGCTGATGTCTTGGACAGAAATGCATTAGTGTCCCTTAAGATGGTGTTGAACTTGCAATCAAATGAAACCCATCGGTCTTTAAAAATATAAACTGCTACCTACTCTAGGCTAACCCAGCCTTTGAATTAAATGTGGGACTTTGCATTCTGGTTAACTTGCATCCTGTCAGTGAGGTCCGTCATTTCAGCCTTTCCAGCTCTATCTTGATTCTTGATTCCTTCATCTTTTATGTTAACTATTCCTCCCATCTTTGGGTCATTTGTAAATGATTAAAGTATGTTTATACGTCTTCATCCAAATTATTTAAAACGTTTTCAAAAAAAGGAGGAATGTCAAGTACAGCATCCTGAGGTATGCTAGTAGAGACTAGTTATCAGATAAGTTGTTCAATGGACTTACCAAGTTGATTTGCCATTCTTCCAGCATTTTCCACTCAAATCCATACAGAGAATGGGAGAGTCCTTCTCAAAAATTGCAGGATTCAGATATACTGGTTCTAAGTCATTCTACCATGATGCCCTTGGGTTGACTTTCATACTTGTTCTCTGTGCTTCCTTACGTGGTAAGTCTGAATACTCCTTGCATTTACAACATTGTGCTATAATTTTTCATCTGTCTGTTTCCTGCTGTCTTTGGATTATGTGCTTTTTTGAGGGCAGGGGTTACATTTTATTTACTTCTATATTTCAGTACCTGGCAACTACAATCCACCAAGTGTACCAGGAGCTCTCTCTCTATATATTAGAAGTTTTACACATTCTTTCAGTTGTATTAAATTCCACTTACGTATCAGTCTAGTTATCTCTTCAAAAAAGAACTGAAATTAGCTTGGCAAGACATTGTTAATAACTGTATATTGAATCTTGTGCAGAAACATTTTTTAATTGAAACTGTTTTAAAAATCACACTATGAAGGCATCCTTTTAAACAACTGTGTGGCCCGGGCACGGTGGCTCACACCTGTAATCCCAGCACTTTGGGAGGTCGAGGTGGGTGGATCACCTGAGGTCTGGAGTTTGAGACCAGCTGACCAACATGGTGAAGCCCTATCTCTACTAAAAATACAAAAAGTTAGCCAGGTGTAGTGGCGCATGCCTATAATCCCAGCTACTTGGGAGGCTGACGTAAGAAAATAGCTTGAACCCAGGAGGTGGAGGTTGCAGTGAACTGAGATTGTGCCTTTACATACTCCAGCCTGGGCAAAAAGAGCAAAACATCGTCTCTAAATAAATAAATAACTGTGTGATATTCTCTAATAAGCAAGTACATAATTAATTTAACTAATTCCTATTGACGAACATTTAGGTTGCTTTAAATTTGTCTTGGTTTTAAATATCACTGACACGGGCATCCTTTATGTAAATCCTTGACAATCTTTGAATTTTTTTTTAAAGGATACACTGCTAAAGGATGATTTATTGTGTTAATGAGAATTATGAATTTAAGAATAGAAAGATTATACCAACTTACATTCTCAACAGGAGAGAATGAGAATGTTCATTAAAATTTACCTTTATAAACTTTGGTTTATTTTTAACCCCTAGTGTGACATTTTGTTGATTTTAGAAACAATTTTATTTTATTATTTTAATCAGCACTTTAAGCTTCTACTGAGGTTGGAGGTTAGCTAAATATATCTTCCATTAATTTTCTGTTCATGTCCTTTGACCATTTTCTTATTTAGCTTTTGGTGGTTTTGAATGTTTTATGTATTTACATATGTTAATTAATGTATACAGGAAAATCTGGATTTAGAATGTGATTAAGATGACATTTCATACCATGGGACAGAATAGACTGCACAAGAAATAATGGTGTGAAAGATATTTCTTCCTTTGAGAAAAAAATAAGTTTGATGTGTACCTTACACCATGCACAAAGTAAAATCCAAGACAGAATAAAGCTAGCTATAAAAGCAAAACTATGATATAATTAGACAAGACAATATTTTTCACATTTGGAATGAAGAGGGACTTTTAAAAACACAAAATTAATTCTTTGAATTCACAAAAGTAAAAGACCACTGCATGTATCTACATTAAACTACAGAACTTCTATACTGCAAAGTCACATAGGCAAGCGTAAAAAATAAGTGACAGATTGAGAGAAAATATTTGCAACACTGGAAACAGGTACATTTTTAAGATCTAGATATTTAAAGCGCCCTACCAATTGATAAGAAAAAGATAAGCAATCTAGTAGATTTTGAAATGGTTAACACATGCAAAAAGATGGTCAACTACATTAATAGCCCAGGCTAAGAAAGCCCAGCCCTACTGCCTCCCCATTGCTTGCAGAAAAAGTTCACATTTTGCACTTCCTGTAAGGTTTTCCTTGATCTGATTCCTGTCTCCTCTTTCTGGCCTCAGCTTGGCTCCCTGCTCCGTATTCCAAACTCTATACTTCAGCTGTGATCCTACTCAGGACTCACAGCAAATTTGGCTTTTGCTAATCTACCTGCTTTGACTCTGACTACCATGACACTTTGTTAGCCTGATGAACACTTGCTTGGATCTCAGGACAATTATCATTTCATCTACAAAGTCTGTCCTGCCCCTCCACCACTGCTCTTTGAGCCATTGGCAAGGTCTTCATCATCTTTGTACTCCAAATACCTAGTATTATATATCTATGTGATTTGGTACAGAGAATGAATGTACAGTCAATGCTTATTCAATTAAATCTAGCAATATCTCCTTTTCTTAGAGATTAGGCTATTGAAATGTAGAGAGTTTATTCTGACTGTTAGATAGAATTAGAGCTAGATCAATACTCCTTTTCTCTTGAATCCTAGATTTTTTTAAGCTTTCTTATTAGCCTTAAATTACTTTTATTTAAAAAATTCAATTTTTAATATAAAACTTTCTATTTATAAAAGAAGCATAAAGAGTGAAAATTGAAAAGTATAATTAACTGACCTCTCATTCAGATATCTAGGAGAGCCAGAAGAGTGCACGTCACCAAAGGTAAGAAAAGACAGAGTTTTAGAATATAGGCAGTAGATAGCAATATGAAATGCACCCAAGTTCAACACAAATGAGGACAAAAATGGTGCATTTGTGGTTGCAATAAGAAGGTTCTTGGTGGGCTTTTCCAGGGCAGTTTCAGTGGAATGGTGGAGGACAATGCAGTGGGATAGAGATAATGAGAGAACAAGAAGTGGAGACAGTGAATGGAGACTATTCTGTTTTGTTTTTTTTTTTTTGAGATGGAGTTTTGCTCTTGTTGCCCAGGCTGGAGTGCAACGGCATGATCTCGGCTCACTGTAACCTCCACCTCCCAGGTTCAAGCGATTCTCCTGCCTTAGCCTCCCAAGTAGCTGGGATTACAGGCATGCGCCACTATGCCTGGCTAATTTTTTGTATTTTTAGTGGAGGCAGGGTTTCTCCACGTTGGTCAGGCTGGTCTCAAACTCCCGACCTCACGTGATCCACCTGCCTTGGCCTCCCAAAGTGTTGGGATTACAGGCGTGAGCCACCACGCCCGGCCATGAAGGCTATTCTTTAGAGCAGCATACCTTGTTCTGTGATTTCTCACGCCATCAACACAAAAGATCAGGACTGGCTGTTCTGGGTTTTGCAAGGTTCACCTGCTGGAAGTTAAGTGAAGTCAGTCTTTTTTTGTCTTGTTCATACAAAATCCACAGTACCTAGCACAGTACACATAGTATGTGCTCAAAAAGTATTTGTACTTCTTGAGTACTAAAATCTCAGCATAGGCAAACAGAGAGAGGGGAGAAGACACAGATTCCAGAGGTCAGTAGGTCAAGGCTACTATAACCAACATGATTTGGGGAGACTCTGTGGTTCAAAATGATTCCCCAGCGGCCAGGTCTGGGCTCTCTTCATCATCATATTTCTTGGGTCAGACACTATTGCCCTGACCACACTGGGTGGGGTGACGGGGGGGTGGGGTGATCTGTCATCCATGGATGGGCATGTAATCCAATGCTTTCTACAAGATCTTTTTACCTGGTCCTGGATAAAGAAGATCCTCTTTCTTCTCCAGGGCTACAGCCATCAGTGTTTGAGTCCAGAACTACCAGAGGTCTGTCTTCCCTGGTGCAGAAACAAAGTCCACCTATAGTAGGAGAGACTAAAGCCAAAATGCTGAGATAAGCGGAGGGCAGGTCTTAAAGAGTTTGAGTTCTTGGAATAGTTGTCCTTGAGGCGAGTCCACCCATGGTTAGGTTACCCGAGTCACTAAGTATTTCCTTTCACCTACCGTTTTCCTTGAGTTTATTTGACTTAGTGATAGGAACAGGAGGCAGGAAAATTCTAGGCAGAAAAGGATGAAGTCCCTGGCGAAGCCCCCCCCTCAAGCCTAGAACTGTTGCCCAAAGTGAGAACATGCATTCCTGTTTTCCTGCTCCAATGTTGCCTTTTCCAAAACCACCCATGGCCTACCCGGTCCCCCATCCTGTACCCATAAAAACCCCAGGCTCCACTGGCAGAGAGGAGAAGCAGCTGGACGTCAGAGACTGTGGTTTGACGTCAGAGAGAAACAGCTTGACTTCAGACAGACAGCTTGACAGCAGGACTTCGGAGAAGAGTCTGGCCAGCTGGACTTTAGGGGAGGAATACCTTCTCACTCCATCCCCTTTTCAGTTAGTCCTCCTGCTGAAAGCCACTTCCATCAGCAATAAAATCCCCCACATTGACTGTAAACTAGTTCAACCATTGTGGAAGACAGTGTGGCGATTCCTCAAGGATGTAGAACTAGAAATACCATTTGACCCAGCCATCCCATGACTGGGTATATACCCAAAGGTTTATAAATCATGCTGCTATAAAGACACATGCACACGTATGTTTATTGCAACACTATTCACAATAGCAAAGACTTGGAACCAACCCAAATGTCCATCAATGACAGACTGGATTAAGAAAATGTGGCACATATACACCATGGAATACTATGCAGCCATAAAAAAGGATGAGTTCGTGTCCTTTGTAGGGACATGGATGCAGCTGGAAACCATCATTCTCAGCAAACTATCGCAAGAACAGAAAACCAAACACCGCATGTTCTTACTCATAGGTTCCCACCTGAACAATGAGAACACTTGGACACAGGAAGGGGGAACATCACACACCGGGGCCTGTTGTGGGGTGGGGGGAGGGGGGAGGGGTAGCATTAGGAGATATACCTAATGTAAATGACAAGTTAATGGGTGCAGCACACCAACATGGCACGTGTATACATAGGTAACAAACCTGCACGTTGTGCACATGTACCCTAGAACTTAAAGTATAATAAAAAAGAAGAAATATCCTCCACATTTACTATCCTTCAATTTGTTCCTGTGATTTTTTTCTGGACACCGGACAAGAGCTCAGGATACAGAAATCTCTCACACTGACCCTCTGCCTTTTCACAAAGGCAGAGGGTCCACTGAGCTGTTGAACACTTAAGCCATCCGTGGAGGCCAAGCTAAAAGAGCACTGTAACACGATCCCCCTGGGGCTTCAGGGCTCACAGACACCCCGCTAGATGCTGCTGTGGGGCCGCACAGAGTTTTGCTCCTGCCAGCACCCAAAATCACTTGCTCTGGCTCCTGTAGCCACTCACCTGCGTGCTCCCCCTACCATGAGGAGTTGAGAGCTGAGTAAGTAAGGCACCCCTGTCGCGAGGCCCATGAAAGGGTCAAGGAAAATTTCTTGTTTCATTGGGTTTCTGGCACTTGCATCTGAAAGAGCTACAGAGACACAGGGCTGTGATTAGAAGCCCAGTCTTTCCCCCTGCGGTCCATATCTGATCCTTGCACATGGTGCTAGTGACAGACCAAGATCTCTTTTTGTCTCTGGAAGAGGACAGACAGAAGCCACAGTTGCCTGTTCTTGTAAATAAAATTGTATTGGAACACAGCCTTGTCCATTCATTTACATATTGCCTATGGCTGCTTTTGTGCTACAACAAGAGTGCTTGTGATGAAGACCACAAGCTTAGAGGCAAAAGCTTAGAGTATTTACCATCCATGAAGGCAAAAGCTTAGAGTATTTACCATCTAGCCCTTTACAGAAAAAGATAATGAGGGTGGGGCTAGGTGGTGGATGCTGTTGATGTCCTCACCCAGATTCCTTTTCCTTCTCCCTGCACTCATATTTTAGCTGCTGTGACTGTTGGTTAATAACCTACAGATGCCTTCTTCTCTGGCTGCCTCCCTCTCCAAAGAAGATTGTCCAGCAATCCCCATGCACCCCCTACCACTGCCCACCAAAGACTGTGGCCAATGACTAACTTATAAAGGGGTACAGTTTGTACTCCAGAGCTTCCCTGTGGGATCAGGCTGAAGCTAGTCGCCTGCTTAGATCACACATCACCCCTACATAGAGTCCTTCCTCAATAAATCACTTCAATAGGAATTCCCGTGTGAGCACTGCTTCTAGGAACCCCACCACAGGCAGGGGGCAAAGGATCAGGTATGGCCTAATCTTGGAGGCACACTTCATGGATGATAGTTATGACCGCTCTAATGTTCCTGGCTAGTTGGGCTGGACCAGGTAAATTGCCCCACATACCTATTCTAATACATGCTTTCTTTTTCCCTTGTATTTCTCTGCATGTCAAAGCCCCTTCTTCATCCAAGGTATTTCAAAATGAAATACTATTGTCCCTCAGTATCCATGAGGGATCCAGAACCTCCCCTAGATACCAAAATCTAAGGCTTCTTAAGTTCCTGATACAAAATCATGTAGTATTTGCATACAACCTATGCATATCCTTTGGTATACTTTAAATAATCTCTAGATTGCTTATAATACCTAATACATTGTCAATTCTACATAAATACTTGTTATACCCTATCATTTAGGGAATAATGACAAGAAAAATAAGTCTGTATATGTTCAACACAGATGCGTTTTTTTTTCCTGAGTATTTTCGACGCACAATTGGTTGAATCTAGGGATGTGGAACCCATGGATACAGAAGGCCAACTGTATAAAAAGGAAAAAGGAATCACATTTCTAGCATTGAAACTATAACAAGTATAAAGAGAACAAGGTATGGGGTTAGGGCTGCATCATTGGCTTCTACAATAAGAGCCGATATTTTGACTGAAGTCATTGATCAGTCAGGGAGTTAGAGCCCCCTCCAGTTCCATCTTTCTTCTTTATCTTTGACTTCTCTCATCTCTACATAATACTTGAAGACTTTGAGCTTTTAAATGATCTGATGTTCAGATCCCGTAAATGAGAACACATTGCTGAACAAAAATGTATGAGTAAAGTGAAGTTTATCAGCTCTTTATTCATGGCTTGGTGTTATTCATTTTTGTATTCATTAAGGCTGGCTCAGAGTAGATGTTTAAGGCTTGCTTGATAATGAGTAAGCCTATCCCCTGCTGCTGGGCAGGGAAATGCAAGACCATGTGAGCCTCTTATGTTTGCAGCCTCTGGGAAGGGGGAAGAGATGAGACTAGCTCATTTCCTCATAGGCCCAGGTGTTCTTCAATTCTGAATTTGGCCTAGGGCATGTGTGAATTCCTTGTTCAGGAGGGGCTGGTGGCTTAGGGTGGGGCAAGAGTGTGGTTGGGCAGAGCTCAGGAATGCATTGTTCTAGAAAATTTGTCCGAACACATTTTCTGCCTTCCTTTCCCTGACTGGTTGTAGTTTCAGTCATAGAAAACCTGCCGATTAGAGGTTTGCTTTCGCTACTCTTGTAGTGGCCAAAGGACTCTTGGGAAAAAGACCAGGCTATTTCATTTTGGTCACTGCTGGGGGCTAATACATGCAAAGCACAGATTCCAACTCAATTCTCCACAAGTAGTTAAGGTAGTTATGTCCTGAGTGGGTCATGTCCCTAACTGAACTTAGGTTATCACTTCCTATTGTAAAAAATTAAAACAGACCTGAGTTTTCTTGCTTAGACTCTTTCCTCCTTTCCGTTTTCCCCCTCTGTCCTCTCTCTTGCTCTTTTCTTCTTTTCTATCTCCTGGGAGCTTCCCTGAACCTTAACTGGCATTAGACAGCTAAGAGGGAACCATCAAGGCTTACTTACCAGATAGCGCTCAAAAGAACTGTTCTCTCAGCTGGTAAAATTAAATTGCACTGCAATTTAATTAAATTGCACCTGCAAAAAGTGGCATGAAAACTGTCAACCTAAATAAGGAAACTGAGGCAAAATTAATATAGAGAGTTTATTTGGGGCCAGGCATGGTGGCTCACCCCTGTAATCCCAGCACTTTGGGAGGCCAAAAAATAAACTTTTTAGAAAACTTGTAAATAAAAATAAGTGCTTATTTGGGCCAAGTTTGAGGACTGCAGCCCAGGAAACACAGAAAATGCTCCAGGGAACAAAGGAGAGGCTTAGGTTTTAAAAGAAAAAAGCGCAAGCAAGGAGAGGGCAATTATTAATACAAAAGTTTATTTATTTATTTATTTTTCAGAAATTCTCATTGGTTTACAGAAATAACATTGATTAGTGATTGGTTATACATGGTTGAACTATAGGGTATGCGTTATAATGTCCAGCTTATGGCATTATTCCATTAATTTATGGGTACTTGGCATCAGTCTATAACCCACACAGCAAGTGGTTTCAAGAGGTAATTATTCAGCTCAAGGTGAAACCACCTTGGCAAAAATGATGACAATAAGAAAAATCTAACCTAATTGACTCCATCTTACTTCTAACCTCCAAGCTGCCCGTGTTCATTCCTGGACATAGGCTAAACTAACTTTGGGAGTAATTTAGTTTATAGTTTAACTTTGAAACAAAGATGACAAGAGCCCCTCCCTGAAACAAACCCCTTCTGTTACCGAAAAGGGGTCCTGATGAAGCTGTGTCATTGTCTGGGGTAAATATCTGAGGTTCGTTGTCTCATGCCAAGGGAATCGAGGACACGGACATGTAAGAAGTGAGTTTAAGAGTGGAGGTTTAATAGGCCAAAGAAAGAGAATAGCTCTCTCTCCTGCAGAGAAAGGGGGTGCTCGAGTGGGTCTTCCAGGCCACAGTGAAGTGCATGGGGTTTTATAGACTGACTTGAGGAGGTGGTGTCTGATTTATATAGGGCCAAAGACTGGTTGGACCAGGTGTGCCATTTACATAAAGCCTGAAGAAGCTGGCCACCGCACCTTAATCTTCTATAATGCAGATGGATTCTCTCCCCGGCCGGTGCCCTGTTGTCTGTTCCTTACTGCACACGTGGTTGACAAAGAAAAGGGAAGATGGAGTCGCCATGTTAAACATTCCTAGCCCCCAGGTAGCCTTTTCCTATTGGCACAGCCGCCGGCATTCACTCGTGAAAGCTTCCAGCTTGCTTATCTATGTCTGCAGCTCGATTTACAGGCTGCTCTTTGTTAGAAAAGAACTGATTTGGGGACTCCTTTTTATTAAAAGGAAAACCTTACTGAGGACTTTCGTACCCTCACTATCTGCCTAAATAATTTATTCTTTCTCCTACATAACTGATCCAGACCCCAAGAGAGGGTTCTCCGATCTCGAGCAAAAAAGAATTCGGGGCACGTCCATAAAGTGAAAGCAGGTTTATTAAGAAAGTAAAGGAATACCGGGCGCAGTGGCTCACGCCTGTAATCCCAGCACTTTGGGAGGCCGAGGCGGGTGGATCACGAGGTCAGGAGGTCGAGACCATCCTGGCTAACACGATGAAACCCCGTGTCTACTAAATATACAAAAAATTAGCTGGGCGTGGTGGCGGGCGCCTGTAGTCCCAGCTACTCCAGAGGCTGAGGCAGGAGAATGGGGTGAACTCGGGAGATGGAGCTTGCAGTGAGCGGAAATTGTGCCATTGCACTCCAGCCTGGGTGACAGGGCAAGACTCCGTCTCAAAAAAAAAAAAAAAAAAAAAGTAAAGGAATAAAAGAATGGCTACTTCATAGACAGAGCAGCAGCATCATGGGCTGTATGACTAAGGAGACTTATAGTTATTTCTTGACTCTATGCTAAACAAGGATTGGATTATTCATGAGTTTTCTGGGAAAGTGGTGGGCAATTCCAGAAACTGAGTGTTCCTCCCATTTTTAGACCATATAGGGTAACTTCCTGACATTGCCATGGCATTTGTAAACTGTCATGGCGTTGGTGAGTGTGTCTTTTAGCATGCTAATGCATTATAATTAGCATATAATGAGCAGTGAGGACAACCAGAGGCCAGCTTCTTTACCACAAGCTGTTTATCAGCAAAGTCTTTGTGACCTGTATATTGTGCCGACCTCCTATCTCATCCCCTGACTTAGAATGCCTAGCCTCCTGGGAATGCAGCCTAGTAAGTCTCGGCCTCATTTAGCCAGCCCGTATTCAAGATGGAGTTGCTCTGGTTCAAATGCCTCTGACACTTCCTTGCTTGGGGACCAGACTGTATTTATAAAACTGGAACTGCCTTTGCAAAAGTTGTATCCGTGAGAAAGTTATAACAGTAACCTAAGCTAACCCAATCCCCATCTTGCCTTTCCCTTAATTATTCCTGGGCCATTGGGCCAAACTAACTTTGGAAGACATTTAGGATATAGTTTAAATGATAATAGGCCTTGCCCAAAACTCAACCACTTTTGAAAAGCTAATAGGAGGCCATCAGGCTGAGGAGAGTTGAGGAGCTGACATTACTCCGGAGGTTATAAGATATGCAACTTCACCAATTACTCCTGCAAATAACACCGGTTTTGTAGATTGGTCTTTTGAGATATCGTTCCAGGTTTTTGCATGTCTGACACCCTTGGCTCCACCTGGACCAGATGACTCCATCTGGACTGAAAACCCTGCTACTGTTGCCCCACCCAGAAGCCATTCTGCCCGCAGGAAGACAGCTTCAATCCTCTATGATTTCATCTCTGCCCCAATCAATCAGCAGCAAGCACCTGATATCTGGTGGCCACCCCCCCACTTTTTCCCCAAACTTCCTTTGAAAAACCCCTAACATATGAGCTTCGAATGAGGTGATTCGAGTACGAACTCCATCTCCCACGTGGCGTAGCCGGCCTCATGTCTATTAGTCTTTCTCTACTACAATCCTGTGATCTTTCTTTATGCAGTGGGCAGGAAGAATACCTCAGGTGGTTACAAAACTAACAGCTTAGCCACAAGATTAGAAATTATGGCTCAGGAGTCATGCAGCCAGAGGCCCCAAGATTTCTAACTTTCCCAATTGCTCCTATGGATAACATCACTATTGTAAAACCTAAGATTGGTGTTTGTGGTATGTTTCAGACCCTGCACTTGATGGATCAACTGGCATCACCTAGACCAGTAAACTGGCTTGTCTGGTCTGTGGCCCCCACCCAGGAGCTCGCTTAACTGAAGAGGACAGCTTTGACTTCCTATGATTTCATCCTCAACCTGACCAATCAGCACTCCCTACTCCATAGCCCCCTGCCCACCAAACTATCTTCAAAAAAGCCTAGCCTCTGAATTTTTGAGGAGGCTGATTTGAGTAATAATAAACTCAGGTTTCCTGTTTAGCCATCTCTATGTATATTAAACTCTTTCTGTATTGCACTTCTCCTGTCTGAACGTCAGCTCTAGCTGGGCAGTGGGCAAGAAGAACCTGTTGGGCAATTACAAAGAGGGAAGTAAGACATGACTGCTGTCACATTTCAAGGCCTTTCTGGGCCTGATAATCTAAAGGGGCTCACATTTCTCAAAGCCAACTTATCCCAATCTTTCCAACGACAAGTTTTGTAGCAGTTACAGAAAACGAAAACTACAACCTGGGGCATGACCAAAATCACATACCCCTCTGTTCTCATTGCTGTGTAACAAATCCATTCCTACTTTGGTTCAGGGAGTTACCTAATTTTGAGGTGCTCCCTCATGCGCATTGACTGAATAAAGCCTTTGACCTCTGTTTGAGATCACTTTAACTATTTTTTCTTTCTTGACAGTTTAATGCTGTGACTTAGGATCTGGATAAACCTGGATCTTGGATCTTGGATCCCGCTGCAGTTTCAGAGGAAGAGAGAACGCATTGAGGAACCTTTGCTTCCTCCTTTCTTGGGGACTGCTGTTGGGTTGAGAGGTAAATCATGTTCCTGACTCTGCACTCAGGTTTTTTCTTGTAACACAGAGGTTTCAGGCTTCTATTCTTTGAAAGGATTAACTTATTGTCTGACAGGTCACTGCATCTATTTTCCTTTCGTCTTTTTGGGATTCTCTGGGCGAGTGGATGATTAGATGATGGTCCTAAGGTAGGACAAGACCCTTCTCCCTTCTTCTATCTAGTACTTCCTTTATTGGGAAACAATCTACCCAACTTCCTCCTTCAATGGACTCCCACTGGGCAGATGTTCTGCCAATGTGGTCCTAACTATTAAATGTCTCTCTAAGTTGTGGGACTTCAGGAAAGGCAATATTGGAATCTTGCAACAAGTCAAAACTTGTATATTTGCAAAGTGTCTTGGAATAAAAGAAGACAAAATAGCTAACTTACAATAGGTAGCTTTCCTTAATTGGTAAGAAGAAGCCAAGTAAAGAAACAATTCAGGCAGACTCTAATCTACGGTCTCTCCAAAACAACTTCAACTTTCTCCCCACAAAGACCTCCTCCTTTTGGTCTAGCTCTGCTTCTGCCTCTTATAATCCCAGTCCTTGTTTGCTGCCCTGCTTTCCTGGTCCTTGCCCTCCTTTCTGTGCCCTTCTCCTCCTCTTCGTACTCTTCCCCACCTCCCTCTCATTTTTAGATGCAGGCCTTCATCAGCTCTTTCCCAAGCAGCTCCTGACCCCAATCCAATACCTCAATCACAAGTGACCTTCAAACCTTGGTTGTGAGCTGACCTTTATGCCATATTAAAGATTTCCCAAATACTCAAAAAGAAATAAATGTATTGAGCTATTCAGGGTGATTTTGGGGGCTTATGCTCCTGAGCTCCTTTATCTGTATCTTTCAACACATCTTTCAATAGGACCAGGAGATCCCTGAACCTGGTTTGACAAGGCCAACTGGCCTCTATAAATAAGGATTAAACTAACCTTATAGAAATAACACCGTCTCTGCATATGTAAAAGGCCTAGAAATAAGAGAACATTTAAAAAATACTGCTTCTGAAGTTTTTCTCCTTTACATTGACTGGGGAATCATCCAGTCCTGTCAATAAGGGCATGATAAATCTGTCTCTAATATTAGTGACTGATTAAAACCACTCGGACCTGTGATATCCACCATTTTTTTGGTTAATGGCCTTAAACCTGAAATGTAAGCTGCTGCTCAGAAGCATAAAATAGGCTTGCAGACCATGACTATACATGAATTACAACACTTACCCCAGCATTTTGGGGATAAGATGATAAATAAAGAGAACACCTCACACCACAAACTTATGGCATTGTAGCTTAAATAACTTAAGGGAAAAAAGGTCCTACCACAGGTACAACACAGTTTCCTGTCCGTCTTCTTGGGACCTTAACTTCTTAATGTGTCATTCTTCTTAGTCCTTTCATTTTCTTCCTTCCCCTCAACCTATTAGGTTGGGACATTTTGGGTTGTGAAAATAACTAATTCAAAATATAAGCTGTTGGAACTCTAAATTATTTTGAGCCTTAAAGGAATGCGATTATGGAGCCTGAGTCATGTGACAGCCAGCTGTAACCAGGGCAGCTGTACATTTTGTTTCTGTGATTATAGATTAAACCTTCTTCTTCACCTGCGTTGTTTTGTAAAATGCTGTAAGTGACCGAAGGACACCAGAAAAGACCCCCTTCCCTCTGTACTGTTGATCTTCGTTATAGATTAACCTCCCTCTTACCTTTCTCACACAAAGATTTAATGGCTATCACATTATCTTAAGATGGAATGTTAAATATGCTCTTTTCAATTGGAAAGGAAATGAAAACCAGCTGTAAAGAAAAGAAAACAAGCCATAGGAGAAAGAAAACAGACTGTAACTAACTAACTAATTTGTTGTAACTATTAAACCAGCCTTGTATAGAAAACTTGCAACCCTGTTAAACTTCTTTGTGTTCCGCCTATATAAGCAAGAATCTAACTTTTAACTTTGGGGCACTGACCCCATTTCTCTGGAGCCTCTGTCTCCTGAATGGCCATTTCCAGCTTTCCCCGTGAATAACTTCTTAAACTAGATTCTTATCCTTTCAGTTATTTTAGGTAGACAGGCTAACTAAAGTGCCACTAGTAGATGGTCACATATGTGAAGGACTTTTTCTTGATCTCGTTGACTAGGATGACCGAATACATCTTATGATGGCTTCCCTTGACTGCTCTGCACTCTCGTGTTTCCAACTCTCTTACCCTTAGAATCACCTCAATTTTCTTATGTACTTTCCTCAGTCCCCAGTGTCCTCTGGGCTGTATCATCTACAAATGTGGGAAAAAGGATATAGAAGCCTTATGAGATCTCACAATGCCTGTTCCTAAATTGTTCCGGTATCTCCTAAAGCCCAAAGTACCCAGCGAAACTACAACCCACTGTTGCAGATTTACTCATTCTTGTACCACTCCTTGCAGTATTCGTGTCCTACTGGAAAAAAGTCTTAATGACTTTATACAAGACTTAAGAGCACATAGTGTAAGCATGTTTCCCTGCCCTCTATACCTGCAAATTCAACACACTTCACAGTAATAATTCTCAGTTTAACCTTCTTCCTTAACAGAAGACTTAAAACAGACTTTCTTGAAACTCTTCTGAAGCAGATGACAGCACAAAGGAGATAGCTTTCCCCAAGAAGATGACAGAACAAGACTCCGTATCAATTTTGTTATCTATCTTGTCATCCTAGCCTTGTTTCTTACTCTCCACCTTTTAATTTCTGAATGTATTTCTGTAGAATCACCTCCAAGTATCGATCATAGTAATGCTTCCTATCCTTGCTCTGCTACTTTTACTTCTCCCTATTTTTCCTTTCCCTTCTTCTTTTCTCCCCTCTTCCTCCCTCAATATCCAACATTTTTGGTATTTTCTGGCTCAGACTGAAACTTATGAAGCCATTGTCATCTATGGTTGTTGATTCTGCTACACTCTCTTCCTTTTCCCATCAGTTCCGTTGCTTTATTACAAATATCTGTTCCCTAATCCAAGATATATCTGTCCATCATTGCCGCTGTCATTTGGGCCAAGGTCCCACACAACCTCGATCTCCAACAAAGCTCCAAGATTAGCATACCCTACCTAGTATATTCCCCCAAAAGAGGGAGCCTATTTTTTTCCAAAGGAAATATTTGTTTCTAATCCTTAATTTATTGACCTGAGCTATTGTAATAAAACCTACCAGGCCCAGTTTAAGGGGATGAATATCATTGAGCCAGCTTCACCCAGGACAGCTAAATGATAAAAGTTCGACTGTTTTTTACCCTGAAGCCCCCATGGGATTAATATTTGTGTGTGTGTGTGTGTGTGTGTGTGTGTGTGTGTGTGTGTCTACTGATCACTGGTTTTTGCCAGCCAATTGGACAGGGATATGTTATCTCACCCATCTGAATTTATCATCTCTTTAGGGTAGGAGTCAAACTCCTCTTGAACCAGAGCAATCAATGTTTAAGTGCGGGCAACCCTCTGCTCTCTTTGAAGACTACTCTCTGCAAAATATCCATTCTCAATAAAGGATGAAAAGAAACTGTGTGAAGGAGCTAAAATACTTGGAATCAATTCAGATGGATTCCACACCACCTGGGTCAGGTTTTATGCTGCAGTTCTTCCTGAAGGAGCAACCCTGTGGTCTACTGGAGATTTTGATGCAATACTTGAGTTTTACATACTGTCGTTTGTGAAGTCATCCATGCCTTCACAAAGTGTTTCAAATATACTGAAACACTTGCTCAAGAAATGCAGGAACTCCAGTCTACCAGCAACTGGCATTAGGCATCATCCTGTGTATTAGTCTGTTCTCACATTGCTACAAAGAACTACCTGAGGCTGGGCGTGGTGCCTCACACCTGTAATCCCAGCACCTTTGAGAGGCCAAGGCAGATGGATCACGAGCTCAGGAGTTCCAGACCAGCCTAGCCAACATGGCGAAACCCCATCTCTACTAAAAATACAAAAATTAGTTGAGTGTGGTGGCAGGCGCCTATAATCCCAGCTACTCGGGAAGCTAAGGCCGGAGAATCTCTTGAACCCAGGAGGTGGAGGTTGCAGTGAGCCGAGATCATGCCATTGTTCCAGCCTGGGCAACAAGAGCAAGACTCTGTCTCAAAACAAAAAAACAAAAAACTACCTGAGAGTGGGTAATTTATAAAGAAAAGAGGTTTAATTGGCTCATGGTTCTGTTAGCTGTACAGGAAGCATGGCTGGGGAGGTCCCTCAGGAAACTTACAATCATGTCCGAAGGTAAGGGAGATGCAGGCATGTCCTACATGGTTGGAGCAGGAGGAAGAGAGTGAAGGGGGAGGTGCTACACACTTTCAAACAACCAGATCTCATGAGAATTCACTACCATGAGAACAGCAAGGGGGAAATCTACCCCCCCAGGATCCAGTCACCTCCCACCAGGCCCCTCCTCTAACACTGGGGATTACAATTAGACATGAAATTTGGGTGGGGACACAAATCCAACCATATCATCCTGGCATTTAAGTGATGCACTTCTCCAGCTGTCAATGATGATTGCTGCACATACATCCCCCTAAACCTTTCTGATGTCTTTTTGTTGAAGTAACACATCTGTGAAGCCAACAAAGACATTCATTGAGTGAATGACATGTCCCTGGCCTCTGGGCCTATGAATCATCACTGTGTGGTTGGGAAATGGCCTCTTCCTCTGCTGGATATTCCATCAGGGATGCAATCCTTGGTATGCACTTTTCCCCAAGGGATAGTGATCATTTTTTTTTTCCTGCTGATAGGAATATCCCTTTTCAAGTACATCTAATCATGTCTAATGAAGGCAAAGAGCACTGTCCTGTCCAAATAAATGGTCCAAAGTATGATTAAGAACAGAAGTCCAAAACCAAACGGCTCCTCTAATTCAGTATGGAAGCCTTCTTGACTCAATTCTTGAGCATTGTACATCCTTGTAGATTTTTTTCTCCCAAAAGATTTGTGGAGCTGAAAGTTATTTATCTTGGCCAAGAGGAGGGACTACAAAAGAATTATAGTATATTCCAGTTTTCCTTGCTTAGATCTTTGGATCCTTGTTTTTTCTCTCTTCTCTTTTTCATTTATTTTCCTTTTGTATCTCCCTCTCCCCTGAGCCTTAGCTGACATTACACAGCTAACAGACAACCGTCAAGATTTATAACGATAGCTCTTGAAAGCACTATGCTCTCAGCTGCCAAAATGAGATTGCACTAATGATCCTAAGAAAGAGGCATGAAAACCAACCTATCCCAACCTTTCCAACTGCAAGTTTTTACAGCAGTTACAGATTTAAAAAAATTGAAACCTGAGGCAAGACCAATGTCACATACCTCTCTCTTCTCCAATCCTGCTTCAGCTTAAAGAGTTACTTAATTTTGAGTTGCACCCTGATGTGCATCATCTGAATAAAGCATGTAACCTGTATTGAGTCACTTTAATTATTTTTTTCTTGATATTATAATCCTTTCTCCAAACACATGCCATTATTAATGTGTATAAAGGCATTTTAGCCGGTCAAGCTGGGCCCAGCCTAACCCCTTCCCTATTTATACTGTCTTATATACTGTCTTAGTCTGTTGGGACTGCTGTAAAAATTACTCAGTGGCTTATAAACAATAAAAAGTTATTTGTCATAGTTTTGAAGGCTGGAAGTCTGAGATGAGGTGGCCAGCATGATTGGGTTCTGGTGAGGGCCCTCTTTCAGGTTGCAGACTACTGACATCTTACTGTGTCCTCACGTGGTAAAAGGAGTGAGGGAGCTCCCTGGGGCCTCTCTTACAAGGGCACTAATCCCGTTCATGACAGCTCCACTCTGATGACCTAATCACCTCACCAAATTCCTACCTAATACCATCACATTGGGGATTAGGTTTCAAAATATGAATTTTGGGGGGACACAAACATTCAGACAATAGCATATATATAGGTGTTTATTTTTTTAACTTGAGGAAGAAAAAAGTTCATATTGGGGAGTAGAGGTATAGAGGTAAAGAGTGGAGTGCATGGTATAACATCTGTTCCTGGTTTGATCTGGAGTTGCTTACCTTCCAGATTCACTCCCCTCCTTCTCCATTCTGCTCTGTTCTTCAGGAGACTGACATCTGTGGGCTGCATCAAGAGGCTCCCTACCATTTGGCTTTGTGTTGAGTTCAGTTAGTGGGAGGCAATCAGAGGGTGGACAGAGTGAAGTCAAAGTATGTATTTTCTAATTCCCTTCCCGCCTAGTCAGCATGGATTGGCTGAATCCTCAACCTACGTCTCAACCCAAGGCTTGGGTCATAATTTTAGTTAGTCATAGTTTTCCTTGTTCCTGTAACTTCTTTTACTTCCCTTTTCAGGCCTGGGAGATAATAGCTCCCCACTCTTGCTAGCCTGAGGGAACTGCACCATGTTTTGATCATTTTCCTAGACACTGTGTACACCTTTGGAAATAGCCCTTTATTAAGCTTTTCTGAATTAACAATTTTAGTGCCATTTTTTTCCTGATGAAACTTTGACTGAAACAGGCCCGTTCACCTGAATTTGATTCTCTGGTTAAAAGAGAGATATATTACTTTTTTAATAGATTGAATATGATTCTGGGAACAACTGTAGCTTCTTCGAGACTCAGGTAACAAATTGTTTCCCATTATTTGCTAGATGATCAGTTCTATGAGGAAAGAGATCATGCCTATCTTGTTCATTGCTAAATACCTTATTAATAATAACCATCACTTATTGAGTGCTTACTGTATTCCAGACACTATTCTTAGACAATTACACATACTCATTCACTTAACCATCACCAAAGTTCTATAAATTAATTATCGGTTTGTTTTTTTTTTGTCTCTGCCTTTTACAGATGGGAAAAGTGAGACACGGATCAGCTGAGTAATTCTTCCAAGGTCAGATGGCTGGTAAATATGGAGCCAGGATTTGAATCCAGGCAATCTGGCTCCAGAATCTGTGTTTTTCTTTCTTTTTTTGTTTTCTTCTTGAGATAGAGTCTTGCTCTGTTGCCCAGGCTGGAGTGCAGTGGCACAATCTTGGCTCACTGCCACCTCTGCCTCCCAGGTTCAGGTGATTCTCCTGCCTCAGCCGCCTGAGTAGCTGGGATTACAGGCACCCACCACCATGCCCGGCTAATTTTTTGTATTTTTAGTAGAGATGGGATCTCACCATGTTGGCCAGGCTGGTCTCGAACTCCTGACCACAGGTGATCCTCCTGCCTTGGCCTCCCAAGGTGCCGGGATTATAGGCATGAGCCACTACGCCTGGCCTCAGAATCTGTGCTCTTAGATACTACACTGTTCTGCCTTCCTAGTGCTTAGCGTAGTGCTTAACACAGTGAGGACTCCATAAATATTTGAATGAAGAAATAAATAAAGGACAAATAAATAAAGAATTGGAAAGGAGGCTATTTACCCTGCCACTGTGTGGAAATCAGCTATGCTTGGGAGCACTTTGAGTGGGAACCTTTGCAAGCATCAGAGCTGACATCCTTGAAATATACTCAGACATTCTCCTGGTGAGTGGTGTCAGTACAGAGGCTTCTCCACAGAGCTGGTGGATGAACGCTGGACATGAACAAGAGGGAGCTTTATGGGAGAGGAAGAATAGGAGAATGCTGCATGGAGGCTGCAACTGTCAGACTGGGTTGTAGGTTCATGGGAGCCACCCATTTGGGACCTCTCAGAAATAATGAGGGGGGCTGGGCTCGGTGGCTCACACCTATAATCCCAGGATTTTGGGAGGCCAAGGTGGGTGGATCACCTGAGGTCAGGAGTTCAAGACCAGCCTGGCCAGCATGTTGAAACCCCATCTCTACTAAAAACACAAAAAAATTAGCCAGGCATGGTGGCAGACACCTGTAATCCCAGCTAGTCGGGAGACTGAGGCAGGAGAATTTCTTGAACCCGGGAGGCAGAGATTGCAGTGAGCCAAGATCACGCCATTGCACTCCAGCCTGGGGACAAGAGTGCGACTTCATCTCAAAAAAAAAAAAAAAAAAAAAAAAAAGCAAAAAGAAATAATGAGAGGGAGAGATGCAGGAAGGTTAATTTCTAGAAAATAGTGTCTAGTGTAGTACTGGTAATATTATTTGTTTCTTAAATGGAATGCCACCACATCTAGTTGTCACAGGCTTATGGGTCAAAGGTATACAAGTAACAGATGAGAAAAGAGGGCGGTTGGTTGAGCCCCTTAGTGCAACCGGAAGAGCAAAAATTGAGGGGTGCCAAGATCCATGTTCTATCCCAAGTTATGCACAAAAACATCTGTGTAACTCTAAATAAGTCACATACCTACTCTGAATTTTAGTTTCTTTGTCAGTAAAATAAGAGCATTAGACAAGATGATTACTGAAGTCCTGTAATAAATGCTTCCTGAGTGAGTGAATGAATGAATAAAGTTATTATTAAACGTATCAAATTAAGATAGTGGTCCCTAAATTTGCTGATATTTATTCTCAACCTATGAAAACAGGGCCAATGAAGAGAAAACAAAAGGCATATGTCTTTGTCAGTTTTCCGTTGCTATAGCAGAATACTACAGACTAGGTAATTTATAAAGAAGAAAAGTTTATTTAGCTCACGGTTCCAGAGACTGGAGTCCAAGAGCATGGAGCCAGCATCTGGTGAGGACCTTCTTGCTGCATCATAACATGGCAGAGGGCATCACATTGGCAAGAGTACAAGAGCCAGAGAGAGCTCAATTTTATAACAAAGTCACTACCATGATAACAAATTCACTTCCATGATAGCAACACAAATCCATTCATGAGGGCAGAGGAATGAAGTTTCTAACACATGAACTTTTGGGGAACACATTCAAATCACAGACAGCAGCAAGTATTAAGGAGTCACAGGGATCATTTACTCTAGAGACATGGGAAAAGGTGACTGCTATGGTCTAAATGTTTGTATCCCCCCAAAACTCATATGTTAAAATTCTTGTATAGTTTGGATATTTGTCCTCTCCAAATCTCATGTTGAAATGTAATCCTCAGTGTTGGAGATGGGGCCTGGTGGTAGGTGTTTGGATGATGGGGGAGTATCCCTCATGAATGGCTTAGCTCCATCTCCTTGGTGGTGAGTGAGTAAACGTGAAATCTGGTTGTTTAAATGTGTGTGGCACTTCTTCCCTCTCTTTGTTGCTCCCACTGTCACTATATAAGATGCCTGCTCCTCTTTCACTTTTTACCATGACTGTGAGGTTACTGAGGCCATCACTAGAAGCAGATGCTGGCATCATGCTTCTTGTACCACTTGCAGAAATGTGAGCCAATTAAACCTCTTTTCTTTATAAATTACCCAGCCTCGGGTATTTCTTTCTTTCTTTTTTAATTTTAATTTTCTAGGTACAAAGTAGCTGCATATATTTATGGGGTACATGAGATATTTTAATATAAGCATGCAATGCATAATAATCACATCATGGAGAATGGGGTATCCATCCCCTCAAGCATTTATCCTTTGTGTTACAAACAATGCAAGCATAGTTTTTAGTTATTTTAAAGTGTACAATTAAATTATTTTTGACTATAGTCACCCTGTTTTGCTACCAAATACAGGTCTTATTTATTCATTCTAACCAGTTTTTTGTACCCATTAACCATCTCCACCTCCCAACTACCCTTCCCATTAGCTGTTTTTAAAATTTATTTTATTTTATTTTTAATTTTTGTGGGTACACAGGTATATATATTTATGGGTGCATAAGATGTTTTGATACAAGCATGCAATGTGAAATAAGAACATCATGAAGAATGAGGTAACCATTCCTTCAAGAATTTATCAACTGAGTTACAAACAATCCAATTATACTCTTTAAGTTATTTTAAAATGTACAATTATTATTGACTATAGTCACTCTGTTGTGCTATCAAATACTACATCTTATTCATTCTTTCTAAGTATTTTTTTTTTAATCCATTAACCATCCCCTCTTCCCCTCCAGTGCCCCACTACCCTTCCCAGCCTCTGGTAACCATTCTTCTACTCTAGATGTCTATGAGTTCAATTGATTTGATCTTCAGATCCCACAAATAGTGAGAACATGTGATGTTTGCCTTTCTGTGCCTAGCTTAGTTCATTTAACACAATGACTTCCAGTTCCAACCATGTTGTTGCAAATGACTGGATTTCATTCTTTTTTATTACTGGATAGTACTCCATTGTGTATATGTACCACATTTTCTTTATCTATTCATCTGTTGGTGAACACTTAGGTTGCTTCCAAATCTTGGCTATTGTAAACAGTGCCGCCACAGACATGGGAGTGCAGATATATCTTTGATATACTGATTTCCTTTCTTTTGGGTATATACCCAGCTGTGAGATTGCTGGGTAGCTCAACTTTTAGTTTTATGAGGAACCTCCAAACAGTTCTTCATAGTGGTTGTACTAATTTACATTCCCACTAACAGTGTAAGAGGGCTCCCTTTTCTCCACATCCTTGCCAGCTTTTGCTATTGCCTGTCTTTTAGATAAAAGCCATTTTCAACTAGGGTGAGATGATATCTCATTATAGTTTTGATTTGATTTGCATTTCTCTGATAATCCAAGATGTTGAGCACCTTTTCATATGCTTGTTTCCCATTTGTATGTCTTCTTTTGAGAAATGTCCATTCAAATCTTTCAACCATTTTTGATCAGATTATTAGATATTTTCCTATAGAGTTGTTTTTTATTCATTTTTAATTTGTCTTCTCTGTATTTTCAAATAGTCTATCTTTAAGCTCACCAATTATTTCTTCTGCTTGATCAATTCTGCTATCAAAAGACTCTGATGCATTCTTCAGTATGTCAATTGCATTTTTTAGCTCCAGAGTTTCTGATTGATTCTTTTTAAATTATTTCAATCTTTTTGTTAAAATTTTGTGTGATAGAGTTCTGAATTTCTTCTCTGTGTTACGTTGAATGTCTTTGAGTCTCCTCAAAAGGGCTCTTTTGAATTCTTTGTCTGAAAGGTTACATATCTCAGTCTTTCTGGGATTGGTCCCTGGTGCCTTATTTAGTTCATTTGGTGAGGTCATGTTTTCCTGGATGGTCTTGATACTTGTAAATGTTCATCTGTGTCTGGGCATTGAAGAGTTAGTTATTTATTGTAGTCTTCTCAGTCTGGGCTTGTTTGTACTCATCCTTTTTGAGAAGCCTTTCCAGATATTTGAAAGGACATGGATACTGTGATCTAAGTTACATCTGTTTTAGGGGGTACCCTAAGCCTGGGAACACTGTGGTTCTTGCAGATTTGTAGAGGTACCACACTGATGGTCTTGGAGAATATCCAAAAGAATTCTCTGGATTACCAGGCAGAGACTCTTGTTCTGTTCTCTTACTTTTTCTCGAACAACTGGGGTCCTTCGCTCTCTGTTCCAAGCTTCCTGGAGCAGGCGGTGGAGTGACATAAACACCCTGATAGCCACCACCACCAGGACCGTACTGAGTCAGTGCTGAAACTAGCACAGTACTGGGTCTCACCCAAGGCCTACGGTAACCACTCTCTGGCTAAAGCCTATATTTGTTCAAGGCCCTGGGGCTCTACCATCAACAGGTGGCAATGCCAGGCAGACCTGTGTCCTCCCCTTCAGGATGGCAAGTTCCCCTAGGTCCCAGGAGGGTCCAAAGGTGTTGTCTGGGATCCAGAGAGTAGAGTCAAAAACCATAGAAATTTATTTTGTGTTCTATTGTACTGTGACTGAGCTTGCACTCAAACAAAAAGGTGCAGTCCTTTCCACTCTTCCTTCTCCTTTCCAAAAGCTGAGGAGTCTCACCCCATGGCCACTACTACGACAGGCTCATTCAGAGTACTGCCAGATTACTGCCAGTGTTCCCTTAAGGCCCAGGGGCTCTTCAATCAGCTGGCGGTGCATACTGTCTGGCCTGGGATTCACTCTTCAGTGCAGTGGGCTCCCCTGTGGCCCAGGGCAGGTCCAAAAATGCCATCTAAGAGCCAAGTCCTGGAATTGGGGATTCCAAAGGCCCATTTTGTGCTCTACCCCACTCTTTGACATGCTCCTGGCTGATGAGAAGCTACACCACCAAAAAGGGGGTAAGAATGGCAGAGAGTGGGCTTAGGAGGTAGGAAGAGTAACTGGAATTGTTAGTCACCACTCTATGCCCAGGAGAGAAGTGGATGAGCCACTTGACTCTAATACCTACTGGGGAAGAGATAAGTCACTCAAAACTTCCTGCTTCATGACTGTATACAGCAGGCATAGAGCACGTTTAAGGTCCTTTTGTCGCACTTTCTTATCCCAGAGCTTACTCCAGGATGGCCACATTTGGGACTTTGTCTCTTCTTTTGTCTAAATGCTCTGTTCCAGTCAGGTCATTCTTTTCACTCTCTTCCGAACATGACCTGCTCTTTGTTGCCCGTGCATCTTTGCTCATGCTGTCCCTTCCTCCTGAAATACTCACCCTTCTCTTACCTGGTTTTCCTAATACTCAAAGGTTAACACTAAGTCCTGGGTCTTTTCATTGCCTACACAGTCCTCACCATCTCATAGAAATGTCCTTGCAGAATGTCTGTAGTGATTAGTCTCTTCACCTCTCCCTTGGGACCTTAGCCCCTTATCCGTAGCACTCCATTGAAACTACTAGCATCAGGCTTACCAGTCACATCCATGTGGCCAAAGCCACCGGCCTCACACTATCTTACTCTTTCCAAAGTTGGTCCCTTCTCAAGACACTTTAAAAAATGTGCTTGATTTTTCAGGATACTTACTGGCTTTCCTTTTCCCTCACTGGCTGCTGCATTTTAGCCTTCTTTTCTGGATGATCTTCCTTTTCTGTTAGAGATGGAGTAATCCAGGGGGTCCTTGGATCTCATCTATTCTCTATCCACACTTGTTCACTAGGTCTGTGGTCCCCAAGGAGTCCTGGGGTGCTGCACAAACTCTCAGGGATACCATGGAATATTTAAATATTTGGAAGGAAACATGGTGATCCTTGACATATGTCAAACACTCCACAAGCAACTAGCTTGAGGCAGTTCATAGTTCCAACCTTAGACTGTGCCATATTGCTTTTTTTTTTTTTTTTTTTTTGAGACAGGGTCTTGCTGTGTCACTGAAGCTGGGGTGCAGTGGTGCCATCATAGCTCAGTAGCTTTGAACTACTGGGCTCAAGCGATCTTCCCCCCCAGGTAGCTGGGACTATAAGTGTGTGCCACCATGCCCGGCTAATTTTTAAATTGTTTTTAGAGACAGGGTCTCACCATGTTGCCCAGGCTGGTATTGAACTCTGGAGCTCAAGTGATCCTCCTGCCTCAGCTTCCCAAAGTGCCCAGATTACAGGTGTGAGCCACTGTGCTGGACCTTTGTTCTATATTTCATTTAATGAGATTATACCTTTGTGAAGCTGGGTCTTTGGGGGTTGCTGTGATGAAAAGAAAATACCACACAAAAATAAACGTGAAACTGGAAGTGAGGATGGCAGTATTTAATCTGACTCCAACGTTTGAGAAGTTGTGCAGTGCCCAACAGGGGCATGCATCCAGTTAGCAAGTAGTTGTGGTTATATAAGAATGAAATAAAAGTATTATTTTGTCTTTCAATTTATGTGTATTACTTTTTAAAATGGCTACTACGTTAACAGGACATAAATGCTTACTAAGTTGCACAGACTTAACTACTTAGTAAACAGATTTGTTAGGTATTTCTTTTGGCATGGGATTCTGTGAAAAAATTACTGAAACACTAAGGGTGCTGTAAATCAAGAACATTTTGGAGCTTCTGCTCTTAAGTCATTGCATATTTCTCCAATGTGCTGATAACTCCTACCTTTTTATTTTTTATTTTTTTCAGATATGGGAACTTGCTATGTGCCCAGGCTAGACTTGAACTCCTGGGCTTTAGCGATTCTCCCACCTCAGCCTCCCAAGTAGTTGGAACTACAAGCACGCCACTGTGCCTGGCTTGACTCCCACATTTCTATTTCCAGCCCTGACTTCTTCCCTAAATGCCAGACTCAACTTATAACTGCCTACACTACATCTTTGGTTGGGTGTTAAATAATTATCTGAAATTTACCTTGTGCAGAAATCAAACTTTGATTCTCCCTGACAAAGTGCCTTTTCTGCAGGTCTTGTTATCCAGTACAAGGTGCTGTCATTCACACAGCTGTTTGGGCCAAACACATAGGAGCCATTCTTGATGACTTCTTTTTAGGGGGTCAGCAAATGTTTCTGCAAAGGCCCACAGGGTTAATATTTTAGGCTTTGCAGAGCATCCAGTCTTTGTCACAACTATTCAGCTCTGCTACTGTAGCAAGAAAGCAGCCATAGACAATAGTAGAAGAGTGAGTGTGGCTGCGTACCATAAAAACTTTATTTTCAAAAATAGGTGGTGGGCTGGATTTGTCCTGTGGGCTGTAGTTTGCTAGTCCTTGCTCTATTTTGTCCATATCCTCATATCCAATTCGTTGCAAACTTTGCTGGCCCTTCCTTCAAAATACAGTATGCCTTGAATGTAACCACTTCTTGTCACTTCCATTGTTCTTCAAGTCACCACCATCTCTTGCTTTCTTGCTTGAACCACTGAATGTTTTCCATTCACCCTTGCCCCACTATGGCCAATTCTCTATAGAGCAGCCAGAGTAATCATTCTGCAATATAAACCAGATGATATCACTGTTCAAATCTTTCAATGGACTTCCATCAAAGTAAGAATAAAACTCAAAGCACTTATCACAGCCTATAGGGCTACACATGATTTGCCCCCACCGATCTCTCAAACCTCATTTACCCAAAATTCACCTCCTTGCTCACTCTACTTGAGTTACATTAAGGTATTTCCATATACCTTAAGGCCTTGGTATTCCTCCTGTCTGGAATAATTTTCCCTCCATATAGATATATGGCTTGTTCTCTGACTTTATTTACCTTTCTGATGAAATGTCACATTCTTGGAGGCGCTCCCTGATTTTCCTATGTAAAATAGCCCCTCTCACATCTTTATCGCTTTTTAATCTTTTTACCCTGCTTTAATTTTCCTCCTAGTATCTAATACTGAGTGAAATATGATATATTTACTCATTTATTGTCTCTTTCCCTTACTAGAATGCATATTGTAGGAAGGTACAGAATAAGTTGTGTTTACCTCTGAATCACCAGTATCTGGTTCCTGGTCTATATGAGGTCCTCAATAAATAGTTAAAGAATGAAATGAATGAATGAATGAATGGTCTGCCGCATTAGCCAGGGTCCTGGCAGGAAGTAATCAAGCTCAGATGGTTTAAAAGACTTTAATGAAAGGAGTACTCATGGAAGAACAGGTAGGTTAAAGCAACGAAGTAGGGATGTTGAGGTCCCCAGAGACCAGCAGCAGCAGGAAACGATTACTACCTCAAGGTCTGAAGGGACAAGGGAGAGAACAGTGCTCCTGGAGCCAGTCTGAGCTGGAATCCTGGAAAAGTGGAAGAGGGACCCCCTTAGCAGGAGTTGTAGACACAGAAGGATGCAGCAGCTGCCAGGAAAAATGGTCCAAAGCAGGGAAGGGACAGGGAAAATATTTTCCAAGCTCTCTTTCCTCCTGCCTTCCAATTTATCTCCAGGATGTCACATTGGCTGATTCAAGCTGGAAACCAGAAATCTAAGGGGCCCAAGGAATTGTCTATTGCACAGTGCAGATCAGAGCTGGAGAGGGATGTGAATGGGAGGGGTGAGTAAACAGAGGATGACCAGGAAAACTATATTGGATTATGGCCTGTCAGTTTTAAATGCAGATGCCTCACATCTCTCCAGTGTGTATGTCAGCTTTCTGAGCATAGGACTCACACCTTTTAATCTCATGTAGACTCTAAAGTTAGTACCTGGCTTGAAGGCACATATTTAGTACTTCTTGAATTGAGTTGAAACATCATCATTGCTTTAAACTCCAGAGACTGCAAATGATCTAGCATATTCCATTCTGCCATGTTGCCACAACTCAAAGCAGCATGATGGCATGCCCTTTACACACAAGACCTGTTGCTTTAATACCAATCTCTTATCTGGCTGCTTTATGCTCACCAGAAGCTGCTTGCCTCTCCCGCTTTCTGCAAGTGCCAACATTTCTTCCCTTCCATACATTCTGGAAGTTTCCTTTCTAGAGGACTTATGTATAGACAATGCTCCCGTTTTCTGTTATAGCACAAAATTTCATTGTTCTCTTGCCCACTGGCTGCCTGATATTATAGTGTCAATCACCATGGTGTTCAGGTGCTTTTGAAAGGGTGGAAAGAGGAAGCGATGCTTTTAATCATGTGGTTGCTGAGCTGTGATGAGCCTGTCTTCCTTCTGATTCCATTGTGCTGAGAAAGTTCACAGTTATGCTGCCCTATCCTTGATGTACAGGATAGCATGGACTGGGGGAAATGATCTGAGTAAATGAGCCTATTTGTGTCTGAAGGAAAACCAATCTTTCCTAGCATTAGGAGAGCTCTGTCCTCAGTTGTTGCTTCCCCATTAACAGCTGTGGATCTGACCCAGTGTATTCATTATATATTGCTGCATAACAAATTACTCCAAAATGTACAAGGTTAAAACAACAAACACTTATCATCTCACAGAATTTCTTAAAGTTTGAAATTTGGGAGAGGCATAGCTGAGTGGTTCTGGCTCAGAGTCTCTCAGGAGGTTGCAGTTAAGTTGTTTGCTGGGACTCTCGTCATTCTAAATAGGCTAGAGAATTTGCTTTCAAACTCATTCACATGGCTGTTGGCATAGGCTAAGTGGGTCTCTCCAAAGGACAGCTCACAATATGACTTCCCCTAGAGAACGTGATCTGAGAGAGGGTACTTAAGACAGAAGCTGCAGTCTTTCCTAACCTAATCTTGAAAGGGAAATACCATCACTTCTGCCACATGCTATTTGTCACATAGATGAACCATAGTGTAATATGGGAAAGGACTGAAAAAGTGAATATCAGGAGTCAGGGATCTTTGGGAGCCATCTTGGTGGTTGCCTGTCACACCGAGATCTTGCAAAATACCAAACAACTCGGCTCCTCATGATGGAGTATGTTGGCTGGGTTGGGATCAAAGCCCAGGGGCTCCTCTCAGCAATGAATGGACTAATGCAAAAGGCTGTAAAGAAGTTAAACTGTGTGGTTGAGAAAACAGGAATAATCCCTGTTGGTATTAATGTTCCATAAAGGTAACCTGGCTGTGGTTTGCACACCATCTAAGAAATCAAAAACCAAGGATCCAGGCTGCATCCCTAAGTTTCTTGCTTCTAAAGACAAAGCAGCTATGTTAGAATCATCCGGAGAACTTGTTAAATACACAGATTCCCAGGCCTTGTCTTTGATGCACTATATTGGAGTCTCTGGTGTGTGCTTGCTAAGTAATTCTAGTGTGTAGCCAGGTTTGGGAGCCACCATGAGGTCACACGGGTTTTGAAGGAATAACTTGTAACTAAGGTGAGGGTCTGGCCCTGACTGCTGAATGGATTAAGTGAGTGTAGGCTGGATCCATTACTGCAACTGTTTGAAGACACGGTGGTGAAAAACACCCAAGCTGCTCTTGTTTACTTATTACTACTAATTATTTAAGGGCTGTTTCTCTACTTGCCTTAGGATTAAAAGAAGAAACAGACTGAACTCCTTAGAATTCAATGGACTAATAATATGCACAGACACAATGTGAATGTATAATTCAATCAAATTCTGACCTTCTTGTTATTGAGCGGTTGGTCATGGAAGGGCCCAGGGACACAGGGAAGTTTCTGCAGGCTTAAGGGGTAGATGAGAACATGCTATAAAGCATTTCCAAGAATATAAATGTTCAATATCATCTTCCCTTATCTTTTGTTTTATACTGGGCTGATCTGAACAGTCATTTGTATGTCACAGCACAGTGCCATTTACTCAGAGCTGAAACTCTATGGCCTTTGGTAGAATAGACTCTTTGCCATGAAGATAGTAAAAATTGCCTTGAACATCTTCCTGGGGGATTTCTGATTTCCATAAAGGGATGCAGAAAGCTGAAAAGAGTCATTCCCACCCTTACAATTTAAAAAGCAGACAAATTGCATATGCAGAAATTTTCTTGAGAGAGCTGAGGTAGCAGGATAACCAAGTAGCCTGAAATCAAAGGAGAGACAGGCACCTGGAGGGAAACACTGGCTGTGAGCACTTGTTTACCTGGGGCACAAGGGGCTAGACACTGGTATAAAAAATTCACTGAAAAATCAATAGAGGCTAAGTGCTGACTGGTGATGGTGTGTGGAGCCCCTGGGAGGTGCGGATATAAGGGAAGCTTTTCTTCATGGACCCCACTTGCTGAGAGTTTTGAGAAAACATCTTTTATGGTGAAGGCCTGGGACAGAGGAAGAGCAGCCATTGTGGAAAGGGCAGGAAACGCTGCCTAGATTTTTCTCCTTTGTATCCTCTATGGAACAGAAGCTTTAATACATACTGGGAAGGGCAACAAACACTGTTGTCCATGGAACATTGTTGCAAATCTGTTGCAAGTAGGGGAAGGGCAGTGTATTAGTCTGTTCTCACACTGCTAATAAAGACATACCCGAGAGTGGGTAATTTATGAAGGAAAGAGGTTTAATTGACTCACAGTTCAGCATGGCTAGGAAGACCTCAGGAAATGTACAATCATGGCAGAAGGGGAAACAAACATGTACTTCTTCACATGGTGGCAGCAAGGGGAAGTACTGAGCAAAAAGGGGAAAAGCCTCTTAAAAACCATCAGATCTTGTGAGAACTCACCCACCATCACAAGAACAGCATGAGGGTAACCACCCCCATGATTAAATCACCTCGCACCGGGTCCCTCCCACGACATGTGGGGATTATGGCAACCACAATTCAAGATGACATTTGGGTGGGGACATAGCCAAACCATAACAGGCAGAGAAAAAATTAAACCTTTATTCCTGGAGGAAGGGCTGCAATGGGTACAAGGGCTTAACATATGTATAGGGGAGGGACTGGAGCACCAAGAAGGCCACACATCAAAGATCCCAGGACACAGCTGCCTGCCTAAAACTGAGGTTTAATCAGAACAATAGACAACCCACCCCCACGCTGTCTTACAACAATCCAACAAGTAACAAGTAATGGTGGAATACTGCCAAAAGAGTTGCAAGGCTGTGGAGGCAGACACAGCTTAAAAGGAAAATGTAAAGCTGATGTGACAGTAAAAAAAAAAATCCCTCTAGCACACCAGATCCAGCCTAAATACAAGATATTGCTAAAGGAATTTGAAGCCTGTGGTGTACTGAAGGTAACTAAGGCAGCCAAAAGAGTTCAAACCCAGCTCAGCTCCTGACTAGACTAACTCGAAACGCCACACTTAGCACGGCTTAGCAAACAGAAAGGCATGCCCATTTCCAGGCATAAAAACTGTTTCCTTTGGCATCTACTCTCCTACACAAGATGTCTGAATGTGAACTAAACATCATGAAGTATATAAAAGAAAAGAAAAAAGAAGACGAAGGAATCAGCAGAATAAGATTTAGAGATAACACAGATGTTGGAACTATCCGGCATGAAATTCAAATAGCCATTAGTAATATACTAAAGGCCCCAATGGAAAAGGTGGATAACATACATAATCAAGTGAGTAAATTCCACAGAGAGATCAGAACTATAAGAAAGAACTAAATGAAAAGCACAGTAACAGACATGAAGAATGTATCTGGCTCATTAAGCAGACTTGACATAGCCAAGGGAAGAAGCAGTGAACTTGAAGGTAAGTCAATAGAAATGATCACGACTGAAACACAAAGTGAAAAAAAGAAAAGGAAGGCATAACAGAGCATTCCAGAGCTGTGGAATAACATCATATAGTGTAACATACACATAATTGAAATATCAGAGGGAAAATTGAAAGAGAATAAGGCAGAAGTATTTGAAGAAGAAATGGCTGAGAATTTTCAAGAGTTAATAATATGCGCTAAACTACAGATCCAAGAAGCTGAGAATGCCAAGAAAGACACATGTCAAAAATGAAAAACAAAGAGAAAAAAACCCCAAACACCTACCCAGGCATAAAATAACAAAACTCCTGAAAACAAAACACTAAGAGAAAATCTTGAGGCAAAAAAGACACATTACATACAGAGGAAGAAAGAGGAATTACAGCAGACTTCTCATCAGAAACCATGTAAAACAGAAAAAAATGAGTGAAAATGTTAAGGTATTGCAAGAAAAGCAGAAAAGCAAGTTTTTCAACCCAGAATTTCTAAAGCCAGCAAAAACACCTTTCAAAAAATGAAGGAAAAATACACACTTTCTCAGACAAACACAAAATTAGAATTATACTACAAGAAAAGTTAAAGAAAGTTCTTTAGGCAGAAGGAATGTGATACCAGATAAAAACTTAGATCAATACAAAGAGATGAAGAGCGCTTGAAATGGAGCCAATTAAGGTAAATGTTTATTATTGAGTTGTAAGAATTCTTCATATAAGTTCTAGATATGGGTCCTTATCAAATATATGATTTGCTAATATTTTCTCCCATTTTTTCCGTTATATTTTCACTTTCTTTCTTTTTTTGTTTTCGTTTTTTTGAGATGGAGTCTCACTGTCACCCAGGCTGGAGTGCAGTGGCGCGATCTCCATTCACTGCAACCTCCGCCTCCTGGGTTCAAGCAATTCACCTACCTCAGCCTCCTGAGTAGCTGGGATTACAGGCGCCCGCCACCACGCTCAGCTAATTTTTGTGTTTTTAGTAGAGACGGGGTTTCACCATGTTGGCCAGGAAGGTTTCGAACTCCTGACCTTGTGATTCGCTTACCTCAGCCTCCCAAAGTGCTGGGGTTATAGGCGTGAGCCACCGCGCCTGGCCCACTTTTTTCATGGTATCCTTTGCAGCATAAAAGTTTTAAATTTTCATCAAGTCTAAGTTACCATTTTTGTCTTTAGTTCCTTGTACTTTTGGAGTCCTATTTTTTTTTTTTTTTTTTTGGAAACACAGTCTCACTCTGTCACCCACGCTGGAGTGCAATGGCGCGATCTCGGCTCATTGCAACCTTTGCCTCCCAGGTTCAAGCAATTCTCCTTCCTCAGCCTCCCGAGTAGCTGGGACTACAGGCATGTGCCACCCTGCCTGGCTAATTTTTGTATTTTTAGTAGAGATGGGGTTTCACCATGTTGGCCAGGCTGGCCTCGAACTCCTGACCTCAGATGATCTGCCCACCTTGACCTCCCACAGTGCTGGGATTACAGGCATGAGCCACCGCACTGGCCTGGAGCCCTATCTAAAAATAATTTTCCTACTCCAAGGTAATAAAGATTTATACCTGTATTTCTTCTGAGAGTGTTTAGTTTTAGCTCTTACATTCAGATCTTTGATCCAATTTGAGTGTATTGTATATACAGTATGAGGTAGTGGTCCAATTTCATTATTTTACATGTAAATATCCAGTTGTCTTAGCATCATTTGTTGAAAAGCCTATTCTTTCCCCACTGACTTGTCCTGAAACTCTTGTTAAAAATCATGTGACCATAAACGTGAGAATTTATCTCCAGCCTCTCAATTCTATTTAATTAATTTGTCTATACTTATGCCAGTAACACACTATCTTAATTGTAGTTTTCTAGTAAGTTTTGAAATCAGGAAGTATGAGTCCTCCAATGTTCTTCTTCTTCTTCTTTTTTTTTTTTTTGGAGACAGAGTCTTGCTCAGTTGCCCAGGCAGGAGTGTGTGGCACGATTTTGGCTCACTGCAACCTCCGCCCCCTGGGTTCAAGTGATTCTCCCGCCTCAGCCTCTTAAGTAGCTGGGATTACAGGCATGAGCCACCATGCCCAGCTAATTTTCGAATTTTTGTAGTGTTTCACCCTGTTGGCCAGGCTGGTCTCGAACTCCTGACCTCAGGTGATCCACTCAACTTGGCCTCCAAAAGTGCTGGGATTACAGTCGTGAGCCACCACGCCTGGCTTCATTCTCCTTCTTTTTAAAAGATTTTTTAGGTACTCCATGTTTTTAGAATTTTCACATGAATTTTAGGACCAGTTTGTCAATTTATGGAAAGAAGCCAGCTGAAATCTTAATGGAAACTGTGTTGAACCTGCAGATAAATTTGGTGAGTATTAACATCTTAACAATAGTCTTGTGATTTGTGAATGTGATTTGTGAATGTGGAAAGTCTTTTCATTTATTTATGTCTTTAATTTCTTTCAATGTGTTTTTAATACTATTTACAATAGAATTGTTTTCTTTTCTTTTCTTTCTTTATTTTTTTTATTTTTTTTATTTTTTGAGACTGAGTCTCACTCTGTTGCCCAGGCTGGAGTGCAGTGGCACGGTCTCATCTCACTGCAAACTCCGCCTCCCAGGTTCAAGCTATTCTCCTCCTCAGCCTCCTGAGTAGCTGGGATTACAGGCGTCCATCACCACTCCCGGCTAATTTTTGTATTTTTAGTAGAGAAGGAGTCTCACCACGTTGACCAGGCTGATCTCGAACTCTTGACCTCGTGATCCACCTGCCTTGGCCTCCCAAAGTGCTGGGATTACAGGCGTGAGCCACTGCACCTGGCCTAGAATTGTTTCCTTAATTTCATTTTTGAATTATTCATTTCAAGTGGTTAGAAATACAATTTATTTTTGTTTATTAATCTTCTATCTTGCAACCTTGCTGAACTGATTATTTCTAACAACGTTTTTAGTGGATTCCTTAGGATTTAAAAAAATGTATACAAGATTGTGTTATCTGAGAATCGAGAAAGCTTTACTTATTCCTTTCCAGCCTGGATGCTTTTTTTTTTTTTTTTTTAAATTTGTCTTGCATCCATTACAATGTTGACAACAGACATCCTTGTCTTGTTCCTTATCTTAGGGGAAAGCATTCAATCTTTCACTGTCAAGTATGATGTTAGCTATGGGTTTTTCACAGATGCCTTTAATCACTTTGAGAAAGTTTTCTTTTATTCCTAATTTGTTGAGTGTTGTTTTTATCATCAAAACTTGTTAGATTTTGTCAAATGCTTTCTAAATATCTGATGAAATAATAATGTGGTTTTTGTTCTTTTTTTCTATTGATATGTTTTATTACATTAATTAATTATCATATCTTAAACTAATTTTAAATTTCTGGAATAAATCCTACTTGGTCATGGTATATAGTGTTTTTAATATGTTGCTGGATTTGGTTTGCTAGTTTTTGTTAAAGATTTTTGTGTCCATATGCATAAAAGTCATTGGTCTGTGGTTTTCTTTTTTTGTGATATTTTTTTATTTGGCTTAGGTGTTAAGGTAATGCTGGCTTTATAGAATGAGTTGGAAAGTGTCCCCTCCTCTTCTATCTTTTAAAAGAATTTGTGGGCCGGGTGTGGTGGCTCATGCCTGTAATCCCAACACTTTGGGAGGCAGAAGCAGGCAGGATCACCTGAGGTCAGGAGTTCGAGACCAGCTTGACCAACATGGAGAAACCCTGTCTCTACTAAAAATACAAAATTAGCTGGGCATGGTGGCGTATGCCTGTAATCCCAGCTACTCAGGAGGCTGTGCAACAAGAAGGAAACTCCATCTCAAAAACAAAAAACCCCCAAAAAACAAAAACCAAAATAAATAAATACATAAATAAGAGTTTGTGAAAGAATTCATATTAATTCTTCTTTAAATGTTTAATAGAGCTCACCACTGAAGACATCTGGGCCTGGGCTTTTCTTTGTGAGTATTTTTTTTCATTTATTTTTAATTCAGTCTGTTTGCTTGTTATTCAGATTTTCTGTTCCTTTTTGGGTCACTATAGAAAGTGTCCTTCAAGCAATTTGTCCATTTCGTCTACGTTATCTAATTTGTTAGCATACAATTGTGCATATTTATGTTTATATTTGTATTTCTCTAAGGTTGGTAGTAATTTGACCTATTTCGATCTTTAGTTTTTTCTCTTTTTTTAATTTTCTTTTTTTTTTTTTTGTCGTTCTAGCTGAAGGTCTGCCAATTTTGCCAATATTCTCAAAAATTCCACTTTGGATTTTGTTGTTTTTCTCTATTGCTTTTCTATTCTCTCTTTTATTAATTTCAGCAATCATTTATTTTCTTGTTTTTGCTTTGGGGTTAATTTGCTCTTTCATTTTTCTGGGTCTGAAAATAAAAATTATGTTATTGATTTGAGGTCTTTCCCTTTTTTCTAATTTTTTTTTGAGGCGGAGTCTTGCTCTGTCACCCATACTGGAGTGCAGTTGTATGATCTCGGCTCACTGCAACCTCTACCATACCACTCGGGTTCAAGCCATTCTCCTGCCTCAGCCTCCCTAGTAGCCGGGATTACCAGAGTGTGCCAACAAGCCTGGCTAATTTTTGTATTTTTAGTAGAGACAGATTTCACTATGTTGGCCAGGCTGGTCTCAAACTCCTGACCTCAAGTGACCTGCCTGCCTTGGCCTCCCAAAGTGCTGGGATTACTTACAGGCGTGAGCCACTGTGCCCAGCCAGGTCTTTCCTCTTTTTAATGAGGATGTTTAGGGCTATCAATTTCCCTCTAGTGTTGCTTCAGTTGCATCCCACAAGTTTTGCTTTGGTATATAGGCATACCTTTGAGATACTGTGGGTTTGGTTCCAGACCACCACAATAAAGTGACTATCACAATAAAATGAGTCACACAATTTTTTTGATTTCTCAGTGCATATAAAAGTTGTGTTTACACTATATGGAGTCTAGTAAGTGTGCAATAGCATTATGTCTAAAAAACAACATACATACCTTAATTTCAAAGTACATTATTGCTAAAAAATGCCAACAATTATCTGAGCCTTCAGTGAGTCATAATCTTTTTGCAGGTGGAGGGTCTTGCCCTCATATTGATGGCTGCTGACTGATCAGGGTGGTGGTTGCTGAAGGCTGAGGCAGCTGTGGCAATTTCCTTCTTCTTTTTTTTTTTTTTTTTTGAGATGGAGTCTTTCTCAGTTGCCTAGGCTGGAGTGCAGTGGCTTGATCTTGACTCACTGCAACCTCTGCCTCCCAGGTTCAAGCCATTCTCCTGTGTCAGCCTCCTGAGTAGCTGGGACTATAGACACGTGCCACCACGCCTGGTTAATTTGTGTATTTTTAGTAGAGATGGGATTTCACCATGTTTGCCAGGCTGGTCTCGAACTCCCGATCTCAGGTGATCCGCCTGCGTCGGCCTCCCAAAGTGCTGGGATTACAGGTGTGAGCCACCACACCTAACCTTAGCTGTAGCAATTTCTTAAAATAAGAGAACAATGAAGTTTGCCATGTTGATTGATGCTTCCTTTCACGAAAGATTTCTCTGTAGTATGAGGTGCTGTTTGATAGCATTTCACCCACAGTAGAACTTCTTTCAAAGTTGGAATCAATTCTCTCCAACCCTGCTGCTGCTTTGCCAACTAAGTTTATGTAATATTCTAAATCCTTTGTTGTCATTTCAACAATGTTCACAGCATCATCGCCAGGAGTAGATTCCATCTCAATAAACTACCTTCTTTGCTAATCCATAAGAAGTAACTCTTGATCCATTTAAGTTTTATCATGAGATGGCAGCAGTTCAGTCACATCTTCAGGCTGCACTTCTAATTTTGGTTCTCTTGCTATTTCTATCACATCTGCAGTGACCTTCTCCACTGAAGTCTTGAATTCCTCAAAGTCAACCATAAGGGTGGATAATAATAATAATCAACTTCTTTCAAACTCCTGTTAATGTGGATATTTTAACCTCCTTCCATGAATCATGAATGTTCTTAATGGCATCTAGAATGGTGAATCTTTTCCTGAAGGTTTTTAATACACTTTGCCTAGATCCATCAGAGGAATCTATGGCAGCTATAGCCTTGTGAAATGTAGTTTTTTCTTTTCTTTTCTTTTCTTTTCCTTTCTTTTTTTGTGATGGAGTCTTGCCCTGTCACCAGGCTGGAGTAGAGTGGCATGATCTCGGCTCACTGCAACCTCCGCCTCCCGGGTTCAAGCGATTCTCCTGCCTCAGCCTCCCAAGTAGCTGGGACTACAGGCACGTGCCACCACGCCCAGATATTTTTTGTATTTTTAGTAGAGACAGGGTTTCACCATGTTGGCCAGGATGGTCTCGAACTCCTGACCTTGTGATCCACCTGACTCGGCCTCCCAAAGTATTGAGATTACAGGCGTGAGCCACCGTGCCCGACCAAAATGTAGTTTTAAAATAAGACTTGAAAGTCGAAATTACTCCTTGATGCATGGGCTGCAGAATGGATATTTTGTCAGCAGGCATGAAAACAGCATTAATCTCCTTGTACATCTTCATCAGAGCTCTTGGGTGACCAAGCACATTGTCAATGAGCAGTAATATTTTGAAAGGAATAGTTTTGTCTGAGTAGTTGGTCTCAAGAGTGGGCTTAAGATATTCAGTAAACCATGATGTAAACAGATATCCTGTCATCCTGGCTTTGCTGCTCCATTTATAGAGCACAGATAGATTTAGCATGATTTTTAAGGGTTCTAGGATTTTTTGAATGGTAAATGAGCATTGGCTTTACTTGAAATCCCCAGCTGCATCAGCCCCTAACAGGAGAGAGTCTGCCCTTTGAAGCTTTGCAGCCAGGTATTGACTTTTCCTTTTTAGCTGTGAACGTTCTAGATGACATCTTTCAATATGTATCTGTTTCACACAGATTGAAAATCTGTTGTTTAGAGTAGCCATCTTCATCAATGATGTTTACTAAATCTGGATAACTTGCTGCAGCTCCTCCATCAGCACTTGCTGATCAACTGTCAGAGCCTTGCTCTGGATTAGGCTTTGGCTTAGGGAATGTTGTAGCTGGTTTGATACACTATTGAGACCACTCAAACTTTCTCCATATCACCAATAAGGCTGTTTTGGTTTCTTATCATTTGTGTGTTGACTGGAGTAGCACTTTCAATTTTCTTCAAGAACGTTTCCTTTGCACTCACGACTTAACTGTTTGGTAAAAGAGACCTAGCTTTCAGGCTATCTTGACTTTCGGCATGCCTTCTTCACTAAGTTTAATCATTACTAGCTTTTGATTTAAAGTGAGAGGCAGGGGACTCTTTCATTTGAACACTTAGAGGTCATTGTAGGATAATTAATTGGTCTGATTTCAATATTGTTGTGTCTCAACAAATATGGAGGCCAGAGGAGAGGGAGATTGATGGGGAAACGGCTGGTCATTGGAGCGGTCAGAACATACATAACACTTATCAATTAAGTTCGCTGTTTTATATGCCTGTGGCTTGTGGTGTCTCAAAACAATTACAAAAGTAACATCAAAGATCACTGATTAGATATTATTATATCTGTTATATCTATATGTAACAGATATGATAATAATGATAACACTTGAAATATTGCCAGAATAACCAAAATGTTACACAGAGGCATGAAGTGACTATGTCTTGTTGGGAAAATGGCACTGATAGACTTACTCAATAGAGGGTTACCACAAACCTTCAATTTGTAAAAAATGCAATATCTGTAAAATGCAATAAATCAAAATGCAATAAAATTAGGTATACCTGTATCTTTACTTTCATTTGTATTTTCTCTTTTCTCTTGTGATTTCTTTTTTGACTCATCGGTTATTTAGGAGTGTTTTGTTTAATTTTTACATATTTGTGAATGTTTAAATTTCTTTTTGTGATTGAATTCTAATTCCATTCCACTGTGATCAGAGAAGATACTTTGCATAATATGAATGCTTTTACATTTATTTAGGCTTATGTGTCTTAGTATGTGGTTTATTCTGGAGAATCTTTTATGTACTCTACTGTTGTTGAGTGGAGTGTTCTATACACATCCATTAGATCTAGTTGGTTTTTAGTGTTGTGAAACTTCCATTTACTTGTTGTTCTTCTGCCTAGTTATTCTATCTATTATTGAAAGTGGAATATTGATGTCTCCAACTATTATTGGAGGAGTGAGGGAAATACAGTCATCTTTAGAATATGACAGTAGTAGTTGCTGCAGGCAAGATATCCACCAGCGGATGCTAAAACTGATCCTTGACAGTTTGAGGAGAAATAGAATATTTTCATTGCTTAAAGTATTTATCCCAAGATATTTATTAACTACAAAGAGAAAAATAGAATTTTATAGTAGAGAAACTGAGCAGACATCCTCTCAGTCAAGCGATCAGGGTTACCATAACCAGTAATGAGGTATATCAATGTCATGTATCCCCTGATATGATGCACTGAGAAGGGCACAGCATCATTTCCATGGTATTCTTGCCAAAAATACATGTTCCTAAAATAATCACAAGACAACATCAGAGAAACCCAAATTGGGGGACGTCAGACAAAGTAACTGATGAGTAGTTCTCAAAAGTGTCAAGGTCATAAAAGACAAGGAAATAGTGAGGAAATGTCACAGACCAGAAGAGACTAAGGAGACATGATGACTAAATGAAGTTTGGGACACTCATTTGGATCCTGGAACACAAAATGTACATAAGTAGAAAAACTGGTGGAATGAAAATAAGAGTGTTAAATGTTAATATTATTGTGCCAGTGTCAATTTCTTGATTTTGATTATTGTACTATTATTATATAAGATGTTAACATTAGTGGAAGGTGGGTGAAGAGCATATGGGAATTCTTTTCACTATTTTGGCAACATTTCTCTATATCTAAAATTATTTCTTTATAACTAAAGTTAAAATTGAAAGTAAAAAAAGAAAAGTCTCTCCTTGAGAGTCAAGATGTGGCAGAGATACAAGTAAGAAAAAATAACCACCAAACAAAAATTTTGTCTTTGGGTTTGGAGAGAGAAAGAAAAAAGAATGCCAGAGAGAATAGCTTCTAGAATTCTTGAATGGCTGCCTTCCACACCTGAGGTTACTTTAGGTCAAAGGGTTTTGCTACCGGAACGGCAAGGATAAATCGACATTGCAGCGTGTGAATGCGTTTGAACAGGTTGGTGTAGTTTGGGGCAGGTACATGCACAGTTTATCCTGCCCTGAGCCACAGCTGATTAGCAAATTATTAGCAGAATATATTTTAATCAATTATGCTAGAAAGATGACATGGGAAGTTCTTTGTGTTAATTGAATGAAGATTGGTTAGCGTTCCTTCCAGAGATTCTGGGAGTCTGTGAAAAACTAATGTCAAAAACCAGCAATGAGCATCCATGTACATTTCAGCCAAACAGGAAAGAGTCAACTGAACTCTAAGCTGAATGTGTGATGATAAAAGGGAAACACAAAGAAATAGCAAGTAATTTATTTTGTGATGTGTATGGCACCAAATAATAGTTTAATTTGCATAGCACTTTCCAAGTCAACAAATTCTATGATATAAATTACCTCATCTAAACCTCACAGAAACCAGGTGAAGTGTGCAAGGCATTATCTAGTTTTCATACGTGGAAAATGTTCTACAAGGGTAAGCAGCTTTGCCAAGGTCACACAATAAATGGTCAGGCTGGGGCTTAAGTGTTGGCCATCCAATTCCCAGCTCCTTCTGAGAATTCCATTTTGAAGATAAAAATAATCTTCCATCTGTATCTCTCAATGAAGACTGAGTGAGCATACCAGAGATCTGGATTCATCTACAATTTGAAAATTTGTTTTAAATGTTCTATACTGGACAAGATCCAGAATATATTTCAGAAGACACATTTTCCCCTTGAATGTTGAAATGCATGTCCTTAAGGATAAATTAAATCCATATGTTTCTGATCAATTTGCACTTACTGTAATTCATTAAAATGCTACTTTGGAAGTTATTGAGTGTTCAAGCGCCTTTTGAGTCTTTCTCCAAGTATTGGAAAACATTTCTATTAATAGCCTTAAAATCGATGTAAAGTTCTCTGCAAAAGTATAGACTTGGTCCATCCATTATTATTATTATTTTAAAATGGGGTCTCGCTCTGTTGCCCGGGCTAGAGTGCAGTGGCTCACTGTAGCCTCTACCTCACAGGCTCAAATGATCCTCCTACCTTAGCCTCCTGAGTAGCTGGAATTATAGGCATGTGCCACCATGCCTGCCTAATTTTTTTTTTTTTTCTCTGTAGAGATGGGGGGGTCTCACTATGTTGCCTAGGTTGGTCTTGAACTCTTGGTGTTAAGCAATCCTCCCACCTCAGCCTCCCAAAGTGCTGATGTTACAGTAATGAGCCACTGTTCCTGGGCAGTACAGTCATTTTTAGGAGGGTGACCCTTGGGTGAGTTTTGAGATTTGAACTTTATCTTGTTTCTCAGCCTTTTCAGCCTTAAAGTGGAAGGAGAAGGGCCTCACATAAAGATGGGAAACCATTTGCCCTTTGAGTGCTTAAAGCTCAGGTTAAGAGGCAGTTAATATATTACACATCTCTAGCATTTCTAAATGTACAAAACTCAACCATGCTCCGTCTATCTGTCCATCCATCCAGCCATCCACCCATCTATCCATCCGGGGTTTCACCGTGTTAGCCAGGATGGTCTTGATCTCCTGACCTCATGATACACCCGACTTGGCCTCCCAAAGTGTTGGGATTACAGGCCACCACGCCCAGCCCAGAGTCCCACTATAACCAGGCATGTAGAAGATTATTATTATTTTTTTGGTGAGTTGCAGTATAAATAAATTTGTATTTGTTTTTTATAGTTTTATTATTTTATCCCACATACAATCATTCCCAAATTATTTATATATATTTTTACTGATACATAATATTTGTACATATTTATGGGGCACATGTGGTATTTTGTTACATGCATAGAATGTACAAATGATCAAGTCAGGGTATTTAGGGCATCTACTATCTCAAGTATTTATCATTTCTATGTGCTGGGAACATTTCAAATCCTCCCTATATTATGTATATTTTGAAATATACAATGCATTGTTAACTATAGTCACCCTACTCTGCTACTGAACATAGAACTTAGCCCTTCTATCTAACTGTATGTTTGTATCCATTAACCAACCTCTCTTCATTTCCCACCCCAGCCCCCACACCATTCCCAGGCTCTGATATCTATCATTCTACTATCTCTCTCCATGAAATCAACTTTTCTACTCCCACAATATGAGTGAGAGCATACAATATTTGTCTTTCTGTGCTTTGTTTATTTCACTTAACATAATGATCTCCAGTTCCATCCATGTTGCTGCAAATGACATGATTTCATTATTTTTATGACTGAATAGTATGCAATTGTGTATCTGTGCAACATTTTCTTTAATCATCCATTGACATGTACTTAGGTTGATAGCATATTTTTGCTAGTGTGAATAGTGCTGCAATAAACATGGGAGTGCAGGTATCCCTTTGATATACTGATTTCCTTTCCTTTGGATAAACATCCAGTAGTGGGATTGCTGGATCATATGGTAGTTCTATTTTTAGTTTTTTGAGAAATCTCCATGCTGGGTTTTTTGTTTGTTTGTTTGTTTGTTTGTTTGTTTTTAGATGGAGCCTTGCTCTGTCGCCTAAGCTGGAGTGCAGTGGTGCGATCTCGGCTCACTGCAACCTCCGCCTCCTGGGTTCAAGCAATTCTCCTGCCTCAGTCTCCTGAGTAGCTGGGATTACAGGCATAGGCCATCATGCCTGGCTAATTTTTTTTTTTTTTTTTTGTAGTTTTAGTAGAGACAGGGTTTCCCCATGTTGGACAGGCTGGTCTCAAACTCCTGACCTCAGGTGATCTGCCTGCCTTGGCCTCCCAAAGTGCTGGGATTACAGGCCTGAGCTACCACACTAAGCCTTCATGCTGTTTTCTATAGTGGTTGTACTAACATATGTTCTCCTCAACAGTGTATGAGTTCCCTTTTCTCTGCATCCTTATTAGCATCTATTATTTTTGTCTTTTTGACAGACATTCTAACTGGGGTAAGATGATATCTAATTGTGGCTTTGATTTGTATTTCCCTGATGATTAGTAATGTTGAGCCTTTTTTCTTATACCTGTTGGCCATGTATGTCTTCTTCTGAGAAATGTCTATTCATGTCCTTTGCCCACTTTTTAGTGACATTATTATTCTTTTAGTGTTGGATTGTTTGAGTTCCTTGTATATTCTGGATATTAGGTCTGTTGTCAGATAAATAGTTTGAAAATATTTTCTCCCATTCAACAGATTGTCTCTTTACTCTATTGACTGTTTCCTTTGCTGTGTAGAAGGTTTTTAGTTTTATTTAGTCCCTTTTGCCTATTTTTGCTTTTGCCTGTGCTTTTGAGGTCTTAGCCATAAAATCTTTGCCTAGACCAATGTCCTGAAATGTTTTCCCTATGTTTCCTTCTAGTAATTTCATAATTTCACATCTTATATTTGTCTTTAATCCATTTTGAGTTGATTTTTGTATATGGTGAGAGATAAGGGTCCAGTTTTCCTGCATCATTTACTGAAAAGAGTGTCCTTTCTGCAATGTTTGCTCCTGGTCCCTTTGTTGAAAATCAGTTGTCTATAAATACTTGGATTTATTTCTGAGTTCTCTATTCTGTTTCATTGGTCTATGTGTTTGTTTTTATACTACTACCATGCTGTTTGGATTATTATAGCCTTGCACTATATTTTGAAGTCAGGTAATATGATGTTTCCAGATTTGTTCTTTTTGCTCAGGTTTGCTTTGGCTTTTTGGGGTCTTTTTTGGTTCTATACGAATTTAGGATTTTTTTTCTATTTCTGTGAAAAATGACATTAATATTTTCATAGGGATTGCATTGAATCTGTAGATTGCTTTGAGTAGTAGTAGAAGGTTCTGAGGGAAAAATGAGTGATGAACTTTTCTTGGCATGTTTTATAGGGAATATTATATTATCCTAAGAACAATCTTACAATTCAGGTAGAGAATACCATTCTTTATTCACAGAAATAGAAAAAGGAAGCTCTGAAATGTTCAGCAACTTGTCTGTGATTTCAGGCAATTCCTAACACATAGTAGATCCTCTGTTAATGTTCATTGAATTGAAATGAGTGAGCACAGGGATATGCTTAAGCTAAGATGTCAGAATACAAGAATAGGGTAGTGGTAAGAGAGAGCATGGGCTTTGGAGCCAGACTAGGTCTGAACTCCAGACCCACCTTCATCATTGAATAACGTGTATGTTGGTTAGGGTCCCAGGAGGAAAGAGGTGACACACTCAAATTAGGATGATTTCAGGAAGGTTTACTAAAGGAACAATTTACAGAGGTTTGAGAATCTCATGGGATAGTGCACTAATGGTGTGGCTGTTACTACCCCTGGAGCTGAAAGGATAAAAGGAGAGAGTAGTTATAATCACCCATAGAGGGGCATCTGACATACATGGTGACTTTCTTTTGAGGAATGCAGCCAACCTGAGATGACACTGCAGGGAAGAAGCCAGGGAATAAATACTCCCACCTTATTATTGGGGATAGATTTTGAAGTCATACTGACCTGGTTTTGAAGCCTGGTTCTGTCACTACTTGCTGTGTGACCTTAGGCAAATCACTCTGCCTCTCGCTGACCCATTGCTCGCCTGAAACATTGCCTATCTCGTCAAGTTTCAATGAGGATGACATGAGATAATCCATATAAAGAATTTAATAGGCCGGGCGCGGTGGCTCAAGCCTGTAATCCCAGCACTTTGGGAGGCTGAGACGGGCGGATCACCAGGTCAGGAGATCGAGACCATCCTGGCTAACATGGTGAAACCCCGTCTTTACTAAAAAATACAAAAAACTAGCCAGGCGAGGTGGCAGGCACCTGTAGTCCCAGCTACTGGGGAGGCTGACGCAGGAGAATGGCGTGAACCCGGGAGGCGGAGCTTGCAGTGAGCTGAGATCCGGCCACTGCACTCCAGCCTGGGCGACAGAGCGAGACTCCATCTCAAAAAAAAAAAAAAAAAAGAATTTAATAAATATTGATGCTAAGCCTGTGAACAGATGGCAAAACCTCTGCCATACCACCAGGGTCTTGGAACAGGCCTTTGACACCGATTTGAAGAAAAAAGCATCTCTGAAACCCTGGATGCAGCCCTTCCTGAATCCCATACAGGACAGTTCACCAGCTTCTCCCTCAGGGGTACATCAAAGTATGATACTTATCTTGGTATGGGTGGACCAGCCCATCATATAGCTTTCCGAATAGATGAGAACCAATTTCAAGGTCCATATTTCTGCAATATCCACCATCAGACCTAATTTGCATATGAGGAAAAAAGGAGGCTGAAAGCATAAATATACAAGGGGCTGCTAATTTAGGTTTAGACAATATTTGATGATCTTTTCTAACCAGATAATTTCCTACAATTTCAGTCACACACTAGTTCAATTCAGGTCATCTGAAACATGTCTACTAAGGAAAAGGAAATTAGAGCAGAAGTGGTCCTTTTCTCTAATACCAGGGTGGCAGCGTGATATGGGGACTGAAGTCAAACAAAGCTGGGTTTGAATCCTTATTCTGATATATATTAGTTGTGTGAACTTGAAAATGTTACACAACCCTTCTGAATCTCATGCCCTTCTCTGAAAATGAAGATACCGACATATAATCAAGAGCATGAGCCTGGACAACAAAGTGAGCCATATTCACAAAAAATTTTAAAAATTAGCCAGGCATGGTAGTGTGTGCCTGTAGTTCCAGTTACTTAGGAGCTGAGACAGGAGGATTGCCTCAAGGATTGCTTGAGCCTAGGAATTTGAGGCTGCAGTGAGTTGTGATCCCACCACTGCACTCCAACTGGAGCAACGGAATGAGATCCTGTCTCAAAAAAAAAAAAAAAAAAAAAGAAAGAGCATGAATATAGCTTCCTGGCATTTAGTAGACACTCAAAACATTGATCTTATTGTTTGAAGCTTTATAAAGTAGTTATCATTTGAATTTCTTCTATATATGTATGCATTTTTTATGGTCAGCAAAACTGGACTCAAAGAACTTTATTTTTGGCTTTATGAGCCTTCTTAGGTGAAGAGAACTCTATACAAGCAGTGTCCTTTAATATATTTTACATTTCCTTTGCTAAACAAACACTTGATCATTTTGGATATAAAGCTTTTTATCTTCCAAATTAAGAGGTGCTGAGGTAAAATGTTCTTTAAAGATTTTATATCTTTTCGTGTATTTGAGTAAACATTAAATAAAGCCAAGATGATGCAATTTCTGTATCCAAATAATTTACCATGGGATAACATGGACAGGGTGAATATTAAACAGAGGTATTTCTGTTTTGGGGTTTAATATAGTTTTGTGACAAAACAAACAAACAAACACTCACAGAAGGAAATGAAGGTTGGCCCAGACCCAATCACAGATTTATCTCCATGAGTCTAGTAGAGCATTGTCAGGATTGCCACTATTCTCTTAAAAAATAGAGGAGGATGGCTTCAAGGGTCTTGAATGGAAGTAAAATGTAGCTACAGCCAAACTATTACTTTGGTAAAATCATCTCTCGGCTACAAGATGTAGGTTGTGCACCTCTGCCATCTCTCTGGTCCTCATCTGTCTCTCTGAAACTCATCTGTCTGTCTCGACTTTATGGTGTTATCATCTTTACAATCCACCCCCAGGTCCTCAGTGACTCACCAGTACTGACCCATTTCTGGCTTGGTTTCCCTATCTGTAGGTCAGGAATGATAAAATCTACCCTGAGAGTTTGTTTTTTGTTTGTTTGCTTTGAGACGGAGTCTTGCTCTGTTGCCCAGGCTGGAGTGCAGTGGCACGATCTTGGCTCACTGCAACTCCGCCTCCCAGATTCACGCAATTCTCCCACTGCAGCCTCCTCAGTAGCTGGGATTACAGGTGCGTGCCACCACACTCAGCTATTTTATTTTATTTTATTTTTTGTATTTTTAGTGGAGACGGGGTTATACCATGTTGGCCAGGCTGGTCTTGAACTCCTGACCTCAAGTGATCTGCCCACCTCAGCCTCCCAAAGTCCTGGGATTATAGGCGTGAGCCACCGCGCCCGGCCAAGTTTTTATCATTAAATACAATAACATGTGTAGAGGGCCTGCAAAAGGGCCTGGTCCTCAGCAAACATTAATTCTTACTCTCTGCAAATATCCTTGACTTTCTAATCTAGCCTATGTGATAGAGTGCTTTATGATGGCCTCTGGCGCAACTGGGTGAGCCAGAGGAAATTACCATTCCTGAGCCTCAGTTTTCTTATCTACAAAATGAGGATAATAATGATTACTTTGAATGGATATTGTGTGGAAAGCACTTAGCACCAGTAGGAGACAGAGCCCTGCCCAAGAGTTTGATCTGGCCCAATTTCAAAGATTTGGCTGGTCCCTTAGGAGACCTTCAAATCTTCCCTTCCTAACTATGCAATAAAGACAGAGCTCCAGATAGTTTAGGAGCAAACTGTGACACATTTGTAAATCTAGATGGTATAATAGGTATTCAGGTCATGCTTTTCCATGTAGGGTTCATCATGTTAGATTTATAAGGAATGCAAATTTCAGAGGATTCTTTTTTTTTTTTTTTTTTTTTTTGAGACGGAGTCTCGCTCTGCCGCCCAGGCTGGAGTGCAGTGGCCGGATCTCAGCTCACTGCAAGGGATTCTTTTTTTTTAATAAGGAAAATATTTCTGACATTTGACACAAATAACATTAGTAGCAATCAATATTATACATAGAATATACATTTTTCCTCTTTTGATAGTTGCAACTATTTTGAAATTTACTTCCCTTTCAATAAACTATGGATATTTGGCCAGGCGCGGTGGCTCAAGCCTGTAATCCCAGCACTTTGGGAGGCCGAGACGGGTGGATCACGAGGTCAGGAGATTGAGACCATCCTGGCTAACACGGTGAAACCCCGTCTCTACTAAAAAAAATACAAAAAACTAGCCGGGCGAGGTGGCGGGCGCCTGTAGTCCCAGCTACTCGGGAGGCTGAGGCAGGAGAATGGCGTAAACCCGGGAGGCGGAGCTTGCAGTGAGCTGAGATCCGGCCACTGCACTCCAGCCTGGGCGACAGAGCGAGACTCCGTCTCAAAAACAAAAAACAAAAAACAAAAAACTATGGATATTTGTTTTCTTTGTCGAGTGTGCATACCAACAGGCTTTCTCTCCCGTCCATCCAAATGTTCAATGTCAATATTTTTTAATTCTTTTGGAAAAAACAACTCTATTGAGGATTAATTGACATACAACGAAACTACACATATTTCAAGTGTGCAGTTTGATACATGTATATTCCTGTGAAACCATCACCACATTCAAGATAATGAACACATCCATCACCCCCAGAAGTTTCTCCTTAACCCTTTGTAATCTGTTCCTTCCACATCCCTTGCCTTTTGCATATCCCCAGGCAACCGCTGATCTGCTTTCTATCACTGTAGGTTAGCTTGCATTTTTTTAGAGTTTTATGTAAGTGGAATCATAAAGCATGCACTCTTTGTTCTCTGGCTTCTTTCACCCAGTATAATTATTTTGAGACTCTTCCATATTGCTGCTTGTATTGACAGTTTATTCCTTTATATTGCTGAGTAATATTCTATTGAATGACTATACCACAGTTTATTTATTCACATGTTAAAGTAGAATTGAGTTGTTTTTTGGCTATCACAACGAAAGCTACTTTGAACACTCATTTGCAAATCTTTGTATAGACACGTGCTTTCATTTCTCTTGGGTATGGAATGGAATGGATGACTGGGTCATATGATAAGCATAATATGGTCAGGGTATGTTTAACTTTTGGAGAACTGCCAAACTGCTTTCCAAAGTGTACCATTTTACGTTCGTACGACCAGTTTATGAGAGTTCAAAGTTGTTCCACATCTTTACCAACACTTAGTATGAGTATCTTAAATTTAGGTATTCTAATAAGCATGCGGTGGTATCTCATTGTGGCTTGAATTTGCATTTCCCTAGTGATTTTCATTTGTTTATTTGCCTTCCATACATCTTCTTTGGTCTGTTCAAATCCTTTGTTCAAATGTATTGGGATTTTGTTTTCCTATAATTGGAATTTGAGAGTTCTTTAAATATTTTGGATGTAAGTTCTTTATGAGATATATCATTTGCAAATTTTTACTTCCTCTTAGTCTGTTGCTTATCTTTTCATTCACTTAGCATCTTTTAAAGGGCAGTTTTTAATTCTGAGGAAATCCATTTTATTAACATGTTCTTTTGCGGATTGTGCTTCTGGTGTCATGTCTTACTTTGCTGAGAGGTTTCACCAGGAAAGGGTGTTGGATTTTTTCAAGTGCTTTTTCTGAATATTGAGATGATCATATTTTTTTAAGTTTGTCGATAAGATGAATTATATTTATTGACTTTGGAATGTTAAATTGACTGCATTCTTGGCCTAAGGCCCACTTAGCCATGATATATATTGTATTTTCCTCTAATTTGGTCTTGAGATCTTTCTCTGGAGAGTGGCTATACATTCTAGCCCTACCCTAATGGGGCTTCAGGGGAGGTCATTGTGGATGATTACAACATGCCTTCATGGGATACTTCCTTATCCTGGCGGATGGCCTAATGCCCAAGTGTCTGACCTGTGACCAGATAGGTGTCCTTCTCACAGGAAACTTATTTATTCTGGCAGGCGCCCTTGTGGCTCTTGTCTGACCTGTGTCCTGTTTATTCCTACCAAGATAGCCACTTTTTAGGGGAGCCCTGACAGGGAGGAGAGTTAGGTTCAGGTGTGTCATTCAGGTGCGACACAGGGAAGGTAACTCAACAAAACACATCAAATAACAGAAGCATTTCCTTACTCAAAGATCTATGAGAGAAGAGGAGTGACCTCGAGGGCTGATGGAAAGTCTTAGAGAGAGAAACATAGATAAATGGGGGTCGGGGAGAAAAGAAAGAGGACCTGTGGGACTATGCTTTATTAAGGTCAATGGGTATTATCCTTTAGCTTTTCCTGTGGGGGTTGTAGATTGGCTAGTTTAAAGAAAACACATGCGGCCGGGCGCGGTCGCTCACGCCTGTAATCCCAGCACTTTGGGAGGCCGAGACGGGCGGATCACGAGGTCAGGAGACCCAGACCATCCTGGCGAACACGGTGAAACCCCGTCTCTACTGAAAATACAAAAAAATTAGCTGGGCGTGGTGGCGGGTGCCTGTAGTCCCAGCTACTCGGGAGGCTGAGCCAGGAGAATGGCTTTAACCCGGGAGGCCGCAGAGCTTGCAGTGAGCGGAGATCGCGCCACTGCACCGTCTCAAAAAAAAAAAAAAAAAAAAAAAAAAAAAAGAAAACACATGCAAGGGGGAGGACTTATTTACCTGACTCTGTTGTTGACAATTAGGTTGTATTGTGGTCAGCAGCTGTGGGATGTGTTGGGTTTTAGGTCTGTGGAATGAGAAACAAGTGGGTTATATAGCAAGCAAGTATACAGGAAGGGGAAGTTCTAACTAGGCCAAAGGTAACAGGGTACGACTGGGTTTCAGATAACTTATGTTAGGCCTAAAAATGGATGAAAAGGCAGCAACTATATTACATAAATTTATGACAATATATCTTTTTGGTATATTACTGGATGAATTGTTGGATTTGAATTGCAAAAATTTTGTATAGAATTTTTGCATCTGTGTTTCCGAGGGAGATTGGTCTATAGTTTTCTAGTATTATCGGTCTTAGTTTGCTAGGCTGCCATAAGAAAGTACCACAAACTAGGTGGCTTAAAGAACATAAATTATTTCACAGTTCTGGAGTCTAGCAATGTGAAATCAAGGTGTTGGCAGGCTTGGTTCCGCCTGAGGGCTGTGAGGGAAAGATCTGTTCCAGGTCTCTTTTCTTGGCCATCTCTTTTCTGTGAATTCACATTGTCTTTTCTCTGTATGAGTCTGTGTGCAAATTTCCCCTTTTCATAAGGACACCAGCCATATTGGATTAGGGCCCACTCTAATGACCTTGTTTTAATTTTATTACCTTGGTAAGGACCCTGTCTCCAAATAAGGTCACATTCTAAGGTACTAGGAGTTGAAACTTCGATACCTGAATTTGGGGAGGGGGTGTACAATTCAACCCACAATAATATCTTTGTCCATTTTATTGTCACAGTCATTTCAGCCTCATAGAATGAGTCAGAGTATTCCCCTGTCTTCAAGTTTTTGGGAGAGATTGTGTAGGATTGGTATTATTTTTTCCTTATTTTGGCAGAATTCACCAGTGAAATCTTTGAGTCTGGAGTTTTCTTTGTGGAAAGATTTTAATGACATATTCAATTTAAAAAATAGACATAGGGTTGCTTGGATTATCTATTTCTTCAGGTGAACTCTAAAGTTTGTGTCTTTCAAGTAATTTGTCCATTTCATCTAAGATGTTGAATGTATTATTTATAATATTCTCTTATTATGCTTTCAATATTGGAAAGATCTGTAGTAATGTCCACTTTCTTATCTGTGATGTTGGCAATTTATCTTTTTTCTTGATCACTTTGGCTAAAGGTTTATGAATTTTATGGATCTTCTCAGATAAGTAGCTTTTGTTTTTCTTGATTTATTTCCTTTCTTATACTTTAGGTTTAATTTCCTGTTGGCTTTTAGTTTCTTTGAGTAGAAGCTGAGGTCATTGATTTGAGACTATTCTTTTTCAAATATACGATTCAATGCTGTAGAATTTCCTTAAGTATTGCTTAAGCAGTATCCCACAAATTTTGATATGCTGTCTCTTTATTTTAATTTAGTTCAAAATATTTTCTAGGCCAGGCACAGTGGCTCACACCTGTAATCCCAGCACTTTGGGAGGCTGAGGTGGGTGGATCACCTGAGGTCAGGAGTTCAAGACCAGCCTAGCCAACATGGCGAAACCCGTCTCTACTAAAAATACAAAAATTAGCTGGGTGTGGTGGTGGGCACCTATAATCCAAGCTACTCAGGAGGCTGAGGCAGGAGAATCACTTGAACCCAGGAGGCAGAGGTTGCAGTGAGCCGAAATCACGCCACTGTACTGCAGCCTGGGTGACAGAATGAGACTCTGCCTCAGAAAAAGAAAAAAAAAAAAAAAAAAATATATATATATATATATATGTATGTGTATATATATATATATTTCTAATTTCACTTTAAATTTCATCTTTGACTCACAGATTATTTAGAAGTCTAATATTTGGTTCCCAAATATTTGGGGATTTTCCAGATATTATTCTGTTACTGATTTCTAATTTAATTTCATTGTGGTCAGAGAACATATGTTTTATGACTTGAATTCTAAGTTTATTATGACCTGTGTCTCCAAATACAGCTTATCTTGGCAAATATTTCATGTATACTTGAAAAGAATGTGATTTTGCTATTGTTGGGTGGGGTGTTCTATAAATGTTAATTTTGTCAAGTTACTTGATAGTATTAAGTATACTATATCCTTGCTAGTTTTCTGTCTACTACCTCTGTCAATTATTGAGAGGTGTTTTGAAATATCAGACTTGTTGACTTGGCTATTTCTCTTTGCAGTGCTGTCAGTTTTTTTTTTTAACTTTTATTTTGGTTTGGGGGTACATGTGAAGATTTGTTACGTAGGTAAACACGTGTCACGAGATTTTGTTGTACATATTATTTCGTCACCCAGGTATTAAGCCCAGTACCCAATAGTTATCTTTTCTACTCCTCTCCCTCCTCCCATCCTACCCCATCAAGTAGATCCCAGTGTATGCTGTCTCCTTCTTTGTGTTCCTAAGTTCTTATCATTTAGCTCCCACTTATAAATGAGAACATGCGGTATTTGGTTTTCTGTTCTTGTGTTAGTTTGCTAAGAATAATAGCTTCCAGCTCCATCCATGCTCCTACAGAAGACATGATCTCATTCTTTTTTCGTGGCTGCATAGTATTCCATGGTGTATATGTACCACATTGTCTTTATTCAGTTTGTCATTGATGAGCATTTAGATTGATTCCATGTCTTTGTTATTGTGAATAATGCTTCAGTGAACATTTGTGTGCATATGTCTTTATGGTGTAATGATTTACTGAGTATATACCCAAAGCAATATAAATCATTCTGCCATAAAGTTTTTTCTTTATGTGTTTTGATACTTTATTAATAGATGCATATTTAGTATTTTATCATTATGAAATTATCTTTTTTATCCCTGGTAATATTCTTCACTCTGAAATCTGCTTCAATATTAATAAAGCCACTCCAACTTTCTCTTGATTAGTATTAGGATAGTATATATTTTTGGTTCTTTTACTATTTGTGTCCTCATATTTAAAGTTCATTTCTTATAGGCAGCATATAGTTGAGTCTTTTTTTTTTTTTTTTTTGAGACAGAGTCACACAGGCTGGAGTGTGGTGACACAATCTCGGCTCACTGCAACCTCCACCTCCTGGGCTAAAGCAATTCTCATTTCTCAGCTTCCCAAGTAGCTGGGATTACAGGTGTGCACAACACACCTGGCTAATTTTTGTATTTTTAGTAGAGATAGGGTTTCACCATGTTGACCAGGCTGGTCTTGAACTCCTGGCCTCAAGCGATCTGGCCACCTTGGCCTCCCAAAGTGTTGGGATTACAGGCATGAGCCACTGCACCTGGCCTTCTTTTTAAAGTTAATCTGACATCTCTATTTTTATATTAAGATGTTTCACACTTTTAACATTTAGTGTGATTAGTATTGTTGGTTTAAAGTTACCAACCTACTTTCTCCCCTTGTATGTTTCAACTCACCCAGTTCCCTTTTTCTAAATTTTATGCCTTCTTTTGAATGACTTAAGCATTTTTATTATTCTATTTTCTCTGATAACTTAATAGGCATAACATTTTTGTTATTTCAGTGGTTGTTTTGGAGTAATAGTATGCATCTTTAACTTATCACACTCAACCTTTTAGTGATATTGTACCACTGCGTGTAGAATATAAGAACTTTGCAACATTATGTTTCTGTTTTTTCCCTCCCAACTTTAGTGCTATTGTCATAGTTTTATTTCATATGTGTTGCAAATTCCACCAACATTGTTATTTAAATTATATTATTTAATGATATTTCTAAGAGATTTAAATAATAAGAAAAAACTTACATATTTACCCATGTATTTACCTTTTTGGGGGTATAGACTTATATTTCCATCTGATACCAGTTTCCTTCTGTCTGAAGGATATCCTTTAATTATTTCTTGTAGTGTGTCTGCTGGTGATGAATGATTTTGTCTTTAGTATGTCTGAAAGAGTCTTTAGCTTTCCCTTGTTTTTGAAAGACATTTTCTCTGGGTATAGATTTCTAAGTTCACAGTTTTTTTTTAGTACTTTAAAAATATTGCTTCACTGTTTTCTGACTTGCATTGTTTTTGTGGAGAATCTGCTATCATTCTTATTGTTCCTCTGTATACATGATGTCTTTTTTCTCTTGCTGCTTTTGTGATTTTTATCTTTATCACTGTTTTACATCACTTTGTTTATGATGTGCCTTGGTGTAGCTTTGTTTGTTTTGTTTTATGTTTTCTGAGACAGAATCTCACTCTGTCGCCCAGGCTGGAGTGCAGTGGCATGATCTCAGCTCACTGCACCCTCTGCCTCCGGGGTTCAAGTGATTCTCATGGTTCAGCCTCCCGAGTAGCTGGGATTACAGGCATTTGCCAACATGCCCGGCTAATTTTTGTACTTTTAGTAGAGATGGGGTTTCACCACGTTGGCCAGGCTAGTCTCGAACTCCTGACCTCAAGTGATCTGCCTGCCTTGGCCTCCCAAAGTCCTGGGATTACAGGTGTGAGCCACCACGCCTGGCCAGGTACAGTTTTATTCCTATTTCTTGTGATTGGGTTTATAAAGTTTCTTAGATCTTGAAATTTGGAAAAATTTTGGCCATCATTTCTTCAAATGTGTTTCTCTGCCTCCCCACTCTCCCTATTCCCATTTCAGAACCTCTAATTGCACATCCATTAGGTTGCTTGTAGGCAGAGCTAAATGATGCTCTGTTTTTTTTTTCCCTTTAGTTCTTTTTTTATTTTCAGTTTTTCTTTCTGTGTTGCAGTTTGTATAATTTTTATACAAGTTTTCAAGTTTGCTAGTTTTTTTCTTCTGCAATGCCTAATCTGACATTAATCCTATTGGTGCGTTTTTTTTTTTTTATCTCATTCATTTTCATTCGTATCTCTAAAAATTTTATTTGGGGCCCTGTAAATATCTTTTATGTATCTACTTTTCTTTTTTAATGTATGAAATACAGTTTTAAATTTTTTTCTAATATTTTACTATTCTAACCACTATATCTGTTGTGTGTCAGTTTTCATAGAGCAATTTTTCCGCTCATTTTGGGTTATATTTTCCTGGTTATTCCTGGAAATTTTATATTTGATCCCAGATATTGTGAATTATACCTCTCTGAGTGCCCGATACTTTTGTAGCCTAAAATTATTCTGGACCTTTTTTTCACATTTACAGTTAAGTTACTCGGAAACTGTGTGATATTTTGAGTCTTGCTATTAAGATTTGATAGTTGGATCCAAAGAAGTGTTTATTCTAGGGCTAGTCATTCACCACTACTGATGCAAGACCCTTCTGAGTACTTAAGCCAATGTCCTGTTAATTTTGAGGCTTTTCATTCTGGATGGTGGGATCAGGCACTGTTTATTACCCTATGTGAGCGGCTGGCACTATCGTCTGTAATCCTGTTGGGTGGCTCTTCCTCTGGCCTCAGGTAGTTTCCTCACACAGAGGCACTGATCATTACACATTTGAATATGCAGGAGGACCCTCTGCAGACCCCTGAAATTCTCTTCATATGCAGCTCTCTCCTCTCTGGTACCCTTTTATGAGAACTCTTGCTGACTTGGTCTTCCCAAACTCTCAGATTTGTCTCTTCGAATCAGAAAATCACTGGGTTCTGTCTGCATTTACCCTTCCTGAAGCGTGGCCTGGAAAATCTCTCAAGGCTGTAAGATGGATAAATTATAGAGCTCATCTCCTTTGTTTTCTGTCTGTCTCTAATGGATCACTGTCCTTCATTTTCTGATGTAGTGTGTCTTGCAAACTGCTATTTCATGTAACTTGTCTGTGTTTTAGTTGTTTCAGCATGCAGGTTAAATCCACGCTGCATTACTCCATGTTGGCCAGAAATGGAATCTTCACAGGATTACTTTCATGACCTATAAAGAAAAATTTTGTTATTCATCCTTTCTGTTTTCTGTAGTGACTACACGTTTCCATTCCTTTACCGAGGTTCTAGAAGCTCTGGCAACGTCTATTATTAGCCTTGAAATTTACCCACCACACTGTAGACTAGTTCAACCATTGTGGAAAACAGTGTGGTGATTCCTCAAGGATCTAGAACTAGAAATACCATTTGACCCAGCCATCCCATTACTGGGTATACACCCAAAGGATTATAAATCATGCTGCTATAAAGACACATGCACACGTATGTTTATTGCAGCACTGTTCACAATAGCAGAGACTTGGAATCAACCCAAATGTCCACCAGTGACAGACTGGATTAAGAAAATGTGGTACATATACACCATGGAATACTATGCAGCCATAAAAAAGGATGAGTTTGTTTCCTTTGTAGGGACATGGATGCAGCTGGAAACAATCATTCTCAGCAAACTATCGCAAGAACAGAAAACCAAACACCACACGTTCTCACTCATAGGTGGGAACTGAACAATGAGATCACTTGGACACAGGAAGGGGAACATCACACACCAGGTCCTATTGTAGGGAGGAGGGAGGGCGGGGAGATAGCATTAGGAGATATACCTAATGTAAATGACGAGTTAATGGGTGCAGCACACCAACATGGCACATGTATATATATGTAACAAACCTGCACGTTGTGCACATGTACCCTAGAATTTAAAGTATAATAGTAAAAAAAAATTTAAAAAAAGAAATTTACCCACCACTTTGGCTGGTGTTCTCTTGCTATTAAATCCAGAACTAAATTGACAGATGGAATATAAAGCTGCAAAGGTTATTTGACAAAAGAAAAATGCAATAGAATGAGCTCTCCATTTGTATTAATTATCTGTTGCTGCATTACAATTTCCACAAACTTATCAGCTTAAAACAATGCACATTTATTTCCTTTTAGTTTCTGTGTGTCAGGAATCTAAGCATGACTTAGTTGGGTTGTCCACTTCATTCTCTCATGCGGCTGCTATCATGGTGTCAGCCAGGGTTGGGGCCTCATCTGGAGGCTTGAATGGAGAAGGACCTACTTCCAAGCCCATGTGGTTGTTGGCAGGATTCATTTCCTCAAGGGATGATGGACAAAATTCCTCAGTTTTTTTGCTGGCTGTTTGTGGAAGGCCATCTTTAGTTCTTTGCCACCTGGTCCTCTTCATTGGGAATATTATAGCATGGCAGTTATTTTATCAAAGCAAGCAAAGCAGAGAGCCAGTTAGCAATACAGAAGTTACAATCTTCTGTAAAGTAACCACAGAAGTGATATCCTATTACCTTTACTATATTCTATTTGTTAGAAGTAGGTTCCACCTATACTGAAGGGCAGAGGATTATGCAAGGGCGTAAATACCAGGGGGTATTGGGATCATTGAGGGCCATTTTAGAGTCTGTCCACCATTCTTTCCTTTCCTAGAGGGGAAAAAAGTGTAGACTTCTTTTAAATATATATTATATATATATAATATATATAGTGTGTGTATAATATATAAAAATATATATGTGTGTATATATAATATACATATAAGTATAATATAGATGTGTATGTATCTATATAAAATATAAAAATATGTGTGTGCATACACATATATGTATAATATATATGTGTCTATATAATATATATAATGTGTATATATTTGCTTTTTCTTCTTAAGCCTAGTAAGTCCTATCAGCAGAAAACAGCTGATTGAATAGAAAATGAACATGTCAGAGACACAGCACTAAGATATGTTTTGGGGAAGGAAGTCTTATGGTCTAATTGCCTTAATTCCCCTACCTTAGAGGGAGGCGGTTCTGCCTTAACCCCTACCTCCTATCATACAGCCTTTTCTACAGAGTGGTGGTTCTTTATCCTTAGAAAATTATCTTGCCATCAGAAACAATTTAAACTTATTTAACTTGCTTTAATTATTATTTTATTCAACAAGCATTTGTCAGGTATCTACTCTGTAACAGGCCGCATACTAGATGTCAGGAATAAAGTAGTGAATAAGAGAGTCCGGTCTCCTAGTGTAATAAAAAATTTCATAGCAGACAAATATTGATTTCCCTGGGGTCAATACTGCATTGACTGCCTAGGACCATGCCTGGCACATAGTAGCCCCTCAATAAATAAATGTTTGTTGAATTGAATTGTAGGAATCAGAAGTTTGGGGGTTCAACATGATATTTTCAGCAATGCCCATAAGACTGTTGAATAAACTGAGGCCCAGAAGGTGCGCTGGCTGCTCCTGACAGCTTTCCATGGACAGAAAGATTTGAGACCTCAGAATACATGGAACTCATCTGCCTGCGTTTGACTTTCTCCAAGTATTTGCCTGTAGAAACTCTTTATGAGTCAATGTAAATCAGTAGTTTCCATGGAAGCAAAATGAACTTGCGGAGATATGGAAAATACTAAGGTGTTCTAGCACTGCCGAGGGTGTGTTGCTTTTAGTTGTGGAGGCCTACTTATCATTTGGCAATCCACAAGTGTGTTATTTTTTCACTTTCATTAACCAGCTTCTTCAGAAAGGTACTGGAAGACTGAAGTTCTGCCTGGCTCAGGACTTGGTAAAATATTTAGTTTTGAAATCCCCAAATTCCACATTGTGAACTTCCCACACTCGATCAAAGGAACTGACATAAGGGATTTAACCCTTACTCAAGAGAAGTTTTAGCCCTTACTATTACCTTTCTCAGGTCATTTGCATTTTAAGTCATAGCTTATTTTGAAATTAAATGTTTTAGCAACCACTTATTCATGAATCAAACGTAATTGGACACCTATTGTGTACCAGGTATTGTGCTGAGATCTAGGGACACAAAAGGAAGGAAGCATAACATCTTCATTAGCAAGTTCACCATCTTTGTCAGGGCCACCATGTACAGCTGTGCAGGTTCTTGACTGAACAAGGGTATTTGACTGAGTTAGCTACCTTCTTCTAATTTTGACAGAGGTGTTTTACGAACAAGCAGTTGTTCTAGGCTTCATCTCCATTATTAAATCTGGAGTTCCCAATCTGGGGGTAATAACTTTTGGAGCCCAAGAACTCCTAAAAATGTTATCCAAAATTGTGTGTATGTGTTTTTCATTTTTCTGGGAAAGAATTTATCTGATCTTCAAATATGTATGAACTCCCAAATATTTAAAATCATTGGATTTAATGACTTTTCTAAGTCACTTCAAGTCTTCCGAATTAGGCAGGACATAAATCATTCGTAAACAAACTGACAAATAAATAGAAGAAATTCCAGGCACTAGAAATTAAGTTATTTTAGGTTACATGGCATTTTTTTTTTAATCCTCTAATGTCACACCAAGTAGATAAATGCCAATCCTATTAGTGATCTAAAGCTGTTTCTTGTCCAAGGTTTATCTAGAAACCTGCAGCTATGTCTTGGGAAGAAACATGTCTGGTAATGCTCAGTTCTATCCTACAGTGTATGGAAAGGAAAGGCTTTGGAGTCTGATATTTCTGGGTTCAAATCCCACTTCCAGGATTATTAATCATGAGCTCTTAGGCAGAGTCTCAGTTTCTTCATCTACAAAATGAAATAATAATACATTACCGAAAGGTTTTAATTATTGAATGGGATAAGGTATGCTACATGTCTGGCACATAGTAAACCCTGATGATGTGGCAATAACAGTTATTATTATTACTTAAATGAATTCTAAAAAGAATTCTATGGCCAATTTACCCAGCCTTAAAAAGAAATCCTAAAGAATTTAGTAATATTTAAATATCAACTGCACCAAAATAACAAAATGTCCCAAAGCTCTATGGTTTTTAGACTATCTTATTGATTTAAAAAGCTGAAATTTAGCAGGGCTTCTAGAAGGGGTAAGAGGCTCAGAAAATCCTTTCTCTAAATGGCAACAATAAAACCGGACAAAGTTATCAAAAACAACCACTTAATGGCCGGGCGTGGTGGCTCATGCCTGTAATCCCAGCATTTTGGGAGGCTGAGGCGGGTGGATCATGAGGTCAGGAGTTCAAGACCAGCCTGGCCAAGATGGTGAAACCCCGCCTCTACTAAAAATACAAAAATTAGCTGGACATGGTGGCGCATGCTTGTAATTCCAGCTACTCGGGAGGCTGAGGCAGAGAATTGCTTGAACCCGGGAGGCGGAGGTTGCAGTGAGCCGAGATCGCGCCATAGTACTCCAGCCTGGGCCGCAGAGGGAGACTCTGTCTCAAAAACAAAAACAAAAACAAAAGCAAAACAACCGCTTCAAGACAAAATTGACTAAACGCATACAACAAGTTGAAGAGTGTTTATTCATGAAATTTTAGTGAATATCTGTAAAAACAGGCTCTGGGACTTCTCTAATTCCTTTACCTTAGCTTCACAATTCTACCCAGGTGGGACAGACTGTGAAAAATGGCAGCTCCGCAGCCCTGCAAGAAAGTGGTGGCTTTATTTGGAGCAGAACTTGGAAAATTCCATGCCTGGATAACTGTCAAAAACAATACCAAGCTCAGTGGCAAATAATCAGGAAAGAACAACATCGCAGTTAGCCTGAGGTCACAGTACTGGTTGGGAAAAGCAACAGAATGACATCCAGCCAGAAATTTATGTAGAACTACAACCAAAATGAGGTCAAATTCTAAATTAATGACAAAGGGAAATTTGGGAAATCCACAAATATTTGGAAATTAAACAACACACATCCATATAATGCATAGGTCCAAGAGGAAATCATATGGGGAATTCGAAAATATTCTTAGCAAAATGAAAACAAAAACATCACACTATATCAAAATTTAGAGGATGCAGCCAAAGCAGTGCTTAGACAGAAATTTATAGCTGTAAACACCTATGTTAGAACAGAAGAAAGCTTTCAAATAAATAATTTAACCTTCTACTTCAATAAACTAGAAAAATAAAAGCAAGCTAAACCAAAAGCCAGCAACAGGAAGGAAATAATAAAGACTAGAACAAGAATGAAACAGAAAACAAACAAACAAAAAAAGAAGAAAATCAATGGAACCAAAAGTTGATTTCTTGAAAAGATCAACAAAATTGACAAAATTTAACCAGACTGACCAATAAGAAAAGAAGATACACATTGCCAAATTTGAGAATGAAAGAGGAGACACCACCACCAAATTATAGAATTTAAAAAGATTATGTGGCAATATTATGAACCACCTTATGCCAAGAAATGAGGCAGTTTAGATGAAATAAATCACATTTTTAGAAAGATATAAATTATCAAAAATGACTGAAGAAGAAATAGAAAATATATGTAAATACAGAACTAGTAAATAAATTGAATTGGTAAATAAAAATCTGCCCACAAAGTAAAGCCCAAGCACAGATGACTTCACCAGTAAATTCTGCCAGACATTAAAAAAATAAATAATAGAAATCCTTCACAACTTTCCCTATAAAACATGGGAAGAGGAAACACTTGCCAATTCATTCAATAGAACCAGTATTACCCTAAGAGCAAAATCAGACAACACATCACAGGAAAAGAAAACTATACCAATATCCCTCATGGAATTAAACACAAATATCTTGGACAAAATATTACCAAATCACATGCAGCAACATATAAAAAGCATTATACAGTGTGGCAACTGTGATTTATCCCAGGAATGCAGGGTTGATTTAATAGCCAAAAATTAAGTAATGTAATGTGCCATGTTAATAGGATAAAGGACAAAAACCTCACAATCATCTTAATAAACACAGAAAAGCACTTGTCAACATCCAACACCCATTCCTGATAAAAACCCTCAACAAACTAAGAATAGAAGGTCTAAAGATACAGAATAAAACCAAAGTGTTTTCCCTATTCTCACACACCACTCAATGTCACACCTCTGACATAAGATGTGTGGGGATTTATCCCCACACACTACCAAGCCATTCTGTAGCAGACACCAGCTAGGTGTCCTCTAATTCAATTAAATGCTGACATCATCTACCTGGAGATAGTGTCAGATTCCACAAGCCAAAAGCTCAGTCCCATATGACTGCCCCCGACGTCAGATGTCAATTGCAAGCACCAGGTTTTGACCTGTACTTTCGACTGACCAGTTATAAATCAGGGTTCCCACGACCCCCTCCTTGGGTTCAATTAATTTTCTAGAGCAAATCACAGAAGTCAGAGAAACATGGCCAGGAGCGGTGGCTCATGCCTGTAATCCCAGCACTTTTGGAGGCCTGAGGTCAGGAGTTCTAGACCAGCCTGGCCAACATGGTGAAACCCTGTCTCTACTAAAAATACAAAAATTAGCCAGGCATGGTGGCAGGTGCTTGTAATCCCAGCTACTCGGGGTGGGGGGTGGGGGGTGGGGGGCCGAGGCAGGAGAATTGCTTGAACCGGGGGGGCGGAGGTTGCAGTGAGCCGAGATCGCGCCATCGCACTCCAGCCTGGGGGACAAGAACGAGACTTCGTCTCAAAAAAAACCAAAACAAAACAAAAAAAGAAGTCAGAGAAACACTTTACTTATATTTAACCATTTATTATGAAGGATATTACAAAGGATACAGATGAACAGCCAGATGGATGAGATGCATAGGGTGAGGTATGTGGGAAGGGGTGTGGAGCTTCCATGTCTCCTGTGCATGCACTACCCTCCAGGAACGCCCAGATGTTCAGCTATCCAGAAGCTTCCCAAACCCAGTCCTTTTGGGCTTTTATGGAGGCTTCATTATGTAGGCATGATTGATTATATAACTGGTCATTGATGATCAACTTAACCTTCAGTCCCTCTTCCCTCCCCAGAGATTAGGGGTGGAACTAAAAGTTTCAACCCTCTAATCACATAGTTCCTCTTCTAACCAGCCCTCATCCTGAGGTTATCCAGGAGCCCACCAAAACTAGCTTCATTAGAACAAAAGATGTTCTTATCACTCAGGAAATCTCAAGGGACTTAGAAGCTCTGTGTCAGATATTCCTATCACTCAGGATATTATAAAGGTTTTAGGAGTAGCATGTCAGCAACTGGGGGCAGAGACCAATGTGTGTATATACATGTATTTCTTATTATGTCACAATCTCACAGAAGGGAGATTCTTCAAGTTGATAAAGGGCATCTGTGAAAAAACTTGAACGGATATGGTTTGGATCTGTGTCCCCAACAAATCTCGTATTGAATTGTGACCCCCAGTGTTGGAGGTGGGGGCTGGTGGGAGGTGATTGGATCATGGGGGTGGATTTCTCATGAATGGTTTAGCACCACCCCGGCTTGGTACTGTCCTTTTGATAGTGAGTGAGTTCTCATGAGATCTGGTTGTTTAAAAGTATGTAGCACCTCCCTCTTTGCTCCGTCTTCCTCCTGCTCTGACCATGTGATGCATCTGCTCCCCATTTGCCTTCTACCATAATTGTAAATTTTCTGAGGCTTCTTCAGTAGCTAAGCAGATTCCAGCATCACGCTTCCCTGCAGAACTATGAGTCAATTAAACCTCTTTTTTTTTTTTTTTTTTTTTCTGGAGATGGAGTCTTGCCCTGTCACCAGGTTGGAGTGCAGTGGCACGGTCTTGGCTCTCTGCAACCTCTGCCTCCTGGGTTCAAGTGATTCTCCTGCCTCAGCCTCCCAAGTAGCTGGGATTACAGGCACGCGCCACCATGCCTGGCTAATTTTTGTATTTTTAGTGGAGATGGGGTTTCACCACGTTGGCCAGGCTGGTCTTGAACTCCTACCTCGTGATCTGCCTGCCTCGGCCTCCCAAAGTGCTGGGATTACAGGCATGAGCCACCGTGCCCGGCCACTTCTTTTCTTTATAAATTACCAAGTCCAAGGTATTTCTTTATAGCAAGGCAAGAACAGCCTAATACAAGGACTAACATTATACTTCATGATGAAATACTGAATGCTTTTCCCCAAAGTCAGCAACAGGACAAAGATGTCCAGTCTTTCCACTTATATTCAGCATTGTACTGGAGGGTCTAGCTATTGCAATAAGTCAAGAAAAGAAGGTAAAAGGCATTCAAGTGGAAAACAAAGAAGAAAACCTCTCTTTATTCACAGGAAGAAAACCTCTCTTTATTTACAGATGAGATGATCACGTATATAGAAAACACTGGCGGGGCGCGGTGGTTCCAGCCTGTAATCCCAACACTTTGGGAGGCCGAGGCAGGCGGATCATGAGGTCAGGAGATCGAGACCATCCTGGCTAATATGGTGAAACCCCGTCTCTACTAAAATTACAAAAAACTAGCCGGGCGAGGTGGCGGGCGCCTGTAGTCCCAGCTACTCGGGAGGCTGAGGCAGCAGAATGGTGTGAACCTGGGAAGCAGAGCTTGCAGTGAGCCAAGATCACACCACTGCACTCCAGCCTGGGTGACAAAGCGAGACTGCATCTCAAAAAAAAAAAAAGAAAAGAAAGCACTGAGGAATTCACACACACAAAAACCTACTAGAACTAATAAAAGAGTTCAAGAAAGTTACAGGATACAAGAAATACACATAAGTGTATTTATATATGTTAGCAATGAACAACCAAAAAATGAAATTTAAAAAAATTATATTCAATATAGCATCCAAAGGAATAAAAGCTTAAGAATAATAATCTTTTTTTTTTCTTTTCTGAGACAGAGTTTCATTCTTGTTGCCTAGACTGGAGTGCAATGGTGCAATCTCAGCTCACTGCAACCTCTACCTCCTGTGTTCAAGCGATTCTCCTGCTTCAGCCCCCCAAGTAGCTGGGACTACAGGCATGTGCCACCATGCCCAGCTAATTTTTGTATTTTTAATAGAGACGGGGTTTTGCCATGTTGGTCAGGCTGGTCTTGAACTCCCGATCTCAGGTGATCCGCCAGCCTCAGTCTCCCAAAGTGCTGGGATTACAGGTGTGAGCCACTGCGCCTGGCTAAGAATAAATTTTTAAAAGAAGTACAAGACTTGTTTACTGAAAACTGTAAAACATTGCCAAGAGATATTAAAGAAGATTTAAATAAATGGATATACATTCTATGTTCTTTGGGAGACACAATGTTATTAACAGCAATTCTCCCCCAATACATCTACAGATTCAATTTCTATGAAAAGCCCAGCAGTATGTTTTTGGGTAGAAATTGACAAATTTCCTGACAAATTTCAAGCAGTTACATGAAAATGCAAAAGCTGTAGAACAACTATGACAATCATGAAGTAGAACAACAAAGCTGGAGCATTTCAAAATTGCTACAAAAGTAGAGTAATCAAGACAGTGAAGTACTGGCCTAAGGATAGGCATATAGATCCACAGAACATAATTAAGAATCCAGGAATAATCCCTTATATTTATGATCAATTGATTTTCAACAAAGTTTCCATTGCATTTCAATGGGGTAAGGATAGTCTTTTCAACTAATGGTGCTAGGACAATTGCACATACAAATTTAAAAAAAAAAAAAACACTTAGATTCTTCCCTCACATCATAACCAGAAATTAACTCAAAATTGATCATAGACCTAAATGTAAGAGTTACAACTGAAAATCTCTTAGAGAAAAATATAGTAGAAAAATATTTGTGACCTTGTATTAGGCTAAGATCTTTTATGTATGACACCCAAAGAAAACATGATAAATTGGACTTCAAAATTAAAATCTTTTGCGCTTTAAAAGACATCACTAACAAATGAAATGACAAGCTACAGACTGGGAAAAGATATTAAGTAAATCAAATATATGATAAATATTTATTTATAGATTATATAGGCCAGGCATGGTGGCTCATGCCTGTAATCTCAGCACTTTGGGAGGCTGAGGGGGGCAGATCACGAGGTCAGGAGATTGAGACCGTCCTGGGTAACCCGGTGAAACCTGTTTCTACTTAAAAAAATATAAAAAATTAGCCAGGCATGGTGGCGAGTGCCTGTAATCCCAGCTCCTCGGGAGGCTGAAGCAGGAGAATCTCTTGAACCCAGGAGGTGGAGGTTGCAGTGAGCCAAGATTGAGCCACTGCACTCCAGCCTGGGCAACAGAGCGAGACTCTGTCTCAAAAAAAAAAAAAAAAAAAAAATATATATATATATATATATATATATATATATACACTTTCAACTCAATAATAAGGCAAATGATGAGATCATGCCACTGCACTCCAGCCTGGTGACAGAGCAAGAGTCCGTCTCAAATAAGAATAATAATAATAGTAATAAGGCAAATGAACCAAATGAAAAATAGGTAAAAAGTTTGAATAGATATTTTGCCAAAAAGATATACTAATGTTCTGTAAGTACATGAAAAAGATGCTCAGGTTCATTTGTCATTAGGGAAATGGAAATGAAAATAACATTGAAATACCATTTTATACTCACTAGAATGGCTATAATAAAAAAGACAGACAATAAGTGTTGGCAAGGATGTGTAGAAACTGGAATCCTCATATATTTCTGATGGGAACATAAAATGGTACAATCAGTTTGGAAAACAGTTTGGCAGGTTCTTCAAAAGTTAAACATAAATCTACCATATAATCCAGCAATTTCACCCCTAGATATCTAGCTAAGAGAAATGAAAACATGTCCACAGGAAGACTTGCACACAAATGTTCATAGCAGCATAATTCATAATAGCTAACCCAAATGTCCATCAACTTTTGAATGATTAAACAAAATGTGGTATATCCATATAATGGAATAATATTCAGCAATTAAAAGGAACAATGAACTGATGCATTCAACATGCATACAACAACATGGATGCAACTCAAACACTATGCTAAGTGAAAGAAGCCTGTCACAAAAGTCCACATAATGTAAGATTCTATTTATATGAAATGTCCAGAAAAGACAAATTTATAGAGAGCAAAAGTAGATTATTGGTTGCCTGGGCTGGGGTAGGAATGAGAAGTGACTGCAAATGGTCATGAGGGATCTATTTGGGGTGAAGGAAATTTTCTAAAGTTGGTTTGTGATGATAGTGGCGATGATAGTGGCACAACTCTATAAACATAAGAAATAGCCAGAAGCAGCGGCTCACACCTGTAATCATAACACTTTGGGAGGCTGAGGCAGGGGATGACTTGAGCCCAGGAGTTTGAGATTACAGTGAGCTATGATCATACCACTGCATTCCAGTCTGGATGACAGAGCGAGACTGTCTAAAAAAAAAAAAAATTATATATATATGTATGTACACTCATAATATATATAATATTATTAATGTGTATGCTAAAAAATGGAGAATTTTATGGTATGTGAGTTATACGTCAATAAAACATTTTCTTTAAAAAAAATAGCAAAAAAAGTGGATTTTTCCCCTCTCTTTGGGGAAAAGCATTATAGATCCTGTTCTAATACCAGCTCTTCGCAAGGATGAAACTGGAGAACAAGCTTCAAGAATACATGAGAAAGGGCCGGGCACGGGTGACTCATGCCTGTAATTCCAGCATTTTGGGAGGCTGAGGCAGGCAGATCACCTGAGGTCAGGAGTTCGAGACCAGCTTGCCCAACATGGTGAAACCCCACCTCTACTAAAGTACAAAAATTAGCTGGGCATGGTGGCACATGCCTGTAATCCCAGCTACTTGGGAGGCTGAGGCAGGAGAATCGCTTGAACCAGACAGGCAGATGTTGCAGTGAGCCGAGATTGCGCCACTGCACTCCAGCCTGGGCAACAGAGTGAGACTCCATCCCAAAAAGAAAAAAAAAAAAAAGAATACATGAAGGGAAATGTTTTCCAGTAACGTAGACAGAAATTCACATGTTCAGTCATTTATTCATCATGTTAGCACAGAGTTCCCATGCTATGGTTAATTTCGTAAGTCTGTCAGAGATTTTTAAATAGCACATGCAATTTTATATACAACATCAGGTGTAATAATAAACCTGGCTAAATTCTGTATTACAAGCACACAGGCAGCCGTTACTGAAACGTTTTTATTGCCGAAGGTACATATGGACCCATTTTTAGCTGTCCTTCTGGTGAGCTCTCGTAGGGCAATGATGTTGCTAAGAGGCATATGCTTCTGACTTGCTGGGAAGAAAAAAAGAGAAAATATATTTTGAATAAAACTAAACTTTGTGGTCTATTTATCTCCCATCAATTTGTTAAAGAATACATCTTGTGGTTCATATTCACTTGTATTAGTATTTTCTCTAAGAGCATATTTGTGAATTTGTCCTTAGAACACTCCATTTCATTCCCCTGTTCTCCAAATAGTATTCCTTCTCCCTCTCTCCCTGCTTGTTAAGTATGTGTGAACGTTTGACGCCCTCCCCTCCACAATGCCTCCAGTTGTATAGGTTTATTTTGGACACGAAATAAGTGTGGCTACCTCCTGAATGAATGAAGTGGGCGGTTTTTATCACCTTGGTAAAACTTGCACATTCTGTGGTTAGCTAAAGGTGGATAACCTTTATGGTTTCCTTTAACATGTACGTATTCTTTCTCTTTCTCCCCTCCCATTGCTCTGAGCACATTGTAAGGAATGGGGAAAATCAGGTTCTGAAAATGCTTTTTACCCCTTTCATTATTGACATTTTACATGATTTCCTTCCACCCTCAGGTGTACGAATGCAGATAACTGACAGGCTGTTCTGCAAGAGTGTGGGCATAGGACAAACTTGGAACATTGCTAAATTAAGTTATTCTGGGAGTAACTGTAAACAACAGAACTTCTTAAATTATGGTTGACTAAATTTGAATCACTATCCATTCATTGGGAGATTATTTGGCTAATAATTATTTTAAAAAGATTATAATGTTTAAACATTCTCCAAAATTCATTTTTGAAACAGACCTATACTGTTAGAAGGTAACTAAATATGGGAACCCTAAATAATAATGGCAACCATGAAAAATTGGAGTTGGTTATTGTTTATACATTCTTTGCATAACCTTATAACACTTAACCATAAAGAATTTTACTAGAACCTGGACTCTTGGGAGTAGTCTTATGAAGCAGTTCTGGGTAGTAAAAACGTGCCCACCTATTTGGTTTCTGCCTCGTGCTTTATAATTACTTGATCAGTGCTTCATGCTGAGTTCTACCCTATCTACACACATGCCTAATGTTTCACATGATATGAAATGTGGCAAACATTCCCAGTGGATTTTGTGAGACACATACTATAGGAAACTTTCGCACACCTGTAATCAGGCATAAGTACCAGGGGAAAAGTCAAAGCTTTCAAATAGCACTGCCTCTAGTACTAATGACATTGTTGAGCATTCAGGATTAGTTTGTTCAGCCTAGTGTAATAATTAATGTGTTTAAGTATGGTGTAGTTGGGGGAGGTTTCTTCTCTGATCCATTGTTATTTGAAACCCTAGTCAGACATTTGATAATTCGAAAGGACCCCTAAAGGCTTTTGTCTTAAATGTCTTTTTTCTTAAAAAAAAAAAAAAAAAAAAAAGAAAAAGAATCGATTTTAGTTTTAAACAAGAGAACGCTGATCCATTTATGCCATTATTTAAAATATTTTGTGTCATGTTAGTTGATGCCCTGAATCACTTCTAAAACTTTCCTTATTAAGTCATAGTTTATCCAGAAAAAATATAGTAAATCCTGAAGTGTCTGAAGTTTCCTTGTATTTCCCAATGATGGATTTGAATAGGCTTTTTAGCATGGTACAATTATTCCTGGCTTCAGCACAACTATATCACTAGGTAGCAAATCTTGTGGCTGCAACTGTCTTTGTTCTAAGGAATTGTACAATGAAAATATGATCTAATAAGGTAGTTAGTCATTTACCACTTCCTGCTCATCAGCCCTAGCTTGGCGCTCAAGGCTCGTATGTTTCTAATTTCAATTTCAACTGCTGCAGAAAAGGCTTACTATAAAAAGAATTTAGAGTTAGCCAGGACTATTCTGGTGCCACAGACAAATTCTCACAATGCCACAAATAATTTAGCAATAAAGCAGGGACTATAATATGCTGCTATAGTTTAGTAGGTTGAATGGAGGTGAGGAAGTGGTGACAAGTGACTAAGGCGAGAGAAAGTTAAGGAGTGGTTGAGGTTGCAGAACTCTCCTTTAGTAGAAGACTGGCTTGATTTGATTCAATCTTCTGTTTCCCCCTTATGGACTTTCCTATTTGCCCCTCATTCCCTTGATCCTTCTTGTCCCTCCCATCTCCTTATCTTGAGTTGGTCATTTTCAGTTCTAGGGGCTCTCAAGCACTGCCATGGGGGACTGCATTGGTTGGTTCATCTTTCTACCCAGGCATACATTCATTCATTCACCAAATGCATACCAAGTGCCTCTTCTGTTTGTGGCTCTGTGCAAGGCACTAGGGATCCACCCTGAGTAGGACAGTTTCTGCCTTATGGAGAGACTAGCAGTAGGACCCCACAATTTGGATGAGGTAAATGGCTTCCAAGCTTCAAAGAACTGCTTGCTGTAGTTTGGTTTGATGCATACTGGGTTTGGTTTGATTGCTAAAGGTGTGCAGATATATCTGTTATTCCTTCTTAAACATATCCTCAAAGGAGAGTGACAGCTTTCAGAGCAGAGACCTTTAGTGTCTCCATGTAGGACATTCATAAAAAGTCTGTGAGCCAAGAATAAATCTGAATCTTTTATTGAGGACTTGAGACCAGAACGGATCAAATGTTAGACTAACATCAGAACTAAAGATGACTGTCACAGTGTGAGGCCACCAGGGATGAGACTCATAGATGGAGATCAGCATGTAGGGTGTTTATTAGGAAGTGCTCTTGGGGTCAATACCTGTAGAAAGAAGGGGATGGAAACAACTGGATAGAGGGAGAGGTTAAACTGCTGGTCCCAGTGAAGGCCTTGGCTGATCTCCTGGGAAGCTCTGGTATTGGCATGGCTCTTTAGAGCTGTCCCAAATTGAGGCAAGGGAGCTAGGCCTTTATACAAGCTGCATTGTTCAGACATTGGATGTGGCTTGCCCCTTTTAGACCTTGGGTAAGGGAGTTTTAATTTTTTCAGCCAAGGCAAGCCCTGAAAGTGGCTGAGAGCAGAGAGTGATCAATGGGCAGTACTAGTAGCTGGGAGAATAAGTTCTTCATTTCTGAAGGAGGATCTGGGCAACATATTACAGGGTTCATTCACCACAACCACACCCAATCAGTGCTAGAGGACACTATGACAATTTACCTAGATCCAGCAAAGCTAGGGAGTTCAGGCTACCTAGGAAAGAAATATCATTCCCCACTAGCCATTTGGAACGGTACAGTTAAAATATCTAGTAAGTAAATTTCAGTCAATTGAGTAAATTTTTCTATACTTGTTTTTTTTGTTCGCTACACAGCTGATATAAAAGGAATGAAGTCCTTCCCCACTATCTAAATATGATACCACATTAGTAAGATATTTCAATGTTTCTCCTTTTATAGGACTTCACAATGGAAATTCTTTGAGAAGAGATTTTTGATGGTATTTAAAAGGATGACTACAAGGAATGACAATGGTGTTTTTACACATATCTAGGGTGCCATATGTTCTAGTTTGCCTGGGAAATACCTGATTTATGCCTTTGTTCCAGCATAATTATTACTAGCACACTTTTCACACTCAAAAGTACCCCTTTTGGGGGTGATAGATTATATGGTGACCTTATGAATCCCAGATAGAATTTGAATGTCCAAATGAGTAGTGTGTTTCGGAATAGTCGCCTTGAAAGACCAAATAAACACTAATTCTGAAGATGCTTTCATTGACTCAAATAAGTTTAAAACTATGCTGCTGGAAACAGTGGTGGGGCTACTATATGAAATAGTCACAAGAGTCATCCACTTCCTTCCAGTCCCATCTCATTCTTCATTTTCCTCTCATCCTCTTGCACCCTTTCTTTTAAAAACTATTTTAGAAAGAAGCAATCCTGTTCCCCACACTAGAGTCATTCACCATGTCCACTGGACTTGGCTTTGATTAACTTTGTTTCCTAAATCAAAACTTTCCAAGGATGAGAATATGAGAACCACTGACTTTGACTAAAATTGTGAACCACAGAAACATTCTCTCCCTCCTATATGTAACATCAAATAACATAACAACATAACATAACATAACATAATCAGAGCTGTTGGGATTGAAGGGGTTAATACACAACACCCTTCTTACCCATGCCTAAGCTCTGTACCAATGAATATAGACAGAAGAGTAGGCTGAGGAAGATTCAGACGTTAGCTGTACTGACATTGGAACACATGGCATAAATGTGTAACAACAATGAATCTTCCAGTAATGATGACTGTACCCACATTTTCTTCTTGCATGCCACTGGATGAACTGGCAAGCCCAAGGTCAACCAGTAGTGTGGCCAGCTCTCTACTGGAAGAGGGCAGTTGTCCTACTCCTATTTTTGTCAAGCCACCTCCACAGTACCAACTTCTGCTTTGGCGGAGATGTCCTTTGACCACTGATAGGCAGGACGGATTTTGCCCAGTGGAAGTGGTTGGGAATGAGAAATCAATTAGATTTACTTTAAGGTTGTTTCATGGCTGAAAATCCACCTTCTGTTTTACTTTGTCTCGCAAATTAGGTCCAACCACATTGTCCTACCCAGCCTAGTAGAATGTCTTCAGTGAGGTTAAATGATATAAAAATATTCCACCAAAATACATAGGGACAGCCCATATTCAGATATACATTTCCTCCTACTATTAATTACCTAGGGAGAATTAATGTGTCCAACTTTTAAAGCATCCAAAAATTAAAACTTCGTATTAAAATCCAGAGATTATGTGTTTCGGTCAATTTCTTATTCTGCTCACTGTCAGCTAGAAAGGTTCTCAATGTCTGGGCAGAGTTATCAATACCTCCAGCAACATGGCCCGAAATGCCTTTTGTAAGAATAGGTGTCATCCTCTTGGGTCCTAGAAGTTATATTAGCCAGTCTTCTGTCTCTCTTTTAAAGACTTCAGATTGTCAATAGGGAATACAAATTATCACAAGACTGGCTAAAAGTAAGTACATCCAGCAATTTATACCACTAGAGCAGTTTTCTCAAACCAAATGAAATCTCAGAACCTATCTAATCCTGGGTTACTACTGCCAAAGGCATAATAGAGACTCAGTGGTATCTGAAGGAAACATGAGGCAAAAACATTCTTCTGGGTTTCAGCTTCTCCAAAACACTAGACTAACTATACGAGTTGTCTAGTGCCTGTGACCTGTGAAACTAAACTCTGGGGAAATTCCCTACCAAGAGGTGAATGTTGACACTGGGTAGTTGCCATAACTTTCTTGGGAAATTCCTTGGTCATACTCTGAAATTGTCATTCTGGACACTGAGGCCTTCTTGCAAAGTCTAAGTGTTTGTAATGATGCCAGTCACAGACTCCAGATGTTATTTGAATTGCTCTGTTTTCCCCTAAACAATATATTTGGAATCTCTTAATTTCTGTTTCCCCATGGCCCTATGTGTCTAGGACTCCGTACTGTATGCAGGCGGTATCTCTCTGCTGACAAGTCTCCTACACTCTCTTATGAGAAGGCATTTTCGATTATGTGTCACACTGGCTGTGGTCACTACGTCTTGCTGTGGAATTGCAGAGGCCTAAGAAGGCTACCTCTGAAGGAAGATGTCCCTTTCATTTTCATGTTTGTTGCAACTGGAGAGTTGCTCTCAACAGCTTATGAGCTGAATCTGTGGTTGCTATTTCTGGAACTTTTGCCCCTCTAGACCTCATGAAGATCAAGACCTTCTCAAGACCCAAGGCATGTGGATCTTGGAAATCTAGACCCATGGTCTGAACTTTGTGATGATGCGATTCAGAACCAAAAAGAGGCTACAGGTTTGGAATGACACCTGAGCCTATGGCCTGTCCAGAGTTCCTCCTCACCCCTTGTTTGGTAACTCAAATTATTTTTTTCTATTCTCTCACTGAACACAGCATAATTGACACAGAAGATTTCTGTGACCAAATGTGGGGAGAAGGGGGTTCTCCTTACCACCAGGTAAGCAATCAAGTCGGCTGTGCACACCAGCTGAATGTCCTGCAATTCAAATTCAACACTATCTACCTGGAGATAGTGTCAGATCCCACAGATTGAGGGGTCAGTCCCCAAAACTGCCCCTCCCCCCTTCAGACACCAGTACTAAGTCTAGGCCTCCAAACTTTGACCGACTGGCTTTAAGTTGGGGTTTCCACAACCCACTCTTTGGGTTTGATTAATTTGCTAGAGTGGTTCACAAAACTCAGGGAAACACTTATGTTTACCAGTGTATTATAGAGGTTTTGCAAAGGATACAGATGAAGAGATGCATAGGGCTGGGTATGAGAGAAGGGGTGCGGAACTCCCATGCCCTTCCTGGATGTCCCATCCTCTGGGAATCTCCATGTGCTCAGCTATCTGGAGGCTTCCTGGACCCTGTCCTCTAGGGTTTTTATGGAGGATTTATTACATAAGCATGATTGGTGAAACAATTAGCTATTGGCGATCAACTTGACCTTCATCCTCCTCCCTGCTCCCCAGAGATCAGGGGTAGAGCTGAAAATCCCAACCCTCTAATCCTGCCTTGGTCTTTCCAGTGACCAGCCCCACCCTGAAGCTATCAGTCAACATTAGCACATAAAAAGACAGCACCTTGGAGATTCCTGGAAATGGGGTGGGCGTGGGGACAAGGACCCAATATATATTTCACAATGTCACAGTCTTGAATCCATAGAATGGATTTTGGGCAGCTTACCTAGCACCAGATCAGGTGAAGGGCCATGCCATCTTCAGAACCTCCTGGGGGATTGGCTGAGGCTTCTGTTGGGAATCAATCCTCGCTCCACTTTTCTCCTCCCGATTCTGCATCCTTTCTTTCTTTCCTCTCTTATAGGAGTTGATTCCAGGAGTACTCCCTCCCAAAAGTCCTGCATGCTGATCTTCATCTCAGAGCCTGCTTCCCATGGAGCAAAGCTAGAGCAACCCTGTGAAGGCTCACGTCGTTGTTCCCACTGCCCGGGAGCCCCCACTAACACCTTTGCCTCATCTCCTAATACCGCTGATTGTCTCAGCTTCCCCTCAGGCCAAGGGCCAGGCTGTGGGCACAGCTTCAACCATGATGATCATGCTACAGCTGCTCCAGTGCTCAGCTGTGACCTGGCTGGACCAACAGAGGCCCAGCTGCCCTGAGTGTGGGAGAAAACAAAGCTCTGTAGGGGAGGACTTTGATAAATGAGAGGATGTAGAAGGAGCTTCTCTGTGTGGCTTCTTTGAAAATTTCCTACATAACTGAGAATCAGCTAGATGTTCTTGAGAGGCTGTGGCCAGTTGAGAAACACAGTTCAGGAACATGCCACCTGCACATCTTCTCTCACCTGCATGCGCCCTCCCACCTGTAAATATTCTCTCCCCTTCCCTGCCCCTCTTTCCTTTCTCTCTCATTCTTGGGATTATATCCTTTTGAATAATGCATTGGAACAAAAGCTTTCCTCAGAATCTAGATAACTGAGGCTAAAACAGGATGTGACTTAGCAGATATGCTATCAACGGGCTTGTTTTTTTGACTTTTAGTAAAAGCGCTTCATGATCATTCTACGTTAGAACTGCTCTGCCACAAAAGAAACCCTGTTTCTCCTCCCTACCTTCACAATAATATTCCGAGCTACTTCTTCTTTTTTTTTTTTTTTTTTTTTAACGGAGTTCTGCGCTTGTCGCCCAGGCTGAAGTGCAATGGCATGATCTCAGTTCACTGCAACCTCCGCCTCCCGGGTTCAAGTGATCCTCCTACCTCAACCTCCGGAGTAGCTGGGATTGCAGGTAAAAAAAAAAAAAAAAAAAAAAAAAAAAAAAAAAAAAAAAAAAAAAAAAAAAAAAAAAAAAAAAAACACCGCGCCACCACGCCTGGCTAATTTTTGTAGTTTTAGTAAAGACGGGGTTTCACCACATTGACCGGGCTGGTCTCGAACTCCTGACCTCAGGTGATCTGCCCACCTCGGCCTCCCAATGTGCTGGGATTACAGGCGTGAGCCACCATGCCCGGCCCCCACTTCTTTTAATCCAGAAAACTGTACTTACTGTTCTATACCGTTATTATGTTTTCCCTGTCCTACCTGAAATTAAAATAATTATCATTTCTCTAATAGTCTGAAATGATTGCCTGTCTTGTCACTTTGCCTAATCTAAGGCTCTTAACATTCATTTATCTAGCATGGAGACAATTTATCAGCAAAAGTGATGATAAACCACTACTAAAGTGGTTGCTTGTGGTAAAAATGTTCAGAGGCTACATTTATTTGCTGAGTGTTGCATTGTATTTCCCCTCTGGAAATAGCCGATGCAGCAGTAAGATGATAAAAGGAAAATTCTGTAGAATGAAAAAATAAAAGGGAGAACAAAAATATTTGTGTTTTGTTTTTGTTTTTTTTTTTTTGAGACAGAATCTTGCTCTGTTGCCCAGGCTGGAGTGTAGTGGCGCAACCTCGGCTCACTGCAACCTTTGCCTCCTGGGTTCAAGCAATTCTTCTGTATCAGCCTCCCGAGTAGCTGGGATTACAGGCACATGCCACCATGCTCTACTAAAAAGTAGAGATGGGGTTTTGCCATGTTGGCCAGGCTGGTCTCGAACTCCTGACCTCAGGTGATCTGCCTGCCTCAGCCTCCCAAAGTGCTGGGATTACAGGCATGAGAACAAAGATATTTGAATAGTTCATCTTTTGAAGCAGCTTTTAAGCACATGGGCATTACTCCAAGATCAACAAAAGGAAGTCGGTAAGAATGTAACCAACACAGTGAAAAGATAATAGCACAAGAAGTCAGCCACCAGGTACTTGATACTCTGCTGCTGCTCAGTACCTGCCTCACTGGGTGCTCAACTTCACACATCAGAGAAAAGAAGTTTCTGGAATTCCAAGGACATTCAGGCTCTGAGAGAATGGTCATTTCTTTCTCAGTAAAGGTGCGTTTTCACCTGTCTTTTTGCTGTCACTTGGTTCTGGTCTTCTAATTCCTGCTCAAGTCTGCTTTCACTAAACCCCTGCAGGCTTGTCAGACTTGACTAGACTAATCTCATATAAGTTTATCTTTCAGTGGATCATATATCAGAAATCCAGGGGGTATTTTTGTAACTTAAGGAGGCTTAATGCCCCCATCTTTGCCTTTCTCATGTCTCTAGATGGTGAGCATTCACCTTTACACTATTTAGGATGTTAGCGTTTACTGGTGCTCATGTCATATTTGATCACTGTCGTACATCTCTGGTGACTCTTGTGACATCTCCTTCTCTCTACTGCCTACACACACACACACACACACACACACACACGAGATTATTTTAACATGTTATTTTGAAATAACCTTAGACTTACAGGGAAGTTGCAAAAATACTACAAATAGTTCAGGTATACACCTCACCTAGCCTCCCCTAATGTTAATGTCTTATATAAGCATAGTACAATTATCTAGACCAGGAAATTAACACTGGTACAGCACAATTAATCAAACTATGAAGCTCATTTGAATTTTACCAATTTTCCTCCTAAATGTTCTTTTTATGTTCTGGGATCTCATATTGTATATCGTTGTTGCGTCTCCTTTGTCTCCTCTAATCTGTGACAGTTCCTCAGTCTTTCCTTGCCTTTTATGACTGAAACTTTTAAAAGAGCACTGGTCAGTTATTTTGTAGAATGTCCTTAATTTGAGTTTTAATATTTTTTCTCATGATTAGTTTGAGGTTATGCATTTTTTACAAGAATCGTATAGAAGTTATGTTCTCTTTATTGCATCATATCAGGAGGTACATGATGCCAATATATCTTATTACTGGAGATGTTAACCTTGATTACTTGATTAAGGTGGTGTCTGCCAAGTTTCTCTACTGTAGTTACTATTTTCCTCTTTGGAATTGATTAATATCTTCAGAGGGGTATTTTTAGAATGTACTAGTATCCTGTTTCTCCTCAAACTTCCCCCCACTGATTTTAACATCCATCAGTAGATCTTACTTGCAACAGTTATTATCATGGTATTTGCCATATGGAGATTCTGCATTTCTCTCATTGTTTGCAAATGTTTTAAATTGGAATTTTTCAGTAATGGAGGGCTGTCCATTTCCATCTGCTATTTATGTATTTAATTGTTTCTGTCAACATAGATTCGTGAATAATTTATTTTATTCTGTGGGTTATTATCCAACACTATCATTATTCATTTCATTTCTCAGGCTGTTCCATCTTTGGCTATTAGGAGCTTCTTTGGGTTGACTCCTGCGTTCTTTTGACATACCCCCATCCTTTTCTGAGCATATTCTTATTTTTTGGTACCACAAAATGTTCCACGCTCACCTGGTAGTTTTCTTGCCCCTGCCCTGGAATCAACTGCTTCTCCAAGGAGCTCTGTTCCTTTTATTGAAGAATGGTGTTTCAGGAAACAGGACCTGGACAGTAATTGCGGTAAATACTGTAAATACAGTATGTGGTAAATGTGGTAAATACTGGGGTATCACTACTTCTATGATCTCTCGGTAGATAGAGCTAGAAAATATATGTGTGTATACTAACCCATGTGTATGCACATATATGGATTTATTTATGTATCTAGCTATCTGTCTGTGTATGTTAAAAACTATGAGGTCCTTCTGATACCTACCTCCAATTCCAATCCAATATCACAAGGTTCATTCTAATGCTTTCCTTATTTGGAACTCTGACATTGAGAAAAGTGACCCTCATTACCTAAAATATACTTACTTTTTTGTTCAACCTTAGACTTTATATAAAATAATTTCAGAATTACCAACCCATATATCTGTGAGAACCAGGTTTACTAACTAGAGTGCAGTATTTGTATGCAGCTCTTTTTGTCTTTAGCCTTATGGTATCCAGTCAAAACACTAATTCAAAGGATAATTAGATTAGGACTTTTCTTCTCTATCTCCTTCAGTGTGGTTATGTTATTCTTTTGTAACACAGTTTGGTTCATTTATTATCATGTGTATTCCATTTTGGGTTGCCCTCACATCTTGGTTTATTTCAGTGATTTATTGGGGAGAATATACGTAAAACATGTTTCTAAGAGTCAAAGCTACAAAAAAAGAGTGTAATCAGAGAATAGCTTTCTGTTCATCTCTTCTCACCCATTCGCACTTGCCTTTTCTTTCCCTCCTTTTGCTGACAATTCCCTGCAGAAAACAAAAGTCTTTAGTTTCTGGTTTATCCTTCCTATATTTCTTTTGGACAAAGGAGCAGATATGTTTATATTTTATTATATCCTCTACTTATAAAAGATGCAGCATATTATAGATACTCTTTTGCACTTTGATATTTTCACTCTAAATCAGTTCAGAGATCTTAGTCATTCTTTTCTTGTTTTTTTTTGTTTGTTCTAAACAGCTACATAGCACACCACTATGTGGATACACCATAGTTTATTCAACTGCTCTCCCATGTATGGGCATTTTGGATGTTTCCAATATTTTGCAATTACAAACAATGATACAATGAATAACCTAGTGCGTATATATTTTTGTATTGCTACATTCAGACTTCAGACTAGATTCCTAGTCTTGAAATTGATGGGTCAAACGGTAAGTGCATAAGTACTTTAGTTAGGTATTGCTAAATTTCTCTTTAGAAGGTCTATAGTAATTTGCATTCCAGCAATCTGAGAATGCCTGCATTCCCTGAGGAATGAATGTGGTGCCATACTTTTAAATTTGCAATGCTCTAATTATGAGTGAGTTCGAATATTTTTATGTGTTTGAGAGCCATGTATACATACCCACACAAACACACACACACTCACACACACACACACACACACATATATACACAGTGGTAGTTGCTATTGTTATTAATTATAGGCTCTTATTTATTTATTTATTTATTTACTATTTTTCTATTTTTTTCCTCCCATGATTTTTAAAAATATTATTATTATTATTATTATTATTGGGACAGAGTCTCATTCTGTCGCCCAGGCTGGTATGCAGTGGTGTGATCTAGGCTCACTGCAACCTCCACTTCCCAGATTCAAGTGTTCAAGTGATTCTCCTGCCTCAGTCTCTTGAGTAGCTGGGACTATAGGCGTGCACCACCACGCCTGGCTAATTTTTGTATTTTTTGTAGAGACGGGGTTTCACCATGTTGGGCAGGCTGGTCTCGAAGCCCTGGCCTCAAGTGATCTGCCTGCCTCAGCCTCCCAAAGTGCTGAGATTACAGGTGTGAGCCACTATGCCCGGCCAAAATTATTTTTATTAGTTTATTTTTAAATTTTATTTTTAATTGACATAATATAATTATAGATATTAATGATGCACTATGTATTTTGAAATTGTCCCTCAATTTTTAGTAATTTTTATATTAAGAGATATTAGACTTTGTGGCATATATTGTGAATGTTTCCCTCAGTTTGTCAGTTGTCTTTTGACTTTGTGAACTTTTTGACCTGCAAAAACATTTTAGTATTACGTACTCAGATTTATTGACCTTTTCTTTTACTGACTCTTTGACTCTTCCTTCTGAGTCATAGTTAGAAAGCTTTCTCCTATACCAAGGATAAACATTTATGTTTCCTTATAGTACTTATATGACGCTGCATTTTCATATGTAGAATCTTGATCTGTTAGAGTTTATTTTTGTGGATGGTGTTTATGGTATGATGAATGTTTCTGTTTGTCTTTTTCAAAATGGCTACTCCACTTTCTAAGCACCATTTATTAAAATGTCCATCTTTACCCTAGTGATTTGCAAGGCCAGATCTTTAACATGTATTAAAATTTAACATAGAATTTGGTCTATTTATGGACAGAAAGTGTATTTTATTTTACTGATCTATTTGTCTATTCATATGTCAGTACCACATTGTTTTAATTATAGACCCTTAAAACATGTTTACCGACTAATAAGTTGGTTCCTCTCCTTTAGTTTTTTCCCCCTAGTGTTTATCTGGCCATTGTTGTTTTTTTCTCCTAATAAACTTTAGTATCAGTTTGTCCAACCCCATAAAGTAACTGATTTATATTGGGATTGCATTGTATTTCTGAATTAACCTAGGAAGTAATGCTATGTTGTTGAACATATTTAAAAGCAAATGGATATCATCCCATTTGTTCAAGTCTACTTTTGTATCTTTCAGGAGTGTTTAAAGTTTTCCTCATATAGGATTTAAAGGGTTCATGTTGAATTTATTCCAAGATATTTAATTTTTTGTTGATTTTGTAAATGGGGTTTTCTCTTACATTTTCTTGAGGTGTTATATTTTTGAACAGTTTTATTGATACATAATGACATATAATTAACTTCACATATTTAACATGTACAGTTTTATAAGTTTTGCCATAGATACACATCCATGAAAACATTACCACAATTAAGATAATGGGCGTATCTATCATCTGTAAAAGCTTTCTCATGCTTTTTTGCAATCCATAATCATGCCATTCCCCCCAGTCTCCTAAACTGTATCCCCAGGCAACCATTGATCTGCTTCCTGTCATTATGGATTAGTTTGCATTGTCTTGAATTTACTGTAAAACAGAATTATACAATATGTAATTTCTTGTTTAGCTTTTTTTTGTTTTTGCTCAGTATAATTATTTTGAGATTCATCCATGTTTTTTGTATCAAAAGGTTATTGCATTTGTTTACTGAGTAGCATTTCATTGTATGGGTATACCAAAATTTATTCATCCATTCTTCTGTTGATGGACATTTAGATTGATTCTACTTTGGGGCTATTACAGATACAGCTGACATAAGCATTCATGTACAAATCTTTGCATGGTCATATGCTTTCATATCTCTTGGGTAAATACTTAGGAGTAGAATAGCTGGGCCATATAGTAAGTATATGTTTAACATTATGCCAAACTGTTTTCCAAGAGGGATGTACTATTGATGGCAGATTTTTTGCTCCTTAGTTCAGCTAAATCTAGTTTCTTGTCTCACAACCAGGAAAAATTAGACACGTGGACACATTGAAGGGTGAAGAGGATGGAATTTATTAAGTGAAAAGAAAGCTGTCAGCAAAAAGAGGGAGTCCCACCTGCAGACTCCCACCTCACAGATTGAATACCAGACCACCACACATGAGCTGAAGAGACCAGGCTTCTCCACTGCATAAGGCCTGAATTCCTGGTAGCTCTACTCCATTCCCGCAGTGCATTTGGGCCTCCAGTCTGTTGTGAGCATGCCCAGGCTAGACCCTGTGCAGGTTCCCTTATCTGCACAAAAACATCTGGTATAAACACTTGTGGGGTGGATCAGAGATTCTCTGGGGACACTTCCTGATCTGCCTAGGCATTTGTCTGCCGCCTGTATCTGTCACTATTTCACATTACCATCAGCAGTATATAAGAGTTCTGGTAGCTCTACATCTTTGCCAACATTTGATATGGTTGGTCTTTTTAATTTTAGCCATCTACTAGGTGTGTGGTGGTATCCCATTATGGTTTTAGTTTGCATTTCCACAACTGTGAATGATGTTGAGCATAAGATGGTGAATGTGCTTTATTTGCCATTCACCATCTTAATTGCTAAAGTGTCTGTTTAAATCTTGTGCCCATTTTTATTCAAAATTTTTTCTTTTCTTTTCTTTTTTTTTCTTTTTGAGATAGAGTCTCACTCTGTCACCCAGGCTGGAGTGCAGTGGCACAAACATGGCTCACTTCAGCCTTGACCTCCTGGGCCTAAAAGTGATCCTCCTGCTTCAGCCTCCTGAGTAGCTGGGACCACAGCTGTGCACCACTATATGTGGCTTTTAATTTTTAAAAATTTTTTTGTAGAGATGGGGTCTCACTATGTTGCCCAGGCTGGCCTCAAACTCCTAGCAATCCTCTCGCCTTGGCCTCCCAAAGTGCTGGGATTATAGGCATGAACCATCCTGCCCAGCCTAAATTTTTTTCTTATTATCGAGTAGACTAATGGGTAGAGCACAGTGTATCTCTGCATTTATTGAGGTGTTTTTAAAATTTATCTCGGCAATGTGTTGTTGTTTACAGCATTCAGTTATTGTTATTAATTTTATTTTATTTTTATATATATATATTTTTTGAGATGGAGTTTCACTCTTGTTGCCCAGGCTGGAGTGCAATGGCACGGTCTTGGCTCACTGCAACCTCTGCCTCCCAGGTTCAAGGAATTCTTCTGCCTAAGCCTCCCAAGTAGCTGGGATTGCAGGCACGCTAATTTTGTATTTTTAGTAGAGACAGGGTTTCACCATCTTGGTCAGGCTGGTCTTGAACTCCTGACCTCAAGTGATCCACCTGCCTAGGCCTCCCCAAATGCTGGGATCACAGGCGTGAGCCACCACACCTGGCTTAATTTTAATTTTCAGTTGTTTTTTTACTATAACATAGACATACAATTAGTTTTTGAATATTGATCTTCTATCCTACAATCTTATTAAATTCACTGGCCAATCAATGCTTACCAGGTTTTGGGAAATATCCTAGGGTTGTTCATACTTGATCATATTGCCTATAAATAAAAAGTATTTCTAATCTGGGCAGCTTCTATTTGCCTTTCTTGTCTTGTTGCTGCCATAACAAATTTCCACAAATTTAGTGGCTTAAAGCAACACAGTTTTATTATCTTTTTTTTTTTTTTTGAGACAGAGTCTTGCTCTGTCGCCTAGGCTGGTGTGCAGTGGCATAATCTTGGCTCACTGCAAGCTCCGCCTCCCAGGTTCACGCCATTCTCCTACCTCAGCCTCCCGAGTAGCTGGGACTACAGGCGCCTGCCACCATGCCCGGCTACTTTTTTTGTATTTTTAGTAGAGACAGGGTTTCACCGTGTTAGCCAGGATGGTCTCGATCTCCTGACCTTGTGACCCACCCCGCCTTGGCCTCCCAAAGTGCTGGGATTACAGGCGTGAGCCACCGTGCCTGGCCAGTTTTATTATCTTACAGTTTGGGAGCTCAAGAGTTTAAAAATTGGTCTAACTGGGCTTAAGTCAAATGTCAGCAGGGCTGGGGTTCCTTCTGGAGGCTCTGAGGGGAGAATCTGTTTCCTTGTCTTTTTCAGTTTCTACAGGGTGCCTGCATTCCTTGGCTTGTGGGCCCTTCCTCCACATTCAAACTAAGCAACACAGCATCTTCCTGTCTGTCTCTCTCTTTCCCTCCCTCTCTGGCCTGTACTTCCATTGTCACATCTCCTTCTCTGACTGACCTTCTTATCTCCCTCTTAGACAGACCCTTGTGATTACATTGGACCCATTCAGATTAATCCAGGATAATCCCCCTCTGAAGACCCTTAATGCAATCACCCCTCCTCTCAAGGCCCTTAATGTAATCACATCTGCAAAGTCCTTTTTGCCATGTAACAAATTTCATGGGTTCTGGGTATTAGGGTACAGACATCGTTAGAGGATCATTATTTAGCCCACTACCATGTCTGGGGTTTTCTACTCTGTCTGGTGGGAACAAGGGCTGTTTTTTGTTCTGCATGAGGTTTGGAGATTGTTTCCTCCTATCTGTTAAGTGGTTCTTTCTTTGGTCTTGGGTAGTTTCTTCACAAGCACGTGCTGATCAGTACTCAGCTAAATACTCAAGGGCTCCATCTGTAATTCTCTAGAGCTCTCTCTGTGTCCAGTTTTCTTCTGTCTGGTACTCTGTCCTGTGGACTCTAGCAACCTTGCACCTCCCTGGACTCCTTGTTCTTTCTCCTCAACTCAGGATGACCACCCGACATCCTGGAATCCCTTTCCAAGCAATAAACTGGTAATTGCAGGATTTACCTTGTTTGTTTCCCATCTATTAGGGTTGAGTCACTGTTCTCCATTGCCTGATCTCTAATATCTTGAGACTTATTGTTTCATATGGTTTTCTAGTTTTCTAGTTGTTTTAGGAGGGAGAGTAAATATGGCCTTTGTTAGTCCAATTTGACCAGAAATGAAAGTCAAGGTTTTATTTAAAAAATATTCTTGATATTATAACTGTCATGGTCACAGAAGCTTGTAAAATAGGAGCCTATGAAACAAGAGCAACATCGGACAATTCAACGTTTACTGAGCAACTTTTATGTGCAAGGTAATGTGCTAGATGCTGTGAGGAATACAAACATGCTCCCTTATAATGAGAAGCAGACACGTGTGAAGCAATATAGGGCTTTTGGAGGCATTAGGATGAGAGAAGGAGGAGTTATATCACAATATGTTAGAAAGTTCTATTTCTTCCAGAACAGCTCTTAGAATGAGGCATAGACTGGAACCACTCTAGGTTGCCTGGTTTTATTTCAGATTCCCTAAGCAAGGGAAGTCCCTGGGAGGGTAGCTTCTCTACTTGGAGGGAGCTGCCATCACCCTGCCTTGATATACCCCATTGCCACTGACTAATTTTTCTCACCAATTCCCTAAAGTGCTTGCTTTTGTCCACTATGTACATGATGCGCAACAAACAGCTCTGATCCTTGCAGGAGGCACATAAAGGAAAGCAAGTCACATTTAGTAAACACTGTCAGTCAGATAGCCATTTCTATATGCGTATCGTTCGAGAGAAAACTGAGGCTCAGAAGTGTTTTAAAACTTCTCTACCTTAGGTCCCCCAACTAGCAAATGGTAGAGCTGGCGGAGGGATCAAAATCTAACTTGAAGACCTTATGGTCTTATTTTCCGGCTTAGGTGAAAGACTGCCTCGGTTTCAAGAGTGCACAATTCTCCACTACTGCTCGTGTCATTTGCTGTGTTCTCAACACACGGAATCTCCTGAGTTTTTGGTTTCTGATTTTAACTTCTTTACATTGGAAAATACAAGCCTCTGTTACCTGCCTGAGTGAGACTCCCGACGCCGCCCTGCTCTCCAGTTATCTGTGTATTTCCATATCCTCATGTTCTTCCTTACACCTGCTTCTCAGTCACTACTTTGATCTGATGCTTTGTAAATTTGCCTTTTATGTAGTCTTGTTTCCAGAATCCTCAGTTCATTCCTGGTCCCTAGCATTGCTATTGTAGGACAGATACCTTTCCATTCTCAGCTTCTAAATTTGATGTGCTGCTTCTAGTTCTGACTCCGGCCCAGTTCCACAAAGCAACCCCTTAGCTGACTTTCAGACATTATCGAGTGTTCACATGTACATGAATATTCAACATTCATTGATTGATTTATTTGCTCACAAACACAGTTTCACTGAGCACCTATTACACGACAGACTGGAGATCTAGTAATGTACTAACAGAAATAGGTGGAACATCTGGCCCAGGGAGCATAGAGTTCTAGTGTCAGGGTGACTGACAAACATCTAGGGGGTGTCAATCCTACTGCACCACTTCAGCAGAAACAGATAATCACTAGAATGACCAGGAGAGATGAGAGAGAGTAGTTAAAGAAAAAACACTCAGCATATCATCTCCATAGAGCATATGGGAATGTGTAAAATGAGGTATTCACTGTGTAATGTGCTGCCCAGAGCTCCCTGGATTCCTTTCCGGAGGCTGCAGTAACAAATCATCACACACTGCGTGGCTTAAAATAACAGAAATGTATTGTCTCACAGTTCTGGAGGGTAGAAGTCCAAGATCAAGGTGTTGGCAGGGTTGGTTTATTCTGAGGGCTGCGAGGGAGAATCTGTTCCATGCCTCTCTCCTAGCCTCTGGTGGTTTGCCGGCAATCTTTAGTACTCCTTGGCTTTTCCTCTGTCTTCATGTGGTGTTCTTTCTGTGTCTTGTTGCATCATCCTTACTATGTGAATCTGTGTTCAAATTTCCCTTTTTTATAAATACATCAGTCATATTGGATTAGGCTCTTTCTAACGAGCTGATTTTAACTTGATCACCTCTGTAAAGACTATTTCCAAATAAGGCCACATTCTGAGGTGATGGGGGTTAGGACTTCCACATACCATTTTTTTTTTTGGCAGAGACAATTCAACCTCCGTTTAAGGAAGGTCTTATTGCCCCAGCTGCTGGGAGAGCTGCCAGCAAACAGCCTCCAGCTGTCAGTACCTATAGGGGCTGCCTCAGCTGCAGAGAATCACCGCCTCAGAGGCCATGTCCCTGCCCAAGGTGGTCCATCCCCAGTGATTGACAGAGGCAGGGATATAAAGTTCTCATCATCTTGTCCCAACTTGGAACAATCCCGAAGGGCCATTCTAACTCCAGAGTGCCTCATCAGGTCACCTGGGCTGGCACCACAGCTTGGACTTCTCCCTCTGCCCACATCTGCTTGAACCTCCTACCTCCATGGGTGTTGACCCCTTCATGAATAGCCTGCATGCTAAACCCTGCCTCAGGGTCTATTTCTAGGAAAACCCAATCTGTAACAGGTGGAAAGAGGAAACAAAAATCTTCAGGGTGGAAAGGTCCTGGTAGGCAAGAGGGAGAATAGGAAGGGATGAAACCACAGAGGTAAGCAGGGTCCACATCACGCACAACTTTGTAAGCTCTGAAAGAGTTTGGATTTTATTCTAGATGCAATAGATGGGAAGCCATGGAAGAATTTTGAGCCAGGAGTGAGAGGATCAACTTGTATTTTGACAGTTTTGAAAACTGGCTGCTATTTGTGCCACCTGGTCTTCGGGCCTGTTAAATCTCCTGTGACATGTGTTGCTTTCCTTGAGACATGGTGGCTGCTTGACTCAGAGGGGCATATGCTAAGACCACAAGGAGAGGACTCCAGCTTCAGCTCAACTTGATCCTAGAACCACTTCACCCCTGTAGCCTCTCCTCAACCTTTCTCTGGCTGCCTTGAGCTGAAAAGAACAATGACATCTCCAACTACCTTTATTTTCAAGGAGTTTTGTTGGCCAAGGTGGCGTGGAATTCCAAACTGGCTTTTCCTCCTTGGGTAGACTTTCAGTCAATTCTTTCGAAACCAATTTAATTTTTGTTGTTCTCATTGTAAACAAACAAACAAACAACAACAACAAAAAGCATGCTGTTTGTAAAAATTTGGAAAGTAAACTTTTCAAGAGGAAAATTATACTCCAGAGGCTGAGGCAGTAGGATCCTTGAGTCAAGGAGTTCGAGGCTGCAGTGAGCTATGATTTTGCCACTGCACTCCAGCCTGGGTGACAGAGCAAGACTCCATCAGGAAGAAGAAGAAAGAAGAAGGAGAAGGAGAGGAAGGAGAAGAACAGGAAGGAGAAGAAGGGGGATGAGGAGGAGGTGTAGGAGGAGGAGGAGAAGAAGAGAAGCAGAAGCAGAAGCAGAGGAAGAACAAGAAGAAGAAAGAAATTAAAAATCACTCAGTAATAGTTGCTGTTTGTGGATGTACATATCATACAAACAGCATGGATTTTAAACTTAAATAGCTGTTCCAGAGCCAGGCAGATGACACAAAAATACCGATTAGGTGAATATTATAATGGTCTGGAGAGTTCATGCCCCATCAAAAGAGGCTTAGTTTCTTTTGACTTCAGCTTGCTGAGTTTGGTATAAACTGGTTCCCTTTTATGCTTTCTCTGTCAAAAGGATATTCAAGTTATCTCACTTACATCTCTATCATCTTTTTTCACTCTCTTTAACAACACTGGCCTTTTTACTGTTCCTCTAGCATACTAAATATGCTCATTTCTCAGGGCGTTTACACTTGCTGTTCCCTCTGTCTGGAAGGTTCTAACTATCCACATGGCTTATTTCCTCACTTCATTCTGAGCTTTGCTCAAAAATTCTCTCCATGAACAGGTCTTTTGTTACCAGGTGCATAAAATCACACTGCCATTATTCTTCTCCTGACCTTGATTTATCTTTCCTTCATATCAATAACTGTTATATTACCTGTTTATTTTCCTTGTGTAGGACTTCCTAACATTTTCTCCATCGTGGCACACTGAGAAAATGATACTATTTGAACAGCATGCTGGAGAAAACGGAGGAGGGCAATTGTGTTTGGTGTCAGTAAAGCTGAGGTTAGGGAGAGGCTCCAGCCTCCATGGGAACCTCAATGGATGACACACCTCTGTCATTCATCTGACTCCTGTTGACATCTGTCCCTCCACCAGAATGCAAGTCCCATGATCATGAGTACTTTATTCACTGCTCTGCCCCCAGTCTTTTTGGTTTTTGCAGTTGCAAGATTTAATAGAGTGAAAACAGAGCTCCCATTACAAGGGAGGGGACCCACAGGGGGTTGTCCCTCCCGGCTCAAATGCCTGGGGTTTATATCCCAATCATTGTCTCTCTCCCTGTGCTCTCAGATGATAGATGATTTGACTATTTCTTTACCTCCTACTTTTAGCCTAATTTGTATTTTAGCGAGCCCTCTTTACTACCTGATTGGTGGGGTGTGAGCTGAGTTACAAGCCCCAGGTTTAAAAGTGGGTGCGGTCACCTTCCCCAGCTAGGCTTAGGAATTCTTGGTCGGCCTAGGAAATCCAGCTAGTCCTGTCTCTCAGTCCCCCCTCTCAACAGGAAAACCCAAGTGCTGTTGGGGAGGTTGGCCAATGACCGCTCTAACTGCTTCTGGCTGAATTGGGGCATAGTAGGGGTCGTGCAGTTGAGATTTCCTCGGGAGGGGTGACTCTGATGTTATCAACATTGGAGCATGGGCTAGCAGGCCGGTCCAGGGGTCTGTGGTAGATCTTAGTCATAGACTGCATCTGGGCTCCATTTGAAGAACCATTCATAGTTTTACAACTTCGATTCTGGAAGAGACAAACTTAGCAAGGAGGTTAAAGATACAGGGATTGAAACGTATGGCCTGAAGTGCAGGGGCGTATGGGTGTTGGCTTTGAAACTGGGGTTTCCTTTAGAAAAACTCCTATATGATGGGACATCAATATTTCTGGGAAGCCGCATTCTCCAAAGAAGCTCTTGGTAAGGGGAGCTACTGGTAGTACAGTGGCATGGAGGGGTGCAGTGAGAGTGAAAGGGGGTAAGAGAACAGTAAAAAGAAAAATATGGCGAGGGCCATGAGGATCTACAATTCTGGTTACTTTCCTCACGGTTGTCGCTTGAAGAGCAGGCACAGATCCTCTAGAGGTCCACAGGAATAGCTAGTGTTGTCTCCTGGATTTTCAGGTTCATTTGGCAGTATCCAGGGTTTGACTTGAGTGTGATGTATCCAAGACTCCACTCCAGCCACTTTAACCGCAGTTGGGGTAGATAAAATGACTGGCTAGGGTCCTTCCTAGGATGTGTATAGGGATGGGGAATTAGAGGGAAGGGACTTGACTAATACCATGTCACCAGGGTGGAATAATTCCCCTCCTCTCGGGGACAGGTTCCTCGTAATGTTTTAAGAACTTGTTGATATTTGGCTAAGGAGGTGATGTCTGCAACTAAGTTGGTTGTCTCTCGGTCAAGCACAAGGTCATTGGTTAGGAAGGGCCGTCCATATAGCATCTCGTATGGACTAAGTCTCGCTTTTTGGGGAGAGTTTCGGATTCTTAGTAAGCCTATAGACAACAGAGCAGGCCATGCGAGGTGGGTTTCCTGGGTTAGTTTTTTTAGATGTGGTTTGAGTGTTTCATTCATTTTCTCAACTTTTCTTGAGGATTGTGGCCTCCAGGCACAGTGTAAGTGATATTGTATGCCTAACGCCTGGGATACTCCCTGGGTTACTGCAGCCTTGAAAGCAGGTGATTGTCACTCTGTAAGCCTCAGAGAAGTCCGAATCTGGGAATTATTTCATGAACAGTGCCTTTATTACCACTTGGGCCTTTTCTGTCCAACCAGTGAAGGTATCTACCCAGACTAGTAGATACCAAAATCCCTGAGATTTGGGCATGTGGGTAAAATCTAGTTGCCAGTCTTCTCCTGGGTGATGGCCTGTTCTTTGTTCTCCTGAAGAAGCTTGGCGATAAGGCAGGGGATTATTTCTTTGGCACACTTCACGGGCCCTGACTATCTGCTTGATAGTTTTGAAAAGGCCTGGTCCAGTAAATAATGATTTGGCCATCTGATGGGTGCTATCAATGCCTAAGTGAAAGGTCCGGTGAAGGTTTTTAAGTAATTTCCATTGGTTAGCTGCAGGCAAAAGTATTTTTCCTTCTTCAGTGGCTAGCCATCGTGAGGGGAGGAAACTATGTCCTCATGAGGTTTCCCATTCTGCTTTTTCTGTTGAGTACTGGGGCTTGGTTTCCCAGAGGGGATTACCTCATACTAGGGGTCTTTCTATAAGCATTTCTAATGGAGGGTCCCACCTTGCAGCTCTTTTGGCTTCAATATCCGCTTGGCAGTTCCCTTCTATTTCTTCTTTCCTTTCCTTTTTGATGACCCCGGCAGTGTAAGACTGCCACCTCTTTAGGTTTCTGTACAGCCAATAGTAATCTCCTGAGAGCTTCCTGATGTTTGATAGGTGTTCCCTCGGAAGTTAGGAATTCCCTTTCTCTCCATATTGCTGCGTGGGCATGGAGGACTAGGTAAGCATACTTAGAATCTGTATATATATTTACTCTTTTTCCTTTCCCTAATTCTAGTGTATAATGGCTCCTGCTTTTGCTAGAATGTCTCTCCCTAACAAAGGAATGGGGCTTTCAGGCATAATTAGAAAGGCATGTGAAAAGAGTGAAGTTCCCCAGTCACAACTCAGTGGCTGGGAGAAGTTATCTAGTGACTGCTTGTCCTAGGACCCCTCGGATAGTGACAGATATAGAGGACAGTTGTCCAGGACAGGGGAGTAAGACTGAGAAGGCTGCACCAGTGTCCAGGAGACAGTTAACCTCCTGGCCCTCAATGGTCAAGCATACCCGGAGCTCTGTGAGGGTGATGGCATGGGCTGGCACTTGCCCCGGGCACCCTCAGTCCTGCTGCTGGATCATCTGGTTAGTGGCTTCTGACTCAGAGGACCTTCATTCCCTGGGGCAGTGGGCCTTCCAGTGATTCCCTTGACATAAGGGGCATGGAGGAGGGGGCGGCTTATATCTATTCGGTCTGTCCCCAGTCTTTAAAAAAAGCCTGATACGAAGTACATGCTAAATAAATATTTGCTGAATGAGTAAGTTGCATCATGAGTGTTTCTCCTTATCATTAATAACCTATAAACATTTTAAAGACTTTTTGATCTTTTGTCACATTGGCACTACATATTTTATTTAACCGATTCTCTATTATTGTACTTGTGGGGGTTTTTGGACTTGGTTTAAATATAAAACCTTCTTGTCTCCTTAAAAATAAATTGTTGAGGACTTGGAAGGAATCATATGCAAGTCTTTCACCATTTCAACTTGGATGCACAGATAAACATCATGCCCTAACGAATCCTGGTATGTATGTTCCTGGGACAATCTGAAACATCTCTGGGCACGTTTAGTGTATCATTTAAAAGGAATGAGACTTGGTACCTGTCAAGTTCTCTGTAAATCTCACGTCTAACATGAACCACATAAGAATTCCACCAGCAATTTTTTTTCTTGATAATCACTTCTAAAACAGAAACTTGGATTAGAATCAGGAAGGGATGTAAAAGAGAATGAATATATGAGGAGCAGACAGAAGGGAGATGCTGCTGGTGGAACTGGACCCTACTCCCTCCCAGTGATAGAAGAAGCTATGTAGACTGTTGTACTTTATGAATGCCATAGGCATTTTTCTCATTCCTGATGAGCAAGGTGGAAGGTTAGGTCCTTCTAAATTGTACCTGTGTGCTAGGCCAGTTAATCAAAGTGTATGTACAGGACAAACACCCAAACACCTTTCATAACATTCAATCCATCCATCCCTGATGACACAGCTGTCTTAACCATCAGAATGTTAGTGACCTGTGGAAATTTATGTGTTTATGTACATCTTCTTACAAGAATTGTTCTTACTCAGGAATGGGTGTAAACACCAGAAAGATTTTTTGATAGATATACTGTTAAGGGCATGAATCAAGAACTTCTGAACTTAAATCCTAGTTCTTCCACTTACAAATGTATGATCTTGGACAAGTTACTTAACTTTTCAATATCTTAGATTTCCAAGGATAGTGAATGTATTACACACAATATTAGAAAATGAGATAAAGACTCTTAGGGCTTTACTGGTAATGTAACTTGCAACAGGATGAAGAAATAGATTTTCTCTCCCTCTTTTTCAAAATTCTCACTCTATACAGCTAAATTTCTCGCAGTGTGTTCCACAGAGCATGGGTTCCAAGACATGCTCAGTAAAAAGGGATTACTATATACTACCTTCTCTCTTAGATATTTGGGAAGCCAATTAGCATGCTGAAGGCTCAAGGAAATGTACACTAGAGAAAATTGGTTGACTTTGTTTAATTTGGTATTTCCCAGTCTGATTTAATGAGGAATTTTTTCTTATGATACCTCTTACTAGCTTTTTCAATGACTGTGATGAAACACATTATTAGAGTGGATCTCCTAAGGCTCCACCAGAACAGAGGATCACTGAATTTAGGAGAAATCAAGAGAATTCACAGTGAAGGTGTAATATCTCATTTAGAAAACTAGAGGTCCTAGATAATTTATAGACATGCACAACTTGTAATGAAGTGACAATATGGCCTCCAATGTTTTCATAATCCCAAATAATTATTAATTTTATATCTCAGTATTCTTTTTTCTGCTTGATATCTTTTTGTTTGTATCAGCCTCTTCTGTCATATTTTGGCTTGTTACTTATCTTTTATTTTCTCAAGTATCAACTCTTGATTCACTCAGTGTGGGTGTATACGGGTGGAGTCTCCCTTCTTCACAAAACCCTTAGGTAGTGCAGTTTTTAATAGTGGTGACTCATGAATGACAAGACTAGGAACACTTTTTAAGCATTGATTATAATGAGAGAGCAGCAAGTTATTGCTTGATGAAGTTGGATTTATTAATAGATGAGATAATCCAGTTGTTACAAAAAGTCTGACTTGTAGTTTCTTCGAAACTTCTTATAATCCTCCCTTATTTATTTATTTACCTTTAAAATTTTTTTCTGAATCCAATCCCATCGCCATAAAACTCAGAAACTTCTGCATCAGCACTTGCTAGGTTTCCCAGAAAAACAAAGAAAGCGAATTAAAAAAATTAAATGTAGGCTAGCAGACCAAGAATTAAAGTAAGACAGGAAAAATAAAAAGTTCTCCTTCATCCCTCTGTCCCTCCCACAAAAAAGACCATAAAAAGAAACTTACAAACCTCAACCCTTGTCCTCATGCAAATAAGAGAAAAACAGGAAAGAAGAATAAAAAAGACTTGTAAGCACAAAATAGGAAAGGCAAATTTGAGAATTGCTAACAAATATTTTGTAACATAAAGGAAATTATAAAATTATAGAAATATGTCTGAAAAGAGAAACTGATAGAGAAAAAGACGTTTTTGACCCTTCCCTCACTAATAGATGGGGAAGAAAATCTTTTCTTTGCTGATGCCAAAAGACGAAGACTCCTATTGAATGTTCATTTTTCCCCTAAAATAAGGTTGTTGTTTGCAGAAACTGGAATGGGCAACCCCTCCTCACAACAATAAAGTGAAAATAAATAAAAATAATGCACTGTAGCCTTGTCACATCAGGACCTATACAATTCCAATCTGTAGTGGGGCTTTTCTCTGAATATTATCCATTAATTTGTTTCTATTAATATTCAGTTAGGTTATTTGGACCAATCTTTTTGCAGGGAGAAAACCTCATATATTACGGATAAAATGCAAAAAAAAAAAAAAAAGTTTTTAAAAAACATTGAAAAGCTGAAAGAGTGAAGAATTTCCAGGGCAAATTTGAAGGGAAAGCAGGAACCCAGAGAGGTACGGGGAGCCCAGAGGCCACTGAAGGTCTTTGCCAATCTGGAGAAGTTGGAACTTTAACAGCCAACGTGACATCGCCTGCCCAAGGTGGGAGTCTAAGAGGAGATCGTCTCCATTTAAAGCTGAAATTCCAAAGGGCTCTACCCTTCAGGTCAGCGTGAAGCAGAAGTAAATTGGCCTTTCAATGTATTGTTAGCTGAAATTGACATCTTTTGGAATGCCAAAACAAGCCCAAACCCCTCAAGCATTGAATTTAGTCTGAGTGATTTTGAACAGATAGTGTCTTTAGATATTTGGCTTAAGCAAATGTGCATTTTCTTTTGAGGAAGTACCTTTCATACCAGAGCTCAAATTTTTTTCCCACAAATAAGTTTTCAAAAATATTTTAGCATCAAACAGTGTTATTCACACAAAAAGAAAGCACAATGCATAAGGACAAACAGAAACAACAGACAACAAAACAAAATTCACGAAGTCTCCAGATATTGGAATTATTAGTCAAGGGTTGTAAAACAACTATGCTTTCTTTTTTTTTTTTTTTTTTTTTTTTTTTCTGGAGATGGAGTCTCGCTCTGTCGCCCAGGCTGGAGTGCAGTGGCCGGATCTCGGCTCACTGCAAGCTCCGTCTCCCGGGTTCACGCCATTCTCCTGCCTCAGCCTCCCGAGTAGCTGGGACTACAGGCGCCCGCCACCTCGCCCGGCTAGTTTTTTGTATTTTTTAGTAGAGACGGGGTTTCACCGTGTTAGCCAGGATGGTCTCGATCTCCTGACCTCGTGATCCGCCCGTCTCGGCCTCCCAAAGTGCTGGGATTACAGGCTTGAGCCACCGCGCCTGGCCTGCTTTCAATATTTACGTAAATAAAAGACAAAGTATCTGTGCAAACAGGAAACCTTATAAAGTGACAACAGATTTGGAAAAGAATCAGATATCCAACAGATTTGGAAAAGTTATAACTTCTATAAATGAATATATATGGATATATGATAATTAATGTATAAAATTATTAGCAGATTACTCACGGATAAAAGGATAATTGGTGAATTTGAAAATAAGTCTGAAAAAATTATCCAGAATTCAACACAGAGAAAATAAAGGATGGAAAATAAAACAAGAGATTAAGAGACATGGGGTGATAGAGTGAAAACATCTAACAGTATTTCATATAGAATCCTAAAGTACAATAGAGAATGAAGATATAGTAAAAATTTTCTAGAGCTGATGAAATACATTACCCCACAATTCCAGAAGCCCCTCAGTTTCAAGTGAGATATTTAAAAATATTTCTACCTACCCCTAACAGTGAAAATGAAGACCAGCAAAGACAAAAGGAAAACAAAAATGTAGGCCCAGAAAGTAAGACAGATGACATTCAAAAGAGTGGCATTTATACTGATAGCTGACCCCTCAATAGCAACAATGGAAGGCAGATGGAAGTGAATTGATCTTTTTCAATGTATTGAAAGAAAGTAACTATAGTCTAGAATTATACACCAAGAGAAAATATATTTGAAGAATGATAGCAAAATGAACACATTTTCATATGAAGAAATTGAGAAAGGTTTTCATTAAGAAAAAGTACAAAAGATAAAGCATGAAGGATATACTTCAAGAAGAATAAAAATGAGATGGAAAATATGAGATGTGAAAAGGAAATAAGAGCAAAGAAAATGGCAAATAGACAGGTAAATCTAAAAGAAAGTTGAATGTATAAAATAATGCCTTGAAGGGTTGTCAAAAAACAATTAAAACACATTATAAAAGTTAAAGCTCCTTGAAGTAATTAATGAGTTTTATAAGGTTCTAGGATATAAAGATAATATACAAAAATACATTATCTTTTTATATATAAGAAATGAACTATTGAAACCCACAATTTTTAAGCATACCATTTAAAATAGTTATAATAAAAGTGAAACACTGTATCTTTGACCTGCCTCTCCCCATCCCCCACCATCTTACTCTCCCTGGCTTCTGGTAACCACTATTCTACCCTCTACTTCTTTTTTTTTTTTTGAGACTGAGTTTCGCTCTTGTTGCCCAGGCTAGAGTGCAGTGTGGCTATCTCAGCTCATTGCAACCTCCACCTCCTGGGTTCAAGTGATTCTCCTGCCTCAGTCTCCCAAGTAGCTGGGATTACAGGCGCGTGCCTCCACGTCTGGCTAATTTTGTATTTTTAGTAGAGACTGGGTTTCACCATGTTGTTCAGGCTGGTCTCAAACTCCTGACCTCAGGTGATCCGCCCGCCTCGGCCTCCCAAAGTGCTGGGATTACAGGCGTGAGCCACTATGCCTGGCTCTCTACTCTCTACTTCTATGAGATCAACTTTTTTAGATTCCACATGAGTAAAATCATATGGTATTTGTCCTTCTGTGCTATGCTTATTTCACATAATGTAATGTCCTCTAGGTTCATCCATGTTCATCCATGTTGTTGCAAATGACAGAATTTTGTTCTTTTTAGGGCTGCATAGTATTCCATTGTGTATATATACTATGTTTTCTTTATCTGTCCATCTGTTGATGAATACTTAAGTTGATTCTATACCTTAGTCATTATGAATAATGCTGCAATAAACATGGGAATGCAAATATGTCTTCATCACACTGATTTCATTTCCTTTGGATATATACTCAGTAGTGGGACTGTCAGATATTCTATTGCACACTAGGGTGACTATAGTCAACAACAATGTGTTGTATACTTCAAAATAGCTATAAGACAGGATTTTGAATGTTCTCACTACAAAAAAATGACAAGTGTTTGAGGTGATGGATATACTAATCCTTGTTTGATCATTATACAATGTATATATGTATCAAAAATCACACTGCATCCCATAAATATGTATAATTATGTGTCAATTAAAAACAAAATAAAACTTAAAAAATGAAATAGTTATAAATCTACAAATGTTCTGTATCTGGATGCTTCAAACTACAATACAATGATGAAAAACTCAAATAAGTTTGAAATTAATGAAAAAATATACAATGGTCATGTGTCAGAAGACCCAACACTGTAAGATGTCAATTCTCCCTAAACTGACCTATAGATTTAACACAAACACAATCAGATTTCTAGCCATATTTTTTTTGTAGATATCTAATGCTGATTGTATTGAAAGATAAAGCAACAAGAATAGAGAAAATAATTTTGAAGAAGGAAAACAAAGTTGAGGGATTCACACTACTTGATTTCATGACTTACTCTAAAGCTACAGTAATCAAGTCAGTGCGGTATTGGTGAAAAGACAGACACAAGATCAATGGGACAGAGTACAGAATTCAGAAATAGACCCACTCAAATATGGCCAATTGATAACAAAAGTATTCAATGGAGAAAGAACAGTATTACCAACAAATGACGTTAGAACAATTGGTCATCATAGGCATAAAAATGAACCACATTCTGTACCTCACATTTGATAAAAAATAGACTAAAAATGGATCATAGATTCAATATAAAAATTTTAAATAAAATACAGAAAATCTTGTGTGACCTTGAGTTAGACAACAAGTTTTTAAATGCACAACAAAAGCATGATTCAGAAAATAAAAAATTGAATGAGGATTAAGATGGCAGATAGGAGGCAGGACTAGTTTGCAGCTCCCACTTGGATGGACACAGCAGTTTTTGGAGACTCATATTGTGAACTTTTACTCCAAATATGAACATACCAGGAAAGCTGAAAGAATCCACAGACCCTTTGAAGGAAATGGATCACAGCTGCAGGCTCCCTGAGACGCCAAAAAAACTGTGAGTCTGGTTGCATTCTCAACAGGGAGGCTTGTGGTCTGGGGCAAGTTCTTAGCCCAGGTCACCAACTGCCTGTGACTGCCAGCCTTCCCCCACTTCCCTGACAACCTGCATGACTCAGCAGAGGCAGCCATAATCCCCCGGGGACTATAACTCCATTGAACTGAGAACCACACCCCCATTCCCACAGCAGCCACAGCAAGCCCGGCACTAGGAGAAGCTGAGCTCAGACAGGCCTATCGGTGCCCTGACCTGGTGGTCTTTCTCCACCTGCTCTATGGCCCTCCCCACCACTTGAGAAACTTAAATACTTAACAAGGTGTCCCTAGGGCAAGTTTGCATCCTCCCTTTAGGGATGCAGCTGATGCACTCTTGAAAGCACCACCTCCTGGCTGGAGGCCAAGCAACACAAAACCAGCGCACTAAACAAAAACACAACCAAGGACCCTCACAGAGTCCACTTCAGTCCCCTGCTACCTCCACCAGAGCAGGTGCTGGTATCCACAGCTGAGTAACCTAAAGGTGGATCACATCACAGGATTCTTTGCAGACACTTCCCAGTACCAGCCTGGAGCCCAGTAGTGCCACGGGGCTAAAACAATCACTACAGTTTGGCTCTCAGGGGAAAGGGCAGAAATAAAACACCACAAATTCTTTAGGGAAATGGATAGCATAAATAAAAAACAATCACAACTTCTGGAAGTCAAGGACACAGAAGACTACGAAGTATGCAAATACCACAGGTCTGCTCTACCTCTTGCTGAAAGAAATTCCTTTTTCTCCTCCAACAGATGCCTCTTTGAATCTTTGTGGATGCTTATCAACTTCATCAAAGGTCATTTTGTAAATATACAGTTTAATTTACACAAATTTTACTACCTGGAAGAACAATTTTCCCACATTGCCTTCACTTCTGTGCTTCAAACCCTCACTTAGGAATTTCCAGGAAGGTCTCCACACCATTGATCAACTAGACACTAACTTCTCTGTGATGGGCATCAACTACTGTTATATTACATATCTAACACAAGAGTGCTGGATTTGTAATAAGGAAGAGTTTTAGCTCCACTTATTCTGTAAAGGAGTATAAATAAGAAGTGATGATGTATTTAGGGATCTAGCATCCAGATTGGAGAGAGTTAGTTGATTGGTTACCTAGGTAACAAGTGAGTTCCAAAAGGAAAAGTACTGACCTGATGGTGTGTATGTGATCAAAGGTTAAGTTATCAACCATAACTGTCTGCAGCCTACATCTCAGATTTTCCAGTCTTCTCTGATCTTTGAGCCCTAGGGGTGAGTCATAATAGGAAGGACAAGGCTTTCAAATTAACCCAATCCATCAAAGACAAAGAAAAAAGAATTTAAAAAAATGAACAAAGTTTCCAGTAAGTTTGGGATTATGTTAAATGTCTAAACGTAAGAATAATTGGTGTTCCCAAGCAAGAAGATAAATCTAAAAGTTTGGAAAACAAATTTGAGAGAATAATTGAGGAAAACCTTCTTAGCCTTGCTAGAGATCTAGACATACAAATACAAGGAGCTCAAAGAACACTTGAGAAATTCATCACAAAAAGATCATTGCCTAGGCGCATAGTCATCAAGTGATCTAAAGTCAAGACAAAGGAAAGAATCAAGAGTTATGAGGAAAAAGCATGAGGTAACTTGTAAATGAAAACCTATCAGATTAACAGCAGATCTCTCAGCAGAAATCCTACAAGCTGGAAGGGATTGGGGTCCTATTTTTAGCCTCTTTGAACAAAACAATAATCAGCCGAGAATTTTGTATCCAGAGAAACTAAACTTCATAAATGAAGGAAAGATACAGTCTTTTCCAGACAAACAAATGCTGAGAGAATTTGCCACTACCAAGCCAGACCTACAAGAACTGCTAAAAGGAGCTCTAAATTTTGAAACAAATCCTCAAAATATACCAAAATAGAACCTTCTTAAAGAATACATTTCACAGAGCCTGTATAACAACAATACAATGAAAAAAAAAAAATATTCAGAGAACAAGTAGCATGATGAATACAATTATATAATACCTCACATCTCAACACTAGCACTGAATGCAAATGGCTTAAATGCTCCACATAAAAGACACACGGAATGGCAGAATGGATAAGAATTCACCAACCAAGTTTCTGTTGTCCTCAGGAAACTCACCTAACACATAAGGACTCACATAAACTTAAGGTAAAGGGATGGAAAAAGATATTGCATGCAAATGGACACCAAACTCCAGCAGAAGTAACTATTCTTATACTAGGCAAAACAAATTTTGAAGCAACAGCAGTTAAAAAAGACAAAGAGGGACATTATGTAATAATAAAAGGACTAGTCTAACAGGAGAATATCACAATTCTAAATATATATGCACCTAACACTGGAGCTCCCAAATTTATAAAACAATTACTGATAGACCTAAGAAAGGAGATAGATGGCAACACAATAACAGTGGGGAGGTTTAATACTCCACTGACAGCACTAGACAGGTCATCAAGACAGAAAGTCAACAAAGAAACAATGGACTTAAACTATACAAATGGACTTAACAGATATTTACAGATCATTCTACCCAACAACTGCAGAATATACATTCTATTAATCAGCACATGGAACTTTCTCTAAGATAGACCATATGATAGATCACAAAACAAGTCTCAGTGAATTTAAGAAAATCAAAATTACATCAAGTACTCTCTCAGACCACAGTGAAATAAAATTGGAAATTAACTCCAAAAGGAACCCTCAAAAACATGCAAATACATGGAAATTAAATAACCTGCTCCTGAATGATCATCGGGTCAACAATGACATCCAGATGTAAATTTAAAAATTCTTTGCACTGAATAATAATAGTGACACAACCTATCAGAACCTCTGGGATACAGGACAAGTGGTGCTAAGAGGAAAGTTCATAGCATTAAATGCCTACATCAAAAGTCTAAAAGATCACAAATAGGCAATCTAAGGTCACACCTTACACAACTGGAGAAACAAGGACAATCCAAACCCAAACCCAGCAGAAGAAAAGAAATAACGAAGATCAGAGCAGAACTAGATAAAATTGAAACAAAAACATACAAAAGATGAATGAAACAAAACTTGGTTCTTTGAAAAGACACATAAAATTGATAGACCATTAGCAAGATTAACCAAGAAAAGAAGAGAGAAGATCCAGATAAGCTTAATTAGAAATGGAAGGGGAGATATTACAACTGATACCACAGAAATACAAAAGATTATTCAAAGCTGCTATGAACACCTTTACATGCATAAACTAGAAAATTTAGAAGAGATGGATAAATTTCTGGAAATATACAACCCTCTTAGATTAACCCAGGAAGATATAGAGTCTCTGAACAGACCAATAACAAGCGGTGAGATTGAAATGGTAATAAAAAAAATCACCAACCAAAAAAAGTCCAGGACCAGGTGGATTTACAGCTGAATTCTATTGGACATTCAAAAAAGAATTGGCACCAATCCTATTGACACTATTCCAAAGATAGAGAAAGAGGGAATCCTCCCTAAATCAATCTATGAAGCCAGCATCACCCTAACATCAAAACCAGGAAAGAACATAACAAAAAAAGGGAACTACAGACCAATATCCCTGATGAACATAAATGCAAAAATCTTCACCAAAATACTAGTTAACCAAATCCAATAGCATACAAAAAAGATAATCCATCATAATGAAGTGGGTTTTATACCAGCAATTCAGGGATGGTTTAACATATGTAAGTCGATAAATGTGATACACCACATAAACAGAATTAAAAACAAAAATCACTTGATCATCTCAATAGATGCAGAAAAAGCATTTGAGAAAATCCAGCATCCCTTTATGATTAAAATCCTTTATGGTTAAAGCAAAATTGGCATAGAAGGGACATGCCTTAAGGTAATAAAAGTAATAAAAGCCATCTATGACAAATCCACAGCCAACATTATACTGAATGGGCAAAAGTTAAAAGCATTTCCCCTGAGAACTGGAACAAGACAAGGCTGCCCACTTTCACCACGTCTATTCAACATAGTACTAGAAGTCCTAGCCAGAGCAATCAGAGAAGAGAAAGAAACAAAGGACATCCAAATCTGTAAAGAAGAAGTCAAACTGTCACTGTTTGCTGACTATATGACTGTATACCTAAAAAACCCTAAAGACTCATCCAAAAAGCTCCTAGAACTGGTAAATGAATTCAGCAAAGTTTCTGGAGACAAAATTAATGTACAGAAACCTGTAGCTCTTCTATACACCAACAGTGACCATGCTGATAATCAAATCAAGAACTCAACCACTTTTACAATAGCTGCAAAACATAAAATAAAATACTTAGGAATATACCTAACCAAGGATGTGAAAGGCCTCTACAAAGAAAACTACAAAACACTGTTGAAAGAAACAATAGATGACACAAACAAATGGAAACACATCCCATGCTCATGGATGGGTAGAATCAACATTGTGAAAATGACCATATTGCCAAAAGTAGTCTACAAATTCAATGCAATTCCTGTCAAAATACTACCATTATTCTTCACAGAACTAAAAAAAAAAAAATCCTAAAATTCGTATGGAACCAAAAAAGAGCCTGCATTGCCAAAGCAAGACTAAGTAAAAAGAAGAAATCTGGAGACATTGTATTACTTGACTTCAAACTATGGTATAAGGCCATAGTCACCAAAACAGCATGGTACTGGTATAAAAATAGGCACATAGATCAATAGAACAGAATGGAGAACCCAGAAATAAACCCAAATACTTACAGCCAACTGTTCTTTGACAAAGCAATCAAAAACATAAAGTGGGGAAAGGACACCCTATTTGACAAATGGTGGGGGGATAATTGGCAAGCCACATGTAGAAGAATGAAACTGGATCATCATCTCTCACTGTATACAAAAATCAACTCAAGATGGATCAAAGACTTAAATATAAGACCTGAATCCATAAACATTCTAGAAGATAACATTGAAAAAACCCTGCTAGACATTGGCTTAGGCAAAGACTTCATGACCAAGAACCCAAAAGCAAATGCAACAAAAACAAATATAAATAGATAGCACTTAATTAAACTAAAAAGCTTCTGCACAGCAAAAGAAATAATCAGCAGAGTAAGCAGACAACCCACAGAGTGGGAGAAAATCTTCACAATCTATACATCTGAAAAAGGATTAATATCCTGAATCTACAAAGAATTGAAAGAAATCAGCAAGAAAAAAACAAACAATCCCATCAAAAAGTGAGCTAAGGACATGAATTGACATCTCAAAAGAAGATATACAAATGACCAACAAGCATATGGAAAAATGCTCAACATCACTAAGTATCAGGGAAATCCAAATCAAAACCACCATGCAATACCACCTAACTCCTGCAAGAATGGCCGTAATGAACAAATCAAAAAATAATAGATGTTGGTGTGGATTTGGTGAAAAGGGAACACTTCTACACTGTTGGTGGGAATGTAAATGAGTGCAACCACTATGGAAAACAGCGTGGAGATTCTTTAAAGAATTTAAAGTAGGTCTACCGTTTGATCCAGCACTTCCACTACTAGGTATCTGCCCAAAGGAAAAGAAGTCATTATACAAAAAAGATACTTGCACACACATGTTTACAGCAGCACAATTTGCAATTGCAAAAATATGAAACCAGCCCAAATGCTCATCAATCAATGAGTGGATAAAGAAAATGTGGCATATATATACACCATAGAATACTACTCAGCCATAGAAACGGATCAAATGATGGCATTCACAGCAACATGGATGGAATTGGAGGCTACTATTCTAAGTGAAGTAACTCAGGAATGGAAAGCCAAACATTGTATGTTCTCACTCATATGTGGGAGCTAAGCTATTGAAGACACAAAGACATAAGAATAATACATTGGACTTTGGGGACTTGGGGGAAAGCCAAGGGGGTGGCGAGGAATAAAAGACTACACATTGGGTACAGTATACATTGCTTGGGTGATGGATGTACCAAAATCTCAGAAACCACCACTAAAGAACTTATTCATGTAACCAAACACTAACTGTTCCCCAAAAACCTATTGAAATAAAAAAATTAATAATTAAAAAAATTAAAAAAATTTTAAAAATAAAGTAAAATAAAACTTTATGAGTCAGGCCTTGTGAAAATGAAAGCCTTTTTCTTTCTAAGACACTGTTAAGAGAATGAAAAGACAAGCTACAGAATGAAGAAAATGTTTGCAAATTAGATCTATGACAAAAGACATATCCAGAATATGCACTGAGTTTGCAAATTCAACAAGAAAACATACAGCTCAGTGCTCATCATCACTGGCCATCAGAGAAATGCAAATCAAAACCACAATGAGATACCATCTCACACCAGTTAGAATGGCGATCATTAAAAAGTCAGGAAACAACAGGTGCTGGAGAGGATGTGGAGAAATAGGAACACTTTTACACTGTTGGTGGGATTGTAAACTAGTTCAACCATTATGGAAAACAGTATGGCGATTCCTCAAGGATCTAGAACTAGATGTACCATATGACCCAGCCATCCCATTACTGGGTATATACCCAAAGGATTATAAATCATGCTGCTATAAAGACACATGCACACGTATGTTTATTGCGGCACTATTCACAATAGCAAAGACTTGGAATCAACCCAAATGTCCATCAGTGACAGACTGGATTAAGAAAATGTGGCATATATACACCATGGAATACTATGCAGCCATAAAAAAAGATGAGTTTGTGTCCTTTGTAGGGACATGGATGCAGCTGGAAACTATCATTCTTAGCAAACTATCACAAGAACAGAAAACCAAACACTGCATGTTCTCACTCATAGGTGGGAACTGAACAATGAGATCACTTGGACTCGGGAAGGGGAACATTACACACCGGGGCCTATCATGGGGAGGGGGGAGGGGGAGGGATTGCATTGGGAGTTATACCTGATGTAAATGACGAGTTGATGGGTGCTGACGAGTTGATGGGTGCAGCACAGCAACATGGCACAAGTATACATATGTAACAAACCTGCACGTTATGCACATGTACCCTAGAACTTAAAGTATAATAATAAAAAAAAAAAAAGAAAAGAAAACATACAGCTCATCAGAAATGGGCAAAATGTTTGAACAGATATCTCAATAAAGAAATTATGTGGATGAAAAATAAACATATAAAGATATGATTATCATCACTAATTAGGGAAATGCAAGTTAAAACCACAATAAGATACCATTACATACCTATTAAAATGACTAAAATAAAGAATACAGTACAAAGTACTGGTATAGATATGGAGCAGCTGACATACATTACTGATAGACATGCAGAATGATATAGTCACTCTAGAAAACAGTTTGGCATTTTCTTATAAAAGTAAAAGTATACATACCACATGACTCAGTAATCTCACTCCTAAGTATCTGCTATTTACTCTAGAGAAATGAAAAATTATGTTCCCACAAAAAATCTGTACATGGATATTTATAGCAGCTTTATTCACAATAGCACCAAGCTAGAAACAACCCAAATATCCTTCTATTGACTGTGGCATGTCCATAAAATGAAATGCTATTCAGCAATAAAAATGAGCTAACTAGATACCCACAACAACATGTGTGAATTGAAAATGCATTTTTCTAAGTGAAGGAAGCCAGACTCAAAATGTTACTGAGATGGCTTGACTCTGTGTCACCCACCAAATATCAATTCGTAGCTCCAATAATTACTACGTGTTGTGGGAGGGACCCGGCAGGAGATGATTGAATCATGGGGGCGGTTCTTTCCTGCACTGTTCTTGTGACAGTGAATGGGTCTCTTGAGATCTGGTGGTTTTTAAAAATGGGAGTTTTTCTGCACAAGCTCTCTTTTTTTTGCCTGCTGCCATCCACATAATTTGTGACTTGTTCCTCCTTGCCCTCCACCATGTTTGTGAGGCCTCCCCAGCCATGTGGAACTGTAAGTCCAGTTAAACCTCTTTCTTTTGTAAATTGTCCACTCTTGAGTATGTCTTTATCAGCAGTGTGAAAATGGACTAGTACAGTAAACTGGTACCAGTAGAGTGGGGTGCTGCCGTAAAGATACCTGAAAATGTGGAAGCAACTTTGGAACTGTGTAACAGGCAGAGGTTGGAACAGTTTGGAGGGCTCAGAAGAAGACAGGAAAATGTGGGAAAGTTTGGAAATTCTTAGAGACTTGTTGAATGGCTTTGACCAAAAGCCCGATAGCAATATGGACAATAAGGCGCAGGCTGTGGTGATCTCAGAGGGAGATGAGGATCTTGTTGGGAACTGGAGTAAAGGTGACTCTTGTTATGTTTTAGCAAAAAGAGTGGTGACATTTTGCCCCTGCCCTAGAGATTTGTGGAACTTTGGACTTGAGAGAGATGATTTAGGGTATCTGGTGGAAGAAATTTCTGAGCAGGAAAGCATTCAAGAGGTGACTTGAGTGCTGTTAAAGGCATACAGTTTTATAAGGGAAGCAGAGCATAAAAGTTTGGAAAATTTGCAGCCTGACAATGTCATAGAAAAGAAAATCCTGGCCGGGCGCGGTGGCTCAAGCCTGTAATCCCAGCACTTTGGGAGGCCGAGATGGGCGGATCACGAGGTCAGGAGATTGAGACCATCCTGGCTAACACGGTGAAACCCCGTCTCTACTAAGAAATACAAAAAAATAGCCGGGCGAGGTGGCGGGCGCCTGTAGTCCCAGCTACTCGGGAGGCTGAGGCCGGAGAATGGCGTGAACCCAGGAGGCGGAGCTTGCAGTGAGCTGAGATCCGGCCACTGCACTCCAGCCTGGGCTACAGAGCGAGACTCCGTCTCAAAAAAAAAAATCCCAAGGCCAGGCGCGGTGGCTCAAGCCTGTAATCCCAGCACTTTGGGAGGCCGAGATGGGTGGATCACGAGGTCAGGAGATCGAGACCATCCTGGCTAACATGGTGAAACGCCGTCTCTACTAAAACATACAAAAAACTAGCCGGGCGAGGTGGCGGGCGCCTGTAGTCCCAGCTACGCGGGAGGCTGAGCCAGGAGAATGGCGTGAACCTGGGAGGCGGAGCTTGCAGTGAGCTGAGATCCGGCCACTGCACTCTAGCCTGGGTGACAGAGCAAGACTCCGTCTCAAAAAAAAAAAAAAAAAAAAGAAAATCCCATTTTCTGAGGAGAAATTCAAGACAGCTGCAGAAATTTGCATAAGTAGTAAGGAGCCAAATGTTAATCCCCAAGACAATGGGGAAAATGTCTCCAGGGCATGTCAGAGGTCTTCACAACAGCCCCTCCCATCGCAGGCCTGGAGGCCTAGAAAGAAAATATGGTTTCCCGGGCCAGGCCCAGGGTCCCCATGCTGTGTACAGTCTAGTGACTTGGTGCCCTGTGTCCCAGTCACTCCTGCCAGAGCCGTGACTAAAAAGGGCCAAAGTACGGCTTGGGCTGTGGCTTCAGAGGGTGGAAGCCCTAAACCTTGGCAGCTTCCACATGGTATTGTGCCTGTGGGTGCACAGAAGTCAAGAATTGATGTTTGGGAACTTCCACCTAGATTTCAGAATATGTATAGAAACACCTGAATGTCCAGGCAGAAGTTTGCTGCAGAGGTGGGGGGCTCATGGAGAACCTCTGCTAGGGCAGTGCAGAAGGGAAATGTGGGGTCAGAGCCCCCACACAGAGTCCCTACTGGGGGCTGCCTAGTGGAGCTGAGAACAGGGCCACCGTCCTTCAGACCCCAGGATGGTAGGTCCACCGACAGCTTTCACTGTGCACCTGTAAAAGCTTCAGACACTCAACACCAGCCCGTGAAGGCAGCCAGGAGGGAGACTGCACCCTGCAAAGCCACAGGGGCAGAGCTGCCCAAGACTACAGGGACCTACCTGTTGGCATCAGCGTGACCTGGATGTGAGACATGGAGTCAAAGGAGATCATTTTGGAGCTTTAAGATTTGACTGCCCTGCTGGACTTCTGACTTGCAGGGGGCTTGCAGCCCCTTTGTTTTGGCCAATTTCTCCCATTTGGAATGGGTGTATTTACCCAATGCCTGTACCCCCATTGTACCTAGGAAGTAACTAACTTGCTTTTGGTTTTACGGGCTTATAGGCAGAAGGAACTTGCCTTGTCTTGGATGAGACTTTGGACTGTGGACTTCTGAGTTAATGCTGAAATGAGTTGAGACTTTGGGGGACTGTTGGGAAGGCATGATTGGTTTTGAAATGTGAAGATATGAGATTTGGGAGGGGCCAAGGGTGGAATAATATGGTTTGGCTCTGTGTCCGCACCCAAATCTCAATTTGTAGGTCTCATAATTCCCATGTGTTGTGGGATGACCTGGTGGGAGATGACTGAATCATAGAGGCAGGTCTTTCCCATGCTGTTTTCGTGATAGTGAATGAGTCTCACAAGATCTGATGGTTTTTAAAAATGGGAGTTTCTCTGCACAAGCTCCTCTTTTTGTCTGCTACCATCTATATAGACGTGACTTGTTCCTCCTCGCCTTCGGCCATGTTTGTGAGGCCTCCCCTGCCATGTGGAACTGTAAGTCCAATTAAACCTCTTTCTTTTATAAACTGCCCAGTCTTGGGTATGTATCAGCAGCATGAAAATGGACTAATACAGTTACATACGGTGTAATTTTATTTCTGTGGCATACTGGAAAAGACAAAATGATAGGAACACAGAACAGGTAAGTGGTTACCATGGGGTAAAGGAGGGAGAAAGATTGACTACAAAGAGGCAGGATGAGGTAACATTTTGGGATGAGTGAGTTGTTCTATATCCTGATTATGGTAGCAGTTATGCAGCCCTATGCATTTGTCAAACTCATGGAACTGTATGCCCCCCCAAAGGTGTATTTTACTGTGTGTAAATAACAATAATAGACAAAGGATAACTCTGAAAATGCGTCATACACCACAGAAATAAAGTTTGGCATTATTAGACACCAAGGTTGGAATGGTCTTGCAATCCACTCCTTGGAAACCTGTATTTTTTTTTTTAAGTTAAAAATATGCTGCATTCTTTTTTACTGGTTCATTTGAGCCAGGAAAAAATGATTCATTTCAGAAGAATTCTTCCCAGGTAATCCTAAGTACAAGTATTAAGGCATGAATCACAATTGTCAGGGAAAATTCAGTAGATTCCTTTACAGCACCTCTTACATTTTATCAGAAAAATCTATAGAACTTTTCAAACTATACCATTTGAAAGATATTGGCTTAGGTAAACCTCCTTATTTAGTTTTGTAAATGAAGAGGCCACTTGGAGAAAGTGCTATGGCTTGTGCCAACATACATGTAGTTAAAAATATTTACAGTTTGTTATATTTGCATATAGTACCGAATTTTCTTTGAAAAAGTATCATGTTATTTAGTCAGTCTTGCAGCAACTCTCCAAATCATTGAAAAACTAACAATAAGGCTGGGCGCAGTGGCTCACACCTGTAATCCCAGTACTTTGGGAGGCTGAGGTGGGCAGATCACGAGGTCAAGAGATTGAGACCATCTTGGTCAACATGGTGAAACTCTGTCTCTACTAAAAATACAAAAATTAGCTGGGTGTGGTGGCACGCACCTGTAGTCCCAGCTACTCAGGAGGCTGAGGCAGGAGAATCACTTGAACCCGGGAGGCGGAGGTTGCAGTGAGCTGAGATCGCGCCACTGCACTCCAGCCTGGCTACAGAGCGACACTCCATCTCAAAAAACAAACAACCCCCTCCCCCCAAAACTAACAATAAAAGAGTGATATCCTTATGGAAGCTACACACCATACAGACACACAAATACACATGCTAACACCCATGCACACAGTGTCACCAACCCAGGTAGACACACATATGTACACACATGCCCCCCCCACACAGGATGCACTCGTGTGTAAAAACACACAGCTATGTATATTTTTGCTCACATACAACATGCAAATGGGATGCCTCCCCATACCACGCGCATACCTTTTTTGTTTCTCAAAAATATAGACCATCTCTTGAAATCCAGAGTGTAAGAATTTTTTTTTTTTTTTGAGACGGAGTCTCACTCTGTCACCAGGCTGGAGAGCAGTGGCATGATCTCAGCTCACTGCAATCTTCCCCTCCCGGGTTCAAGCGAGTCTCCTGCCTCAGTCTCCCAAGTAGCTGGGAGTACAGGTGGGCAACACCACGTATGGCTAATTTTTCGTCTTTTAGTAGAGACGAGGTTTCACCATGTTGGCCAGGATGGTCTCGATCTGCTGACCTCGTGATCTGCCCGTGTCGGCTTCCCAAAGTGTTGGGATTACAGGCGTGAGCCACCACGGCCAGCCGGAGTATAAGAATTATGTTTAAAGGTTATGGTGTCTACCTTAAATAGAGAGCTTCTGCCTCAAATCCTTTTGGAAATAAGCTGTTTATAAATGAAGAACAGAAAAAAGGATCTGGCAATACTTGGGCTTCTCAGCTAAATTATTTAATAATATCCAAACATAATTCATTAGGTTTGGGATATTTGCTCTTGGAATTGGCTCCACCATGCTGTGAGGAGTCCAACAGTCATACTTCCCCCACCCTCAGCCCTAGCTGAGCTCCCAGCTGGCAGCCAACACTAACTTGTCATGTATGAACGAGCCATCTTGGAAGTGGAGTCCCTAGTTGGGCTGCCCCAGCTGATGCCATGTGCATTAGAGACAAATGTCCCTGCCAAGCCCTGCCCAGATTTCCTATTTGTGAGCAAAATACATGGTTGGTATTGTTTTAAACCACTAAGTGTTGGGTGATTTGTTGTGCAGCAATACATAACTTGTAAGTGCGGAATAAAATGTTGTTGGAACGATTTTATCTTCTTTCCCTTTGATACTGTCTCTTCTCCATTCTGCCATGCCACAAACTCTTCCACACTCCATAATTCACTTTACATACATACATACACACACACACACACACACACACACACACACACACACACCCCCCATAAGCCCGAGTTCCAGAATAACATAAGGGAGAGATAGGTGGATAGGTGGAGGAAAACTAGAGGGAAATGAGGGGAGAGAATGAGCTTATTAGTATGATAATCCTGTATTGAGTAGTAAATGCAAGAAACCACTTCCAATATTTAGGTCAAGTGTGAGTGCCAGTTTAGGGAAGGTGTGTCCCAGAGGGCAATCTTCAGGGCAGAATATGAGAAAGTGTTTCTTACAGGCATTTAAAGTTTGTGGTGCCAATTTGGAGGTGCCACTTCTGGTACATGTACTTATTTTGTTGAAGATGATGGACTTATGGATGGATGTTGTGGGTCTAGGTAGCAGACTCAGCCATAGGACAGTGAATCTCTGGAGTGAGAACAAATCCTCTACTCTAAAAATTTGCCCAGAAGAGTCAGAGATGGATTTTCATGGCAGGGAGTAAGGATTGAGGGTATTTACCCATTAGGGATCTTCCCGAATGAGAAAATATGACAGGATAAAAGAAGCCCATATTGGAGCATTGGCCAGGGCCAGGGTTTGGTAGTTAGATGTCCCTGGAGCTTAAGGCACACCTGCTTTCCTTTCATCAAGTGATATTCATTGTTACTGCCTTAATAATTATTTCAATAAATATTTATTGAGCATACATTATGAGCTAGGCACCAGAAATATGATGATGAGCAAAGCAGACGTGGTACCTGTCCTCATGGAGCTTATAAATTAGCTGGGGTGGAACAGAAACCAATTAAATATGACACAGACATGTAATTAGAAGCAATGAGAAGTGTTGTTAAGGAAAGTGCAGAGTTCTATGAGATAGGGAATCAGGAAGCCAAATTCATAGCTTCTGCTCTCTGGGTATTAACAGCTTTTCTTCTCCCTTCAGTTTTTTCATACCTTCCAAGAATATCTTGACAGACCCTTAATGTTATTCCTTGGGTTTTTGAGTACTTATGAATGATTTAATTAACTTATGTATGTATCAGCTTGAAGGGACAGGTACCGTAAGTAAATAGAAAATATACAGATTCAAAGGTCTTTAAAATCCACGAGTTGCGATCTTTAGGCTCATGTGGGTGCTAGGGATGTGGGTAAAACAGAGGAAATAAATGTTACAAACTCTGATTTCAAGGAACGCTCACCTAGCTGGTGAAACAAAGGTAATCTCCAATAAATGGAATCCTTTCATAAGGTACACCATACCATCATTAAGTCCTAGACTGTGTTGAACTGGCCTTTGATGCTGGAGAAATGCTGGAAAGCTATGACAAACCTGGTGTCATCAGAAGAGGCTACAAGGAAGAGGTGGGTTTGGAGAAGGGTATTGTTATTGTTGTTTGGTTAGGGTGTGGGACAGTGCAGAGAGAAGCATTCTAGGTAATGGAAGAAACACAATTTGAGACTCAGAGGTAGAATGAATGTGGTAAATGGAAGTAGATACATTCCCATTGCATTCATGAGGCTTCATTGTATCAATGTTTTGGGTGACATCAGATATTTTATTTTCATTTTTTATTTTTGAGACGGAGTCTCACTCTGTCACCCAGGCTGGAGTGCAGTGGCACAATCTTGGTTCACTGCAACCTCGACATCAGATGTTTTCATAACAGAGTTTTTAATGCATATAACCAAAATGGGGAGAATAGGAGTGTAGGGGTTGTGTGGGAAGTAAAGGTATTTGATAGATCATTTTAGAATGCATGAACAGTTAAATATGATTACATATCTAATGCAAGTTCCTTCCCCATGTATTCTATTAGTTTGGATAGTATGTCATTGTTAATATTCAATCATTTTGACCTACAGAAATACCAGTGTCATATGCTTTGCTTTCCTCAATTTCAATTACCTGTAGTTGATTGAAGCCAGAAAATAGGTGAGTAATAGTGGATCATTAAACAATATTTATAATTGTTTACCACATTCATCATCTCCAGGCAGTTTTACAGGTATTGAAAGTTAGAAATCCAGAAATTATCAAAGATATTTTTCTGTTATAGTTGATGCATGCTCTGAGATATTTTGAGATAGAGAGAGACAGAGAGAGAGAGAGAGACAGGGAGAGAGAGAGAGAAAGAGAGAGAGAGAGAGAGAGGAGACCACATTCACATAACTTTTATTACAGGATATTGTCATATTTGTTCTATTTTATTATTAATTATTGTTTACTGTGTCTAATTTATAAATTAAGCTTTATCATAGGCATGTATTTATAGGACAAAGCATTGTATATATGGGATTTAGTACTCTATCTGTGGTTCCAGGCATCCACTGGGGGTCTTGGAATACCCCTGTGAATAAGCCGGGGGCTATTGTAGTGGATCATTAAATAATATTTGCAATTGTTTACCACATTCATCATCTCCAGGCAGTTTTACAGGTATTGAAAGTTAGAAATCTAGAAATTATCAAAGATATTTTTCTGTTATAATTGATGTACACTGTGACGTGTCACCTAGATTCTCCTTAAGAAAAGAAATCCTCTCCATTCTCTCTGGCCAGCCTCTGGGAATATTACTGACAGACAGTCCTCAGCTGTTAGCCATCTTCAGAGGTGCCTTCAGAGAGCTGCCTTGCCCAAGGTCATACTCTCTTCCCAGGGCAGCCCACATCTAATGACAGACTGAAGAGGAGGTCTGAAGGTCTGACTGTCTCACTTCGACTCATGATAACTCCAAAGAGTTATCCAAGTTTTAGAACTCCCTGTAGGGTCAGCTGAGACCGCCATTGATTCTAAAACACAGTTTCACTTCTCTCTCTTCCTAGTCTTTTTTTTCCCCCTTTTCTTCCAAGGGTGTTGATTTATAATAACTTTCTTGCACTGTAAACTCTGTCTCAGAGTCTACTTCCCAAGGTACCCAATCTACAACAGTTGGTGCCGGAACAGGGAAAGCAAATGCTGAGTAGATTTAGGAACTAGATCATCTGCCACACAACCGGCAAAAAGAATTCCATCACTGGTCGTAGGTGGAACATAGGCATGAGGTAGCCTTTGGCATGAGATAGCCTTTGGCATGAGGTAGCCTTTGGCATGAGGTAGCAGTACCATTGCTAAAACTTTCACTCTGGAGAAATGGGATGGTATACTGATGGAAAAGGATGTACCAGCTGATGCTATGATTCAGACATTTAAGAAATGTGGGGGAAAGAATAACTAAAAGGTGATTAATTGACAACCAAGTATGAAAGCCAGAGGGCCTGGTTATGCTTTTAAAGGAACTCTCATCTTCTTCAGATAGAGGGGCAGAGAAAACTAAAGACTGGGCCTGGAACTTAATTTTAAGAGTAGCAGCAGAGATCCAAAGAAAATAAACGTTTAAAATAACCAGATCTGCTCTGCCAATTTCCTGATCTTAGCTGGAAAAGAATAGGACCCTGGCAACCAGGTTAATATGCTTAACATTTTAAATTCCCAGATTCCCTGAACCCTCTGGCCTGTCTTCCCTGTAGAAGGTTAGCTCTCCCAACTTGGTGGAAGATGATGCAGAGTGTCTCCCACATAAGAAAACATATGCCCCCCGCTCCTACCCAGGATCCGTCCTCATCACTCTTTTGGTCACTAGGTCAATAACTAGGGTTAAGACATATCATGGCCTGTCCAAGGAAATGCTGGTCTGATAAGGGAGGAAAAGAACTCGACCTCAAAGGAGCTGCAGTTCCCAGCTAACACATACTGGCATGAGTTGAATAAGGGAGAGGTTACTGATTTGGGAGCACTCTTCCAGGAAAGAGGATTTAGCTCCTTGGCAAGAATCCTCTTCCAAACATGGAAAAAGCAATGATTCACTTTAAGTTAGATGGAAAGATCAGAATTGCCATTGCAGATATTGACGGACTATATGGTGGAAGTGGGAATGCTAGAGTGGATATACATAAGAACAGAAAACCTGCTGGAGGGCTGCATTTATTCGGAGGACTAAGCGGATACACCATTTACCAAGGCAATCAGAAATGTGATGGTAAGTGGGAGCAAACACCACGCAAAATATTTTATGGTGGCAATCCTCCGTTGGCCAGTGGGTGATGGTAAAGTGTAGAAATGGGACTAATAAGGCCCTGATACATGAGAAGTTAGGTGGCAGTGCTATAATCATCAAAAGCCAAGTTGATGTAATTGTAGGGATGAGCAACAAGTTTGGAGCAAGAGCCAAGGAGCCCTGACCTTCAAAGAGTAACGGTGATGTTTAACAGAACACAGCATCACTAGGGGAAAAACAGAAGGCAGCTACTCAATTCACAAAATCAAATGAAATCAGAGATAGATGATCAGATGGCTGAGCACAGTCACCCCAATAAAAGTTCCTGGATTTAAGTCAGTTTTTGGAACCAGAATCTCTTGATTGAAGGAGAGGTAAGTCATCGGCAGGAAGGACCCTGCAACGCTATGCAAAGTGCATCAGTAATGATTCCCCCAGTCCATCCCTAGAGGGGTCCATAGTCATTTGCTTAGGTAACTATACACTGGAGAAGGAGTAATATCCAAACATTTTGAGGACTGTTGAACACAGAATCCAAGTTGACATTGATACCTGCATACCTGAAGCATCATTATGAGCTCCCTGTTAGAGGGGGCAAATGGAGGTCAGGTAATAGATGGAGTCATAGCCCAGATCTGGACGACAGTTGTTCACGTGGTCTACAGATCCACCCAGTGGTCATTTTCTTGGCCCCAAAAGTATAATTGAAATGGACACCCTTAGTAGTTGGTACAACCTCCGGGATGAGAGCTGTTATAGTGAGAAAGGCCAAGCGGAACTTTCTAAAATTTTATCTCCCACATCAAAGATTGTAAATCAAAACCAATAACTAATTTGGGGTGGGGGGCGGGGAGATGGAAGAAACTAATGCCACCCTCGAAGACCTAAAGGATGCAGGGATGATAGTCCCCATCATAGCTCCACTTATGTCAGCATTCTAGTCCTTGTAAAACCTGGACAGATCCTGGAAGATAAAAGTAGACTATTGCACACTCAACCAAATAGTAGCTCCAACATCAGCTGCTTATGCCAGATGAAGTATAATTGCTAGAACAAATGAACATGATCTTAGGTGCGTGGTATACAGCTGTTGATCTGCAGAATGCATTCTTTTCTATTCCCTATTAGAAAAGAGGATCGGAAAAGTGTATATTTCCTTGGAACACGCAACAGAATACATTTACAGTCGTGTCTCATGGATACGTTAATTCTCCTGTCCTCCATCCTAAAATAGTCCAAAGAGACCTAGAACAGCTACACATCCCAGGGAACATCCTGGTGGTCTACTCTATTGCCAACCTGACTGGTTAAGCAAAAAGTGCCTACATTTCCAAATGTTAAGATACATCCATTTCAGAAAGTGGGATATAAACCCTATGAAAAATCAAGGGACTGCTACAAAATCAACAAAAGGTTTAGAACTTCAGTATCATAAGGTATGTCATAACATCCCCTCAACCATAAAAATGTTTTTCATTTTGCCCCCCACACCACAAAGGAGCATGGCACCTTATAGGTCTTTTTGGGTTCTGGAGGCACCTAGAATATGCTCACACCTTGGAATAGTGCTATGACTCATATATTGGGTGACATTAATGTCTTCCAGCTTTAATGGGGCTCAGAGCAGGAAAAAGCTCTGCAGAAGGTCCAGGGTATGATGCAATTAACCTTGCTGTTTGGGGCGTATGACCTGGAAGACCTTATGGAATTTGAAGTATCAGTAATGGTAAAAATTGTGTGAAATTAACTCCAATCAGACAACACAACACAGACCTCTGGGCTCCTGGAGAAAAGCCACGTCATGTACATCTTTCAAAAAATAACTGCAGGTATACCGTAGTAGAGACGGAGTGCCTGATCATTGGGTCACCAAGTGATCGTGAACTCTGACTAACTCATTTGGAATATGACCTATCTTCCCCAATTTCCTTTCCCAAAGCGCTCTCAAAGACACCCTACTCACCTGCCTGATGAAATATTTTTTATTTAATTTCAAGTTTTCTTTAGACCTAGAGTTCCAGCCTGATGTGCTGTATGGGAAACGGTGTGCTGATAAATATTTAGCAACTGTCTCTGAAACCACAAGCTGTGATTGGTAGCATTTACCAACTTCCATGGTATAAATACTCCCACCATGGCTGATTTCAAGCCACCAGTGTGACATCACTGAATGCAGAGTTGGGAAGAGATGCGCAGTAGCACGTCATCACATAATGTTTTCACCACACAGATACAAGAGTTATTAACAAGGTCAAGAAAATGGATCACAGAAAAATTTAGCAAAATAATTAGGAAGTCTAATGAGTTTGGATTATTCGTTACCTTTATTTTTAATACAATGTATTTAATTGTAAGTTTATATAATTTAAGTTTTATTAATGTCTGTCTTTCACAATTGTCTCAACAAAATTTCTGAAAATTTAAAAATTAGCTCTCATAGTCAGTATGAGCTAGTTCTGGTGAACCCATGAAAGCTTTAAACCTTACAAGATTTTCACTAGGTATAGAAGGTTTTCAAGGAAATGTAATTTTTTGTTATTTGGCCTAAGATTTTTGACACTTCAGTGATGATGGTAACTATTTTTCTTTCAGTTTCTTCTAATTAGTATCTTTTTCACCCTGGGACCTTTTCAAACTAAATTATAAGCCCTTTTAGGGAAACAAATTAGCATGTTTTTTTCTGCACATTGTAGGATCATAATAAATATTCATTAATTTGAACTTACATTTTACATGCCAAACATGGAATTAGGATCTTTAGATCCCAAATTAATCTAATAAGCTGCTAAGATGCACCATGTTCTCATTTTTTAATAACATTAGAGTTATTTGATGGGTGATAGAAGATGAGTGTCATGAGTGAACCTAATATCATTTTCCAAAAATTTATTATTCTTATTTCTGATGTTTCTCCAGTCAGCTACCTAATACATTGGAAGTTCCAAAAATTTGTTACAACTTAAAATGTAAACTCTCTTTAGCCTTAAAATATTGAAAAGCAACATTAAATCATTTTAAATGAATTCCTAACATGGCATAATTAGTTTTTTCATTTTACTAATTTCAGACATTGATATTTTCAACTGATTTTTATCCCTGGAAACACAATATTACCAAAATGATAACTAAGTAACTTTTGTAAAGAACTTAACTGTATACCCTCTCCAGGGTACTAACCATTAGAGAAAAACACTAATATACTCATAGTGCTTCAATATTCAAGAAACTGTCTTCCTTAATTTAACAGAGTTCTGAAGTAATCACAGCAAATTTTGAGTACCAATCATATAATCTGTGCTTTAGAGTAAATATTATTTGTACCAGCAAGGAACTATATTGCTTTCGTCTAAACCGTTGAAATAAAATTATTATTTTCAGGAAATATAAGTATCGGTCCTGTTGAAAGTATATGATAATAACATTTGTGTGTGTGTACGTGTGTTTGTGTATGTGTGTGTGTGTGTGAGAGAGAGAGAGATTCACACACATATGTCTTGGTCATGGAGTAACTGTACAGGAGATATTTTTTCCCCTTTTCTTGCAGTTTTTATTTTCTGATAGATCTTAAATAGCAACAAATTTTCCCAATAATTAATGGCTATACAGAGAGATTCACATTGACTAATGATAAAAGAGGCCTCAGGTCTTTTGTGGTTTAAAGGATTGTCTGGGATTATTACATTTGCATCAGTTGAAGACTCATCTAATTACCTCTTTTCTTCCTAATTGGTGTCTTATAAAAATAAATTAGATGCAATAATTAGCAATACTTATTTTTTACCTCTCCAGCTATTGGTCTGAATTTAACAAATATTATAGTGCACATAAAGATTTCATTCTCAGTGTCTTTTCAGACTTGAATTCATTTATAGCAGTGTCAGATTTGTCACATAAGAAACAATATTGCCCAGGTACAGACTATATGCAAAAGAATCTCTTTTATAAAACCTGTTACATTTAGTACAAAATATCCACGTATTGTATTTTTAATGTACTTAATATTATTCCAAAAGACAAGAAAATAGAGAAATGAGACTGTTTTTGAATTGGAAAGTTACACTTAAATTTCTAACATCTACTTAAAATGTCTTGTACTTTAACATGGTTTTTTTTTGTTGTGGTTGTTGTTGGTAGTGGTGCCACTAGCATATAAAAGAGCAGAAAAGGAGGTAGATTAAATAATTATATAACACCAAATTGGGCAGAATCTGATTGTCTAATCCGTTTTCCCTTATAAAGACCACTTTTTTTTAACCAATTTTTTTTTTTCTTTTTTTTTGAGAAGGAGTCTCTCTCTGCTGCCCAGGCTGGAGGGCAGTGGCATGATCTCGACTCACTGCAACCCCTGCCTCCCAGGTTCAAGTGATTCTCCTGCCTCAGTGTCCTGAGTAGCTGGGACTACAGGCGTGTGCCAACGCGTCCAGCTAATTTTTATATTTTTAGTAAAGATGGGGTTTCACCATGTTGGCCAGGCTGGTCTGGAACTCCTGACCTCTAGTGATCCACCCTTCTCGGCCTCCCAAAGTGCTGGGAGTACAGGTGTAAGACACTGCGCCCTGCCTATAAAGATCACTCTTGAGCGAGGCATAGATTAAATGAGTTATCTCTTTAAATGCATCCTTAGCAGTAAGGATGCAGTCCTTCATCTGTGTTGATGATGCTATTAATAGAGCATCAGTGGAGTATAATTGAAAAATGCTCAGGTCTCCTTATTTCCAATGGTTCTGCTTGTAGCAGAATGCCAAAACAGGGCTTTGGCATTCAGCCCCTGTATAAGCACTTTAGTGCCAAGTTCTATATGGAACTCTGGCATGCGGTCAGACTATTAATGAAAAATTAGATAATAATGAGAGATATAAATAGAAACTAAAACAAAGTACCATTTTTCTACCCATTAAACCAATGGGTTTAATGTCAAAGTTTAATAGCATTGTCAAAGATGTGAGCAGGGAAACTCACGATCTCATACATTGCTGGTGGGAGAATAGGTAGCACAGTCTCTATGAATGGAATTTGAGAATATCTAACAAAGATACCCAATACATAACTAATGATTACATTCTAAGAATTGATCCAACGCTCACACCCATGGGCAAAATGACATACATTCAAAGATATTAATCACAGCTTTATTTGATTAGGAAAAGATTGGAAACAACTTAAATATCCATCAATAGGGAATTGGTCAAAGAAAGTATGACACAACAATGCAGTAGAATGTTATGCTACCATTAAAGAGAATGAGGAAGATTTGTATATGTATGGATATGGAAGGATTTCTAAGATATACTTCTAAGTGAAAAATCAAGGAATATATTGAGTAAATTATGCTGTCATTTCTGTAAAAATACATACACATATTTATATCCCTGTATATGCATAGGATAGCACTGGAAGGGTACACAAGAAACTCTGGAGGAAGATATTGAGAGGGAGGCTTGTTTTTCATGCTAAAGCTTCTTGAAGTTTGTATCATTTGCTTGTGTTGCCCATAAAAATACAGAATAATTTTTAAAAAGAACTGGCAGTGTTCATGAGTCTTACTTTGTTCTTCCTAGAAAAACCAGGATCTGTGTCCATATTCTGTCCACCAACTGGTTGGATGAGCCATCAAGCCCTCCATTAAGATGGAGTATTTTTACAGTAAGGCAATATTGTGAAGAATAATGAAGAAATGAAAACACTAGGAAAGAACTTTTTAGTGAGTCTTAACTGTTCTATGTTATGAACCTTTTGCAAATCTCTTGAGATCTATGGACTTCCATCTCAGAAAAATGCACGAAATCCTGCACACAGCCTCAGATTTAGGAACCCTCCTAAAGTCCATTTATGGTCCCTGGGTTAAGAACCCCTACTCTCAAACAATGTAGATACAGCCTTTTCAGGGGCCACAGGACAGCCATTTCATTTCCTATTAAAGAACCATCTGACACAAAGATGAAGAAAAATTTGGAATGTTATTAGCATACAATGTTTATATCTTTTTAATCAACATATCCTAATAGGAAGATACAGTGACTTCATTCCAGTTGCCATAAAGCTAATCTTTATATATTATGACTCCTTTTAGTCTTGAAACTTGCTTAAGAGCAGTGATGTCCACTATCTTCACTATCTTTTATTATTTTGATGCCTATGACTCCACTGAGAAGGCTAAAAAAAAAAAGGGCAATACACCCCGGTGGGATATTTTGGCCATGACAACCCTCTGCCCCACCGACTTCTAGCCAGGTTACCCTCTTTCCCATAAAGTTGGGATTTCTTATGACATCAAACCATTCCGAGGGTAAAATTTTGAAGATTCCATACCCAGCCACAAAGCAGGTGGTAAAGAACTAACTCCTCATACTTAGTATATACAGAACCTATTTCACACCTAGACTCCTCTCTTCTTTACCTTATTCACCTAAGGTCTCTGGGTCCCCATCCCGTTTACTTCCAAGAATGAAAATAAGCAGAAATGGGAAAGATCACTGCAGCAAATTGAGACCGATTTCACCAGTTGAATTAAGGTAGCTGTAACACTCACTCATCTTTAAAGAAATAGCTCAAAAGAAGCTCATCTCTGATAATAACTACAAAATGATGGAATTTTCCACAGTATGTTCCTTTTATAAGATTTTACTGTAGCAAAAGTAGGTGAGTTCTCATAAAACAACAGCTGAGAATCCAACTATAGATGCAACATATAGCTGCTTGAATGCAAGAACATGCTTTCACTAGATTCTCTACAGATATCTCAATTTAATGTGGTACTTTCTAGATCTACATTATTTTTGCCTCCTCAGATCATGAGGAAGAACGGGAAAGGGAAATTTCCAAAAGCCACAGGTTGCTTCCCAAGCAGTGTCAATGAAGACACGAGACCTAGGCCTATATTTTCAGTGGGCCTTATCCCACCATGTAAGGTTCCATTTGCAGAGGGAGACATTAGTACACTGTGAAACATAGTCGCTCACCCAGATTGATCCTGCTGTAGGTAGTTCAGTTAGAATTTGAATCCAGGCCCATATGATCCCACTACTCATCAGATACCCTGTAATTGTTTCTGGTGAATCTATAAATTATTGGTTTTAAAAGCCATATTATTGAAGCACCATCAATTTAATTTAAAGACTTCAAGATCAATGGTTCTCAGATTTTAGCATGCCTCAGGATCACCTGGAAGGCTTGTTAAAAACTGATTTTTGAGAGTCTATCTAGGGAGGGAGCAAGAATTTGCATTTCTAACGAATTCCCAGATGATGCTGATGCTGCTGGTCGGGAGACCAAACACTAGGGACTTCTGGACTGGATGATGGAGAGAAGAAGGCTCCCTCCGGAGGAAGCTGTCCTCTGCCTCTCACCTGATGGTGCAGCAAGAACTCAGCAAAGCGATTTTCCAGGCACACCATTAGATTTTTTTAAAAAAGAATGTTTACTGTAACATTCACCTATTCTTCCTGAGGTGAATGACATACATTTTCCTCTCTCATCTTCTATAGACATGTTTCTTTATAAGTGACACATCTTATTATGATAGAATGTACTTTGTATAATCCTATTGAATCTACATGCTTTTAATAAGTGTAAGGTAAATAATTATCTTTCCTTTTTATTCTGTCCTGGATAGTGAAAGTAACTTCAGTTTTATGATAGATTGTTAAGTACTCACTGATTCGGTTCCTCTGAAACCAAATTTGAAAATTTCATTTTACAAATTGCGTGTGTGTGTGTGTGTGTGTGTGTGTGTGTGTATATGTATGTATGTATATCACAAAACAAATTGTACTATTTATATTTGCTGATGACAAACTTTGGGAGCAAGGAGGGGCAGCTGAGTCTTAAAACTTGAGTGCAAATGAATGAGCTTAATTTATTTAATCTAGAAAGCAATTATTTAGAGATTTAAGCAATTTGGCAGCTGGGTGTGCAGAAGGGGGTGTGGGTGGGACTAACATGTTTTTGCCAAGATTGAATTTTTGCCTAGTGTTTTTGGAATTTCAGGAATCTAATTAAGACATTTGGTAAATTTGCTTCAGATCCTCATAGAACTAATAAACTAGAGGCATTACAGTGTCTGTCAGCTCTGATTTAATGTAGATGCTCAGTCCCTTCAAACTAGATCAAGACTAGAGGGAAGTGCCAAATAGGTGACACTTTCCAAGTAGCCTACAGATATCTGTTAACTTCCGTGTTCCTCCCATAGCTCCCTGGGTCAAGCAGTGATGCCTGCTTCACCACATCCTTTGCCCATGTTTCTGAGGGATCCATGGAACCCCCTCCCAATATTATTAGCAGATTTGGGGACACCTGAGGCCCAAGTCACCTTTCTTTTCAACTCACAGTTATAGGAGTCATAATCCCTTTGCTGTCATGGAACTGCATTTCCCTCCTCCTCCTCTTTCATAAGTTTCCTCTCTCTGGGTTTAGATCTCTATGAAGCTCAAGCTGTTGTTGAGCTTGAATGAGTATAGACTCAAAGACTGGGATGCAGACACTTTGGGAGAACTCAGAACTAAGGGCAAGACATGGTACTATTGCTGCTACATTGTGGGTTAAATTTTTGTAGGCTACCCTACATATTGCATGAGTTTGTCTAACTTCTTTTCTTCCAGGGGAAATTACACTATAATTTCCAAATACTGATTTTAAAATAATCTTTTGGAACATAATTTCAATATTATTTCTCTAGGAATAATACGCTTTCCCTTTTGTATAAATTTGTTCTTTCATTCTCACCTTGTTTCAAACATTTAGATTCTTGCTAAGGATCATTGGTAAGTTGTGAGCTTCTAATATTTAATTTAATCATAATTTCTGAAATATTATAATCAAATGCTATTCCATGTTACTTCCCTAATTAGACTAATACATCAATTGGCAGTTCTAGAACTGCAGTAAAGTCTTAGCTTAAGAGTCCTGCTCATGCTCTTATTTAAACAATAAAAAGAGAATCTGAAGAACAGCACAACAGAAATGTGAGTATGGGGGTGTCTTGGTTGGCCTGGAACTGACACTTAAGTATGTTAGCTCATGCAATTAGACAGCACACCCAAAGTCCTCAATGAACCGGATTGAATAAAGTTTTCTAACTTCAAGGACATGCTCAAGAACACTTAAATGCATGTGTCATTTCTTTTTCTTTCTTTTTTTTTTTTTTTTTTTTTTAAGACCGAGTCTCACTCTATCGCCCAGGCTGGAGTGCAGTGGCAATATCTCGGCTCACTGCAAACTCTGCCTCCCGGGTTCACACCATTCTCCTGCCTCAGCCTCCTGAGTAGCTGGGACTACAGGCGCCTGCCACCATGCCCGAATAATTTTTTGTATTTTTTTAGTAGAGATGGGGTTTCACCGTGTTAGCCGGGATGGTCTCGATCTCCTGACCTCGTGATCCGCCCACCTCAGCCTCCCAAAGTGCTGGGATTACAGGCGTGAGCCACCATGCCCGGCCGGCATGTGTCATTTCATGATTGCCCTATAACCCAGGAGCTAAATGCAAAAGAACTCTGGAGCTCAATACAGAATTGGAGGTTTAGACACATACAGATGAAATGGGGATGGAAGTGATCAACGGAATTTACAAGGAACAGCAGCATTGCCATTAGAAGGAGAAATCACCATGGGTGGATATAGCTGAGCAAGGTAGGTTCAATTCAGCACAAAACTCTTAGAGCTAGAAGTGATTGTGGCTTCAGGAACAATGCAAGACTGAGTTTGAATGCTACCTGATCCATCCTTCCATCCCATCCTCTTCTGCCACTTCACTCCTTCTTGAGCAATTGTTGTTTTGGGAAAGAGAAGAAAATGTTAAGAAAGGAGTCCCAAGACTTCTTAAGCAGGACACAAAAAGCATTGACTATAAAGGGAAAAATGACAAGTTGGAGCTATATTAAAATTAAGAACTTTTATACATCAAAAGCCATCATTAAGAGAGTAAAAGCCAAGCCACAACCTGGGAGATGATATTTATGGTACATGTATACAGCAAAAGACTCCCTTTTAGATGACACAAAGACATCCTATACATTTCTAAGGAGAAGATAGCAAACCCAATAGAAAAATGAGTGGAAGACTTGAACAGACTCTTTACAAAGGAGAATAGCAAAAGGGTAAATAGACATCAAAAGGAGATCAACGTCCTTAGTCATCAGGGAGATGCAAATTCATACTATAATACAATGTCTCTATACACTCATCAAAATGACTGAAACAAAAAACAAAAAATGCTAAGTGTTGTGGCATCACAAATATGTGGAGCAACCACATTTCTCATACGTCACTAATGGGAATGTAAATTTGCACATCCAATTTAGATGGCCATACCTACTAAAGCAGAATATACCTACATTATGACAGAATGATTTCCCTCCTAGATGTATACTCCTAGATATATACTCAACAAAAATTCACACATATATTCACCCAAAGGTATATCCAAGAATGTTCATAGCAGCATACTCATAATAACCCAAACTAGAAAATACCTGTGATTCAACTTAAAGTATAATAATAATAAATAAATTAAAAAAAAAAAAAAAGAAAATACCTGTGATAGTTAATTTTACATCAACTTAGCTGGACTACAGGGTGCCCAGATATTTGGTCAAACATTATTCAGGGTATTTCTGTGAGGGTATTTTTTAATGAGATTAACATTTAAACTGGTAGACTCAGTAAAGCAGATTGCCCTCCCTAATATAGGTGGGCCTCATCCAATCAACTGAAGGCCTGATTAGAACAACTTGATCCTCCCCTAAGGAAGACAAAATCCTTCCTGTCTGATGGCCTTCAAACTGCGATATCAGGTTTTTTTTTCCCTTCATTTAGACTCAACTTGAAACATAAGCATGTAAGTTCTTCTTGGGTCTCAAGCCTGCTGGCCTTCAGACTGGAATGACACTATCAGCTTTCTTGATTCTCAGGCCTTCAGACTCAGACTGGAACTAAATCATCAGTACTCCCAAACATCCAGTTTGGCTCACTCTGAAGATGTTGGGACTTGCCAGTCTCCATAATCACCCTTTCCTTAAAATACATTTGTCTCTCTCTCTTTAAATATATATGTATATTGTTAAACCAGTAGGAGATATATATATCTCTCTTATTGGTTCTGTTGATTCTGTTTCTCTAGAGAACCCTAATACAACATTCAAATACTCATACAAAGAAGAATAAATTAACTGTAGTATTTTCACACAATGAAATACAGGGCAGCAATGAGAATGAACAAGACACAATCACCAATACAAATATCTACACACAGAAGATAATAGTCAGAATTAATTTATACTATTAGAAGACAGGATAGTAACCTCTAGGAGAGGCAGTCACTGGATGCAGGTAGGAATGGGAACCTTTGGGGTTGCTGGTCCTATTTTTTTTAACCTGGTTGCTAATTATGTGGATGTGTTCAGTTTGTGAAAATTCACTGAAGTGTACACTTATGATTTGTGCACTTATATGCATGTATATTGTACTTCAATAAAAAATATTTAAAGTTCTTTGTTGGGGAATAGCCTCTTAAAGAGCTTAAGAAAGAAAAGGACTGGAAGGCAATCTGTTAACATGACCTTTCCAGGTCACATGATTGGATAGAGACCAAGAAGCATTTGAGACTCAAACCAATCTCTCTATTGACAACTAAAAACAAACAAACAAAAACCCTTAACATAACACAACAAAAAAGCATAAGAAGGTTCTGTAATATGGTAAAAAGATAAAAAGCTACCTAGGGACCCTGAGATTTGAAAAACAACACTGTGGTGAATTTCCTGGTTTCCTTTTTCCTCCTATATATCCCAGACAGATGCTGCAGAAACCTCCAACTCAGAACTGCCTACAGGCTCAGACAGAAAAAAAACAAAACAAAACAAAACAAAAACCCTCCAAGAAAAGCCTGTTCTCTCTAGTGAAAGTATTGGAGAAAGGGTGGCCTAGCAACAGAAAACCTTTCAGTCAATGCCCCCCTACTCAGGAAGCTGATATTCCACCTCATCCCACTCCCAACCTAGCAGAAGCAGACAGCACATTCCAATTCCCCTGTTGGATGGTATTGACTATCTGAGCAAGGAGCTTATCTTCTTTGTCTTAACCAGAAGCAGCAGATGGCAGCAATCCAATTCCCCTGCCAGAGGAGTGTAAGTGGGACCAAGCACGCAGCTGATCTTCCATCCCCTGCCTAGAAGAACCAGGGAGTGTTTCTACTTCCCAGCTTGGATAGTGTCAGTAGAGCCCAGTGGTGAGCTGAGCCTCCACCTCCACTCAGCTTCAACAGGGCAGGAGGTTGTGGGAGGTTTTAGTTGGCACTTCACTTCCTATCTTCCCCTCTCCTGGTGTCAGTGGGGCTCAGCAAGGAGCTGAGCTTACACTCCCACTTGGAGACAACAAGGTGGTATGAGTCAATTCCATACTTTCACTGGAAATATGTCTGCAGGGCCAAGAGGGGATCTGAATTTCCAGTCCGCCCATCTGCAATAAGTCAGCACTTAAATTTGCTGGGGTGGTGTCAGTGGGACCCAGTGGCAAGCTGAATATACAAACCTGTCTAGCTCTCCTGCTATATGTCAACAGGAGAACTGCCTGCTTTTGAAAAAGGAATATTAAATAGAGTCCATGGTTTTATAACATCCAAAATATAGGGAATATTTTATTTTATTTTTGAGACAGGGTTTCGCTCTGTTGCCCACGCTACAGTGCATGACATGATCATGACTCACTATAGCCTTAACCTCCTGGGCTCAGGTGATCCTTGCACCTCAGCCTCCTGAGTAGCTTGGACCACAGGTATGCACCACCACTCCTGGCTACTTTTTAAATAATTTTTTGTAGAGATGGGGTCTCACTAGGTTGCCAAGGCTGGTCTCAAACTCCTGGGCTCAAGAGATTCTCTTGCCTTGGCCTCTTAAAGTTTTGGGATTACAGATGTGAGCCACTGTGCCTGGCCAAAGGATATTTTATACAATAAAATATCACTTGTTACACCAAGAATCAGAAAATCATAACAAGAATGAAAAGAGACAATCAACAAACCCCAAAACCAAGGTGAATCAGACGTTGGAATTATTTGACAAGGATTCTAAAACAGCCATCATAAAAAGGCTTCAGCAATGAATTATGAATTCTCTTGAAACAAATGAAAAAAATTTTAAAATCTGGGCAAAGAAATAAAAGTTATAAAAAAGAACCAAATGGGATTATAAAACTGAAAAATACAATAACCCAAATAAAAACTCACTGGAGCCGAGTGCAGTGGCTCACGTCTGTAATCCCAGCACTTTGGGAGGCTGAGGCAGGTGGATCACCTGAGGTCAGGAGTTTGAGACCAGCCTGGCCAACGTGGTGAAACCCCATCTCTACGAAAAATACAAAAATTAGCTGGGTGTGGTGGCGGGTGCCTGTAATTCCAGCTACTCGAGAGGCTGAGGCAGGAGAATCGCTTGAACCTGGGAGGCAGAGGCTGCAGTGAGCCGAGATCACGCCATTGCACTCCAGCCTGGGCGACAAGAGCGAAACTCTGTCTCAAAAAAAAAAAAAAAAAAAGAAAAAAAAAGAAAATAAACCTCACTGGATGGGATCAATAGTAGAGTGGAGATGACAAAGGATAGAATCCATGAACTTAAGGGCAAATCAATAGAATCTACCCAGTGTTAGCAAGAGAGAGAATATAGGCTGTAACAAAATGAATAGAATCTCAGGGAGAATAACCAAAAAGATAATGTTTGTAATATTAGAGTTTCAGAAGGGTAAGAGAAACATAGACTAAAAAATTATTTAAAGAAATAACACTGAAAACCCCACATTTGGTGAAAGACATAAACCTACATATTCAAAAAGGCTGAGTGAACCCCAAATAAGATAAATGTAGGAAAATCCATGCCAAACTCCATCATAATTAAACTTCTGAAAATTAAAGCAAAGAAAAAATCTTGAAAGCAGCCAGAGAAAAACAGTGTGTTACTTTTATAGGCAAACACCAATTAGGATGGCAGCAAATTTGTCATCTGAAACCCCAGAATCTAAAATGATGTAGAATAACATTTTTCAAGTGCTGAAAGAAAAGAACTCTCAACCATGAATTCTATATCTGGAAAGAATATCTTTCAGGAATGAAGAGGAGGTGAAGACACCCTCAGGCAAAGGAAAACTAAGAAAATTTGTCACATATACTCTTAAAGAATGACTAAAAGACATTTTTCTAAGCAGAAAGGAAATGGTAACAGAAAGATTAGAACTTCAGTAATGAAAGAAGAACATTGGAATGGGTAAAAAAATGGAGGGGATGGTAAATACAATATTCTCCTGAGATTTTAAAATCATATTTGATGGTTGATACAAACATTATAACATTATTGGACATAATGCTCAATGTATGTAAAGGAAATGGACATATTACTCAATCTATGTACTCAAATGCTTAAGGCATTTCCTTTACTCACATAGAGTAATGTGTCCAATAATGTAAAACTGTAAAGGAGAGAGTAAAGGCACTTAAGTGGAAGTAAGTTTTCTACACTTAAGTCAGTGTTAAAGGTAGATACCAGTAGAATGTAATAAGTGTTTTTCATATAAATATATGAAATATATTTCATATATTTATATAATCCTTATATAAAATAATCCTTAGCGCAACCACAAAGAAAATTATACAAGGTGATATATTCAAGAATAAATACTGAAAAATATTCAAATAACCTACAGGAGAGCAAAATGAGCTAGAGAAACTGACAAAACAAATAATAAAATGGAGACTTATTCCCTAACATATCAATAATTACCTTAGATGTAACTGATCTAAACACATCAATTAAAAGACAAAAATTGATAAAAGAAGTGATCCAACCATATGCTGTCTATAAAAACCTCACTTCAAATACCTTGATAGATGTAAATTGTATGGGTCATTGCAGATATATGTTAAGATAAGGTCATACTGGAGTATGGTGGGTTCCTAATCCAATACAATTCATGCTCCTATAAGAAAATGGCCATAAAAACACAGAGACATAGGGAGAACATCATATGAAGATAGAGGCAGAAACTGGAGTTATGCTGCCACAGTCAAGGAACGCCTGGGGCTACCACAAGTTATAAGAAGCGAAGAAGGATACTCTCCTACGGGATTTGGATAAACCATGGCCTGGTCCACCTTGATTTCAGACTTCTGGCCTCCATAATTTGAGAGAATGAATTTTAGTCGTTTTAAGCTACTCAGTTTGTGATACATTTTTACAAAAGCCCTAGAAAACTGATAAGAGTAGATTACAAGTAAAAGGATGGAAAAATATATACTATGCAAATATTAATTTTTTAAAAAGCAGAAGTGGCCAAGTTAACATCTGGTGAAATGACTGCAGAGCAAAGAAAATTACTGGACACAAAAAGTTACACTGCAAATGATAGAAAAATTAACCCTCCAGTAAGACACGACAATCCTATGTGTATGTGCCAACCAACAGAGCCTCATAATACATGAAGCAAAAATTAATAGAAGTGAAAAGAGAAATAAACAAATCTACAACTATTCTTGGAACTTCAGTATCCCTCTCACTGCAATTGATAGAACTACTGGATATTAAATCATCAAGACTACGGGAGAACTGAGCAATACCACCAACCAACAAAATATAATTGATGTACTTAGAACTCTCCATCCAACAACAGCAGAATATACATTTTTAAGCACTCATGAAACAATCAACAAGATAGACCATACCCTGGGCCATAAAATAAATCTCAACAAATGTAAAACAATTTAAATAATGCAAAGTGTGTTATTTGACCATAATGGAATCAAATTAGAAATCAATAACAGAAAAACAGCAGGAAAATATCCAAACATTGGAAATTAAACAATACACTTCTCAATATTCCTTGGACTAAAGAGAAGGGCTCAAAGGATATAAAAATACATAGAAATGAAGAAAATAAAGCCACAACATATTAATATATTTGGAATGCAGCTAAAACAGAAAGGGAAATTTATAGCACTAAATGCTAGAAAAGAAGAAGTCTTGAATCAACAATCTAAGCTTCTGTCTCAAGAAATCATTGAAAGAAGCAGATAATAAACCCAAAGCAGGCAGGAAGAAGGAAATGATAAAGATAAATAAAACTGAAAACAAGAAAATAATAAAGAAAATCAATAAAATAAAATCAGGTTCTTCAAAAAATCAACAAAATTCATTAACCTTTAGAAAACTTAAAAGGGAAAAGACAACACAATATTAGAAATGAAACATGACTATCACTACATATCCTGTGTCATGAAAAAGAAAATAAGGGAATACTACATCCAACTTTACATTCATAAGTTTGACAATTTAATAGAAGAAATGAGCCAATTTCTTGAAAATGGCAAACTATCAAAACTCAAGTAAAATGAAATAGACAATCTAAATAGTCCTACAACCATTGAATTTGTAATTTTAAAGCTCTCAAAAGCTCTCAAAGAAGATATCTCCAGGTCCAGATGATTTTTAATGGAGATACATTTGAAGAAGAATTACAAAAAGGAGGAGGAGGAGGAGAGAAATTAACACCAATCTATACAATCTCATTCAGAAAATCTCAGAGGAGGGAACACTTTTCAACTCATTTTATAAACTAGTACTACCCTTATACCAAATTAATAGAAAGATGATAGAAAAAAAGACACATCAATATTTCTCATGAAATTAGATGTAAAAATCTTCAACAAAATATTAGCAAATTGAATTCATCAGTTTACAAAAGGAATTATGCACCATGACCAAGTGAGATTTAGTATAGTTATTAAAACTGGTTCAGCACTCAAAAATCAGTCAATATACTCCATCATATCAATAGACTAAAGAAGAAAAACCATATTTTCATATCAATCAATGCAGAAAAACTATTTGACAAAAACCCAATACCAATTCATAATAAAATCTCTCAGCCAGGTAGAAAGAAATAAGAATTTCTTAAACTTAAACATCTACAAAAAAATTACGGCTAACATCATGCTTCATGGTGAAGGACTGAATGCTTTCCCTCTCAGATTGGGAACAAAGGAAGCATGTTTGTTCTCACTACTCTTATTCAACATAGTAGTGAGAGTTCTAGCCACTATAGTAGGCAAGAAAAAGAAAGAGAATGAATAGCAATTGAATAGGAAGAAAAAACTTTCCCTATTTGCAGGTTACATGATTATCTACATAGAAAATCTAAAGAAATCTATTCAAGAAAAACTCTTAGAACTAATACACGAGTTTAGCAAGGTCATAGAATGTAAAATGAAAGCACAGAAATCTCCTTTCAACACACTAACAACGAACATGTAGAAACCGAGATTAAATCACAATACCATTTACAATTGTTCCAAATAAAATTAAATACTTAGGTGTGAACCTAAGAAAACATATACAGAACCCCTATTCTGGAAATTACAAAATGCTGATAAAAGAATTCAAAGAAGAAATACATACATGGAGGAATATATTGTGTTCATGAATTGGAAAGACAAAGCGTAGTAAAGAAGTTCAATGCAATCAAAATCCCAGCAAATTTTTTGTGCACATAGAGAAGCTTATTCTAAAATTTAAATGGAAAGGCACAGGTCTTGGTATAGCTAAACTAATCTTAAAAAAAAAAATGAAGTAAGAGTGGTCACTCTACTTGACATTAAAACCTATCATATAACTGCAATAATCAAGACAGTGTGGTGATGAAGCAGTGATAGACACAGAGCTCAGTGGAAAATGACCCAGAAACAGACCCATACTAATATGCCAAACTAATTATTGGCAAAAGTGCAAAAGCAGCACGGGAGAAACTGGGCATTCATAGGCAAAACAACAACAACAACAACAACAAAAAACAAAAATAAACAAAAAAACCTCAACCTAAGTCTCATGCCTTATAGAAAAGGTAATTGAAAATGGATCTCAGACCTAAATGTAAAATGTAAAACTAAAAAATTTTATAAAAAAGCAAGGACTAGTTTCCAGAATTTATAAAGAACTTTCAAAACTCAACTGTAAAAAAACCAAACAATCCAACTAGAAAATGGGTGCAACGTGAACACACATTTTTATGACAGGGATATATAGATGGTAATAGGCACATAAAAAGACATTCAACATTGTTAGCCATTAGAGAAATGCAAATTAAAACCATAAGGAGATATTACTATACACATATCAGAGTGGCTAAAATAAAAACATTATGACTATACCAAATGCTGGCAAGGAGGTAGAGAAAATGAATCACTCATACTTTGCTGGTGGGGATGGAAAATAACACAGCTATTCTGGAAAACAATTTGACTGTTTATTAAAATACGAACCTGGCAGGGCACAGTGGCTCATGCCTGTAATCCCAACACTTTGAGAGGCGGAGGTGGAAGGATCACTTGAGGCCGTGAGTCTGAGATCAGTTTGGGCAACATAACAAGACTTCGTTTCTACAAAAAACAAACAAACAAAAAAATTAGCCAAGCATGGCGGTGTGTGCCTGCAGTCCCAGCTACTCCAGAGGCAGAGCGGGGAGGATGGCTTGAGTCTGGGAATTTGAAGTTACAGTGAACTATGATCACGCCACTGCACTCTAGCCTAGGTGACAAAGCGAGACCATGTCTTTAAACAAAACAAAACAAAAACCTGCAAATATCCCAGAGAACAGACAACTTTCATTCACACAAAAACCTATACATCAATCTTCATAGCAGCTTATTTGTAATAACCAGAATCTGACTGAAATGCCTTTCAAAGGGTGAATTAATAAAGAAACTGTGTCATATTCATGGAATGGAATACTACTCAGCAATACATAGGAACAAAATATTTACACAACATGGATGAATCCTCAAAGAATTATGCAGATTGAAAATCCCAAATGGTTACATGCCATACCATTCAGATAATCTTACTGAAATGACAAAATTTAGAAATAAAAACAGATTAATGACTGCGGGGAGTAGGAGATAGGTGGCAATGGAAAGGGGAAAAGTGGGTGTGACTATGAAAATGTAACACAAGGAATTCTTGTGGTGATGAAGCTATTCTGTATCTTGACTGTATCAACGTCGATGATCTGTTTGTGCTATTGTACTGTAGTTTTGGAAGATGTTACTGTTGAGGGAAACTGGGGAAAGATGCACAGGATCTCTTCCTGTTATTTCTTAAAACTGCTTGTGAGTTTATAATGGTCTCAAAATATAAAATTTAATTTTAAAAATCCATTATATTGTAGTATATGATCCTTAAAATTTTTGTGTACATATAAAATATATAATAATATGCATATAAAATTACCTGGTTGGATATGCAGCCCATCCTTTCCCCAAGATGAGCAGTTCTCAAAGAGTTCTCTACAGACACCTTTTCAAAGCATTTAAGTGTCAATACTGTTTGCATATTAATACAAAGACCAATTATACTAAGTACATATGAATGTAGGCAGGCCTTGGAGATATTGTGGGTTCAATTCCAGACCACTGCAATGAAGCAAATATTGCAATAAGGCAAGTCACATAATTCTTTTGGTTTCCTAGTACATATAAAAGTTATGTTTATACCTACTGTAGTGTGTAGGAAGTGTGCAATAGTATTATGTCTTTAAAAAGTATACACCTTAATTTAAAAATACTTAATTACTAAAAATGCTAATAGTCATCTAAGCTCTCAGTGAGTTGTAATCTTTTTACCAGTGGAAGCTCTTGCCTCCATGTTGATGGCTGCTGGATGATCAGGGTGGTGGTTGCTAAAGGTTGGGGTGGCTGTGGCAATTTCTTAAATTTTTTTTTTTCAATTTTTGTGGATATTTGGTGAGCGTATATATTTACGGGGTATGTGATGTATTGACACAGACATGCGACATGAAATAATTACATCATGGAGAATGGGGTTTTCATCCCTTCAAGTATTTATCCTTTGAGTTCCAAAAAGCCAATAACACTCTTAAGATATTTTAAAATGTACAGTTAAGTTATTATTTACTGTAGTCACCCTGTTGTGCTATCAAATAGTAAGTCTTATTCACTTTTTCTATTTTTTTGTACTCCTTAAACATACTCTCTACACCCCAGCCCCCACTACCATTTCCAGCCTCTAGTAACCATCCTTCTACTCTCTATGTCCATGAATTCAATTGTTTTGAATTTTAGATCACATAAATAAGTGAGAATATGTGTGTTGTCTTTCTGTGCCTAGCTTAGTTCACTTAACATAATGATCTGCAGTTCCTTCCATGTTGTTCCAAATGACTGGATCTCATTCTTTTCATGGCTGTATAGTACTCTGTTGTGTGCATGTACCATATTTTCTTTATCCATGCATCTATTGATGGACATTTAGGTTGTTTTTAAATTTTAGCTATTGTAGACAGTGCTACAACAAACATAGAAGTGCAGATATCTCTTCGATATACTGATTTCCTTTCTTTTGGGTATATGCCCAGCAGTGGGATTGCTGGATCATACGGTAGCTCAATTTTTAGTTCTTTGAGGAACCTCCAAACTGTTTTCCATAGTGGTTGTCCTAATTTACATTTCCACCAACAGTGTACAAGGGTTCCTTTTTTCCATCTTCACCATCATTTGTTATTGCCTGTCTTTTGGACATAAGCCATTTCAACTGGAGTGAGATGATATCTTATTGCAGTTTTGATTTGCATTTCTCTGATGAGCAGTGATGCTGAGCACCTTTTCATATGCCTGTTTCCCATTTGTATGTCTTCTTTTGAGAAATGTCTGTTGAAATCTTTTGCCCATTTCTTGACTGAATTATTAGATTTTTTTTTCTATAGAGTTGTTTGAGCTCCTTATATATTATGGTTAATATCCCTTGTCAGAGGTGTAGTTTGCAAATGATTTCTCCCATTCAGTGGGTTGTCTCTTCACTCTGTTGATTGTTTCCTTTGCCATGCAGAATCTTTTAAACTTCATGTGGTCCCATTTGCTTTGGTTGCCTGGGCTTGTGGGGTATTGCTCAAGAAATTTTTGCCGAGACCAATGTCCTGGATATTTTCCCCAATGTTTTCTAGTATTAGTTTCATAGTTTCAGGTTTTAAATTTAAATCTTTAATCCATCTTGATTTGATTTTTGTATATGGCAAGCAATAGAGGTCCAGTTTCATTCTTCTGCATGTGGGTATCCAGTTTTGCCAGCATCATTTATTGAAGAGATTGTCTTTTCCTTAGTGTGTGTTCTTTGCACTTTTGTAAAAAATGAGTTCACTGTAGGTGTATGTGTTTGTTTCTAGATTCTGTATTCTGCTATATTGGTCTATGTATCCGTTTTTATGCCAGTACCATGCTACTCTGGTTACTATAGCTCTGTAATATAATTCGAAGTCAGATGATGTGATTTCTCCAGTTTTGCTCCTTCTACTTAGGATAGCTTTGGCTGTTCTGAGCCTTCTGTGGCTCCATATAAATTTTAGGATTGTTGTTTCTATTTATATGAAGAATGTCATTGGTATTTTTGACAGGGATTGCATTAAGTTTGTAGATTGCTTTGGGTAGTATTGGCATTTTAACAATATTCATTCTTGTAATCCATGAATATGGAATATTTTTCCATTTTTTTGGTGTCCTCTTCAATTTCCTCTATTGATGTTTTATAGTTTTCATTATAGAGACCTTTCACTTCTTTGGTTATGTTAATTCCTAAGCATTTAGCTTTATGTGTGGGTATTGTAAATGGGATTACTTTCTTGATTTTCTCTTCAGATTGTTCACTGTTGGCATATAGAAACCCTACTGGTTTTTGTATGTTGATCTTGTATCCTGCAACTTTACTGAGTTTGTTTATCAGTTCTAATAATTTTCTCGTAGAGTCTTTAGGTTTTTCCAAATCTAAGGTCATGTCATCTGCAAACAAGGATAATCTGACTTCTTCCTTTCCAATTTCGATGCCCTTTATATCTTTCTCTTGTCTGATTGCTCTAGCTAAGACTTCCAGTACCGTGTAGAATAACAGTGGTGAAAGTGGGCATCTTTGTCATGTTCCATAACTCACAGGAAAAGGCTTTCATTTTTTTCCTCGTTCAGTATGATGTTAGCTGTAGGTCTATCGTATATGGCTTTTATTATGTATATGTAGAGGTATGGTTGCTCTATGACCAGTTTTTATAGAGTTGTGGCAATTTCTTAAAATAAGACAGCAATGACGTTTGCCACACTGATTGATGATGCCTCCTTTCACAAAAGATTTCTCTATAGTATGCAATGCTGTTTGATAGCATTTTGCCTGCAGTAGAACTTCTTTCGAAATTGGAATCAATCCTTTCCAACCCTGCCCATGCTTTACCAACCAAGTTTATGGAATAGTCCAAATTCTTTGTTGACATTTCAAGAACACTCACAGCATCTTCACCAGCAGCACATTTGATCTCAAGAATCCAGTTTCTTTGGTCATCCATAAGAAGCAACTCTTCATCCATTCAAGTTTTATCATGAGATGGCAGCAGTTCAGTCATATCTTCAGGCTCCACTTCCAATTCTGGTTCTTGTGCTATTTCCATATCTGCAGTTACTTTCTCCACTAAAGTCTTCAACCTCTTGAAGTCATCCATGAGGGTTGGAATCAATGTCTTCCAAACTCCTATTAATGTGGATATTTTGACCTCCCCCCATGAATCATGAATGTTCTTAATGGTATCTAAAATGGTTAATTCTTTCCAGAAAATTTTCAATTTACTTTGCCCACATCCATTAGAGGATTCACTGTCTATGGCATCTATAGCCTTACAAAATGTATTTCTTAGAAAATAATACTTGAAATAGAAATTACTCCTTGATCAATGAGCTGCAGAATGGATGTTGTGTTAGCAGGCACAAAAACAACATGAATCTCCTTGTATATCTCCATCAGAGCTCTTGGGTAACCAAGTGTACCATTAATGAACAGCAACATTTTGAAAGGAATCTTTTTTTTCTGAACAGTAGGTACCAACACCGGGCTTAAAATATTCAGTAAACCATGCTGTAAACAGATGTGCTGTCATCTAGACTTTGTTTCACTTATAAAGCACAGACAGAGTAGATTTAGCATAATTATTATGGGTCTTAGGACTTTCTGAATGGTAAATAAGCATTGACTTCACTGTAAAGTCACCAGTTGTATGAGGCCCTAACAAGATAGTCATCCTATCCTTTGAAGCTTTGAAGCCAAGCATTGACTTCTCTCTAGGTATGAAAATCCTAGAAGGCATCTTCTTCCAATGGGAGGTTGTTTGGTCTGCATTGAAAATCTGTTGTTCAGTGTAGCCACCTTCATCAATGATCTTAGCTAGATCTTCTGGATAGCTTGCTGCAGGTTCTCCATCAAGACTTGCTACTTCACCTTGCACTTTTATGTTATAGAGGTGACTTCTTTCCTTAAATCTCATGAACCAACCTTTGCTAGCTTCAAACTTTTCTTCTGCAGCTTCCTTACCTCTTTCAGCCTTCACAGAATTGAAAAGAGTTAGGGCCTTGCTCTGGAATCGGCTTTGGTTTAAAGGAATGTTGTGGCTGGTTTGATCTTCTATCCAGACCACTCAAACTTGCTCCTTATAAGCAACAAGGCTGTTTTGCTTTTTATCATTCATATGTTGACTGGAGTAGTACTTTTAATTTCTCTCAAGAACCTTTCCTTTGTATTCACAACTTGACTGTTTGGCACAAAAGGCCTAGTTTTTGGCCTATTTTGGCTTTCAGCTTGCCTTCCTCATCAAGTTTAATCATATCTAGCTTTTCATTTAAAGTAAGAGGTACATGACTCTTTCTTTCAACTGAACACTTAGAGGCCATTGTAGGGTTATTAATTGGCCTAATTTCAATACTGTTGTATCTCAGGGAAGAGGGACGCCAAGGAGAGGGAGAGAGATGGAGAAACAGCCAGTCAGTGGAGCAGTCAGAGAACATGTGAAATTTATTGATTAAGTTTGCTGTCTTCTAAGGGTGCGGTTTGTGGCAGCCCAAAACAATTACAATAGTAACATAAAAGCTCACTGATCACAGATCACTAAAACAGATTGAATAATAATGAAAAAGTTTGAAATATGGTGATAATTACCAAAATGTGACATGGAGAAGCGAAGTAAGCACATGCTATTGGAAAAATGGCACCGATAGACTTGCTTGATACAGGGTTGCCACAAACCTTCAATCTATAAGAAAATACAATATCTGCAAAGCACAGTAAAGTGAAGTGCAATTAAACTAGGTGTGCTTTTCTATATTAACCTATAATTATGCTAATTAATACTAAGATGTATTGCCTTTTACAATGTGATGGCGCAAATGTAATGGTAAATGGCTGGCACCCTGGCATGAATCAAGGCACTGGCACCAACTATACTAGTAGTCATCATCTTCTTCACTGCCATTCCCTCACATTAAAAGATAAAACAAACCAAAAAGAAACAACAAGCAAAATAAAAGGAAAGAGTAAACTTTAGTTAAGAATGTCCTTGATGCTAAGGTAAAAGTGATTACTTTTATTAAATCTCAACCTTTGAACTCTGTGTGATGCAACGGAAAGCACCAAAAAAAAAAAAAAAAAAAAAAAACAAAACAACAACAACAACAAAAAAAACCTCCACTGCACACTGAAGCATGAGAGTTGTCTCCAGGAAGAGCACTTGTGCAACTGATTTATAAGCTGAACTAGTCTCTCTTCTTTTTTCCCCCTTCAAACACCATTTTTACTTGAAGAATGACTAACAATCAAACTGTGGTTATTCAGATTTGGGCATTTGGCAGACATTTTCTTCAAAATGAACAAAAAGAACCTGTCACTTCAAGGAAAACAACTGATTAGATTTGTTATCAAAGACAAAATTTTAGCTTTCAACTGAAAATTGGAAATTTGGAAAACTTATATCCGTTACTGCGAGCTTGACAGCTTCCAAATACTTAAGGGCTTTCTAATGAGATCGGTGGCAATATTAGCAAATGTAATTTTTTGATATAATAAAATATATCAACATTTAGAAGATCTACTCAACTCAGTGAATCTGTATTTGCCGAATGACGAATGACACTACAAAATCATGCATGGGTAAAAGATCTATTAAAAATGCAAGATAGAGCAATGAAGTGTTCGTCAATAGAGTTTTGGATTCCACATTGCAACTAAAACCTTTAAGAAATAGCCACTTGTCAAATTTTGTTGTAGTATCAAGGAATACTCACAGTTATCAGAAAAGGCTCTTAAAATATTCTTCCCTTTTCCAATGACATATCTATGTGATGCTGGGTTTTCTTCATGTACTTCAACCAAAATATATCTTAACAATTAGAATGCAGAAGGAAATATGAGAACCCAGCTGTCTTCTATTACGCCAGACATTAAGGAGATTTGCCAAAATATAAAACAATGTCACTTTTTCACTAAATTTTTTGTTTTGAAAAATATGTTGCTATGTTGACATGTAATGGATTATTTTTAAATGAATTTTTCAAATACATATTTCTCAAAGTTGTCATTTAAATTTTGAATCAAGTAAATATTGGTAGATACACTCCACATAAACAAAGGTTGTTTGGAGTCCTCGATAATTTAAAAAAATGCAAAGTAGTCCTGAGATCAAAATGTTTGAGGAATGCATCAAGTCAGACTAACAGAAAGCTTTTCACCTGGATCAATTTGCAATGTCTCTTCCTTGAGTTACTATTACCGAACTGAGCTCATCTAAAGCCTTATACTATCAGATTCCTCTCCTCTCCCCTTCCCTCTTCTCCTCTTAGAAGAGTCTAATCTCTAGTCCCTAGCCTTGGGAAACACTGCAGTATTCACTGTGAGGATTTTATAAGGACTTCATCTATTCTATTTCCCAAGTACCAGAAAATTAATACCATATTAGTATCAGAAAAAGCTACATTTCTGAGCAACTAATTTGTCATAATTCTGTGGACACTCATGGATATTTTATTGGTCATGTTTTCCCCTTTGCTTTGCCTGTTGAGAAGCACAGAGCCAAGAATATGTACTACCTCTAGAAGATGTGTAGGGCTTTGGACTTTTAATTTAATCCCACTTCACAATCATCCAATCCTTATTATCTTCCCTTCATCCTTTTTGTCCCTGCTATTTGTTTTTGCTATGTTTGACAGTATGAATTCTGTAAGCCCCTTTTAAGGCATTTGGAAAATAGAAGAAGAGGAAGCAGAGGAAGAAAAAAAAGGCAGAATCTGCAATATAACCCATAAACAAACATGTGGAAGTTTTTCTACTTATCTAAAGTGCCTGGAGAATCAATATCCTTTAAGCCCCCGCGTGCAGATGAGAAACATTAAACCAGGATGTCAGAAAGAACCATGGCAACAGGTTAGCTTTCTTACCTGAGGAGGAGAGACATAGTTTTTCTTGTGCATCCTGACAGGAGTCCAGTTCTTTATCCCCATAGTTAATCGCTTTCCTATGAGAAGGTTATAAGCCTTTTCTATTACTCTAAGGATGAGAAAGATGAAGAAAAGAAAGCAGGAAAAATCAGTGAACTGAAAGACCAAGTGACCAGGGTAATGCCCCTTTGGGAGTATGTAAGTCTCTTCTGGGTCAGGTCAAGGAGGCAGATGCATAATATGACCGTGATTCCAATTGTTAGGATAAGTCCTGGGGTGTAGGACAGAAAACCCAGGTTCCAGTCCTAATTCCATCACTAACAAACCATGTGATTTTGGGTAAACTTTTTAGTATTTTGGGCCTCCGTTGGTTTTTTTTTTTTTTTTCCACTTATAAAATGATTATAATGCCTGCTTTATCTAGAATTTGAGGATCAAGGGAGACCGTGGAAATGGATATAGTCTTGAAAAGGCCAAATGATCTTTAAATTTGCAGTTCTATGCCTGAGGATGACTCCAGGGAGCCCAAATCCAATATGCACCATGTCATTGCTATGGCCTTTTAGACATTTTAATTCATTGAACTAGTTCAACTGGAAAATGTACTTAGGCCTCAAAGAATACAACAGCTAGAATATTCATAAATCTAGTTAATGAAGTTGTGCCTATAAGTGCCTTATGTTTGTGCAGTGTTTCACAGGGCCTAAGCCCCCAGTGTAATATCTGATACTGTTTATGCTCTTATCTAAGGTCAATGCTAGATCCCATTCGCTCCTGTCATCTCACAGACATCATTTTAACAATTTTCCACTCTCCTATATGATTTTTTTTACTTAGTGCTGCATAACTCCCATTAGCATATAACCATGCTATGACATTAATTAACCAGACTTCTGATTACCTACCCACCCCTTGCCCCAACCTGTCCTTTCTGTAGCTCCTCACATCTCATAAATCCAACTCCAATCTTTTGGGGATTCAAAATCCCAGAGGCCTCTTTAACTCACCTTTCTCTCTCATACATTCAAATATTTGGCAAATCCTGTTTGCCCTGTCTTCACGCTAAATCCAAAATCTGACTACTGTCTCCCCAGTCCACGCTATGATCCTCTGATCACTAGCATCTATCCTTGCTTCCCATTTAGTCCAGCTTACCTGAGGAAGCCTTCTAAACTATAAGTCGGATCACGTCTGCTCCCTCATCTTTTCTACCACTGACTTTCACCTCACTTAAAACAAAAGCCAAGTCCTGTTCATGGTTTTCAAGGCCTTTATATCATCTGGTCTCCTCACTACCACTTCTGTTTCATTTCCTATTAGACTCTCCCTCACTTAGTGCCCTCGATCCACACCAGGCTCCTTGCTGTTCCTCGAACATGGCAAACATTGGTCCTATCTCCAGGCCTTCAGACTTGATGTACTCTCTTTGTCTAGAACACTGTCAGAAAGAGTATCAAATGGCCTGCTTTCTTACTTCCCTTAGGTTAATCACCACCTCATCAAACAGATCCTACTGGACACCATGTTTAAAATAATAATGCTCTTCCATCTCCATTTGCTCACATTGCTCTGTTTCTCTTTATACTATTTCTTCACCTAATGGGATATATATTTATTGGTCTTTATTCTGGGGGACATGCCTTTGGGTGATTGATAAAATGAAGTTTAGCTCCTTCTCAATTTTGTGAACATCTCTGTTGCTCTAAAGGCAGCTATTTCTAGACATTGCTAAGCTTGGATGGAGGTATATGTTTGGAAATGGCATACAGGCAGATATATGTTATTATTGTAAGGTAGATTTTATGAAGAGAAAGACTTGGTCAATGATATTCTCTGTTATATTAGAGTGCTGCAGACACATGGTTGATATTAAATAAATATTTTGGGAATGAATGCATAAGGGTTCATTCAAAATACTTGGGAATGAATGCATAACATGTTAAGGGTTAAGTAAATGCTCATTCCTCCATACACTCTTACATGTATTATGTTAATACCCAACTTTTGCTTGCCAGTAATCTGTTAGGTATTAGGCAAGTGTTATTTCCCTCAATTTATGATTGTTTGGTAGGATATATTTTTTTTCTGGAGTGACTATTGTTCCCGTGATGGGCCTCGGGATATACAGACAACAAAAACACAGGCCATGCCCTCATAGTCAGGGTCACAGATGTTTTTCATTCTAATATGACGTGTTATGGAAACAGCAGGCAGAGGGCCTCAGTCCAACTGGATCCAGGAAGGATTTTTGAAGGGGATGACTGCTGAACTGAACATTGAGAATAAATATAAATGAGTTTGGTGGGAAAAGAAGGGAACAATGTCTTCTCTGGAAGAACACAGTTCAGGAGGAAATGTCAAGCAGTTCAGTCTCACTAGGCTTTTAGGAGTTGGGTGAAGGGTAGAGAGAGATCACATTGGTGAAAGAGGTAGGATACAGCCATAGGGGGCCTTGTGTGCCATGAAGAGCATGAGCCCCATTTTTCTCACAATTTCTAACACCTGAAAGGTTTTAGATAAGGGAATGACATGACTGGATGTGTAATTACAAGTATTGCAGCTGAAGTCAGAGTTTGTTTGTCTCTAAAGTGCCCATCAATGGATGATTGGATAAAGAAAACGTGATGTGTGTGTGTATATACATAAATATATAGGTATATAAATATAAATATATGTACACATTTACATATAAATACATTATGTACATATAAATATATGTACGTAGAAACACATTATGTACATATAAATATGTATGCACATAAATATATATATATACACACACATACCATGAAATACTAATCAGCCATACAAAGGAATGAAATCATGTCTTTTGCAGCAACATGGATGGAACTGGAAGCCATTATGTTAAGTGAAACAATTCAGAAACAAAAAGTCAAATACTGCATGTTTTCACTTATAAGTGAGAGATAAATAATGCGTATGCATGGACATAGAATGTGAGATAATCAACACTGGAGATTCATAAGGGTGAGAGGGTAAAGCGGGGTGAAGGATGAGAAATTACTTAATGGGTACAATGTACACTATTCAGGTGATGGTTATCCCAAAAGCCCAGACTTCACCACTACACAATATATCCATGCAACATTAAGTATATTTGTACCCCTTAAGTTTATACAAATAAAATATTATAAGGCTCATTGAAAAATCAGGATGTGATCCAAATATTCTGACCCTGAATGTAGATCTCTTCCCCACTGTACTCTTCTGCCTGTATATCATTTCCAAACATATACCTCAATCCAAGCTTGGCAATGTCTAGAAATAGCTGCCCTTAGAGCAACAGAGATGTTCACAAAATTGAGAAGGAGCTAAACTTTGCTGTATAAATCACCCAAAGGCACATCCTTTAGAATAAAGGCAAAAGAGGAATGTTTTCACTGGCTTTCCCTTCTTCAGAATCACAGCGGATCACATCTTGTTTTGTTCTTCTACCTTAGGTTTTATCCTGCCTTACTGACATCCTTACAATCCTGAACCCACACTATATAATTGCTCTGGTTTTGGTGGCAGTTGTTAGGTCTGATATTATCAGCATAGGTAGGGAATTTAACATTGTTCTAATTGAAAGCTCTCTTTTCACCTCAATCCCAATAGCGTAGCAATTCTATTTTTAGTTCATAACTCTACTCAATAAGTAGTGTTTTACATGTTATTCTGTGGTCCCCATCCTCTATGTTTAATAATACTGGATTTCTCCCCCAGATTCCCATGATATGTTAAGTGCCAAGATTTAATCTAATTGGCATGTGCCACAGACAAGGGTTTCCTCATCATTCTACAGTTTTCATACAAATGTCTTAATGTGGATATCAATAGAGAATTTCCCATTTTTCTAATAAATGCCGTTTAATTTTCTAAATGTCAAGTTCACTACCTTTCATAGGATAAAGCAATATGACACTTAAAAAAATTTTTTTTTTTAAGTTCTGGGATACATGTACAGAACGTGCAGGTTTGTTACATAGGTATACATGTGCCATGGTGGTTTGCTGCACCCATCAACCGATCATCTAGGTTTTAAGCCCCGCATGTATTAGGTATTTGTCCTAATGCTCTCCCTCTCCTTGCCCCCCATCCCCTGACAGGCCCTGGTGTGTGAAGTTCCCCTCCCTGTGTTCTCATTGTTCAACTCCCACTTATGAGTGAGAACATGTGGTGTTTGGTTTTTTGTTCCTGTGTTAGTTTGCTGAGAATGATGGTTTCCAGCTTCATCCATGTTCCTGCAAAGGACATGAACTCATTCTTTTTTATGGTTGTATAATATTCCATGGTGTATATGTGCCACATTTTCTTTAGCCAGTCTATCATTGATGAGCATTTGGTACAACACTTATTTTAATGTGTCAAGGAGGTGGATGTAGTTGGGAAAATGCCAAAAATTATGTAGGACCTGAAGTGTGATATAAGAGGTGGATTGAGTGCAGGAGGGATTATTTCTTTACAGGAAGAAATCTTGATATAATAACTACTCATATAACTCACAAAACATTTGGATCTGTAAAGTAAGTGAAAAGACAGTGTCAAAGGATTGTGCTTACTCATTGTCTCCTTCCCCTGGTCTCTCTTGACTGAACGCATTCATTCATTCGCTCTTGTTCTCCAATAATTCATCTTCTCTTAAGTTCACTATGACCTCCATGTTGCCAAATACATTTCTCAGTTCTTAGTCCTCATCTGACCGGCTTATAAATTACCGGCTTATAAGTTACCGGCTTAATTTGGCTTATAAGTTACTCTTCTCTCTTAGTTCTCCTTCTGCATTGACAGCTCATTCACTCAGTCTACTAGACTGATTCCTACTCTTATCTCCAAAACTACATACAGAAGTGAAAAGATTGTGAAGCTAATTGGCTTTAAGATGCAGGGGCCTGCACTTAAAAAAGCTCATTCTAAGGCTCTTGGGAAAGCCCTAGCAACGTGTTCTTATAACACTTCAGCTTTGTAAAATTTGCAAAAATTAGGTATTTTAACTGCAAACAGCTAAAAACCGCTGGCTCTTTCTACTTCGACTTTCACTCCATCACACTTTCCCTTGAGTTGAGTGATGTTGGAGTGGCCATGGGCAATTTTGAGATCCAGCTAAAGGGAAATTGAGTTGAGACTATATTTAGTTTGGGTTACATTCACAGTCACTTCCATATATAGCTAAGTTACTGCTAGCTGTAGAAATGGCTTCTAGAAAGACATTTACTGCCCACTATGCTGACTCACCAGATATGTTGACATGAAGAGGCAGAGCCAGAGTTCATATCAGGATATGGACCTATCTTATGGTGCCCAGCTCATGAAGTGGTGCTCGGCTTCATTACCAGAAGCTAGTCTGTGAGAAAATTATTCATTTTCTTTCTCCAACATTCGACCCTTTGAGCAATTCTTATCGGCTTTACCTTCAAAATATGTTTAGACTCTGATCACTGATGATTTACCATATCCCCTAGTCCAGGCCTCAATAATCTAATCTCTTGCCCAGATTATGGCAACAACTTCCTAACTGGTCTTTCTGTGTCTATGCTTGTAACTCTACAGTTGCCAAAAGAATATCTTAAAAGTGTAATGTCATTCTTAAATTTATTCTCCCCTGCTGGCAATGGCTTCCAATCTTAATCAGAATAAAACCAAAGGCTTTTTCGATCTACGTGATCTTGCTCCTTGTCTATCTTTTTGAGCTCATCTCTGAATGCTCCAGCTTTGCCTGTTGCCTTTCATCCACTCTGACCTCTTTGCTATTTCTTGAACATGCCACATATATTCCTACTTCAAGGCCCTTGCTCCTGCAGTCCCCTCTGCTGCACACTCTTCCCCCAGATAACTGAATGGCATGCTCCTTCACTTCAACTCAGGTCTTTGCTTACGTGCCACCTTCTCAAAGACATCTTTGACCACTCTGTCATAAATAATACCCCCCTTCATTACTTACTATACTTTTCCCCCCTGCCTTTATTTCCTACATAGCACTTAAAAATTCAAATTTGATCACTTCCTGTCACATGAAGCAATTGAGGTCAAGTAAGGTTAAACCAAATCACCAGCATACTGTGGCTCTTTATAGACGACAGAACAGAGAGAACAGGGTTTATTTATTTTCTTCTTCTCTTACTAGAATGTAAGGTCCTTGAGAGTCATGAACTTCTATGCTTTGATGACTGCTGTATCTTCAGCTCTGGATAGAGTCTCAATAAACATCTTTTGAGGGAATGAACAAAGAAATAAGAATGGCATCATGTTTTTCATTTTGTTTATGATAAAAAATATCAAATGACATATTTAGGAGAATAAATGATACACCAGAAGCAACCATAATTATGGGGAAAGAAGACTCTAGCTCAATAGTCATGGTTCAAATGAGCCTGCAAAAATCTTTGCCTCCAATGCCAAGATTCACTGCATTTAATATTTCCATTTTTTTTAAGTTATTGACTTTATTTCTTAACCACATTTTCACAAAAACCCAAATGAACAAATAAACAAACAACAAAAATGAAGAAGCTTTTAAAAAATTACAGAAATAACAAGGATAAAACAGAAAGTATAAAAACTTGATTTGAGGGAAAAATAATTATATATAAAAATAGAATACATATAATAGAATATTTCATTGTAAATATATAAATATGTATATGAAAATGTGAGCCTAAATCCCTAGAAGTCTAAGGTCAAAGCAAAGAGGAAAATGCGAGAAAGTACGTGGCTATTCTTACCAGAAAGGAGTATTGACATCACCTAGATGAATTCAAGTTTTTCCCCATTCCAAAGGTAGAAATACAATTACCTTCCCTTTACGTCATTTGTTTTTGTTGTGCTTTCAACAAAGGATGAATAGCAGAGAGTTTAAATTATATTCTGTAATGAGTGACCAAAATAATGGCATTCTGCTGTTTAAGTGCAGATTTGTAAACTGTGGGACAGGACAAAAAGATAGAACTTTTTATCCTGAATATGAGCTAACATTTGCGCCAGTAGAAGATGATCAGCTCCTTTTCTGTATTGGAGTGGAATAACTGTGGGAAATGCCAGAATCTTCATCCAAAACAATATCTTCTTGTTTTTTTTTTTTTTTTTCAGCTGGAGTCTCACTCTGTTGCCGAGGCTTGAGTGTAGTGGCACCGTGTCGGCTCACTGTAACCTCCGTCTCCTGGGTTCAAGCAATTCTCTTGCCTCAGCCTCCCAAGTAGCTGGGATTACAGGTGCCCAACACCACGCCTGGCTAATTTTTATATATTTTTATTTTAAAAATTTTTTATTTTTATTTTTTATTTTTATTATACTTTAAGTTCTAGGGTACATGTGCACAACGTGCAGGTTTGTTACATATGTATACATGTGCCATGTTGGTGTGCTGCACCCATTAACTCATCATTTACATTAGGTATATCTCCTAATGCTATCCCTCCCCCCTATCCCCTCCCCACAATAAGACCGGGTGTGTGATGCTCTGCTTCCTGTGTCCAAGTGATCTATTTTTAGTAGAGACGGAGTTTCACCATGTTGGCCAGGCTGGTCTCGAACTCCTGACCTCAGGTGATCCACCCACCTCACCCTCCCAAAGTTCTGGGATTACAGGCGTGAGCCACTGTGCCCAGTCTTAAAATAATATCTTATTTAACGATAAGCTCCCAAGAAAATAAAAATGATAAAAAGTCACATTATATGCTTATATTAAAATATCACATATACTCCATAAATTTGTATGACTATTATGTAACGATAAAAATTAAAAATTAAAAAATGGAAATTAAAAAATTATAAAAGCTACTGTTTATTGAGAGCACATTATTTCATTTAATCTTTCCATCTGTGAGATGAATCACTATCTCTTGTTTCATTGATGCATAACTGAGGGTTTAAAAGGTTAAGCCACTTAACCCCAAATCATACAGCTTTTAAGTGGAGAACCCCAAATTTTAAGTTTGAGTCTGTGTCACTCCACACTATGCTGATTTCCCTAACTTGTTTCATTATCTGACAGCCTTTTTAGCAATTTACATTTATACAGTTCAAAATTCTTTAGTATCAAATGTAAACCATAGCTATTTTTTCAGCCCCTTTCCTCTGGTCTGTCTGTGATGAAAATGTACAGCATGCTGGCAATCTGGGTTAACCTTCCTCAATCTCAGCATCCTAATGCGAAAAATGGTGACTTCATAGAGGCTTAGAAATATATTGGGGAAATTTGGTAGAATTTGGGGAGTGTTTAGGACATCTAGCTAAAGAGTGCAGATATATGGAAGACATTAGTTCTAATGCTGTGTTTCAAGCCTTTCTTTGATTCATGTCATGGTCTCTATCTCTCACATTCACTCAACCTCCATTGTTAAGTGGTGCTGACAGTTCAGAATTGTAACGATAATATTGAAACTGAGGTGCTTTGCTATCTGAGAACGAGGACATTTTGAGGTTGTCTAGGAAGCCAATATTAGAAGCTAAATGTTGTCTAATTGTGTGATGTCTTAGTTTGGATTCTCAAAGCAGATCGTGAGACAAGGATTTCAGTGCAAGTAGTTTATTCAGGGGTGGATAGAGGTGCAGGCAGGGAAATGAAGAACTAATACTGGGAAGAAAAGGCAGCTAGAAAAGAAAAGTGTATTATTAAGCTAGCTGCTATAATGGGCAACTGGTGCTTAATCTCAGAGAGAAACTCTTGAGAAATGGTGTTAAAAAAAAAAAAAAAAAGAAAGAAAAGAAAAGAAAAGAAAAACACCACAGCTCAGAATTAGCCCACTCCATAGTCAATAGAACTAGGGTATTTATACAGCAAATCCTGTAAGTCATTTGTTGAGGGCTGCTGGGGCCGGGGAGGTGTTAATCGCCTGGCATTTTCAGCCTGCTACACATGAGCAGGCAGAGCAGCCGTTCCCGGTTCTGACACAAAGCCTTTGGATACAGAGACGCAGATACCAGCCATTGAACATCGAACAGAGGACACTGTAATAGTAAAGTCTGAGGGATCTGGGTGGGCGACTAATAGGGTTTGCTGAACAAGAAGCATTTAGAGGGGTGGTATCACCGTCAGGACAACTAATCAGGCAGAAATAATTTGATATTTATGGAGCTACCTCAGTTTGCTGTGCAGACAGTTTAAAATCGATGCATTAATTGAACAATGTTTCATCTGAATTGAGCAAAACTACAATCAACAATCAAGGATCAACAAGCTTTTTCTACAAAGGGCCAGGTAGTAAATATTTTAGGTTTTGAGGGTCATATAGTCTCTGCCACAACAACTCAGCTCTGTTTTTGTAGCACAAAAGCAGCTATAGACAATCATAAATGGATGAGGGTGACTGTGCCCCAGTAACACTTTATTTGTGGACACTGAAATTTGAGTTACATATGATTTTCACATGTCGTAAAATATTCTTCTTCTGTTTTTTTTTTTTCTAACTCTCTAACACATATTTTTTAAAAATCCTTAGCTTATAGGCTGTGTGGAAACAGGCTGTGGGCTGGATTTGGCCTGTGGGCTGTAGTTTGCGAAGCCCTATGTGGTTTTATCTGGTTTTTAAAAACTAGGGCTCTTCTTTTTTATAATTGTGTGTTCATCACTTCAGGGGTTTTCTTAGAGTTGCAAATATGACCCAGGGCACTGAACGTACAGTTGATGATGTCAAGAACATCTAAATAGAGCTGGAATCCCATAGAGCTCCTTTTACTTTATAGCTGCAGAGCGGAAACATTTTTAACCTATGTAAGTGTCTTTATACAAAATATTGAAAATGATAAAGTCTGGTTATTTCCAGCTATGATGTGTGGGTTCATTTTTTTATAATATGAACTGCTGAACTGAAACGTATGATTAAAAAAACAAATGCCAAGTAAATGTTAGGTAACTGTGAGATGTCAAGAGTACCACCAATTTACTTGATTTATTTCATTCATTCAGAAAACAGTACTAATTGCAAGCAATATTTGTTCAATTACAATAATTACTCACGAAAACCTTTTGTGGGTGCTAACCATTTGTGGTTGAAACCTCTGCCAAGGGAACTGCGGTCAGTAGTCCCAGTGGTACCGTCTCTGAAAAACCCACGTGATTTTTTAGGAGGGAGAGGGCTAGCAATTATACATATGCCACATCTAGAGGTGATCAATGTCGGAGGACACCTGTACCAAAAACTTAACATTCTGCCCTTTCCCTCTCATCCTTAGGAACCAGAAAATTAATGAATGGGAAGAGAAGAATAAGGAAGATAGGAGCAGGTGACTATGCCCTCTCCCACACTAGGGGCATCCATGAATCAAGTGGGTACGAGCTGGAGTGGTTTATAACACTAGACCAGACAGGAGTTTTGATTAACATACTGATTAGGTGTTTTGAAGTACTAAATTGAATGTATTCTTGTGACTGAATATGACAAGAGGGCTTTTTGTTATATAATACTAATTATAAAAGCTAGAGACCAATCTAGGATTTCATTCAGAGATAAGGAAATAATTATTCAACAAATTAAAAGAGACGGTGAAATAAATGAAGTTGTTTTCTGCTTTGAATCCTAATTTTTTTGTTTGTTTGTTAGGGGAAAGCCAAAATTCAATGCAGTAATCAGATTGGGATGGTGTTCAATAAACAGTGCTTAAATTCTAGACTGGGGCAGAATAGAAATAATGAAAAACTGACTTAATTAGTGAGACTCATAGTCAGAAATGTGTTAACACATCCGACTGAATGTGTTAATGGGGAGCAAATCTATTCACCATTGACGTTCAGAACTATTCTAGCTCTTCTTTCCTAACTAGATGACATTTCTAGCAGATCCAATAATTTTTAAATTTTTTCTCTGACATCGGGAAAGTCAGATTTCTAGGTATTAAAAAGTCAATTTGAATGAAAACGTCACTCTCTAATGAATTCAAAGCATCTTCCCATTCCCATAGCTCAGGCCTCCCTCAGGCTCAGAAACATGTAATGGAGAAGGGGCCACATTATGCCTTTTTATCCTTTTTATTTTTGCCTATTCATCAGCTACTGCTTTTGGTTTCTGTAGGAATTAAGCGGGACATTACATATTGCAGTCATTAAATATAGTTCACCAAATAGTCTCAGTTCTTTCCCCTTTCAAGCACGTGGTAAAATTGCATTTCCCTACCCTCTTAATGATAGATATGGCCATGTGATTTGCCTTGATAAATGAAATGTAAGTAGAAGGGATGTGTGTTATGTCCAGGTGGAAGCTTTAAGAGGCATTGCATAAGTTGCCATATTCTCTTCCCACTACTGTGGTGATCATGGAGACAGGTGAGATATCGAGATAAAACCTCAGTGGGGTCAACTCATGTTGAATATGTAGAGTAGTGTGAGCAAAATACTTTTTAAAACTGTTTTACATCATTGATTTTGGGATTGTTTGTCACTATAGAAGTACATAGTCTATCGTGACCAACATACTACACATCACATTGACACACGTTAAAAGAAACAAAAACATAACAGTGGTGAACTTGTAACCACCTGATACCATATCCTTAAAATATATAACATTTTAAAAACAAGGATTATAAGAGAAGTTGAGACATCTACAATCATGGGGAAACTTTAATATACCTCTATTAGACAAGGAGACACAAATGTTAGTAAGAATTTTAAAACTTTGAGCAGAAAAACTAATAATCTATATCTAATGGATATATACAGAATAGGTAGAGAATATACTTTCTTTTCAGGTTTACATAAAACATTTATGAAGATTTACCTCATACTAGGTTACAAAGTAGTCTCAGATATTTCAAAGACCCAATATCATATAGACAATTTTTGCTTATTACAATTTACTAATTAACAATAAAAAGAGTAAATACAAACAGATGCATGCATAAACAATACACACATTTGAAAACTTCACATGCACATCTCAATGACTTATGGATCATTTTGAGAACTATATAATATCTAGAAATAAATAACAATGAAAGTACTACTCATGAAAATCATTAGATGTAATTAAATATGTATTTGATGTTCATATTTTTGTAAAGCTGGATGGTGATGTATGAAGTTTATTATATTATTTTCTATTCATATTTTATGTTTAGAATAATTGACAATAGTATTAACAAATAATTTTTAAGTGAAAACGTTGGCCCTGTTTATTGCAAAGACTTCTTGCAACTAAAATAAATTGATCGGCTGGGCGCGGTGGCTCACGCCTGTAATCCCAGCACTTTGGGAGACCGAGGCGGGAGGATCAACTGAGGTTGGGAGTTCACGACCAGCCTGACCAACATGGAGAAACCCTGTCTCTACTAAAAATACGAAATTAGCCAGGCCTGGTGGTGCATGTCTGTAATCCCAGGTACTCGGGAGGCTGAGGCAGGAGAATCGCTTGAACAGAGGAGGCAGAGGTTGTGGTGAGCCAAGATTGCGCCGTTGCACTCCACCCTGGGCGACAAGAGTGAAACTCCGTCTCAAAAATAAATAAATAAATAAATAAATAAATAAATAAATAAATAGATTGAACAACTTGTAAATATGGTAAGCAATTTCTCTCAAAGATCATCTAATGAGCAAATTATTTGGTTGACCTTTCTGTGTCCTCCTAATGGTTAGTTTATTTAACTTGCATCTTACGGTCTGTTAGTACATGAAAAGGTATTGAATATAAGTATATCACAATGTATTTTTTTTCTTTGTTCAAGAAACACTGTTTAAATATGCTATGGCCTCCTAAGTAGATTGCCAGTAACAAACAGGGCATTAATTTGAGAATAAGAGTCAATAAAATCATTAAATATATTTCTTATTGCATACCCAAACACCATGTGGTCCTACTACAGTGTCTAGCTCTGTAGGAAGGAAGCATCTGATTTTTGTTTTGATCTTCTGTGTTTTGGAGTAACATAGAAATGATTTCACTTTTCCATGAGGTAAACATAGGTTCTTAATTTGAATTTATTGATCTATGTCCATATTGAGGTGGCAAAAACTGTTAGATAAGGTTGCCCAAGTTTGATTTACCTGGGCTGGCACTACCCATTACATTGCTCAAACCTGTAACTTGGATAAGCACTCACCATCTATCTTTTTTCTTGTTCATTACTAGTTTCTTTTCATCCTGGCCTGGTGCTCTTGTTTCATCTTGATGACTGAGCGACTCTCTCACTGGATCTCTTCAGAGATGCTTTTGCCCATATGAAGATTTGCAACATAAAATTTGAATCACGATATAAATCACAGGTCGTTTTCTTAAGAAGCAAGTCTGAGCAAAATATTTTCTCATAAAGAAAAGAGAATTTGAAGAGACAATTTGGAAAGTAACCTGTTGACCTATAATGCATTTGGTCCTTTATGTACCTGACTCATTCTGATTACAAGTATGTGTGCAGAGGAATGACGTCAGCACAAGAAGCAGAGTAAGCAACTCTAAAAGTCTATCCCTCATTAAAATCAACTAAAAAATGGGGAAAAAACCTGTCAGAATCAATATTTTTGGAACGCTGAAAACTAACAAAAGCTTGCAACAACCCACGGAGCATTTATTCAAGAAAAACTGCTGAATCTTTGTAATTATAGTGAGCTTTGTGGTGTTTTAACTTACACTAGTTCTATCCTTTTTTCCTCAGCTCAGCAGTAGCCTTGACAATAACAGCCTTCATTGCCAGTTCCAGCACTGAAGAAGCAGAATAGACCTCTTTTGCAAAGATTGTCCTTGGTCTGCCTCATGGTTCCTTGGAAGGTTGGCTCAAAAGATTTGTTTTATCTTACCAAAGTCAGAAGTCACCAAGTACTAAAGCCACTACTTGGAAAGTGTTGCTCAAAAACATTTATAGGCAAATATTTTTTCCCCTGTCACATGAGGCAATAGAAAACAGGGAAAACAATATACTAAACAAAATGATTGATCAGAAAGGCTGGGAATGAGATATTTTGGGGAACAAAAGTTTTGAAAAGCTCCAACATATTCCAAGAATCTAGAAGGCTATGGACATGTACAACTCTGCTACAGCTTTCGCTTTCTGATTGCACAAAGCAGAGCTGTAAATTGCCAGGCTGAATAGTGAAGTCATGCATCAAAACAGACACTTCTGCAAAGATTGGGAAATTTTTTTGTTCAGGGTATTTACAGAAATCTTAGTTAAATCTTTAGCTGATGACTAAGCTAATGGAACAGAGACTTCAGGGGGTACACATGGCAAATAATACAGAATTAATTTTAGTGATTTTTTAGAACTGGTTTTGTAAATTAGCTTAATTTTTTAAATTAGTTTTAAAAAAATCACGAAAATACAAACAACAACTACAACAAGCAGAAAAAACAAACTTTGAAGAAGGGAAGAATCTGATTTCCAGAGTTTCCATGTTGTAATATCCAACTTCTCGAATTTGCAACAAAAATTTGGGGACAAGAAAAGAAACAGGAGAGTATGGCCCATACATAGAAAAAATGGCAATTAATATAACTGGCTCCTAAGAAAGCTCAGACATTAGACTTATAAGACAAAGAGTTAAAAGTAGCTATTTTAAATATGTTCAAAGAGCTAGAGGAAATCCTGCTTAGAAAAAGAAAAGCATGAGAACATCTCATAAAATAGAGACTAGAAATAAGGGGGTAGAAATTATTAAAAGATATCAAATAGAAATTTAAGAATTGAAATGTACAATAACTAAAATGAAAAATTCATCAACTGAAGATTTGAGCAGGCAGAAGAAAATATCTGTTAATTTGAAGGTAAATCAATTGAGATTATCCAATCTGAGGAGCAGAAAGAGAAGAGAATAAAGAAAAAATGAATATAGCATGAGAGATCTGTGAGACATCATCATGTATACCAACATACACATAACAGGAGTCCTAGAAGGAGAGGGAAGAGAAAAAAAGCAGAAGAATATTTAAATAAATAATGGCTCAAAACTCCCCAAATTTGATGAAAAACATTAATCTGCACACCCAAGAAATTTAACAAAACCCAATGGGATAAACTCAAAGAGATTTACCCCTAGAAAAATCATAATCAAACTGTTGAAAGAAAAAGACAAAGATAATTTTGAAAGTAGCAAGAAGTCAGAAATGAAAGGAAGGACATTGCTACTGACTTTACATAGATAAAAACAATTATAACAGGATGCTATGAACAACTGTATGGCAAAAAGTTAGATAACTTAGATACTACAGACAAATTCCTAGAAAGGCACAAACTACTGAAACTGACTCAGAAGAAATAGAAAATCTGAATAGACATATAACAAATAAGGAAGTTGAATCAATAATCATAAAACTTCCAAAAAGAAAAGTTCAGGAGCAAAATGGCTTCACTGGTGAACTCTACCAAATATTAAAAGAAGGGTTAAGACTAGCCCTTCTGAAACTCTTCCAAAAAAAAAAAAAAAAAAACCGAAGGGGAAGGAATGATTTTTAACTCATATCATGAGGCTAATACTACTTCAATACCATGCCGAAGACATGTAGCTTTTTTTGTTTTTAAGAAAAACACTACAGACTAATATCCCTTATATATACATGCAAAAATCTTCAACAAAGTACTAACAAATTGATTACAGCAAAACATTAGAAGGATTATACACCATTACCAAGTGAGATTTATTCCAGGAATGCAAGGGTAGTTCAACATTTAAAAATCAATCAATGTAATACACCGTATTAACAAAATGAAAGAAACAATACATGTGATCACTTCAATAGACAAAGAGAAAGCATTTGACAAAATCCAGTATGCTTTCATGATAAAAACACTTCATAAAGGGTTTCTGTGAGAAACCCACACCTAACATCATACTTAATGTTGAAAGTCTGAAAGCTTTTCTTCTAAGATCAGGAAAAAGGCAAGGATGTCCATTGTTGTCACTTCCTTTCAACTTTGTACTGAAAATTTTACCCAGGGAATTAGGGGGGAAAAGAAAAGAAAAAAGAAACAAAATGCATCCACAAGGGAAAGGAAGAAATAAAACTATCCTTATTTGCAGATGACACGATCTTATATGACAAGCTGATACTAAAACTCATTTGGAATTGCAAGGGACAAAAAATGGCCAAAACTCTTTAAAAAGAAGGACAAAGTCAGAGCATTCACACTTTTCAATTTCAAAACAATGGTATTCAAACAGTGTGGTATTGGCATAAGATATCCCTATATCTATCTATCTATCTATCTATCTATCTATCTATCTATCTATCTATGTAATCTCAATGCAATAGAAGTGAGAATCCAGAAATGAGTCCGTCCATCTACAGTCAACTTATTTCTGCAATGGTGTCAAGACCATTTAATAGAGAAAGAATAGTTTTTTCAACAAATGGTGTTAGGACAACTGGATATCCATGTGCAAAAGAATGAAGCTGAACCCCTATGTTACACCATATACAAAAATTAACCCAAAATGAATCAGGGACCTAAATGTAGCACTAAAACTATCAAATTCTGAGAAGGAAACATAGATGTACATCTTTGTGAACTTGGACTAAGCAATGGGTACCTAAATATGACACCAAAACCATACTCATCAAAAGAAAAAATTAGATAATTTTTATTTCATCAAAAATTTAAAAGTTGTGCATCAAAAGAAACTATTAAACGAGTGAAAAGACAGCCCACACAACAGGAGAGAATATTTGCAAATTATATATCTGTTAAACGTCTAATATTCCAAATATATAAAGACCTCCTACAACTCAATGATAGATGAGTAACAGTTAAAAATGGGCAAAGTTTTTTAATAAACACTTTTCCAAAGAAGATATGGCCAATAAGAACCTGGAGATATGCTCTACATCATTAGTCATTAAGGAAATGTAAAGCAAAACTACAATAGGCTGAGTGTGGTGGCTCACACCTATAATTCCAGTGCTTTGGGAGGCCAAGGCAGGAGGGTTACTTGAGCCCAGGAGTTGGAGACCAGCCTGGGTAACACAGTGATACTCCATCTCTACCAAAAATAAAACCTATAATGAGGTAGCACTTCATGCTCACTAGAATGGGTATAATTTTTTTTAAAACAAGAAATAACAAGGGTTGGCAAGGGTATAAACAATTTTAGTTCCTGTACATTGCTAGTGGGAATGTAAAATGGTGTAGCTGCTGTTGAAAATAGTTTTGCAGTTCCTCAAAGTTAAATATATAGTTACTATATGACCTAGTAGTTCCACTCCGACAAATATACTGCTCCAAAATTAAAAACCATGTTCTCATAAAAATTTGTACACAAATCTTCATATGAATATCAATATTCATAGTAGCCAAAAAGTAAAAACAACCCAAATGACTACCAAATGATGAATGGAAAAATAAAATGTGGTATATTTATGCAATGGAATATTATTCAGCCATAAAAAGGAATAAAGTTTTATAGATGAACCTTGAAAACATTTTGCTAAGTGGAAGAAGCCACAAAAGGAAGGCCACGTAATGTATCACCGTATCATTCCATTCATATGAAACTTACAGAATAGGCAAATCCACAGAGAAAGAAAGCAAGGTAGTTCTTACCAGGCGGTGGGGGGAAGGGATACTGGAAGGTATAGAATTTCTTTTTAGGATGAAGGAAATCTTCTGGAATTAAATAGTGATGTTAGTTTTACGGTATTGTAAATATACTAAATCCCACTGAATTGTACACTTAAAAATGGTTAAAATTGTGAATTTTATGTAACGTAAATTTTATCTTAAGAAAAAATTAAAATAAAGTATGAGCACATTTTCAGTTTTTAGAATTTGTTTTAAGAAATTTAGTTAACAAATCATTAGAACCTTATGGCACAAGAAGTGTATTAAGCACTGAGAGAAATCAAAGAATGACCAGTGTATGCACCTGTTCTCTAGGGGTGAGATATCTAGGGTAGTGCTTCTCAAATGTTCATGTGCACCTAAATCTGCAAATGGAGATCTTGTTAAAATGAAGACTGTAACTTTTTAAGTCTGGGGTAAGGACCGATATTTTGCATTTTTAAGAAGACCATGTGTGATACTAAGGTTCCTGGCTCCTGTACCACTGTTTGTGTAGCAATGTTCTAGAGGAAAGTGTGCTTCAGTAGTAACTCTTATATTCATGGTAAAAAGCCACCTGATTATGAGATATTAAAATGTTTGCTGGGCTCCACAAGAGGGTCAAATAAATAGTCCCTCTTTCTTTCTACACCCTCAAGAGATTTTGAGTAATTTGAGAAAAAAATGTAAAAGAATGATTGAGAGGCCAAATTATGAACTTTTATTACTAATAAAGGCTAAATAGGAGGGTATAGGTAACTAATTAGGCAGATTAACTCACTCTGCCACAGGCAAAATTGGGTCAAAACCATGCTACTGAGTTCCAGAGAAAATCTTCTGCTACCCGAAAGTAGGATTGCCCTCAAGGAGAAAAACGGCAGAGCTGAGCTGAGGTTGCCCAGTTTAGTTTCCCCAAGCTTATCAATCATATTAAACAACTTCTCTCCAATGAAGAGTAAATTGGGAAAGAGAATCCAGGGAGAAGAGAAGAAAGCAATCCCCTCAAACAGTCCATCAGCAAACTCTTTTGGTAATATAAGGTGAAGAGGGCTTAATTCTGAACAATAAACATCCAAGATACCTTTTTGGAAATGGCATTTTCTCTTCAGCTGAGTTTAAAGGTTTGTGGGAAGAGAAGAGGTTTCCAAGCAGAAAGACATCAGAAACAAAAATTCACAGATTTCCTGTGCATCTGGTCCATATCTGACCTAGCTAATTGTCAAATGCGAAATTATTGTTACATCAACAATGGTTTAGGTAAAAAATGAGCCAATACCTAAAATTACTCCTTTCCTCAAAATGGTGCCACAATAATTAGGGGTCAATAACCAGAATGAGTGTGACACAATTAATTAACAAAACAATGAAGTTCATACTGACATTATATAATTCTGCCAAATTCACTCTAAGCCTAAGGTAACAATCCAGAAATAAGAGGTAATTTTCAGATACTGGAAGAAGCACAAAATACAGCACTAACAACTGCTTTGATCTTTGGTTCTTTGTGAGAATCATGGCCATATGTATCTAAGTATTACTAAATTCTATTAAAAACAACTGAGAGTACCCCTAGTTATCTTGAAATTCCCTAGCATAGATTTTGTAATTGAAGAAATTGGATCCATTGTATTGAAGAACACCTGAAAAAATGTCACATATTCTTAGCTGGACATGAGCATAAATATGCTTTCCCTATTTGTTCATATACTGTTGGGTCTTGTGGTACTGCCTCAGCTGAGTTTCTGGCTCCACGATGCCATTGAGCTCATGTTAACCCACTCATTTATATATTACTAAATATATGAAAAGGGAAAGAATACAAGAATCAGAAACTTATGCTACATAGGATGCTCAACACATCAATATCCTAATCAGAGATAAAATTGCATCGACCAGGGGACAGGACTTCCAGAATGGTGGAGTGAAGAGCTCAGTAAGTCCTCTCCATCAAAAGTAATAATAAAACTGGATAAAATTAACAAAAACAACCGTATCAAGACTCTGGAAATTGACTAAAGTCAAACATCAAATTGAGAAACATTTAGGCAACAACAGTGTGATTTTGTGGCATTTCAGTCTGGTGCTGCTCCTATTTCTTCTCAGCTGCATGAGGGAGCTGTACTTGATTTGTATTGGAGCACAGAAAAACCATGCTGAGGGGTATTTTGGAAAACAACAGTGATCTCAGTGGCAAATAATCGGGAAGGGCTAACACCACAGCTAGCCTGAGATCATGGTACTGGTTGGGACAAGCAATAGAACAGCATAACAGCAAGAAATTTAATGGTGAGAATAAGATAGCCACAGTGGGCCTTGATAAGCTGTCAAATATCCCTGGGGGTCTGAGAGACTGAGAGTGTGTGTACAGTATAGTGCTCATGCTCAGGAGGGACTGGAGAGAGCCTTAGTGAATTACTTATTCCTGGATAACTGTGATGCTGTGTAAGTGCAGAAAGGCAAAGGCTGTAATAGACCTGTAAGATGTCTGAATGTTGAATCCTTTCCCCATGCAGCACACAAATCCATCAGCAAAGGGTAGAAATCTTACTTCCTAATGTGTTTAAGCACAACCTCTGATCAATATTTGGCTGATAACCAAGCTGTGCTGCATTGCTGACCCAAGAATGACTCCTAGGAGGTTAGGCTTAAAAATTAAAAACAAAATAAAATTAAAAAAACAACTTCTCAGAGAAATCAACAGCTAAACACTGTGGGAAGAACATTATCCACAGAAATAGTCCTTGCAAGAGGCTAAACAATTAACAACAATCAATATCTACTCCTGGGTGTGGAGGAAAGGAACCAGAATTCAGATTTGCTAGAATACACTATTTTCAAAAATACATTTTTCAACAAAAAATTATGAGACATGGAAAAAAACCAGAAAAGTGTGACTTTCTTCTCTTAACTAATTTAAAGCATAATTCAAAAACAATATTATATAACTATTTTTAGGCTTAGAACTGTTGACAAACTTTGGAACATTAAAATTTTAAAGAATTTATTTGAGCAAACAGCAATTAATGAATTGGACAGCTCTAAACCAGAAGTGGTTCAAGATTCTGTTGAAAGGGAACAGAGGGAAGGCTTTTATAGGGTGAATGTGGAAGCAGAGCAAAGAAGTTATTTGATTAATTAAATTTTGCATAATTGCCTTATTTAGACTATCCCTATGGGAAAGTTCAAGACAATATAACTAATACCCAACTGGCACATGTGATTGCTTCAGCTTACATTTGGTTTTCTTTAAAATTCTTAGGTTTCAGTTTGCTTATGTAGGAATGGAGGACATTAAAGTCACCTCCCTCTAATGGCTTTCAATTTAATTATTTTAACAAAGCATATAAAAGTATAATATATATTCCAACAAAAGCACAGGGTAGGAGGAGTAAATGAATCTGTATTGGAAAAAGTTTTTATATTTTTTTTGGATTAGCATTAATTGAAAGTTAAGATCTATCTGGTAACCCTCAGAGCAACCCTTAAGAAAATACCTAAAAAAATATAGTCAAGAACCAACAAAGAAATTAAAATGCTATGCTAGAAAATATTGGTTTAACAACCAAAAAGGCATTAAAGGGGGGTAAAGAGGAACCCCAAAAGACAGTGACTCATGTACAAAACAAATAGCAAAATGGCAGATATAAATAAAATCATATCAATAATAACATTAAATGTGAATTGTGTAAGCTCTCCAATGAAAAGGCAGAGATTGTCAGTCCATACTTTTTTAGAAACATAACTATTCTGTCTACAAGAGACACCCTTTATAGTCAAAGATACAAAAAGGCTGGAAGTAAAAAGATGGAAAAAGATATATCATGTGAGGGCAAGATAGCTGACTAGACACAGACAAGTGGAAGAGCTCCCACGGAGGGACTGAGACGACTGGCATACTTTTAATAGATCTTCAGAGGAAAAGGTGCCAAGACTGGATGGAGGGAAAACACAGAAGCTGGGATGAAGAAGGAGAAAGCTGGGAACCCTGCATGGGCTATTGCATACTGGGACTCATTTTTGAACCACAACAGCTCCAGGAGAATAAGTGAGTTGAACTGTAAGGAGCAACCCGCTCTAACCACAGGCCTCTGGAACCCCAGCACGAGAGGATCCCTCAACTGCCATGGACACTTGAGGTGGCAGGGAGAGCTGCCTAGAGAAATGGTGGGGCAGCAAGACAGCGGATGTGGAGCACAGAGTGGTTGGTGCAGGAGTATCTGTAGTGGAGCACAGCCAGGGACAGCCATCCCCTTGGGCTCAACTTGCTCCCATAAGAGACTTTTGCCCTAGGGGAACTGTTGAACTTGATCTCTGCAGGGCTGTCTTGCACGTCAGATAGTGTTGGTCCAAAGTGAGCACCTCTTGGTCTGCTGGTCTCTCCCAGGGCCCCAACCTGGCCATGCCAGCTTACAGGGCAGTCTTGGGTGCCCTGAGGACCCACACCATAGCTTCAGCACCAATGGACCATGCCTGAACAGTGGAGAACTCCAACAAGGCAGCCCCTACAGCCATGCACCAGCCTGCATGCTCCCTCCTCATACTGAAGCTTCCCCTTAGCCCATGGCAACTCCCCATGTCACTTTGCTAAAACGTGTCTGCACCAGCAGGTTTTGCTCTACTTGCCCTGCCAGCATGTGGGATTGCAGCCTACTCCCTACCCCTGCCAAATGCCATTGCACACAGAGCCTTGGTGGGCACAGAGCCAGCAAGCCCTGCCCCCACTAGCACCTTGCCCTTGTGTTAACACTGTGAAGTGAACAGGGGATCCTCCCACACCCTGAGTGATCACTCCTGCTTGTGGGGCACAGAGACGGCACCCAAACCTGCACTGGGCAGCACCCCTCCCCAAGCCAACACCACCTCCAGTGCAACTGTGCACACAGTATCCAGCAGTGGCCCCCCATTCCCCCTCCCAGTTGCCTTGCTTTCACCACTGTGATTAACATTGGCAAGGAGGCAAGCACCCCTGAATCTGCTGGCACTCTGCTGCAGCTGCTGCACCTTGGACCCCTGCATCACAATGGACTCCAAACCTTGAGGGGCCAGAGAACAAAGTTGGGACTCATTGCAAGTCCTCCAGAGTTAGAGCACACAGTCCAGAAGTTGGGAGCTGAGCATTGGCCCCCTAATATCTCCCAGAAACAAAACCAGTTGGCTGAATCCACCTTATACCACAATCAAACCCTCAGTCATCAAATAAGATGAAAGAAAAAAAAGTCCATCCAAAGGTCAGCAACCTTAAAGATTGAAGTTAAATAAGCCCACAAAGATGAGAAAGAATCAGCACAAGAACACTGAAAACTCAAAAAGCCAGAGTGCTTTTTTCCAAATTATGGCATCACCTCTCCAGCAAGGGTTTGGAACTGGACTAAGGCTGAGATGGCTAAAATGAGGGAAGTAGAATTTAGAATATGAATAGGTAAGAAGTTCATTGAGCTACAGAAGTACATTGTAACCCAAGGGAAGGAAGCTAAAATCTGATAAAACATTGTAGAAACTGACAGACAAAATAGCCAGTTAAAAGTAATGGCAAAAACCACACTTATGTTTGCACCAAACTAATATGAATGTTTGGTGTCCCTGAAAGAGATGAGAAGAATGGAACCAACTTGGAAAACGAATTTTAGAATATCACCCATGAGAACTTTCCCAACTTAGCAAGACAGGCCAACATTCAAATTCAGGAAATCCAGAGAACCCCAGTAACATACTTCACAAAAAGATCATCTCCAGTACATATAATCATCACATTCTCCAAGGTCAAAATGAAGAGAAAAAATGCTAAAGGCAGCCAGAAAGAAAGGTCAGGTCACCTACAATGGGAAGCCCATCAGACTAACAGAGGACCTCTTAGCAGAAACCCTACATGCCTGAAGAGATTTGGGGCCAATATTCAACATTCTTAAAGAAAATAAATTCCAACACACAATTTCATATCTGGCCAAGCTAAGCTTCACAAGCAAAGGAGAAATAAGATCTTTTTCAGACAAGCAAATGGTGAGGGAATTAGGAAATTTGTCAACACCAGACCTGCTTTATAAGAGCTTCTGAAGGAAGCACTAAACATGGACAGGAAAGATCATTACCAGCCACTACAGAAACACACTGAAGTACACAGACCAGTGACACTATAAAGCAACCACACAAACAAGTCTGCATCATGATAACAGGATTAAATCCACACATATCAATACTAACCTTAAATGTAAATGGGCTGAATGCCCCAATTAAAAGACAAAGAGTGGCAAGTGGGATAAAGAGCTGAGACTCATTGGTATGCTGTCATTAAGAGACCCATCTCATGTGCAAAGACACATATAGGCTCAAAATAAAGGGATGGAAGAAATTTTACCAAGCAAATGGAAAACAGAAAAAAGCAGGGGTTGCAATCCTAGTTTCTGACAAAACAGACTTTAAACCAAAAGAGATTTTAAAAAAAGACAAAGAAGGGCATTACATAATGGTAAAGGGTTCAATTCAACAAGAAGAGCTAACTATCTTATATCCTAATATATATGCACCTAACACAGGAACATCCAGATTCATAAAGCAAGTTCTGAGAGGTCTTCAAACAGACTTAGACTCCCACACAGTAGTAGTGGGAGACTTTAACACCTCATTGACAACATTAGAAAGAAAATCAAGATGGAAAATTAACAAAGATATTCAGGACCTGAACTCAGCACTGGATCAAATGGACCTGATGGAAATCTACAGAACTCTCCACCCCAAAACAACAGAATATACATTCTTCTCAGCACCACATGGCACATACTCTAAAACTGATAACATAAGTGGCAGTAAAACACTCCTTGGCAACTGCAAAAGAACTGAAATAATAAAAAATAGTCTCTTGGATCAAAACACAATCAAATTAGAATTCAAGACTAAGAAATTCACTCCAAACCATACAATTACATGGAAATTGAACAACATTGTCCTGAATGACTTTTGGGCAAATAATGAAATTAAGGCATACATTAAGAAGTTCTTTGTAAGTAATGAGAACAAAGATACAACATACCAGAATCTCTGGGACACAGCTAAGGCAGTGTTAAGAGAGAAAATTATAGTACTAAATGCCCACATCAAAAAGTTATAAAGTTATCAAGATAACAACTTAACATCACAACTAAAAGAACTACAAAACCAAGAGCAAACAAAACCCAAAGCTAGTAGAAGACAAGAAAGAACCAAAATCAGAGCTGAATTGGAGATTGAGACACAAAAAGCCATTCAACAGATCAAGGAATCCAGGAGCTAAATTTTTGAAAAGATTAATACCATAGACAGACTGTTAGCAAGACTAATAAAGAAGAAAAGAGAAAAGATTGAAAAAAGAAACACAATCAGAAATGACAAGGGGGATTTTACCATTGACACCACAGAAACACAAACAACCATCAGAGAATATTATTAACACCTCTATGCACATAAACTAGAAAATCTAGAAGCAATGGATAAATTGCTGGACACATACACCCTCCCAAGACTGAAATAGGAAGAAATGGAATCCCTGAATACTCCAGTAATGAGCTCTGAAGTTGAGGCAGTAATAAATAGCCTACTAACCAAAAAGAGCCCAGGGCTAGATGCATTCACAGTTGAATTCTACCAGATGTACAAAGAAGAACTGGTACCATTCCCAGTGAAACTATTCCAAATAATTGAGGAGGAGGGACTCCTCCTCAACTCATTCTATGAGCCAGCATTATCCTGATACCAAAGCCTGGCAGAGATATAATAAAAAAAAAAACAAAAAAAACAACAACAAAACAACAACAACAACAACAACAACAACAACACTTCAGGCCAATATCCTTGATGACCATTGATGCAAAAATTCTCAACAAAATACTGGCAAACTGAATCCAGAGGCAAATCAAAAAGCTTGTTCACCATGATCAAGTCAGCTTCATCCCTGGAATGTAAGGTTGATTTGACATACACAAATCAATAAGTGTGATTCATCACATAAACAGAACTAAAGACAAAATCCAAATAATTATCTCAATAGATGCATAAAGGCTTTTCGTAAATTAAACAATCCTTCATGTTAAAAAAAAAAAACTCCCAATTAACCAGGTATTGAAGGAACATACCTCAAAATAATAAGAGCCATCTATGACAAACCCACAGCCAACATTATACCAAATGGGTAAAAGCTCGAAGCATTCTCCTTGAAAACTGGCACAAGACAAGAATGCCTTCTCTCATCACTTCTATTCAACATAGTATTGGAAGTCCTGGGGAGGAAAATCAGGTAAGAGAAAGAAATAAAGGGCATCCAAATGGGAAGAGAGGAAGTCAAACCATCCCTGTTTGCTGACAACAAGATCCTATATCTAGGAAACCTCAGAGTCTCATCTCAAAGGCTTCTTAAGCTTATAAACAACTTCAGCAAAGTCTCAGGATACAAAATCAATGTGGAAAAATCACTAGCATTCCAATACACTAATAATAGTCAAGCCAAGAGCCAAATCAGGAACAAACTCCTATTCACAATTGTCACAAAAAGAATAAAATACCTAGGAATACAGCTGACTAGGGAGGTATAAGATCTCTACATGGAGAACTACAAACCACAGCTCAAAAAAAAAATCAGAGATGACACAAACAAATGGAAAAACATTCCATGCTCATGGATAGAAATAATCAATGTTGAGAGGGGCCAAGATGGCTGACTAGAAGCAGTTACCATTGGTGGCTCCTACTGAGAAGAACAAAAATGGTGAGTCAATCCTGCACCTTCACCTGAGGTATCCAAGTTCTCTTATTGAGACTGACTAGGCAGTTGGCATGACCCGCAGAGAGCAAGGAAAAGCAGAATGGAGCAATGGCCCATCTGGGAGCCACATGGGGCAAGGGGAGCTCCCACCCTCAGCCAAGGGAGACAGTGAGTTTGTGCTACCTTGCCAAGGAAAGCACATTTTTACCATGGATCTGTGCAACCCCAGGATCAGATCTCCCAGAGAGCCCATGCCACCAGGGCCTTGGGTCCCAAGCACAGAGCTATACAGATGCTTGGCAACCACTTGGATTGTGGCCAGTGGCAGCAGACTGGATACTGCCTAAGACCACTGATTTCCCCAAGGGGAGGGGTGGCTGCCATCACTGCAGCTCCACTCTGCCATTTTCCCCTGCTGGTGCTGGGGAGACTGGGTGGTTTAGCTGGGAGGAATTCCCCACAACACAGCACAGCAGTTGTGGCAAATCATGGCCAGACTGCTTCTTTAGGTGGGACCCGGAATAATTCCTCCTTACTGGGCAGGGCATCCCTAGGAGAATTTCAGCAATTCCAGCTAGGGGTTTATGGACAAAACTCTGATCTCCATGAGATGGAGGCCCTGCGGGGAGGGGTGGTCATGGTTCAGAGGACTTAGTCTTTCCTGCCTGCTGGCTCTGAAGAGTCTGGGCAGTCCAGAAGATGGGTATTCCCCACAGTGCAGTGCACCTGCTCCATGAAGGGGCAGCCAGAGTATTTCATTAAGTGGATCCCTGATCCCGTGCCTCCTGACTTGGTGAGACCCCCCCCAACAGGGGTTGCCAGACACTTTATACAGGAGCATTCCCACTGACGTCAGGTTGGTGCCCCTCTGGAATGGAGCTCCCAGAGGAAGGAGCAGGCAGCCATCTTTGCCACTCTGCAGGATCACTGGTGACACCTCCAGGTGTGGGATGGACCCAAGCAAATAGGGTCTGGAGTAGGACCCCTGCAAACTGCAACAACCCTACAGAAGAGGGGCCTGACTGTTAAAAGAAAAACAAACAGAAAGCAACAACAACAACATCAACAAAGAGACCCCACAAAAACCCCATCCAAGGTCAGCAGCTTCAAAGATTGAAGGTAGATAAGCTCATGAAGATGAGAAAGAATCAATGCAAACATGCTGAAAACTCAAAAAGTCAGAGTGCCTTTTTTCCTCCAAATGATCGCAACATCTCTTAAGCAAAGGCACAGAACTGGGCTGAGGCTGAGATGGATGAACTGACAGAAGTAGGCTTCAGAAGATGGACAATAACAAACTTCACTGAGCTAAAGAAGTATGTTCTAACCCAATGGCAAAGAAGCTAAGAACCATGATAAAACATTACAGGAGCTGTGATATGGTTTGGGTCCATGTCCCCAACAAAATCTCTTGAATTGTATTCCCATAATTCCCACATGTTGTGGGAGGGACCTGGTGGGAAATAACTTGAATCATGGGAGTGGTTCCCCCATACTGTTCTCATGGTAGTCAATAAGTCTCACAAGATCTGATGGTTTTATCAGGGGTTTCCACTTTTGCATCTTCCTCATTTTTCCCTTGCCACCACCATGTAAGAAGTGCCTTTCACCTCCCACCATGATTCTGAGGTTTTCCCAGCTGTGTGGAAGTGTAAGTCCAATTAAACCTCTTTTTTTTCCCAGTCTCGGGTATATCTTTATCAGCAATGTGAAAATGAACTAATATAAGCTGTTAACCAGAATAACTGGTTTAGAGAGGAACATAAATGACCTAATGGAGCTGAGGGGGGGGGGGGGGGGGGGGGGGGGGGGGGGGGGGGGGGGGGGGGGGGGGGGGGGGGGGGGGGGGGGGGGGGGGGGGGGGGGGGGGGGGGGGGGGGGGGGGGGGGGGGGGGGGGGGGGGGGGGGGGGGGGGGGGGGGGGGGGGGGGGGGGGGGGGGGGGGGGGGGGGGGGGGGGGGGGGGGGGGGGGGGGGGGGGGGGGGGGGGGGGGGGGGGGGGGGGGGGGGGGGGGGGGGGGGGGGGAAAAACACAACTCAAGAACTTCACAATGAAACCACAAGCATCAATATCCAAATAGACCAGTTGGCAGAAATAATCTCAGAGCTTGAAGACTATCTTTCTGAAATAAAACAGACAGACAAGATTAGAAAAAAAATAAAAAGGAACAAAAAAACCTCTGAGAACTATGTGAAAAGACCAAGCCTATGACTGATTGGGATACCTGAAAGAGACAGGGAGAACAGAACCAAGTTGGAAAACACACTTCAGGATATCATCCATGAGAACTTCCCCAACCTAGCAAGACAGGCTAAAACTGAAATTCAGGAAATCCAGAGAATCTCACTAAGATACTCCATGAGAAGATCAATCCCAAGACACATAATCATCAGATTTTTCAAGGTTGAAATGAAGGAAAAATTGCTAAGGGCAGCCAGAGAGAGGGGCCAGGTCACCTACAATGGGAAACCCATCAGATTTTTCAAGGTTGAAGTGAAGGAAAAAATGTTAAGGGCAGCCAGAGAGAAGGGCCAGGTCACCTAAAATGGGAAACCCATCAGACTAACAGCAGATCTCACAGTAGAAACCCTACAAGTCAGAAGAAGTTGGGGGTTAATGTTCAACATTCTTAAAATAATTTCCAACTCAGAATTTCATATCTGGCCAAACTAAGCTTCATAAGTGAAGGAGAAATAAAATCCTTTTCAGACAAACAAATGCTGAGGGAATTTGTCACCACCAGGCCTGCCTTGCAAGAGCTCCTGAAGGAAGCACTAAATACGGAAGGGAAAAATTGTTACCAGCCACCACAAAAACACACTGAAGTACACAGACCTATGACACTATGAAGCAACTACATTAACAAGTCTGCAAAATAACCAGCTAGCATCATGACCACAGGATAAAATTCACACATAACAATATTAACCTTAAATGCAAATTGGCTAAATGTCTCAATTAAAAGACACAGAATGGCAAGTTGGATAAAGAGTCAAGGCCCATCGGTGTGCTGTATTCAATAAATCCATCTCACATGCAAAAACACACGTAGGCTCAAAATAAAGAGACAGAGGGTAATTTACCAAGCAAATGGAAAAACAGAAAAAAGCAGGAGTTGCAATCCTAGTTTCTGACCAAACAGACTTTAAATCAACAGAGATCAAAACAGGCAAAGAAGGGCATTACATAATAGTAAAGGGTTCAATTCAACAAGAAGACCTAACTATCGTAAATATATATGTACTCAATACAGGAGCACCCAGATTCATAAAACAAGTTCTTAGAGACCTACGAAGAGACTTAGACTCCCACACAATAATAGTGGAACATTTTAACACCCCATTGTTAATATTAGACATATCATTGAGATAGAAAATTAACAAAGATATTCAGGACTTGAGCTCAGGTCTGGATCAAGTGGACCTGATAGATACCTATAGAACTCTTCACCCCAAAACAACAGAATATGCATTTTTCTCAGCACCGCATGGCACTTACTCTAAAACTGATCACATAATTAGAAATAAAACATTCCTCGGCAAATGCAACAGAACTGAAATCATGAAAAGCAATCTCTCAGACCACAGCAAAATCAAATTAGAACTGAAGATTAAGAAATTCACTCAAAACCACACAACAACATGGAAATTAATGTGCTCCTGAATGGCTCCTGGTGAATAATAAAATTAAGATAGAAATCAAGAAGTTATTTGAAACTAATTAGAACAAAGTGATAATGTACCAGAATCTCCAGGATGCAGCCAAAGTAGTGTTAAGAGGAAAATTTATAGTACTAAATGCCCACATCAAAAAGCTAAAAAGATCTCAAATTAACAACCTAATATCACAACTAAAAGAAGTACAGAACCAAGAGCAAACAAAGCCCAAAGCTAGCAGAAGAAAAGAAATAACCAAGATCAGAGTGAAACTGAAGGAGATAGAGACATGAAGAGTCCTTCTACAAATCAATGAATCCAGGAGCTGAGTTTTGGAAAAAAATAATATAGATAGACCACTAGCTAGACTAATAAAGAAGAATAGAGAGAATAATAAAATAGACACAATAAAAAATGATAAAGGGGATATTACCACTGACCCCACAGAAATACGAACAACCCTCAGAGAATACTATAAACGCCTCTATGCACATAAACTAGAAAATCCAGAAAAAATGGATAAACTCCTGGACACACACACCCTCCCAAGACTGAACCAGGGAGAAGTTGAATCCCTGAATAAACCAATAACGAGTCATGAAATTGAGGCAGTAATTAATAGCCTACTACCCAAAAAAGCTCAGGACCAGATGGATTTACAGCTGAATTCTACCAAGGCACACAGAGAAGCTGGTACCATTTCTTCTGAAACTATTCCAACAATTGATAAGAAGGGACTCTTCCCTAACTCATTTTATGAGGCCAACATCATCCTGATACCACAACCTGACAGAGATAGAACAAAAAAAGAAAACTTCAGGTCAGTATCCCTGATGAACATTCATGTAAAAATCCTCAATAAGATACTGGTAAACTGAATCCAGCAGCACATCAAAAAACTTATCCACCATGATCAAGTTGGTTTCATCCCCAGGAATCAAGGCTGGTTCAGCATATGCAAATCAATAAATGTAATTCATCACATAAATAGAGCTAAAGGCAAAAATCAAATGACAATTTCAATAGATGCAGAAAAGACTTTTATTTTTTTTAATTTTTTTTTTGAGACGGAGTCTGGCTCTGTCGCCCAGGCTGGAGTGCAGTGGCCGGATCTCAGCTCACTGCAAGCTCCACCTCCCGGGTTTACGCCATTCTCCTGCCTCAGCCTCCCGAGTAGCTGGGACTACAGGCGCCGCCACCTCGCCCGGCTAGTTTTTTGTATTTTTTAGTAGAGACGGGGTTTCACCGTGTTAGCCAGGATGGCCTCGATCTCCTGACCTCGTGATCCGCCCGCCTCGGCCTCCCAAAGTGCTGGGATTACAGGCTTGAGTCACCGCGCCCGGCAGAAAAGACTTTTGATAAAATTCAACATCTTTTCATGTTAAAAACTCTGAGTTAACCAGGTATTGAAGGAATATACCTCAAAATAATAAGAGCCATCTATGACAAACCCACAGCCAACATTGTACAGAATGGGTAGAAGCTTGAAGCATTCTCCTTGAAAATGGGCACAAGAAAAATATGCCCTCTCTTACTACTATTCAACATAGTATTGGAATTTCTGGCCAGGACAATCAGGCAAGAGAAAGAAATAAAGGGTATTCAAATAGGAAGAGAGGGGGTCAAATTGTCTCTGTTTGCAGATGACATCATCCCATATCTAGAAAACCCCATCACTTCAGTCCAAAAGCTCTGTAACTGGTAAGCAACTTCAACAAAGTGTCAGGATACAAAATCAATGTGCAAAAATCACTAGCGTTCCTATACACCAACAACAGGCAAGCAGAGAGCCAAATCATGAATGAACTTTCATTCACAATAACTACAAAGAGAATAAAATACCTAGGAATATAGCTAACAAGGGAAGTGAACGGTCTCTTTAAGGAGAACTATAATACAAACCACCACTCAAGGAAATCAGAGAGGATATAAGCAAATGGAAAAACATTGCCATGCTCATGGATAGGAAGAATCAATAGTGTGAAAATGGTCATACTGCCCAAAGTAATTTGTAGATTCAATGCTATTCCCATTAAAATACCATTGACATTTTTCACAGAACTAGAAAAAACTATTTTAACATTTATATGGAACCAAAAAAGAACTCATATAGCCAAGGCAATGCTAAGCAAAAAGAACAAAGCTGGAGGCATCATGCCACCTGACTTCAGACTACATTGCAAGGCTACAGTAACCAAAACAGCATGGTACAAAAGCAGACACATAGACCAATGGAACAGAATAGAGAACTCAGAAATAAGGCTGCATATCTTATTTCGGCATATGGCTAGCCAGTTCTCCCAACATCACATATTAAAAAAGATTCCCTATTTAAAAATAACCTTATACAAAAATTAACTAAAGATGCATTAAAGACTTAAATGTAAAACCAAAACTATAAAAACCCTGAAAGACAACCTAGACAATACCATCCTGGACATAGGAACAGGCAAAGATTTCATGACAAAGACACCAAAAGCAGTGACAACAAAAGCAAAAATTGACAAATGAGATCCAATTAAACTAAAGAGATTCTGCACAGCAAAAGAAACTATCATCAGAGCGAACAGACGACTTACAGAATGGGAGAAAATTTTTGCAATCTATGCATCTGACAAAGGTCTAATATCCAGAATCTACAAGGAACTTAAACAAATTTACAAGAAAAAACAACTCCATTAAAAAGTGGGCAAAGGACATGAACAGATACTTCTCAAAAGAAAACATTTATGCAGCCAAAAAACATGAAGAAAAGCTCAACATCACTGATCATTAGAGAAATGCAAGTCAAAACCACAATGAGACAGCATCTTATGCCAGTAAGAATGATGACTTTTTACACGTTTACCTATATAACAAACCTGCACATCCTGCACATGTACCCCAGAATTTAAAGAATCAATATAGTAAAAACGGCCATACTGCCCCAAATAATTTATAGATTCAATGCTATTCCTATTAAACTACCATTGAGATTCTTCACAGAACTAGAAAAAAAAAAAAACTTTTAAAATTCATATGGAACCAAAAAAAGAGCTCGAACAGCCAAGGCAATCCTAAGCAAAAAGAACAAAGCTGGAGGCCTCATGTTACCTGACTTGAAATTATACTACAGGGCTACAGTAACCAAAACAGCATGGTGTTCATACAAAATAGATACATAGATCAGGGGAACAGAATAGAAAACCCCAGAAATAAGTCCACAAACCGACAACTATGTGACCTTAGGCAAACCTGACAAAAGCAAGCAATAGGGAATGAATTCCTTATTCAATAAATGGTGCTGGGATAACTGGCTAGCCATATGCAGAAGATGGAAACTGGACCCTTTCCTTACACCATAAACAAAAATTAACTTGAGATGGATTAACAATTTACATGTAAAATCCAAAAGTATAAAAACTCTGGAAGACAACCTAGGCAATACCATGCAGAACATAGGCACAGGCAAAGATTTCATGACGAAGATGCCAAAAGCAATTGCAACAAAGGCAAAAATTGACAAATGGATCTAATTAAACTAAAAAGCTTCTGCCCAGCAAAAGAAACTATCATCAGAGTGAACAGACAACCTACAGAATGAGAGAAAATTTTTGCGAACTATGAATCCAACAAAGATCTAATATCCTGCATCTATAAGGAACTTAAGCAAATTTACAAGAAAAGAACAAACAACACAATTAACAAGTAGGCAAAGGACATGAACAGACCCTTTCCGAAAGAAGACATACATGCAGTCAGAAATCATATAAAGAAAAGGTCAGCATCACTGATCATTAGAGAAATGCAAATCAAAACTGCAATGAGATACCATCTAACACCAGTCAGAATGGGTATTATTAAAAAGTCAAAAAATAACAGATGCTGGTGAGGTTGCAGAGAAAAAGGAATGCCTATACACTCTTGGGTGGAGTGTAACTTAGTTCAGCCATTGTGGAAGACAGTGTGGTGATTCCTAAAAGACCTAAAGACAGAAATACCAATCAATCCAGCAATCCCATTATTGGGTATATACCAAAAGGAATATAAGTCATTCTGTTACAAAGACACATGCACGCATATGTTCATTGCAGCACTATTCACTATAGCAAAGACATGGAATCAACCTAAATGCTCATCAATGATAGACCAGATAAAGAAAATGTGGTAGATATGCACCATGCAATACTATGCAGCCGTAAAAAAGAATTAGATCATGTACTTTGCAGGGACATGAATGGAACTGAAGACCATTATCCTTAGCAAACTAATGCAGGAACAGAAAACCAAATACTGCATGTCCCCACTTATAAGTGGGAGATAAATGATGAGAACACAAGGACACATAGAGGAGAACAACACACGGGGGCTGATTGGAGGGTAGAGGGTGGGAGGAGGGAGAGGATCAAGAAAAATAACTAATGGGTACTCGGCTTAATACCTGGGTGACAAAATAATCTGTACATCAAACCCCTATGATAGAAGTTTACCTATGTAACAAACCTGCACATGTACTCCTGAACTTAAAAGTTAAAAAAAGATATATCATGCAAAGAGTAACAAGAAGAGAGCTGGAGTGAGCATATTAATATCGGACAAAATAAGAATTACTAGAGAGAAATAAGAGTATTTTATAATGATAAAAGAGTCAATTCATTAGGAAGATATAGCAATTATAAATATATACACCTAAAAAGGTGTGAAAAAAATACACAAAACAAAAACTAACAGAATTGAAGAGTGAAATAACTCAACAAAAGTAGTTAAAGATTTCAATATCTCACTTTCGATGATGGGTAGGACAAGTGGTCAGCAATTCAGGAAGGGTACAGACTTGAACAATGCTACGAACCAACTTGACATAACTGGCATCTCTAGAGCACTTTACCCAATAAGAGCAGAAAATACATTCTTCTAAAGTACATGTGGAACATTCTCCAGGATAAACCATATGCTAGGCCACAAACCAATCCAAATAAATTTGAAAGGATTAAAATCATACTAAGAATGTTCATTGACCACAAAAGAATTAAATTAGAAATCAACAAAAAGTATTTGAGAAATAAAAAATGTTTGAAAATTAAACAACAGTCTTTTAAAGAATACTTGGATTGAAGAAGAAATCACAAGGGAAATTAGAAAATATATTAGAAAAATAATTTTCAACTGAAAGAAAATTAAAACATTTTGAAATTTATGGAGGATCAGAAAAACATAGCGTAAGCGCATTTCACCCTAGTCTTCACTGTTACCACTCCTAAATGCCCTTGATAAAATAAATGAAATGGACTGCAGGCGACTCTGAATGGTGGAGAAAAGAAGGCAAACTATCTAGGGACCTCAGGATTCAAGGAATGATTCATTGGTGAGTTCTCTGAATTATTATTATTATTATTATTATTGTTATTGTTATTTTACCTCCTGCATGTCCCAGAATGGGCACAGGAGATCTAAATCTGGAAACAACAATGGGCACAGCCAAAAGAAAAAAAGTAAAAGGACAGGCCTGACCTTCTGGGCACAGGTCAGACTTGAATGACAGCACCTTTCTGATACTAGTAGCTCCACTATAGCCAAACACCATGGGAATAACTATGCCCACATCCACACCCCCTGCCAGCACCAGGATTGTGTGAGTGGAGATTTGACTACCATCCAGCCTTGATAATAATGCGCTAGCTCTGCATACTGATTGGCAGGCACCTACAGATGCTGTGAGAGAACATAATTTGTTTGACCACCCTACTCCAACAAGGTGGCTCCATATCTTGGCTGGCAGGTGCTTGCCATATCTTGGCTTGACTGCAGATGCTCTGCTTGAGAAGTGAACCTTTTTATCACTATGCTATGGAAATAAGATGACTCTGTGTATCAGTTGTGGGAATCTGTGGAGGCTATGCCTGAGAGCTGAGCCTGTCTACCATTCTGCCCCAGTAATGAGACTACTCTGCCTACTCACTGGAGGGATCTATGGACACTGTATATAAGAACTAACCCTTTCTACCAGTGCTGACAATGAGACGGCTCCTGATGCTGGCCTACGGGCATCTAAGGAGGCTTAGTATGAGAATGGAGACTATCTACCACCTCACTATGCAACAAGGTGGCTCTGTTTCCTGGATGGCAGGCATCAACAGTGGCTGTACCTGAGAATTAAGCCTGTTACTCTACTGGCCCTGATAATGACATTTCTCTGCTTCTTGGCTAGCAGGAATCTAGAATGCTGTCTATGAGAATAGAGCCTAACATACCACACCAACAATGAGGTGTGGATGAGGAGCTCTGCCTCTCCACTACCCGTGAGTGTCTGCAGATGTGATTTGTGGGAGCATGGCCAGTCTACCATCCAGCCATAGCAGTGATGAAGTGGTTCTGCCTCCCAGGCAGCAGACATCAGCTGAGGCTGTTTGTATGAAGAGAGCTCTCACTACCATGTCAGCCTGGCACAAATATATAATAAGATACGAATATGAATCTAAGTCTCATAATGCTCAAAATGGTCAGGATATAATTGGAAATCACTTATACCAAGAACTGGGAAATCTCCATTTGAATGAGCAAAGATAATCAACAGATGCAAACACCAAGATGGCACAGATATTGGAATTATCCAACAAGGATTTTAAAAGTAACTATCATAAATATGCTTAAATAAGTGCTTAGAAACACATTTGAAATAAATAAAATAGAAAACCTCAGAAAATAAATAAAATACATTGTAAAAAAAGGAAACCCTACAACTGAAAAATACATTTGCCAAAATAAAAAAAAAATTCACTAGGGGACTGTATTAGTCAGGGCTCTCTAAAAGGACAGAACTAATAGGATATATACATATCTATATATCTATATATGGATATATAGATATATACGCACACATACACACATATATATGAAGGGGAGTTTGTTAAGTAGTATTAACTCATACCATCACAAGGTCCCACAATAGGCCATCTGCAAGCTGAGGAGCAAGGAAGCCAGTCTGAGTCCCAAAGTTGAAGAATTTGGAGTCTGATGTTCAAGGGTAGGAAGCATCCAGGATGGGAGAAAGATGTAGGTTGGGAGGCAAAGCCAGTCTAGCCTTTTCACGTTTTTCTGCCTGCTTTATATCCTGGCCACATTGGCAGCTGATTAGATGGTGCCCACCCAGATTAAGGGTGGGTCTGCCTTTCCCAGCCCACTGACTCAGATGTCAATCTCCTTTGGCAACACCCTCACAGACACACACAGGATCAATACTGTGCATCCTTCCATCCAATCAAGTTGACACTCAGTGTTAACCATCACAGGGACTCAATAGCATATGGAGAATACACAGGAAATAGTCAGTGAACTTAAATAAAAATGATCAAATATGAATGACAAAGAGAAAATAGATTACAAAAAAGACAAAAAGACACTCAGGAATCTATGAAACAATAACATCTATGCCATTGGACACCCATGAGGAGAAGGGAAAGAAATTAAGGCTGAAAAATATTTTAAAAAATAATAGCTGAAAATGTTCCAAATCAGAGAAAGACATAAACATACAGATTCAATAAGATGAGTGACAGTTTAATGTGTTAAATAGAAATGGCCTCAAGGAAAACAGGTCAAGGGGAAATTCAGCATAGAAGATAAAATACTTTCAGGTTTATAACATGGCAGAGTGAATCCTGGGACACAAGTTAACTGGGTGATGCTTGTCAATGACTGCTATCGGAAATTTCAAACAAGGAAAGTCTGAGAAATTCTCATAGTCTAGAAAAGTTTAAGGAGATATGATGACTAACTATAATGTGGTATCCTGAATTGGATCCTGGAGCATTAGGTAAAAACTTTCGAAATCTGAAAAAAGATGGACTTTAGTTAATAATAATGTATTCATTAGTTGTGATGAATGTATCATAGTACAATGTAAGGTGTTAGCAATAGAGGAAACTGGATACAGGGTATATAGGTTCTCTTTGTACTATCTTTGCAACTTTTCTGTAAATCTAAAACTATCCTAAGATAAAAAGTTTATTTAAAAAATAAAGCAGGCCGGGCGCGGTGGCTCAAGCCTGTAATCCCAGCACTTTGGGAGGCCGAGACGGGTGGATCACGAGGTCAGGAGATCGAGACCATCCTGGCTAACCCGGTGAAACCCCGTCTCTACTAAAAAATACAAAAAACTAGCCAGGCGAGGTGGCGGGCGCCTGTAGTCCCAGCTACTGGGGAGGCTGAGGCAGGAGAATGGCATAAACCCAGGAGGCAGAGCTTGCAGTGAGCCGAGATATGGCCACTGCACTCCAGTCTGGGCGACAGAACAAGACTCCGTCTCAAAAAAAAAAGAAAAAACAAAAAAAAAAAACAAAAACAAAACCAAAAAATAAAGCAAGTGAATCTCAAACAATATAAATCCAAAGAAATCCTTGCCAAGATACATCGTAATCAAACTTCTGAAAACCGAGGACAAAGAAAGATTCTTTAAAGCAACCAGAAAGAAACTATTCATCACCTATAATAGAACAACAATTTGACTGGACTTCTCTTCAGAAATCATGGCGGCCAGACAAAAGCGACACACAGTGTTTTTCAAGTGCTGAAACAAAAGAACAATCAACCTAGACTTATTTATTTATTTATTTTTTGAGCTAAAATTCACCTTTCTAAATCATTTAAAAGTTAACAATTCAGTGGCTTTTACTATAATCACTATGTTGTGCACTATCAGCACTCTCTAATTCCAGAATAATTTCATCTCCCCATAATGAATCTCTGTACTCATTAAGCAGTCACATCCCATTCTTTCTCCTCTCCGGTCCCCGGAAACCATAAATATGTTTTCTGTCTCTATTAATTTGTGTATTCTGGACATTTCATATAAATGGAATTATACAGTGTGTGGCCTTTGGTGTCTGACTGCTTTCATTTAGTATAATGTTTTCAAGGTTCGTCCATGCAGTGTGTACTGATACTTTACTCCTTTTTTATTGCGTTGAAACTCACTTATTTTATGGCTGAGTAATATTTCATTGCATGGATATATCACTTTTTTTATTCATTCATCAGTTGATAGACACTTAAGTTGTTTCCACCTTTTGGCTATTGTGAATAGTGCTACTATGAACATTCATGGCCATGTTTTTCTTTGAGCATCTGTTTTCAGTTCTCTTGAGTATATACTTAGGAGTGAATTTGCTGGGTTTTAGGCAACTCGTAGTAGGTATAAAGTGTTATCTCATTGTGGAACTTACACTTTGGGTTCTCACCCTATGGATTATAATATATGGTCTAATTTTTTTGTTTTTGAGACAGGGTCTCCCTCTGTTGCCCAGGTTTGAGTGCAGTGGCAAGATCACAGCTCACTATAACCTCAAACTCCTGGGCTGAAGCCATTCTCCTGCCTCAGCCTCCCAAGTAGTTATAGAACTAGAGGTGCACCCCACCATGCCTGGCTAAGTTTTTAATTTTTTGTAGAGATGGGGTCTCACTATGTTGCTCAGGTTGAATGGTCTAAATTTTTGAGAAACAAAAGTAATGTGCATTGTGGGGTTGTGCTTTTTTGCATATGAGCGTACATAGATCTGTCACTGTGTGTTTATGTGTGTGCCTATATATAACTACATGTGTGTGCATGCATGTGGATGAATGTATGTGCACGTGAATATAGGTGGGTGTGTACGTTTGTCTGCCTGTGTGTGCTGGCGAGATTGGGTCTGTGCATGTGTATGTTGTGTCTGTGTTGTGTGTAGTTTCCCTGAGGGTATCACTTTTCATTGGTAGTTCTACATTGAGTTGGAAAATTGCTGCAAGACTGACTGAAGGATAGCATGATCTTTTTAAGAAAATCTGTAGTACATTTAAATTCAACAGACTTTAAATGTAATTACATTTTCAGCTACATGTGTATTAGCATAAACCATAGAATTTTCTTCAAGTGGGCCCCTAATTTACAAAACTGAATAAGGGGGCTGACCTGAGCCAATACCTTTCAACTGGTGTAGCTCCAAATGTCTTATAGATGGTCCTGATAAAATACCAGAGATACTATAGCAGAATCTATGAAGTTTTTCCTGACAGTTTCCCTCATGATTTGGCTCTCTGTTTGTCTGTTATTGGTGTATAGGAACGCTTGTGATTTTTGCACATTGATTTTGTATCCTGAGACTCTGCTGAAGTTGTTTATTCTTGCTGCCTTAACACTTAGGACTACCTGTGAAAAAGAATGCCTCTGAAATTAATCATTTGTTTCAGGATCAAAATAACTGGTGAAAAAAAAAAAAAAAAAAAAGAATGCAACATCTTTTAAACTTTTTTTTTTTTTTTCAAGCAAAGACCTAAGTTTCCAAGGCCACTGTAACTTCAGTATCTAAAAATGTTAAACCTATTTCTGTGATGCATGAGGCATTTACAGGAGGGACATCTGTTACCCTTTGTTTATTTTTGTTATTTACATTCAGTAAGATAATCTCTTTTTTTTTAGTGTATAGTTCTTTGAGTTTTGACAAATGCATAGAGTTGTGTAAATACCATCTCAATCAAGATACAGAGCAGTCTGCTCAACCCAAAATATTACCTCATCCTACCTCTTTATAGTTACCCTAGGTAACCAGTTATCTGTTTTCTGTCCCTTTGGCTTTATCTTTTCCATAACGTCATAGAATGAAATTGTAACATAGGTAACCCTTTGAATCTGACTTCTTTCACTTAGAAAAATGCATTTGAGATTCACCCAGCTTGTTGCATGTATCTATAGTTAGCTTCTTTTTATTGCCAAGATTTCAGTTTATGGGCATACCACAGTTTGCTTATCCATTCACCTATTTAAGGACATTTGGATTGTTTCTAGTTTGAGGTTATGATGAATAACTGCTATAAACATCCATGTACAGACTTTTTGTGGGAACATGTTCCTTTTTGTGAGAACATGTTTTCGTTTCTCTAAATACTTAGAAGTGGGATTACTGTGTCATATGGTAAGTGTATTTTTAAAAATTAATAGATTTTATGTTTCAGAGTTTTTTAGGTTTATAGAAATATTGAGCATAAAGTACAGAGTTCCCTTATATCCCAACTCCTCCCTTCCCCCCTCAAATTTTACCCTATTATTAATATCTTCCAAAGGTGTGGTATATTTGTTACAATCGAAGAACCAATATTGATATATTACTAATAACTGAAGTCCATAATTTAAGGATCACTCCTCCTTGTGTTGTATGGTTCTATGGGTTTTCACAAATGAATGTCATATAGTTGGGCTCATATGCTGTGTAGCCTTTCCAGACTGACTTCTTTCACTTAGTAATATGCAAGTAAGATTCCTTTGTGTCTTTAGTGGCTTGATAGCTCATTTCCTTCTATCATTGAATAATACTCCACTATACAGATATTCTACAGTTTGTTTCTGCATTCACTTATTGAAGGGCATATTGGTTGCTTCTAATTTTTAAATTTATTATTATTTTTTATTATACTTTAAGTTCTGGGATACATGTGCAGAACGTGCAGGTTTACTACATAGGTATACACGTGCAATGGTGGTTTGCTGCACCCATCAACCCGTCATCTACATTAGTTATTTCTCCTAATGCTAACCCTCCCCTAGCCCCCCAACCCCCGACAGGCCCCGGTGTGTGATGTTCCCCTCCCTATGTCCATGTGTTCTCATTGTTCAACTCCCACTTATGAGTGAGAACATGTGGTGTTTGGTTTTCTGTTCCTGTGTTAGTTAGAATGATGGTTTCCAGCTTCACCCATGTCCCTGCAAAGGACATGAATTCATACTTTTTTATGGCTGCATAGTATTCCATGGTGTATATGTACCACATTTTCTTTTATTTATTTATTTATTTATTTATTATTATTATTATACTTTAAGTTGTAGGGTACATGTGCATAACGTGCAGGTTTGTTACATATGTATACTTGTGCCATGTTGGTGTGCTGCACCCATCAACTTGTCATTTACATCAGGTATAACTCCCAATGCAATCCCTCCCCCCTTCCCCCTCCCCATGACAGGCCCCTGTGTGAGATGTTCCCCTTCCTGAGTCCAAGTGATCTCATTGTTCAGTTCCCACCTATGAGTGAGAACATGCGGTGTTTGGTTTTCTGTTCTTGTGATAGATTGCTAAGAATGATGGTTTCCAGCTGCATCCATGTCCCTACAAAGGACACATACTCATCCTTTTTGATGGCTGCATAGTATTCCATGGTGTATATGTGCCACATTTTCTTAATCCAATCTGTCACTGATGGACATTTGGGTTGATTCCAAGTCTTTGCTATTGTGAATAGTGCTGCAATAAACATACATGTGCATGTGTCTTTATAGCAGCATAATTTATAATCCTTTGGGTATATACCCAGTAATGGGATGGCTGGGTCATATGGTACATCTAGTTCTAGATCCTTGAGGAATCGCCATACTGTTTTCCATAATGGATGAACTAGTTTACAATCCCACCAACAGTGTAAAAGTGTTCCTATTTCTCCACATCCTCTCCAGCACCTGTTGTTTCCTGACTTTTTAATGATCGCCATTCTAACTGGTGTGAGATGGTATCTCATTGTGGTTTTGATTTGCATTTCTCTGATGGCCAGTGATGATGAGCATTTTTTCATGTGTCTGTTGGCTGTATGAATGTCTTCTTTTGAGAAATGTCTGTTCATATCCTTTGCCCACTTTTTGATGGGGTTGTTTGTTTTTTTCTTGTAAATTTGTTTGAGTTCTTTGTAGGTTCTGAATATTAGCCCTTTGTCAGATGAGTAGATTGCAAAAATTTTCTCCCATTCTGTAGGTTGCCTGTTCACTCTGATGGTAGTTTCTTTTGCTGTGCAGAAGCTCTTTAGTTTAATTAGATCCCATTTGTCAATTTTGGCTTTTGCTGCCGTTGCTTTTGGTGTTTTAATGTACCACATTTTCTTTATCCGGTCTATCACTGATGGGCATTTGGGTTGGTTCCAAATCTTTGCTATTGTGAATAGTGCTGCAATAAACACAGGTGTGCGTGTGTCTTTATAGTAGAGTGATTTATAATCCTTTGGCTATATACCCAGTAATGGAATTGCTGGTTCAAATGGTATTTCTGGTTCTAGATCCTTGAGGAATGACCACACCATCTTCCACAGTGGTTGAACTAATTTACACTCCCACCAACAGTGTAAAAGCATTCCTATTTCTCCACATCCTCTCCAGCATCTGTTGTTTCCTGACTTTTTAATGATTGTCATTCTAGCTGGCATGAGATGGTATTTCATTGTGGTTTTGATTTGCATTCCTCTAAAGACCAATGATGATTAGCTTTTTTTCATATGTTTGTTGGCTCCATAAATGTCTTCTTTCTGGCAGTGTCTGTTCATATCCTTCACTCACTTTTTGATGAGTTGTTTTTTTCTTGTAAATTTGTTTAAGTTCTTTGTAGATTCTGAATATTAGCTCTTTGTCAGATGGATAGATTGCAAAAATTGTCTCCCATTCTGTAGGTTGCCTGTTCACTGTGATGATAGTTTCTTTGCTGTGCAGAAGCTCTTTAGTTTAATTAGATCCCAATTGTCAATTTTGCCTTTTGTCGCCATTGCTTTTGGTGTTTTAGTCATGAAGTCTTTGCCAATGCTTATGTCCAGGATGGTATTGCCTAGGTTTTCTTCTAGGGTTTTTATGGTTTTGGGTCTTACATTTCAGTCTTTAATCCATCTTGAATTAATTTTTGTATAAGGTGTAAGGAAGGGGCCCACTTTCAGTTTTCTGCATATGGCTAGCCAGTTTTGTCAACATCATTTATTAAATAGGGAATCCTTTCCCCATTACTTGTTTTTGTCAAGTTTGTCAAAGATCAGATGGTTCTAGATGTGTGGCATTATTTCTGAGGCCTCTGTTCTGTTCCATTGGTCTATATATCTGTTTTGGTACCAGTACCATGCTGTTTTTGTTACTGTAGCCTTGCAGTATAATTTGAAGTCAGGTAGCATGATGCCTCCAGCTTTGTTCTTTTTGCTTTGGATTGTCTTGGCAATATGGGCTCTTTTATGGTTCCATATGAACTTTAAAGTAGTTTTTTCCAATTCTGTGAAGAAAGTCAGTGGTAGCTTCATGGGGATAGCATTGAATCCATAAATCTCCATGGGCAGTATGGCCATTTTTATGATATTGATTCTTCCTATCCATGAGCATGGAATGTTCTTTCATTTGTTTGTCTCCTCTTTTATTTCGTTGAGCAGTGGTTTGTAGTTCTCCTTGAAGAGGTCCTTCACATCCCCTGTAAGTCGGATTCCTAGGTATTTTATTCTCTTAGAAGCAATTGTGAATGGGATTTCCCTCATGATTTGGCTCTCTGTTTGTCTACTATTGGTGTATAAGAATGCTTGTGATTTTTGAACATTGATTTTGTATCCTGAGACTTTGCTGAAGTTGTTTATCAGCTTAAGGAGATTTTGGGCTGAGATGATGGGGTTTTCTAAAAATACGATCATGTCATCTGCGAAAAGAGACAATTTGGCTTCCTCTCTTCCTATTTGAATACTTTTATTTCTTTCTCTTCCCTGATTGACCTGGCCAGGACTTCCAATACTATGTTGAATAGGAGTGGTGAGAGAGGGCATCTTTGTCTTGTGCCAGTTTTCAAAGAGAATGCTTCCAGCTTTTGCTCATTCAGTATGATATTGGCTGTGGGTTTGTTATAAACAGCTCTTATTATTTTGAGATATGTTCCATCAGTACCGAATTTATTGAGAGTTTTTAGCATAAAGGGCTGTTGAATTTTGTCGAAGACCTTTTCTGAATCTATTGAGATAACTATGTGTTTTTGATCATTGGTTCTGTTTATGTGATGGATTATGTTTATTGATTTGCATATGTTGAACCAGCCTTGGATCCCAGGAATGAAGCTGACTTGATTTTGGTGGATAAACTTTTTGAGGTGCTGCTGGATTCAGTTTGCCAGTATTTTATTGAGGATTTTTGCATCGATGTTCATCAGGGATATTGGCCTGAAATTTTCTTTTTTTGTTGTGTTTCTGACAGGTTTTGGTGTCAGGATGATGCTGGCCTCATAAAACGAGTTAGGGAGGAGTCCCTCTTTTTCTATTGATTGGAATAGTTTCAGAAGGAATGGTACCAGCTCCTCTTTGTACCTCTGGTAGAATTTGGCTGTGAATCCATCTGATCCTGGGCTTTTTTTGATTGGTAGGTTATTAATTACTGTGCCAATTTTAGAACTTGTTATTGGTCTATTCAGGGATTCAACTTCTTCCTGGTTTAGTCTTGGGAGGGTGTATGTGTCCAGGAATTTATGCATTTCTTCTAGATTTTCTAGTTTATTTGTGTAGAGGTGTTTATAGTATTCTCTGATGGGAGTTTGTATTTCTGTGGGATCAGTGGTGATATCTCCTTTATCATTTTTTATTGTGTCTATTTGATTCTTCTGTCTTTTCTTCTTCATTAGTCTGACTAGTGGTCTATCTATTTTGTTAATCTTTTCAAAAAAAACCCGCTCCTGGATTCATTGATTTTTTTGAAGGGTTTTTTGTGTCTCTATCTCCTTCAGTTCTGCTCTGATCTTAGTTATTTCTAGTCTTCTGCTAGCTTTTGAATTTGTTTGCTTTGCTTCTCTAGTTATTTTAGTTGTGATGTTAGGGTGTCAATTTTAGATCTTTCCTGCTTTCTCCTGTGGGTATTTAGTGCTATAAATTTCCCTCTAAACACTGCTTTAGCTTTGTCCCAGAGATTCTGATATGTTGTATCTTTGTTCTCATTGGTTTCAAAGAACTTATTTATTTCTGCCTTCATTTCATTATTTACCCAGTAGTCATTCAGGAGCAGATTGTTCAGTTTCCATGTAGTTGTGTGGTTTTGAGTGAGTTTCTTAATCCTGAGTTCTAATTTGATTGCACTGTGGTATGGGAGACTGCTTGTTATGATTTCTCTTCTTTTGCATTAGCTGAGGAGTGTTTTACTTCCAATTATGTGGTCAGTTTTAGAATAAATGTGATGTGGTGCTGAGAAGAATGTATATTCTGTGGATTTGGGGTGGAGAGTTCTGTAAATGTCTATTAGGTGTGCTTGGTGCAGAGCTGAGTTCAATTCCTGAATATCCTTGTTAATTTTCTGTCTTGTTGATCTGTCTAATATTGACAGTGGGGAGTTAAAGTCTCCCACTATTATTGTGTGGGAGTCTAAGTCTCTTTGTAGGTCACTAAGAACTTGCTTTATGAATCTGGGTGCTCCTGTATTGGGTGTATAAATATTTAGGATAGTTAGGTCTTTTTGTTGAATTGATCTCTTTACCATTATGTAATAGCCTTTTTTGTCTTTTTTGATCTTTGCTGGTTTAAAGTCTGTTTTATCAGAGACTAGGATTGCAACCCCTGCTTTTTCTGCTTTCCATTTGCTTGGTAAATATCCTTCCATCCCTTTATTTTGAGCCTATGTGCGTCTTTGCACATGAGATGGGTCTCCTGAATACAGCACACCAATGGGTCATGACTCTTTATCCGATTTGCCAGTCTGTGTCTTTTAACTGGGGCATTTAGCCCATTTACATTTAAGGTTAATATTGTTATGTGTGAATTTGATCCTGTCATTATGATGCTAACTGATTATTTTGCCCATTTGTTGATGCAGTTTTTTCATAGTGTCGATGGTCTTTACAATTTGGCATGTTTTTGCAGTGAGTGGTACCGGTTTTTCCTTTCCATATTTAGTGCTCCCTTCAGGAGCTCTTGTAAGACAGGCCTGGTGGTGACAAAATTTCTCAGTGTTTGCTTGTCTATAAAAGATTTTATTTCTCCTTTTGCTTATGAAACTTAACTTGGCTGGATATGAATTTCTGAGTTAAAAATTCTTTTAAGAATGTTGAATATTGGCCCCCACTATCTTCTGGCTTGTTGGGTTTCTGCTGAGAGATTTGTTGTTAGTTTAATGGGCTTCCCTTTATGGGTAACCCAATCTTTCTCGCTGGCTGCCCTTAACACTTTTTCCCTTCATTTCAACCTTGGTGAATCTGATGATTATGTGTCTTGGGGTTGCTCTTCTCAAGGAGTATCTTTGTGGTGTTCCCTGTATTTTTGAATTTGAATGTTGGCCTGTCTTGCTAGGTTTGGGAAGTTCTCCTGGATAATATCCTGAAGAGTGTTTTCCGACTCGGTTCCATTCTCCCCATCACTTTCAGGTACACCAATCAAATGTAGATTTGGTCTTTTCACATAGTCCCATATTTCTTGGAGGCTTTATTCATTCCTTTTCGTTCTTTTTTCTCTAATCTTGTCTTCATGCTTTATTTCATTAAGTTGATCTTCAATCCCTGATATCCTTTCTTCTGCTTGATTGATTTGGCTATTGATACTTGTGCATGCTTCACAAAGTTCTCATGCTGTGTTTTTCAGCTCCATTAGGTCACTTATGTTCTTCTCTAAACTGGTTATTCTAGTTAGCAATTCCTCTAACCTTTCTTCAAGGTTCTTAGCTTCCTTGAATTGGGTTAGAACATGCTCCTTTACCTTGGAGGAGTTTATTATTACTCACCTTCTGAAGCCTACTTCTGTCAATTCGTCAAACTCGTTCTCCATCCCGTTTTGTTCCTTAGATGGCGAGGAGTTGTGATCCTTTGGAGAAGAGGTGTTCTGATTTTGGTAATTTTCCGTTTTTTTTTTTCTTTGCACTGTTTTTTCCTCATCTTTGTGGATTTATCTACCTTTGGTCTTTGATGTTGGTGACCTTCGGTTGGGGTGTCTGTGTGGACATCCTTTTTGTTGATGTTCATGCTATTCCTTTCTGTTTGTTAGTTTTCCTTCTAACCATTAGGACCCTCTGCTGCAGGTCTGCTGGAGTTTTCCGGAGGTCCACTTCTGACCCTGTTTGCCTGGGTATCACCAGTGGAGGCTGCAGAACAGCAAAGATTGCTGCCTGTTCCTTCCTCTGGAAGCTTCATCCCAGATGGGCACCCACCAGATGCCAGCCAGAGTTCTCCTGTATGAGGTGTTTGTCGACCCCTGCTGGGAGGTGTCTCCCAGTCAGGAGGCACAGGGGTCAGAGACTCACTTGAAGAGGCAGTCTGTCCATTAGTGGAGCTCGAGTGCTGTGCTGGGAGATCCGCTGCTCTCTTCAGAGCCAGCAAGCAGGCAGGTTTAAGTCTGCTGTAGCTGCACCCATAGCTGCCCCTTCCCCCAGGTGCTCTGTCCCAGGGAGATGGGAGTTTTATCTATAAGTCCCTGACTGGGGCTGCTGCCTTTTTTTCAGAGATGCCCTGCCCGGAGAAGAGGAATCTAGAGAGGAAGTCTGGCTACAGTGACTTTGCTGAGTTGTGGTGGGCTCCACCCAGTTCGAACTTCCGGGTGGCTTTGTTTACACTGTGAGGGGAAAACCGCCTACTCAAGCCTCAGTAACGGCAGACGCCCCTCCCCCACCAACCTCAAGTGTCCCAGGCTGACTTCAGGCTGTTGTGCTGGCAGTGAGAATTTCAAGCCAGTGGATCTCAGCTTGCTGGGCTCCGTGGGGGTGGGATCTGTTGAGCTAGATCACTTGGCTCCCTGATTTCAGCCCCCTTTCCAGGAAGGTTCTGTCTCACTGGCATTCCAGGCACCACTGGGGTATGAAAAAAAAAAAAAAAAAAAACTCCTGCAGCTAGTTCTGTGTCTGCCCAAACAGCCACCCAGTTTTGTGCTTGAAACCCAGGGCCCTGGTAGCACAGGCACCCGAGGGAATCTCCTGGTCTGTGGGTTGTGAAGACCATGCGAATAGCATACTATCCAGGCTGGAATGCACCATTCCTTATGGCACAGTCCTTTACGGCTTCCCTTGGCTAGGGGAGGGACTTCCCTGACCCCTTGTGCTTCCCACGTGAGGCGATGCCCCATCCTGCTTCGGCTCACCCTCTATGGGCTACAGTGCACTCACTGTCTAACCAGTCTCAATGATATGAGCCAGGTACCTCAGTTGGAAATGCAGAAACCACTTACCTTCTGCATTGATCTCACTGGGAGCTGCAGACTGGAGCTGTTCTTATTCAGCCATCTTGCCAGCCACCCATTGCTTCTAATTTTGATGACTATGAATAAAGATGCTATAAACATTAATGTACAGGTTTTTGCATGGATGTAAGTTTTCAGCTCATTTGGGTAAATAGCCAGAAGCACAATTGTTGGTAAGACTATTTAGTGTTGTAATAAGCTTCCAAACTATATTCCAAAGTGGCTGTTCAATTTTGCATATGTAACAGTTTCACTGCCCTAAATATCCTTTGTGCTCCACATACTCATCCCTTTCCCACCCCCTAAACCTGTAGCAACCACTCAACTTTTCAGTCTCCAGAGTTTTGCCATTTCCAGATGTTATACAATTGGAATAATACAGTGTATAGCCTTTTCAGATTGGCTTCTTTCACTTAGTAATGTGCATTTGAGGTTCCTCCATGTCTTTTCATGCCTTGGTAGCTCATATCTTTTTAGTGTTAAATAAAATTTCATTGTACCACAGTTTATCCACTTACCTACTGAAAAATATCTTGGTTGCTTCCAAGTGCTGGCAATTCTGAATGCAGCTGCTATAAACATCCATGTACAGGTTTTTGTGTGACCCACATTTTTAACTCATTTAGGTAACTAGCTAGAAGCATGATTGTTGCATTGTTTGGTAAGGGTATGCTTAGTTTTGTAAGAAACTGTCACATTGTCTTCCAAAGTGGCTGTACCACTTTGCATGCCCACCAGCAATGAGAGTTCTTGTTGCTCCACATCCTCACCAGCAGTTAGTGTTGTCAGTGTTTCGGGTTTTCACTGTTTTAATAGGTATATAGTGGCATCTCATTGCTGTCTTAATTTGGAATTTTCTAGTGACATATGATGTCAAGCACCTTTTTATATGGTTGCTTTGCAAGATGCATACCTTCTTCATTGAGGTGTCTGCTATATACTGTATGGTTTCAACTATATGACATTCTGGAAAAGGCAAAACTATAGAGACAGTAAAAAGATCAGTGGTTGCCAGGGTTTGGGGAAAGGGAGCAATAAATAGGCAAAGCACAGAGGATATTTAGGGCAATGGAACTATTCTGTATATACAACACTGCTATGCTATTACCCTACTATACTACACCTATACTATACTATACTATACTATACTATACTATACTATACTATGCTGGTGGATGGATACATGTCATTATACATTTGTCAAAATATATGGCATATACAAAACCAAAAGTGAACCCTAACGCAAACTATGGACTTTGGATGGTAATGATGTGTCAAAGTAGGTTCATTGATTGTAACTAGTGGGGGATGTTGATAGTGGTGGAGGCCGTGCAAGTGTGGAGGTAAGGGAGTATATGGGAACTTTGCACTTTCTGCTCAATTTTGCTGTGAACTTAAAATTGCTCTAAAAAAATAAAATCTATTTTTAAAAAAGTTATTCCTCCCCCCAATCCATTGAGGTTATCCATTATATTAACAGATTTAGGAAGGAAAAGACACACAATGCTATGAATTGAAAATCATATAAGTTTTTGACAAATTAAAATCACCATAAGATACCATTATATACCAATTAGAATGGCTAAAATAAAAATATTATTAATTCCAAATGGTGGTGAGGATGTGGGGCAACTGAATCTTTCATACACTGCTGTTGTCATAGCACTCTGACAGTTTCTTATAAAACTAAACATACAGTTATCATATCACCCAGCAATTGCACTCTTGATCATTTATCATTAAAAAATAAAAAGAAAATGTATGTTCACAAAAAATCTTGTACATGAATATCAGATTTATTTATAACAGACAAACACTGGAAACAACCCAGCTGTCCTTCAGATAAATTCATGGTTAGACAAACAGTGGTACAGTCGTATACATCCTGGAATACTACTCATCAATAGAAAGGAACAAGCTATTGATATATGCAGCAAATTGAATGAATCTTCAAGGAACTATACTGAGTCAAAGAAGCCAGACCCAAAGGCTACATACTGTGTGATTCTATTTGTATGTTATTCTGAAATAGAGAAACCTATAAAGATGGATAATTCATCAGTGGTTGCCAGGAGTTGGGGGTGTAGGGGAAGGAGATGTGACTATAAAGGAATTGCAGGAGGGAGTTGTCAAATTATAACATTTTATTCCTAGTTCTACTCCTCCTCATCTATCACCTTCTCCTCCACCCTTCCTATGTGTTACTTAAGGAATAACTATTCATCCAGCTTTCTCTAGACTTCCACCCCACCTCCACCCCTAGTTTGGTTCAGGGAGGGTATCAATTCTTCCACAAGCTTATCTCTGGTTTGTGGCAGGTAGCAGCAGTGTGACATGCGTGTATGATGCAAGGGGTGACCACTCATTTTCACTTTATGTTGTGTTGACAATTACTTTGCAATTCTACCTTTGTCTCATCCCTACTTTTGCATTAATATTAACTTTTGATTTGGGGTCTAGCCTATTTTCTTCATTTGTTTTTGGTACTTGTTTTTATTACAGTGTGACCAGGGCCTACTCCTGGAAAAGGAGTTAATCTCACTATGCAAATCTATTCCTTTCCTCCCCCACCAAAATAGCTTAATTTAATTCTGAGAATAATGGGTAAAATGACTAGTGGAAAGGAGGTTATTTTCTTGGATGTAAATCTGAAGTAAACTTGCAGTAATCACAGCTTCAAAGACTAGAAGACAAAGAGCAAGATTTTTACTGGTATAATAGCGCTCTTTTTGATTTTGCTGATGCCAGATGACAACACACCTTTCTTAGTAAAATGGTACTTATTTCTGTTCATATTATTCTCAAAAGGAATGTATCCATAAAGATGGGGGTATTTAGTTAAATAAATAATTTATTTATTCCATTGTAAATGTACAGCTATTTAGAAAATTTATGAAATATGTTTGTGTTTCTTTATCTTGAAAAATCTGAGGAGTGTATCTCTCTAACTGTATACTTTCAGTACAATTTTTATCATTTGATTAACCACAACAAATGGTGTAATATAGGCTCACTGGGTTTTGTTATATTTGTTATATTTTCACGAAACCTTGAATTTAACACTAAACAATATAAAAGAGAAGGTAAGTACGACCCATTCTGACTATTCACAGCATGTCAGGTACCATGGAGAAGGTCACAAGTGCACTAGTAGCTAATTCAAGGACCCTTTCTTTGAGAAGATAAGACTAGCAAATAGGTGCATATTTTATTCCTTTTCTTAGTTGGAAAACATACATTTCTTACTTCTTTCCCAAGCTTGGCTCCCAGGCCTGTTTGCCTCTCACTCCATCCTTACCCCTTCTAGTCAAAGTGTTACCAGTTGTATTCAGGGTAAGGAGAACTTAGTCTTAACCAATATACAACTTGAGGTGGTAAAAATATGTCTAAGTTAGATGGTAAGAAAGAGGGGCAAATATTCAGAGAAAAAGGCGGTATATTGTCACCAAGTTCCAGTCAATCAATAAAATCTCTCATCTGGTGAATGCACAGAGAATCTATGATAATGTTCTAAGGCACCTCTAAAATGGAGTCAAGAAGATGAAGAGGATTCCCAAAGAATATGCTGAAGGAGTAATCAGGCATAAGGCAGAAACTATAGACAATCGTTACAGTCGAGTTATATTCTAACATGAAATGTGGTAAAATGGGACAGATGCAGTGGCTCATGTTTGTAATCCCAGCACATTGGGAGGCCAAGGCAGGAGGATGGCTTGAGCCCAGGAGTTCAAGAGCAGCCTGGGCAATAGAGTGAGACCCCATCTCTACAAAAAACTTTAAAAAATGGCTCAGTGTGGAGTCATACACCTGTAATCCTAGCTATTCGGGAGGCTGAAGTAGGAGGATTGCTTGAGCCCAACATTTCAAGGCTGCAGTGAGCAGAGGTCATTCCACTGCACTCCAGCCTGGGTGACAGAGCGAGACCTCGTCTCTTAAAAAAAATGTGTTAGGCCAGGCACGGTGGCTCACGCCTATAATCCCAGCACTTTGGGAGGCTGAGGCGAGTAGATCACAAGGCCAAGAGATCAAGATCATCCTGGCCAACATGGTGAAACCCCATCTCTACTAAAAATACAAAAATTAGTCAGGCGTGGTGGTGGGTGCCCGTAGTCCCAGCTACTTGGGAGCCTGAGGCAGGAGAATCACTTGAACCCAGGAGGTGGAGGTTGCAGTGAGCCGAGATTGCACCACAGCACTCCAGCCTGGTGACAGAGTGAGATTCCATCTAAAAAAAAAAAAAAGTGTTAAAATGGTCACAGTGTTCCTATATGGAGTCAGACATTGCCCTAATTATTAATGAGAATCAGTTTGGGAAGCAAACAAATATCATGTTGGAATTTTAACTATAAAATCTTGCCAGAGAACCTGCAGGCTTTGACTTTAAAGAGGTAGGTACAGATCTTGGGGAAGAATAGAGGCCCATATATTCACTCACATTTGGCATATGAAGGAAAGGCACAGAGTCATTGACAAAGGTTCAAGTAAAGACGTAGTACATTTTGTTTACAAAAGGTTATAAAGGGAGATTCTCATAGGATACAAGGGAGTGGTAATCTTTTCCAGTGGGCATAAGGCAAAGGAAATATTTTCTTAGATAGGAAGGGAAAGGGAATCTGGAAACCCCATTCTTTTTTCTTTTCCTCACAATCTATGATACCAAAAGTCTACAAATTTTGAAACGGGAAAGAGAACCTCAAGTTCAATATAATTAAATCATTAAATGTCCCTGGCATCTGTGATCACATGGTAACTGCTAAAAAGTGATGGCATCCCAACCCTTTTTATAGATTATTTTTTCTCATTATTTTCAGCTCAAACTCTACAAATATCACAAAAACCTGCAATTACAGTAGTACCATAAAAATATAAAGTTGACAAAGTCTTCTGTTAGAACAGATGGGCCTCTAGAGTTCCAACCAATGCAGATTAAAAGCTATTATAAAGTATAAAATCAGGCCATTGTGAATTTCAGTTGGGCTTTTAACAAAAAAGCTCTGCTTCATGTGGTCTTGTTGATCTGTAGAGTCTGCAGCTCTGCACTGCATGGAGATTAAACTTTATCTGGTTGATGTTTCAGTATTTATATGGTTCATTACAGAAAGCAGAAAATATATGTAATTCTCAAATAGAGGATATCTCTTCATAGGTTTCCAGGGTATATAATATAGTAGATTGTTATTTTGTTTGGCAGCCCTAAATCTGAACACCCTTTCTAAGTCTGGTAGATAAACAAATTGTGAGTTTTGGTGGGAGGCAGAGCTATCTCTCTCTGTGGGAACTGAAAATGCCAGATACTTTTTAGTCTCCCTTAAAGTTTTGATACAGGGATGTGACCTGGAGTCAGACAATTATTTGCAGCCACAGTGGATGTTAAATCCAGGGTAAATGATGAAAACAATCAGAATCACACAGACCTCCAATTAACATTCCTTAGTGATTCCTTGCTTTGAAACCCCTTTTGGATCTAAACACATAGCAATGATGCATAAGATACAAAGAGTAAAAATAAAAAAGAATGTAGTTGAGATCAAATGCAAGATATATGTATTTGTGAACCGGGGATGGGCTGAGCCTTGCTGAACTCGAAACCTAAGAACAGGCAATAGTATTCAGAAATTTAGCTCCTGTATGGCCATGGAGACGAGAGTAATTCATAAAAGACATGGAAAACAGATGCAGACTCACAGTGTAAAGCAATGGGTCAGGGGAATCAGGTCTCAACTCATCCCCTCTGAAAGGGGCTTAAAGAAATTACCCCAAATGTTGCCTAGGAGAACTAGAGTGAAGAACCCAGAACTAGAATAATGCTGCAGGTCCAGGAAGGTAAAAGAATAGATATGCCATGTTGAAACCTGGGCCTGAACTAAGCCACCTGCTGGCCTTTACTGAATCTGTCAGGTCCTTAAGATCACTATGAGACAAAGCCTCCCAAAAGTTATTATTAGACCTAGCTTTGAATGAAAAGTACAGACGGACAAGAATAAGCAACTGTCAAAATGAAAGGGGGAGAACAGATGGGAGTAAAAGAAAGAAAACTGAGGCTACAAACAAAAACTCCAAAATGCAAGAATAAGTCTAAGACTATGAAAAAAAATCGATAAAACAAATAATTGAAACAGAAATTTACTGCACAAGAAATTATTTTTGGATTCCGTTCCAAGATGGCCGAATAGGAACAGCGTCCATCTACAGCTCCCAGCGTGATTTCTGCATTTCCAATCAAGGTACCTGGTTCATCTCATTGGGATTGGTTGGACAGTGGGTGCAGCCCATGGAGGGCGAGCTGAAGCAGGGTGGGGCGTCACCTCATCCGGGAAGCACAAGGGATAAAGGGATTTCCCTTTCCTAGCTAAAAGAAGCCGTGACAGATGGTACCTGGAAAAATGGGACACTTCTGCCCAAATACTGCGCTTTTCCAACAGTCTTAGCAAATGGCACACCAGGAGATTATATCCCGTGTCTGGCTTGGCAGGAGTCTTGCTTACTGCTAGCGCAGCAGTCTGAGATCAACCTGCAAGGTAGCAGTCTGGCAGGGGGAGGGGCGTCTGCAATTGCTAAGGCTTGAGTAGGTAAACAAAGCAGCTGGGGAAGCTTGAACTGGTGGAGCCCATTGTAGCTCAACAAGGCCAGCTCTCTCTGTAGTCTCTGCCTCTGAGGGCAGGGCATAGCTGAACAAAAGGCAGTAGAAACTTCTGCAGACTTAAACGTCCCTGTCTGACAGCTCTGAAGAGAGCAGTGGTTCTCCCAGCAAGGTGTCTGAGCTCAGAGAACAGATAGACTGCCTCCTCATGTGGGTCCCTGACCCTCGTGTAGCCTAACTGGGAGACACCTCCCAGTAGGGGTCAATTGACACCTCATACAGGCGAGTGCCCCTCTGGGACGAAGCTTCCAGAGGAAGGATCAGGCGGCAATATATGCTGTGCTGCAATATTTGCTGTTCTGCAGCCTCCGTTGGTGATACATAGGCAAACAGGGTCCGGAGTGGAACTCCAGCAAACTCCAACAGACCTGCAGCCGAGGGACCTGACTGTCAGAAGGAAAGTAACAAACAGAAAGGAATAGCATCAACATCAACAAAAAGGACATCCACACCAAAACCCCATCTGTAGGTAGGTCACTATCATCAAAGACCAAAGGTAGAGAAAACCACAAAGATGGAGAGAAACCAGAGCAGAAAAGCTGAAAATTCCAAAAACCAGAGTGCCTCTTCTATTCCAAAGGATCACATTGGGATTGGTTGGACAGTGGGTGCAGCCCATGGAGGGTGAGCTGAAGCAGGTGGGGGCATCACCTCACCCGGGAAGCGCAAGGGGCAAAGGGAATTCCCTTTCCTAGCCAAAAGAAGCCGTGACAGATGGTACCTAGAAAAATGGGATGCTCCTGCCCAAATACTGGGTGGAGAATGACTTTGGAACAAAGCTGGATGGAGAATGACTTTGACAAGCTGGCAGAAGTAGTCTTCAGAAGATTGGTAATAACAAACTTCTCCGAGCTAAAAGAGGCTGTTTGAACCCATTGCAAGGAAGCTAAAAACCTTGAAAACAGATTAGATGAATGACTAACTAGAATAAACAGTGTAGAGAAGACCTTAAATGACCTAATGGAGCTGAAAACCATGGCATGAGAACTACGTGATGCATGCACAAGCTTCAACAGCCAATTTGATCAAGTAGAAGAAAGAGTATCAGTGATTGAATATCAAATGAATGAAATAAAGTGAGAAGAGAAGTTTAGAGAAAAAAAGAGTAAAAGGAAACGAGCAAAACCTCCAAGAAATATGGGACTACATGAAAAGACCAAATCTACGTCTGATTGGTGTACCTGAAAGTGATGGGGAGAATGGAACCAAGTTGGAAAACACTCTGCAAAATATTATCCAGGAGAACTTCCCCAACCTAGCAAGGCATGCCAACATTCAAATTCAGGAAATACAGAGAACAGCACAAAGATACTCCTTGAGAAGAGCAACCCCAAGACACATAATTGTCAGATTCACTAAGGTTGAAATGAAGGAAAAAATGTTAAGGGCAGCCAGAGAGAAAGGTCAGGTTACCCACAAAGGGAAGCCCATCATACTAACAGTGGATCTCTCGACAGAAACTCTACAAGCCAGAAGAGAGTGGGGGCCAGTATTCAACATTCTTAAAGAAAAGAATTTTCACCCTAGAATTTCATATCCAGCCAAACTAAGCTTCATAAGTGAAGGTGAAATAAAATCCTTTACAGACAAGCAAACACTGAGAGATTTTGTCACCACCAGGCCTGCCTTACAAGAGCTCCTGAAGGAAGCACTAAGCATGGAAAGGAACAACCAGTACCAGCCACTGCAAAAACATGCCAAATTATAAAGACCATTGGTACTAGGAAGAAACTGCATCAACTAATGGGCAAAATAACCATCTAGCATCATAATGACAGGATGAGATTCACACATAACAATATTAACCTTAAATGTAAAAGGGCTAAATGCCCCAATTAAAAGACAACCCTGGCAAATTGGATAAAGAGTCAAGACCCATCAGTGTGCGGTATTCAGGAGACTCATCTCATGTGCAGAGACACACATAGGCTCAAAATAAAGGAATGGAGGAAGATATACCAAGTAAATGGAAAGAAAAAAAAAAGCAGGGGTTGCAATCCTAGTCTCTGATAAAACAGACTTTAAACCAACAAAGATCAAAAGATCAAAGAAGGCCATTACATAATGTTAAAGGGATCAATGTAATAAGAGCTAACTATCCCAAATATATATGCACCCAATACAGGAGTACCCAGATATATAAAGCAAGTTCTTAGAGACATACAAAGAGACTTAGACTCCCACACAGTAATAAGGGGAGACTTTAACACCCCACTGTCAATATTAGACAGATCAATGAGACAGAATGTTAAAAAGGATATCCAGGACTTGAACTCAGCTCTGCACCAATCAGACCTAATAGACATCTACAGAACTCTCCAACCCAAATCCACAGAATATACATTCTTCTCAGCACCACATCACATTTATTCCAAAATTGACCACATAGTTGGAAGTAAAGCACTCATCAGCAAATGTAAAAGAACAGAAATCACAACAAACTGTTTCTCAGAGCAGAGTGCAATCAAATTAAAATTCAGGATTAAGAAACTCACTCAAAACCACACAACTACATGGAAACTGAACAACCTGCTCCTGAATGACTACCGAGTAAATAACAAAATGAAGGCAGAAGTAAAGATGTTCTTTGAAACCAATGAGAACAAAGACACAGCGTACCAGAATCTCTCGGAAACATTTAAAGCAGTGTGTAGAGGGAAACTTATAGCACTAAAAATGTGCACAAGAGAAAGTAGGAAAGATCTAAAATCGACACCCTAACATCACAATTAAAAGAACCAGAGAAGCAAGAGCAAACAAATCAAAAGCTAGCAGAAGGCAAGAAATAACTAAGAGCAGAACTGAAGGAGATAGAGACACAAAAAACCCTTCAAAAAAATCAATGAATCCAGGAGCTGGTTTTCTGAAAAGATCAATAAAATAGATAGAATGCTAGCAAGACTAATAAAGAAGAAAAGAGAGAAGAATCAAATAGACGCAATAAAACATGATAAAGGGGATATCACCACCGATCACACAGAAATACAAACTCCTATCAGAGAATACTATAAAGACCTATACACAAACAAACTAGAAAATCTAGAAGAAATGGATAAATTCCTGGACACATACACCCTCCCAAGACTAAACCAGGAAGAAGTCGAATCCCTGAATAGACCAATAACAGGCTCTGAAATTGAGGAAATAATTAATAGCCTACCAACCAAAAAAGGTCCAGGACCAGATGGATTCACAGCCAAATTCTACCAGAGGTACAAAGGGGAGCTGGTACCATTCCTTCTGAAACTATTCCAATCAATAGAAAAAGAGGGAATGCTCCCTAACTCATTTTATAAGGCCAGCATCATCCTGATACCAAAGCCTGGCAGAGACACAACAAAAAAAGAGAATTTTAGATCAAAATCCCTGATGAACATTGATGCAAAAATCCTCAGTAAAACACTGGCAAATCGAATCCAGGAGCACCTCAAAAAGCTTATCCACCATGATCAAGTCAGCTTCATCCCTGGGATGCAACGCTGGTTCAACATATGCAAATCAATAAACATAATCCATCACATAAACAGAACTAAAGATGAAAACCACATGATTATCTCAATAGATGCAGAAAAGGCCTTTGACAAAACTCAACAGCCCTTCATGCTAAAAACTCTCAATAAACCAGGTATTGATGGAACATATCTCAAAATAATAGGAGCTATTTATGACAAACCCACAGCCAATATTACACTGAATGGGCCAAAACTGGAAATATTCCCTTTGAAACCTGGCATAAGACAGGGATGCCCTCTCTCACCACTCCTATTGAATATAGTGTTGGAAGCTCTGGCCAAGTCAATCAGGCAAGAGAAAGAAATAAAGGGTATTCAATTAGGAAAAGAAGAAGTCAAATTGTCCCTGTTTGCAGATGACATGACTGTATATTTAGAAAACCCTATTGTCTCAGACCAAAATCTCCTTAAGGTGATAAGCAACTTCAGCAAAGTCTCAGGATATAAAATCAATGTGCAAAACTCACAAGCATTCCTATACACCAATAACAGACAGAGAGCCAAATCATGAGTGAACTGTCATTCACAATTGCTACTAAGAGAATAAAATACCTAGGAATCCAACTTAAAAGGGATGTAAAGGACCTCTTCAAGGAGAACTACAAACTTCTGCTCAGTGAAATAAAAGAGGACAGAAACAAATGGAAGAACATTTCATGCTCATGGATAGGAAGAATCAATATTGTGAAAATGGCCATACTGCCCAAGGTAATTTATAGATTCAATGCCATTCCCATCAAGCTACCAATGACTTTCTTCACAGAATCGGAGAAAACTACTTTAAAGTTCATATGGAACCAAAAAAGAGCCTGCATTGCCAAGATAATCCTAAGCCAAAAGAACAAAGCTAGAGGTATCACGCTACCTGACTTCAAACTATACTACAAGGCTACAGTAACCAAAACAGCATGGTACTGGTACCAAAACAGAGATATAGACCAATGGAACAGAACAGAATCCTTAGAAATAACACTACACATCTACAACCATGTGATCTTTGACAAACCTGACAAAAACAAGCAATAGAGAAAGGATTCCCTATTTAATAAATGGTGCTGGGAAAACTGGCTAGCCATATGTAGAAAACTGAAACTGAATTCCTTCCTTAAACCTTATACAAAAATTAACTCAAGATGGATTAAAGACTTAAATGTTAGACCTAAAACCATAAAAACCCTAGAAGAAAACCTAGGCAATACTATTCACAACATAGGCATGGGCAAGGAGTTCATGACTAAAACACCAAAAGCAATGGCAACAAAACACAAAGTTGACAAATGGGATCTAATTAAACTGAAGAGCTTCTGCACAGCAAAAGAAACTACCATCAGAGTGAACAGGCAACCTACAGAATGGAAGAAAATTTTTGCAATCTACCCATCTGACAAAGGGCTAACATCCAGAATCTACAAATAACTTAAACAAGTTTACAAGAAAAAAAAAAAACCCCATCAAAAAGTGGGTGAAGGATATGAGCAGACACTTCTCAAAGGAAGACATTTATGCAGCCCACAGACATATGAAAAAATGTTCATCATTACTGGTCATCAGAGAAATGCAAATCGAAACCACAATGAGATACCATCTCACACCAGCTAGAATGGCAATCATTAAAAAGTCAGGAAACAACAGGTGCTGGAGAGGATGTGGAGAAATAGAAACGCTTTTACATTGTTGGTGGGAGTGTAAACTAGTTCAACCATTGTGGAAGACAGTGTGGAGATTCCTGAAGGATCTAGAACTAAAAATACCATTTGATCCAGCAATCCCATTACTGGGTATATACCCAAAGGATTATAAATCATTCTACTATAAGGCACATGCACACGTATGTTTATTGCAGCACTATTCACAATAGCAAAGACTTGGAACAAACCCAAATGTCCATCAATGATAGACTGGATTAAGAAAATGTGGCACATATACACCATGGAATACTATGCAGCCATAAAAAAGGATGAGTTCTTGTCCTTTGCAGGGACATGGATGAAGCTGGAAACCATCATTCTGAGCATACTATCACAAGGACAGAAAACCAAACACTGCATGTTCTCACTCATATGTGGGAATTGAACAATGAGAATATCTGGACACAGGGTGAGGAACATCACACACCAGGGCCTGCCATGCGGTGCGGGGGCAGGGGGAGGGATAGCATTACGAGAAATACCTAATGTAAATGACGAGTTAATGTGTGCAGCAAACCAACATGGCACATGTATACCTATGTAACAAACCTGCACGTTGTGAACATGTACCCTAGAACTCAAAGTATAATTTAAAAAAAGAAGAAAGGAAAATAAATTATTTTTGTGTAATAGTCTGATGAAGAATTGAATATAAGTGTATTGAAAATGTTCAAAGACAAAAATGAAAGCATAATTTTCACTAAAAGAGTAAAGAAATAAAAACAGAGAGATATTTTAAAAGAACTGGCATGTTTGACAAAAATTAGCCAGGCATAGTGGCACGCACCTGTAGTCCCAGCTACTCGGAAGGCTGAGATAGGAGGATTGTTTGAGCCCAGGAGGCAGAGGTTGCAGTGAGCCATGATCACACCACTGCACTTCAGTTTAGGTGACAGAGTGAGACTCTGTCTAAAAAAAAAAAAGAAAAAAAAGGTATATTTGAAAACAAACCCATTAGAATGTTGGAAATTTGATCTCTTGTCAGAAAAATTTAAATTTAATAAAGACTAGGCCAACAGAGAAAATTAGTGAATTATGAAGTAGTCCTGAGGAATGCAGGATGGAAGAGGGAAATACAAATAAAGAGAAATATCAAAGAGAAGACTGAGATGCTTCCACATTTGTCGAAAAGGGTTTTAACGGAGTGAGAACAGAGGAAATGGCAAGACACAATAATTTGAAGATATAATAAGTGAGAATTTTCTTTTAATTAAGTTAAGCCTAATTTACTGGCCTTGGTGTTTCATGACTGTAATTCCAACTACTTGGAAAGCTGAGGCAGGAGTATCTCTTGAGGCCATGAGTTCGAGAGCAGCCTGGGCAATATAGTGAGATCCCCATCTCTAAACAAAAAAATAAATAAATAGATTAGCTGGGTGTGGTGGTGCACAGCTATAGTTCCAGCTACTCAGGAGCATGAGGCAGAAAAATCACTTGAGGTCAGGAGTTTGAGGCCCATGGGGCTATGATTGCACCACTGTTCTCCAACCTGGGCAACAAAATGGTATCTTGTCTCTTAAAAAAATAATAAAATAAGATTGCTTTGGCTATTAGGGCTCTTTTTGATTCCATATGAATTATAGAATTACAGTTTTTTCTAATTCTGTGAAAAAAAAATATGGATAGTTTGATAGGAATAGTGTTGAACCCATAGGTTGCTTTGGGCAGTATAGCCATTTTAAAGATATTGAGTCTACCAATCCATGAGCATGAAATGTTCTTCCATTTGTTTGTGTCATCTGATTTCTTTCAGCAGTGTTTTGTAGTTCTCGTAGAGTTCTTGCAACTCCTTGGTTAAATGTATTTCTAGGTATTTTATTTTTTGTGTGTGGCTATTTTAAACAAGATTGTGTTCTTGATTTGGCTCTCAGCTTGAACATTATTGGTATATAGAAATGCTACTGATTTTGGTAAATTGATTTTGTATCCTGAAACTTTATTGAAGTCATTTATCAGTTCTAGGGACCTTTTGCTGGCATCTTTGTGGTTTTCTAGGTATAGAATCCTGTCGTCAGTGAAGAGAGAGATCTTGACTTCTTCTTTTCCTGTTCGTATGCCTTTCATTTCTTTCTCTTGCCTCATTGCCCCCGCAAGAACTTCTAGAACTATGTTGAATAGGTGTGATGAGAGTGGGCATCCTTGCTAAGCAACCAACAAACATATGAAAAAATGCATCATATCATTAATCATCACAGAAATGTAAATCAAAACCACAAATGAGATACCATCTCACACCACTTAGAATGGTTATTATATACAAGGCAAAAAATAACATGTTGGTGAGGCTGCAGAGAAAAAAAGGGGAATGCTTACACACTGTTGATGGGAATGTAAATTAGTTCAGTCGCTGTGGAAAGCAATTTGGAGATTCCTGAAACAACTAAATATAGGACTACCATTCAACATTCAACCCGGAAACTGCATTACTGGATATATTCCCAAAGGAAAATAAATCATTCTACCAAAAAGACACATGCACATCTATGTTCATTGCAGCACTACTCACAATAGCAAAGACATGGCATCAACCTAGGTCATCAATGGTGGACTGGATAAAGAAAATGCTGTACATATACACCATGGAATACTATGCAGTCATGAAAAGGACAAAATCATGTTTTTTGCAGCAACATGCGTGCAGCTAGAGGCCAATATCCTAAGCTAATTAACACAGAAAGAAAACCAAATACTGCATGTTCTCACTTGTAAGTGAGAGCTAAACATTGGGTAGACAGGGACATAAGGATGGGAGCAATAGACATGGAGACTACTAGAGTAGGGGTGGGGAGCAAGAGTTGAAAAACTGCTTATCGGGTACTATGCTCATTAACTGGGTAACGGGATCGTTTGTAAACCCCAAACCTCAGCACCATGCAACACACCCATGTAAGAAATCTGCATATGTACCTCTGGAATCTAAATAAAAGTTGAAACTTTAAAAAAAAAATTAAATTAAATAGAACAAAAGCTTGAACATGCAGAATAAAAGGACTCTTAGCACCTAATATAATAAATTAAAACAAATGCATAGCTAGGCATTTCATAGTAAAGTTGTAGAATTTCAGAGATGAAGAGATTGTAGTAATAGCTACAAACGACATTATATACATATTAATAAGAATTTGAGAGAAGACTTCTCACCAGTAGCACTTAATGACAAAGAGAAAGGAGTAACATTTTCAGAGGGGAAAGATAAATCTCGATTTATCATTTTTACACAGCTAAACTTATTATTTAAGCTTGGTGGGGAGAGACAGAGAAATTTAAGTGAAAAAAAAGACTAAGCGATCCTTCATACATGGAAACACCAGTTGGGAGGTTGAATGGGAGATACGAGCTTTTTTGCCATAGAAAAAAATTAAATAAAATGTCTAGACATAAACTTAACAAGAAATATTCAAAATAGATATGAGCAAAACTCTACAACACTTTAAAAGACCAAAATAGATTTAGCATATTCTTGCATTAAAGAATTAACATAATATTGTATCAGATCTCCTTAAGTTTATTTATAAATTTAACAGGTATTTTTCTGGAGCTTAACAAGTTGATTATAAGTTCATTTAGAATCATAAATAAGTAAGAATATCCAGGAAACCCTGAAAATGAAAAGTAATGGTGAAAGGTCTAACAATACCAGACATTAAAACATAGTACGTATCTTTTAAAATTACAACATTTTGATACTGGTTCATAGACACACCAATGAGAAAGAATAGAAAATCCAGGCCGGGCGTAGTCACTCACACCTGTAATCCCAGCACTTTGGGAGCCTAAGGCAGGCGGATCTCTTGAGGTCAGGAGTTTGAGACCAGCCTGGCCAACATGGTGAAGCCCTGTCTCTACTAAAAATACAAAAATTAGCCAGGCATGGTGGTGGGTGCCTGTAGTCCCAGCTACTCAGGAGGCTGAGGCAGGAGAATCGCTTGAACCTGGGAGACGGAGGTTGCAGTGCGCTGAAATCACGCCATTGCACCTCAGCCTGGGTGACAGAGTGAGACTCCATCTCAAAAAAAAAAAAAAAAGACCCCATTTTATACAAAATTTAAGTATACACTAAAAGTGACATCTCACGTCAGTAGGGGGAGATGAATTTTTATTTAGTTGGTATGGTATAACTATGTAACCTTATTGAAAAAGATAAAATCCCTCACACCATACACTAGGTAAGTTTTAAATGGATCACATATTCAAATACTGAAAATACACATGTAAGTACCAGAGGAAAACATGGGTGAATTCTTCTATAAGCTGAGAGTTGGAAAAATTTTCCTTACTATGTTTTAAAATCCAGAAGTAATAAGGGAAAAAAGACTGATATATTTGATTACATTTAAAACATTATGAATAAAGTAAAAAGAGAAATAATAAACTGGGAAAGAATATAGGACTCCTTAAAATAGTCCGGAAAAAGACCAGCAGTCCTAGAGAAAACTTGGATAGAGATATGAACAGATAGTTCACAGAAAAAAATGCAAATGGACCTTAACCTTATGATGGTTAACTCAAGATGAATGAAATGCAAACTGTGCATAAAGACCATTTCACACTTACCAGATTGGCTGAGGCTATGAGGCAACACTGCTGGTGGGAGTGGAACATGCAAAGTCCCTATAAAGGGAAATTGGCAAAATCCTGAAAAATTACATACTAAATTATCCTATGATCCAGCAATCTCATTTCTAAGTATCTCATTCAAAGATACATTGCCAAAAATGCAAAAAGAGACACATATATATGTGTGTGTGTGTATATATATATACATAGTTATTCATTGAAACATTATTTATAATGATAGGAAAGCAGGAAACAGATGTAAATGCCTATCAATAGGGAACTGATAAAATACATTGTATTAAAAAGTGAAGTGCTATGCAGGTACAAAAATGGATAAAAAAATCTCTGTGTAATACTATGAAGTAATCTTAGGGTATGTTGTTTAGGGAAGAAAATAAAAAAGGAGAAAACAGTATAGATGCCATTTTTATCTAGGAAAGGGGAAATATAAATTATAAATGCATGTATAATTATGCCCATATGTCATTGTAAATGAAATTATAAACCATAACATTAAAAAATGGTTACTTTTGGGGAGAGGAAGTAGCATCAAAGAGACAGAAATAGAAGCTAGATTTCAATGAATATACCTCATTTTGTGTATTTGACTTTGAAACCATGTAAATATTTCATGCATTTTGAGGCAAAATTAAATTTCTACAAAGCAACTCCTAAAATTGAAATTAAGAAGACATAAATTAACTTATGTGTATATAGTTGTTGGCATAACTACCTAAAGAAGACTTATACCCATTGATTTTAAAACACAGAAATTTGTCTGTACATCCTTAATGGGGACAAAACAGCAACAACAAAAGGCAGACCTAAAAACTAGATCTAAAACTAGTTAGTAATTACATTGTTAGTGGTAGTGTTGATAACGTTATTCTGTGACTGTTGTATGTTTATTGTTGAATAAGGCAAATGAGCAATTTTTTGGTGTCATCGGGATTTTTGACACGGGAGAAAGGAAATCAATATGCAAATTCAATGACATTAGGTAAAACTGGTGATTCTCATTTTGAATTGGAAGTATCATGATGAACTCATGATGCATTTTCTTTTTAAAAGGCCTATTTGTTAGCTTTGTTCACTAAAAAGATCTAGAAACAAAAATGAACCAGAGTAATAAGTAACCCTACAGCCCACACTGTGGTCTCTAATTTCCCATTAGAAGGATCAGAGTTCCTGGACATAAAATGTATTAGATGAGCTTAAATATCACGTGATATAATAAAAGCAAGAAGTTTTATCAAAGAGTAATAGAATTGTGTCTTTAGGACTCAGAAATCAGTACGAATAGGTTCCAGCTGATCAAAGGTAGGTCTGTCTGAACATCATGAAGGATAAAAACATGTAATGGATTTAAATCCATGAGTTCATAAGGATATTTTAAAAAATACTCTTTGATCTTCCTTGGAGGATGCTAGAGAACCAATTTACTATTCAGAATTAACAAGTAAGAGGGTATGCCAATGCACTCCAGAAAAACCCCACATAAATAAGGGGGGAAAATCAAGCATTAATTATGCCTTTCCTATATGAACTGTACCTCAAGGTAAACAAATAGTTGAGAAGTACAAGTTTCTATCTATAGAAGTATTTCAACTAATAAATGAAAAAGAAATAATAAAAATAAAACATCACCATTTTGTAACACCTATCCAATTAATGATGTAGGTAATGGTCATTAGTGGCTATTAATGGCATAAAAAGAGAGTCAGACATTATATGCTTTCTAATGGAAACACACCACATCACCTATAATAAATATGTGAGTAAATTTGTTTAACTATTAATTTAAAATAATTATAACAACTTTTCATATTTGAAAATGGGTGTAAAATTAAAACATTAAACAAAATCAAGAGCAAGAGTATCCATTGGATAGTAAAACTAATCCAATGGGATAAAGATATAGATACTGAATAACTAAACTTTCTTAGAAAATACAGCCTCCAAATCAACAAATGGAAAAGTTTATCTATCCAACAGAAGGCCTAAGAAAAGGAACAAATAATAATTACACTAGTAACTTCAAATACATTAGTAATCAAAATAAATGTAACATATTACACTCTTTATTAAAAGAGTGGGCCATTTAAAAATTCAAGTATGTAAAATACACATCAAAAAATAAAGCCACCAGAAATGTTGACAATAAAGGAATGAAAAATATCATGCAGGGTAGAAGAAGATGGCACAACAGAAGTCCCCACCAATTATCCTCCCTGCAAGGACACCAATTTAACAACTATCTACACACACACACACAAAACCTTTGTAAGAACCAAAAATCAGGTAAGCACTCACAGTACCTTGTTCTAACTCCATATTGCTGAAAGAGGCACTGAAGAGGTAGAATAAACCCTTTTGAATTGCTAATGCCACTCCTCGCCCATCCCCTGACAGTGAAGGCTTGATGCAGAAAGACTTTCTGTGCTCTGGGGAAAGGGAGAGCCAGCAATCCTTAGGCGTTGAACTCCCAAGCTGCCTTTGTTAAAGCAGAAAGCAAAGTGAGACCAAACTCAACTGACGCCCAACCACTGAGGATGCATTTAAACCTGTACTAGCCAAAGGGGAATAGCCCTTCCCGAGTTTCTGCAAGCCTTCCCACCATGGGCTAAAGTGCTCTGGGGCTCCAAATGAACTAGAAAGGCAGTCTAGGCCACAAGGACTGCAACACTAGGTGAGTGCTAGGGCTGAACTGGGCCCACAGGCAGTGTGAACTGGGTGGCGGGTTGGGGGGCGGGAACTTCACCTACTGAATCACCATCTGGGGCAGCTAAGGGATTGCTGGTATCACTCCTTCCCTAAGCCGAGGGTGCACAGCTTGTGTCTCCAAAAGACATCCTCCGTATCATGGTAGCATCAGCTTCTGAGGAGGCCTCAAGGAGGTCTCCTTCTACAATCCTCCTTCCACAATCCTCCTCCTTTTAGAGTCATGGGAGAGGGCAAAGTGGGAGCAGGCAAAAAAAGAGAGATTCCTCTCCTTCTACTTGAGGAGAGGAGAGGGGAGAGTGGGAGGACTTTGTCTTGCTCCTTGGATACCACTTTAGCCACAGCAGGATAGGGCATTGATCAGAGTCATGAGGCCCCCATTACAGGCCCTACCACCTGGACATTTCTAGACACACCTTGGGTCAGAAATGAATCCACTGCTTTGAAAGGTGTTACCTGCATCCGTGTGAAGGGACCACCAAACAGGCTTTGTGTGAGCAATAAAGCTTTTTAATCACCTGGGTGCCGCGGACTGAGTCTAAGAAAGGAGTCAGCAAAGGGAGATAGGGGTGGGGCAGTTTTATAGGATTTGGGGAGGTAGTGGAAAATTACAGTTAAAGGAGGGTTTCTCTTGCGGGCAGGGGCAGGGGTCACAAGGTGCTTGGTGGAGAGCTCCTGAGACTCATTGTCCAGGAGAAGGAATGTCACAGACCAATTGATCAGTTAGGATGGGGCAGGAACAAATCACAATGGTGGAATGTTATCAGTTAAGGCAGGAACTAGCTATTTCACTTCTTTCATGGTTCTTCAGTTACTTCAGGCTAGCTGAATGTATACATGCGGGTCACAGGGGTTATGATGCCTTAGCTTGGACTCAAAGGCCTGACAAAAGGAAGGATCCAGTCCTGACAGGATTAATCATCTGCTAATAGAAGAGCCCTTGGACCCTGGCCAGCAGTGATACCCAGGTACTATGTTGAGGGCCTCCAGTGAGATGCTGAGACTTGGAGGCCTCGAGTGAGACTCAGCATGTTCTCAGCTGTGTTGGCTATGGGGTGAGACTCTTTCTGCTAGAGAAGGGAGCTTTGTCTTGCACCTCAGGTACCAGCTTGATAACAGATGGGTATAACACCAAGCAGGCTCTTGGGGTCCCCAATTCCAGGACTTGGCTCTTGGATGGCATTTCTGGACCTGCTCAGGCCAAAGAGGAGCCCACTCCTCTGAAAGGTGAGTCTCAGGCCAGGCAGCATTCACCGTAAGCTAACTAAAGAGCCCTTGGGCCTTGAGGGAACATCAGAGGTAATCTGGAAAAACTCCCTGTGGGCCTGAGGTGGTGGTGGTCACATGCTGAGCTTCCTTTGCCTTTGGAAATGGTGGGGAGGAGTGGGAAGGACTGAATCTTGTGATTGGAATTTCAGCTCAGCAGCAGTACCCCAAAAGACCAGGTGTAATTCCAAGGTTTTTGACTCTAGTCCCTGGCTCCTAGATGGCCATGCTGGGCCCTCCTGAGGCCTGGGGGAGCTTGCTGCCCTGAAGGGAAGAAGATAGGTCTGGCTGGATTTGCCACCTCCTGATTGTAGAACACCAGGACCTTGAGCAAACGTAGGCAGTAACCAGGCAGTGGTTATAGCAGGCCTCGGGTAAGAACCAGTGCTGTGCTGGCTTCAGGTCTGACCCAAAGCAGTCCTTGGGTAGTAGCCATAGGGTGCTTGTGCCAATCCACCCCCAGCTCCAGGTGACTCAGAGCAGAGAGAGAAACTTCATTTGCTTGGGAGAAAGCAAGGGAAAAGAACAGGACCTTCTGCCTGGTAATCCAGAGATTCTTGCAGATCTTGTGCAAGACTGTCAAGGTGGTACTTCTACGAGTCTGATGAATCACAGCACTACTGGGCTTGGAGTGACCCCTAAAGCAAATGTAACTTAGATCACAACACCCAAATCCGTTCAAATATCTGGAAAGCCTTCCCAAGAAGGACAGGTACAAACAAGCCCAGACTGCGAAGACTAAAATCAATACCTAATTCTTCAGTACCCAGACATAGATGAACATCTACAAGTATCACAATGATCCAGAAAAACATAATCTCACAAAATGAACTAAATAAAACATCAGGGACCAACCCTAGAGAAACAGAGATATGTGACTGTTCAGAAAGAGAATACAAAATACCTATTTTCAAAAAACTGAAAGAAATTCAAGATAATGCAGAGAAGGAATTCAGAGCTATCTGATAAACTTAACAAAGAAATTGAAATTATGTAAAAGAATCAAGCAGAAATTCTGGAGTTGAAAAATGCAACTGGCATACTGAAAAATGCATCAGAATTTTAAACAAATTTACAAGAAAAGAACAAATGACACAATTGAAAAGTGGGCAAAGGACATGAACAGACCCTTTCTAAAAGAAGACATACATATGGCTGTGGGATATGATAAGGTTTCTCTTCAAATAATCTGATCAATCTTTTATTCTTTAATTCATAATACCCACCCCCTTTTCCCCTTTTCTCCTTTTTTCCCTTTTGCCTCTGTTAAATGTCCAAACACGCCACAATACCAAATGTTATCAATATCAACTCACATTCCTTTCCTTATTTAAAAAGAAAAACTTTCTAACTCATTACAAACACCCCTTCCCCTTCCTCTCCACTTTCTTTTATGTGCCCACCTTATCTTAAAAAATCAAATGTTTAGCCAACCAAAATTAGTTTAAATTATACAACCCGATCCCGGCCAAAAAAAAAAAAAAAATACAAAAACAAAACTTGCGTCAAAAATAAAAACTCTCGCCGGGCGCGGTGGCTCACGCCTGTAATCCCAGCACTTTGGGAGGCCGAGGCGGGCGGATCACAAGGTCAGGAGATCGAGACCACGGTGAAACGCCGTCTCTACTAAAAATACAAAAAATTAGCCGGGCGCGGTTGTGGGCACCTGTAGTCCCAGCTACTCGGGAGGCTGAGGCAGGAGAATGGCGTGAACCCGGGAGGCAGAGCTTGCAGTGAGCCAAGATTGCGCCACTGCACTCCAGCCTGGGCGACAGAGCGAGACTCCGTCTCAAAAAAAAAAAAAAAAATAAATAAAAAAAAATAAAAACTCTCATGCCCCTTTGTTCAAATATACTCTCATAGCAACTGGCCAAAAAACACCCCTCTACACAAAAGTAAAATTGCTTTACTAAAAATCCTTTATTCAAGTGTTCAATTTCCTTAAAATTTTAAGTTTTATTCCTAACATGGCCAGCAATCATATGAAAAATGCTCAATATCACTGATCATTAGAGAAATGCAAATCCAAACCACAATGAGACACCATCTCACACCAGTCAGAATGACTATTGTTAAAAAATAATAGGTGCTGGTGAGGTTGTGGAGAAAAGGGAACACTTATACACTCTTAGTGGGAGTGTAAATTAGTTCAACCATTGTGGAAGACAGTGTGGTGATTCCTCAAAGACCTAAGGACAGAATTACCATTTGACTCAGCAATCCCATTACTGGGTATATATGGAAAGGTATATAAATCATTCTATTACAAAGACACATGCACATGAATATTCAATGCAGCACTATTCACAATAGCAAAGACATGACATGGAATCCACCTAAATGCTCATGAAAGAAAATGTGGTACATATACACCATGGAATACTATGCAGCCATAAAAGAGTACGAGATCATATCCTTTGCAGGGACATGGATGGAACTGGAGGCCATCATCTTTAGCAAACTAATTCACGAACGGAAAACCAAATACTGGATGTTCTCACTTATAAGTGGGAACTAAATGATGAGCAGAACAACACACACTAGGGCCTATTGGAGGGTGGAGGATGAGAGGAGGGAGAGGATCAGGAAAAATAACTAATGGATACTAGGCTTAATACCTAGGTTATGAAATAATTTATACAACGAATCCCCATGACCCAAGTTTACCTATGTAACAAACCTACACTTGTACCCTGAACTGAAAATAACAGTTAAAAAATTTTTTTAAAAAAGAGAGAGAGTAGAAAGATGTTTACCAGAGGCTGGAAAGAGTCATGGGGGTTGAGCTGGAAGTGGGGATGGTTACAGATATATCTAAAATGAATAGATAAGGCCTAGTATTTGATAGCACAACAGGGTGTCTATAGTCAATAATAATTTAGATGTACATTTAAAAATAACTAAAAGAGTATAATTGGATTGTAAAACAAAGGATAAATGCTTGCAGGGATGGATACCCCATCTTCCATGATGTGATTTTTACACATTGCATACCTTATCAAGACATCTCATATACCCCATAAACATACACACCTATCCACAAAATTATCCACAAAATAAAATTTAAAAACCCATGCAAATACTAACTATAAAAAGCTGTTAAATTATATTCATATAAGTCAAGTTAAAGTTGGAAGCCAAAAGCACTAACTGTAATAAAGACAGATAACTAGCAATAATATAATGAAGTGAAAATTCTGCCAGAAAGATATTTGTTTTCAACTTGTATGCAACTGACAATGTTGCCTCAAGGGATATACAACAAAAATCCACAATAATAATAGGAGATTTAAAATCATCTCTACTATAAATTGATAGATCAAGAAGATAAAAAATTATTAAGGGTGTAGAATCTGTGATATTGCAAAATATATATTTGGTCTTTGTCCCCATTTTCTTACATACAGCTACCAAAGCCCTTGGGTTCTCTAAAGAGATGAGAATCTTTTGTATACTAATGACATGACTGGTGACTGGGGCCCCTAAATATCTTCAGGAAGGAGGGTAGTCACTGGAAATGCCAACATATTATTAGAAGGTCATGATATTTAGCCCCACCTCCCAACCTTTGGGGAGGGAAGAGGGGCTGAAGGTTGAGTTGATCACCAATGGCCAATGATTTAGTCAATCATACCTACACATGAAGCTGGTTCAGAGAACTTCTAGATATCTGAACACATGGAGGTTCCTCGAGTGTGGCATGCTCAGAAAGGGGATGAAAACTCTGTTCCCCTTCCCACATGGTTGCCCTGTGCATCTCTTCCATCTGGCTGTTTATCTGTATCCTTTTTAATATTCTTTATAATAAATTGGTAAACATAAGTATTTCCCTGAGCTCTATGCAATGCTCTAGCAAATTAATAGGATCCAAGGAGAGAGTCATGGGAACTCCAATTTACTGCTGATTGATAGGTCAAAAGTACAGATCACAACCTGGGGCTTGTGTCTATCATCCGAAGTGGGGGACAGTCTTGTGGGACTGGGCCCTCAACCTATGGAATTTGACAATAGTGTCAGAATTGAATTGGAGGACACACAGCTGGTGTCCCTTGGAGAATCTGCTGTCCATGTGCTATGTGTTGAGTGTGCAAGTAGAGAGCAGAAAGGAAAAACAGGGTTTTATTCTCTTACAAGAAGGAATTTTGTTCTTCAAAGGAACAACAAAGTTAGCATTCAATAAATATAAAATATACATTATTTCCAAATATAGATGGAATATTTATAAAAACTAGCCACTTAATAGAACTTAAAGTTTCTAAAAAGTGTAAAAGATCTGTTATCATATTGACTATGTTCTTCCTTGATCACAATAAAATTGAATTAGAAATCAAGCACCAGAAAAAGGTAGTTAAAAACACAATGTTTGTAAACTTTTAAATGTTCCTGGAACTAACTCATGCTTAATAAGAAACAATGAAAATTGCAAAATAGAAATTTAGACCTGAATGACAATGAAAATACTACATTTCAAAACTTGTAACATGCAGCTAAAGCAGTGTTTAGAGAGAAATTTATAGTCTTTTTAAAATGTAATTATTTAAAAATGAAAAAGATTGAAAATAAAGACTTTAATTGAAAATAAAAAAGTTGTGTTCTCTTCCAGAAACTGGAAAAGAAATGACAGAGAGTCAGTTAATATGGAAGAAATAGAGACTTTATGGGACTAGGAAACTTAAAAAAAAATCTTCCTTGAAACAAGAACAGGAAACTACAAAAAAATCACATTCAGGAAACAACAATAAGAACAAAGAAATAAAAACATGGACATTTTTCAATAAAATGGAGTGTAATTTTGAGAAAAATTTCCCGGAAAACAGCAACAAGACAACATTATGAAAATGAAAGATAAAAGATAAGCTACCTGTTGAGGTTTTACATCTAAATAATAGGAATTCATAAGGAAAGACAAACAGATACAGAGAACAAAGAAAATAACGCAGAAGTCACAGATGAAACGATGTAAGAATGTTTCCCATATCTGAAAGACCTGTTTCACAACTAAATGGATCAATCAATTGAAGGGCTCAAATCTAGGCATGTCTTCACAAAATTTTAGGGCACTGGAGATCCTGCAGCTTCCAAAGAGGAGAAAAGGAAAAGGTTTAACAGGAATGTAAAAGAGTCAGAATAGCACTGGAGTTCTAACCAGCAACAACGAAAGCCCAAAACCAATAGAGCAGCACCATTCTTGAAAATAATTACAACCAAGGTTTTAACAAGCAGCTAAACTATCAAATAAGTGTCAGGGTAGCATAAAGGCAGTTTTTTCCCCACATGCAAGATCTCAAACATTTTTGCCTCCCAGAAAGTGAAGGAGTAAACCAAGAAAGAGGAAAACATGGGATTCAAGTAATGGGGGCTGATATAAGAAAGAAGGAAGGAAATTCCCCCTGTTACTGCTGATGTGAAATCTCAGAAAGACAACTGCAGATCAGGGAGAGAGCAATCAGTAGTTTCCAGAAGGGATTTCTTCAAGAAGATAAAAAACAAAAATAGAATCCAATATTATATTATTCTATTATGAGGCTATTTACACAATGGAGCATAATTTTAGGGGGAAGCATTTGCGAACAAAACAAAAAGATATCAACTACAAGAAAAGAAAAGATTATGCAGGAAAAAAATATTCCAAGATAAATACCATTTATATAGTCCCAATAATGACTCAATTATGGTTAAATGATTATGATTTAACCAAAGAAACCATATAACTGTTCTGGAAGGACAGGGCACAAGGAAAATACGGCATGAGGGAATGTAGTGGGGATTGAGTAACAGTGAGCGATAACTAAACCCAGATGCCAATATTCTGTATTGGGACATCAATGGATAATGTTTAAAACTACGAAAGCAAGAAGTAGCAATATAAGGCATGTTTTTAAGATACATGAATCATAAGTAATAGCTAAAAGAATGAACATGGTTGCTTCTGGGGAGTAGGAATGGGGAAGGTGTGGCAGGACAGTGTTATTTGTTATGAAACAATCTATTTGCACAATTCTGTGACTCTTCCAAATATATGCATACACACACACACACACACACAAACTTTTATAAAGACAAATAGTAAATAAAAATAGAAAGACTAACATTGCAAATAAGTTATAAAGGGGACAAGAGCTGTAAAAATAAAGTCGAAAACTACATAGCATCGACAAAAATAAAAACTGTTACAAAATCCATAAATTGAACATATCTCTAGTAATATTGAACAAAAAAAAGGAAATCACACGAAAAGCACACAAGTAAACAATATTAGGAACAGTGAGATATAACATTACAAACAAGGAGTTTTCTAAAATTAAAAGATAAACAGAATATAAATAATATGGTTAGAAACTTAGATGAAATAATTTCTTTTTTTAAATCGCATATTATTGAGTTGCATATATGAATTATGAAGTTGCATATATCATGCTATTTTCTCATGTTTCTTTTTTTGTTTTGTTTTGTTTTTGTTTTTTTAGGATTTTCAAGAAGTAATTTGAACCTGAAGTGAAAATTCTTATTTATTTATTTTTTATTATTATTATACTTTAAGTTCTAGGATACATGTGCATAATGTGCAAGTTTCTTACATATGTGTACTTGTGCCATGTTGCTGTGCTGCACCCATCAACTCGTCCTTTACATCAGGTATAACTCCCAATGCAAACCCTAACCTCTTCTCCCTCCCCATAATAGGCCCCAGTGTGTGATGTTCCCCTTCCCGAGTCCAAGTGATCTCATTGTTCAGTTCCCACCTATGAGTGAGAACATGTGGTATTTGGTTTTCTGTTCTTGCAATAGTTTGCTGAGAATGATGGTTTCCAGCTGCATCCATGTCCCTACAAAGGACACAAACTCATCCTTTTTTATGGCTGCATAGTATTCCATGGTGTATATGTACCACATTTTCTTAATCCAGTCTGTCACTGGTGGACATTTGGGTTGATTCCAAGTCTTTGTTATTGTGAATAGTGTCACAGTGTCGCAATGAACATACGTGTGCATGTGTCTTTATAGCAGCATGATTTATAATCCTTTGGGTATATACCCAGTAATGGGATGGCTGGGTCATATGGTACTTCTAGTTCTAGATCCTTGAGGAATCACCATACTGTTTTCCATAATGGTTGAACTAGTTTACAATCCCACCAACAGTGTAAAAGTGTTCCTATTTCTCCACATCCTCTCCAGCACCTGTTGTTTCCTGACTTTTTAATGATTGCCATTCTAACTGGTGTGAGATAGTATCTCATTGTGGTTTTGATTTGCATTTCTCTGATGGCCAGTGATGATGAGCATTTTTTCGTGTGTCTGTTGGCTGTATGCATGTCTTCTTTTGAGAAATGACTGTTCATAGCCCTTGCCCACTTTTTGATGGGGTTGTTTTTTTCTTGTAAATTTGTTTGAGTTCTTTGTAGGTTCTGGATATTAGCCCTTTGTCAGATGAGTAGATTGCAAAAATGTTCTCCCATTCTGTAGGTTGCCTGTTCACTCTGGTGGTAGTTTCTTTCGCTGTGCAGAAGCTCTTTAGTTTAATTAAATCCCATTTGTCAATTTTGGCTTTTGTTGCCATTGCTTTTGGTGTTTTAGACATGAAGTCCTTGCCCATGCCTATGTCCTGAATGGTATTACGTAGGTTTTCTTTTAGGGTTTTTATGGTATTAGGTCTAACATTTAAGTCTCTAATCCATCTTGAATTAATTTTCATATAAGGAGTAAGCAAAGGATCCAGTTTCAGCTTTCTACTTATGGCTAGCCAATTTTCCCAGCACCATTTATTCAATAGGGAATCCTTTCCCCATTTCTTGTTTTTCTCAGGTTTGCCAAAGATCAGATGGCTGTAGATGTGTGGTATTATTTCTGAGGACTCTGTTCTGTTCCATTGGTCTATATCTCTGTTTTGGTACCAGTACCATGCTGTTTTGGTTACTGTAGCCTTGTAGTATAGTTTGAAGTCAGGTAGCGTGATGCCTCCAGCTTTGTTCTTTTGACTTAGGATTGTCTTGGAGATGCGGGCTCTTTTTTGGTTCCATATGAACTTTAAGGCAGTTTTTTCCAATTCTGTGAAGAAAGTCATTGGTAGCTTGATGGGGATGGCATTGAATCTATAAATAACCTTGGGCAATATGGCCATTTTCACGATATTGATTCTTCCTATCCATGAACATGGCATGTTTTTCCATTTGTTTGTGTCCTCTTTTATTTCACTGAGCAGTGGTTTGTAGTTCTCCTTGAAGAGGTCCTTTACATCCCTTGTAAGTTGGATTCCTAGGTATTTTATTCTCTTTGAAGCAATTGTGAATGGAAGTTCATTCATGATTTGGCTCTGTGTTTGTCTGTTACTGGTGTATAGGAATGCTTGTGAGTTTTGCACATTGATTTTGTATCCTGAGACTTTGCTGAAGTTGCTTATCAGCTTAAGGAGATTTTGGGCTGAGACAATGGGGTTTTCTAAATATACAATCATGTCATCTGCAAACAGGGACAATTTGACTTCTTCTTTTCCTGTGCCCCAGAGATTCTGGTATGTTGTATTTTTGTTCTCATTGGTTTCAAAGAACATCTTTATTTCTGCCTTCATTTTGTTATGTACCCAGTAGTCATTCAGGAGCAGGTTGTTCAGTTTTCATGTAGTTGAGAGGTTTTGATTGAGTTTCTTAGTCCTGAGTTCTAGTTTGATTGCACTGTGGTCTGAGAGACAGTTTGTTATAATTTCTGTTCTTGTACATTTGCTGATGAGAGCTTTACTTCCAACTATGTGGTCAATTTTGGAATAAGTGCGATGTGGTGCTGAGAAGAATGTATAATCTGTTGATTTGGGGTGGAGAGTTCTGTAGATGTCTATTAGGTCTGTTTGGTGCAGAGTTGAGTTCAATTCCTGGATATCCTTGTTAACTTTCTATCTCATTGATCTGTCTAATGTTGACAGTGGAGTGTTGAAGTCTCCCATTATTATTGTATGGGAGTCTAAGTCTCTTTGTAAGTCTCTAAGGACTTGCTTTATGAATCTGGGTGCTCCTGTATTGGATGCATATATATTTAGGATAGTTAGCTTTTCCCAATGAATTGATCCCTTTACCATTATGTAATGGCCTTCTTTGTCTCTTTTGATCTTTGATGGTTTAAAGTCTGTTTTATCAAAGACTAGGATTGCAACCCCTGCTTTATTTTATTCTCCATTTGCTTGGTAGATCTTCCTCCATCCCTTTATTTTGAAACTATGTGTGTCTCTGCATGTGAGATGGGTCTCCTGTATACAGCAGACTCTTTATCCAGTTTGCCAGTCTGTGTCTTTTAATTGGACCATTTAGACCATTTACATTTAAGGTTAATATTGTTATGTGTGAACTTGATCTTGTCATTATGATATTAACTGGTTATTTTGCTCTTTAGTTGATGCAGTTTCTTCCTAGCATCGATGGTCTTTACATTTGGCCTGTTTTTGCAATGGCTGGTACCGGTTGTTCCTTTCCATGTTTAGTGCTTCCTTCAGGGTCTCTTGTAAGGCAGGCCTGGTGGTGACAAAATCTCTAAGCATTTGCTTATCTTTAAAGGATTTTATTTCTCCTTCACTTATGAAACTTAGTTTGGCTGGATATGAAATTCTAGGTTGAAAATTCTTTTCTTTAAGACTGTTGAATATTGGCCCCCACTCTCTTCTGACTTGTAGAGTTTCTGCCGAGAGATCTGCTGTTAGTCTGATGGGCTTCCCTTTGTGGGTAACTTGACCTTTCTCTCTGGCTGCTCTTAACAGTTTTTCCTTCATTTCAACTTTGGTGAATCTGACAATTATGTGTCTTGGAGTTGCTCTTCTCGAGGAGTATCTTTGTGGCGTTCTCTGTATTTCCTGAATTTGAATGTTGGACTGCCTTACTAGGTTGGGGAAGTTCTCCTGGATGATATCCTGAAGAGTGTTTTCCAACTTGGTTCCATTTTCCCCCTCACTTTCAGGCACCCCAATCAGATGTAGATTTGGTCTTTTCACATAATCCCATACTTCTTGAAGGCTTTATTCATTTCTTTTTCCACCTTTTTATTTAGACTTCTCTTCTCACTTCATTTCATTCATTTGATCCTCAATTGCTGATACTCTTTCTTCCAGTTGATCTAGTCGGTTACTGAAGCTTGTGCATTTCTCACGTATTTCTTGTGTCATGGTTTTTATCTCTGTCAGTTTATTTATGGCCTTCTCTGCATTGATTATTCTAGTTATCCATTCTTCCATTCTTTTTTCAAGATTTTTAGTTTCTTTGCACTGTGTACATAATTCCTCCGTTAGCTCTGAGAAGTTTGATGGACTGAAGCCTTCTTCTCTCAACTCGTCAAAGTCATTCTCCGTCCAGCTTTGATCCGTTGCTGGCAATGAGCTGCCTTCCTTTGGAGGGGGAGATGTGCTCTAATTTTTTGAATTTCCAGCTTTTCTGTCCTGCTTTTTCCCCATCTTTGTGGTTTTATCTGCCTTTGGTCTTTGATAATGGTGATGTACTGATGGGGTTTTGGTGTGGGTGTCCTTCTTGTTTGTTAGTATTCCTTCTAACAGTCAGGACCCTCAGCTGTAGGTCTGTTGGAGATTGCCTGAGGTCCACTCCAGACCCTGTTTGCCTGTGTATCAGCAGCAGAGGCTGCAGAAGATAGAATATTGCTGAACAGCAAATGTACCTGTCTGATTCTTGCTTTGGAAGCTTTGTCTCATGGGCATACCCCGCCGTGTGGTGTGTGGGGTGTCGGTCTGCCCCTAGTGGGGGATGTCTCCCAGTTAGGCTACTCAGGGGTCAGGGACCCACTTGAGCAGGCAGTCTGTCCATTCTCAGATCTCAACCTCCGTGTTGGGAGATCCACTGCTCTCTTCAAAGCTGTCAGACAGGGTCGTTTGCATCTGCAGAGGTTTCTGCTGCTTTTTTTTGTTGTTGTTTAGCTGTGCCCTGTCCCCAGAGGTGGAGTCTACAGAGACAGGCAGGCCTCCTTGAGCTGCTGTGGGCTCCACCCAGTTCAAGCTTCCTCGCGGCTTTGTTTACCTACTTAAGCCTCAGCAATGGTGGGCGCCCCTCCCCCAGCTTCGCTGCTGCCTTGACGTTAGATCGCAGACAACTGTCCTAGCAATGAGGGAGGTTCCGTGGGCGTGGGACCCTCCCAGTCAGGTGTGGGATATAATCTCCTGGTGTGCTGTTTGCTAAGACCCTTGGTAAAGTGCAGTATTGGGGTGGGAGTTACCCGATTTTCCAGGTGTTGTGTGTCTCAGTTCCCCTGGCTAGGAAAAGGGATTCCCTTCCCCCTTGCACTTCCCAGGTGAGGCGATGCCTCGCCCTGATTCAGCTCTCCCTGGTCGGACTGCAGCAGCTGACCAGCACTGATTGTCTGGCACTCCCTAGTGAGATAAACCCGGTACCTCAGTTGAAAATGCAGAAATCACCCATCTTCTGTGTTGCTGGCGCTGGGAGCTGGAGACTGGAGCTGTTCCTATTCGGCCATCTTGCTCCACACCTATTTTCTCATGTTTCTTAATGTACACTGCTTTTTTTTACAATTATAACTTTTTCTTTTTTTAAAATTTTACTTTAAGTTCTGGGATACATGTGCAGAATGTGCAGGTTTGTTACATAGGTATACATGTGCCATGGTGGCTTGCTGCACCTATCAACCCGTCATCTAGGTTTCATGCCCCACATGCATTAGGTATTTGTCCTAATGCTCTGCCTCCCACCCCCTGACAGGCCTGGTATGTGATGTTCCCCTCCCTGTATCCATGTGTTCTCATTGTTTAACTCCCACTTATAAGTAAGAACATGTAGTATTTTGTTTTCTGTTCCTGTGTTTTCTGTTCCTTTGCTGAGAATGATGGTTTCCAGCTTCATCCATGTCCCTGCAAAGGACACGAACTCACTGTTTTTTATGGCTGCATAGTATTCCATGGTGTATATATGCCACATTTTCTTTATCTAGTCTATCACTGATGCACATTTGGGTTGGTTCCAAGTCTGCTGTTGTAAATAGTGCTGCAATAAACATACGTGTGCATGTGTCTTTATAGTAGAATGATTTATAATTCTTTGGGTATATATCCCGTAATGGGACTGGCGGGTCAAATGGTATTTCTGGTTCTCAATCCTTGAGGAATGGCCACACTGTCTTCCACAATGGTTGAACTAATTTACACTTCCACCAACAGTGTAAAAGAGTTCCTTTCTCCACAGCCTTGTCAGCATCTGTTGTTTCCTTACTTTTTAATGATTGCCATTCTAACTGGAGTGAGATGGTATCTCATGTGGTTTTGATTTGCATTTCTCTAACGACCAGTGATGATGAGCTTTTTTTCATATGCCTGTTGGCTGCATAAATGTCTTATTTTGAGAAGTGGCTGTTCATATCCTTCACCCACTTTTTGATGAGTTTGTTTGTTTTTTTCTTGTAAATTTGTTTATGTTCCTTGTAGATTCTGGATTATAGCCCAATGGAACAGAATAGAGGCCTCAGAAATAACACCACACATCTACAACCAGCTGATCTTCAACAAACCTGACAAAATAAGCAATAGGGCTTTCCCTATTTAATAAATGGTGCTGGGAAAAAACTGGCTAGCCATATGCAGAAAACTGAAACTGGACCCCTTCCTTACACCTTATACAAAAATTAACTCAAAATGAATTGAAGACTTAAATGTAAAACCTAAAACCATAAAAACCCTAGAAGAAATCCTACGCAATACCATTCAGGACATAGGCATGGGCAAACACTTCATGACTAAAACACCAAAAGCAATTGCAACAAAACCAAAATTGACAAATAGGATCTAATTAAACTAAAGAGCTTCTGCACAGCAAAAGAAACTATCATCAGAGTGAACAGGTAACCTACAGAATGGGAGAAAATCCTTGCAATCTATCCATCTGACAAAGATGAAATAATTTCTAAGAAAATTTAAATTATAAAAAATTGACTCAAGGTATCAATTAACCACTAAAAGTTTTCAAAAGTAATCAACTGTCTTATTCAAAAGATATCAGGTCCCATTAATTTTATAGACAATTCTTATCAACTTTCAAGGAATACATTCTCCCCATGTTATATAAACTGTTCCAGAGAACATAAGAATTCATTTATGAGGCTAATAAAAACTTGATCACAAAAATGGAATAAAAACAGTGCAAAAAATTAAACCTTTCTCACGTATAAACATAGATACTAAAGTTCTGAAAACTGACAGTGCAAATTTAAAAATATACCAATGTATTAGTTTTCTATTGCTGTGTAACAAATAACCACACAATGTAGCGGTTTGAAACAACATTCATTTACTATCTCAGTTTCTGTAGTTCAGAAATTCAGACACAGCCTAACTAGATTCTCTGCTTAGGGTCTCATAGGCTGCAGTTAACTTGTTGGGCAGAGCTGGGTCCCATTTGAGTGTTGTAGTCTTCTTCCAAGCTCACAAGTTGTTGGCAGAACTCATTTTCTTGAAGCTGTGGAACTCATAGGGGCATGTTTCTTCAAGGCCAGCAGTAGAATCTCTCTAATCACTAGACCCTCTTTTAAAGAGCTTGCCTGAGTAGGTCAAGCCCACCCAGGAAATCTCTTTTAATTAACTCACTGTCAAATGAATAGGGACTTTAATTGCACCTGAAAAATCCCTTTGCTTTGCCAAATTCTATTGGTTAGAAGCAAGTTATATGTTCTACTCACACTCAAAGGGAGATGATTACATAAAGGCATGGATATCAGGGAGTGGGAATCACAGGGGCCATCTTAGAATTCTGTTTAGGACAACCAGTTAGAGTTTATCCCAGGAATAAGTAGAGTACATTCCGGTGATGCAAGGTGGTTAAACATAAAAAAGTCTATTAATCGTCGTCATTCTAGGTCTTAGCCTCTCCGCATGGCTTTTGCCCGCTTGCTCTGAGACTCGTGAAGCCAAAATGGGCTAGACTTTCCTATTTTCCACCCGCCTGTAGCCGCGTTGTTGTCACTCCATCACCATGTTCCAGGCACGCCTGGTCCAGGGATCTGTCCTGAAGAAGGGGTTGGAAGCACTCAAGGATCTCATCAACGACGCCTGCTGGGACATCAACTTGAGTGGTGTGAACCTGCAGAGCTTAGACTCGTCCCACGTCTCCTTGATGCAGTTCACCCTGCCGTCTGAGGGCTTTGACACTTACTGCTGCGACTGCAACCTGGCCATGGGCACGAACCTCAGTATTATATCCAAAATACTAAAATGCGCTGGCAATGAAGATATCGTCACACTAAGGACTGAAGATAGTGTGGATACCTTGGTGCTATTATTTGAAGCTTCAAATCAGGAGAAGTTTTCAGACTATGAAATTAAGTCGATGAATTTGGATGTTGAACAACTTGGAATTGCAGAACAAGAGTACCACTCCATAGCAAAGATGCCTTCTGATGAATTTTCATGTATATGTATATTATCTCAGTCATATTGGAGATGCTGTTGTAATTTCCTGTGTAAAAGATGGAATTAAATTTTCTGCAAGTGGAGACCTTGGAAATGGAAACAAATTGTCACAGGCAAGTACTGTCGATAAAGAGGAGGAAGCTGTTACCATGGGAATGAATGAACCAGTTCAGCTAACTTTTGCACTGAGGTACCTGAACTTCCTTACAAAAGCAACTCCACTCTCTTCAATGGTGGCACTCAATATGTCTGCAGACATACACCTTGTTGTAGACTATAAAATTGCTGATATGGGACACTTAAAGTACTACTTGGCTCCCAAGATCAAGGATGAAGAAGGACCTTAGACATTCTTAAAATTCAAGAAAATAAAACTAAGCTCTTTGAGAACTGCTTCTGAGATGCCAGCATATACTGAAGTCTTTTCTGCCACAAAATTTGTACCTCTAAGTACATATGTAGATATTGTTTTCTGTAAATAACCTTTTTCTCTATTCTCTGCAATTTGTTTAAAGAATAAAGTCCAAAGTCAGTCAGTCAGATCTGGTCTAGTTAACCTAGAAGTATTTTGTCTCTTAGAAATACTTGTGATTTTTATAATACAAAAGGGTCTTGACTCTTAATGCAGTTTTAAGAATTGTTTTTGAATTTAAATACAGTTACTTGAATTTCAAAAAAGTCTATTAATGTAATAAATATGCTATATTAACAGATAAAAGTAGAAATATCATATAGAATGATATAAAAAACATACTCAATAAAAGTCAATGCAGAAAAAAATCCTTTAGCAAATTCAGAAAAAAAGGTAACTTCTCTAACCTAATAAAAGTATCTATCACAATTTATGGGAAACATCATTTGAAAAACTGAAAACACGCCATAAAACTTAAGAACAAGACAGAGGTGGCTGCCATCTTTAAAAAAAATAGACTTTAATTTTTTAGAGCAATTTTAGGTTCACAGCAAAATTGAGCAGAAGGTACTGAGATGTCCCATGTAACCCCTTCACCCACATGTGCACAGTCTCCCCTTCTAGCAATATCCCCCCACCCCCAGCCCGCCAGAGAGTTACATTTGTTACAATTCATGAACCTACACTGACACATCATTATCACTTAAAGTTTGTAGTTTACATTAGGATTCACACTTGGTGTTGTACATTCTATGCGTTTAGGCAAGTACATGATGACATGTATTTACCGTTATAGTATCATACAGAGCAGTTTTGCTGCCCTAAAATTTCTCTGTGACCTGGCTATTCATCCCTTTCTTTCCTCTAAACCCTGGAAACCGCTGATTTTTTTACTGTCTTCATAGTTTTGCCTTCACAGAACATCAAAGAGTTGTAATTATACATTATAGATCCATTTCAGATTGGCTTCTTTCACTTAGTAATATGCATTTAAGCTTCATCCATGTCTTTCAATGGGTTGATAATTCATTGCTTCTTAAAACTGAATACTATTCCATTGTATGAACATAACACAGTTTATTCACTTACCTACAGAAGGATATCTTGGTTGCTTCCACGTTTTGGCAATTACGAATAAAGCTGCTGAAAACATTCATGTGCAGGTTTTTGTGTGGACATGTTTTCAACTCCTTTGGGTAAACACCAAGGAGCATGATTGCTGGATCATATGGTAAGAGAATGTTTTGTAAGAAACTGCCAAATATTTTCTAAAATGGATGTAACCCTTTGCAGTTCAATCAGCAGTGAATGAGAATTCCTGTTGCTCCAGATTCTTACCAGCATTTGGTGTTGCCAGTGTTTTGGATTGTCGCTATTTTAATAGGCATGTAGTGCTATCTCAATGTTGTTTTAATTTGCATCTCTCTGAAGACATATTACATGGAGCATCTTTTCAAGTGTGTATTTGCGATCTATGTATCTTTGTTGGTAAGGTTTCTGTTAAAGTCTTGACCCATTTTTAAAAATCAGGTTGTTCATTTTCTTATTGTTAAATTTTAAAAGTTCTTTGTATATTTTAGATAACAGTTCTTTATCAAGTGTGTCTTTTGAAGATATTTTCTCCCAGACTGTGACTTGTCTTTTCACTCTCTTGACAGTATATTTTGCAGAGCATAAAATTTTAATTTTAATTAGGTCCAAGTTATCAATTCTTTCTTGCATGGAGTGTGCTTTCTGTGTCATATTTAAAAAGTCATCACCAAACCCAAGGTCATCTAACTTTTTTCCTAAGTTATGTTCTAGGAATTTTATAGTTTTGTGTCTTACATTTAAATCTTTAATTGATTTTAATTGTTGTGAAGAATGTAAGGTTTCAGTCTAGATTGACTTCTTTTGCATGTGGATGTCCAGTTGTTTCAGCAACATTTGTTGAAAAGACTATCGCTGCTCCATTGAATTGCCTTTGTTCTTTTGTCAACTATCAGTTGACTATATTGACGGGAGTCTATTTCTGGGCTTTCTATTCTGTTTCATTGATCTATTTGTCTATACTTCTACCAACACTATACTGTCTTGATTACTGTAGCTTTATAGTAAGTCTTAAAGTTGGGTAGTGTCAGTTCTTGAATTTTTTTCTTCTTCAACATTGTGTTGCTATTCTGTTTTTGGATTTTTTTTTTCTTCTCCATATAAACTTTAGAATCAGTTTCTCAATATTCGCAAAAATAATTTGCTGGGATTTTGATTGGGATTTCATTGAATCTGTAGATCACGTTGAGAAGAACTGATATCACAATTGCCACAAAAAGAGTAAAATACCTAGGAATACAGCTAACTAAGGAGGTGGAAGATTTCTACAAAGGGAACTACAAAACACTGTTCAAAGAAATCAGAAATGACACAAATACATGGAAAAACATTCCATGCTCATGGATAGGAAGAAACAATGTTGTAAAAATGGCCACACTGCCCAAAGCAATTTATAGATTCAATGATATTTCTATTAAGCTGCCATTGAGATTCTTCAGTGAACTAGAAAAAACTATTTTAAAATTAATGTAGAACCAAAGAAGAGCCTGAATAGCCAAGGCAATCTTAAACCAGCATATCTTTTACATATTTTGTTAGATTTGTACCTAAGAATTTCATTTTGTGACGGTGTTAATGTAAATAGCAGTGTATTTTTTTTTTCTTCAAATTCCACTTGTTCCTTCCTGGGTTATAGGAAAGCATACTTTTGTATATTAATCTTATATCCTGCAACCTTGCTGTAATCACTTTTTAGTTCAAGGAGATTTTAAAAATAAATTCTTTAGAGTTTCTCCATAGACAATTGTGTTATCTACAGACAAACACACTTTTATGTTTTCTTTCCCTATCAGAATGTTTTATTTCCTTTTCTTGTCTTATTGCATTAGGTAGGACTTACAGTACAATGTAAAAAGGGAATGGTGAGAGGGGACATTTTTGCCTTCTTCTTTTTTAAAATTTACTTTTTATTTTTATTTTTGTGGGTACATTGTACATGTATATATTTATACAGCACATAAGATATTTTGGTACAGGCATGCAATGTGTAATAATCACATCGTGGAAAACTAGGTATCCATCCCCTCAAGTTTTTATCTTTTGTGTTACAAACAACCCAATTCTTGTCTTGTTCTTGAGCTTATTGGGAAAGCTTTGAGTTTCTCACCATTATGTATATTAGCTGTCAGTTTTTGTAGATTTTCTTTATCAAGTTGAGGAAGATTCTCTCCATTCCTAGTTTATTGACAGCTTCTAATCATGAATGGATGTTGGATTTTGTCAAATGCTTTTCTGCATCTATTTATGTGATCATGTGATTTTTCTTCTTTAGCTTGTTGATTTAATGCATTACATTAATTGAGTTTTGAATGTTGAACCAAACTCTCATACCTGGGATAAGTCCCACTTAGTCATGGTGTATAATTCTTTTTGTACATTGTTAGACTCGACTTATTAACATTTTGTTGAGGACTTTTGCAGCTGTGTTCATGAGATATGTTGGTCCGTGTTTGTCTTTTCTTTTGGTATTAAGGTAATGCTGGCCTCACAGAACGAATTAGGAAGAATTCTTTTTACTTCTGTCTGCTGAAAGAGATGATATAGAACTGATATTATTTCTCTTTTAATGTTTGGTAGAATTTACTTGTGAACTCATCTGGGCCTCATGATTTCCATTTTGAAAGAATTAAGTATTTATTCAATTTATTTGATAGACAATAAACATATTCATATTGCGTATTTCTTCTTGTGTAAGTTTTGGCAGACTGTTTCTTTCAAAGAATTGTTCTACTTCATCTCAGTTATCCAATTTGTGGCCATAGAACTGTTCCAAGTATGCATTTATTATCCTTTTAATGTGCATTGGAGCTATAGTGATATCCCCTCTTTCATTTCTAATGTTAGTAATTTGTATCTTCTCTTTTTTTCTTGGTTAACCTGGCTAGAGGCTTATCAATTTTATTGATATTTTTAAAGAAAAAGCTTTTAGTTTCATTGATTTTTAAAATTGATTTTCTATTTTCAATTTCATTGATTTGTTCTCTAATTTTTATTATTTCTTTTCTTCTACTTACTTTGAAGTGAATTTGCTCTTCTTTTCTTTAGTTTGCTAAGGCAAAAATTATTGATTTTAGATTATTGATTTTTAAATTTTTCTTTTTTTTAATTATAAAGTTCTAGGGTACATGTGCAGGTTTGTTACATATGTATACATGTGCCATGTTGGTGTGCTGCACCCATTAACTCGTCATTTACATTAGGTATATCTCCTAATGCTATCCCTCTTCCCTCCCCCCACCCCACAACAGGTGCTGGTGTGTGGTGTTCCCTGCTCTGTGTCCAAGTGTTCTCATTGTTCAATTCCCACCTATGAGTGAGAACATGTGGTGCTTGGTTTTCTGTCCTTGCGATAGTTTGCTGAGAATGATGGTTTCCAGCTGCATCCATGTCCCTACAAAGGACTTGAACTCATCCTTTTTTATGGTTGCATAGTATTCCATGGTGTATATGTGCCACATTTTCTTAATCCAGTCTATCATTGATGGACATTTGGGTTTGTTCCAAGTCTTTGCTATTGTGAATAGTGCCACAATAAACATGCGTGTGCATGTGTCTTTATAGCAGCATGATTTATAATCCTTTGGGTATATACCCAGTAATGGGATGGCTGGGTCAAATGGTATTTCTAGTTCTAGATCCTTGAGGAATCACCACACTGTCTTACACAATGGTTGAACTAGTTTACAGCCCCACCAATGGTGTAAAAGTGTTCCTATTTCTCCACCTCTCCAGCACCTATTGTTTCCTAACTTTTTAATGATTTTTATTCTTTTCTTCTATATGCACTCAATGCTATAAATTTCCCTCTGTGCACTGCTTTTTCTACATCCCACAACTTTTGGATAAGTTGTTTTTTCATTTTTATTTATTTCAAAATATTTTAAAATTTCTCTTGATAATTATTCTTTGATCCATGTGTTATTTAGAAGTGTGTTGTTTAATCTCTTAAGTATTTTGGGATATTCTAGCTATCTTTCTGTTATTAATTTCTGTCTGAGAGCAGATATTATATGATGTCTATTTTTAAAATCTGTGTTTTATGGCCCAGAATATGGTCTATTTTGGTGAATGTTCTATATGAATTTGAAAATAATGTATATTCTGCTCTGGTTGGATGAAGTATTCTATAAGTATCAGTTAGATTCAGTTGGCTGATGTTGTTGTTAAGTTCAGTTATGACCTTACTGATTTTCTGTCTGCTTAATCTGTCCATTTCTGATAGGAGTGTATTGAAATCTCCAAATATAATAGTAGATTTGTGTATTTCTCCTTGTAGTTCTATTAATTTTTGCCTTATGTATTCTGGTGCTCTGTTGTTAGGTGCATACACATTACAGATTGTTATTAGTCTTAGAGAACTGATCCCTTTATCATTATGTAATACCCCTCTTTATCCCTGATAACTTTCCTTACATGAAATATACTGTGTATGAAATTAATGTAGCTAATCTTACTTTCTTTTCATTAGTGTTAGCATGGTGTATCTTTCTCCATTCATTTACTTTTACCCTATATATGTCTTTAGATTTAAAGTGGGTTTCTTATAGACAATATATAGTTAATTTGGGATTTTTGATGTTCTCTGACAATCTCTTTTCATTGATGCATTTAGGTGGTTTATGTTCAAAGTGTTTACTGATATAGTTACATTAAGATCTGTCACATTTGTTATTGATTCTATTTGCTGCCCTTATTCTTTGTTCCTTATTTTTGACTTCCACTATTTTTCAGCCTTTTGTGGTTTTGAGCATTTAATATGACTCAATTTTCTCTCCTTTTAAAGCATATCAGTTGTACTTCCTTTTCTACTTTTTTTAGTGATTGTCTTAGATTTTACAGCATTCATTTACAACTAATCCAATTCCACTTTCAAATAACACCATACTGCTTCATGGTTATACTAGTATTTTATAATAAGAAAATAATCCCAATTCTTCCCTCCTATCCCTTGTATCATTGCTGTCATTCACTTCACTTACACATAAGCATATATATAATACATTGCTGCTGTTATCATTTCAAAGTATCCATTAAGTCAAGATTAGATTAATCAAGATAAGATTAAGACAAATCAAAGTTTTTGTTTTACCTCAACTTATTTCTTCTCTGATGTTTTTCCTTTTTAGTATAGATCTGAGTTTCTGACCTATATTGTTCTCCTTCTCTCTAAATAACTTCTTTTAATATTTCTTGCAAGGAATGTCTACTGGTGACATTTCCCTCAATATTTGTTTGTCTAAGAAAGTCATTTTTTATCCTTCACTTTTGAAGGATAATTTCTCGGGGTACAGAATTCTAGGTTGGCAGAGTTGTTTTCCTCTCAATAATGTAAATGTTTCACTTCACTCTTGTCTTATTTGCATGGTTTCTGAGGAGAAATCAGATGTAATTATGATTTTTGCTCCTCTATAGGTAAGTTGTTTTTTTTTCTCTAGCTGCTTCCAGAATTTTTTCTTTATCTTTTATTTTCTGTAGTTTGAATATGATATGCCCATGTGTAGCTTTTGGGAGGCATTTATCCCATTTCATATTCTCTGAGCTTCCTGGGTCTGTGGTTTGTTGTGACATTAATTTGGAGAAATTTCATTACTGTTTTAAAAATTTCTTCTGCTTCTTTCTCTCTTTATTTTCCTTCTGGTATTCCTAGTATGGGCATGTTACACCTTTTGTGGTTGTCCCACAGTTTTGGGATATTCTGTTCTGCTTTTTTCAGTCTTTTTTCTCCTTCCCTTTCAATTTGGGAGGTTTCTATTGAGATATCCTCAAGTTCAGAGATTCTTTCCTCAGCCATGTCCAGTCTATTAATAAGCCCATCCTTCTACTTATAAACACTTTTCTTAGAAATATAATTAACTTCTTTGAATTTAACCAGTGATTTCCAAATCTGTTCCTCCACCCCCACTGTCACCCTTAAGCTCCAGGCCTATCTATTCAATTGCTTGTTAGAGATATCCTCATGGATTTCAAAACATGCAAACTAAACTTATTATCTTATTCTACAGATCTTCTCTTACTAATGTATTTGCTAACTCTGTTAGTGAAACCACCCTTTACTCTATTAAACAAGCCAGAGTTCCCTGGAAGCCATCCTAGACCAATATTTCCCAAACCTGTAGTTCCAGGCAAACCTACCAGAACACGATATTAATATGTGTTATGTAAAAATTAAAGTTATTTGATAAAATAAAATTTTGAACTACTGGATTAAACAAAAATAAGCAGATTTCCCCCTGTCAAATTGGTTATCAGAGCTCTTGTCATTCTAGTGTTCACCTAAGAGAGTGACACTGTGTTTCTCAAACCTTTGTTATGTCAGAACCCAATTTGTAAATAAAATATCTTGCTGGACTAACTTTTTAGGATTTTAGGATATGTTTTCCTTTCTTCGCCTCCCTCACCCCTGAATAATCACTGATTTTTTTGAATTTATTGTTTAAATATCATGGGACTTCTCCATTTAATGGCCACTGACCTTTGTATATTCAGTCTTATTCCCTTTTTCTCAACCCTTTCTCCATACAGTTGCCAGTGACCCTAGTTACAAAACTGAAATGTGTTAGTCTCCTGCTTAAAGCACTTCGATAGACCACCATTTCAGTGTAAAGTTCGAAGTTCCTTAGTTTAACAAGATCACTTAGTTATTAGCTCCAATGTTCCTGCTCCTTCTCAGTGCTTTCCACCCCAGTGATAGTAAATCATCTGATGGGTTCCAAGATACACTACCCCAAAATATGTCATCTTGTCATTTGAGAAAACAGCAGAAGCAAGAAGATCACTTTCACACTTCTCTTTCCCTTCTCCCCTAAAACAGGCCATAAAACCCTCATTTTAGAGGTACTTTCCTGGATTAGTCAGGGTTCTCCAGAGAAACGAGTCAATAAAAGGTATATATAGAGAAAGAGAGAGATAGATAAGAGGGAGATTTATTATGGGAACTGGCTCATCTAATTATGGAGGTTGAGAAGTCTCACAATATACTGTCTGCAAGCTGGAGAACCAGGGAGTCTGGTGGTGTCATTCACTCTAAATCCAAGATCCTGAGAACCAAGGGATCCAACAGTGTAATTCTCAGTCCAAGACTGAAGACTTGAGAAACTGGGGTCCTGCTTGTGTAAATCCCAGAATCCAAAGACCTGAGAACTTGGATTTCTGATGATTGAGGACAGAAGAAGATGAATGTTCCAGCTCCAGAAGAGAGAGAAAGTTTATACCTTCCTCTGCCTTTTTGCTCTATCTGGGATCTCAATGGATCAGATGATGCCCACTCACACTGGTGGGGGCAGATCTTCTTTAGTTGATCTATTGATTGAGATACTAATCTCTTATGGAAACACCCTCACAGACCTACGCAGAAATAATGTTTTACTAGCTATCTGGGTATCCCTGAACACAGTTAAATTGATACCTAAAATTAACTATCACAGCTCCTTATACCCAGAAGAAAGGAATATTCTTTTCTCTGAAGACATAGGGACTCAGAAAAGAGTCTGAACGAACAGGTCTTGTTAAGTTTCTCCTGGTTTATTACCATTAGATCATACCCTTTTGTCCTCTAATCATATTTCTCCATGACTACTTCTTCATCAAACCTCGTATTAAAATGCACAAGTTCAACTGTTACTTTATGTCATTTCCTTATTAAGGCTCCCATATCACATAAAACTTATATGAAACAAATTTGTATGCTTTTCTCTTGTTAATCTCTTTTGGTATAGGGCCCACAGCCACGAACCTAAGATGGGTAGAGGATAAGTTATTTTTCCTCTCCTACACATCTATAGCTCACTATGTATCACCCAGCATTCATTTTCTCTGTACTATACTCTGCCTATAAGTTCACACATTATATAGTATGTCCAAGGATAATGAATTTCATTTGCTGGACTGGATTTTAAAATCTAATTGAGAAACCAATAATAGGTTTGAAATAAGTAGCAAATAAAATATGAGTATTAGCCTTATGGATGGGCTTATTTCCAGGTCTTGGTCCTTGTAACTGAACCCTGTGCATTTGTGTAATGAGTTCTGATAAGGGCTTCTCATCAGAAACTTGTGTTATTCTCTGTTTGATTAAAAAACATATCAACATCACGTATGCTCTATTTTTCTATAACTGGCTGCAAATATGATTCATCTAGTCTTTGCCAAAATATTCTTTATGGCTCTCTTCTTATTACAGTGAAGTCATATTGACATTAAAAACTCTGATAACTTTAATTGCGTTAAAATTAAGAATTTTTGTCCATAGAAGGATACCAGTAAGAGAGCATAAAGACAAGCCACAGAGTGGTAAGAGACATTTGCAAAATATATAACTGACAAAGGATTGTATCCAGAATACACAAATAGCTCCTACAAATCAACAGAAAAAAGACAGACAGCCCAATAGAAAAATGAGCAAAGATTCAAACTAGCACTTAACAAAAGAAGCAATTCAAATGGCCAATAAATAAGAAAAAGTGCTCAACACTGTTAGTAATCAGGAAAACACAGACTAAAATCCCAATAAGATATCATGAAACCATCCCTATAAACTTTATAAAATTAATCAAGGAAGGAGAGAGAGGGAGACAAATAAACCAAGCTTGCAGCACGTTTGGCCTTAATCATGAGGTTAATTTGCTCTCTGACCTATTTCCTCATAGTGTTTGGTGCCTATTGTCCTAGGATCCCATAGACCCTAGATCATAGTTCCTCTTAACTGTTCTATAGATAATGACTTGAATGTCATGAAATATTAAGTTTTCTCTTTGAGATATTCCTTCAGGTCTTGCCTATTGATGAAACTACTGGCTCAGCTGATCTGAAGGACCTCACTAATACCAGGAGATCTGAAAGACCCCACTGACACCAGCTAGTTTGAACAATCCCACAAGGAACTGACTCAGCAAAGAATGCAGTTTCCAAATCCTGATGATTTCAACCATCTTGCCCTGACCAATCAATGACCTCAATTTTCCAGCCCCTCCCCATCCACGATCCTCTTAAAAACTCCAGCCCAGATTTCCTCAGGGAGATGGATTTGAGGATCTCTCCCATCTCCTCACTCAGCATCCTGCTGTCATTAAACTCTCTGCTGCAAACCCTATTGTCTCAGTGTAATGGATCTGTTACTATGCAATGGGCATATGAGTCTGTTGGTCTTATAGTAATTGTGTTTAAAATTTAGCCCATCAGAATGCCTAAAGCTAAAAAAGGCTGATAATACCAAGCTTTAGTGAGACCATGGGAGAAAAATAACTTTTAGACATTGCTTGTGAAACTGTAAGTTGGTACAACCACTTTGGAAAACTGTTTGGCAATATTTGCTAAAGCTGAACATATAAACTGATGACTTAACGATAGTACACATGGGTATAAATCCATCAGGAAGGCATATTTAAATACATCAAGACATGTACAAGAATGTTCATAAAAGCCCAAAATTGGAAGCAAGGCAAATGTTGGCTAATAGTAGAATGGATAAATGAAGTGTGAAATAGTCATGATAGTACAGTATTTCAATAGTAACTATGGAATACTATACAGCAATGAACACAAACAATATCAACACATTAGATCAATTTCACAAACATAATGCTGAGAGATGAAGCTGACACCAAAGAATGCAAAGAATTCCATTTAAATACATTTCAGAGAGAGATTAAACTCATATTTAATATTTTGGTATATGTATATATGTGGTAAAACTATAAGGAAAAGCAATGAATGATGACCATAAAAATCAAAATAACGGTTACTTTTAAAGGAGGAAGGAGGTTGTGATTGGGAGAGCACATGGAGTCGTGGAAAGGAGACTGATGGCGTGTAGGAAATGTTCTGTTTCTTGGCCTGGATATTGATGACACTGGTATTCATTAAAAAACAATTTCTTAAACTGTACATTATCATTATACGTTCTTTTAAAATTTGTATTTTATTTCATAGTAAACAAGCCTCAAGGCCAGGTATGGTGGCTAATGCCTATAATTCCAACATATTAGGAGGCCCAGGCGGGAGGATTGCTTGAGCTCAGGAGTTTGAGACCAGCCTGGGCAACATAGTGAGACTGAATCTCTACAAAAACATAAAAAAATTAGCTGGGTGTGGTGTGGTGGTGCATGCCTGTAGTCCCAGTTACTTGGGAGGCCAAGGCAGGAAGATCACTTGAGTTCGGGAGATCAAGGCTGCAGTGAGCCATGATCATGCCACTATACTCCAGTCTGGGTGACGGAGCAGAACCCTGTCTCAAAACAGAAAAGTTTCAAAATACTAATACCTAGGCTCTACCACAATTCAACTGTAGCAGAATATCTGGGCTAAGGTAAGGTATTTTGAAAAAAAACTCTTATGTGACTCTAATAAGCAGCCAGGGTTGAGAACTACTGATCCAGAGGATGATTAAACTTTCTCAAATATCAGTTTTTCATCTTTTGATGAAAAACTTAACTCATGATTAAGGTGAGTTCCAAATATGATAATTCCACAATATTAATAAAAATCCTTCTCATACTTATTAGTGATGTCTTCACATGTTTGTATCTTGCTTCCTCCTGCACACACTTTGAGGGCAGGGGCTAGTCTCATACCTGTATGTACCACACCCTGTAACACAGTACTTATTGGTAAACTAATTTAATATGTATCTAGAATGTCCCCAAAAGCTGCACACCAAACATATGAATCAACTTAGAGAGCTGAGCACTATGGGAAATATTGAGCAAGTGAGCAGAAAGAGGAGTGAAATGGGAGAAGCAGTGATATGGTTCGGTTCAGTGTCCCCACTGAAATCTCATATTGAATTGTTATCTCCATGTGTCAGGGGAGGAGCCTGGTGGGAGGTAATTGGATCTTGGGGGTGGATTTCCCCCTTGCTGTTCTCATAACAATAAGTGAGTTCTCATGAGATCTGATGGTTTAAAAGTGTATGGCACTTCTCCCTTTGCTCTCTCTCTCCTGCTTTGCCATGGTAAGACGTGCTTACTTCCCCTTCGCTTTCCGCCATGACTAAGTTTCCTAAGGCCTCCCAGCCATACTTCCTGGTAGGCCTGCAGAACTGTGAGTTAATTAAACCTATTTCCTTCATAAATTACCCAGTCTCAGGTAGTTCTTTATAGAAGTGTGAGAAGAGACTAATACAAGCATTTCAGGAAGTTGCATCCTCCTTTGCCAGTTCTTCCTCTCTTTTGAAGAGCCACTTAGCAAAGAAACCCCACCCCTGAGAGGACAGTCTCTACCAGCTCCTTCTGTGAGACAGGGTTTCATGCTCTTAGATTTCTTCTTGCCTCTTCTGAGAGCCAATTAAAGCAAAACTATGCCAGAGAAACAGAGAAATTCAAAGAGACTCATAGAGGTATGATTTCAGAAGAATGGCCTTAAGCTTCCAGCCAAGTTAGGTAGAATCCTATCCAAAAGCTCTTCATTGAAACCTTTAGGGGCAAAACTGTCTACCAACTACAGGTATTTTCATGAGGGATGCTTTGAAGAGACTCCTTTCCCATATCCCAAAGTATTTTGTGGCTCAGAACAAAACTGGCCAAAATTCAAAGTGGCATCTTGACTGGGGCCTCCCTCTAGGTGGAGTTCTTCCTATTCTGAGGAACCTAATCATCTAATAGGAGCTATGGTGTTAATGACCAACAGGGCTATATAACTTATTCTTTCAAGATGAATGCCATTGACATTTGAACAGCTGCCTTCAATATGGTACAATCAGAGGAGTGACAAGATTTGGAAAGTTCAGATACTAGGACAGTCTGGTGAATCCAAAAAATCTTTTGTGAGGAGGCGTCAGGACACCTCAAACCACACTATTTAGCTCTGGGTGCCCACAGGCTGATTCTACACTAAGAAAGCAACTGGGGACACAGCCAGCTCTTTATTTGAAAATTTGTGTATAAATAACCTACCTCTTAACTCCTATCACGTAACCAGTCCAACTCTTCACTTCCAACTAGCCTGGGCATTTAACAGGCTGGGTCATTCCATCTCTTCACATGCCTTTGTCCCTGTCTAGAACTGCCCATCTTTCTTCTCCCCCGTACCCTGACCTTATCCAAATATCTTCTTCAAAGTCGAATTCCTGCCCTCCTCTTTCATAAACTCTTACAGACCTTTATCAGTTTCCTTCTTTAAATTCTAGTTTTTATTGTCTGATTAATTATTTTGTCCATGAACTTTAAAAATATTTTCTGAGCACTCTAGACTATACAGAAAAACTGTGTCTCAATGGAAAACATGCATTGACTAGAGAAAGAGTCATCAAACTTTTTCTTCAAAAGAACAAGATCATAAATATTTTAGGCTTTGAAGGCCATAGTATCTCTGTCGCAACTACTCCACTCTAGCATTATAGTGTGAAAGCAGCCATACAGAATACATAACTGAGAAGGCGTATCTGTGTTCAAATAAAACTTTATTTACAAAAACAGGCATGGGGCTAGATTTCATCTGTGAGAGCCTTAGTTTGCTGATGCTCTGGTCTAGCTGACATTCCTTCAGGTTATCTGATTCTGATTTGATGGGAGCTATTTTACAGCTCCCTAAATTATAGATAACTGATAGCAATGCAAAATAATTCTTATTTATAGACATGCAAATTCTGTCCTCTCGTAGGGGTTTAATTGACTCCCTTCTCCTACTGTGGAAGAAGTCAGTTTAGTCTCCATTTGCACATTCATTTCAATATTCCTGAAATATATATATATATATGTCTGTTCTTTGTGTTCTCCTTTGAATTGGTTATAACATCTGACTTGTCCCTCATTATGAGTTAAATCAAACTTTTAAAATATGCTAAGTTTTACATCTTTATGAGAATTGAAGGTTTACCATTTTTTAAAAAATTATCTTCAATAGGGCAGATACCATTCTGGAACGGAAATAGAGGTTGTATCAAATGAAATAAGGCATAGTTTCTGTCTTGTTAATTCTCTTTGAACCCCATCAGAATAGTAACTTCCTTAAGGGCAGAAACACCTTGTATCTCATTCAATGAGGACTTGCTTGTTAATTGCTTATTGGGTTAATTTCGTTCTATACAATTTTTTTCCTTTTCTGCTCCAAACCAAATAGTTGCTGTGTTGCGATGAGAAGGTAAAAGGATTTCATTTTAGAATGCAGTTAGCAAAGCTTTGGGGAGCTCAGAAAAACAGTTCCTCCAATCAAGGGCTTAACATTACTGGAACCATGAACATTTTTGGCCATGGAGGAAATGAATATCACATTCTTGCCAGCTCAAATGTACAAAATTAAACTCTGTGGTTTTATCTATTTTTTAGATTTTCGAGAAAGAACAAAAGGCTGACTAAACCTTCCTTTCATCCTTGCCAACAAAATTCTTTACACTTATATAGTATATTTCTATTTCATTTGAGGTGCTTTAAATGCCTAGAAAATGCTTAACCTTACAACCACCTTGGGATTTCTATGGGAATCATCTATCCCCGTTTTGTCAAAAATGAAACTGAGGAGGATGCCTCATGAGATTTTCCCAGAGTAGCACAGAAGGCTATAGAAAAGGCATAGAGAACTCTTGAATCCCAGACCAGTCCCCAGAACTCAGGCTGGCACACACGATAACCTTCACAGCCCTATACCTTATAGCCATTGGAAAATGCTAAGCTTTTTGCTAGTGGATGTGGAAAAGGCATGACCTAAAAATTCTCATAAAACTCCAAATTTTTATAAAATCCTTGGGAATTTATATGAATTTTCAAATTAATTAGTGTTCTGCTTATCAGCACTTTAGTATAACTACCATTTACTCTGAAAATGTCACAGTCCCCCACAGCTCCACTAATAATAGTGTTCTGGCTGGAGATCTAAGCTGAGTTTTAATCTGATTTCGGTATGTTAAATATAAATTGTTATGTCCACACAAATTTGTATATGTGAGTGTTCATGTCAGCATTACACATACTAGCCAAAATGTAGAAATAACCAAAATGTCCATAGACTAATGAAATGTCCGTAGACTAATGATAAACAGAACTACATCTTGCATGACTCCATTTGTATGGAATGGAATTTGACTATGCTATGAAATGTTCAGAAAAGGCAAATCTATATGACAGAAAGTAGATTGTTGGTTGCCTAGGGCTGGGTGTGGGAATGGAAAGTGATGGCTAACAGGTATTGGTTTGTTTTCGGGGCGATGGAAATGTTCTAAAATTGGATTTTGATGGTGGTTGCGAAAGTCTGTAAATATACTAACAATCATTGATGTGGAACACTTAAAATGGATGAATTTTATGGTATGTGAGCTATACCTCAATAAAGTTCATAATAAATAAATACATTGCTACATGACTCCCCCACATATACCTCTACCCCTGACTGCTCCACAAGAATACCATAGAAACAAACTGCCTTGAAAGGACACCAGGAATAATTTTATATAATTTTAAGTTTGACTTTCAGGACAATAATATAGGTGTCATGAGATTCAAAACTTCAATATTGTGATCTGAGGGTAATTTCACCACAGGTGTGCAGCTTAACAGGGTGTTAATTGGGAAGCCCATGAACACCTCCTCCGCAGGCAGCCCAGAAAGCTGTGCCAACATTGCTGGTGAATAGAATAATTCAAGAGCCAAATTCATGATCAAAAATAAAGCAAAATTTAACTTGCTTTTATACTGAAGCCATTACCACACAAAATGACTTAATGCCCATTTTAATTGGAGCTAAAGGCTTCTTGACTTCACCACTAATCAGAACCACTTCAGGTTTTGGAAATATTTCTGTACTGTGGAAGGAAAATAAAAGAGCCAAATTTAGGCCTGAGGTTTTCTAACAGAAGTAACTTCCCTACATTCAGCAGGTTGGTTTATTTAGAATGAGTACTAAAAGGTCTTGCTGATTCCCCGGGGGATTGGATGTCCAAGGTTTCTACAGATAATAACAGAAGCACAGCTAGCTGAGAATGTAGTTTGCTTCTCTGATAATATCCATTGCTTCTCTCGAACTCCCAGCCCCCAGCTAATGGGGTAGGGGATGGTTACCTTCTCTTTGGGAAGGCATCTAACACTCTGTGGAGCCAGGAGAGCTCTTGACCAGAAACTAACATTCTATTTAAGGCCACAGGGCTTGAATCCTATATCTTTAACTTGCCCTGGACATCCATTCCCTTCCTCTCCTAGGAAGACTCCAAGAAACAAGCAATCCATTACTCTTCAAGGACAAAAGCCACTGGTTCAACAATAACATAATTTTGAAAAGCCTTGATGTCTTTTTCTAGGTAGAAGAGGAAAAGCCATTTTTTATATGTACATAAAAACAAGAAATAAAAAGCTTCTGAGTCATTTTATTAACCAAAATAGCTTTCCGAGAACCCTTGTCCAATCCAAAAGGTAATGGACAGCAATTTTGTTCTTTTTCAAATCTCTTAATACTTAAGTGCATCATACGCCTAAGGAAAACAGAAATTTTCTTTTTTTATATCCAACAATATGTGTAGGAAAAAAGAAATCTAAAACAAAACACGAAACTAAAAAGGCATGGCTAGACTTCAAAAAAGTACCAAACTTGCTCTATGGAAAAGGCAGTGTTTTCCCAAAAACATTTCCAATCACTACATCCCAACATACCATTGCATAAAAGCATTAAGTCTTAAATCCCTACAACCAACCAACCTCTTTGAAAACACTGAAAAATTGTCCTGTTCTTGGCCTAATGCCAAGTACAATTTGACATATTGAAATGTGCTAAAACAGTCTCTTAGCATTTGCTATGAATGATTTGAACCACATCATTTAATGAGATCCATAAAAAGAAAATCTCACTTCAGGCATAAGAAATGAAATACTGTTCTAACTTTTTCGATGTCCAGATTGGAGTAAACTCTTTGGTGTTCAACTTGTTCTGCTTTATCTTGGTACTATTTTGCATAGAAGATAGGAAATTTAGACCTAGCCCACTGCAAAAGCAGCACAAATCTAGAGCAATTTTTCCAGTGTGTTTCACAGGACAAAGTTAAACATGTTTCTTTAATATAGAACTTCTCAGAACCTTTAATATGACCATGTCATTGTGAATCTCTAAGGTGATTATATATTGCAGCATGTCCTTCTTTAACCATGGTCTCCTTTTCTACAGAAAATATTACACGGTAACACTGTGAGGGCTACACTTCAAGAAATATAATGGAATAATTTTAAGGGACTTGAGTTTCAAGTTGGTCAACTGGGATCGTAAAGATAAGCCACTTGACTTTTCAGTGCCTTCTATTCCATCCTTTTCAAAGTTTGGTCTCCTTTCTGTGAATTTCCAGGGATTTAAAAAAATTAAATGAAATTATATGAAAGTATTTTGAAAAGTTAAAAATGTAACCCAAATGTGAGGCATCATTTCAATATCTGTTACCCCATACTGCTAACACCCACCACCATTATTCCTTCTTAAAAGTTTTAAGAATTCAAAATGAGATCAAAGTAATGCAGTTTAAAAGTAAAACTCAATATGATTTAAATACAAGGTAAGTATCTCTTTTTTTTAAGAGACAGGGTCTTGCTTTATGAGTCAGGCTGGAGTGCAGTGGTGGGATTATAGCTCACTGCAACCTCCCCCTCCCAGGCTTAAGCAATCCTCTCGCCTCAGCCTCCCAGGTAGCTGGGACTACGGGTACCTTCCACCATGCCCGGCTAATTTGTTAAAACTTTTTTAGAGACGAGGGTCTCACTATGTTGCACAGGTTTGTCTTAAACTCCTGGTGTCAAGCAGTTCTCCTACCTCAGCCTCCTAAAGTGCTGGGATTACAGGCGTGAGCCACTGCGCCTGGCCAGATGAGTGTCTTTATAATAGTTTAAAAAGTTAGAGCTCAAAGGGAAAATCAAGGGATACTGAATTTCATCTCTTGGCTCAGTGTGTAAGCACTTATATTTTGACATTAATTTCAAGGTTTTTTGTTTGTTTGTTTGTTTGTTTTTTTGAGACAGGGTCTTGCTCTGTCGCCCAGCCTGGAGTGCAGTGGCCTGATCTCAGCTCACTGCAACCTCTGCCTCCCAGGCTCAAGCAATTCTCCCATCTCAGCCTCCCGAGTAGCTGGGCATATAGGCACGTGCCACCACGCCAGGCTAATTTTTGCATTTTTTGTACAGAAGGACTTTCATCATATTGCCCAGACTGGTCTCGAATTTCTGGGCTCAAGTGATCCACTCACCTCGACCTCCCAAAGTGCTGGGATTACATGTGTGGACACTGAGCCGAGTGACATTACTTTTATTGGCACATTAGGTAAATACATATTTAGAGCCATTGAAACATGGATTGCTGGCCTAGACTGAGACTTTTTTGCCTATTGGTGTAAATACTTTGTTTCAAGGTTCTTTTCTTTCTTTTCTTTAACTTTCTTTTTTTTTTTTTTTAGGCAGTCTTGCTCTGTTGCCCAGGCTGGAGTGCAGTGGCACGATCTCGGCTTACTGCAACCTCTGCCTCCCAGGTTGAAGCGATTCTCCTGCCTCAGTCTCCCGAATAGCTGGGAATACTGGCATGTGCCACTCCGCCTGGCAAATTTTTTGTATTTTTAGTAGACACAGGGTTACACCGTGTTAGCCAGGATGGTCTCAATCTCCTGACCTCGTGATCCGCCCGCCTCAGGCTCCCAAAGTGCTGCGATTACAGGCGTGAGCCACCGCGCCTGGCCTTGTTTCAAAGTTCTTAAAACCATATGTCAAGTCCATTAAAGTCTGCTGTGTTGATACAGTGGTTATACTTGCCCACTCTATGAGAAAATCGGAAAACGTGACCTTTTTTTTTCTTTAGGAAAACATTACAAGACAGACTCCATGTGTTATTAGAGGCTGCTCTCCTCAACCAAGGATATTTATCCTTTACTTACTCTTTATTTTGCCATCTGAACTGGCTGAACTGAACACTCTTCCAGTTCTTGACATGGGAGGGACTTGGCATGGAAGAGATGGGATGGAGATAGGCTGAAAGGCCTGAATTCTGAGACTGAATTTTTGATCCTCTGTTTCAGATACTAGAAAACAGATTGTCTGCTATGGTTCTCCTTTTTCTTTTCCCCCATCTTTCCCTTTGCTTGTTTCCTTCTTTTATTTTCTCTTGCCTTTTCTTCATCTCCCTCTGAACACATTAAGTCAAAATTTCATACAGTGAAGTAATCAGAGACCAAACAGAAGACATTGATCCTTACACTTCTATTAACTCCTACACCCTTGACTATACATATTCCTGAAAAGCTCTGACCCCTTCACTCCAAGCCTGCACCGTTGAATTATTCAGGCCAGAGTGAGGAAGCTTACATATATTCTTGTTGCATTTCATCTGCTCTGACTGAGCCCAGTCACCTCAACCTTTCAAGATCTTTTGCAATTATTTTTCTGTTGCACACGATATCACTCACCTAGCTGGTCATTTGGAAATTTGATAAATGTGAATGAATAACCTTGCATAAGGCAGGAAAAGGGCAGAGCTGAGTGGTCTATGGGTGTGGTCTAGTCTATGAGCTATAAATCACTGGACTGCAAAGACATTAATATAAGGGCAAAGAAGATGTAGAAAGGGAGGCATGGTTTTCCACAGAGGACAACCCTCAGGATTAGGTCAGTGGGATTCCCAACCACCCTCATAACTTTGAAATTTCTTTATAATGTTAGAATAATTGGGTGTGGAAATGTTGGTAAAAGCATAGGTGATGACTATGAGTCTCTATCTGTTAATGTTTGTGAGTCCTCATCTGTTAATGAAAGTAGTTGACTTTCTACCAACAAGTGGTTTGAGCAGAATTTCATTCACAACTCAAACTTTCAGTCATCTATTACCCAACTGATCTCAGAACAATTTAGTGGTCATCTGTTAGAGAGAATATTGGCTTCAAAAACCTAAGCAACAAGTTTAACCTAAAAAACCTACTGGCTTGGTTAGAGAGGAAACAGTAGTTAATAATGGAGAGACTAGTTGAAGAGCAGGGGTCTTGGTAAAGTCAGAAGGATCTGGTTTTTGAAAGACTCCGAGATGGAAAGACACTTTTTAGTTAACAAAGTATCTGCCCTGATTTAAAACACAAATTTTGGAATAATCCAAGCAGGGAGGTAGACAGGGGCAGTTTCTACATTAAAACCTATTATACATATTCCTCTTTCCTAATCAGTGTGAAAATAATGTGATTAAATCTTTCATTTTTTTGATTTCTGAAACCACAGAAACCAGAGCATGAGAAATGAGAACAAATTCAATAAAAATTGCCCAATTATTTTTATTATGCTCATGTCCCTTCATTTGGGTGAGAGCAGGGAGTACAAGGGAAGCATTGCCATACATTTTTGGTAGTATAAAAAGTGATTTTAAAATGTGTTTCATGTAAACAGTAAATACAGGATTTCTGTGGATTGATTAGCTCAGTTTCTCAGACTATTTTCTTCAAACCATAATCCATTTGACTGTGATCTCTCAACCCATTTTTTAAAATCAATTTTTAGAAAAATAAGCTCATTCCTCATACCCTATACTTTATATTAGCTTATACGTCAAGCACCATGTATCACAGCAGGCATTCCATAGAACAGACCTCTTTACAGATGGGAGAGTGGGAGAAGCCCCTGTAAGTTTTAATCTTTCTTAAAAAAAAAAAAAAAAACAAAACCACAACTCTGAAACATGGGTGGGCTTTTAAGGTTGTTTTGTTGGGGTTTTTTTGGACACCATCTAGCTTATTGCAGGTTGTCAGGAAATGTTTTTGAAATGGTTTGTTACATAAAGGGTCACTTAGTAATAATAATTTCAAGCTAATTAAAAAGCTGAAGCATAGATGCTGACAATCTACTGTGATGAGATAATCAGCTTTTGTTAGCACTGTTAATTTAGAAAATGTGATTCTTAGAAACACATCTCTAAACTAACAGTTTATAAAATGAGAGAATGAGAGAAATGGCTACTCAGTTCTAGGATTATAGCACAAAAGAACGCCGAGGAAAACTGGCTAGAACGACATGTTAATTTCATGTTGCCAGCATATGAGTGGCTAAGGACCATGTCCTACTCATGCACCCTTCATAGCACCTAGCACAAGCTGTACATGAGTTGACCTTTGACGGATTTTTTTAAATTGCCAAATTTGCATAAATCAAATAATGGAAGTCGTAGACTTTTGGATGCTAGGCATTATGCTAAGTGGTTGATGAGCCTTGTGGAAACCCATTACATAAATTGCCCCATCAGGTATTTCCAAGCTATGTCGGAATAGAAGGCATTAATCTGAGTCCCAGTATGTAACACGATGGAATATTATCCAGCTTTTAAAAAAGAAAGAAATCCTGTCTTTTGCGACAACATGGATGAACCTGGAGGATATTATGCTAAGTAAAATAAGCCAGTCACAGAAGGACAAATACTCATAATTCCACTATATATGAGGTATCTATAACAGTGAAACTCATAAAAGCAGAGAATACAATCGTGGTTGCCAGGGTCCTGGGGTTTCGGGAAATGGGGAGTTGTTCAATGCCCATAACGTTTCAATTATGCTCAGTGAATAAGTTATAGAGATCTGCTGTACAACTCAGTGCCTATAGTTAACAATATGGTATTGTGCGCTTCAAAATTTATTAAGAGAGTAGATCTCATGTGAAGTGTTCTTACCACACACAAAGCAAACAACAAAAACAAACAAAAACCCAAAAGGACATAAGGAAACTTTGAGAGGTGTTGAATGTGTCTATTACTTTGACCATGGTGATGGTATCACAGGTGTTTGCACAGGACCAAGCTCATCAAATTGTACACATTAAGTGTGTGCAGCTCTTTTTATATCAATTGTTCCTCAATACAGCTGTTCAAAATGAGTCTGAAGATTGAGGAGAGATATTCTAGATCATCCTGTTGGACAAAGTCAGAGCCAAGATTAGAATTCAGAGTTTCTCTCTGAGCCTCTATTTTTATAATTGTGTAATAGAAATAATAATACTATCACAAAGGACTAGGAGATAATGTGTTCAGAATATTGTTATTTTTTAACCACTTACAGTATGATTTCTTCTTGGTATCTGAGATACAATGGTGAGAAAAACAAAAATAAGAAGTTCGTTCTTGATGTTGATGGTATATTTTCTGATAGTGGCCAATGTGGTTCTCTCTTAAGAGGAAGTGTTAGAATGTCTCCTCTTAAAAATAGCCAATCTATATTCCATTATTAATATCCTGAGAGATGATAAAATAGATATTATTAAAACTCAACAGTAACTACAGCTTTGGTTCAGGCCTTAGACATATGTTGTTCAATATGATAGCTGTTAGTCACATGTGGCTATTGAGCACTTGGTATGTGGCTAGTTCAAATTGAGATGTGCGGCGAGTATAAAATATACAGCAGCTTTCAAAGACTTAGTATAAAAAAATAAAATATTTCACCAATATTTTAAATATTAATAACAGATTGAAGTGTTAATAATTGGGATATATTAAGTTAAATAAGTATATTTTCAAATGAAATTTACTTATATTATTTTATTTTATTTTATTTGAGACTGAGTCTCACTCTGTTGCCAAGGCTTGAGCGCAGTGGTGTGATCTTGGCTCACTGCAACCTCTGCCTCCTGGGTTGAAGTAATTCTCCTGCCTCCGCCTCCCAAGTACCTGGGACTACAGGCACCCACCATCATGCCTGGCTAATTTGTGTAGTTTTGGCAGAGACGAGGTTTCACCATGTTGGCCAGGCTGGTCTCAAACTCCCAACTTCAAGTGATCCACCTGCCTCAGCCTCCCAAAATGCTGTGATTACAGGTGTGAGCCACCATGCTTGGCCTGAAATTTCTTTCTTTCTTTCTTTCTTTTCTTTTTTTTTTTTTTTTTAACATTTTAAAATGTAACTACTAGAAAATTTGAATTAATAACCTTCCAAAAAAGGAATCTTCAGGTTCATATGGTTTTACCAGTGAATTCTTTGAAACATTGAAGGAAGAAATAATACTGATTCTCCAGAATTTATTCCAAAAAATAGAAGAGGCAACACTTCCTAACACATGCTCTGAGGTCAACATTATGCTAATACAAAAATCAAATAAAGGCATTACAAGAAAAGAAAATTACAGACCAATATCTCTCATGAACACACACACAAATATCCTTAATAAAATATTAAAAATGAAATTCAACAATGTATATGAAGAATTATTTACCACAGTCAAGTGGGATTTAGAAAGGTATGCAAGACTGGTTGAACATTCAAAAAAATCAATCAATGTAATCTACCACATCAACAGTCTAAAGAAGAAAAACCATAGAATTATATCAATTAATGTAGAAAAAGCATTTGACAAAATCCAATACTGATTCCAATTGGCTGAGATCACGCCATTGCACTCAAGCTTGGGTAACGAGAGCGAAACTCCATCTAGCAAAAAAAAAAAGAGCACCTAGAATTTAAAATAAGCACAAGATTTGTATGCAGAAAGCTGCGAAATGCTAATGAAGAAAATCAAGGAAAATCTAAATAAATGGAAAAATAGCCCATGTTCATGGATTGGAAGACTCAATTATTAAGATGTTAATTCTTTCCAACTTCATCTATAGATTCAATATAATCCCAACGAAAATGCTGGCAAGCCATTTTGTAAATATCAACAAACTAATTCTGCAGTTTATATGGAAAAGCAAAAGACCAAGAATAGTCAGCACAACACTGTAAAAGAAGAATAAAGTTTTAGCACTCATGTTACTACATAAGACTTACTATAAGGCTGCAGTGATCAAGACAGCATCATACTGGCAAAAGAACAGATACATAGATGAAAAGAATAGAACACAGAGTCCAGAAATAGTCCCACACAAATTTAATCAACTCATCTTTGACAAAGGAAGAAAGACAATTCAATGGGGAAAGAATAAACTTTTCAACAAATAGCGCTGGGAAAATTGAATGCCCACGTGCAAAAAAAAATTAACCTAGGCACAGACCTTACATTAAAAGTATCTCAAAATGGATTATAGACCTAAATGTAATATACAAAGTTATAAAATTTGTATATAAAGGAGAGAAGAATATTCACATAACTTGGGGTTTTGTGATGAGTTTCTAATACAACAATAGAGAGATTATTAAATTGTATTTTACTAAAATTAAAAATTTATGCCCTGCAAATGGAAAATGAAAAAATAAAAAGACAGGGGCCAGGCGCGGTGGCACAAGCCTGTAATCCCAGCACTTTGGGAGGCCGAGACGGGTGGATCACGAAGTCAGGAGATCGAGACCATCCTGGCTAACACGGTGAAACCCCGTCTCTACTAAAAAATACAAAAAACTAGCCGGGCGAGGTGGCGGGCGCCTGTAGTTCCAGCTACTCGGTGGGAGGCTGAGGCAGGAGAATGGCATGAACCCGGGAGGCGGAGCTTGCAGTGAGCTGAGATCCGGCCACTGCACTCCAGCCTGGGCGACAGAGCGAGACTCCGTCTCAAAAAAATAAAATAAAATAAAAAGACAAACACAAGACTGAGGGATTTTGCAAAGCGCATATCTGATAAAGGCTACATATCCAAAATATGTAAAGAACTCTTAAAACTCAGTAATAAGAAAAGGAACAAACCAATTAAAAACAGGAAAAGATATAAATGAACACTTCATCAAAAGGGACTACAGAGATGGCAAATAAGCATATAAAAGATGCTCAACATCCTTTATCATTAGGGAATTGCAAAGTAAAATAATGAGATACAACTACACGCCTATTAGAAAGGTTAAAAAAATTTTTCCATAAGTTATTGGGGTACAGGTGGTATTTGGTTACATGAGAAAGTTCTTTAGTGGTGATTTGTGATATTTTGGTGCACCCATCACCTGAGCAGTATACACTGCACCATATTTGTGGTCTTTTATCCTTCGCCCCCCTCCCATTCTTCCCTGCAAGTCCATTATATCATTCTTATGCCTTTGCTTCCTCATGGTTTAGCACCCACATATCAGTGAGAACATACGATGTTTGGTTTTCCATTGCTAAGTTACTTCACTTAGAGTAATAGTCTCCAATCCCATCCAGGTCACTGCAAATGCTGTTAATCCATTCCTTTTTATGGCTGCATAGTATTCCATCATACATATATACAACAGCTTCTTTATCCACTCCTTGACTGAGGGGCATTTAGGTTGGTTCCACGATTTTGCAGTTGTGAATTGTGCTGCTATAAACATGCATGCGCAAGTATCTTTTTTGAATAATGACTTTTTTTCCTCTGGGTAGATACCCAGTAATGGGATTGCTGGATCAAATCGTAGTTTTCCTTTTAGTTCTTTAAGGAATCTCCACACTGTTTTCCATAGTGACTGTACTAGTTTACATTCCCACCAGCAGTATAGAAGTGTTCCCTGTTCACTGCGTCCATGCCAACATCTACTGTTTTTTGATTTTTTGATTATGGCCATTCTTTCAGGAGTAAGGTGATATTGCATTGTGGTTTTGATTTGCATTTCCCTGGTCGTTAGTAATGTTGAGACTTTTTTCATATGTTGGCCATTTGTATATCTTCTTTTGAGGATTGTCTGGTCATGTCCTTAGCCTACTTTTTGATGGGATTGTTCGTTTCTTTCTTAATGATTTGTTTGAGTTCATTGTAGATTCTGGATATTAGTCCTCTGTCAGACATACAGATTGTGAAGATTTTCTCCCACTCTGTGGATTGTCTATTTACTCTTTTGACTATTCTTTTTGACACACAAAAGCTCTTTACTTTAATTAGTTCCCAGCTATTTATCTTAGTTTTTATTGCATTTGCTTTTGGGTTCTTGATCATGAAATCCTTGCCTAAGCCAATGTCTAGAAGGGTTTTTCCAATGTTATCCTCTAGAATTTTTATAGTTTCAGGTCTTAGGTTTAAGTCCTTAATCCATCTTGAGTTGATTTTTGTATAAGGTGAGAGACGAAGATCCAGTTTCATTCTCCTACATGTGGCTAGGCAATTGTCCAGCACCATTTGTTGAAAAGGGTGTCTTTTCCCCACTTTATGTTTTTGCTTGCTTTGTTGAAGATCAGTTGGCTGTAAGTATTTGGCTTTATTTATGGGTTTTCTATTCTGTTCCATTGGTCTATGTGCCTATTTTTATACCAGTACCACACTGTTTTGGTGACTATGGTCTTATAGTATAGCTTGAAATCAGGTAGTGTGATGCCTTCAGATTTGTTTTTTTGCTTAGTCTTGCTTTGGCTATGTAGGATCTTTTTTGGTTCCATATGAAATTTAGAATTGTTTTTTCTAATTTTGTGAAGAATAATGGTGTTATTTTGATGGGGGTTGCATCGAATTCATAGATTGCTTTTGGCAGTAAGGTCATTTTCACAATATTGATTCTACCCATCCATGAGCATGGGATGTGTTTCCATTTGTTTGTGTCTATGATTTCTTTCAGCAGTGTTTTGCAGTTTTCTTTGTAGAGGTCTTTTGACTCCTTGGTTAGGTGTATTCCTAAGTATTTTATTTTTACGTTTTTGCAGCTATTGTAAAAGGGGTTGAGTCCTTGATTTGATTCTCCACTTCATCACTGTTGGTGTATAGAAGAGCTATTGATTTGTGTACATTAATCTTGTATCTGGAAATTTTGCTGAATGCTTTTTATCAGTTCTAGCAGCTTTTTGAAGGAGTCTTCAGGATTTTCAAGGTAAATGATCATATTGTCAGTAAACAGTGACAGTTTGACTTCCTCTTTACCGATTTGGATGCACTTTATTTCCTGTCTGATAGCTCTGGCTAGGACTTTCAACACTATGTTGAAGAGGAATGGTGAGAGTGAGCATCCTTGTCTTGTTCCAGTTCTCAGAGGGAACCCCTTCAACTTTTCCCCATTCAGTATTATGTTGATTGTGGGTTTGTAATAGATGACTTTTATTACATTAAGATATGTCCCTTGTATGCCAATTTTGCTGAGAGTTTTAATCATAAAGGGATGCTGAATTTTGTTGAATGCCTTTTCCGCATCTTTCGAGATGATCATGTGATTTTTGTTTTTAATTCTGTTTATGGGGTGTATCACATTTATTGACTTGTGTATTTTAAACCATCCCTGCATCCCTGGTATAAAACCCACTTGATCATGGTGGATTATCTTTTTGATATATTGTTGGATTCAGTTATCTAGTATTTTGTTAAGGATTTTAGCATCTATGTTCATCAAGGATATCAGTCTGTAGTTTACTTTTTTGGTTATGTCCTTTCCTGGTTTTGGTATTAGGGTGATGCTGGCTTCATAGAATGAATTAGGAAGGGCTCCTTCTTTCTCCATCCTGTGGAATAGTGTTAAAAGGATGGGTACCAATTCTTCTGTGAATGTCTGGCAGAATTCTGCTGTGAATCTGTCTGGTCCTGGACTTTTTTTTCTTGGTAATTTTTAATTACCATTTTAATCTCACTGCTTATTATTGGTATGTTCAGGGTATCTAATTTTTCCTGATTTAAGGTGATAGGGTTGTATTTTTCCAGGAATTTATCTACCTCTTCTAGGTTTCCTAGTTTATGTGTGTAAAGGTGTTCATAGCAGCCTTGAATGATGTTTTGTATTTTAGTGGTGTCAGTTGCAGTATCTCCTGTTTCTTCTTAGTGAGGTATTTTTTTGTTTTTTGAGATGAGGTTTTGCTCTTGTTGCCCAAGCTGGAGTGCAATTGCGTGATCTCAGCTCACTGCAACTTTTGCCTCCTAGGTTCAAGTGATTCTCCTGTCTCAGCCTCCCGAGTAGCTGGGATTACAAGCTTGCGCCACCACACCTGGCTACTTTTTTATATTTTTAGTAGAAACACGTTTTCACTATGTTAACCAGGCTGGTCTTGAACTTCTGACCTCAGGTGATCTACCCACCTTGGCCTCCCAAAGTGCTGGCATTATAGGTGTGAGTCACCACACTTGACCTTCTCTCTTCTTTTCTTCGTTAATCTTCTTTATGGCCTATCAATTCTATTTATCTTTTCAAAGAACCCGCTTTTTGTTTCACTTATCTTTTGTATTTTTCTTTGTTTGTTTTAATTTCACTTAATTCTGCTGTGATCTTGGTTATGTCCTTTCTTCTGCTGGGTTTGGGTTTGGTTTGTTCTTGCTTCTCTACTTCCTTGAGGTGTGGCCTTAGATTGTCAGTTCGTGCTCTTTCAGTCTTTTTGATGTAGGCATTTAGGGCTATGAAGTTTCCTCTTAGCACTGCCTTTGCTATATCCCAGAGGCTTTGTTAGGTTGTGTCATTATTGTTGTTCAGTTTGAAGAATTTTTAAATTTTCGTCTTGATTTCATTTTTGGCACAATGCTCATTCAGAAGCAGGTTATTTAATTTCCATGTATTTACATGGTTTTGAAGGTTCCTCTTGGAATTGATTTCCAGTTTCATTCCACTGTGGTCTGAGAGAGTGCTTGATATAATCAATTTTCTTAAATGTACTGAGGCTCATTTAACGGCCTATCATATGGTCTATCTTGGAGAAAGTTCCATGCACTGTTAAATAGAATGTAGAGGCAGTTCCAAGATGGCCAAATAAGAACAGCTCAAGGCTACAGCTCCCAGCATGAGCGACACAGAAGATGGGTGATTTCTTCATTTCCAACTGAGGTACTGGTTCATCTCACTGGGGCATGTCAGGCAGTGGGTGCAGGACAGTGGGTGCAGCCCACCAAACGAAAGCCAAAGCAGGGGGAGGCATCGCCTCACCCGGGAAGTGCAAGGGGTAAGGAACTCCCTTTCCTAGCCAAGGGAAACCCTGACACACAGCACCTGGAAATTGGGTCACTCCCACCCTGCTACTGTGCCTTTCCAACGGTCTTAGCAAACGGCACACCAGGAGATTATATCCTGTGCCTGGCTTGGAGGGTCCCATGCCCCACAGAGCCTCATTCATTGCTAGCACAGCAGTCTGAGATCAAACTGCAAGGCAGCAGCGAGGCTGGGGGAGGGGCGCCCACCATTGCTGAGGCTTGAGTAGGTAAACAAAGCGACCAGGAAGCTCGAACTGGGTGGAGCCCACAGCAGCTCAAGGAGGCCTACTGCCTCTGTAGACTCCATCTCTGGGGACAGGGCCTAGCCAAACAAAAGGCAGCAGAAACCTCTGCAGATTTACATGTCCCTGTCTGACAGCTTTGAAGAGAGTAGTGGTTTTCCCAACACAGAGTTTGAGATCTGAGAACAGACAGATTGCCTCCTCAAGTGGGTGCCTGACCCCCGAGTAGCCTAACTGGGAGGCACCCCAGACTAGGGGCAGACTGACACCTCACACGGCTGGGTAGCCCTCTGAGACAAAGCTTCCAGAGAAATGATCAGGCAGCAACATTTGCTGTTCAGCAATATTCACTCTTCTGTAGCCTCCACTGCTATTACCCAGGCAAACAGGGTCTGGAGTGGACCTCCAGCAAACTCCAACAGACCTGCAGCTGAGGGTCCTGACTGTTAGAAGGAAAAATAACAAGCAGAAAGGACATCTGCACCAAAACCCCATCTGCACGTCACTATCATCAAAGACCAAAGGTAAATAAAACCACAAAGATGGGGAAAAAACAGAGTAGAAAAACTGAAAATTCTAAAAATCAGAGTGCCTCTCCCGCTCCAAAGGAATGCAGCTCCTCACCAGCAATGGAATAAAGCTGGATGGAGAATGACTTTGATGAGTTGAGAGAAGAAGGCTTCAGAGGATCAAACTTCTCCAAGCTAAAGGAGGAGGTTCGAACCCATCACAAAGAAACTAAAAACCTTGAAAAAAGATTAGATGAATGGCTAAATAGAATAACCAATGTAGAGAAGTCCTTAAATGACTTGACAGAGCTGAAAACCGTGGCACGAGAACTACGTGACAAATGCACAAGCTTCAGTAATCGATTCGATCAACTGGAAGAAAGGGTATCAGTGATTGAAGATCAAGTGAATGAAATGAAGCAAGAAGAGAAATTTAGAGAAAAAAGAGTAAAAAGAGACGAACAAAGCCTCCAAGAAATATGGGACTATGTGAAAAGACCAAATCTACGTCTGATTGGTGGTGTACCAGAAAGTGATGGGGAGAATGGAACCAAGTTGGAAAACACTCTGCAGGATATTATCCAGGAGAACTTCCCCAATCAAGCAAGGCAGGCCAACATTCAAATTCAGGAAATACAGAGAACACCACAAAGATACTCCTCGAGAAGAGCAACTCCAAGACACATAATTGTCAGATTCACCAAAGTTGAAACGAAAGAAAAAATGTTAAGGGCAGCCAGAGAGAAAGGTTGGGTTGCCCACAAAGGGAAGCCCATCAAACTAACAGCAGATCTCTTGGCAGAAACTCTACAAGCCAGAAGAGAGTGGGGGCCAATATTCAACATTCTTAAAGAAAAGAATTTTCAACCTAGAATTTCATGTCCAGCAAAACTAAGTTTCATAAGTGAAGGAGAAATAACATCTTTTACAGACAAGCAAACACAGAGATTTTGTCACCACCAGGCTTGCCCTACAAGAGATCCTGAAGGAAACACTAAACATGGAAAGGAACAACTGGTACCAGCCACTGCAAAAACATGCCAAAATGTAAAGACTATGGATGCTAGGAAGAAACTGCATTAACTAACGAGCAAAATAACCAGCTAACATAAAAATGACAAGATCAAATTCACACATGACAATATTTACCTTAAGTGTAAATGGACTAAATTGTCCAATTAAAAGACACAGACTGGCAAATTGGATAAAGAGTCAAGACCTATCAGTTTGCTATATTCAGGAGACCCATCTCACGTGCAGAGACACACATAGGCTCAAAATAAAGGGATGGAGGAAGATCTACCAAGCAAATGGAAAACAAGAAAAGGCAGGGGTTGCAGTCCTAGTCTCTGATAAAACAAACTTTAAACCAACAAAGATTAAAAGAGACAAAGAAGGCCATTACATAATGCTAAAGGGATCAATTCAACAGGAAGAGCTAACTATCCTAAATATATATGCATCCAATACAGAAGCACCCAGATTCATAAAGCAAGTCCTTAGAGACTTACAAAGAGACTTAGACTCCCACACAATAATAGTCTGAGACTTTAACACTCCACTGTCAACATTAGACAGATCAACAAGGCAGAAAGTTAACAAGGATATCCAGGAATTGAACTCAGCTCTGTACCAAACAGACTTAATAGACATCTACAGAACTCTCCACCCCAAATCAACAGAATATACATTCTTCTCAGCACCACATCACACTTATTCCAAAATTGACCACATAGTTGGAAGTAAAGCACTCCTCAGCAAATGTATAAGAACAGAAATTATAACAAACTGTCTCTCAGACCACAGTGCAATCAAACTAGAACTCAGGACTAAGAAACTCAATAAAAACTGCTCAAATACATGGAAACTGAACAACCTGCTCCTGAATGACTACTAGGTACATAATGAAATAAAGGCAGAAATAAAGATGTTCTTTGAAACCAACAAGAACAAAGATACAACATACTAGAATCTCTGGGGCACATTTAAAGCAGTGTGTAGAGGGAAATTTATAGCACTAAATGCCCACAAGAGAAAGCAGGAAAGATCTAAAATTGACACCTTAACATGACAATTAAAAGAACTAGAGAAGCAAGAGCAAACACATTCAAAAGCTAGCAGAAGGCAAGAAATAACTAAGATCAGAGTAGAACTGAAGGAGATAGAGACACAAAAACCCTTCAAAAAATCAATGAATCCAGGAGCTGATTTTTTGAAAAGATCAACAAAATTGATAGACCGCTAGCAAAACTAATAAAGAAGAAAAGAGAGAAGAATCAAATAGACGCAATAAAAAATGATAAAGGGGATATCACCACCGACCCCACAGAAATACAAACTACCATCAGAGAATACTATAAACACCTCTACGCAAATAAACTAGAAAACCTAGAAGAAATGGATGCCCTCTCTCACCACTCCTATTCAACATAGTGTTGGAAGTTCTGGCCAGGGCAATCAGGCAGGAGAAAGAAATAAAGGGTATTCAATTAGGAAAAGAGGAAGTCAAATTGTTCCTGTTTGCAGTTGACATGATTGTATATTTGGAAAACCCCATCATCTCAGCCCAAAATCTCCTTAAGCTGATAACCAACTTCAGCAAAGTCTCAGCACACAAAATCAATGTGCAGAAATCACAAGCATTCCTATACACCAATAACAGACAAACAGAGAACCAAATCATGAGTGAACACCCAAACACCCATTCACAATAGCTTCAAAGAGGAAAAAATATCTAGGAATCCAACTTACAAGGGATGTGAAGGACCTCTTCAAGGAGAACTACAAACCACTGCTCAATGAAAGAGGACACAAACAAATGGAAGAACATTCCATGCTCATGGATAGGAAGAATCAATATAGTGCAAATGGCCATACTGCCCAAGGTAATTTATAGATTCAATGCCATCCCCATTAAGCTACCAATGACTTTCTTCACAGAATTGGAGAAAACTACTTTAAAGTTCATATGGAACCAAAAAAGAGCCCGCATTGCCAAGACAATCCTAAGCCAAAAGAACAAAGCTGGAGGCATCACGCTACCTGACTTCAAAATATACTGCAAGGCTATAGTAACCAAAACAGCATGGTACTGGTACCAAAACAGAGATATAGACCAATGGAACAGAATAGAGCCCTCAGAAATAATATCACACATCTACAACCATCTGATCTTTGGCAAACCTGACAAAAACAAAAAATGAGGAAAGGATTCCCTATTGAATAAATGGTGCTGGGAAAACTGGCTAGCCATATGTAGAAAGCTGAAACTGGATCCTTTCCTTACACCTTATAAAAAAATTAATTCAAGATGGATTAAAGACTTAAATGTTAGACCTAAAATTTTAAAAACCCTAGAAGAAAACCTAGGCAATACCACTCAGGACATAGGCATGGGCAAGGAACTCATGTCTAAAACACCAAAAGCAATGGTAACAAAAGCCAAAATTGACAAATGGGATCTAATTAAACTAAAGAGCTTCTGCACAGCAAAAGAAACTACCATCAGAGTGAACAGGCAACCTACAGAATGGGAGACAATTCTTGCAATCTACTCATCTGACAAAGGGCTAATATCCAGAACCTACAAAGAACTCAAACAAATTTACAAGAAAAAAACCAAGAAACCCCATCAAAAAGTGGGTGAACGCTATGAACAGACACTTCTCAAAAGAAGACATTTATGCAGCCAGCAGACACATGAAAAAATGCTCATTATCACTGGCCATGAGAGAAATGCAAATCAAAACCACAATGAGATACCATCTCACACTGTTTAAAATGGTAATCATTAAAAAGTCTGGAAACAACAGATGCTGGAGAGGATGTGGAGAAATAGGAATGCTTTTACACTGTTGGTGGGAGTGTAAACTACTTCAACCATTGTGGAAGACATGTGGCAATTCCTCAAGGATCTAGAACTAGAAATACCATTTGACCCAGCCATCCCATTACTGGGTATATACCCAAAGGATTATAAATCATGCTGCTATAAAGACACATGCACCTGTATGTTTATCGTGGCACTATTCACTATAGCAAAGACTTGGAACTAACCGAAATGTCCATCAATGACAGATTGGATTAAGAAAATGTGGCACATATACACCATGGAATACTATGCAGCCATAAAAAAGGATGAGTTCATGTCCTTTGTAGGGACATGGACGAAGCTGGAAACCATCATTCTCAGCAAACTATCACAAGAACAGAAAACCAAACACCACATGTTCTCACTCATGGGTGGGAATTGAACAATGAGAACACTTGGACACAGGAAGGGGAACATCACACACCGGAGCCTGTTGTGGATTGGGGGGAGTGGGGAGGGATAGCATTAGGAGAAATACCTAATGTAAATGACGAGTTAATGGGTGCAGCACACCAACATGGCACATGTATACATATGTAACGAACCTGCACGTTGCGCACCTGTACCCTAGAACTTAAAATATAAGAAGAAGAAATAGAATGTATATTCTGCAGTTGTTGGGTGAAATGTTCTTCATATATCTGTTAAGTCCATTTGTTCCAAGGTATAGTTTAAATCCATTGTTTCTTTGTTGACTTTCTGTCTTGATGACTTGTTTAGTGCTGTCAGTGGAGTATTGAAGCCCCCCACTATTATCGTGTTGCTGTCTATCTAATTTCTTAAGTCTATTAGTAATTGTTTTATAAATTTGCAAGCCCCAGTGTTAGGCGCATATATGTTTACGATATTTGATATTGCATATGTGATTGTGATACTTCCTGTTGAACAAAGTCTTTTAATCTGTTGTTTTAAAGTTTGTTTTATCTGATATATGAATAGCTACCCCGGCTTGCTTTAGGTGTCCATTTGCATGAAATGCCTTTTCCACCCTTTTACTTAAGTTTATGTGAATCCTTATGTGTTAGGTGAGTCTCTTGAAGGCAGAAGATGGTTGGTGGGTTCTTATCTATTTTGAGGTTCTGTATATTTTAAGTGGAGCATTTTGGCCATTTATGTTCAATGTTAGTATTGAGATGTGAGGTACTGTTGCATTCATCATGTTCTTTGTTGCCTGTGCACTTTGGTTTGTTTATTTGTTTGTTTGTTTTTGCTTTTTAACTAGTATTTTTGTTTTACAGGTCCTGTGTGATTTATGCTTTAAACAGGTTCTGTTTTGATGAGTTTCCAGGATTTGTTTCAAGATTTAGAGCTCCTTTTACTAGTTCTTGTAGTGGTGGCTTGGTAATGGCAAATTGTCTCAGCATTTGTTTGTCTGAAAAAGACTGTATCTTTCCTTTATATATGATGCTTAGTTTCACTGCATACAAAATTCTTTGCTGATAATTGTTTTGTTTGAGGAGGCTGAAGATAGGGTCCCTATCCCTTCTAGCTTGTAGGGTTTCTGTTGAGAAATCTACTGTTAATCTGATAGGTTTTCCTTTATAGGTTACTTGGTGCTTCTGTCTCACAGTTCTTAAGATTCTCTCCTTCATCTTAACTTTGGATAACCTGATGACAATGTGCCTAGGCAAAGAGAAAGGCTAAAAATTTTTAAATTCATAATACCAACTGATGGCCAGTATGCAGAGCAATAGGAACTCTCATTCCTTCCTGGTGGGAATGTAAAATGATATAGCTTCTTTGGAGGACAGTTTGTCAGTTTCTTACAAAACTAAACCTAGTATTGCCATGTGATTGATAATTGCACTACTAGGTATTTATCGAACTCATTTGAAAGCTTATGTTACACAAAAACTTGCATGTAAATGCTTACAGCATATTTATTCATAATCACCAAAAACTGGAAGCAACCAAGATGTCTTTCAATAGGTGAATGAATAAACAAACTGTGGTACACTTACACGATGAAATATTCAGTGACAAATTGGATTGAATTGTCAAGCCACAAAAGGACATGGATGGATCTTAAATGCAAGTTGTTAAGTGAAAGAAGCCAGTTCGAAAAAGCTACATATTGTATGATGGCAACTGTGTGATATTCTGAAAAAGGCAAAACTATATAAAGACAATAAATAGCGATTGTTATATGTTTGGGGAGTATGGGAATGGGTCTTATTGGTGAAGTACAGGGGATTGTTTAAGTCAGTAAAACTATTCTGTGTGATACTATCATGGTGAATATAACGCATTAAGAAGTTGTCAAACCTCGTAGAATTTTAGAGGACAAAGAGTAAACTTTAATTATGCAATTACTAACTTAGAAAGTTGAGGGATTCCAGAGTGGAATGCAGAATGTGACAAAACAATCTATTATAAATATATGAAGCAACCCCACCCGAAGGGAGTAAGGGACTAAGGTCCTGACCTAAGTAATTTTGGAAATGAGTGGTCTGTAAGATTAAAAGTAAAAGGAACTGCACATAGGCACTGTGCTCTACTTGATGAATTTTTTTTCCCAACGATGTATGGAGTAATAATTTTAAAATCACTATACATGTACACTGGAATTGAACAATTAAGTATTAATACATACAGGGTGAATGGTGGGAGCCAGTTTTCTCACTGTTGGAGTGGGAGATTACAGATAGGGAAGGGAAAGAGGCTAGAATGATCCATGTGGTAATGAATTAGAGTTGAAGGCATCAATATAAACTCATGTTTAGTTTAGTATAAATATAGAGAGTTGTACATAGAAATATTGATAGATCTGTGTATATACATGGGTTTGTATACACACATATATCTCCTTGCTTTGCTTGTGCTGTCAACTGAGAGGACCTACAGGCAATGACACCCTATAACACCCTAGTAGCAATGAGTATATCTAGCATCCAGGTCTTGATTTCTTGATTTCTTTTTTTGTTTTGTTTTTTAAAAGACAGAGTCTTACTCTGTCATCCAGGATGGAGTGTAGTGGCATGATCATACCACTCTGCAGCCTCAAACTCCTGGGCTCAAACAATCCTTCCACCTCAGTCTCTTGAGTAGCTGGTACTACAGGTGAGCACCACCAAGCATGGCTATTTTTTATTCATTTATTTATTTTGGAGACAAGGTCTCACTATGTTGCCAAGGCTGTTCCTGGGCTCAAGGCATCCTCCTGCCTCAGTCTTCCAAAGCACTGAGATTACTCTGCACCCAGCCCCCAGGTCTTGATTTCTCATACTGTTCTCCACTGAAAGGAACCGAAAGATCCTTGGAGAAATGGCAGATTTTAGGATGGGGCAGGAAATATACAAGATAAGCCTGAAGCATCTTGTAGGGCCACAAAGATAAGGAAGTGCTAACAAACAAGCCATGATCAGGAGCTACTTGACTGAAAGAGCTATTAATGGCCAAAGGTGGAGCAGGGTTTGAAGAACAAAATAAAGTAATGTTGAATTATAACCCAAAGTACAAAATAAACATCTACAAGTCCACACTGAAATAAATAAATGATTGAATAAATAAAGAGCATAGACACATTTTCTGTACTGAAGAATTCCAAATAGTTTATGTAGATATTCCCCTCAATGAGGTGGAGCTCACACTTATAAGTGGGAGCTGAGTGATGAGAACACGTGTATACATAGGGGGAACAACACACACCAGGGCCTGTTAGGGGGTGGTGGGGGAAGGGACAGCATCAGGAAGAATAGCTAATGGATGCTGGGTTTAATACCTAGGTGATGGGTTGATCTGTGCAGCAAACCACCATGGCACACATTTACCTATGTAACAAACCTACACATCTTGCCCATGTACCCCAGAACTTAAAATAAAAGTTGAAGAATAAATAAATAAATAAGAGGTGGAGCTTAACTCTTTAACTCTTGAGTATGGGTTAAACCTAGTAACTTACTTCCAAAGAGTACGGTAGGAAGAGGGAGGAATAAATGAGTAGCTTTACATTGGAGAAACCTGACGGACACTACCTCAGCCAGGTAATCAAGGTCATCAACAGTGATAAGTAGTCTTATTGATAGTATGGAGCGTTGACATGATATAATGAGAAGAGAAGGGCACTTTATCTCTGTGGTTTTCCTCCCCAAATCCCATAATGGCAAACTAAACATGAGAAAAACATCAACTAAATCCCAGTTGATGGATATTCTACAAAATGCCTGACTAGTTTTCCTCAAAACTGTTAAAGTCATCGAAAACAAGGAAAGTCTGAAAAACTGTCACAGCCGAGAAGATCCTAAGGAGACATGATGTGGTGGATGGATGCAGGAACAGGTAAAGGACATTATGGATAAGCTAAAACAATTCAAATAGAGCATGACTTTGATTAATAATAATGCATCAATATTGGTTCATAAATTGTGACAAATGTGCCATACAAATGTAAGATATTAATAATAGGAGACACTGGGTGTGGGGTGTATGGGAACTTTCTGTACTGTCTTTGCAATAAATTTGTAAATCTAAAACTATCCTAAAATAAAAAGTTTATTTTTAAAAACGTGTATTGATCCTACCTATTTCCATAGCAGTTATTTCTAGGAAAGAAGGAAGGAAGGGAGGGTGCGAGGGAAGAGTTAGAACAAGACTTCATTATATTGAGTCAGTACTAATTGCTATAATGCTAAGCATCTTAGACATACTTAGCTGTGGATTATGGATTAAAATTACACTGCTTTATTTTTCTAGCAAGCTTGGTGTTACTAATAAGGTTCACAGAGTTTGCGTTGTTCTCGTAGGAAGTAAAAGAAACACAGAGCCCATTAACTGGTCGGGTTTTTCAGCCATAGTGCTCAGGGGAGGCAAATGTTGGGAGAGCAGTAGGGATTTGGGGAGACTTTTACAATTTATAGCTCAAAGAGATGCAAAAATATTCATTGTTAATAGCTTCTGCTGGGAGTTCAGCAATTCCAAAAAGAAAAGGAGTATTGACTTGTTGGTCTATGGAGGCCACTTGCCTGCTTCATAATTGTTTTTGAAGGGGCCAGTAAGTGCCCCATGAATCCATCTTGGCATTTGCACAGTGATATCTTGGGTGAGCTATGTTAAATAGGATGTGAAAATGGTCAAACCTATATTCAGTTTTTTTAAAGTTGCAAATGATGAATAAATGAAAGGAAAGGAAAATCTGAGTCAAAGAAAAGTGTGAAGAGTTTATCTGAACAGAGTTTAAGTCAAAATAAGGTTCATATGAGACGAGGTCTTCAAAACTCAATTTAGCTCTGTGCCTCCCACCAACCTCCCTCTCTACCTTTTTCCCTTCCTAACATCCACCAGCAGCATCACGAATTTTCTAAACTTAACAAGAAGCTGGAAGCTTCCTTAATTTGGAGCAAAGTAATGAAGCAATTGTGTATTATGTGTATTATGTCCTGGAACCTTGTTCTTTCACTGCTCTGCTATTGGATAATCCTCTTGTCCTCCATAAATGCCCTTGAACTTGCCTTAGAAGATGCACATTACAATTAAAGCAGGGTTACTGGCAGAATAATAATAGTAAATACATATAACACTTACTATGTGCCAGACTGTCTTCTGAGCATTTTCCATAGATTACATTATTGTAATCATCTTCATAACTCTATTAGATATGTGTAGTCTTCTTTATCACCAGTATATACGAGGAAACTGAGGAACAAAGACCATCTCTGGGATTTTTAAGACTCCTCATCTGCACCGCAAATACTTAACAGGGCCCCAGTAAGTCTCGGGTTTATCGTTAAGGAAGGTAATTCGGTTTGTTAGGGGTGTTTGCCTCATTCTCGACTGTTTCTCTTACTAAAGCTGGTGTTTCCGGCCTTCGAAGCCTGTGTATGCCCGTCTCCTGAAGCCCATTTCCTTTCCATGTGAAGACGGGTGGGGTCCTTTAGGGCATCAGGGGCGCGGGCATTTCCTCCCGTCGGCACATCCCCACATCCTCCCCGCGCACAAAGCCGCCTGCTGCTCAGTGTCTTTCTGTTCTACAGGGCTTGCTTTAGCCCTCCTTGCAGACCCGCCCCACCCTCACCCTCTGTCGGTCTCCTTCCCTGGGTTGGTTGAGGGACATTATCATCAAGTTCAGCACCAGTACTGCAGGACTCCAGATCTTTGGAATTGCCTTTATGTAGCACACGAGGTTCCCCTCTCCATCTTCGGTTTTCCAGAAGGAGACAGTCTGCAGTCTTTTTTATGAACTTAATTTTGTTTCTTTCTGGCCTCGGTGACCTTGATATTTGGCCGCTGCAGCCAGTTCCAAACCGTGCTGAAATATCACTGAAAATGCCTTTATTCGTTGATTACTCTTCTTGCTATTTCTTTAAGAATCCTACACTGTAGTTTTGTTTAGACTCAATAACGTATTTGAATAACATAGAACCAAATGGAGCCGGAATGACAGAAATTAAAAATAAAAATGTGCCACTAAAGCACCCTTTTTTGTCCCATTACACATTTTAAACAGAAGTATATTTTAACCAAGTATTTATTAACAAAATATGTTTTCACCAGCACATATTGTATGCACAAACATTACTGCCCTTGGGAGAAGTTACAGAGGAGGCATGAAGATGTATTTAACAGTATCAAGTGAGGCCTGTGATTCATATCAAAGTAAAATAAATCATAAATGATGCAAAGGTGACTCAGTACCAATTAATAGCGTGTAAAATGCTTTGAAAAACAGAAAATATTGGTCTGGGATGTGTGAGAAGCAAAATCACCTTAACCAGAAATTATTTTAGTAAAGAACAGTTTTTTTTTTTCATTCTACATAAAAGATTAAACATTTACTGGAGAATGCTGTTTGCTCACAGCTAATTAATCAAGAGCTGTAAACGTCCTATGTTGATAGCAGGAAGGGATTTTGAATAAAGATAGGAGAAGAAATGAAGAACAAAAAATCTATCTATTGAGTATGGAGAGTTATTGAGGAGGCCATAAAGGAGTCACCAAGAGGGAAGAAAGGAAGGGGAAAACTTGCTCAGACTTCAGATGTTGCCAAGGGTTGTCCTAATGCTGCTGAATCACGGTAGTAACTACCTTTTACCAAAATTCTTTTTGTGTGCTAATATTATGTTGCTTATGTTTTCTGTAACTTCGCAACAATCCCCATATTATAGGTGAGAATACTGACATCCAGACAGGTTAAGTAACTTGTCCAGGAACACAAAGCTAGCACGTGGCAGAGATGGGATTAGAACTCAGGCTCAGCTCACTCAGTAGAGCTGTCCATGTTCACTATTTAGCAGCACATCCAAGTTGTGGACAGGGATTTTGGTGACATGTGACTGTGCATATAGGCATCTTTTCTATAACTTATGAAGATGAATTTTAATTAAAAAATAACATTTTAGGCCGGGCGCGGTGGCTCAAGCCTGCAATCCCAGCACTTTGGGAGGCCGAGACGGGCGGATCACGAGGTCAGGAGATCCAGACCATCCTGGCTAACACGGTGAAACCCCGTCTCTACTAAAAAATACAAAAAACTAGCCGGGCGAGGTGGTGGGCGCCTGTAGTCCCAGCTACTCGGGAGGCTGAGGCAGGAGAATGGCGTGAACCCGGGAGGCGGAACTTGCAGTGAGCCGAGATCCGGCCACTGCACTCCAGCCTGGGCGACAGAGTGAGACTCCGTCTCAAAAAAAAATAAATAAATAAAAATAGGGCCGGGCGCGGTGGCTCAAGCCTGTAATCCCAGCACTTTGGGAGGCCGAGACGGGCGGATCACGAGGTCAGGAGATCGAGACCATCCTGGCTAACACGGTGAAACCCCGTCTCTACTAAAGAAATACAAAAAACTAGCCGGGCGAGGTGGCGGGCGCCTGTAGTCTCAGCTACTCTGGAGGCTGAGGCCGGAGAATGGCGTGAACCCGGGAGGCGGAGCTTGCAGTGAGCTGAGATCCGGCCACTGCACTCCAGCCTGGGCTACAGAGCGAGACTCCGTCTCAAAAAAAAAAAAAAAAAAAAAAAAAAAAAAATAAATAAATAAATAAATAAAAAAAAATAAAAATAAATAAAATAAAATAAAAAATAACATTTTAAAAAGGAATGTATGTTTTGATATGTAAAATTCAAACATGCAAACAAACAGTTTGCAATTTACATTGCCAAATAAGGCAATGTAAATCCCTCCCAAAACTCCACTACCTAGAGCCAGCAAATCTTGGTAACTTCATATCCATTCTTATGGCCTGTAAGTATACATGTATAAATCAAATAGCATGTACATTTTTAAAGCTTTATTTATGGACTGCCAAATTGCCAGGTAAATTGATTTAGCATAGTATACTACGGCAAAATGACTTTATTATTGCGGCATTTGTAAATAGAGGTATTTTGAATCACAGTCAAATTTCTGCAATATCTCAGAAATTTCCATCTAAAGAAAGCTACAAGATTTGAGCACATACAAATTTTTGTACTTAAATAACAACTAGTTAGAATGTATCTTGCAGGAGAGGACCACCTTCACAATAGCAGCAATAGCATTAAAAAAGCACAGGATGGTATTTACCAAGAAATATCAAAAATTTATGTGAATAATAATTTAAGTCACTTTTGAAGTATACAAAAGAAATGATTAGAAAAACAACTCATTGGTTAGGAAACTCATTGGTTAGAAAAACTCAATTTACATAAGATGTAAGTTCTCTTTAAGTTTATTCATAAATTCAATGTGATAGCAATACAAATTGCAGCAGATTTTATTTACTTATTTATTTTTTGTGATGTTGGTAAAAAGTAGACAAGGTCACTGTAAAGCTCATATGGAAAAATAAAAAAAAAAAAAACTAGAGTAACCAGGAAAATTTAGTCAAGGGATAAATAGTGAAGACCACCTCTACCATCATAAAAACCTCAATATTAAAACAATGTAATATTAATGCATAGATATTACATTAACACAGACAAAAGGAACAGAAATAGACTCAACTCCATACAACAGTTTAATATATGATACAAGTAGCCTCTCATATCAGTGCTGAAAAATAGATATTCAACAAGATATTTTGAAAAAGCTTGGTAACCATCTGGAAAACAATAACGTTTGATTTATAACCTACACAGTCTACCAGCATAAATTCTAAATAGATCAAGGATGTACATGAAACCCTGTAACTGCTAGAAGAAACCATAGAGAAATTATTTGATCATCTCGGATTAGGAAGGGTCTTTTAAATTTCCAAATCCAGAAACAATAACATTAAAAACTGATATACTTGCTTACCTAAAAAGCAAACATTTCTGCTTGAAAAAGTAATCATCAACTCCAAAAACATATGAAAAACTAAGAAAAAAAGTGTGATTTATGTCACCAACAGAGGTGATTCCTCATTATAATTATTCATGTAAATCCCTGAAACAATTCTACTTCACTAAGGATCAGGCATATAAAGCAAATATAGAAGCAGCAAAACAAAACTTTCTGGCCATTTTAGAAAGCAAAATACCGTATGATTAGGCAATCATTTGGCAAACAAATCCAATATTTCATTCAAATAAAGAAAGCATATTAACCAAACCAACAACTTTGAAGACCACTTAACAGGGACGCGAATAACCTCAGTCTTTCTGAAAACATTAAGTATTTCTATCTTAAACAACACCATTCCCACTGTGGTTGTGGCTTTCCTTTATTCTGGCTCTCTCACCTAGAATTATGCTGAACACGAAAGACCCTCTGGCCATGCTCAGAATTGGGCTAAAATTCTAGGCTGTAATATATTTTTGTGGACAGAGCCTGAAATTGGCCATACATCCTCACTCCACTGCCCTAAGGTCCCGTTTTGTACCCCAAGTAGTATTGGAAGTGTGGGAATGACTTGTATGGGCCTGGAGCTAGGGTTTGGGCTGACCTGTGGGCAAAAACAGCCACAGCCTTCCCAGGGGACTCCTGGTCTTCACACTGCTGCAGCCTGGTTAAATGTCTCCAAGTCATTTGGAAAATGGTCACGAATCAGGAATGTTTAACTGGTCCCAAGTGGTAAAGGATCACAGGTTTCCGTCTGTGCTTTGAAAAACCTTACCACAGCGAGGATTATAAGTCAATCCAGCTGCCAACTGAGGAAAATTCCATTAAATTGTGTTCACCGGAATACGTGCATATTATTTGATGCATTATCATTTGTTTTGTTTTTCAGTACATTTAAATTCACTTATAAAATGTATACCTCTTGTCTAAATACATTTTGATTAAATTTAGTGTCAAATTGATGCTAACTGAACAAAAATTGTTTATTTTTGATATATTCTGTGTATGGAAGTAGCCCTTATTTGAGAAGAAGAAAAAAAGAAAGAAAGAAAGAAAGGAAACTATGAAAACAGGAGAAACACATATAACCAAGTGATGCATTTAGCACAAAAGGGAGATTTTTTTCAATAAACTACCACACTAAACTTGCTTCTGCCTCTGGCAAAATCTATTGATAAAACCTTTGGTTCACTGTTGGCTTGGAAATCAAATGCAAGTGTGTTGTTGTTTCTAGCCCAAGCTGAAATGGATGCTCAAAGTGTTAATTCTCAGTCGTATAAGCTATAGCTAGGAGTTACTGCTGGAACACAGTGTCAGGAATGCTGTCCTTCTGGGCATCTGGGAACATATTTAATTTTCTACCCAAAGACATGTCTAAGAATTTATCCATGTTTACTCCAATGATGATTTTTAATGGATGTATTTTAAAGGATACAAATAATGAGGACAAAACAGGGTAGATGTCAAAGTAGGGCTCTGGTAATTTTAGTCTCCCAGGACTGTGCTGTATGCCACTTGAGTCCCTCCCTTGATTCCCGAAGTTTCAAGAGTCTTCATGACATCCCCCATTACTTTCATTCTTCTCAACCAATACATGAGGTTAAATGCTTCAGGAATGTGAAGATGCAAATAACAAAGGACAAAAGAGATTGTTAGCCACTTGAGCATTGCACTTAGGATTATACCTATAACTAGATGAATAAAACTAGGTTAGCTCTGCCAGGCGCGGTGGCTCACGCCTGTGATCCCAGCACTTTGGGAGGCCACAGCGGGCAGATCACGAGGTCAGGAGATTGAGACCATCATGGCTAACATGGTGAAACTCCGTCTCTACTAAAAATAAAAAAAAATTAGCTGGGCGCGGTGGCGGGCGCCTGTAGTCCCAGGTACTCAGGAGGTTGAGGCAGGAGAATGGTGTGAACCCGGGAGGTGGAGCTTGCAGTGAGCCGAGATCGTGCCACTGCACTCCAGGCTGGGCGACAGAGCAAGACTCAGTCTCAAAAAAAACGAAAACAAAACAAAAAACAAACAAACAAAAAACTAGGTTGGCTCTTATATAAAAGAACTATTTTGATCAAGAGAATTGAAACTCCATTATACTCCATCAAAAAGTAGGCAAAGGATATGAACAGACACTTCTCAAAAGAAGACATTCATACAGCCAACAGACACACGAAAAAAATGCTCATCATCACTCGCCATCAGAGAAATGCAAATCAAAACCACAATGAGATACTATCTCACAACAGTTAGAATGGCAATCATTAAAAAATCAGGAAGCTGTAATCCCAGCACTTTGGGAGGCCGAGACGGGCGGATCACGAGGTCAGGAGATCGAGACCATCCTGGCTAACACGGTGAAACCCCGTCTCTACTAAAAAATACAAAAAACTAGCCAGGCGAGGTGGCGGGCGTCTGTAGTCCCAGCTACTTGGGAGGCTGAGGCAGGAGAATGGCTAAACCCGGGAGGTGGAGCTTGCAGTGAGCTCAGATCCGGCCGCTGCACTCCAGCCTGGGTGACAGAGCGAGACTCCGTCCGTCTCAAAAAAAAAAAAAAAAAAAAAAAAAAAAAAAAATCAGGAAGCAACAGGTCCTGGAGGGGATGTGGAGAAATAGGAACACTTTTACACTGCTGGTCGGACTGTAAACTAGTTCAACCATTGTGGAACAGTGTGGCGATTCATCAAGGATCTAGAACTAGAAATACCATTTGACCCAGCCATCCCATTACTGGGTATATACCCAAAGGATTATAAATCATGCTGCTATAAAGACACATGCACATGTATGTTTATTGCAGCACTATTCATAATAGCAAAGACTTGGAATCAACCCAAATGTCCATCAGTGACAGACTGGATTAAGAAAATGTGGCACATATACACCATGGAATACTATGCAGCCATAAAAAAGGATGAGTTTGTGTCCTTTGTAGGGACATGGATGCAGCTGGAAACCATCATTCTCAGCAAACTATTGCAAGAACAGAAAACGAAACACTGCATGTTCTCACTCATAGGTGGGAATTGAACAATGAGATTGCTTGGACACAAGAAGGGGAACATCACACACCGGGGCCTATTGTGGGGAGGGGAGATGGGGGAGGGATAGCATTAGGAGATATACCTAATGTAAATGACGAGTTAATGGGTGCAGCACACCAACATGGCACATGTATACATATGTAACAAACCTGCACGTTGTGCACATGTACCCTAGAACTTAAAGTATAATAATAAAAAAAAGAAACTCCATTATAGCTAACCATTTATCATACTTATGCAAAAATTCATTAATTCACTCATTGATCCATCTGTTAATTCATTTGATGACTATGTAGAGAGCATCAACTATGTGCCAGGCGTGATTCAAAGATAAACTGGTAGGCAAAGCACTCTTAGATATGGCATATTATGAAATAATGGCTGAAAACTCCCCAAATTTGGCCAAAGACACTAAGAAGTTGAGTAAATCCAAAATAGGATAATCTCAAATAAATATATGTCCTGACACATTATAATTTAACTTTTGAAAACTCAAGGCAAAAAAAAATCTTGAAAGCAGTCCAAGAAAAATGACACATTATATGTATAGGAACACCACTTTGAATGGCAAGGGATTTCTTATCTGAAATCATGGAGGCCAGAAAGAACTCCTGAATGAAAATAAATGCCAACTGTGAATTCTACATCCAGCAAAATGATTATTCAGTAATGAAGGGAAAATAAAAATGGTCTTAAATAAAAGAAAACTAACAAAACTTGTTAGAAGTCTTAGCCATGAAAAATTGACTAAAGGAGGTTCTTCAAACAGAAAGGAAATGATAAAAGAAGGAACTGTAGAGTCTCGGGAACAGTAGAATGTAGGTAATAAAATAGACTATGCTTTCTCTAATGAGTTTTATAAGTCGCGTTTAATGATTGAAACAAAATTTTTAGCACAATATGATACTGAAGGCAATAATATTTTTAAGTGGTAAAGGTAAAGTGGTAAACCTCAACCTAAATCTCACACCTTATACAAAAATTAACTCAAAGTAAATCAGTGGTAAAGGTAAAAGAACCCGAATTGAAGTGAGATTTCCACACTTTATGTAAAGTGGTAAAATGCTGATTAAAAAGTAGATTGTTACAAGTCACATATGTATATATTAATACTCAGAACAATCACTACAAAACTATAGACATACACCCAAAAATACTATACATAAATATAAAAGGAATCCTAACACTGTTATACACACACACACACACATACACGCACACACACACACAATGAACAAAGAGGAATGAGACCTAGTGAAGATAGAAAACAAACAATAAAATGGGAAACTTAATTAATCACTAACATATCAAGAATTACCTTAAATATAAATTATGAAAATATAACAATCAAAGAACAGAGATGGGCAGAGGGGATTAAAAAGAAACATAGCCCAGCTATATTCTACTTTTAAGAAACTCACTTCAAATTTAGTGACATAGGTAGGTTGAAAGTAAAAGAATGCATAAAAGATAAACCATGCAGATGCTAATGTAAAAAAGAAGTGGTTATATTAATATCTGATAAAGCAACTTTAGATCAAATAAAAATTACTAGAGAAAAAGAGTGACATTACACAATGATAGAAAGATCAGTCCACCAGGAAGCCATAACAAACCTAAGTGCACATGTAGTAAACAAAAGAACCTCACAAGACATGAAGCAAAAAGTGATAGAGCTGAAAGGAGAAATAGACAAATTGACCATTTTAGTTGGAGATTTCAACACTCCTATCCCAATGGCTGGTAGAATAACCACATGGAAAATCAATAAGAATATAAAAGAATTCAGTAACGCCATCAGCCAACAGAATCTAGTGGGCATTTAGAGAACACCCCACCCAACAACAGCAGGTACACAATCTTCCTAAGCGTGCATGGAATATACAGTAAAATAAACCACATCCTGGGCTGTAAGACAAACATTAATAAATTTAAAAGAATTAAAATGATACAATGTTTTCTCTGACCTTGATGTAATTAATCTAGAAATAACAGAATGACAATAGGAAAATGTGCAAACACTTGGAAATGAAACAATCCACTTCTAAATAATCCATGGGTCAAAGATGAAGTCTTGAGAGAAATTGAAAAATATATTGAACTGAACGAAAAGAAAAATAAATGTCAAGATTTGTGGGGAACAGGTAAAGCAGTGCAGAGGGAAATTTATAGCATTAAATACTAACATTAGAAAAGAGTAAACATCTTAAATGAATAAGCTTCCATCTCAAGAATCTAGAGAAATAACAGGAAAATAATCCCAAAGCAAGCAGAAGGAAGAAAATAATAGAGGAATCAATAAAATTGAAAACTGAAGAATAATAGAAAAATTAGCAAAATGAAGAGTTTATTCTTCAAAAAGATCACTAAAATTGACAAACATCTAGCAAGGCTCACAAAGAAAAAAAGAGAGAAGATACAGATTACCAATATCAGGAATGAAACAAGGCATATAACTGTAGACTCTGCAAACATTAAAAAAAAATGCAAATGCTATGAACAACTTTATAGGCATAAATTTGACAGCTTAGATAAAACAGATCAATTCTTCAAAACCACGCAAACTATCATAAGTAACCCAATATGAAACAGAAAATTCAAATAGCCCTATAACTATTTAGAAAATTGAATCTGTAATTTAAAATTTTCCCAAAAGAAATCTCCAGGCCTAGATGATTTCACTGGAGAATTCTACCAAACATTTAAAGGAGAATTAATGCCAATTCTACACAACTTTTTCTAGAAAACAAAAGATGAGGCAATACTTTCCAATTCATTTTATAAAGCTAGTATTACCATGAGATGAAAAGCAGACAAAGACTATAAAAAAGAAAACTACTGACCAACATCATGAATGTAGACACAAAATCCTCAACACAATAGTAGCAAACAGAATTCAGCAATATATGAAAAGAATTGTACCATGATCAAGTGGGGCTTATTTCAGGTGTGCAAGGCTGGTTCAGTGCTCAAATATGAAGGCAATGAAAGTAATTCACCATATTAACAGCTAAAGAATAAAGATCATATGATCAAATCAATTTATGTAGATAAACAATTTGAAAAAATTCACCATACATTCATGATAAAAACTCTCGAAAAATGGGAATACAGAGGAACTTCCTCAACTTGGTAAAAGACATCAACAGAAAACCACAGCTAGCATTATACTCAAGGGTGAAAACTTGAATGTACTCCCCTCTAAGATCAAGAACAAGGTGAGAATGTCCACTCACATCACTCTTATTCATATAGTGCTGGTAGTTCTAGCTAGTTCAATAAAACATCAAAAGGAATTAACAGTTGTACAAATTATAAAGGAAGAAAAAAAGCAGCCCCTATTTGCAGATTACGTGATTATCTACACAGAAAATCCCAAGACATCTACAAAACAAAAACACCAAACAAAAAGACCCCCACAAAACTCCTAGAACTAATAGTGAGTGCTACTACAGGATACTAGGTAAACATGAAAAACCCAATGGTACTTCTATGTACTAGCAACTAACACTAAAATATAACACAGGCATACCTTGCTTTTTTTATACTTCACTAAATTGCACTTCACAGACAGTGCATTTTTTTTTGAGTGTTAAATGAGATATTTTATTTATTTATTTATTTTTTATTATTATACTTTAAGTTCTAGGGTACATGTGCACAACGTGCAGGTTTGTTACATATGTATACATGTGCCATGTTGGTGTGCTGCACCCATTAACTCTTCATTTATATTAGGTATATCTCCTAATGCTATACCTCCCCCATCTCCCCTCCCCACAATAGGCCCCGGTGTGTGATGTTCCCCATTGTGAGTCCAAGCAATCTCATTGTTCAATTCCCACCTATGAGTGAGAACATGCGGTGTTTTGTTTTCTGTTCTTGCAATAGTTTGCTGAGAATGATGGTTTCCAGCTGCATCCATGTCCCTACAAAGGACACAAACTCATCCTTTTTTATGGCTGCATAGTATTCCATGGTGTATATGTGCCACATTTTCTTAATCCAGTCTGTCACTGATGGACATTTGGGTTGATTCCAAGTCTTTGCTATTGTGAATAGTGCTGCAGTAAACATACATGTGCATGTGTCTTTATAGCAGCATGATTTATAATCCTTTGGGTATATACCCAGTAATGGGATGGCTGGGTCAAATGATATTTCTAGTTCTAGATCCTTGACGAATCGCCACAAGGTTTTCCACAATGGTTGAACTAGTTTACAGTCCCACCAGCAGTGTAAAAGTGTTCCTATTTCTCCACATCCTCTCCAGTACCTGTTGCTTCCTGACTTTTTAATGATTGCCATTCTAACTGGTGTGAGATGGTATCTCATTGTGGTTTTGATTTGTATTTCTCTGATGGCGAGTGATGATGAGCATTTTTTCATGTGTCTGTAGGCTGCATGAATGTCTTCTTTTGAGAAGTGTCTGTTCATATCATTTTCCCACTTTTTGATGGGGTTGTTTGCTTTTTCTTGTAAATTTGTTTGAGTTCTTTGTAGGTTCTGGATATTGGCCCTTTGTCAGATGAGTAGATTGCAAAAATTTTCTCCCATTCTGTAGGTTGCCTGTTCACTCTGATGGTAGTTTCTTTTGCTGTGCAGAAGCTCTTTAGTTTAATTAAATCCCATTTGTCAATTTTGGCTTTTGTTGCCATTGCTTTTGGTGTTTTAGACATGAAGTCTTTGCCCATGCCTATGTCCTGAACGGTATTACCTAGGTATTCTTCTAGGGTTTTTATGGTTTTAGGTCTAACATTTAAGTCTCTAATCCATTTTGAATTAATTTTTGTATAAGAAGTCAGGAAAGGATCCAGTTTCAGCTTTCTACTTATGGCTAGCCAATTTTCCCAGCACCATTTATTAAATAAGGAATCCTTTCCCCATTTCTTGTTTTTGTCAGGTTTGTCAAAGATCAGATGGCTGTAGATGTGTGGTATTATTTCTGAGGGCTCTGTTCTGTTCCATTGGTTTATATCTCTGTTTTGGTACCAGTACCATGCTGTTTTGGTTACTGTAGCCTTGTAGTATAGTTTGAAGTCAGGTAGCATGATTCCTCAAGCTTTGTTCTTTTGGTTTAGGATTGTCTTGGTAATGCGGGGTCTTTTTTGGTTCCACATGAACTTTAAAGCAGTTTTTTCCAATTCTGTGAAGAAAGTCATTGGTAGATTAATGGGGATAGCATTGAATCTATAAATTACCTTGGGCAGTATGGCCATTTTCACAATATTGATTCTTCCTATCCATGAGCATGGTATGTTCTTCCGTTTGTGTCCTCTTTTATTTCACTGAGCAGTGGTTTGTAGTTCTCCTTGAAGAGGTCCTTTACATCCCTTGTAAGTTGGATTCCTAGGTGTTTTATTCTCTTTGAAGCAATTGTGAATGGGAGGTCAGTCATTTTGGCCCTCTGTTTGTCTGTTACTGGTGTATAAGAATGCTTGTGATTTTTGCACATTGATTTTGTTTCCTGAGACTTTGCTGAAGTTGCTTATCAGTTTAAGGAGAGTTTGGGCTGAGACAAAGGGGTTTTCTAAATATAAAATCATGTCATCTCCAAACAGGGACAATTTGACTTCTTCTTTTCCTAACTGAATACCCTTCATTTCTTTCTCTTGCCTGATTGCCCTAGCCAGAACTTCCAACACTATGTTGAACAGGAGTGGTGAGAGAGGGCATCCCTGTCTTGTGCCAGGTTTCAAAGGGAATGCTTCCAGTTTTTGCCTATTCATTATGATATTGTCTGTGAGTTTGTCATAAATAGCTCTTATTATTTTGAGATACATTCCATCAATACCGAATTTATAAAGAGTTTTTAGTATGAAGGGCTGTTGAATTTTGTCAAAGGCCTTTTCTGCATCTATTGAGATAATCATGTGGTTTTTGTCTCTGGTTCTGGTTTTTTGTTTGTTTGTTTTTTTGAGACGGAGTCTTGCTCTGTCGCCCGGGCAGGAGCGCAGTGACCGGATCTCAGCTCACTGCAAGCTCCGCCTCCCGGGTTTATGCCATTCTCCTGCCTCAGCTTCCTGAGTAGCTGGGACTACAGGCGCCCGCCACCTCGCCCGGCTAGTTTTTGTATTTTTTTTGGTAGAGACGGGGTTTCACCGTGTTAGCCAGGATGGTCTCGATCTCCTGACCTTGTGATCCGCCCGTCTCGGCCTCCCAAAGTGCTGGGATTACAGGCTTGAGCCACCACGCCCGGCCTTCTGGTTCTGTTTATGTACTGGATTACGTTTATTGATTTGTGTATGTTGAACCAGCCTTGCATCCCAGGGATGAAGCCCACTTGATCATGGTGGATAAGCTTTTTGATGTGCTGCTGGATTCGGTTTGCCAGTATTTTATTGAGGATTTTTGCATCGATGTTCTTTAGGGATATTGGTCTAAAATTCTCTTTTTTTGCTGTGTCTCTGCCAGGCTTTGGTATCAGGATGATGTTGGCCTCATAAAATGAGTTAGGGAAGGGTCCCTCTTTTTCTATTGATTGGAATAGTTTCAGAAGGAATGGTACCAGCTCCTCCTTGTACCTCTGGTAGAATTCGGCTGTGAATCCATCTGGTCCTGGACTTCTTTTGGTTGGTAGGCTATTAATTATTGCCTCAATTTCAGAGCCTGTTATTGGTCTATTCAGGGATTCAACTTCTTCCTGGGTTAGTCATGGGAGGGTGTAAGTGTCCAGGAAATTATCCATTTCTTCTAGGTTTTCTAGTTTATTTGCGTAGAGGTGTTTATAGTATTCTCTGATGGTAGTTTGTATTTCTCTGAGTTGGTGGTGATATCCCCTTTATCATTTTTATTGTGTCTATTTGATTCTTCTCTCCTTCCTTGTTTTTTAGTCTTGCTAGCGGTCTATCAATTTTGTTGATCATTTCAAAAAATCAGCTCCTGGATTCACTGATTTTTTGGAGGATTTTTTGTGTCTCTATCTCCTTCAGTTCTGCTCTGATCTTAGTTATTTCTTGCCTTCTGCTAGCTTTTGAATGCGTTTGCTCTTGCTTCTCTAGTTCTTTTAATTTTGATGTTAGGGTATCAATTTTATATCTCTCCTGCTTTCTCTTGTGGGCATTTAGTGCTATAAATTTCCCTCTACACACTGCTTTAAATGTGTCCCAGAGATTCTGGTATGTTGTATCTTTGTTCTCATTGGTTTCAAAGAACGTCTTTATTTCTGCCTTCATTTCATTATGTACCCAGTAGTCATTCAGGAGCAGGTTGTTCAGTTTCCATGTAGTTGAGTGGTTTTGATTGAGTTTCTTAGTCCTGAGTTCTAGTTTGATTGCACTGTGGTCTGAGAGACAGATTGTTATCATATCTGTTCTTTTACATTTGCTGAGTAATGCTTTACTTCCAACAATGTGGTCAATTTTGGAATAAGTACGATGTGGTGCTGAGAAGAATTTATATTCTGTTGATTTGGGTTGGAGAGTTCTGTAGATGCCTATTAGGTCCGCTTGGTGCAGAGTTGAGTTCAATTCCTGGATATCCTTGTTAACTTTCTGTCTCGTTGATCTGTCTAGTGTTGACAGTGGGGTGTTAAAGTCTCCCGTTATTATTGCATGGGAGTCTAAGTCTCTTTGTAAGTCTCTAAGGACTTGCTTTATGAATCTGGGTGCTCCTGTATTGGGTGCATATATATTTAGGATAGTTAGCTCTTCCTGATTAATTGATCCCTTTACCATTTTGTAATGGCCTTCTTTGTCTCTTTTGATCTTTGATGGTTTAAAGTCTGTTTTATCAGAGACTAGGATTGCAACCCCTGCTTTTTTTGTTTTCCATTTGCTTGGTAGATCTTCCTCCATCCCTTTATTTTGAGCCTATGTGTGTCTCTGCACGTGAGATGGGTCTCCTGAATACAGCAAATTGATGGGTCTTGACTCTTCATCCAATTTGCCAGTCTGTGTCTTTTAATTGGACTATTTATTCCATTTACATTTAAGGTTAATATTGTTATGTGTGAACTTGATCCTGTCATTATTATATTAGCTGGTTATTTTGCTTGCTAGTTGATGCAGTTTCTTCCTAGCATCAATGGACTTTACATTTTGGCATGTTTTTGCGGTGGCTGGTACCGGTTGCTCCTTTCCATGTTTAGTGCTTCCTTCAGGATCTCTTGTAGGGCAGGCCTGGTGGTGACAGAATCTCTAAGCATTTGCTTGTCTGTAAAGGATTTTATTTCTCCTTCACTTATGAAACTTACTTTGGCTGGATATGAAATTCTGGGTTGAAAATTCTTTTCTTTAAGACTGTTGAATATTGGCCCCCACTCTCTTCTGACTTATAGAGTTTCTGCCGGGAGATCTGCTGTTAGTCTGAAGGGCTTCCCTTAGTGGGTAACCCGACCTTTCTCTCTGGCTGCCCTTAACATTTTTTCCTTCATTTCAACTTTGGTGAATCTGACAAGTATGTGTCTTGGAGTTGCTCTTCTCAAGGAGTATCTTTGTGGCGTTCTCTGTATTTCCTGAATTTGAATGTTGGACTGCCTTACTAGGCTGGGGAAGTTCTCCTGAATGATATCCTGCAGAGTGTTTTCCAACTTGGTTCCATTTTCCCCATCACTTTCAGGCACATCAATCAGATGTAGATTTGGTCTTTTCACATAATCCCATATTTCTTGGAAGCTTTGTTCATTTCTTTTTACTCTTTTTTCTCTACATTTCTCTTCTCGCTTCATTTCATTCATTTGATCTTCAATCACTGATAATCTTTCTTCCAGTTGATTGAGTTGGTTTCTGAAGCTTGTGCATTTGTCACGTAGTTCTCGTGTCATGATTTTCATCTCTGTCAGTTCTTTTAAGGTCTTCTCTGCATTGATTATTCTTGTTATCCATTCATCCATCCTTTTTTCAAGGTTTTTAGTTTCTTTGCACTGGTTACGTAGTTCCTTCTTTAGCTCTGAGAAGTTTGATCAACTGAAGTCTCCTCTCAACTCATCAAAGTCATTCTCCGTCCAGCTTTGTTTCATTGCTGGCGATGAACTGTGTTCCTTTGGAGGGGGAGATGCACTCTGATTTTTTGAATTCCCAGCTTTTCTGCACTGCTTTTCCCCCATCTTTGTGGTTTTATCTGCCTTTGGTCTTTGATGATGATGACGTACTGATGGGGTTTTGGTGTGGGTGTCCTTTCTGTTTGTTAATTTTCCTTCTAACAGTCAGGATCCTCAGCTGCAGGTCTGTTGGAGTTTGCTTGAGGTCCCCTCCAGACCCTGTTTGCCTGGGTATCAGCAGCAGAGGCTGCAGAAGATAGAATATTGCTGAACAGTGAGTGAGTGTTGCCATGTGATTCTTGCTCTGGAAGCTTCGTCTCAGGGTGTACCCAGCCGTGTGAGGTGTGATGTGTTGGTCTGCACCTAGTGGGGGATGTCTCCCAGTTAGGCTACTCAGGGGTCAGGGACCCACTTGAGCAGGCAGTTTGTCCGTTCTCAGATCTCAACCTCCATGCTGGGAGAACCACTGCTCTCTTCAAAGCTGTCAGACAGAGACTTTTACATCTGCAGAGGTTTCTGCTGCCTTTTGTTTAGCTACGCCCTGTCCCCAGAGGTGGAGTCTACAGAGGCAGGCAGGCCTCCTTGAGCTGTGGTGGGCTCCACCCAATTCGAGCTTCCTGGCAGCTTTGTTTATCTACTTAAGTCCCTCCTCCAGCCTCGCTGCCACCCTGCAGTTAGATCTCAGACTGCTGTGCTAGCAATGAGGGAGGCTCTGGGGGTGTGGGACCCTCCGGGCCAGGTATGAGATATAATCTCCTGGTGTGCCGTATGCTAAGACCCTTGATAAAGCACAGTATTAGGGTGGGAGTCACCTGATTTTCCAGGTGTTGTGTGTCTCAATTTCCCTTGGCTAGGAAAAGGAATTCCCTTCCCCCTTGCACTTCCCACGTGAGGTGATGCCTCGCCCTGCTTCAGCTCTCGCTGGTCGGGCTGCACCCACAGACCAGCATCAACTGTCTGGCATGCCCCAGTGAGATGAACCTGGTACCTCAGTTAAAAATGCAGAAATCACCCGTCTTCTGCGTCGCTCACGCTGGGAGCTGGAGGCTGGAGCTGTTCCTATTTGGCCATCTTGGGTGCCACCCAGATAGTGCATTTTTACAAATTCAAGGTTTGTGGCAACCCTACATCAAGCAAGTTGATTGGTGCTATTTTTCCAAAAGTATATGCTCACTTCATGTCTTCTTATGTCATTACATTTTGGTAATCCTTGCAATATTTTAAATGTTATTATTATTATTATATCTGTTATGGTGATCTGCGGTCAGTGACGTTTAATGTTACTCTTGTGATTGTGTTGGGGTGCCACAGACAAAGCCCAAAGAAGATGGAGAACTTAATAAATGTTGTCTGTATTCTGACTGCTCCACTCATCGGCCATTGCCTGGTCTCTCTCCCTCTTTTCAGGCCTCCCTCTTCCCTGAGACATGACAATTTTGAAATTAGGGCAATTAATAACCGTACAAGGGCCTCTAAGTGTTAAAGTGAAAGAGAGTCATGTGTCTCACTTTATATCAAAAGCTAAAAATGATTAAGCTTTGTGAGAAAGGCATGTCAAAAGTCAAGATAGGCTGAAAACTAGACCTCTTGCACCAAACAGCCAAGTTGTGAATGCAAAGGAAAAGTTCTTGAAGGAAATTGCAAATGCTGCTCCAGTGAACATACAAATGATAAGAAAGTAAAACAGCCTTATTGGTGATATGGAGAAAGTTTGAGTTGTCTGGGTAGAAGTTCAAACCAGCCACATTTCCTTAAGCCAAAGTTTAATCCAGAGCAAGGCCCTAACTCTTTTTGATTCTCTGAAGACTGAGAGAGTTGAGGCAGCTGCAGAATAAAAGTTTGAAGCTAGCAAAGGTTAATTCATAACGTTTAAGAAAAGAAGCCATCTCATAACATAAAAGTGAAAGGTAAAGAAGCAAGTGCTGATGGAGAAGCTGCAGCAAGCTATCCAGATTTAGCTAAGATCATTGATAAATGTGACTACCCTAAACAACATATTTTCTTTTTTTTTATTGTGTCTGTTTTCTTTTCTTTTCTTTTTTATTTTTTTATTATACTTTAAGTTCTAGGGTACATGTGCACAACGTGCAGGTTACATATGTATACATGTGCCATGTTGGTGTGCTGCACCCATTAACTCATCATTTACATTAGGTATATCTCCTAATGCTATCCCTCCCCCCTCCCCCAACCCCACAACAGGCCCCAGTATGTGATGTTCCCCACCCTGTGTCCAAGTGCTCTCATTGTTCGATTCCCACCTATGAGTGAGAACATGTGGTGTTTGGTTTTCTATACTTGCGATAGTTTGCTCAGAATGATGGTTTCCAGCTGCATCCATTTTACCACAAAGTACATGAACTCATCCTTTTTTATAGCTGCATAGTATTCCATGGTGTATATGTACCACATTTTCTTAATCTACTCTATCATTGATGGACATTTGGGTTGATTCCAAGTCTTTGCTATTGTGAATAGTGCCTCAATAAACATACGTGTGCATGTGTCTTTATAGTAGCATGATTTATAATCCTTTGGGTATATACCCAGTAATGGGATGGCTGGGTCAAATGGTATTTCTAGCACTAGATCCTTGACGAATCGCCACATTGTCTTCCACGATGGTTGAACTAGTTTACACTCCCAACAACAGTGTAGAAGTGTTCCTGTTTCTCCACAGCCTCTCCAGCACCTGTTGTTTCCTGACTTTTTAATGATTGCTATTCTAACTGGTATGAGATGGTATCTCATTGTGGTTTTGATTTGTATTTCTCTGATGGCCAGTGATGATGAGCATTTTTTCATGTGTTTGGTGGCTGTATGAATGTCTTCTTTTGAGAAGTGTCTGTTCATATCCTTCACCCACTTTTTGATGGAGTTGTTTGATTTTTTCTTGTAAATTTGTTTTTCTTTGTAGATTCTGGATATTAGCCCTTTGTCAGATGGGTAGATTGTAAAATTTTTCTCCCATTCTGCAGGTTGCCTGTTCACTCTGATGGTAGTTTCTTTTGCTGTGCAGAATCTCTTTAGTTTAAGTAGATGCCATTTGTCAATTTTGGCTTTTGTTGCCATTGCTTTTGGTGTTTTAGTTATGAAGTCCTTGCCCATGCCTGTGGTCTGAATGGTATTGCCTAGGTTTTCTTCTAGGGTTTTTATGGTTTTTGGTCTAACATTTAAGTCTTTAATCCATCTTGAGTTAATTTTTGTATAAAGTGTAAGGAAGGGATCCAGTTTCAGCTTTCTACATATGACTAGCCAGTTTTCCCAGCACCATTTATCAATGAGGAATCCTTTCGTCATTTCTTGTTTTTGTCAGCTTTGTCAAAGATCAGATGGTTGTAGATATGTGGTATTATTTCTGAGGGCTCTGTTCTGTTCCATTGGTCCATATCTCTATTTTGGTATCAGTACCATGCTGTTTTGGTTTCTGTAGCCTTGTAGTATAGTTTGAAGTCAGGTGGCGTGATGCCTCCAGCTTTGTTCTTTTGGCTTAGGATTGTCTTGGCAATGTGGGCTCTTTTTTGGTTCCATACGAACTTTAAAGTAGTTTTTTCCAGTTCTGTGAAGAAAGTCATTGGTAGCTCGATGGGAATGGCATTGAATCTATAAATTACCTCTGGCAGTATGGCCATTTCCTCAATATTGATTCTTCCTATCCATGAACATGGAATGTTCTTCCGTTTGTTTGTGTCCTCTTTTATTTCATTGAGCGGTGGTTTGTAGTTCTCCTTGAAGAGGTCCTTCACATTCCTTGTAAGTTGAATTCCTAGGTATTTTATTCTCTTTGAAGCAATTGTGAATGGGAGTTCACTCGTGATTTGGCTCTCTGTTTGTCTGTTATTGGTGTATAGGAATGCTTGTGATTTTTGCACATTGATTTTGTTTCCTGAGACTTTGCTGAAGTTGCTTATCAGCTTGAGGAGATTTTGGGCTGAGATGATGGGGTTTTCTAAATATACAATCATGTCATCTGCAAACAGAGACAGTTTGACTTCCACTCTTCCTAATTGAATACTCTTTATTGCTTTCTCCTGCCTGATTGCCCTGGCCAGAACTTCAAACACTGTGTTTAATACGAGTGGAGAGAGAGGGCATCCCTGTCTTGTGCCAGTTTTCAAAGGGAATATTTCCAGTTTTTGCCCATTCAGCATGATATTGTCTGTGGCTTTGTCATAAATAGCTCTTATTATTTTGAGATACATTCCATCAATACCTAGTTTTTGAGAGTTTTTAGCATGAAGAGCTGTTGAATTTTGTCAAAGGCCTTTCCTGCATCTATTGAGATAATCATGCAGTTTTTGTCTTTCGTTCTGTTTATATGATGGATTACATTTATTGATTTGCATGTGTTGAACCAGTCTTGCATCCCAGGGATGAAGCCCACTTGATCATGGTGGATAAGCTTTTTGATGTGCTGCTGGATTCGGTTTGCCAGTATTTTATTGAGGATTTTTGCATCGATGTTCATCAGGGATATTGGTCTAAAATTCTCTTTTTTTGTTGTGTCTCTGCCAGGCTTTGGTATCAGGATGATGTTGGCCTCATAAAATGAGTTAGAGAAGGGTCCCTCTTTTTCTATTGATTGGAATAGTTTCAGAAGGAATGGTACCAGCTCCTCCCTGTACCTCTGGTAGAATTCAGCTGTGAATCCATCTGGTCCTGGACTTTTTTTGGTTGGTAGGCTATTAATTATTGCCTCAATTTCAGAGCCTGTTATTGGTCTGTTCAGGGATTCAACTTCTTCCTGGTTTAGTCTTGGGAGGGTATAAGTGTCCAGGAATTTATCTATTTCTTCTAGATTTTCTAGTTTATTTGCATAAAGGTGTTTATAGTACCCTTTGATAGTAGTCTGTATTTCTGTGGGATTGGTGGTGATATCCCCTTTATCATTTTTTATTGTGTCTATTTGGTTCTTCTCTCTTCTCTTCTTTATTAGTCTTGCTAGTGGCCTATCAATTTTGTTGATCTTTTCAAAAAGCAGCTCCTGGATTCATTGATTTTTTGAAGGGTTTTTTTGTGTCTCTGTCTCCTTCAGTTCTGCTCTGATCTTAGTTATTTCTTGCCTTCTGCTAGCTTTTGAATGTTAAATAACATATTTTCCATGTATGTGAAATAGCATTCTATTGGAAGCTGTCATCTAATATTTTCATAGCTATAGAGAAGTCAATGCCCGACTTCAAAGCTTCAAAGAACTCTTTGAAGTGGCTCATGTGAAGGGCTAATGCAGCTAGTGACTTTATGCTAAAGCCATGCTCATTTACCATTGCGAAAATCCTAGGGCCCTTAAGAATTGTGCTAAATCTACTCTGCCTGTGTTCTATAAATGGACAAACAAAGCATGGATGACAACTCCTCTGTTTACAGCATGGCTTACTGAATATTTTAAGCCCACTGTTGAGACCTATTGCTCAGAAAAGAGATCCCTTTCAAAATATTACTGCTCACTGACAATGCACCTGGTAATCCAAGAGCTCTGATGAAGATGTACAAGAAGGTTCATGTTATTTTCATGCCTACTGACAGTACATTTACTCTGCAGTCTATGGATCAAGAAGTAATTTTGACTACCAAGTCTTATTATTTAAAAGCTACGTTTTATAAGGCGATAGCTGCTTCTGATTCTCTGATCTGGCAAAGTAAGTTGAAAAACTTCTGGAAATAATTCACCATTCTATTATCACATAAGAGTTGGAATTAACTTCTTTCAAACTCCTGTTAATGTGATGTTAACTCCTGATATTAAATATCAGGAGTTAATATCTTCCTGTGTATTTTTTAGAGTCACATATAAGTACTGGTAGGCATGGTGGTTTGTGCCTATAATCCCAGCACTTTGGGAGGCTGAGGCGGGTGTATCACCTGAAGTCAGGAGTTTGTGACCAGCTTGTCCAACACAGTGAAAACCTGTCTCTACTAAAAATACAAAAATTAGCCAGACATGGTGGCGGGTGCCTGTAATCCCAGCGACTTGGGAGGCTGTGGCAGGAGAACCGCTTGAGCCCAGGAGGTGGAGGTAGCAGTGAGCCACTGCACTTCAGCCTGGGCAACGAGAGTGAAACTCTGCTTCAAAAAAAATAAAAAATAAAAAAATTACAGAGGACTTGTATGCTGAAAAAAAAAAAAATACTGATAAAAGAAATGGCAGTAGACATATATAAATGGAGAGACATGTCATGTTAATGTATAGGAAAACTTAATAAAAATATAAGTTTTATTAGAAGGATGGTTACCAGAGGCTGGGAAGGGTTGTGGGAAGGGGCAGTGGGGGGCGGTGGGGATGGTTAATGGATACCAAAAAAAAAAAAAAAAAAAAAAAATAGAATGAATAAGACCTAGTATTTGATAGCACAACAGAGAGACTGTAGTCAATAATTATTTAATTGTACATTTAAAAATAACTAAGAGTATCACTATATTGTTTGTAACACAAAGGATAAATGCTTGAGGTCATAGATACCCAATTTTCCATGATGAGATTATTATTCATTGCATGCTTGTACCAAAATATCTCATGTACCTCATGAGATATTTTGTGGGTTCTATGTACCCTCAAAAACTTAAAAAATTAAATGTCAGTTCTGCTTAAATTGATATATAGATTTAATATCATTCTTATGAAAGTCTCACAAGATTTTTTTCTAGATACAGACAATAATATTCTAAAATGTATATGGAAATGTAAATGAACTGCAGTGACTAAAATTTTCAAAAAAAAAAAAAAAAAAAAAAAAAAAGAAAGAAAGTTGGAGAAAACAGTCTACCTGACTTTAAGACTTATCATCTAGCTATACAGTAATCAAGACTGTGTGGTATTGGTAAAGGGACAGACAGAGAACAGCAGAATAGAGCAGAGAATCCAGAAACAGAGCCACACAAATACACCCAACTGACTTATGACAAAGGTGCAAAAGTAATTCAATGGAGGAATGAGAGCCTTTTCAACAAATGTTGCTGGAGCAGATGGACAACCATAGGCAAAAAAGATTAACCTCAACCTAAATCTCACACCTTATACAAAAATTAACTCAAAGTAAATCAGTAATTAAATGTAAAATATAAAATTATAAAACTTTTAGAACAAAATAGGAGAAAATTTGGGGGATCTGGGGCTAGAAAATACTTCTTTTTTGTTTGAGACTGAATCTTACTCCATTGCCCAGGCTGGAGTACAGTGGTACCATCTCCACTCACTGCAGCCTCTGCCTCCCAGGTTCAAGCAATTCTCATGTCTCAGCTTCTGAAGTAGCTGGGATTACAGGCGTGCACCACCACATCAGGCTAATTTTTGTATTTTTAGTAGAGATGGGGTTTTGCCATGTTGGCCAGGCTGGTCTCAAACTCCCGCCTGCCTAGGCCTCCCAAAGTTCTGGGATTACAGGCATGAGCCACCACACCTGGCCTAGCAAAGAGTTGTTAGAGATTGATGCCAGAAGAACAAGCCACAAAAGGAAAAACTGATAAATTGGCATTCATCAAAATTTAAAACTTTTGCTTTGTGAAAGACCCTTTAAGAGGATAAAACAAGCTATGGACTGGGAGAAAATATGTGCAAACCACATATGCAATAGAGGAGTTGTATCTCAAATATATAAAGAAATCACAACACTCAACAGTAAAAAAGGAAAGACAACTCTTAACAACTGGGCAAAAGATATGAACAGACATTTTACCAAAGAGGATATCCAGATGGCTAATGAGCAAATAAAATGCTATTTCAACATCAATAGCCATTAAAGAAATGTAAATTAAAACCATAATGAGATATTCTTATATACCTATCAAAATGGCAAAAATAAGAAATAGCGACACCACCAACTGCTGATAAGAATGTGGAAAAACAGGTTCATGCGTACATTGCTGGTAGAAATGTAAGATGGTACGATCCTTCTGAAAATAGTTTGGCAGTTTCTTAAAAAAATATATATGCAGTTACCTTATTACCTAAATAAATGACAACTTATATTCACACAAAAACCTGTACACAAATGTTCATAGCAGCTTTATTCATAATAGCCCAAAACTGGAACCAGCCTATATGTCTTTCAACAGGTGAATGGTTAAACAAACTATAGGATATCCATACCGTGGACTACTACTCAGCAATCAAAAGGAAAGAACTATTGATATGTATAACTATGCTAATGAATCTCCAGGAAATTATGCTGAGTAAAAAATGGTCAATCTCAAAAGGTTACACGCTATATAAATCCATTTATTTACCTTTTTGGAATGACAACATTTTAGAAATGAAGAACAGATTAGCATTTACCAGAGGCTGGAGACATTGAGGGAGAGGATGAAAGTGAGTGTGGTTATAAAAGGATAACATGAGAGATATTTATAGTGCTGGAATTGTTCTGTATCTTGACAGCAGTGGTGGATACATGAAACTACATAGATGATATAATTGTGTAGAATGTAATACTAATATTAATTCATGTTTCTAATACATAGAAACACCACACACACACACACACCCACACACACACACACACACACACACAAATGGCTACCAGAAGTGGAGAAAATTGAATCAGGACTACATTGTATCACTGTCAATATCTTGGTTGTGTTATTATACTTTGTTTTGTAAAATATTATCATTGGATGAAACTTAATAAAGTACACAAAGATTATTGTATTTTTTCTTACAACTGCATATGAATCAATTAATATCACAATAACAGTTCAGTTAAAAAGTGAGATTGACAGTAGGATCCCAATTTTGTGATCTGCTAACAGTGATTATTTTGGAGTTGTGGAATTATAGATGATGGTTTTTTTCCTTTGTATTATGCTGGATTCTCAAAAATATTCATAATGAGCATCCAAAGATGGTACTGTGAGAAAAATAAACTATCTGGAGGACTGAAGCAAGATGGCTGAATAGAAGTCTCCACTGATCTCCCCACAGGGACACCAATTTAACAGCTATCTACACAAATAAAGCACTTTCGTAAGAATCAAAAGTCACGTGAACACTCACAGTACCTGGGTTTCACTTCATGTCACTGAAAGAGGTGCCAAAGAGGTAGGAAAAACAGTCTTGAATCACTGGTGCCACTCCTCTCCCATTCCCCAGCAGCAGTGGTGTGGTGGGGAGAATGGTTCTGTGCCCTGGGGAGAGAGGGACAGCCGCCAATTGTGAGGTATTGAACTCAGTGCTGCCCTTGTTATAGCAGAAAGCAAAACCTGACTAAACTCAGCTGATGCCCACCCACAAAGGGAACATTTAAACCAGCCCTAGCCAGAGGCAATTGCTGATCCCAGTGACGGGAACTTGAGTTCTGGCAAAACTTGCCACTGTGGGCTTAAGTGTTCTGGGGCCCCAAATAAACTTGAAAGGCAGTCTAGGCCACAATAACTGCTACATCAAAGTGAGTCCTAGGGCTGAATTGGGCCCAGAGACAATGGATGGGTCGGGGAGGGGCAGGGAAAGAAGATGACCTACTGAGACACCAGCAAGGGCAGCAAAGAAAGTGTTGGCATCACCCCTCTCCTAACCCCAGGCTGCACATCTCATAGCTACAAAAGAGACTCCTTCTTTCCACTTGAGGAGAGGAGAGGAGAGACAGGGGAGGACTTTCCCTTGCATGTTGGATACCAGCTTAGTCACAGCAGGATAGGGCACTAGTCAGAGTCGTGAGGCCCTCTTTCCAGGCCCTAGCTCCTGGATAACATTTCTAGACACACTCTGGGCCAGAAGGGAACCTGCTTCCTTAAGGGAAGGGCCCAGTCCTGGCAGGATTCATCACCTGTTAACAGAAGAGCACTTGGGTCCTGAATAAACAGCAGTGACACCAAAGTACTATGTTGAGGGCTTTGGATGAGACTCAGATTTGCAGGCAGGTGAGACTCAGCACATTCCCAGTTATGGTGGCTACAGATCAAGGCTCCCACTGCTTGAGACAAGCAGAGGGAAAAGGGGACTCTGTCTTGCACCTTAGGTACAAGTTTTGCCACCAAGCAGGCTCTTGGGGACCCTGATTTGAGGAGTTCAAGAATCACAAAATGGGTACACAAAAAATAAAAAAAACAAGAAACTAAATCATATCATCAGAGAAAACCACCTTTGCTAAAAGGAAAACAAGAAGGAAGAAAAGACCAAAAACAACCAGAAAGCAAATAACAAAATGGCAGGAGTCTTTACTTGCTACTAGTAAAATTGGATGTAAGTGGACTAAACTCTTCAATCAAAAGACATGTAGTGGTTGAATGGATGAAAAAACAAGACCTATTGATCTGCTGCCTATAAGAAACACACTTCACCTATAAAGACACAAGTGGACTGAAAATAAAGGAATTGCAAAAGATATTCCATGCCAATGGAAACCAAAAAAGGAGTAGGAATAGCTATACTTACATCAGACAAAATAGATTTCATGACAAAAACTATTACAAGAGAAAAAGAAGGTCATTATATAATGATAAATAGGTCAATTCAGAAAAGGGATATAACAATTTTAAATATACATGTACCCAACACTGGAGCACTCAGATATATAAATAAAATATTATTAGAGCTAAAGAGAGAGATAGGCCCCAATACAATAGCAGCTAGAGAATTCAAACCCCACTTTCAGCATTGAACAGTTCTTACATTGGACAGAAAATCAATAAAGAAGCATCAGACTTAACCTGCACTATAGATTAAATGAATCTAATAGATATTTACAGAACATTTCATCCAATGGCTGCAGAAAACACATTCTTTTCCTCAGCACATGGATGATTCTCAAGAATAGATCATATGTTATGTCACAAAACAAGTCTTAAAGCATTACAAAAAATTGAAATAATACCAAGCATCTTCTCTGAATACAAGGAAATAAAACTAGGCATTAATAACAAGAGAAATTTTGAAAACTATACAAATTTATGGAAATTAAACAATATGCTCCTGAATGAGCAGTGGGTCAATGAAGAAATTAAGAAGGAATTTGAAAAAATTTTAAACAAATGTTAATAGAAAGACAGCATACCAAAACTTATGGGATACAGCAAAAGTAGTACTAAGAGAGAAGTTCATAGTTATAAGTCCCCACATCAAAAAAGAGGAAAAAAATGTCAGTGAAAAATCTGATGACGCATCCCAAAGAACTAGAAAAGCAAGAGCAAAACAAACTCAAAATTAGTAGGAGAAAAGAAATAATAAAAACTAGACAGAAATGAATGAACTTGAAATAAAGAAAACAATACAAAAGCTTGAGCTTGTTTTTAAAGGTTAAACAAAATTGACATACCTTTATTCAGACTAAGAACAAAAGAGAGAAGATCCAAATATATAAAATTGGAAATGAAAAAAGAGACATTACCAAACATTTAAAGAAGAACTAGTACCAATCCTATTCAAACTATTCCAAAAAAATAGAGAAGGAAATACCCAAACTTACTCTATGAGGCCAGTATCACCCCGATATCAAAACCAGACAAAGACACATAAAAAAAAAAGGAAACTACAGGCCAATATCTGTGATGAACACTGATGCAAAACTCCTCAACAAAATATTAGTAAACTGAATTCAACAATACATTAGAAAGATCATTCTTCATGACCAAGTGGGATTTATCCCTGGGATGCAAGGATCGTTCAACATAGGCAAATCCATCAATGAGATACATCATACCAACAGAATGAAGAACAAAAATCATATGATTATTTCAATTGATGCTAAAAAAGCATTTGATAAAATTCAACAACTCTTCATGATAAAAACCCTCAAAAAACTAGGTATAAAACAAACATACCTCAACATAATAAAAACCATATAAAACAGACCCATGGCTAGCATCATACTGAATGGGCAAAAACTGAAAGTCTTTCCTCTAATATTTGGAACACTACAAGGATGTAGTGAACACCCACTTTCACCACTGTTATTTAACATAGTGCTGGAAGTCCTAGCTAGAGCAATTAGACATGAGAAAGAAATAAAAGGCATCCAAATTGGAAAGGAAGAGGTCAAATTATTCTTGTTTGCAGATGATATGATCTTAAATTTGGAAAAATCTGAAGACTCTATGAAAAATCTATTCAAACTGATAAATTCAGTAAAGTTGAAGGATACAAAATCAACATACAAAAATCAGTTGCATTTCTGTATGCCAACAGTGAACAATCTAAAAAAGAAATTTAAGTAGTCTCATTTACAAAAGCCACACATAAAATTAAATATCTAAGAATTAACCACAGAAGTGAAAGATCTCTATAATGAAAACTATAAAACACTGATGAAAGAAATTGAAAAAGGTACCAAAAAATTGAAAGACATTCCATGTTCATGGATTGGAAGAATCAATATTGTTAAAAATTCCATACTACCCAAAACAATCTACGTATTCAATGCAATCTCTATTAAGATACCAAAGACATTCTTCACATAGCTAGAAAAAACAATCCTGAAATTTATATGGAACTACAAAAGGCTCAATACAGCCAAAGCTACCCTAAGCAGAAAGAACAAAACTGGAGGAATCACATTACCTGACTTCAAATTATACTACAGAGCTATAGTAACCCAAACAGCATGGTACTGGCATAGAATCAGACACATAAACCAATGTAACAGAATAGAGAATGCAGAAACAAATCCATACACCTACGGTGAACTAATTTTTGACATTAATAATCAATAATCAATACATGATGCTGGGAAAACTGGACATCCATATACAGAAGAATGAAACCAGTCCCCATCTCTCACCATATACAAAAATGAAATCAATAGATTAAAGACTTAAATCAAAGACCTCAAACTATGAAACTACTATAAGAAAACATTGGGGAAACTCCCTAGGATATTGGTCTGGGCAAAGATTTCTTGAGCAATACCCCACGAGCACAGGCAACCAAAGCAAAAATGGATAAATGAGATCACAAGTTAAAAAGCTTCTGCACATAAAAGGAAGCAATCAACAAAGTGATGAGATAACCTACAGAATGAAAGAAAATATTTGCAAACTACCCATCTGACAAAGGATTAATAACCAGAATATATCAATAGCTCAAAAAAACTCCATAGGAAAAAATCTAATAATCTGATAAAAAAAAAGTGGGGAAAATGTTTGAATAGATATTTCTCAAAAGAAGATATACAGATGGCAAACAGGCATATGAAAAGGTGCTCAACATCAGTGATCATCAGAGTAATGCAAATCAAAACTACAATGAGATGTTATCTCACCCTATTTAAAATAACTCATCCAAAAGACAGGCATTAAATGCTGGCAAGTATGTGGAAAAAGGGAACAGTCATACACTGTTGGTGGGAATGTAAACTAGTACAACCACCATGGAGAACAGTTTGGAGGTTCCACAAAAAAACTGAAAATTGAGCTACCATAAAATCCAGCAATCTCACTGCTGGGTATCTATCCAAAAGAAAGGAAATCAGTATATTGAAGAGATATCTGCACTCCCATGTTTGTTGCAGCTCTGTTCACGATAGCCAAGATTTGGAAGCAACGTAAGTGTCCATCAACAGGTGAATTGATAAAGAAATACAATGGAGTACTATTCAACCATAAAATATAATGAGATCCTGTCATTTGCAACAATATGGATGGAATTGGAGGTCATTATGTTAAGTGAAATAAGCCAGGTACAGAAAGACAAACATTGCATATTCTCACTTATTTATGGGATGTAAAAACCAAAACAATTGAACCCATGGAAGTAGAGAGTAGAAGGATGGTTACCAGAGGCTGGGAAGAGTAGTGGGGGTGTTTGGGGAGACGTGGGTTAATGAGTGCAGAAAAATAGAATGAACGAATGAATAAAGCCTAGCATTTTATGCACAGTAGGGTGACTATAGTCAATAATAATTTAATTGTACATTTTAATACAACTGAAAGAGTATAATTGGATTGTTTGTAACACAAAGGATAAGTTCTTGAGGAGATGGGTATCCCATTTTCCATTATATGATTACTATGCATTGTGTGCCTGTATCAAAACATCTAATGTATCCCATAAGTATATACACGTGCTATGTAGCCACAAAAATTAAAAATAGAAAACATAATTTAAAAAATAAAAGCTAAAATAAAGTATTTGATCTGACCATCATTGTAACAATGTTTTGGAGCAGTATAGAAAAAGTAAGACTGAGGCTAGGGAGACCAATTGATTCTAGTAATACCTCTATTACAGCAAAGATGGACAAGAAAGAATTTTGAACTTCCAATGTCATTTCTGCCACTATGTAGGTCTGTGTTCTTTCCTGGTTTCACAGTTTTTAAAGACACCTTCTCTACTGAGTAGAAGGCATAATTCACTAGGTCATACTGTTAAACAGTTTAGCTTTTGAAACGAGATTACAATTGAGCTTTAACAGCATGGATTTGAGCTGCACAGGTCTACTTACATGTGGATTTTTTCCACCTCTGCCATCCCTGAGATAGCAAGACGAACTCCTTCTCTTCCTCCTCCTCCTCCTCAGCCTACTCAACATGATGACAATGAAGATGAAGACTTTCATGACGATCCACTTCCACTTAATGAACAGTAAATATGTTTTCTCTTTATTATGATTTTCTTAATAACATTTTCCTTTCTCTAGCTTACTTTACTGTAAGAATACAGGGTACAATCATATAACACAAAGTGTGAGTTAATCAACTGTATTATCAGTAATGCTTCCAGTCAACAGTAGCCTATTAGTAGTTATGTTCTGGGGGAGTCAAAAGTTATATCTGGATTTTCAACTGTGCAGGGGGGTCAGTGTCCCAACCCCCATGTTGTTCAAGGACCAGTTGTATTTGTGAACCTACATTTCTAAAATATATTCTTGTTTGAAGTACAAGTAAAGGAATACTAAAGAGATAGAGCCTACATATGTTATTTAGCAGGAGGAGGAATGGTAGAATGGAGTTTGAAAAGTGTGACCAGTAGCCCAGGTAAAAGGTAATGAGAGCCTGATATGTGTAAGGCAGTTGCTGTAAGAGGTGGACAGGAGGGAACAGCCATAAGATGTGTTAAAGAACAGAGATTTGATTGTATCTGTAAGGAGATTTAATGCAGAGAGTTGGTTACACAAGTGAGAGAGGAGCTGGGAGTGAAACAGAGCTCAGTGAAGGACTCCAGAGACTGGCAATAGTAAGAAGCTTGCACCAGCCTTCAACTGATGAAACAAGGGCTTCAGCCACACTACTGAAGCCAGGATTGCCCAGAGGAAGCTGAAAGTACAGTAGCTTTCCTGGCAAGAGCTAAAGCCACAGATGTAGCCCCAACTGGAAAATCTGCCGACATCAGAGAGAAAGGGTGAAAGCACCCTAGGTTCTTTCTCCTTCTAGTGCTCCAGTCTCCTACCAATGCCAAGTTCAGTTGAGGTCAGATGACTTGAGAGCCTGGGAAATGGAAATGTAGCCCCTAAGACACAGAGTAGAGCTGGAGAAGGGCATGAAACAAATCTGATGGCAAACATGCCCAACACTGACATAGTCCATCTATTTCACTACTCAGCATTCATTCTTACCTCATATCCATGTCTAACAAATTCACGTCTTTGCCAGACATGAGACAACTATCCATGACACAACTCACCAGCTCTCTGCAACAAGGGGAGGAACAAAGTCTGATTTGTCATTTTTCTATCTCAAGTCCAGATCTCCAGGCATTATGGAATTCCTCCTGTAAATAGCAAGTGTGGCTCCCTGTAGTCTGGTGACTTATAAATTAAATTACCAAGTGCTTATTATTAACACTCCTTATACAAAATAGTAGGAAAAAGGTTGTTGATTAACACACACATAGTAAAATATGCCTGGTAGTTACAATTCTTGTTCTACAACTGGTCATGTGGCCATAGTATATACATATGACTTTCTTCTTCCACCACATGTTTTGTTTCTTCTTGCCCTTGTAACCAGCATGTTGGTTGCCATTCTTTGCTCAGTGGGGTAATCCAACCCTTTATTCTTACAAAGTCTGAATCTTCGGTGGTCCTGTACTTAATTGGGTTGCTGTAGATTTTAATTGACTTTGACTATCAGACATGGAAGTACTAAAAGATGCACCCATATATCTCCTGGGTTTCAGCCATAGTCTTTATGCTCTTATTGTGTAGCAGCAAACCAATTTCCCATTATTAATCATGACCAATCACTTCAACCAATATAATTCGCCCTTCCTTTGCTTGTTGGTTCAGTGGTATAAGGAGCTCCAAATGCCAGGTGAGAGCCTCAACTTCTAGTTTATAACGAGGCTGGGTGGAAAAAATTTCTTCTCTGGGAACAAAGATTTCTAGACTAGTAGAGCTGAAGGTTGTGGACAGGAAGTGAAAATTCTGCAAGTGGATTATTAGATATAATAGTGAGAAAAGCCATTCCCATTCCTGCCCCTTAATTCCTGAACCCATGCATTCTACATAAGGGAGAGACATACCATATATTCATCACTGGTTCAAAGCATGTGCTCCATCCTGGGGGATGTATACAAGCTCCACAGAATGTGACCTCCCAGGTGATACCATAAGCCATTTCACCATTTAATCAGGTCAGCAGCTCCTGAGTAACGGGGTGCATGCTAAGATCAGCAAATTTTCATGGCATGGTTTACTACTGTATTTTCTTTGTAATAAAATATGTCCCTTGGACAGAAGCATTGTTATGTGTGATAACATGATGGTGAATTAGGCATTCTATAAGCCCATAGATGGTGGTTTTGAGAAGACATATCCACACCCATAATAGTAACAACAAACGGTGGCTCCTCCATGACAGGAAAGGGTCAAATGTAATCAACTTGTTACCAAGTGACTGGTTGGTTCCCCAAGAGAATGGTGCCAAGTTAAGAGCTTAATGTTGACCTCTGATTTGGTGGGCTGGGCACTCAGTAGCAGAGTGGCAGAACATTATTGGTTAAAAAAAAAGTCCACATGCTTGAGTCTTGCTAGTCTCTAGCAGCAGGGTTTCTCATTGGATAAAACTAGCCACAGGCTGACACAAGAAACAGAAGGATGCAGCCTGCAGGGGATTAAATACTTTTGAGTAGAGCAGAGGATTGGCAGGGAGCAGTTCTGAAAGAAAATAGGCCTGGTTTTCCGAATGCAGAGTAAGAGAGAAAGTGGCTTCCCTATTTTCTATCTTGGGTGACTAGGTGGATAGTAATTCACTAAGCTGAGCACATAGAAATTTGGGAACGTGTTGAGTTTAAGGTGCCTGTGGGATGTTGTGGTAGAGCTGCCCAGGATGCAGTCTGAAGTTGAGGAGAGAAGTCTGTGATAAAGATATATAACCAGGTGTCAACAGAAAGTAAACAGTCATGAAAAATTACGGGAGTGAGTGAATTCACTCAGGGTCGATGTAGGATGATCAGAGACCAGAAACAAAGGTTAGCTATCACCAACATTTGAGTGAATGGTGATGAAAAAGACGGCTGTGAGGGAGAAGTTAGAGTGATGTTTCAGAAACTAAGGGAGACAGGGCCATCAAGAAAAAGTGGGTGATCAAAAAGGTCAAACTCATCTGCGAGGTCAAGTAAAATAAGCCTGAATATAATCAAGAGCAATAAGAGGCCACTGATGACCATTGCCTGGCTGAAATAGAAATGAATAGTCTGAACCAAATCCTTGATTTTGCCTCTTTTCTTTACTTCTCAGAGCATCTGTCCTGAAAGTTTTATCAATTTGAGGGAAAATAACTTCCAATTCAAGGTTTAAATGTACACCTCTGAGCAAGAACTCTGATGCTCTTGGTGGGGAGTCTGGGCAGGGCATGTAACAGGGAGAGAAGGGGATGGAGGCAAGAATCCCTCTCACCAATCTCTTTGCTGCCTACTGGAGAATGGAAAAGGTCAAACAAGCAATTAATTCCCTGTCCCTCCTGGGAGCTGTGAGAATTGTGGTCCTGTTGTTCTAGCAACAATTTTCTTCTTAGGAAGAGTGCACGGAATGCACTTACTCCATCTTATTGAAAAGTTAAGATAATAACAATTTTTTTTTAGTTTTTTAAAAGAATTTTTAAAGCTCCAAATCCCACCACAATACCATTATTTTTAAAATATGTTCTTGCATAAGTATACTTTGTACATGGTTGTAATCATAGCATGTGATTTTTTTCCCCAAATTAGAGTCATAACATAAAGAAAAAAATCTTTAGAATTTTGAACGATCTCCTTGAAATCCTTAGAACTAGGAAATCTTGCCTTTGAAAACTGAGAGTATGTTAAATTTTTAGTCCTTAGAAATCTGAAAGAAACTTTAGAGATGATCTTACCCAATCCTTTGTTTTAGAAATGATTTGATTGAGACGCAGAGTGGGAGAATGGACTGATTTAAGGTCAGAAAGTAATTGATGGTAGGATCTTCTCTAGGACCTTGGTCTTTAGAGTCCAGTTTCCAGCACTCTTGCCACCATCACAGCTCGGACTCCAGCAGCAGGTTTGTTTAGCGCAATTGTGATTAAAGTGCCATGTATCACATGTACACCTCTTCTTGGAGATAGCAAAATTAGCCACAATAGTCTGTAGCTTTTACCTTCAAGAAATAGGATCTACTTACCCATCCTTTGAATCTTGTGACTTGCTTTGGCCGTAATATTACGGAAGTGATGTATAATTGTTAGCCTAGGCCTTAAGAAGGTTTGCGGCTTCTTCCCTCACACTCTTAGAACCCTAGGATCAACCCAGGGCTAGCCTGCTGAATCATGAGTCATCGTTGCTGCCCTGCCAAACACCAACTATGTGAGTCTGTCCTAGATCATCCAGCCTCCAGCCAACCTGCCAGCAGAGATTAGTAGAGCCTGCCCAGACCAGAAGAACTGTTCCATCAACCTGTAGAATCAAGAGTGAAATAATTGGTTGTTTTAAAGCACTATGTTTTGAGGTGGGTTTTTTTGTTTTGTTTTGTTTTTTTTACATTGCAAAAGCCAACTGATGCATAGGTTTCTTCATTGTGCTGATAACCCACTCCATTAGAGTAAATCATACTTCATGTCTCATGATTTCTTGAATCAGGAGGTGAGGAAATGTATTTTTTCCTGCCTTAATTTTTGTTTTATTATTTTCATTTAGATATCTAAGTTTCAAAAGACAATTTATAGAATAATGTTTTTGGACATGCAAGTCTATGTTCAGCTCCTTGCAAGCCATCTGCTTTGAAAAGAACGGTTGGTAGAGTCCTTTATTTTTACCAACAATCTCCCCTTCTCCTGCCCACATCTCAAGACATTCAACAAAGATCTGTACATATGGATCAAGGTGGGACTAAAAGGGGGAAGGAGGAGGAAGGTAGCTTTACTGTGAGTTAGGACACAGCAGTGATTTTTTTTCTTAGTTTGAATCTAGCCTGAAGCTTCTAAATAAACACTGCAGAAGTATCTCCCCAAGTGGTGCACTGAGGAAAACAAAACAGAATGCATATATTCCTGATCTGGAGCATGGCAGATGAACAGACTGGAAACTCCTACTCCTGTCAAAGGCTTTAGGGATTTATTACTCATAGCTCTTCATTTCCATGGTATCTCTAATTTGATACAAACTAACTCTTTATAAAAACCAGCTTATAGAAAATGTCCATATTTGGTGGACTAAGTAATAAAGTTCATGTACTTTGAACATTCAGTGATTCAATCTTGTAATCAAGTTTGATATTTGGTTCAATGAGATTGTACCAAGAACTGAGCCTGGGCTCTGCAGCACAGCAAAACATTAAGCTGGATGATATTTGAGTGTTGCAATTACACGCCTACACTCTTTCCCAGAAAGGAGAGGTGGAGGGGGGCGGGGGATTATTATCTTTTATACATTTAGTCCCTGTAATCACACTCTGGTTAATAGAGATGTTTTCTTTTTATCATTTAAATACACTTCAAAGATAAATCAAAAGTCTTTAGACTACAAAGTTTGCAGTGAGCTGTTTCACCTCTTTCTTGGTTTCTGGTTCCACTTCTCTCCTCTTTACTTCCACCAAGTTCCTCCAACAAGAAATAAGAAATGAAAAATGATGAGTGAGATGACAGATCACGTTGGTGAGCTTGACTTAGTCAGTTCACAATGTATACGTCTATCAAAACATCATGTTGGACACTGTCAGTATGTACTATTTTTATTCGTCAAGTACACCTTAATAAAGCTGGGGGGGGAGACAAAAAATAATAAATGTTGTTGCCTTATCAAAAAAAGAAAGAAAATAGTCACATTCAATGACACAGAATCTAATTAATGATAATCATGAAAGATCCCTCTGGCCACACTCAAGCTCTAAGCAGAGGTTCAGAAGACAAGAAAAACGACGAGTGTCCACCTTTTAGGAACCATCATTTATTCAATGGTTTATTGAGCACATGATCGTGTGCCAGATCAGGCATGATGCAAGATTATGAAGATTTAGAGGTGAACAAAAAAAGATCCTTATCTCACTCCTAGGGAATAGTCGAGTTTTCCTTGCATCAACCTGATTTCCATAGTTCTTCCAGTGACATCTTTAGCTATAGGTCTGTACCAAAAGAAAAGTTGCCTAGTGACATAATTTCTTTACAAATAACAATAATTAATAACAAAAACAATAATAAAATAGCTAACACTTACCTTGTGCTTACTGTGTGCCAAAAAGTGTTCTACGCACGTTCATATATTAACTAATTTCATCTCCAACAATCTTTCGAGTTACTATTATTCTTCCTTTTAAAAAAATATAAGGAAACTGAGGCACAGAGAGGTTAAGTAATTCACACAGATTCAGACTATTTGCTACACTATTCTTATTAAGACAGAATACTCTAGAGTGTTGTTATTTTTTAATAACAAGGGTTGAAAGAGAATGGGATGTTTTTAATCATAAGTAAATCAATAAATTTCGATGTCAAAATACCCTGTTCTCTAAGCATTCAGTCTAATCGAGATTTAATAATCTAGACCGAATCTTTTCCACTTAAACAGATGCTCATAAAAGCCACATCCAAAGAAAAATAAATTGCAGAGTGTGCTGACTTTTCTTAAAAACTGTGGCTGATTTTCAGTCAGCCTGTCCAAATCTCTTTTCAAACTTTCAGCCCATAAGCCAGTACATCTGCTCCAATATCGAAGTAGGATGTCAAGCCCCTAATATTCCCAGAAGAAATCAGGGGAATTTGGCCAAATGTTTACTAGGATTTCCTTGTAGGCATCTTCTTCCAAATATATGAAGATCCCCAGTTGGGGGTGTTCTAAAGAGGCTCAGATTCAGTGATTTACTCCAATTGCCAGAACATGTACCAGATGAGCCATTATGTCCTGTCTCTTGCATGTGCATGTGTGTACCTGAGCCAGGTGGGTAAATACTGAAGAATGTTTTGCTTAAACTTACTCTGATCTCCTGTAAGTAACTGCAATCCTCCATCTGACACCTGGAGCCAAGAGCATTCTGTAGGCAACAACTGCCTACCTGATTTAATACGCAAACCAGCATACAACTTGCTTGCTCTCAAAGACATGTCAGTATGATATCTCCCAAACTCTCCCAAAGATAATCTTTGAAAATAACAATGATGCCTGGGTGCGATGGCTCTTGCCTATAATCCCAGCTATTCAGGAGCCTGAGGTAAGAAGACGGCTTGAGTCCAGGAGTTTGGGGCTGCAGTGAGTTAAGATCATGCCACTGCACTCCAGCCTGGGTGACAAAGTGAGACTCTGCCTTTAAAAAAATTAAAAAATTTAAAACAACGATGATGTTGGTGATGATAGTAAAAGCAGACCTTTATTGACCTCTTATAATATGTCAGGCTTCACACTTAATGCTTTATAGCATTTATAGTTTTTTAAAATTTAAATTTCACAATAATCTTTTTTCCCAAAGAACTTTATTTTTTATAATTCCAACTTTTATTTTAGATACAGAAGGTACCTGTGCAAGTTTGTTACATGGGTATATTGCATGATGCTGAGTTGGGAGTATGAATGATCCCATCACCCAAGTAGTGAGCACAGGACCTAATAAGTAGTTTTTCGACTTATGTTCCTCTCCCTCTCTCCCACTCTAGTAGCCTACAGTGTCCATTGTTCCTATCTTTTTTTTAACCTCTGAACTTTTTATTGTCCTCCTACTCTCCAAAGGGTCCCCTGCTTCTGCTGGCTTAATATCTCAGAACTTTGGTGTGGTTGGTCTCAGACACCACTTTGCCATCCACTATCTGGCGGGCGGTGGTCTTTTGGATGGTTTGGATGGAGTTGCTGTCCAGGGCATCACCAAGGTTGAAGTTCTTGCCATCTTCCAGCAGGCGGCAGTAGGTGGTGATCTCAGCCTCCAGCTTGACTTTGATGTTCAGCAGGGCCACCTATTCCTGGACCTAGCGCCGTCCCTCTGCCCTGGTCTGCGCCGGCTCAGACTCCAGGTGCAGCAGGATCCCGTTGAGCTGCTCCTTCTGCAGGGCGTAGCGGGCCTCCACCTCCCTCAGGCTGTTCTCCAAGCTGGCCTGCAGATTTCTCATGGAGTCCAGGTCGATCTCTGAGGACTGGACTGTACGTCTCAGCTCTGTGAGCATCATCTCAGCAGCTCCAACCTTGGCGGACTGTGTGGTGCTCTCCTCAATCTGCTGAGACCAGTACTTGTCCAGTTCCTCTCAGTTCTTCCAAGCCAGCACGTCGTATTGGGCCCGGACGTCTGCCATGATCTTGGCAAGGTCCTGAGATTTGGGAGCATCTACCTGCACGGTCAACCCAGAGCTGGCAATCTGGGCTTGTAGGACTTTCACTTCCTCTTCGTTGTTCTTCTTCATGAAGAGCAGCTCCTCCTTGAGAGCCTCGATCTCTGTCTCCAGCTGCAGCTGAGTGACATTGGTGTCATCAATGACCTTGCGGAGCCCACGGATGTCGCTCTCCACAGACTGGTGCATGGCCAGCTCTGTCTCATACTTAACTCTAAAGCCATCAGCAGCAAGACGGGCATTGTCCATACTGTCCACCGTATTTGTGAAGAGCTGAGCCCTCAGGTCCTCCATGGTCTTGACATAATGGCTCCAGTCTCTGACCTGGGGTTCCTTCTTCTCCAGGTGCTCCTGGATTTTGCTCTCCAGCTTCCGATTCTCGGTCTCCAGGCCCCTCATCCTGTCCAGGTAGGAGGCCAGGCAGTCTTTCAGGCTTTGCATGGTCTCCTTCTCGTTCTGGATGCCTCCCATTCCTGCTAGACCCCCGGCCATCCCCGTGGCCAGGCCCCTGGACCTCATGCTCCCCCGGAAGCTGGTGGAGCGGGACACGGAGATTCGGGAACCAGAGCCCCCCACGCCTGCATAGAGGCTGCCTGCACTGCTGACTGGCTGGGTGCCATAGCTGGGCACCTGGACAGAGCCCCAGGACCGGTAGTTGGTGAAGGTGGAGCAAGTGGTGAAGCTCATGCTAACCGGGGAGGAGAGTGAGAGGACAGGACTTAGGCTTTGTCGATGACCCATTGTTTCCATCTTTATGTTCACGAGTAACCAATGTTTAGCTCCCACTTATAAGTGAGAACATGTGATATTTGGTTTTCTGTTCCTGAGTTAATTTGCTGAGGATTATGGCCTTCAGCTGCATCCATGTTGCTGCAAAGGACATGATCTCATTCTTTTTCATGACTGCATAATATTCCATGGTATATATGTACCACATTTTCTTAATCCAATCCACCACTGATGGGCTCCATAAGGTGGCTCCATGTCTTTGCTATTGTGAATAATGCTGCAATGTACATACAAATACATGTGTCTTTATGGTAGAAAGCTTGATTTTCTTTGGGGTATATACCAAGTAATGGGACTGCTAGGTCAAACAGTAGCTGTTTTAAGTTCTTTGGGGAATTTCCAAACTGCTTTCCACAGTAGCTGAACTAATTTACATTCCCAACAACAGTATATAATCATTTCCTTTTCTCGGCAGCCTCACCAACATCTGTTATTATTGGACTTTTAATAACAGCAAACAACCTTTAAGTAACCAGTAGAGCAAGATTTTCAAATTTGGTATGTGTAAAAATTACCTGGGAAGCTTATAAAAATGTAGCTTTCCAGGCTCCACTCTAGAACATCTGATTCAGTAGGTTTAGGGAGTGGTGTGAACATCTTTTATTAAAAATAATAGAAAACTGGTGAAAGTGACTGAAATCAATCTAATCCAAATAAATAAAATGTATTGTGCTTCTACTAAGTCCATATGGAAATTAACAAGATAGAGTCTTTGTTGTTCATCTTATAAAAAGAATAACAATATTGAACAAATCCTTTCCCAAGAAGTAAAAAGTATGTGTTGATTGTGTGACAGATTTGGGAAAAAGCAAGTGAAACTAACAGGGAAGGAAAAGATGGGAAAAGGAGGGGTCAAAGAAGGGGAATGTTCTATCTCTTGCTGTATACAAAACCACTAAGAGACTTAATGGATTAAAAGGCAAAAATCATTTCATTTGTTTATAAATCTGAAATTTGGGCAGGGCTCAGTGGGGACAGTTTGTCTTTGCTCCATGTGTTGCCATCTGGGGTGGCTTAACCTGGCCCAGGGAATCTACTTCCAAGATGGCTCACTCATATAGCTGACAAATTGATACTGGCTATTGATTCCTCTTCATGTTGGGCTCTCCATAAGGTGGCTTGGGCTTCCTCACAGCATGGTGGCTGGGTAATGAGGGTGATAATCTCAAAGGACAAGAAGTAGAAACTTCCAATTTCTTAAGGCCTAGCCTCAGAAATACGCACATTGCTTCTATCATACTCAACTGGCTAAGCAGTCACAGATCCCAGATTCAAAGGAAAGGGATATAGATTTCACCTTTTAGTTGTAGGAGTGCCAGAAAACATTGGAGCCATGCTTTAAAATTGCACAGGGACAGACAAAGGAAAGACTGAGAACATGAAAAACAAACTTTGCCTATTTTGCTAAGGCCAGTTCAACCAGGAAGAAAGCAAACACTCCTTCCTTGGTTAGTCAAGAAAAACCATTCCAAGTAGAGTTAGCACACTTTCTAAGATCTTGTCACAAAAATGGGAAACATGGGAGATTTTCCCTACATACTTAAATGGAAAGAAAGTTCTTTCAAATGTCACTCTTATTTCCCAAAATACTTTCTTCTTCTTAACAAATATTGAATGTGCTTACATGCCAGTCACTGTACTAGATGTAGGGGATATCAAGATGAATAAGACATAGTCTTTGTCCTCAAATATGAATAGTTAGAGGAAATAATCATCAGAGTCATGCTACACACACATAAAGCTATTTTGGATGCCCATAGGAGAGACAGATAGGTGGGTGGACCAGCTCAAATCCCACTTTCCTTGGGCCATGGATCCCTGAACAGGATACCAGTTCAGGTATCCTGATCTATGCTGTCACTACTCCTTGTATCACAGTACTTTATTATATATTTGTGAGACTATTTGATTACCATCTCTTTCCCATACAGGATCATAGAATCCTCTTGAATATTGGGCCAGCTTTAGTGATTCACTTCTAATGAAAGATACACAGAACTGACTCTATGTGACTTCAGAGGTTAGGTTACCAAAGTGTCTGCCTGGCTCTCTTCCTAGCTATACACACCTTGGAGCTCTGGTGCTGCCATGCTGGAGAGATCACACTGAGAGATGAGAGAGACAGACAGAGAGAGAGAGAAAAAGAGAGAGAGAGAGAGAGAGAGAGAGAGAGCTTGAGAAGAGAGAAAGACAGAGAGGAGCTTGAGAAATCCCAGCTATTTTAACTTCAGCTGTTGGAGTCTTCCAGCATCAACCACCAGATGTGTGAGTGAACAAGCCTCAGATGATTCCAGTCCCCAGCCTTCAAGCTGCCTTAGCTGATGCTGCGTGGAGCAGAGACGAGCCTTCTTCTCTGTGTCTGCATCCTATCTGAATTCTTGACCAAAAGAATTCGTAAACATAATAAATGGTTGTTTTATGCTACTAGGTTTTGGAGCGTTGTTATGCAACCATAGTAATTAGAACAGAGAAAGAAGCAAGATTCAGACTTAGAGGCACTTTACATGAATGAGGGGGAGTTTGTACTTTCCCTAGGGCTATGGAGAGATATGGAGAGATTTTAGCCAGAAGAAAGGGACAGCTCTATTTGAGTTTTAGAAAATAACTCTGCCTGGGAACAGTGGCTCATGTCTATAATCCCAACACTTTGGGAGGCCAAGGCAGGGGTATCACTTGAGCCCAGAAGTGCGAGATCAGCCTAGGCAACACAGTGAGACCTTGTCTCTACAAAAAAAAAAAGTCTTTTTTTTTTTGAGACAGAGTCTTGCTCTGTCACCCAGGCTGGAGTTCAGTGGCACGATCTTGGCTCATTGCAAGCTCTGCCTCCTGGGTTCATGCCATTCTCCTGCCTCAGCCTCCCGAGTAGCTGGGACTACAGGCGCACGCTGCCACGCCCGGCTAAGTTTTTGTATTTTCAGTAGAGAGGGGGTTTCACCGTGTTAGCCAGGATGGTCTTGATCTCCTGACCTCGTGATCCGCCCTCCTTGGCCTCCGAAAGTGCTGGGATTACAGGTGTGAGCCACTGTGCCTGGAAAAATATTTTTTTAGTTAGCCAACTGTTGTGGTGCATGTCTGTAGTCCCAGTTACTTGGGAGACTGAGGTGGGAGGATTGCTTGAGCCCAGGAGGTTGGGGGTGCAGTGAGCTATGATCGCACCACTGCACTCTAGCCTGGGTGACAGAGTGAAAACTCGTCTCAGAAAAAGAAAATAAGAAAAGAACTCTGGCTACATGCAGTGGGACTCTCATGGGAGACTGCATAGGACATTGGTAAAGATTAACACTTAGAGTCAGAATGATGAGGGTCAAGTTCCAGTTTGCTACTGTGTAATCAATGGCATAGTCAGTTAACCTCTTTAAATCTCGGTTGTATCATCTATAAATTAGGAATAACAACACTCCCCTCTCAGTGAAGAATGTGAAGACAGCTCAAATGTGGTCACTGGACATGTATCATTTCAAGCCTACTTTTCCACTTTCAATTAAACTGGCTGTTGGGGGAAGTTGGTCACATGACAATTCGAAATGATTGTTGAGATAATAATCTCTTCATCACAAATAATGCCAGTAAAGACTAAGTCTCTGATTCTAAGTGGCTTATTCAAGTTGAATTACTTAGAAATATACTCAACAATTACAACAATGTAATTGTTAGGACCAAGAGTCACGGTTTTCCAGTGATGATAAGATAGGATGTCTTATGATGACTAAACTGTGATGTAAAATTTTCAATTCCAAGAGTTGACTCTTTCCCAACACTGGGTGATTTTCTTCACTTGTTAAAAAACTAGTCATTGACGTATCATGGAGCATATTTTTAAATCACCTCCAAGTACTGCATCTGAATATGATGAAATATGTTCAGAGAGGAATATGACGAAAGAACAGATCAGTAATATATTTAATGCTGCTTCCCAAGCTAAAACATTCATCCCTCTAAATTTTTCTGATATGTGATTCAGCTTAGCATCTGACAAAACATTAATTTTTAGTTAGAATCCTCTTCATAATTTTTTGGTCTATCTTTAATCCAGTATCAAAACAGGTAAATGCAACAAACACATGACGTCATTTCTACATCTCAAAATTGTGAATTAGGACCTTCTAAATAAGTATAAAAGGAGGAAGAAGAAGCAGCAGATAAATATGGTATTTTGCCTAAAACTCAAGCTATTCAACATTCAGTGAGATAGAGATATGGCAAGGAAAGGTTACAAATGTCATCACTTTCTCTGTTATGAAACTATTGTCAGTATCTCATTGGTAATAATTACGCATTTTTTTCATTTTACAAATAGAAATGTATCTTTTAATTAAAAAATTGTTGGTCCTAGTGTGTCATTATTGCATTTGATTCCAAATGTTTGAAAAAAACTATACAGATGGTGATGACACAGGCAGTGGGTTAGATCGCTCCAAAATAGTGTAAATGAGAAGCAAAGAGAACCAAGGAAAGATCCCAGGGAACACCCACATGAAAGAAACAAAGAGTCAGCGAAGGAAACTGAGAAAGGAGAGGCCAGCAATGTAGGAGGCAATACAGGAGAAAGTGTACTCATGGGATCAAGGAGAAGAAAGGGTTCAAGGAAGCTTTGCTAGTCACAGAGAGGGAACAATGTCAAATGTTTCACAAGTCACCGGACATAAGTTGAGAAGGCTTACCGAAATGAGTTAGCATCACTGAACTCAGTAAGAGCAGTTTCAGCAGCGTGGTGTGGCTGGAAACCCTTCTGCTTGAATTGAGGTGTGGGTGGGAACAATACAACAGAAACAGTGAGTGTGGAATACCTTTTCTAGATTCTTGGCTAAAAATGGAAGGTGAAAAATGGGATATTAGCCAAAAAGGTATACAGGAGAGAGAGAGAGAGAGCACACAGCATTCCTAAAACAAAAATAAATTAGTATTTAAATACTGACTGAAATCACTTAATATACAGGGAGTGTTTTAAATAGAACAAATGTTTCAAGAGGCTGGAAGGGATAGCATCCAGCTCTTGATACAGAGAATAACCTCAGAAAGGAAACTTCTTTTACAGTGATGCTGTGGTTTGGATATGGTCTGTTGTCCCCATCTAAACTCATGTTGAAATTTGATCCCCCATGTAGTGGTGTTGGGAGATGAGGCCTCGTGAGAGGTATTTGGGTCATAGGACTGGATCCCTCATGAATAGCTTGATGCTGTTCTCCCAGTAGTGAGTTCTCACTAATGCAAAACTAGATTAGTTCTTGAGGGAATACATTAGTTCCTGAGAGAGCAAGTCGTTATAAGGCAATGTTTTTCCTCTTGGTTGGACCTCTTTACCTCCTCCACCATGTTGTAATGCAGCACAAAAGCCCTCACCAGAAGCTAGGACCACGTCCTTGAACTTCTCAGCTTGCAGAACTACGAGCTAAATAAATCTCTCTTTTTTAAAATAAATTACCCAGTCTCAGGTATTCTTTTATATCAACACAAAGTGGACTGAGACAAATGATGGGAGGAAAGTAAGAAAGAATGATTAAAAAGGCAGTTAAAAATAAAAAAAAATAAAAACTGCAATCGGTGTGAGCAATGAAACAATACTGGCTATGAGTTGATAATTATTGAAGCTGGATGATACATACATGAGGGTTCATTATACCATCCCCTCAAGTTTTGTGTATGTTTAAAAGTTTCCACAATAAAAACATTAAAAAAAAATGATAAAAAACCCTGGGGTAAAAAATTGCTGTTACTTGGGGGATAGCTTAAGTTTCTGATGTGAAGTTGAGGAAAAGTTGTCTGCTGAGAGTTAAGGTTGTGGGTTGAAGGTTTAATAAGATTGGTGAAAGTTTGAAATCACTGCTGTGGGAGAAAGAGTTGATGATCCAGCTGAGGTTAGAGGTCTTGAATTTCCAGTTGCAAATATTTGTGTGTTGTAAGATTTTTCTCTAGGAGCTCTCAAGAGCACAAGTGTGAGAACTGTTGGGGAGATCCATAATTGATTTTTGATGGGCTGGTGCAACTGTAGATTAAGGGAAGCATCAATAAGAAAGATTTAATGTGATGGGGCATGTTGCTTCCCTCCCCCTTCATGAAAAAGTTATTGTGTTTTTTGTTTGTTTGTTTGTTTTTAAGTAGGAGAATAGTATAGTAGTCTTGAAGTTTTGAGTTTGATTCTGATGGGAAAGAGAGAAAAACTAACTTGAGAGGTAAGATAGTTTTTCTTTAAAAAATATTGTCTCATGTATTATCATATAATATTGATCATAACTGTTTACGAGGAAACTGAATGATAGTAAAATAAAATAATCCAAATGCACTTTCAGAAATATTTTAAAATTTAAACCAAATATGATTTTAAGTACTTATAAATTATTTATACTAAAAAACTAGTATCTATCTAGAGGAAAAACCATTTCAGATATTGACCTCCAAATTTAGCAATCTTTCTGGTATTTCCACTGATGGCTTTATTTCCCATTCTAGATTTCAAACTATTATTTTAACTCATATTCATTTTATTTGAAGTTTTCCATAAGTTATTGGGGTACAAGTGGTATTTGGTTACATGAGTAAGTATTTTAATGATGATTTGTGAGATCCTGGTGCACCCACCACCCGAGCAGTATACACTGCAGTGTATTTGTAGTCTTTTATCCCTCGCCCCCTCCCACTCTTCCCCCTAAGTCCCCGAAGTCCATTGTATCATTCTTACGTCTTTGTGTCCTCATAGCTTAGCTCCCGCATATTGGTGAGAACATACGATGTTTGATTTTGCATTCCTGAGTTACTTTACTTAGAATAATAGTCTCCAGTCTCCAGTCTCATCCAGATCATTGCAAATGCTGTTAATTCATTCCTCTTTATGGCTGAGTAGTATTCCATTGTGCACATATATATATATCTCTCTCTCTCTCTCACAGTTTCTTTATTTACCGTTGATTGATGGGCATTTTGGTTGGTTCCACGATTTTGTAGTTGTGAATTGTGCAGCTATAAACACGAGTGTGTGCAAGTATCTTTTTCAAGTAATGACTTCTTTTCCTCTGGGTAGATACTCAGTAGTGGGATTGCCGGATCAAACGGTAGTTCTACTTTTAGCTCTTTAAGGAATCTCCACACTGTTTTCCATAGCTGCTGTGCTAGTTTACATTCCCACCAGCAGTGTAGAAGTGTTCCCTGTTGACCACATCCACACCAACATCAAGTGTTTTTTAATTCTTTGATTATGGCCATTCTTGCATGAGTAAGGTGGTATTGCATTGTGGTTTTGGTTTGCATTTCCCTGGTCGTTAGTGATGTTGAGCATTTTTTCTTATGTTTGTTGACCATTTGTATATCTTCTTTTGAGAATTGTCTATTCATGTCCTTAGCCCATTTTTTCATGGGATTGTTTGTTTTTTTCTTACTGGTTTGTTTGAGTTTGCGGTAGATTCTGGATATTAATCCTTTGTCAGATGTATTGATTGTGAAGATTTTCTCCCACTCTGTGGGTTGTCTGTTTACTCTGCTGACTGTTCCTTTTGCCGTGCAAAAGCTCTTTAGTTCAATTAGATCCCAGCTATTTATCTTTGTTTTTATTGCATTTGCTTTTGGGTTTTTGGTCATGAAATCCTTGCCTAAGCCAGTGTCTAAAAGGGGTTTTCCAATGTTATCTTCTAGAATTTTTATAGTTTCAGGTCTTAGGTTTAAGTCCTTAATCCATTTTGCTAACTCAGATTTAAATGTACTTTTAAAGAAGATTAATTGTTGTACATCTTCCACATTCTACCAATATCTTCATAGCCTAAGAATCCCTTGAAACAGAATGACCTACACTCCATTTGGGACCAGTGACCACTGACAAAATCTCAATTTGCTGTATATCCACCTCCCCTCCTTGTGTTTACATTTTGTAAACTGGATCCTGAGGTTTAAATATTGTGGGCAGTGGGTTACTAGTAACCAACATGGCAAAATACTATAATGCTTCATTAAACAAAGCTGTAAGATAAGGTTAATATAACTAGGGAATAAGGAAGCCTGTGCTATGAGCAAAATGAGGGTTAGTGGAAATCTTGGTGCACTGTAACTAGTTTGCTTATGCGTAAATTTATTTGTTTATATTGTTTCAAGATGGGCTGAATTGTATCGTTTACATGACAAAGTTGTCAGCAATTTCCAGTTTGCACTGTAGATTTTTGGAGGGTGAGACATCTGTGAAATTCTCTATAATGAAAGCCAGCAGTTTTTAAAATGATATGATTTCACTGCAGTTCAGATAATCAGGGACTAGAAAAGTCAAACCAACCCTCCCATTCATGACAATTAACAAAGCTGGACAAAATATAAAAACCATCTTCATAAAGGCATCAGAAAACTAAAAAAAAAAAGTGAAAAATTACAGTGCCAAGATGGGGTGAAAGCAGAGGTTCCAGAAAGTAAGACCGTCACTGGGACCTTGTTTTCTCTTGGGGTGTTTTCTCATTTCAGGAGAAGACTAAGTAGTTGAGACATTGAATAACATTATTAGCAGCTTCGCAGGGCTGGGTAGACAGGGATTGGAGTCTCCTTTAGGGTCCCTAAAGGGGACCTAAAGAAGATATTCATTTTTCAGACTTTAGCTCAGCTTTGAATCATTACCCCAATCACTAGACTTGAATTGAAGCTATTCCCTATTGCTAGTGCCAACAAGCACTTGATGGAATCAAGCATAAATCCTCTCTGGAGGACAATAACATTCATTTCGACTTCAAATTACTTCTTACAACAGTTTTGCAAATACAACGTCCACAATTGTGAATTGTACTGCAATAAACATGCAGTGATGTCTTTTTTGTGGTGTCTTTTTTGATATAGTGACTTCTTTTTTGGGGGGGGTAGATACCCAGTAGTGGGATTGCTGGATCAAATAGTAGATCTACTTTTAGTTATAGAAGAAATCTCCAAACTGTTTTCCATAGAGGTTGTACTAATTTACATTCTCACCAGCCATGTATAAGCATTCCAGATGAAGGGAGATTTAGTGAACTAGAAGGTAAATCAGAAAATATTCAAATTGAAATATGGAGAGAAAAAAAGGATAGAAAATACAGAAGAGAGAATAAATGACATCGAGAACTCCGTAATAATATTTGTTTACATTTAATTGAAGTCTCAGAAGAAGAAAAGAGAAATAACAGTATAGACACAATATTTAAAGATATAATAGCTGATAATTTACTGAATGTTTTTAAAAAATCATTTATAAAGGCTTATATACCCTAAGGAAGAAGCAGAAAGTGAGGCTGGAAAACTCATTTGGAGTCAGAGTGTTAAAGACTCCATCAATCCATGCAGCTAAATTTTGGCATGTGGGCAGATGGGAACATTGATGGAACAAATGTCAGGATGAGATCCCGGAAGCCCAAGGAGTCATATGAGGGGCCATTTGCTTAAAGAAACCAAGAGCAGAAAAGGGAGACACATGAGTACTTAGAGGACTACAAGAGTCAAATCTGGAAAAGCTGAGCTTAATTGCAAATCCAAGCAGACAGGAGACAGAAGAAATAGAAGAGAAACATCCCACAGGTTGGGACCTAGGCAGAGCTGAAATGGAATAAGAAACTAGAGCCAAACAAAGTTGGGAAGTTACAACAATTTCATGGAAACAGTCTGAGTATCTGAGGCAAATGGTTTAATTTGATTTACGGGCATGGTACTGGGGTGGATGATTGAAGGCTTTAAGGAGGTGAATAATATGGTACTAAGTGTGCTTTACAAAGATCATACTACAAAGATCAGTGTGAAAGGTGAATTAGAGAACTTGTGATGGTTCCAATCTCGGGATTGGGGATCAGGCAGTCTTGAGTGCAATGCTGATTCCACCTCAACTATCTCTGTTTCCTAGGGCATTTTGCATAAGCTCCCTGGGCCTTGGCTTTCACATCTGTAAATTGGGTATCTTCACAGGGTTGTTTTGAAGTTAATGAGATAATACATGTGAAGTACTTGGCCTAATGCCTGGTTTACAGTGAACATCCAGTGACCAGTGACAGGGCTCTTCTGAGGAGAAACCAGAGGCAGCAAGATCAACTGGGATGGTATTGAGATAGTCTAAGAGAGCCCGAGGGAGTGCAGGCATGGGCCAATAAACAGCTGTAAGAATGAGGAGGGGGGAAGATGTATCAGGGAATGTGTATGTGTGTGTGGGCAGGGGAGTATAGGGACAATGGAATAAGGCAAAGAAATAACACTGGAGTCCCCACCCCAACACTTCTTGAGCACATGCTGTGTGCCTAATTGTGTGCAGCTGATTAAGCTCTATGCCCAGATAACACTGAGAGCCCCAGGCCTCATTAAGCAAATTCATGCATGCTCCCATGGATGTACAAAAGATACATTTGGTCTTCAGAGTGAAGGGGCCTGCTATAGCCAAATATTCTGCAAGAATGTGCAAGCCTGGTGTGAACTTCGACCAGAGGCAAGCACTTTATTTGTAATAATCTCTGTCAGCCATAGCGTGACCACCAACAATTTGCACAGGTCCAGTAGGCTGTTAATTTTTCCAAAAATTGAAGAAGCAATTGAGAAACATTAAGGGAAAACTTACTTGTGTAGTTAATTTACTCCCCCTTTCCACATGAGCACTTCTTCAACCCAACCTAATACTTATGAGTAACAGCTCAGAACAGACGCTACTTATTTTCTCAGCCCAAGCAAGCTGTCTTGCAAAAGAGGTTAAGAATAGATTGCAACTCCCTCTAAGGTCTTGGTTTTGTCTCCTTGTTGCTTTCATTTAGACAAAAGGAAGTCTGTTTATCAAAGGATTTCCTGAGGCTCCAAATCCCTGGGTGAGGAGGTGAGGTGTGAAGGCCAAATGGCTCACTAGGAAAGATTTTAATCAGTGAGTACCACCGGTGGGTGCTTTCTCTTGGTTATGTTTGATTCCTCCAGCTTCACCACTGAGAAAAGTAGGCAAAGGGCAGAAAGGGTGACTAGTGAAGCAATGGGAAAGAGGAATAGAGGAGAAAACCTTCTCACTGCTCTAGCACCTTAGAGAGACTGAATAAAATCCTGTTTCCCCCAAGTTAACCACTCCACTGCCAGCTCCCCCATCAGCCAGCCCTAGGAAAAATAGTGTAATAGACGAAATGATTTCTGGTACCCTCATCTGCTTGCTTCTCTCACCCATCATTACCTCCTTTCCCAACACTGAATCCCAACTGCCCTCATGCTGTACCCCTTCCTTTGCCATCAGACCAAATGTAACCTTATCTTGTGATCTGGGCCTTTCTTTCCCTTATTCAACTTTGTCCCACAGAGCCTGAACTAATGTGTGTGTTCATTCTAGCAGTACCCAAAAGGGGCACATACACATTGGAAACTGGGAGCCTCAGGAAACTTTAAAAAAAAAAAAGATATCTGGCCTCTGCCAGAAAATAAAATGGCACCTTGAAGGAGCTGCAACAATTTGGACAGATATAATACTTTGACACTTTTGTTCACCTCAGTTAGTCTAAATTCAGTACTAATTCAGGTTGCTTTCAGTTTTTGTTTCCGTGTATGGACAACAACTTGGGGGCTTATTTGGGAGAGCAGCCATGCCCATCTGGCTCATCGTTATGCCCACCCACACACAATTCCCCCCAACACCTGTGTCTGGCACATAGAGTTCCATAATTGTTCCCCAGATTTAATGAGAATGAGCATATGATTGTTAATTTTTCTCCTGCTGAATCCAGAGATAGCAAAAAAAGCACTTTTCCATTTTAATAGCAGCCCTTGAAATATCAGTTTTAATATTTGCTGAGACTTATGTAATCATTCAATAATTAATTCTCATATTATCTTGTGAAATTGGTTATTCTTATGAAAGTTTTACAGATGAAGGAATTATGTTGAAATCCTGGTTTAAGAACAAGGGAGAGGCAAAATTTAGATTTGAATCAGATGGAAATTGCTTAAAGGTAGATTTAGCCCAGTTTATGCTTAAAGGTATTAATGACAGTGATGGTGAAGATTCTGAGATGTCTATTTTTTTTTTTTTTTTTTTTTTGAGACAGAGTCTCTCACTGTCACCCAGGTTGAAGTGCAGTGGCACGATCTTGGCTCACTGCAACCTCCACCTCCCATCTTTAAGCCATTCTCATGCCTCAACTTCCCAAGTAGCTGGGATTACAGGCATGTGCCACCACGCCTGGCTGTTTTTTTGCATTTTTAGTAGAGATGGGATTTTGCCATGTTGGCCAGGATGGTCTCGAACTCCTGACCTTGTGACCCACCCACCTCCACCTCCCAAAGTGCTGGGATTACAGGCGTGAGCCACCATGCTTGGTCCTGAGATGGCTATTTTCTAATTGGAAGTCCTCATCTGTGTACATGACACGTTTGTCTTCCTCCTAAAAAGACATATTTTAATAAAAGGGGAAAACAGTTGTCTTTTTAATGGTTTATCAGATTATATTCTCAAGTGTTTTCCTATCCCAGTCAAGGGCTTCATCATTCTTCTAGTCCGTCAAAGTCATTATGGCTTCCCTCCTTTTCCCATCCACACCCGTTCATCAGGAGGTACAATCACCTTGACCTCCTAGCCGTGTTTTAGTTTTTGATTGCTACCACCCCAGCTCCCGCTCTTGCCTAGAAGAATGAAATAGCCTCTTAAATATTCCCCTGCAACCATTCTTACTTCCTTACAATCCACAATCTTCTGATCAGTATAACTTTTATGCTTTTTTATAAACACAAATCAGTTCATGTCGCAGCTCTGTCTCCCATTGTATTTCAAAGAAAATTTAAACTCTTGTCCAAGGCCTTACATAATCTAGTTGCTCTTTGACCTCATATCTTTTCACTCTCTTACTTTCTATACTGGCATTATACTCCAGTCATTCTAGCCATCTTACTATTCCTTAAATATAGTGAGTTTATTTCTACCTGAAAGTCCTTTTACTTGCTGTTTACTGACCAGTGTTGCTAGTATCTTTGTTAATACATTGTTAATAGTTTGTTAAAACCTACTAAACTCTACAGGGTGCAAGCAAGAAGCAATTTTATTATTTCTTACTACTACTCCTCTGTCAATTTCTTCCTCAGCCCTGATGAAATCCTGGACAGATCTCATAACTTGTTTGATGGTTTTCAGTTATGAAAAGGTCCACTAAAATCTAAAATTGTGGTTTTCAACAGAAGAGGCCCACTCTCTGGGGGCATTTGGAAATTCATGGGACACATTTGGCTGTTGCAATGGTGGGGAATGAGATTTAATGGCATTAGCTATATACAGGTCTGAGAAACAAGACTTCTGCCAGCAAATGAACTCTTGTTGCAGATATTGCATGGCTTTCAAATGACCTGCTGGACATTCATGTATACTTGAATAAAACCCATAAATATAAAATATTTTTGCCTTGATTGACTGTACACTAAATTTTCCAAAATCGAAAACACTGGATAAATCAAAGGACGATTATACATTGTTTTGTTCAGAACTTTCCCAAGAGTTGTTTGTCATTTCAAAAAATCATTTCACTAACAGACACACCATGTGTGGTATATAAATAACCAATATGACACACTTGTGTAAGACGTGATCAGTAGCTGTTGTAATTATGGTGGTTCTGTATGTATGTATAGGAATATACTTAATCTTTATTTCAAATGGTTAAATATAAAGAAAAGCTACTGATTATATTAAATTAAATATTGTTACTCACTTCGATCCAGACTTGTTCACTACAAGTAGTTGCAAGCATTTCATTCATTATGTGATCTAGGATAGTCATGCCAAAGGATAAACTGAATGTTTATTATTTTATTATAAATTGCTTTTATTCATTTCACCTTCACATTACAGTTTGGTTTACATCTTTGTTTTTGAAATGTTGTGTGTAGGTAGCTTGTATTATCTATATATTTCATTTCAGGATATTAAAGAGATATGTTAGAATATTTATTATAAAAAGAGGGCATTAAGCCTGACAGGATTAAGGACCAGATTCTCAAGAAATCTTACTCTGGTGCATCCCATCAACTCAATGAGAATGCAGTTCACTTCTGCAGTAGCCTCTCTTCTCACTTTGCCCTCAAGGAAGTCTTATAAATCCAATTCCAGTTGAATCCCTGAAGCCCCCAAATTCCAGAGGGTACAGCTATCCAGGTGGTTTTCTTAAATTACCCCAACTTGACTTAAAGGAAAAGGAACAAGATGGGAAACATCACAGTATTGCAACAACTTGTTCCCTAAAGAAATAGTCCTCATCAACTCAACAATTTATCTTTGTTAATCTTGTATGTCCTGTGCATATAATAATCTGAGGGGAGCAAATCAACTTTTGCCACCTTGTGTACAAGCCTTCCATAAATTTTCTGGCACCTTATTTTAGAATTTGACACAGTCAGGGCCTCTGTTACAACCTTGAGGCAAGATGGAGACCGTTTTTAAAATTTGAGAAGATGAGGATTCCTCTAGGAATGAGTATGAGTACTGGGTGAATGTCATTTTTCTTTTTTCTTTTTTTTTTTTTTTTTTTTTTTTTGAGACAGAGTTTCACTCTTTCGCCCAGGCTGGAGTGCAGTGGCGCTGTCTCGGCTCACAACAACCTCCGCCTTCCAGTTTCAAGCGATTCTCTTGCCTCAGCCTCCCAAGTAGCTGGGATTACAGGCATGAGCCGCCACGCCCAGCTAATTTTTGTATTTTTAGTAGAGACTGGGTTTCACCTTTTTGGCCAGGCTGGTCTAGAACTCCTGACCTCGTGATCCACCCACCTTAGCCTCCCAAAGTGCTAGGATTATAGGCATGAGCCACTGCGCCCAGCCATGAATGTCATTTTTTAACTGCCAAATGTCAACTTTCTGGTGTTGATATTACAATATGATTATGTAAGATGTTACCACTGAGGGAAGCTGGACAAAAGGAATACAGAACTCTCTGTACTTTTTTTTTTTTAAATTCTTTTGAATCTATAATAATTTTAAATTAAAAAGTTAATAATATGCTAATTTGATTCTTACATGTATATTATTAAATCTCATCATGGGAGTGACATCAGCAACATGGCACAGTAGGAAGCTCCAAGCCTTTGTCCTCCTATGGAATCATTAAATAAACAACTAGGAATTGACTAAAATGACTTTATAGGAGGTCTGGAAATCACTCAAAGATCTACAGCAACCAAGCAAATAGCCAATTTTTTAAAAACCGAAATTACAAATGGTAGAAAATTTTGTAACATCTTTACTTGTCCTTGCCCCACCTGCCCCTAGCGTAATTCCCAAATTCGAGGCAATGCATAAATATACAAATATAAGAAGCTCCATGAACTCAGAGATCCACAGCAGGCACATTATAATCAAACTGTCAAAAGACAAAGAGAGAACCTTGAAAGCAGTGAGAAAAGCAACTCATCATGTACAAGGAATCCTTAATAAAATAATTTCTCAGAAGAAGCCATGTAGGACAGAAAGCAGTAGGATGATACATTTAAGGGGTTGAAGGGGGAAAAAAACCTGTCAACCAAGAATTTTACATATGGTAAAACTGTCATTCAAAAATTACAGAAAAATTAAGAAATTCTCAGATAAACAAAAGTTGAAGGCATTTTTTATCACCATTACATGACATGCTAAAGGAAATCTTTTAGGTTGAAATGAAAGGATGGTAGATAGTAACCGAAAGCCATATGAAGATATAAAGTACAGGTAAATACATGGACAAATATAAAAACCGGTATTATTGTCATTTTAGTACCTAATTCTGCTTTTTATTCTTCTACAACATTTTAGAGTTAAAAGAATAAAAAATCGCAAATCTATATTAATGGGTAAACAATATATAAAGATGTAATTTGTGACATCAATAACATAAAGTGGGCAAGAAAGATATGTAAACAAGTACAGTTTTTGTATGCAATTGATGTTAAATTATCAGCTTAAATTGTTATAATGTTAGTATGTTACATGTAATCTCTATGGTAGCCATAAAGAAAGTGTCTATAAAATATACCTAAATGTAAATGAAAATGGAATCAAAGTGTGTTACTACAAAACATCAACTACACACAAAGGAGGGCAGTAAGGGAGGCAATGAGGAACAACAACAACAAAAAAAACTATAAGACATGGAGAAAACAAATAATTAAGTAGCAATAGTAAGTTATTTCCTATCAATAATTGTTTTAAATGTAAATGAATTAAACTCCCAAATTGAAAGATATAGATTGGCTGAATGGACAGAAAAACAACATCCAACAATATGTTATCCGCGTGAAACTTTCATTAAACTTAAAAACATGCAGAGATTGAAAATGAAAGGATGAAAAATAATATTCCATGCAAAGACTAACCAGAAGAGAGCAGGGGTTGACTAAACTAATACTGGACAAAATAGACCTTAAATAAAAAAATTAGGCCAGGCACGGTGGCTCATGCCTGTAATCCCAGCACTTTAGGAGGCCAAGGTGGGTGGATCGCCTGAGATCAGGAGTTCAAGACCAGCCTGGCTTACATGGCAAAACCCCATCTCTACTAGAAATACAAAAATTAGCTGGGCTTGGTGGCAGGCACCTGTAATCCCAGCTACTCAGGAGGCTGAGGCAGACAGAATTGCTTGAACCCGGGAGAAGGAGATTGTAGTAAGCTGAGATCATGCCACTGCACTCCAGCCTGGGCCACGGAGTGAGACTCCATCTCAAAAAAAAAAAAAAAAAAGTAAAAAACATAAAAAGATGTAGAATATTATATAATGAAAAAGGATTAACAAAAAATATACAATTTTTAATTAACCAAAAAGATACAATAATTATAAATATATATGCATCAAACTTCATAGCTTCTAAATATATAAAGCAAATATTGCAAAATTGAAAAGAGAAACAGGCATCTCTACAATAGTAGGAGGAGACTTCAATATTCCAATAGGCCCACTTTCAACAATGGAGAGAACAACTAGCTGAAAAAATCAACAAGGAAATAAGGAACTTGAACAACACCACAGAGCAATTGAATCTAAAAGACATGCAGGACACTCCATCCAATAATAGCAGAATACACCTTTTTTGTCAAGTTCACATGGAACTTTCTCTAGGACAGACTACATGTGAGGCCACAAAAAGTCTTAATGCATTTAAAAAGATGGAAGTCATACAAAGTAACTTTTACAATCACAATAGAATGAAAATAAAAAATCAATAGCAAAAGGAAAACTGAAAAATTCACAAATATGTGGAAATTAAACAAGATATTCTTAAATAACCAATGGGTCAAGGAAGAAACAACAAGAGAAATTTTAAAATATCTTAAGACAATGAAAGTGAAAGGTCAACATTTAAAAAATGAAATACAGTGAAAGCAGCACTAAAAGGGAAATTTATAGCTATAAGGACATTAAAAAAGAAGAAAAATCTTAAATCAACAACCTACCTTTAAATGTTAAAGAACTAGAAAAGAAGAACAAATTAAACCCAAACAGCAGAAAGACAGAAATAATAAACATAAGAGCAGAGATAAATAAAATAAAGAATAGTAAAACAACAGAGAAATTAACAAAATTAAGAGTTGGTTCTTCAAAAAAATCAGCATTGACAAATTTTCAGTTAGATTGACTAAGAAAAATGAGAGAAGACTCAAATAACTAAAATTACAAGTGAAAGAGGGGACATTACTACTCATTTTAAAGAAATAAAAATTATTACAAGAGAGCACATGTATATAAACAATTATATACCAATAATTTGGCAAACTAGATGAAATGGACAAATTTCTAGAAACACGCAAGCTACCAAGACTGAATCATGAAGAAATGGAAATTTTGAACAGATCTATGACTAGTAAGGAAATCAAATCAGTAATCAAAATCCTCCCAACAAAGAAAAGCTCAGGAACAGCTGGCTTCACTGATGAATTCTACCAAATATTTAAAGGATAATTAACACCAATCTTCCTCTAACTCTTCCAAAAAGATTGAAAAGGAAGTAACAGTATCAAACTTCTTCTATGAGGCCAGCATTACCTTGATACCAAAGCCAGATGAAGACCCTACAGGAAAATTATAGACCAATATCCCTGATTAATACTGATGGAAAATCCTCAACAAAACATGAGCAAACCAAATTCAACTGTAAAGGAATTATATACCATGACTGAGTCATTCCTGGAATGCAAAGATGGTTCCCCAATTGAAAATCAATGTAATGCACCACATTAACAGAATGAAGAACAAAAATCTCATGATCATCTGAATTGATGTAGAAAAAGCAGTTGACAAAACTCAACACCATTTAATGATAAAAAATACGCAACAAACTGGTAATATGAGAAACTACCTCAACATAATAAAGAACATTTACACAAAGCCCACATTTGACATCATACTCAGTAGTGAAAGACTGAAAGCTTTTTCTCCACAGGAACAGAAATGACACAAAGATACCCACTTTCATCAATTCTATTCAACATAGTACTAGAAGTTTTAGCCAGAGAAATTTAACAAGAAAACCAAAAAGAAAGGGCATTCAAATTTTAGAGGAAGAAGTAAAATTATCCATTTGCAGACAATATAATCTCGTATGTAGAAAACCCTAAAGATTTCACATGCACACACAAAACTCTGTTAGAACTATTATAGGAGGTGGTTCACACTTGTAACCCCAGCACTTTGGAAGGTCAAGGTGGGTAAATTGCTTGAGCCCAGGAGTTTGAGACCAGCCTGGGCAACATGGCAATATCCCATCTCCATAAAAATATAAAAAATTAACTGGGCATGGTGGCATGTTCCTCCCAAATATTCCCAGCTACTTGGGAGGCTGAGGCAGGAGGATCACCTGAGCCTGGAGGTCAAAGCTGCAGTGAGCTATGATCATGCCACTGCCCTCCAGCCTGGGTGACAGAACTAGAGCCTGTCTTAAAAAAAAAGGAACTAATATAAAATAATTCAGCATAGTTGCAGAATACAAAACCAACACACAAAAATCGGTTTATTTCTACACATAAACAATGAAAAACCTGAAAAAAAAAGAAAATTTAAGAAAACAATTCCATCTACAATAGAATCAAGAAGAGTAAAATACTTCGGAATACATGTAACAAAAAAGGCAAGAAACTTCTACACCAAAAAACTATAAAATATTGCTGAAAGAAATTAAAGACAGACGTAATGAAAAGATATCCCCTGTTCATGGATTGGAAGACTTAATAATGTTAAGATGTCACTACTACTCAAAGTGATCTACAGATTCAGTATAATCCTTATCAAAATACCAATGGTGCTTTTTTTTTTACAGAAATAGAAAAATCTGTCCTATAATTCATATAAAATCTCAAGGAACCTTGAACAGTCAAAGTAATCTTGGAAAAGAACAACAAAGTTTGAGGCCTCACACTTCCTGATTTCAAAACTTACAACAAAATTACAGAAATCAAAACAGTGGACTATTGCCGTAAAGACAGACATATAGATCAATAAAATAGAATAGAGAGCCCCTAAATAAGCTTATACATAATCAAATGCTTTTTGCCAATGCTTCCACGACCATTTGAAGGGGGAAAGAATAGTCTTCATTCTTTTCCATATGCACATACAGTTTTCCCAATAGTTTGTCGAAAAGACAGTTGGGAAAACTGTATGTGCATATGGAAAAGAATGAAGTTAGAATTTTGCCTTATACCAGTCACAAAAATTAACTCAAAATGTATCAAAGACCCAAACATAAGAGCTAAATCTGAAGTCTTCTAAAGTCTTAAAATGTAGGGGAATACCTTCAATGACATTGGATTCGGCAATGATTTCTTGAATATGACACCAAAAGCAGGGGCAAAAAAAAAAAAAAAAAAAGAATTACATTAAGATTAAAAACATATGTGCACTAAAGGGCACTATCAACAGAATGAAAAGGCAACCCATGAAATGAGAGAATATTTGCAAATAATATATGTGATAAAAGGTTAATGTCCAGAAGGTATTAAAAAACTCCCATAGCTAAAGAACAAAAAAATCAAACAACCCAATTTAAAACTAGGGAAACAAATTGAATAGATATTTCTCCAAAGAAGACATAGGAATACAAAAAGCACTTGAAAATATTCCCAACATCACTAATTATAAGAGAAATACAAATCAAAACCACAGCAAAATACTTCACACCCATTAGAAAGGCTACTATTAAAAAATCAAATAACAAGTGTTGCTGAGGATGTAGAGAAATTGGAACTCTCGTCCATTATTGGTGGGAATGTAAAATGTGCAGCCACTAGAGAAAACAGTGTGATGGTTCCTTAAGAAATTAAAAAATAGAATTACCATATGATCCAGCAATTCATCTCCTGGATATACATCCAAAATAATTGAAAGCAAATGGCGAGTTGCATGTTTCATAGATATTTTTGAAAAATATTATTTTTTTTAACTTTTATTTTTGGTCCATGGAAACATGTGCAGGTTTGTTATATAAGTACATTGGGTGTCACGCGGGTTTGGTGTACAAATTACTTTGTCACCCAGGTAATAAGCATAGTATCTAGTAGGTAGTTTTTCAATCTCCACTCTCTTCTCACTATCCACTCTCAAGTAGGCCCCAGTGTCTGTTGTTCCCTTCTTTATGTCCATGTGTACTCAATGTTTAGCCCCTGCTTATAAGCAAGAACATTCAGTATTTGGTTCTCTCTCCCTTAATTAGTTCACTTAGGATAATCACCTCCAGATCCATCCATGTGCTGCAAAGTACATAATATCAGTCTTTTTCAGGGCTGTGCATTTGAGAGGAAGATGAATTCTGCTATTGTTTCAAATAATTTCTTGATTTCTGTCTTAATTTAATTGTTTGCTCAAAAGTCATTCAGGAGCAGGTTCCTTAATTTCCAAATAATTGTATAGTTTTGAGCAATCTTCTTAGAATTGATTTCTGTTTTTACTGCACTGTGGTCTGAGAGTGTGGTTGGTAGGATTTCGGTTTTTTGCATCTGCTGAGCATTGTTTCATGGCTGATAGTGTGGTTGATTTTAGAGTATGTGCCATGTACAGATGAGATGAATGTATATTCTGTTGTTTTAGGATGGAGGGTTCTGAAGATGTCTGTTGGGTCTATTTGGTTAAGTGTTGAGTTCAGGTCCCAAATATCTTCATTAGTTTTCTGTCTCAACAATCTGTCTAATTGTTGGGGCATTGAAATCTCCCACTCTTATGACGTGGTTATCTAAGTCTCTTCAGAGGTCTCTAAGAACTAGCTTTATGACTCTGGGTGCTTCTGTGATGGGTGTATATATATCTAGGATAGTTAGGTCTTCATGTTGAATTGAACCCTTTACCATCATATAATGCACTTTTTTGTCTTTTTTGATAATTGTTGGTTTAAAGTCTGTTTCAAAGTCTGTTTTGCCTGAAACTAGAACAGCAACCCCTCCTTTTTTCTGTTTTCCATTTGCTTGGTAGATGTTTCTCCATTCCTTTACTTTGAGCCTGTGGGTGTCATTGCTTGTGAGATGGGTCTCTTGAAGACAGTCTACAGTTGGGTCTTGCTCCTTTATCCAACTTGCCACTCTGCCTGTTAACTGGGGCATTTATATTCAAGATTAATACTGATATATGTGGATTTGTTCCTGTCATAATGTTGTTAACTGGTTATTGTGCAGACTTGTTTGTGTGGTTGCTTTATAGTGTCAATGGTCTATGTACTTAAGTGTGTTTTTGCGGTGGCTGGTAATGGTCTCTCCTTTCCATAGTTAGCATTCCCTTCAGGACCTCTCTTGTAAGGCAGGTCTGGTGGTAACAAATTCCTTCAGTATTTGCTTGTCTGAAAAGGATCTTATTTCTCCTTCGTTTATGCAGCTTATTTTGACTGGATATGAACTTCTTGGTTGGAATTTCTTTTTTTATAAGAATACTCAATATAGGTCCCCAATCTCTTCTGGCATGTAGGATTTTTTTTTTTTTGTTTCTCAGACGGAGTTTCGCTCTTGTTGCCCAGGCTGGAGTGCAATGGTGCAATCTCTGCTCACCGCAACCTCCGCCTCCCAGGTTCAAGTAATTCTCCTGCCTCAGCCTCCCGAGTAGCTATGATTACAGGCATGAGCCTCCACACCTGACTAATTTTGTATTTTTAGTAGAGACGGGGTTTCTCCATGTTGGTCAGGCTGGTCTCAAAATCCCGACCACAGGTGATCCACCTGCCTCAGCCTCCCAAAGTGTTGGGATTACAGGCATGAGCCACCGCACCCAGTGGCTTGTAGAGTTTCTGCTGAGAGGTCCACTGTTAGCCCAATACAGTTCCCTTTGTAGGTAGCCTGTCCTTCTCTCTAGCTGCCTTTAATATTTTTTCTTTCATGTCATCTTTGGAGAATATGTTTTCCAAGTTGCTTCCTCTCCCTCTTTTTCAGGGATGTCAGTGAGTCATACGTTTGGTCTCTCTACATAATCCCATATTTCTCCAAGATTTTGTTCATTCTTTATTATTATATTTCCTAATTTTTGTCTGACTGAGTTAATTCAGAGAACTGGTCTTTGGCCTCTGAGATTCTTTCCTCAGCTTGGTCTATTCTGCTGTTAACACTTGCAATTGTATTATGAAATTTTTGAAGTAAGTTTTTCGACTCTATCATATCAGTTTGGTTCTTTCTTAAAATGGCCATTTCGTCTTTCAGCTCCTGTATTGTTTTATTGTATTCCTTAATTTCCTTGGGTTGGGTTTCAACTTTCTGCTGAATGTTGATGATCTTCCTTCCTATTCAACATTCTGAATTCTGTCTGTCATTTCAATCATTTCAGCCTGGTTAAGAACCATTGCTGGGGGGCTAGTGTGGTCATTTGAAGGTAAGAAGACACTCTGGAGTTTTGAGCTGCCAGAGTTCTTTTGGTAGTTCTTTCTCATCTGTGTGGGCTGATGTTCCTTCAGTCTTTGAAATTGCTGTCCTTTGGATTGGGTTTTTTTTGCTTTTATCTTCTTTGATGTCCTTGGGGGATCTTATTGTGGTATAAGGTGGGTTCACCTAACTGACTTCATTTCTAGAAGATTTAGGGGGCCAAGTCTCAGGTCAGTACCCCTGATCTGCATGCTCTAACTCTAGGGTTCTGGTTTGAGGCCCCTGGCTTTGTTCTCTGGCTCCTTGAGGTTAGGAATCTGCTGTGCTGGAGGGGCCAAGGTGTTCCTGGTCCCCTGGCCACAACATTGTGGGTGGTGCCAGTCAAAGCACTTTGTCTGGGTGGTGGCAGCAGGATCCATGCTTGCTTGTGTGTGCCAGTAGCTGTGGCAACATGGTAGGGTTCATGCACTTTAGCTGGTGCAGGGCATAGGGGAGAGCAAGGCATTGTTCTTGCACACACTTGCTGCAGCAGTAGCAGCAGCAGGGGTGGGCGCTGGTGGGAGTGGGGTTGCTGGCATCTCTGTGTGTGTTCACATGGGTGGCAGCTGTGGCATGATTGGGGTGGGGTTGCCAGTGTTTGTGTGTGCATTTGTGCTGGCAGTGATGGTTTGGTGGGGTGTCTGTGTGTCAGCAGGAAGGGGGACATTGTGGTGTGCTTGCACTGGCAGTGGTGGTGCAGAGAGGTACGTGCTGGTGGGAGGCCATGGGTGAGTGCATGCTGGCAAAGCACTGGGGGAAGGCCAAGGTGCAGGGATCCTGTGTGTGGGCTGGTGCATGTCAGTGGGGGCTGGTCTGCTGGAACTCTCCAATGGTCAGGCATGGTCTTCCAGCAAAGAAGCTAGGACGAGGGCCCCTGGGAAGCAGTCTGGTTGGGCATGTGGCTGCAAGTGGGTGTGGCCAGACTGGGATCCCAGGAGACGCCAGCAGACAGTGGGGCACTCAGATGGGACTGGCCTTGTCCCACAGGCAGGACCACCCAGCTTTGTCCAGGTCTGACAGTCACCTTAAGGCTAAAGTCTCCTAGAGGAGCACAGAGAAACTTGGGGGAGGGGTGTTCCTGGCCATGCTCCACTGCAGATGTTCCTGCACCAAATGCTCTGGGCTCCATACAGGCTGGAGTCTTGCCCCTGCCACCTCTCTAAGCAGCTCCTCCTATGAGTTCAAGTGTCCGTGTGGCTCGTGGGATTTTCTGCTGCTAGAATTCCAAAAGTCATCCATGGCAAAAGCAAGCCATTTCCTACCTGTTCAACTCATCCCTTCCCCAGGGGTCCCTGGGACCCAGGAAGGAGTTTTGGTACTTAGCAGCAATGTGCAGCCTTCCCAGCTTCCTCCCCCTTCAAGCCAACACCTGCGAACTTCTGTCCACTCTCAATGCCTTCTCTCTGAATATCTGCTCAGCGTGTGTCAGTTTTCCTGATGTCCTGGTCTCTCGCTGGGAGATGTTCCTCCTGGCTGTGTCTAGTGGGCCATCTTGGCTCCTCCTTCCTATATTTTATAGCAATAAAAAAACTCATGAATAATTTCAGTTATTGTTTAGGACTTAAACAAAATATTGCACAGGGAGATTATATTATTACTGATATAGTTTAGACTTACTGGCTCATGGTAATAATAAACATAAGATTGTGGTAGTTGATTTTATTGTTTTTGTATTCTCAACAGACAATATACTCCATTACTGCTTGCATCCAGATCATATTGCTTTCCACCACCCAACCCTCTGTACACCACTACTGTTCAGTAGTCATTTATTGATGAAAGAAGGCATCCTGAAGGTGCATTAAAATATGACTCCCGATGGATTAGGAATTCTCAGCTATTATATTTGAGAAGTTACCTTTTTAATTTCTAAATTCACCCAACAAACTCCTTTGGTCAAGGATTCTTTGTGCCTCTGAAATACCTTGTGGATCATGAATAGACAAAGCCCCTTCTCTTGTGGAGTCTGCATGCCTTATATAGGGGAGAGGCAAAGTTTTTTGATCACCTGACTAGTAATAGAGTAGGGAGTAAATGAGGATGAAGACATTTATGGAAACTCTTGAGGAGGAACCATGTTGGCGGTCTCCTCCTACATCCCTTTACATTTAGAAGAGTCATAGATCGTCAGTCATGAATATCCATCAGATACCATTCTATCTTTAGTAGAGTTGAGAGATGGATAGATTCATCACAAAGTAGTAGATCAGGGTCCTTCCTCTGATTTTTACAGGTTTCAAATAGATATTAATGCACTGAATTCAAATCAAAGCTTCATATTCCTCCCACATCACTGATGTATTAATATTTCTGTTTATCTTATTAGCACTTATAGCCTGTTAATCTTTTTTGTGGGTTGCATTAGCAAACAGACCCATGTCAAAACCAAAATGAGCAGTGGCTTCCCATCTCACTCAGAGTAAAAGCATGTAAGGCCCTGTACCATCTGCACCCCTTTCCACCAACACAAAGCTTACACACATGCACACATACACACACACACAATACAACTCTTTCCCTTCAACTCTCTCCCTCTCTTACTTCTGCTGTTACTAGGTACATTGCCTAATCTGCTGTTCCTTGAACTTGCCAGTCATAATCCTGCCTCAGCGTCTTTGCACTAACTGTTCCCTCTGCCTAGAACACCCTTCTTCCAGATATCTAAATGGATCACTTCTTCAAATTTTTGCTGAAATGTCACCTCAATGAGGCCAACTCATCAAAGTTAAAGCTCCGCTCCCCGCCCCACATACACACTTCCTACTCTCTTTCCTGCTGAATTTATCTCCATAGCATGTATCATCATCTAATAAACTATTTTTCTCCCCTTACTACAATGTAAGCTGCATGACGGCAGGAATATTTGTCTATTTTGTTTACTGCCATGTCCTAAGCATAGAGAATACACCTGACCAAAAAAAAGGCACTCATTAAATATCTGTTGAATGAATAAATAGATAGGAAAAGAAAAGGAAAAAATGAAAGAAGAAAAGAGAAGAAAAAAAACCCTTCAGACGATATTCCAGATTCAAGAAGATACAGCCACCACCAAGAAAACTGGTCAACACACCAGTTTTCTTCCTGCTTTCATTTTTGCTTCCTCTGATAGGTTAGGTAAGGAAGATAAGAATAAATAAGACATTTGTAAGAGCACTTTAAAATTCCAAAGAGCTATTTTTTTTTTTTTAATGGAGTCTCACTCTGCCACCCAGGCTGGAGAGCAGTGGCACGATCTCGGCTCACTGCAGCCACTGCATCCCAGGTTCAAGCCATTCTCCTGCCTCCTGAGTAGCTGGGATGACAGGTGCACAACACCATGGCTGGGTAAATTTTGTATTTTTAGTAAAGATGGAGTTTCACCATGTTGGCCAGGCTGGTCTTGAACTCCTGACCCTAAGTGATCTGCCCTCCTCGGTCTCCCAAAGTGCTGGGATTACAGGCATGAACCACTGCACCCAGCCCAGAGTCCTTTTATATACAATGTCTGGTTTGATAAAAATGTTGGACTACATTCCTGGAGAAGAGGTCTACTGGTAGAATGTGACAATTTTATGGTTGCATTTTATTTCTCATTTAAACGAATTAAATTCCTGCAAGAAACAACCCATTTAGTTATCAGAGAGCCAAGACCTTCCACTTATTTTGTTTTAAGGAATCTGCGTTCCTCACTGTTTTCTATTTAGTCCTGCCTTTATGCCTTTACTCATGCTGTTCCTCTCATAAGAAAGCCTTTCCCTGTCTATCTATCTAAATGCTATGCATCCTTCAAGGTCCATGTTGACAGGGTGGAAGAGGAGCAACATACTAGTATGCATTAATAAATGAATTCTATTATTCTTCAATTACAAATTGCACCTGCATAACCTGCTTCTTGTAATGTGAAGAGAACTTTTAAATGTAGCATTCACTGGGAGGGAAATGCTTTGTCAGCTCTGTTTTCCCCATGCCCAGTGGTTTCACCATGAACCATTCCTGGCACATGGTGGGTACTCAATTAATATTTGATACTTGAATAAGTGAATGATTCTGAGTCTCTGTATAATCAGAATTCAGCTTAATTATACCTTGAACCATTAAGAAATGAGACTGCATCAGAACTCATACACTGAGTTAGAAAGCCAGCACAATTCTATGACAAGGCATATTTTCATATTCCCACATCCTCTCAACATACAACCTCCTAATTGCCTTCTGCACTACCCCACAGTATGCACATAATGCCATGCAATGGGCTTGCTTTGTGCAGATCTCCTTTGTGCGTAACCATGGCAATGCTGTCTACTTCATACTTGAAGTGTCTGGAGGACTATGGCTGTGAATGTTAACTCACTGTATGATGACTTAATGACTTGCTTTGCATGCAGGAGGGCCCAGTACATTTTGGAATTTTTTAATCATCATAATCAGAACACTTCCTCTGTTTCTTCCATGAAGTAAAACACCTATTTACCAAATAGGCTAGAATAAAAATTCTAGATTCCCCAAACTGACATACGAAGACAATGTCTGGCGCTAAAATCTGAGGATAAAAGACTCGGGGACTGTCCTCAGAGCTTCTATTATCATCTGATATCTACACATTGGCAGTGGAATTCCTGTCACCATTTTGCACAGAAAGAATCACGTTGTGGCAATGCTAAAAGTACAGAGGATACAAATGCAGTGCATCCTGTACATTTTGTCTCTCACAGGTTCTAGCTATGACATGTGGCCAAGTTCTCCATGCAAGAAGGCATATTTCCCTCCAGGGTTTGCATTTATTTCTCATGTGAATATTTGGATGCTGCCAGAATCCCACCCATATGCCACTAATCTGATCAATTTTAAGCCAACTCTTCCTTTACTGTTAATTGGAAATACAAAGTATGCTGAAATACCAAATAAGGCAAGCAGCCGTCTTTTAAAACACATACACACACACACAAACGCACACATTTCCATATTCTGACAAACTATACAAGATTTTGAAATCAAACCCACCTCTCACTTTTGATCTGTTCATGATTATGTCGTTATGTAAACACTTTGTGAGAAATTCATAGATAGTTTATGTTTAAAAACAACTCAAATTTCAATTGCATTTTAATTAGTTTCTTTATAAACCTATTGCGGGTAAATTTTCATGAAAGTTTTTATAATTTCCTTTAGGAAGAATATACAGAATGTGGAAGTAGTCTAAAACTCAGATGAAGAACAAAACTGGTACGTTTCAGATTAACTTTAAAAAGTAATAAGAAGAAGTCCACGTTAAGGAAAGTTGATACATTATTCTAAACTTACAGCATCTTCAAAGAAAGGTGAAATACAGTTTGGTTCACCGTTGTGTCAGTCTTAATTTTTACTTGGAATATAGCTTATGTGTTGCAATTTCAGCACTATATAGAATGTAAATTCTTCACGGCAGAATTTCTTTTTTTTTTTTTAAACTATATAACTTACCTTCTTTAAAACATTGTGTATATTTATGATTCTTTGTATATGTGGTTCTAGAAATGGTGATTCATACTTTACAATTTTTCTTAATTTTGTTTCTTATTCAGTGAGAATATTTAAAAGAATAATAATCTGGCTTATCGTGTTTGGCTTCTAAAATAAAGATTGTCATTGACAAAGACATTCCAGCCCACAGCTGGGTTACCAAAACAGACAAATAAGAAGTACAAATAGGTAACTTATTCACGGCTTTAAAAATAAATGATTTTCCGTTATAAGATGAAGTCTCAAAAAACAACGAGGGGATAACATCAGCGAACATTTTGGAGTAAGGAACTCTGAAATGTTGCTCCTCCAGAAAAGCAATGCGAAAACTAACCAAAATTGTTAAAATCAACTTTTTCAGTTCTCTGGAAACTAAGCAATGGCTTTAACAACATGGGAAGTGTTTAGTCAAGAAAAACAGCTGCATCTCAATAAGAACAGTAAGCTTCACGGCATTTACACTTACACTAGTCCTATCATCTGTTTCCATGCTCCACACCACCATGAAAAATAACAGCCTGCCTTCCCAGTACTAGAGAAAGTAGAGCAGAGCTGGAGATCTTTCACAGCTCCACTCAAAAATAGGAATCACTACCAAACGGCTCCTTGGAAGAGACCACTTGAAAGGCTTGTCATTATTAGAGCTCACTGAAACTCTCCTAATGCTAAACATTTCTACCCAGATGGTGGAGGGGCATTTCTCAAATGTTTTAACCTCACAGTTGCCTGAAGTGATGGATAGCAGTTAAGGCAAACAATAAAGTAGTCAGAAAGCTTAAAAGAAAAAGCTGAGGAATCAGATGTTTGTCGGGGTTTTGAAAAGTTTCAACATATTCTTGGGAATCTAAAAGGTCACAAATGTGTGTAGGGCTTTTCAGAAGCTCAAGAAAAACAATGACTATAATCGTTCACCTCTGACTGAACATAAGGCTCTGCACAAGCAGGAAGTGAAGGCTAAAACAGAGTTGTAAACTGACTGGTAGAGTGTTGAAGGCACGCCCCAGCACATGCACATACAGAGCCCCTATGACTGGAAGACTTGAAGACTTTTTGGTTCCAGGCATTTAAGAAAAATGCTGACTAATCATTATCTGACCGCTAAGCTAAGTAAGTGGAAACTTTAGTGCCACGAAAGCAAAGATAAAGAATTTACAACATTTCTTCATAAAAGTAATTAAACAACTACTTAAAGCAGCAATGAGAAACTCTGGGAGGGTAAGCGACTGATTTTCAGAGCTGTCACATTATATTCTTTGAAATGTCCAGTTTTCTTTTTTTTTTTTTTTTTGAGACGGAGTCTCGTGCTGTTGCCCGGGCTGGAGTGCAGTGGCCGGATCTCAGCTCACTGCAAGCTCCGCCTCCCGGGTTTACGCCATTCTCCTGCCTTAGCCTCCCAAGTAACTGGGATTACAGGCGCCCGCCAACTCACCCGGCTAGTTTTTTGTATTTTTTTTTTTAGTAGAGACGGGGTTTCACCGTGTTCGCCAGGATGGTCTCGATCTCCTGACCTCGTGATCCACCCGCCTCGGCCTCCCAAAGTGCTGGGATTACAGGCTTGAGCCACCGCGCCCGGCCTTTTTTTTTTTTTTTTTTTTTTTTTTTTTTTTTTTTTAAATGTCCAGTTTTCAACAAAAAAATTAGAAGATGTGCAAAGAAACAAGGAAGTATGGCCCACACAGGAAAATAAGCAATCAGTAGAAGCTGTCACTAAGGCAATCCAGGCATTGGACTTACTAGGTGGACTTTAAAATGGCTATTTTAAATATTTTCAAAGAGCCAAAGGAAAATATGCCTGAAGAACTAAAGGAAAATATGAGAAAGATGTCTCACCAAATAGAAAACAAAAAGAGTCAGGAATAATAAAAAGAAACCAAATAGAAATTCTGGAGCTTAAAAATTACAATAACTGACAGGAAATAATCACCAGGGGAGCCAATAGCAGATTTGAGCAGGCAGAAGAAACAATCAAAGAACATAAAGTGTGATTACATTATCCTTAGCAAACCAATGCAGAAACAGAAAACCAAATACTGCGTGTTCTCACTTATAAGTGGAAGCTGAATGATGAGAACACATGGACACATGGGGGGAACAACACAAACTGGGGCCTGTTGGAGGGTGGGGAATCGGGGGAGGGAGAGCATCAGGAAGAATAGCTCATGGATGCTGGGCTTCATACCTGGGTGATGGGCTGATCTGTGCATCAAACCACCATGGTACAAGTTTACCTATGTAACAAACCTGCACATCCTGCACATGTACCACAGAACTTAAAATAAAAGTTGGGAATTAAAAAAAAGAAAGAGAGAGATCAATGAAGATTATCTGTTCTGAGGTATAGTGATTAAAAAAAAAAATGAAGAAAAATGAGCAGAGTCTCAGAGATCTGCTCGGTGATGTGGGATACCACGAAGCGTACCAATATATGCATAATGGGAGGGCCAGGAGGAAAGAAGAAAGAGAAAGAAATAGAAACATGTTTGAATAAATAATGGCCCCAAGCTTTTCAAATTGGTTTTAAAACATTAATCTGTGCATCCAAGAAGTCAACAAACTTCAAGTAGGATAAGCTCAAGGAGACCCACACCTACAAACATTATAATTAAACTATTGAAAGCCAGAGAAAAGAGATAATCTTGAAAGGAGCGAGAGAGCAACCACTCATCACATACAAGTGATCCTCAATAAGATGAACTCATCAGAAACCATAGAGGCCACAAAACAGTGGACTGACATATTCAAAGCACTGAAAGAAAAACCATAAACCAAAATTTCTATTTATAGTAAAACCATAATTAAAAAACGTAGGAGTAATTCAGACAGTCCCAGATAAATAAAAACTGAGAGTTTGCCACTAGTAAACCTGCACTAAAGAAATGCTGGCCAGGCATGTGGCTCACTCCTGTAATCCCAGCCGTTTGGGTGGCTGAGGTGGGAGGATCGCTTGAGCTCAGGAGCTAGAAACCAGTTTGGGCAACATAGTGACACCTTGTCTCTAAAAAAGAAAAAAGAAGAAGAAGAAGAGGAAGAAGAAGAAATGCTAAGGGAACTTCTGAAAGGACGCTAGACAATACCTAGAATTTATACCTAATTTACTTGAAGAAATAAAGGCCCTGTCATTCCAGACAGGAGACTCCACTAGGGAGTATGTTATCTGGGCAGCCACCAGGGGCCCGATCACCCCTGACAGGCCTCCTAGGCCAGGCTTCACTTCTCGGGTGCTCCAAGCCCTTCTAATAGTACTTTGGTGGATGACTTGGATTCATCTTTCAAGGCTTGCTTTGTTTCTCTGGTGAGTCAGGACTATGTCAATGGCACTGATCAGGAAGAAATTTGAACTGGTGTTAATCCGCGTATCCAGAAGTTTCTGGATACTGCAAGAAAGACAATGTTTTTTTTTTTTTTTTTTTTTTTTTTGCTTTCCTGAAAAAGATTGCAATTATCTGTCCAGAAACCAGAGCAAGTTATCAAATAGGATATCTCAGAACTAAGGAATGAATTACAGCATTAAGATGCACTGATTCAGGTTAGGCGAGAGCTGTGCTACGCGAGGGTGTCGGACGTCGTTTCTCCTTTTCATCATATAGACAACAGCCATGCTGCAAAGATGGTCAACGTGCCTAAAACCCGAAGAACCTTCTGTAAGAAGTGTGGCAAGCATCAGCCTCACAAAGTGACACAGTATAAGAAGGGCAAGGATTCTTTGTATGCCCAGGGAAAGAGGCGCTATGATCAGAAGCAGAGTGGCTGGGCAGACAAAGCCAATTTTCCGGAAGAAGGCTAAGACCACAAAGAAGATTGTGCTAAGGCTGGAATGTGTTGAGCCTAACTGCAGATCCAAGAGGATGCTGGCCATTAAGAGATGCAAGCATTTTGAACTAGGAGGAGATAAGAAGAGAAAGGGCCAAGTGATCCAGTTCTAAACTTTGGGATATTTTTCTTCTGATTTTGAAGAGAAAATGTTGAAGCCATAGAAAAATTACCTGAGGGAAAATAAATAGTGATATTCTTACGCAAAAAAAAAAAAAAAAAAAAAAAAAAAAGATGCACTGATTCAGAAGCATTTGAGAAAGCTGAGGCATTGGTAGCAGGTGCTAAAGAACATCAACATGCAGCACAAAAAGCCAGCCGACATCCCTCAGGGCTCCTTGGTCTACCTTGAGCAGGCATCTGCCAGTATCCCTGCACCTCTGAAGTCAACCTGAGCAAAGGGCAAAGGCTGTCGGCCTGAGAGAGGCCTGGTGTGCAAGGTTTGCCATACATCCCTTCTTGTGGACTTGGCATTTGGGAAGAAGTCTTTGCCAGAGAAGGAGTTGATTTTAGTTTTCTGCTCCCCACCAAAAATTTTTCCACTACTGTTACAAGCTGTTAATTCCTTGAGTACTCTATAAAATATCTATAGCTTAGGTAAACCAAGTAAATTTTTTTTTTTTGTCTAGCAAAGTTTAGAGTGTTAGTGTGATGGTACGGATTCTTTTTTATGGTGGTTGTGCTTGTTTTTAAGTTTTTGTATGACTTATTGTCTTTTCATGTGTGTTTCCCATTGTTTGTTTGATCTGAGGGAAAATTTGTAATAGCCTGAGAATCAGGGGATGAGGATTTTTCTTGTAGGCCTCTTAGGGATGACAGTTACCCTTCACTGGTAGTATAGAAAAATATATAAATTTGCTCTTTTTCAAGACTTCAAACTACCTCAAGAAAAGGAATCTAATGCAACAATATTTGTAATGCTTCCAGAGCTCTCAAAATGAGGATTTTTTATAAATAGGTCTGAAGAGGATTAAAATATCCTGGGTTAGTGTAGCAATATGACAGTAGGATCCTTAGGTTGATGCTGACTTTTATTTGGCATAAGTTTATATTTTGTGTGCTGTTTATTTACCCTTTTGACAGGGAGGGCTGTAGCGGAAGCTGTGATAGGCTAAAAGTTGTTATGTTCTGCAGTAATGAATTAGTTTAAGTAATGAGGTAGACCCTGTTCTCAGCAGTGTGACAGTTGGGGCAGAGGTGAGCTATGAGGGGCTGAAGCTTGCTCTGATCATTTCTTTCTGTTTTGAGTTTTGTTTGCTTGTATAATTTTTGTTTTACATTATGGGAGGTGAGATATTTTCCATTAAGGAAGATTGTTGCTAACGGATTTCTTGATTAAAAACCTAAATAAACTGATTAAGTTTTAGGCATTCTTTCAAAGGGGTTCTCGGTGAAGAGATTGGGGACTATTCTATTTGGTGCTTAGTGAAAACATTTTGAGTTAATGCACGTGCCAGTTATTGCCAATTCTTTATTAAATTCAAAAGCTTTTTTGTCAAATAAATAGCAATTTTCCAAAAAAAAAAAAGAAAGAACACTAGTTAAGGTAATTACATAGGTGAATATAAAAGACAGTATAAACATGTTCTTTGTCATAACTTTTTTTCCCATATATGATTCAAAAGACAACTCATAATGCAATACATATAAATGTAAGCTGATGGGCACACAATGTATAAAGACGTAATTTGTGTAATTTGTTAGAAAAACAACATAAGGAGGGCAGAATGATGCTATTTAAGAGCAAAGTTTTGTATACTATTGAAATTAAAGTTGATATTAATCTGAACTAGATTATTATGAATTAAGATATTATTGATAACACTCAGGGTAACAACTAAACATTACTCAAAAATATATAGGAAAAGAAATGACGAATGAATTAAAATGGTACTATATCTCTCTATGTAACACAAAAGAAGATAGTAATGGAGAAACTGAGGAATACAAAAAACACAAGACATTGAAAACAAATAGCAAAATTATAGACATAATCCTATTTTATTATTCATTACATTAGAAATAAATATATTAAATTTTCCAATTAAAAGACATAAATTGGCAGAACTTGTTTTTAAAACATCATCCAACTATGTGCTGCATACAAAATATATACTTTAAAGATACAAAAAGGTTGAAAATAAAAGGAAAGAACAAAATATTCCATATAGATAATAAGCAAAAAAGAGCTGAAGTGGCCATACTAATATCAGACAAAATAGATTTTAAAGCAAAATTGTTACTAGAGAAAAAGGAGGACATAGTATAATGGCAAAAGGATCAACTCAAGATATAAAAATTATAAACTTATATGCTGAATTTTGAGGGTTCTAACAACAGAGCCCTCAAATTACAAAAGTAAAAACTGACAGAATTGAAGGGAGAAGTTAGCAAATCAACATTAATAGTTGGAGACTCCAACACTCTACTTTTAATGATGGATAGAACAACCAGACAGAAGATCAGCAGAAAAAATAGAAAACTTAACAACACTACAAACCAACTAGACCTGACAGACATCATAGAACATTCTACCCAACTATGGCAGAATACATATTCCTCTGAAGTGCACATGGAATGTTTTCCAGGATAGATGATATATTAGGCCATAAAACAAGTGTTAATGTGTTTAAAATGGTTGTAATCACACAAAGTATGTTTTCTGACCATAATGGAATGAAATTAGAAATCAATAACAAGAAAAGTTGGGAAGTTAGCAAATATGAGGAAATGAAACAAAAATAATCCTTGATAGCCAATGGGTCAAGAAGAAAACACAAGGAAAATTAGAAAATAAAGTGATATGAATTAAAATCAAAACATGAAAAAACAACTCATGGGCAGCAAATATGTGTTCAGAGGGAAATTTATAGCTGTAAACCCTTACACTATAAAAGAAGAAATATCTCAAATCAACAACCTAAATATCTGCCTTAAGAAATTTGCTGAGAGTTTTTGTATACATGGATGTTGGATTTTGTCAAAAGCTTTTTCTGCATTTGTTGATATAATCATTTAACTTTTCTTCTTTAGCCAGTTAATGTGATAGACTACATTACTTTTCAAGCATTTAACCAGCCTTGCTATTTAGAGTTAATCCTAGTTGGTTGTAGTTAACATTATGTCTGAAAGTACCCTTTTCAACTGGATATAGCTGGTTCTTTATAGATCAGTGGTTCTCAAAATGTAGTCTTCAGACTGGCAGAATCAGCATCACATGGGAATTTGTTAGATATGCAAATTCTTGGGCCCCAGTCTAAACTAATGGAATCAACAACTGTAGGGGTGGGGTGAAGAAATCTGTTTTAAGAAGCCCTCCAGGTGACCCTGAGGAACACTAAGGTCTAAGAACCACTGGCATAGATGGAGTGAGATAAGCAGCACAGGCAAATTCTACTATTTCTTTCCCACTTGACTTGTAACTCCAATATCTGTTTCCAAAGACCACTGTAGAGTCCAGTGGTTTTCAATCCTGGATGCACATTGAAATCTTGTAGAGAAGGCTCCAGGAACTCTGATTTAATTGTTCTGGAGTATAGCCCTTCCTCATTAGCACTTTAACAAAAGTTAGTTTATCAGATTAGGTGAGGACTCTTTGAACCACAGTTCAAATGAACTGCTTAAAAGGTCTGACATGGAGCCCAGCTATCTGTTTTAAAGAAGCATCCCAGACCACATTGTGTGGAAAACTACTCTAGAGCAATGATTTTAAACTTTTTGACCGGAACTAATAGGAAGAAATATGCACTAAATGCATGGTGACCTAGCAGACACATACTTGTATGCATGTATGTATGTATGTAGCTATATGTATGTTATACACATAGCTATATACATATAGCTACATACATACATGCATATATATATGTGTATACCTACATATAGATACATACATACAAAACCCTCTTGAAATCATGTTTATCTTTACTACATACTATGCACTTTGGTATATTCTATTTCACATTTTAATGGTTGTTTAATGATTAAATGTTGATTTTGTGACCTGGTAGAGTTACAATGACTACTTTGAAAACAGCTGTACAAGATTTATCCAAAATATTCAAATCCATCTCTGTGATGTCAAGTGACACCATCTTAACAGGATGGGGGCTCATAAAATTCAATGGGTGGGAGAGGGAAAGAATTGTAATGATCTTTCATGGGTGGCCAAAGGCTGAGTAAATGTTCATTGAAAGAGAGGGCAGACTTGGGAAATGGCTCCCCCAACTAAAAGGGAAATTATTGTGGGGAAACACCCCAAAAGGTTATTTTTTTGCAGTTTTCTAAGGGGAAAACCCTGTATTTGCTTTTTAGGGTCTTTTCACTGCTAAATTTCAGATGTTCAGTGTAATAGAGAAGTTATGAGTCTGAGTAGCTCAGGCTTTATGATGACCATACACTAACTTAAAAATGTAAAATGAGCAGTGGCTTATTTTTATGGATACCATTTTATTGCCACTCAACTTCTTTCCATTTTAGACTAAAAATATTCAATTGAAATTAATAAAGCAAACAACATGCATTTGTTGGTAAGAAACTGAGAGGAATTATTCCAAAGCTTGCACATCTGGTTGTAACTTAAAAGATTTAAAATATTACTAGGCTTCATTGGTGATTCAGTATTGTAATTACCCATGAAAAGGTATGTTAGTGCTTTATTGTGTGAATTAATTACCAATCCCATGAGACAACACCTGCAAGTCCATATTTAATGCATTTCTGTTCCCATTAGCAACATTCATGCAAACAGAGCATTCAGGGAGTAAATCTACCAAGTTATTTTTTGTAGTATTAATACAAATCTCCATAGTTTTCAGTTTTTAAATAGAGATGTTGAAGCACTACACCTACTGATTGCCCTTGTATTACAGCTGTATGAGTCAATAATGATAAACGAGACCTTAAATCAGGTGAGCCTCCTGGATATCCACACCATTATATCATTCTTGCCATTGGCCTAGACTAGTAAGAAATGGAGGGAAAACATTCTATTATGTATGTTGATATACAGATTTGCAATCACCAAGGAGGAACAATATGATTTTTTAAAACTCTTCAACTTTCCTTAGTATACTATCCTGCTTAATATTAATAGCAGTACCAGCTCTTCTGTTGGTTTGGTCAGATCAGTTAAAAATTCCAAAAGACGGCCTGGCGTGGTGGCTCATGCCTGTAATTTCAGCACTTTGGGAGGCTGAGGCGGGCAGATCATGAGGTCAGGAAATCGAGACCTTTCTGGCCAACATGATGAAACCCCATCTGTACTAAAAATCCAAAACTTAGCTGGGCGTGGTGGGGCATCCCTGTAATCCCAGCCACTCAGGAGGCTGAGGCAGGATAATCGCTTGAACCCGGGAGTCGGAGGTTGTAGTGAGCCAAGATCACGCCACTCCACTCCAACCTGGCAATAGATTAAGACTCCATCTCAAAAGAAAAAAAAAGGCCGGGCGCGGTGGCTCAAGCCTGTAATCCCAGCACTTTGGGAGGCCGAGACGGGCGGATCACGAGGTCAGGAGATCGAGACCATCCTGGCTAACACGGTGAAACCCCGTCTCTGCTAAAAAATACAAAAAACTAGCCGGGCGCGGTGGCGGGCGCCTGTAGTCCCAACTACTCGGGAGGCTGAGGCAGGAGAATGGCGTGAACCCGGGAGGCGGAGCTTGCAGTGAGCTGAGATCCGGCCACTGCACTCCAGCCTGGGCGGCAGAGCGAGACTCCGTCTCAAAAAAAAAAAAAAAGAAAAAGAAAAAAAAAAATTCCAAAAGACCCTGATTGTTGCCAGCAGATAAAAAAAAATACACAGGTTTATAGTAGAATGATTTATAATCCTTTGGGTATATGTTTATTGTAGCACTATTTACAATAGCAAAGACTTGGAACCAACCCAAATGCCCATCAATGATAGACTGGATAAAGAAAATGTGGCACATATATACCTTGGAATATTATGCAGCCATAAAAAAGAATGAACTCATTTTATGCAGTCATAAAAGAGAATGAGTTCATGTCCTTTGCAGGGACATGGATGAAGCTGCAAGTCATCTGAAGCTGGAAGCAAACTGACACAGGAACAGAAAACCAAACATCACATGTTCTCACTCATAAGTGGGAGTTGAACAATGAGAACACATGGACACAAGGAGGGGAACATCACACCAGGGCCTGTGGGGCGCTGCGGGGCAAGGAGAGGGAGAGCATTAGGACAAATACCTAATGCATGTGGGGCTTAAAACCTAGATGATGGGTTGATAGGTGCAGTAAACCACCATGGCACATGTGTACCTATATAACAAACTGGCACGTTCTGCACATGTATCCCAGAACTTAAAGTAAAATTTTTTAAAAAGGCCCTTTTAATAAAGTAACTTTTGAACAGATATCTAAAGAAAATGAAGAATGAAACAAGTGGACATCTAAGAAAAGAGCTTTCTTAACAGAGGGAATTACAAGTGCAAAGGTCATGAGGTAACAGTGTGTGCGATGAGTTCAAGGAATGGCAAAAATGCCAATGAGTCTGGAATGAAGAGTTTGAGGGAGACAGTGGTAGGAGATTAGGTCAAAGAGTTATCATGGGATCAGACCGTGCAGGCCCTTGAGGATCATCATAAAATCTTTGGGTTTTACTCCGAGATGGGAAATCACTGGCAAGTTTCGAGCAGAAGAATGACATCAAATCACCTGACTTCTGTGTGGAGAATAAGCTTTAGGGGGTTAGGGGGCAAGGGTGAAACTGGGAGACAGGTTAGAAAGCTACAGGAATTCAAGTGAGAGATAATAGTAGCTTGGATCTGGGTACTGGTGATGAAAAAGTTGATTAGTTATCAGAGCCTGGATTGACTGTTAGGGTAAACCAGCTTTTAAAAATAAAACGAAGAAAATCCCTTCCATTATGTCTATGCTATGTTCATGCAATTCCCCACAGACATTTTCAGATTTGCCTAGATTTTAAGGCACAAGAGACTGCTTCTTCCTAGTGCTGGTACACACACTTAAATGCACTGAGCTGAGAAGCTATTGCTGTGATACCTTTCAAGACAACCAGAGCAGTGGTCTTTTGGGTGTAACAGAAAAGCACTACATTTGATAACATAATGTTGGAAAGCCAAAGTCTCAGAAGATTACTATCAGGCAATAACGTTGAAGAATCTATTGCTGGCTAAATCTGGAAACAAACTTTGTCAGGCACTTGTTAAAAAAAAAAGAAAGAAAGAAAGAAAGAAAAGGAACAAAATGGCCTGCACTGCACCCCACCCTACAAAAGGATCTTGATATTTTGCATTTTTTTCTTTTCCATATTTTTAAACTAAGACATAATAAAGTAACAAACTCACATTTCTTACCAGATTATAGTTACCAAATACTGACCCTAAGAGGAACACTTTCACCAAACAACCATATTCCGCACATTTTCAGTGTACCTAGTGCATGTGAGGCATTGACTAATAATGCAAGAAGCAGTCAAAAGTCAGTAGTTTTCTCAGAACCTCTTTCAAGGTGGGCCTGTTCTGCGGTCAAGAAGGCAACTTCCATGTCCTTGATACCAACTTTCAAATCTCTCTCAGACCCAGGGACAGAAATTCAAACTATCTGGCTTTAAGGAAGAGGACAAGCCGAGAAAAAAAGTGATAGCCAGGCTATAGAAGATTTGAGCAGTACTATCAAACAATTAGACCTAATCGCCATGTATAGAACAGGCTAACTGAAACAGCAAAATATACTTTCTGTTCAAATGCACATGGAACGTGCACAAAGAAAAACCATATTCTGGGCTATAAAACCAGCCTCAACAAATTGAGAATAATAGAAATCATACATTGTATGTTCTCAGACCATAATGGAACTAAACTAGAAATCATTAACAAGAAGATATAAATTCCCAAATATTTGAATATTAAACCACACACTCATGGAAGATTAAAAAATATTTTCAACTAAATAAAAATGAAAATACAACATATACATCTGTGGGATGTAGCTAAAACAGTGCTCTTAAAGGGAATCAGAGCTGTCCAGTAAAGCAGTGTTAAAAGTAATGGCCAAAACCACAATTACTTTTGCACCAACGTAATAAAAGCAGATTTTATTCAGGAACGATTGCAATAGGGAAAAAGAGATCTCAGTTTAGAACTGATCTGGTTTCTGAATACAACAAGGAAACGTGGGAATTTATAGCCCAGGATCAGCATGGAGGGTTGGTGGACAAAAAGTTACTAAGAGTAGGGCAATTCTTGCTAAACTGACCTAACAGGATTCTTGCTGAAGGCAGGCCAGGGGGATCATATATCACCTGGGACATGATGGAGGGTGAGGAATTTGACCAGATATTGAGAGTGATCAGATATCAAGGGATTCTCACTAAACTAACTTAGCAGAATGCTTGCTAAACTGTTTTCTGCAAAGACACAGTTTGGAGGCTTAAAGGTTATAGTGTAGCCAAGAAGAAGGCTCAGAGGACCCCAGTTAAAGTTTGGTCAAGGAGGGAGGCTTTGTCAGTGTTTAGAGGGAAATCTATAAAATTAAACAAAAAAATAGAAATAATAAAATATGTCCAATTGAAAACAGAAAAGCAATAAAGAAAAATCATGAAACTAAAATCTGGTTCTTTAAAGAATAATGAAACTGATAAACCTCAAGTGAGACTGACCAAGAAAATACAAGGCACAAATTATCTATATCAGGAATGACAGTGGGGAATTTCACTAGAGACTACACAGACATTAAAAAGATAATAAGAGAATACTATGAATGTCTCTATGCCCATAAATTAGACAACTTGGATGAAATTGATTAATTCCTTGAAAGCCATAAACTATAAGACATTATCGAAGAAAAATATATAACCTGAAGGGTCCTATGTCTATTAAAGAAATTTTGTAGTTAAAAATCTTCCAAGAAAGGAATCACCAGGCTCAGATGATTTCACTGGCAAATGCTACCAACTATTTAAGGGAGAAATAATAACAATTCTACACAAACCCCTCCTGAAAATAGAAGAGAAAGGTACAATTTCCAATTCACTTGATAGGGCCAGCATTACCCTAATGCCAAAACAAGATAAACATATTACAAGAAAAGAAAACTATGAACCAACGTCCCTAATAAAAATAGATACAACAATCCCTAACAATTAGTAATCAACTTCTGCAATATATAAAAAGAAGAGGCTGGGAGCAGTAGCTCATGCCTGTAATCCCAGCACTTTTGGAAGCCGAGGCGGGTGGATCACCTGAGGTCAGGAGTTCTAGACCAGCCAGGACAATATGGTGAAACCCCGTCTCTACTAAAAATACAAAAATTAGCTGGGCGTGGTGGTGGACACCTGTAATCCCAGCTTCTCGAGAGGCTGAGACAGGATAATTGCTTGAACCCAGGAGGTGGAGGTTGCAGTGAGCCAAGATCATGCCACTACATTCCAGCCTGGGCGACAGAGCAAGACTCCGTCTCAAAAAAAAAAAAAAAAAAAAAAAAAAAAAAAAAGATTACATCATGACTAAGTGGAGTTTATTCTTGAAATTCAAGGCTGATTTAACATTCAACAATCAACCAGTGTAATCCACCGTATTTAACCAAACTAAATTTAAAAACCATATAATCACCCTAATGAATGTGGAAAATGTATTTGACAAAATTCAACAACTATTCATGATTTTTAAAAAATTCTCGGCAAATTAGGAATGGAAGTTAACTTCCATAACCTAATAAAAAGGCATCTATTAAATACCTACAGATGACATTATACTTAATATTGAGGAACTATTTGCTTTCTCCCTAAGATAGAAACAAGGCAACAAGAAACTAGCATCTAGAGAACAAGGCAAGGGAATCTTCTCTCACTACTCCTATTAAACTACATACCAGAAGGCCTCACCAGTGCAATAAAATAAGAATATCTTGAAAAGGCATACAGAAGGAAAGAAATAAAACTGTCTCTGTTTGAAAATGACATGGTTATCTATGTAGAAAATATTTTAAAGTCTCTAAAAAAAGCTTTTAGAACTGATAAATATATTTACAAAGACAGGATTATAAGGGCAATATACAAAAGTCAATCATATTTCTAAATATCAGCAATGAACATTGGAATTTGAGTTAAAAAAATAACATTTACAATTGCAACCAAAAAATGAAGTACTTAGAAATAAAATCTAATAAAATATATGTAGGATCTATATACCAAAAACCAAAAAACAGACAAACAAAAAACTCAAAAAAACTAATAAATCAAAGGAGATAGAAAATAGTGAAGAGATATATCATGTTCATGGGGTGGTAGAATCAATATTAAGAGGTCAATTATACTCTATTGATCCTTAAAGTCAATGTAAATCTAACCAACACACTGCAAACTATTTTGTAGACATCAACAAATTGATTCTAAAATGTATATGGAAAGACAAATGAACTAGAATATCTAAAGAATCCTGGAAAAGAAGAGCAAAATTGGGGGATTCACACTACCTTATTTCAAGACTTACTATAGATTTGCAGAAATTAAGACAGCTTGGTATTGGCAAAGGGATAGACAAGTAGATCAATTGAATAGAATGGAAAGCCCAGAAATAGAGCCACACAAAGAAGGAACTGATACTTGACAAAAGGACCAAGGAAATTCAAGGATAGTCTTTTCACTAAATAGTGTGGGAACAACTGTACATCCGTATTTTAAAAATTAACCTTGGCACATACCTTACAATTTATTAAAAAATTAACTCAAAATGGATTATAGACCTAAATGTAAAATGGTGGGTTTTTTTTGTTGTTGTTGTTGTTGCTGTTTTTTGAGATGGGATCTCACTCAGTTGCTCAGGCTGGAATGCAGTGGTGTGATCTTGGTTCCCTGCAGCCTCGACCTCCAGGGCTCAAGAAATTCTCCCCACTTTCACCTCCTGAGTAATTGGGATGACAGGCACAAGCCATCATGTCGGGCTAATTTTCCTTATTTTTTCTAGAGATGAGGTCCCACTATGTTGCCCAGACTGGTCTCAAACTCCTGGACTCAAGTGATCCTCCCACCTCAGCCTCCCAAAGTGCTGGGATTACAGGTGTCAGCCACCATGCCTGGCCCTAAAATGTAGAGCTATAAAATGTAAAATGTGAAATGTAAAGCTATAAAATTTTTAGAAAAAAAAGGTAAGAAAAAAAAAAGAAAGAAAGAAAAGTAAGAAATCTGTATTAACTTGGGATTAATGATGAATTTTCAAATGTAACACCAAAAGCAGGATCCACGGAGGAAAAATTATTAACCACAATCTATTAAGACCACTATTTCTTTTGACTCTGATATCTCTTCTATCACACTTTTCCTCTTGTCCTGTGGCATTATAATTACTGCGAGCATTTTCTCCAAATTAATATATATTCCCTTATCTAATTTTGTATTACTAATTTTACATTCTTTTGCTTAAAGAAGGCTTCCCAAATTATGTAAGCTTCAAGACCTACAAAATCGGATCTGTCCCTAAATGTATATAAACATAAAATTAAGCACATTTTAAATGACACGTATATATATAGTAAAACCAAAATGGGAAATAAAAAACATGGGACTGATAAATATAAAAATAAAAACTTTACATGGTGATGCACACCTGTAGTCCCAGCTACTTGGTAGGCTGAGGTATGAGAACCACTTGAACCCAGAAGATTAAGGCTATAGTGAGCTATGATTGTGTCCTGCACTCCATCCTGGGCAACAGAGTCAGACTCCATCCCTACAAACATATATAAATAAGGCGGGGTGCAGTGGCTCACGCCTGTAATCCTAACACTTTGGGAGGCTGAGGCAGGTGAATCCCTTGAGGTCAGGAGTTGGAGACCAGCCTGGCCAACGTGGTGAAACCCCATCTCTACTAAAAATACAAAATTAGCCAGGCGTGGTGGTGCGCGTCTGTAATCCCAGCTACTCAGGAGGCTGAGGCAGGAGAATCGCTTGAACCTGGGAGGCAGAGGTTGCAGTGAGCTGAGATTGCACCATTGCACTCCAGCCTGGGTGACAGAGCAAGACTCAGTCTCAAACAAAAACAAACAAACAAAAACAAAAAAATACATATATATAAACAAAATACAAATTAAAAAACTTAAAAAGTCACTCCTCTCACAGGGAGAGAACATGCATAAGATTAGAAAAGAAACAGGGGAGGCTGCAAAGGTGTTGAATGTATGAGTGATTAATTATCCTTTATACCTTATATATAAGTTATATATGTTCTTTAGTGTGGATTATTTCATAAGAAACAAAATTAATTTTGAAAGATAAACCACTGCTGACCTATCAGCAAGCAAATACACTCAAAAAATACTCAACCTGCTGGGCGCAGTGGCTCACGCCTGTAATCCCAGCACTTTGGGAGGCCGAGACGGGCGGATCACGAGGTCAGGAGATTGAGACCATCCTGGCTAACACGGTGAAACCCCGTCTCTACTAAAACTACAAAAAAAAAAAAAAAATTAGCCAGGCGTGGTGGCGGGCGCCTGTAGTCCCAGCTACACGGGAGGTTGAGGCTGGAGAATGGCGCGAACCCGGGGGACGGAGCTTATCGCACCACTGCACTCCAGTCCAGGCGACAGAGCGAGACTCCGTCTCAAAAAAAAAAAAAAAACCAAAAAACTCAACCTAACGAAGTTTCAAGGAGCTTCTCTCCCTGGCAGATTTTTGAGGTATCTCTCCTGGAGAATTTCCCTTATGTGAAGAAGAAAAGAAAAGAGAACAATAGAAAAGGAAAGAGAAGAAAGGAGAGGAGAGCAGGGGAGGGGAGGGCAGGGGAACGGAGGGAAACAAAGTAGTTGCCATTTATATCCACATGCTTATGTGCATCTGGGCTTTCAACATATTGTGTCTGTCTAGAGATTGCAAGGGTTTGTCTCATACTGAATCTTTCAGGTAATTCTTGCTAACTTGAGCTCAGCACAATTCTGTTTGGAATTAATAAACTCAACTCAGCAGCAGCCTGCCCCTTAGCTAATGAGACAAGTAGAAAAGAATTCACATGTTTTGTTTCCTTAGTGTCAATATAAAACATCTTTAATACTAAAATACAGCGATAGATTATGGGGCAAAATTCAAAATTTGGCTGGACGCGGTGGCTGGCGCCTGTAATCCTAGCACTTTGGGAGGCCGAAATTCATAGAGATTTTTGAGATTAGCATGAGTTTATCTTGTAGTGAATACTCCCATTCTATGCATTCCATACTCCACATCCCACCATCCCTTTCAGTTAGGGCTTCAGTTACAGAAACCTTTGAGAAGTTCTGTTATAAGGCCCATCAGAATCTTCAGTCCAAATTTCATTTAGCAGCTTTTCTGTGCCAGAGACCCTGCTTACTACTGGACAAAGAGACTGCTCTTAGGAACACATAGTAAGTAGAATGTAGGAGATAGACAAAAGCTGGTAGTTATAATTTGGCTTACTATGCTTTAAAACATGGATGAGGGAATTGTGTGATTCCCAAAAAGTAAGATACCAAGAGGTTAGATACTTTTGGGGGAATATCTAACATAATAGTTAACATTTGAGCTGGGCTTTAAAATATAGTAAGAGTTTTGCAGAAGAGGAAGAGGAAAAACGAAGGAAAAGTAAATTTCAGGCTTGGAGGAAAGAACGTATAAGAGCAAGGAGAGATGAAAGATGTGCCGTGTAGCAAGACTGTGAGTTCCAAAGTGAGGGATATCTTGAGCAGATGGTAAAGGGCATTATATGCTATGCTAAGTTGTATGGACTTTAGCCTATGTACATTAGGGAGTCAAGAGAGGTTTTAGATGCGAGGAAGGAAGAAGGGATCCTAACTCTAGTAACACCAAGAATCTTCTGGGTTCGGGTTATAAAATAGTAGTCCTTGTCACAAGGACACTTGATGTCTTTATTTTGCCCCTCACTCCCACCCTCCCATGCAAAGCGGACCCTGAATCAAGGGTTTGGGTATAGGCAGTTTATTTGGTAAGTGATCCCAGGAAGCATGATGAGGGAGTGAGGAAGTGAGACAGAGAAGAGAGGAAACCAACAAAGGATTTGCTAATGAGCTGGTTACACCTCTTGGCAACTGTCTTTAATTTTTCTCAGAATTTTCTGAGACCGTTCAGAAAAGTGCTGTTCAATAGAAATAAAATGCAAGCTACGTTTTTAAATGTAATTAAAAATTTTCTAGTTAAAAATTTTCTGGCTACGTTTTTAAAACTAAAAAGGGGCCGGGCACGGTGGCTCATGCCTGTAATCCCAGCACTTTGGGAGGCCGAAGTGGGCGAATCACCTGAGGTCAGGAGTTCGAGGCCAGCCTGGCCAATATGGTGAAACCTCTTCTCTACTAAAAATGCAAAAATTAGCCAGGCGTGGTGGCAGATGCCTGTAGTCCTAGCTACTCAGGAGGCTGAGGCAGGAGAATCGCTTGAACCCAGGAGATGGAGGTTGCAGTGAGCCAAGATTGTGACATTGCACTCCAGCCTGGGCGACAGAATGAGACTCTGTCTCATAAATAAATAAATAAAATAAAAAGGAACAGATGAAAATAATGATAATAATATATTTTATTTATCACAATATATCTAAAATATTATTTCCATAATATTTTTAATCAGTATTTAAAATATCAATGACGGCCAGGCGCGGTGGCTCACTCCTGTAATCCCAGAACTTTGGGAGGCCGAGGTGGGTGGATCATGAGGTCAGGAGTTCAAGATCAGCCTGGTCAAGATGGTGAAACCCCGCATCTACTAAAAATACAAAACATTAACTGGGTGAGGTGGCAGGTGCCCGTAATCCCAGCTACTTGGGAGGCTGAGGCAGAGAATTGCTTGAACCCAGGAGGCGGAGGTTGCAGTGAGCTGAGATCATGCCACTGTACTCCAGCGTGGGCAACAGAGTGAGACTCCGTCTCAAAAAAATAAAAAAATAAAATAACATAAATAAATAAATAAATAAAATATCAATGACATTATTTACTTTCTATTTTTCATACTAAGTATTTGAACTACAGCATGTATTTTATACTCACAGCACATCTCTAATCAGACTAGCGGACAGTGTAGGCGGTATAGGACATCCCTTAGGATATACTTCATAAATACCCCTCTGTGGGGCAAGGACGCTAGGGTATGTATCCCCCAATTTTTGTCCCACATTAATTCCTGAGACATTAACACTGTAGTATTTCTGGACCACCTCAAGTGATGGTGAAAGTGGTCAGAAAACACTTGGGTAGACACAGAAAGCTATGTAAGGAACTTTCTGGGGGTAACCTCCAGCATGGGCAGAGGGGATATGGGTAGGGCAGTGACAGCATCTGCTGCACTTGAACTTTTCTAAAATTCTAAACTATTTTCATCACAAACATGCATGACAGTTTCAGTGATGTCTTGTATTCATTTGTGATTATGCTTCCACTAGAATTTGTGTTTATCGCTTTAACTTTGTTTTCTCTGTCCTTGCTCCCACAGATTTTCATCATCTCTTTCCTCTGCCAGGGAAGGGTGGAGAGGTGAATTGAAACAGTCTCTCCTCAAGTATTTCATTTTGTAGAGACACATAATTTTATGAGGTTTTCCAAATGAGACACATCTAGACCGTGTTTTATGACGTTCATCTCACAAAGTGAGAGACAGTCAAGTTGGCTCTGGCCCTGACAGTCGCTCCGTAGAACCCAGAGAAAATTAAAAAGGAAGGTGTAGTGAATAATCTGGTGCAAGATCAGATCCTCTCTTTATGCTGGAGGTACTAACTTTCCCAGCTGCTAGAAGTGTTGGCTGCTGAAGATCACAGTTGAGTCCTTCCCCAGGCCTTAACCTGGGCTAATGGTTGCTGCCTCCCCAAAGATCACACATACTCCCTGGGTATAACCCATATCGAATCACTGGTTTGTGGTGGAGAGAATGGTGAGGGTTCATGTAAAGGCCTAGTCCATCCACCTCAGTTCATGACAACTCTAAAAGGTCATTCCAGCTCCAGGGCTTCCCATGGGATTGGCTGAGACCTCCTGTTATGACTGTATTAGTTCAACCCCTCCCTCTGTCCAATCCTGCTTCCCTTGCTTCCTCACAGAGGTTGTTCCTGGAGCATTCCCCAATAAATCACCTGCACCCAAATCTCAGGGTCCCAAAATCTGCTTTCTGGGGAACGCAGTCTATAACAGGAGAGGACTTCACCAATTTCCCCATGTTTTAGTGTTCTCGTTTAGCTAAAGTTGGGCAAAATTAGGGAACAGTCCCCAAGACCACACTCACTTCTGATACCAATTGCAAGTCCATGGGTCCCCCAGGACTACACTCAGGTTGATAATTAGCTAACAGGACTCACAGAACTCACTGGAAGTAGTTATACTCATGGTTAATTACAGTGAAAGAATACAGATTAAAATCAGCCAAGGGAAGAGATGCATGGGGCAGACACCAGGAAATTTCCACATGTGGAGCTTCCAGTTGTCCTTTCCCAGTGGAGTTGTAGACAGTGCTAACTTTCCTAACAACAATGTGTGGCAATACACACAGAACATTGCCAACCAGGGAAGCTTGCCTGAGCCTTGATGTCCAGAGTTTTTACTGGAGCTGAGTCATACAGACCTGTCTGTCTACTCTTGTGGCCGATTTCAGTCTCCAGCTCCTCTAGAGGTCCAGCTCCTGTGATACTGCATGACCCAAAGCCCCCACCATAAATTACATTATTAAACTATCAAATGTGGCCCACAATCCCCAGAAAAACAAAGACACTTTTGTCAGGTAGGGTATTCCAGGGCCTGAAAGAGTCCCAGGAGTCAGGGGCAAAGACCAGACATTACTTTGGGTAGGGTTAAATTCTTTACAAGTTGCCAGGTAACATTTGAAGGAAAAAAAATAGAGATTTAAACTCTATAAGAGTATATTATCTGGAAGTCTTTGTCATAATTTAAATGAAGTTATTGCAGATATTGTATAACATGCAGTCTCTCATTCGCTTAATATTAACGTTTTATAAGTATGTATGTTATGATAGTAAAGGGAAATGTATCTAAATTTGACTTTGAAGGAAGCAATAGCTGCTTCTTCCTACTTTTACACAACATAGAAATAGCTTTGCTTAGAGAGAGAATGAGTTTGTCCAGAAAACAAGTGATATATTTTCTGTTTTATTAAGGTAACCATCAACTTTTATTCACTTGTGATGACAAACCTTCCCCCAACTCCATTTGTGTATGCTGCCTGCATATCTCCCTGGTAGGCTTCACTGGGGTATCTGGTTGCATTTCCATTCAAGATTAGATTCAGCATCAAATGATACAGTTAGACACGTAGACATGAGAGATACAAAGATTCCAAATGAACACCATCAGACAGTCAGTTCTCGGCTGCGTACACTGTTCTCACCTTCTACCCTATGACCTTTCATACCATGAGTAAGATCTGCACAGTAACAAGCAAAAACAGCCCCCATATTTATGATGTCTAAAAACAATACAAACCCTGAAGTCACCATGGAAACTGCCTCCCACTAGCATTTGCCTTTCAGAGGTTTTTAGAAGCATTTATCCACAACAAATCAGCAGAGAAAAAAATGCAAGACAGATGACCCTAATTATGAATGCCTATGCTTTCTAGAGGGAGATTTACTAGGAAACAAAGAAGAAGGGGTCTTGATTCCAAACTTCATTAAACATGTATTTTAAGAAGGCTTCCCTTACCTATCTTCCAGAAAAATCCTCCAAAGGAGCATTTAAAATGCAGCGTTTATAAGTGCTTGGTTTTACATATTTCATAAATATTCATATTTTAAAGCAACATGTATTTTTTCTTTTTGAAATTTGTTTTATTGATACATTTGATATTTTATGAAGCGAAATAAGTTGTCAGGAAGAGAGAGCCAAATCATTCCATGGTACCCTTAAAAATTACAAGATACACATACCACAATTGTACTTTAATCAGGAACCAAGTAGGCTGGTATATTTAAGATTGTTCTCCTCAAGAGTGTCCACTTGTAGAAGGGAGGTAAAAAGGAAGCTTAAGAAAAAGTCATTATTTGCTGAAGCTATGTCAGAGGTGAAGATCAGCTTTGTTTGCAAAGTCACCAAAGTATCAATAATTCTACCTAAGGCAGACATAAGATTTAGATAAGATTTACTACCTTCAGTAGCCAATAGAGCTTAAGGAGTTCTCAGTCTGTATCAGGAATTAAAGCTAGGTTGCATTTCCTCCTGGAGTTTTCATATTCTCTCCAACAGAAATTAATCTCTCCAGCATTCAAGTTCCCAAAGCAGGTTGTACCTCTCTTAGTTCATTTTGTGTTGCTATAACAGAATACCCAAGACTGAGTAATTTATAAAGAAAAGAGATTTATTTGGCTCCCAGTTTTGCAGGCTGGGAAGTCTCAGAAGCATGGTACAGGTATCTGTTCAGCTTCTAGTAAGGGCCACATGCTGGGTCAAAACATGTAAGAGAGGGCCAAAGGGGAAGTGTCGCTATGTGAAGAGCGAGAACCCAAGTGGCATCCTGGCTTTATAACAACCTACTCTGGTGGGAACTAATTCATTCCCACAAGAACTAATCCAGTCTCACCAGAGCAAGAACTCACTCACTACCTTGAGAAAGGCACCAAGCCATTCATGAAAGATTTGCTCCATGATTCAAATACCACCCACGAGGCCCCATCTTCCAATACTACCATGCTGGGGATTACATTTCAACATGAGTTTTGATTAGCACAAAGCAGACCCAAACCATAGCAGCCTGCCTTTAGCCACCTATTATCATAGTTATTTTTTGTGTCCTTCTTTGGTACAAAACCCTTTGAAGGTAGAGAAGAGCTCTTATATATTATTTATTATTTATTTATTTATTTATTTGTACTTTTAGTAGAGATGGCGTTTCACCATGTTGGTCAGGCTGGTCTTGAACCCCTGACTTCGTGATCCGTCCACCTTGGCCTCCCAAAGTGTGGGATTAAAGTTGTGAGCCACCGCGCCCGGCCTTATATATCTTTTAAACTCCATAGCCCCAGTACAATTCCTTGCACACAGTGGGAGTTCACATGTGTTTGTGAAATGTATTAAGAAAGCCCTCCTAGCTCTTCTTAGTGCAAGGTTAAGCTTAGGATACTCTTAGTTCACAGGGAGGCTCTTTTTGATTCACCAAATGTTTCCCTGACAGAGTAACCATAAAGTGATATGCTTAATGGGAAGACTCACCAATTAACTTTGTAATTTGCTGTTTTTCTCAAGAACATTTAATATGGAAAGCAATACACTTGCCTGTGTGGAGTATTTGGCATAAGATAACACACATACAGCACAGTAAAGATCAAGGAGGAAATTTACACCATTTCCTGCTAGAATTGACTGCTAGAATATTCATCAGTGAGGTAGTGAAGACAATGACCTTTCGGTTAATTTGAATTCATGAATCTTTTCCAGATCATAGATAGGTTTTGAAAATATGACAGCTTACAAATTGTCCACCAATTGACTTCACCTGGATGATCACTGTTAGGCCATATATTATAGCAGTCAATAAAACAGCCTGAAGAAGAAAATATAAAACAAATGTTAATTTTTCATCTCACTAAACATTTACTGATTACATATTTTTGTACAGAGTGCTGAGTTGGGTGCTGTGCAATGGCAAAAACAAACCTGTATCAAATAATTGCTACTACGTATTAAGTACCAGCTAGAGGTCATGGACTTACTGTAGTAACCTTATAACATAGATACATTGTAACCCCCAATTTCCCAACAAGAGAATAGAAGGTCAGGGAAGTTCTATAGCTTCCCCAAAGTCACATAGCTAGTAAATGGTAGAATCAGGATTTGAACCCTGGTCTGACTTTAGAATCTATGTTATTCCTATGAGCCAAAGTCCTTTCTTTCAAGGATTGCTAAGTCACTTTTATCTTGATTTGCAAAATAAGATACAAGTTTATGTGATAACATTTATTAAAAAAAAAAAAACAAAAAAACCCCACCATATTCTAGGCCGGGTGCAGTGGCTCAATCCTGTAATCCCAGCACTTTGGGAGGCCAATGCAGGTGGATCACCTGAGATCAGGAGTTTCAGACCAGCCTGGCCAAGAAGGCGAAACCCCATCTCTAATAAAAATACAAAAATTAGCGAGGCGTGGTGACGGGCAAAGATCATATCATGATTCTGTAACTTTTATCAAAGCACCTATTATGGTGCTGAGTACATAAAAGACCTTTCAGATGTACTAACAGTTTGAAAAAATTTTCCTCAACCTGGTTTCTGGGGAATAGGCCTAATAATACTTGTTATCCAGGGCTAAAAGAGGAAGAAAAAATGAGTATATCATAATAGCTTATATTAACTGAGTATTCACTTATATTTGATGTACATTATCTCATTTAATTCTCAAAACCCTAAAAAGTAGGTTTTATTATCCCATTTGTGCAAATGAGAAAGCTGAGGCTTAGCAAAGTAAAGTATCTGGGCCAAGGTCACAGAACCAGTAGTTTACGAAGCAAGAATTCAAACAGTTCTGATCAGAGTTCACAATCTTAATTGTTTCACTATCTTTTCTGTTCTAAGACCCCATAGATTGTAAGATACACCCTCAATTTAATAAGAGATTTTCAAAGAAATAGAGAATACTACCTCATTAAATGAATAGGTTGATCGGAAAATGTATACCAGCCTGGGCACGGTGGCTCACGCCTGTAATCCCAAGACTTTGGGAGGCTGAGGTGGGTGGATTGTTTGAGCTCAGGAGTTTGAGACCAGCCTGGGCAACATGGCAAAGCCCCCATCTCTACTAAAAATACAAAAATTAGCCAGGTGTGGTGGCACATGCCTGTAGTCCCGGCTGCTCAGGAGGATGAAGTTGGAGGATCACTTGAGCGAAGGTTGTAATGAGCCAAGGACATGTCACTGCATCCCAGCCTGGGCAACAACAGCGAGACCTTCTTGTCTCAAAAAAAGAAAAAATAAATAAATAATTAAAAAATTAAAAAAAAAAAGAAAAGGAAAAAAATGTATTATCAACTTCAGAATGAGAAAATAGGTATCTCAAAAAGCAAGAAAATGAGGTACATTGTATTTGTAATACATTTTAGAGTTTCCTTTGAATGCTGATGTCAAAAAGACAAAGAGAACTTCCACAGTGTGGCATTAATGACATTTAGCAAAGTGCTAAAAAGATTCAAAGACTCTAGGCATCAAATGTATACTTGTTTGAATTACAAACTTCCTGTGCTCCGTGAATGAGTAACACCGGTCACGTGACCCATCTCAAAGGGGTGAAACTGATCTGAAAATTTGACAAGATAATTTTTAATGATGGTTTATAGTTCCCCCATAGTTTTTTGGATTATTTCCTCTTTTTTAAAAGAATGCCTTCGAGAAACCTTTTAAAAATAACTGTCCTCCCAGCCTTGGATGCTTCCCCTCCACTACTTCCACATCATGCATTCTACAATGGACCCTAATTATCTCTAGCCTGACCTACAACCCCTAGCCAGCTCAGACAAACCCTGCTCCAGACTTTAGTATAGTGTCCTGGTAGGATCCACAGGACTGTGGGAATTGAGTGGGATTCTCCACTGTCTTATTACTTCAGGATACTGTCCCCACCCCCTCAAAAAAGGGAATCCTTATTCTTTCCTGGCCCTTGGAATTTGTAAATTGATCAGACCTAAAGTTTCTCTTAGTTGTGAATTGAAGGTAAAAATAGATCTCTGAATAGGGTTTTTAGATGCCCTACACAAAAGTATCAGGTCTCTGAGGATGGTGTGGGCAGGGAAAGCTAAGAAGGGAATCTTTCTAGTTTATTGGTGTATTTAAATGCATTCGATACCCAATAATATGCTGTAAAATAAGAAGAATAGCTCTCCAGTAAAAGCCACTATAACAGAACAATTTACAATTAGCTTCAAAGCTCCGTTCGATTCCACAGTTATCACTTTTAGGATAACTTTTCTGATCCCAGTTCCTAACTTGCTTAACATCAATAGTAAATATTATCCCCTTGGAGTGCTTGCCAGACACTATGGACACCTATTGCCTTGTGAATTGAGATTTATAACCATGGGCATTACATCCCTACGTAATTTGTACTCTCTTTTAAAAGATTCTTGTAAATTACTCCACCTCAATTTTTTTTGTCCTCCATGAACTTTGAGTAAATTATTTGTCTATCTCTCATTTATATCTAGAGTTACCAGATTTCTAGTCTTGAATGAAATCCAAATTTTAGGTTGCTTCCAGTAAAATGAAATTTTTTATTCGTTGGCTATATAAATAATCTCATTATCATGCAGAAAATTTTTCATGTGAAAAAAATAACTCCATACAGGGAAATTTCACTCTGTTGTAACTAAGCTTCCAGGCTCCATGATGAGGATGAGGAGAGATGGATGAAAGTTCTGTTCACGGGCATAAGTTGCCTGGGTAAGGGCCGGGCGCGGTGGCTCATGCCTGTAACCCCAGCACTTTGGGAGGCCGAGGCGGGTAGATCACCTGAGGTCAGGAGTTCCAGACCAGCCTGGCCAACATGGTGAAATCCTGTCTCTAGTAAAAATATAAAAATTAGCCGGGCTTGGTGGTGGGCGCCTATAATCCCAGCTACTCGGGAGGCTGAGGCAGGAGAATCGCTTGAACTTGGGAGGCAGAGGTTGCAGTGAGCCAAGATCACGCCATTGCATTCCAGCCTGGACTGGACTCTGTCTCAATAATAATAATAATAATAATAATAATAATAAGTTGCCTGGCTAAGAGCATCATGGATTCCAGTTAAGCCAGGAGATGAGATCCAGATAGTCCTGATATTCCTGGCACCAGAAGGCATGAGAGACTATGAGGAACTTATGAGTGCCACTAAAAACAAAAGCCGGGAAAGATTTCAGGTTATGGTGTCATGCAGAAATCGGTGAATCCTCTCAGTAAAGAACAAGCATAAAACTGGACAGAAGTGTCAAAAACAATAGTTTTAGAGCTTTAGAATTAGCCGAAGATACAAAACAAATTGAGAAACATTTATTCTTGAGAAATTTTCTGAGCTACAGGTTAGAACAGTGGGAGTCTGTGGCTTTCACTCCTGGGGCTGTTCACATACTTTGCTCCCAGCTCCGTCGGTAAGAACTTATTTTTGCCAGTTTGAGGTTAGCCATGAAAGCTAACAGCTTTGCTACTAGATGGCAGGTATTGGGGGCCACAACACATGCTTTAATCAGCTAAAAGTAACAAATTTTATGGGAAACAAATGAGAACCACAGCTTTCCTAACCTGAGGTTGCAGTACTGTTTGGAGTGAGTAACAAACAAGCCAAAAACTTTGACAGGGAGATCCTGGAAATGACAGAGCTATAGAAGGGCTGAGATAAGCTCTCTGCTCTCTGGATATCTTGGAAATTACACGCATGCACAGAGGAAACCTGACTGAGCTCAGCAAAAAGTAAAAGCCAAGGGAGACACGAGAATTAGCGGCAAATCTGAATGTATTCCCTCACCTACACACAAATCAGCAAAATGTGGAAGTCTTACAGGCTTAGGATGTTTCAGTACAACCTCGGTCTAAATTGTTGGCTTGCTACTAAGCTATGCAGACAAAGGAATGACTTCTGGGAAGCCAGGCTAAAAATAAGAATAAAAATTTGAGAACAGTGGCCATACGCTATGGACAAATTCCATAGTTTAAGTCCAGGCAAGTTACTAAGAAACAACAACTCTCAGAAAAATAAAACAGAATCTAGAGTCACCACAATCTATTATGTAAAAAAAATGTTTAGTTGTAAACCAAAACTTGTGAGACATGCATAGAAACATAAAAATGTGGTCCATATTCTGGAAAATTAAAAAGCAGTCAAAGAAATGATTCTGTGTACACACATTATGGATTTAGCAAGCAAAGATTTAATATCAGCTATTATATATTACAAATGTGTTCAAAATATTAAATTATCAAAGATTAAAGGAATATATGATGACATTGATTCAATAAATAAGAAATCTCAAAAAAGAAATAGAAACTGTGAAAAATAACCGAATACAAATCTAGAGGTGAATAGCACAATAACTGAAGTAGAAATTTTCCTTGATGGGCTTAACATCAGATTTAAGATGGCAGAAGAACCAGTAAGCTTGAAAAAATTAATAGAAAATAATACAAAGAACAGAAAGAAAAATACTTGCGAAAAATTAACGGAGTCTCAGAAACCTGGGGAACATGACAAATATACCAATGCAGTGGAGATTTCAGAAGGATAAGAGAGAATGAGGCAAAAAAAATTTGAAAAAAATAAACCAAAAATCCCAAATTGGCTGAAAAACAATAATCTAAAGGTAAAAGGGGTTTGACAGATCAAGTAGGAGAACACAGAGATTCACATTTAGACATATCATACTTAAACTTCTGAAAGACAAAGAGATCATCTTGAAACTAGCAAGAAAAAAATAATCATCACAGGAGGAAACAATAAAATTAGCAGATGGACTTATATCAGAAACAATAGAAGAAAGACGGCAGTGGAATTACACATTCAAAGTGCTGAAAGAAATGAACTCTTAACTGTGAATTCTCTATCCATCAAAACTATACTTTTAAAAATGAAGTTAAACACATTCCCAGATAAACAAACATGAAAATAATTTGTTGCTAGCAAAGTTCTTGAAGAAATATTAAATGAAGTTGTGGTTGTTTAGGCTAAAAGGAAATGACATGAGATGTTAACTCAAATCCCCAGAAAGGAATGAACACTGGAAATAGTAAATATGAAGGTAAATAAAAAAGACCCTGTGTGTGTGTGTGTGTATACACACAACTGTACATACACGTATATACATATACATATTTTTTATTATTTAAAAAACATAATTATTTTAAAACACATGAGTAATTAAAGCAATAACTATAACACTGCATTATTGGCTATATAGCATATACACATATAATATATGTGATAATAACAGCACAAAGGCAGGGGAAAAAAAGTACATACATTGGAACAAAGTACTCTATTTTACTAGATTGAAGTCAGTATTAACCTGAAGTAGATTGTTCAGTTAAGGATGCATATTTTAATCCCTAGAGTCATCAGCAGGAAAATAACTGAAAACAATGTAATCTAAAAATTAATAGAGATGTTAATATGGTATAATATTTGTTTAACACAAAAAAAAATCAGTAAAAGAGAGACTGAAGAACAAGAGACATGAGATATTTAGAAACAAAAAAGCAAAATGGAAGACAAATTTAACAATATTAATAATTATATTAAATGAGAATAGACTAAACACTTCAATTAACAGACAAAAATTGTCAGATTGGATAAAAAAGCAAGTTCCAAGTATATACTGTCTATAAGAGACCTACTTTAGATTCAAAGACAGAAAAAAGGTTGAAAGCAAAAGGATGGGAAAAGATACACCATGCAAACAGTAAACCATAAGAGATCTGGAGTGGCTAAATAAATATCAAAGAAAATAGACTTTGGGAAAAGAATTATTACTTGAAATGAAAACAGACATTTAATAATGATAAAAGACTCAATACATCAGGAACATATAAGAATTGAAAATGTAAATGCAGCTTTAAAAAGAGTTCTAAAATACATTTTACAAAACTGACAAAACTGAAAGCAGAAATAGAAAATTCAAAAATTCTTGTTGGGTATTTCAATATGTCTCTCTCAGTAATTGATAAAACAACTAGAAAGAAAATCAGCAAGTATATAGATTTTAACAATATCAACTAATTTAACTTAATATATATATGTTATGTGTGTGTGTGTGTATATATATATGCTTTATTTATTCACCTAAAAACAGAAGGATTCACATTCTTTGTAAGCACACATGAAACATTCTTCAGGATAGACCCTAGACTAGATCAAAATATCTCTCAATAAATTAAAGACATACAAAGTATATTTTATGACCACAACAGAATTAAATTATAAATCAACCACAGAAAACAAATCTGGAAAATACCAAATACTTGGGATTTAAAAATACACTTCTAAATAACACGTGAATCAAAGAAGTAATCACAAGGGAAATTAGAAAATATGTTGAAATGAATAAAACTAAAAACACAGCTCAAGAAATATTTGCCCAGACCAATGTCCTGAAGACTTTCTCCAGTGTTTTCTTGCAGCAGTTTCATAGTTTGAGGTCTTAGATTTAAGTTTTTAATCCATTTTGATTTAATTTTTTATATGGTGAGAGCTAAGGTCTAATTTCCTTCTTTTGCATATGGATATCCAGTTTTCCCAGCACCAGTTATTGAAGAGACTCACTTTTCCCCAGTGTATGTTCTTGGTACCTTTGTCAAAACAGCATATCAAAGTGTATGGGATGTAGTTAAGACAGTTCTTATTGGGAAATGATAGGTTTAAATTTTTTTTTTTTTTTTTTTTAGTTTTTGTGGGTACATAGTGTATATCTCTGTGGGGCACATGAGCTAGCTGCACTCCTATGTTGGCTGCAGCACTGTTTACAATAGCTAAAATCTGGAAACAATCTAAATGTCCATCAACAGATGAATGGATAAAGAAAATGTACAGGCCGGGTGCAGTGGCTCATGCCTGTAATCCCAGCACTTTGGGAGGCCAAGGCGGGCAGATCACGAGGTCAGGAGATCGAAACCAGCCTGGCTAGCACGGTGAAACCCCGTCTCCACTAAAAATACAAAAAATAAACCAGGCGTGGTGGCGGGCGCCTGTAGTCCCAGCTACTCGGGAGGCTGAGGCAGGAGAATGGCATGAACCCGGGAGGTGGAGCTTGCAGTGAGCTGAGATCAGGCCACTGCACTCCAGCCTGGGCGACAGAGCGAGACTCCATTTCAAAATAAATAAATAAAATAAAATAAAATAAAATAAAATGTACACAATGGAGTACTATACAGCCATAAAAAATGAGATCCAGTCATTTGCAACAACAACATGGATTGTACTAGAGGGCATTACGTTAAATGAAATAAGCCAGGCAGAGAAAGATTTTTAAACTGTATATCAGATGACATGATGATAAACATATAGATAAGTTTTTTAAAAAGGAGAAAGTCCAGAAATAGACCCAAAATTTGTGATCAATTGATTTTCAACTAAGGTGTCAAAGCAATACAATGGGGAAAGAATAACCTTTCAACGAGTATTACTAGAACAATTGGGTATCCATATACCAATAAAAAGATGAAGAACTTAAATCCTTGCCTCACATAAGATACAAGAATTAAATCAAAATAGATCATAGACTTAAACATAGGAGTTAAAACTATAAAACTTATAAGACAAAAATCTTTGTGATCTTTGACAAAGATTTCTTAGTTATGACACCAAAGCTGTGTTTCATAAAATTGTCAAAAAATTATAAATTGAACTTCATCAAAATTTAAAACTTTTGCCTTTCAAATAAAAATAAAGCCACAGTACTTGCAGACTTTTTTTTTTTTTTCCTGAGACAGAGTTTTGCTCTTATTGCCCAGGCTGGAATGCAATGGCGCTATCTCAGCTCACCACAACCTCTTCCTCCTGGGTTCAAGAGATTCTCCTGCCTCAGTCTCTCGAGTAGCTGGGATTACAGGCATGCGCCACCATGCCCAGTTAATTTTGTATTTTTAGTAGAGACGGGGGTTTCTCCATGTTGGTCAGGCTGGTCTCGAACTCCCGACCTCAGGTGATCTGCCTGCCTTGGCCTCCCAAAGTGCTGGGATTACAGGCATGAGCCACTGAGCCCGGCCAGTACTTGCAGAATTTTTTTAAAAAATGTTATTTTCAAAACAAAGACACAAGCTTGAAGAAAAAGTTGTCAAATCACATATCTCATAAGTAGCTTATATCCAGAATATAGGCATACCTCAGAAATATTGCAAGTTCAGTTCAGTTCCAGACTACCACAAAACAGCGAATATCACAAAAGGTTAATCCCACAAATTTTTTGGTTTCCCAGTGCGTATGAAAGTTATATGTACAGTACATTGTAGTCTAGTAAGTGTGCAATAGCATTGTGTCTAAAAAAAAAACAATATGCATACCTTAATTTAAAGATACTTTGTTGCTAAAAGTACTAAGAATCATCTCAGCCTTTAGCAAGGTGTAATCTTTTTGCAGGAAGAGGGTCTTACCTTGATGCTGATGGCCTGCTAATCAGGGTGGTGACTGCTGAAGGTTGGATTGGCGATGGAAATTTATTAAAATAAAACAACAATGAAGTTTACCACGTTGATCGATCCTTCCTTTCATGAAAGATTTCTCTGTAGCCTGCAATGCTGTTTAATAGTATTTTGCCCACAGTAGAACTTTTTTCAAAATTGGAGTCAATCTTCTCAAACTCTGCCACTGCTTTATCAACTAAGTTTATGTTATATTTTAAATCCTTTGTCGTTGTTTCAACAATGTTCACAGCATCTTTACCAGGAGTGGAGTCCATCTCAAGAAACAACTTTCTTTGCTCCTCTGTAAGAAGCAACTCCTTATCCATTCAAATTTTATCATGAGATGGCAGGAATTCAGTCACATCTTTTGGCTTCATTTCTAATTCTAGTTTTCTTGTTATTTCTACTACATCTGAAATTGCTTCCTCCACTAAAGTCTTGAATCCCTCAAAGTCATCCATAAGGGTTGGAATCAACTTCTTTTAAACTCCCGTTAATGTAGATATTTTGACCTTCTCCCATGAATCGCAAATGTTCTTAATGCCATGGAGAATGGTAAATTTTTTCCAGAAGGTTTTTGATTTATTTTGCCCCAGATCCATCAGAAGAATCACTATCTATGGCAGCCATAGCCTTACAAAATGTAGTTCTTAAATAATAAGACTTGAAAGTCAAAATTTCTCCTTGATATATGAGCTGCAGAATCATGTTGTGTTAGCAGGCATGAAGACAACACGAATCTCTTTGTACATCTCCATCAGAGCTCTTGCATGACCAAGTGCATTGTCCATGAGGTGCAACATATTGAAAAAAATCTTTTTTTCTGAGCAGTAGGTGTCAACAATGGGCTTAAAATATTTTATAAACCATACTATGAACAGATGTGTTGTCATCCAGGCTTTGTTGTTCCATTTATAGAACACAGGCAGAGTAGATTTAGCATAATTCTTAAGGGCCCTAGGATTTTCTGAATGGTACATGAGCATTGGCTTTACCTTGAAGTCACCAGCTGCATTGGCTCCTACCTAACAAGAGATGCCTGTCTTTCGAAGTTTTGAAGGCAAGCATTGGCTTCTCCTCTTCAGCTATAAAGGTCCTAGATGGCATCTTCTTCCAATAGAAGGCTGTTTTGCCTACATTGAAAATTTGATGTTTAGTGCAGCCACCTTCATTAATGATCTTAGCTAGATCTTCTGGGTAACTTGCTGCAACTTCTGCATTAGCACCTTGTACTTTTATATTAGTGAGGCAACTTCTTTCTTTAAACCAAATGAACCAACCTCTGCTAGTTTCTGAAGCTTTCTCACCTCTGTCAGCCCTGATAGAATGAAAGAGAGTTAGGGCTTTGCTCTGGATTTGACTTTGGCTTAAAGGAATGGTGTGGCTGGTTTGATCTCCTATCCTGACCACTCAAACTTTCTCCATATCAGCAATAAGGTTGTTTCACTTTCTTATTATTCCTGTGTTCAATGGAGTAGCACTTTTAATTTCCTTCAAGAACTTTTCCTTTGCATTCACAACATGGCTGTTTGGTGCAAGAGGTCTAGCTTTCAGTCTATCTTGGCTTTTGACACTCCTTTCCCACTAAGCTTAATCATTTCTAGCTTTTAATTTAAAGTGAGACACATGTGACTCTTCTTTTCACTTGAACATGTACAGGTCATTGTAGGGTTGTTAATTGGCCTAATTTTAATATTGCTGTGTCTTAGGGAATAGGGAGGCCTGAGCAGAGGAAGAGTCAGGGGAATGGCTGGTCAGTGGAGCAGTTAGAACACAAACAACATTTATCATTCAATTTCACTGTCTTATATGGGCATGGTTGTAACATCGAAGACCACTGATCACAGATCACCATAACACATAGGATACTAATGAAAAAGTCTGGCCGGGCACAGTGGTTCATGCCTGTAATCCCAGCACTTTGGGAGGCCAAGGCAGGTGGATCACTTGAGGTCAGGAGTTTGAGATCAGCCTGGGCAACATGGTGAAACCCCGTCTCTACTAAAAATACAAAAAATTAGTCAGGCATGGTGGTGCACGCCTGTAATCCCACCTACTTGGGAGGCTGAGGCAAGGAGAATCGCTTGGACCTGGGAGGTGGAGGTTGCAGTGAGCCCTGAGATCGTGCCATTGCACTCCAGCCAGGGTGACAGAGTGGTACTCTGTCTCAAAGAAAAAAAGAAGTCTGAAATATTGTGAGAATTATCAAAATGTAAGACAGAAACACAAAATGAGTACATGCTATTGGAAAAATGGCACCAATGGACTCGCCTTACTCAGTGTTGCCACAAATTTTCATTTGTTAAAAAAAAAAAAAAAAAAGCAACATCCATAAAGCCTTCTAAAGGGAAGCACAATAAAATGAGATAAAAGGAGATTTGTCTGTATTTAAATGAACTCTTACATCTCAGTAATAAGCAATAACACAATAAAAATGGAAAAACTATTTTAATAGACATTTCACCAAAGATAATATACAGATATCTAATGAGCGTGTGAAAAGATGACTAACATTATTAGTCATTGGGGAAATAGAAATTGAGATGCAAATTAAAACCACAATGATGTATCACTTCATGCCCACTAGAATGGTTATGATCAAAAAGATTGGTAATACAAAGAATTGGCAAGGATGTGGAGACACTCATATTCTCAAAATAGTTGCTGGGAATATAATGTGGTACAACTACTTTGGAAAGGAGTTTGATAGCTTATTAAAAAGTTGTACGTGTGATCACCATGTAACCCAGCAATTCCATTCCTGGTTATATAACCAAGAGAAATGAAAACACATGCCCACACAAAGACTTGTATGTGAAGGTTCATAGCAACACTATCCATAATAGCTTAAAACTGGAAACAACCTAAATGTCCATTAACTGGTGATTGAATAAACAAAATATGGTATATCTATGCAGTGGGATTCTACTAAGCAACAAAAGGAAATAAACTAAATGAACTATTTATGTATATAACAACATGGATGAACTTCAAAAACATTATATTCAGTAATAATAGAAGCCAGACACAAAAGAGTACATATTTTATGATTCTATTTACATGAAATTTCTAGGAAACGTACAACTATGAATACAGAAAGAAGAGTGGTTGCTTGAGACTGGAGGTTTGTGTGATAGTGGACTGAAAATGAGTACTGTGGAACTTTTTGGGATGAAGAGATTGTTATAAGATCAGATTGTAGTGATGTTTGCACCAGTGAATAAATTTACTATAAATCAACAAATTGTACATTTATATAGGGCACATTTTACATATGTAAAGTGTACCTCAATAAACTTCTTAAACAAAGAAACTTCAGAACAATGTAAAAAACAAAAAGACAACAGCCTGTTTCAAATCCGCACCACAGTTAAGAGAGCACAGAATAGGGGCAATCAAAAGTTTACTGTGAGGGCCGGGCACGGTGGCTTCATGCCTGTAATCCCAACACTTTGGGAAGCCGAGGTGGCAGAATTGCTTGAGCCCAGGAGTTCAAGACCAGCCTAGGAAACATAGTGGGACCTTGTCTTTACAAAAAAAAAAAAAAGTTTGGTGTGTGAGGACAGTGTGAAATTGGCAAGGACTTAGGCGTTAATTGGGATGAAAGGGCCTGCAGACCCAAGTACATGCAGCCCACTGTGTACTCAGAGATGGTCACTGTGTGCCTAAAGGAACTGAACTAGTGGAAACCTTCAACTTCTTTAGGTTGATTTCATGCCATACAGGTGTTGTTATTTCTTTTCTTCACTGTTAACATGGATTTTCAGAGACCATAAGAAGCATATCTAAAATTATACAGTTAGGGGGAAAGGACAAGACTTCCAGTTAAGGATATCAACCAAGGAGCTATGGAAAGCATGCTTTTAACCACAATAAACCCATAGAAACCCTAGATAAAATATCAGAAAAAAACAAACAAACAAACAAACGGAAATTTGGGCTGGGTGCATCTCAGCACTTTGTGAGGCCAAGGCAGGAGGACTGTTTGGGCCCAGGACTTTGAGACCAGCCTGGGGAACATGGCAAGACCTTGTGTCTACAAAAAATTTAAAAATTAGGTGGCGTGTTGGTGTACACCTGTGGTCACACAGCTCCTCAGGAGGCAGAGGCAGGAGAATCACTTGAGCCCAAGAGTTCAAGTCTGCTGTGAACTGTGTTCGTGCCACTGAACTCCATCCTGGATGACAGAGTGAGATCGTATTTCAAAAAAAAAAAAAAGTAAATATGTAGTCAGACTGAAAAATAAGAAAAAGATAACTCAAGGTATCAGAAATAAAAAGGGAATTTAAAGCCATCATGGTATCTTATCAGGAACGAGAATCCCAAACTGTTACCTGGAAACAATGTAGCAATGGAGACTCCAATAAACTCGGCTGGGCGTGGTGGCTTACGCTTAGAAACCCAGCACTTTGGGAGGCTGAGGCAGGATGATTGCCTGAGTCCAGGAGCGGGAGGATTGCCTGAGTCCAGAAGTTTGAGACCAGCCTAGGAAACATAGTGAGACCCCCATCTCTACAAGAAATGTTAAAAATTAGCCGGATGTGGTGTTATGCATCTGTAATCCCAGCTATCAAGAGGCTGATGTGGGAGGATTACTTGAGCCCTGGAGGTCTAGGTTGCAGTGAGCTATGATCACGCCAGCTGCACTCCAGCCTGAGCGGCACAGTGAGAACCGGTCTCTAAAAATAAAAATTAAAAAATAATAAACTACTGATAGAGGATAAATTGTTATAAGCACTTAAAAAATAAGCACTTAAAAAATGAGATTACCCAGAAAAACTGAGCATGCATATGATTTATGACAAGGGATTCTCCATAGATTTTACCATGAGACATGCATGAGGATGTTCAGAGCATGACTGTCAGAGGAAAAAAAGCAACCCACAGACGTCTATCAACAGTATAGTATATTCATAAAACGGAATATTCTATAGCAATGAAAATAAACTGGCTATACACATTAATATGAAAGATACCAGTGTAATACTGAATGGAAAAAAAAAGACTCTTAGAAGAATGTATTCAGTAGAGTTGCATTTATTTAAAGTTCAAAAATAACACATTGTTTAGGGATATACATATGTGTTAAAACTTTGAAAAAAGGCAAGGGAAAGATTCATGCAAAGTTCAGGCTAGTATTAGTTTTGACAGAAGGGAGAAAGAAGGGATTAAAGAAGCACAGAAAGTTGAAAAAGGACTGACAATATTATACCTCTTGAGCAAAGTAGTGGGTGAATGAACGTTCATGTTATTAGTCTTGTTTAGGTTGTACATGTATCTTATGTATGCTCTTTTTATGTATGATACATTTCACAAGAAAAATAAATAAATAAAATTTTTATATTACAAAAAAAGACTGCTGGCCTCAAGGCTCATCATAGAAATAGTGAAATTCCTATACATCAGTGATCACAAATTACATAATATTGAAGTTGCATTAATTCAGAGACCAACTTAGTAAGAATTGACAACCTTTGCCATTAAAAGTAATGGCAAAAACCGCAATAACTTTTGCACCAACCTATACAATAGGAAAAAACTCATTTACAATAACAAAACACTATAAAATAACCAGGAATAAGCATAACAAATTATGTGCAGACTTTTATGTGGAAACATATCAAATGTTATTGCGGGATGTTGAAAAACACTTTCTTTTTTTTTTTTGAGACGGAGTCTCGCTCTGTCGCCCAGGCTGGAGTGCAGTGGCCGGATCTCAGCTCACTGCAAGCTCCGCCTCCCGGGTTCACGTCATTCTCCTGCCTCAGCCTCCCGAGTAGCTGGGACTACAGGCGCCCGCCACCTCGCCCGGCTAGTTTTTTGTATTTCTTAGTAGAGACGGGGTTTCACCGTGTTAGCCAGGATGGTCTCGATCTCCTGATCTCGTGATCCGCCCGTCTCGGCCTCCCAAAGTGCTGGGATTACAGGCTTGAGCCACCGCGCCCGGCCCCGAAAAACACTTTCATAGAGAGGTATGCTTGTTTGTGGATGAGAAGATTCAATATTTTAAGGTTGTCAATTCTTACTAAGTTAGTCTCTAAATTAATGCAACTTCAATTAAAATTATACCAGAATACTTAATGTATTTTAACAAACTAATTCTCAAATTCATATAACAGTGTAAAACTAATGAAAATCCAAGACATTCCTAAAAAAATACAGGGCAAGGACATTTGCTCTTCCAGAAATAAAGAATTATATAAAGCTACAGTGATTAAAACAGAGTGATATTAGCATGAGAATAAATAAGTAGATTGATGGAATAGAAGAGAAATCCCAGAAACAGACTGGATATATGGGGATTACTACAGAAATAGACTTATAAATCATTAGGGGAAATTTTGAACTATTTAATGACTACTATCAGGAGATTTGATTATCCCTATGTGGAAAAAAAAAAAATTCTTACCTCTTAGTATTAACAAAAACCAGATTTTAAATGGATGTATCTAACTGTAGAAATCAGAATTTAGAAACTATTAGAAAAAATTTAGAGTATCTTTGTGTATGCAGTATACGTCATAAAAAGCACAAGTCACAAAGGGAAATATTGATAAACTGGACTACATTAAAATTTTAAACTTCTGTATAAAAATACATCACGAATGACATTAAAAGTTGAACAAGACTGGGTGCGGTGGCTCACGCCTGTGATCCCAGCACTTTGGGAGGCAGAGGCAGGCAGATCCAAAGGTCAGGAGTTCGAGACCAGCCTGGCCAACATAGTGAAACTCTGTCTCTACTAAAAATACAAAAATTAACCAAGCATGGTGGCACATGCCTATAGTCCCAGCTACTCAGGAGGCTGAGGCAGGGGAATCGCTTGAACCCAGGAGGCAGAGGTTGTGATGACCCAATATTGCACTACTGCACTCCAGCCTGGGCAACAGAGTGAGACTCCGTCTCAAAAAAAAAAAAAAAAAAAAAAAAAAAGTTGAACAATCCCTTGGGAGGCTATATTTGTAATGCATATAACTATCACATGATTGGTATCCAGAATAGATGAAGATATTCTATATATTGATTAGAAGTAAACCAATCAGAAAAAAATGGGTAAATGATATGAGCAAACAATTAATGGAAGAGGGCATACAAATAGCCAATAAACATATAAAAAGAGGCTCAACCTCACAAATAATCAGCAAAATGCAAACAAAGACAAAAATTAGATCTATTTCACATGTATCAGATCAATAAAAACAAAATGTCAGAAAATATCAAGTATGGATGGTTGTCTGGAAAACTAGAAGCACTCAAACACTGCTAATGGAAGTATCAAGTGCAATTTGGCACCAGTAGTAAAGTTGAAACTATACCTAGCAATTCCATTTTAAGGTAGCCCAGATAAACTTTCATCCATGTGTTCAAGGAGGCATATATTATGCATTGCAGGATTATTGTTAATAGCAAAATCTATTACCAACTTAATGTTCATCAAGTTGGAATATATTCATATAATGAAGTACTATACAACTGTAACAAATGAACCAACTCTCTTCCAAAAATATGCTAAAATATGTTGAAATAAAAAAACAAATTGTACAATTATGTGTATGGTATGATGCCATTTACATAAGCACAAATACAAATGTATGAAACATGCAATTAATGCATTTATGATTAAATTATAGGAACGCAAACTGGAAAGATACACACAAAATTCAGGATGGAAAAGAAGAAAGGTAAGTGGCTCTGAAGGAGTACAAGGACACTTTGAACTCCATCTGTAATCTTTTTCTTGTATTTAAAAGATCAGAAGCAAATGACAAAATTCAGTTATGTGCTTTGCATGCTTGAATGTTTGTTACATTATTCTCCGTACTTTGTCTGTACTTTAAAAACGTGTCCCAATAATCAAGGGAAGAAAAACATATTATATGAAGTAGACTAAGGTTTGGAAAACGACATTTCTTCATACTCGCTCACTGGAGGCCCTTTCTCCCTCACAGAACTTTGAAATGATCCTCCGTGAGGTATAGAATTGCTGTGCGGACACTGTCTGAGGAAGGATTGCTGTTTTTAAAGTGGTGAGCTGATGAATATGTTAATTAGCTTGATTGACTCTTCCTATAACATATACATAGATTAAAACAGCACATTGTACCCCATAAATAGACACAATTATTATTTGTCAAATAAAAAAGAGTATCCCTCCAAAAAAGATTATACGATAGAATGTTATTTGAAGAAATACACACACACATATATATGATATAGGATGTATATAACATATATCTGATAAATATGCCTCTTTTATTGCTAAAAATACTGGCAGAAGAGGCTCTTGCCTAAAGTGCTAAGCACAGGCTAAGGGCTGAGGGAGTACCCGAAGGGAAACTTTGTGCTACTATGCAGGGTTCGTATGTCAAGGCAGAGAGCCAAGACAACACAGAGGCTGGGCACAGTGGCTCACACCTGTAAGCCCAGCACTTTGGGAGGCCGAGATGGGAGGGAAGATTGCTTGAGCTCAGGAGTTTGAGACCAGCCTGGACAACATAGCAAGACCTTGTCTCTATAGGAAATAAAAAAAATTAGCTGGGCGTGGTGGCTCTTGTAGTCCTAGCTACTCGGGAGGTTGAGGTGGGAGCCTGGCGGTTTAGGCTGCAGTGAGCTGAGATGGCATCCGTGCACTTCAGCCTGGGTGACAGAGCAAGACCCTGTTTCAAAAAAAAGAAAAAAAAGAAAAAGAAAAAAGAGCAGAGGATGATTAGGAAGCCTCATGGACAGATGGAGCTGATAGGACGCCTCACCCCGGGCAGAGGGCTCAACGGCTGAGACCCCTAATCCAGGTTTCTGGCCACAACTGATAGAGCAGAGGAAAACTTGAAGCAAGCCACCAAGAAGTGGCAGCTTTACAAATCTCGTTCCACCTCAGAGATCCATGAAGGATGCCCCATGAGCCTAGCTGTCTTGGAGAGGTCCTGTCATGCACTGATGACCTTGTTTTCCACCACAAAGCAACCGATAGACAGGTCCTGGGCCTGTCTCTCTCCCTTTTCCTCTGGGTCAGACTTACAATGAAATTGAACATTCTGTTAGAATAGTTCTCCTTTCCTGTGCAAAGCAATACTGCTGACCCATGAGCATTAAGAGTGGAAGCTGAGTTGTTCTTCAATAATGGTAACCCAAAATCAATGCTGGGCCATCTGCACCATCTTAGTGCTTTTATTACTTCTACTTCCAAATGCTCTCCATCAAGCATGAGCTTTTTTTTTTTTTTTTGGAGATGGAGTCTTACTGTGTCACCTAGGCTGGAGTGCAATGGCACCATCTCAGCTCACTGTAACCTCTGCCTCCCAGGTTCAAGTGATTCTCCTGCCTCAGCCTCTAGAGTAGCTGGGATTACAGGCACCCACCACCATGCCCGGCTAATTTTTGTATTTTTAGTAGAGATGGGATTTCACCATGTTGGTCAGGCTGGTCTTGAACCCCTGACCTCAAACTACCCACTTGCCTCAGCCTCCCAAAGTGCTGGTGTGGGCCACCACGCCCGACCTCAAGCATTATCTTAACATCATCATGCATGGTTCTGAACACCTTACATAAACAAAGCACGGCACTATATGACAGCATAACAGAGAGATAGGATAAGATAGCATAACCCCACTGGTGAGGGGTCTGCAATCCTATATACCTAAGAAAATAAATAAAAGCTCAATAAGCCTATGGTAAATGCCAGTTGGATGTTTAGATAGTATACACTGCAGGGGGTTGGGAGTGGTTGAGGTTCTGAAGGAAGGTTTTATCAATTACTTGAGGCTAGGCACAGTTCTAAAAGATAACTGTAACATACATTTAAATCATGTCCACATGATTTTTTTTTTTTTCCAGAAAGAATGTTTTTAGATCAGCAATGGCAAATGCATTTCATCTTAAGTGACTATTCCAATCAATAGGTGCCGAGCATGAAGAAGGGCTAAGACTGCTTCTGGGCTGGGAAAAAAAGAGTTGGTATCCTTTCCAGATAGCTGTCACTGGTACAGCTTAAGTGGGTGGCAGCATGTGTGAGCCATTTCTATACATCTGATTCACCTACTGAATGAAAGTGTGCATATTACCCGTGTGTGGTCCTGCAGCAGGAAATTCAAGATCCTCCTCTTGTGCACTAGGACACTTTTACAGCTTTATACCTCAGTATAGTTGTCCCTTGATATATGCAGGGGATTGGTTCAAGGTCCCCGGGGTATACCCAAATTCACACATACTCAAGTCCCACAGTCAGCCCTGCAGAACCCACGTATATGAGAAGTTGGCCCTCCCTATACTTGGGTTTCACATCTTGTGAATACTATATTTTCTTTTTTTTTGGTAGCAAACTTTTATTTAAATCTTACATAACTCAAGCTTTATAAAAAGCAAACATAATTGAAAATTGGGTTGTCCCTTTAAAGCCTTAAGTATTCAAGATTTGAAATGGTTAATTTAAAAATAAGCCAACAAATAACACAACAACAACAACAACAACAAAAAACCCTGCAGCAGATCCTGCTGAAATACTTTTTAAAAAATCTAAATGAGCTTAATCTTTACAAAAGTCATTTTAGCTCAAAAGCTGTAAAATTGAAGTTATCTTAATTCTACAAAGAAGGGAGAAGGTCTTTGACTTTATGCCACCATTTCCTTAGAGCCTCATCTTTTTCATCAAATTTGGCCATAAATCAAATTTCTGTGTGCCCTTGTTTTCAGGAGATTCCTCTTGCAAAAGAAGCCAAGTACAAACATGGAAGAACAACTGCCTAAGCAAGTAGAAATGTGTTCCAAAATAGTGTGCAATGAATGAAGAGTTCTGGATTAATCTCTGGAACTCAACCTGGACCCTGATCTTTATTTTGAATGAGATCTAGAACAGGATCTTGAAGTAGCTCTTTTTGGTGGAGAGGACACAGAATGACCCTTTGAGGGTGGAACAGGTAGGGGTGAATTGGAACGAGACTGGCTCCTTGATCTGTATTTTGACTTTGTATCACCTTTTCTACTTTCTTTGGAAGATCGAGACCAAGACCTGCTTGGAGATTTCTCATACTCATCCTCAGATCTGCTTTGAGAACAAGAACGGGAGTCTATATCCGATTTGGGCATAGATTTGCTCCTTGAGCTAGATTTCCTGCCTTTTGAATGAGAACGTGATCGACCTTTGCTCCGCAACCTGGATCAGGAGTGACTTTTTGAGATACTTTGAGATCTACTGTGGCTGCTCCGGTGACTCCTACTTCGTGACTGTCTTCTAGATCAAGACCTGGATCTGCTTCCAGGATCAGATCGCCTATCGCTTGTGCCTGGCTTACCTTCAATAAGCTTAATAGTTTTGCACTATCCAGTTTGTCCAACGCATGCTTCATGTCAAAACAGGAGTGAAACTCAATGCCCTCACTTGTGCATTCCTTGTGAGCATCAACATAGGTTACTTCTTCTGCTTGTTGCATAAAATCCTTTAAATCTTGCCAACCGTAACCACTAGAAAGACTTTCTACAATAAGCTCGTATTCTGTATGAACAGGTGGTCCATATTTGTCTCTGCCAGATGTTCTCTGACTGCTATATCCACCTCCATCACCATCTCCCTGCATCTAATGGCAAAAGGCTGCTGTCATCATGGCTTCCGGTAAGGTCAGCCAAAGGGCCATGGGGCAAGAGTCACACAATGTATGGAAAAGTCAAGGCCAATCATGAAAGGCAGTCATCTTAGCCGCAGTAGACACAGCCTCGGACCCACTGGCCACCAATCACCACACTCTGGCATCCCATGGCTGCCCCAGGATGTGAAGGCAGCAGGGCTCGGGGACACCCAAGTCATATGATCCCCAGCCCCCACACCTAAATACTGTATTTTCAGTCCACATATAAGTGGACGTGCTCAGTTCAAACCCATGTTGTTCAAGGGTCAACTGTTCAGAGCTGGTCAAGAAAGCCCTGCATCCCAAAGATAGTTTCAATAGCTGCCAAGGAATGTTATTGTGGTAGATGTCTTTGTTCAAAGTATGGCACTAGGATTTGCCAAGTGGGTGGAATCTTGTGGCATGCTGACAGTTTGCAGGAATTCTATGCGGAAAGGACTGGGTTAATCAGGGCACCTTTCTGTCTTTTTTTTTTTTTTTAGCTTAAGCATTATTCTACAGCGCATGTGTAGAAAGTCTTTCTTATTTCCAGAGCCTGCATTCAATATTTTCATAAAAGAAATCATGGTGACAGTGTATATCAGGAAATGAGTCATGTGTTATTTGAAATTCTAAAGACATTTCCCTCCAGAATCAGAGCGACAATAATAATAACAATAAAACATTCACGCACACACAAAACTTCTCTGACAGATGATACGCAAGTTGATGTAAGAGCACAGTCTCTGGCTTGCCAGGTAGACATAAATATCTACAGCATGTTCCCCTCAGTCTCAAACTGGGCCATCTGCAAGATAGGATGGGAAGTGCGTGGGCTCTGCAGTCAGAAAGACCTTGATGCATATCCTGACACTACCATTTTCTAACTGTATGACTTGGGATGAGTTCCTTAAATATGAAATGGCAAGAGTCATAGCTAGCCCACAGGATTGTTAAAAGGGTTAAATGAGATCATGTACGTAAAGCACGTAGTTAAGTGCCTAGTACACTGTATGGTTTCAATAAATCAAAATTCCTTTCCTCCATTTTATTGTCTAAACCATAATAGCTGAATATCTAACTCTATCTTTGTAAATTCTCTCTAGCTTTCTATTCAATTTTCAGCTGTGAACAGAGGAACATGCTTCCTTCATTTCGGAATGACCTTCGGTGCTTCTACTCCTGATTCCAGCACTTCCTTCTGGGAACACAAATCCTATGCCCTCTGTGGCCCTCCATGTCCTTCTCCACTGTCTGTCACCAGATCCAGCCCTTGCAGCATTTTTACCTTGCAGGGTTGCTCCAGGCAGACTACTGGCTAATGCTTTTACTAATAATTATAGTCTTCAGAAGGTCAGGCTTCATGGGGATTGAAAAGGGAGTCTGCACCTAGTAGCAAAAGACTGAAATTTATGCTCAGGCACTATATGTCATGCTTTCTTGTTCCCTATCCGTGTAAGTTAGGAAATATTAGTAAATACTTAGCCAATAGAATTTAATATTCATCTGATTATTTATTGACTGATAATAGGAAAAGAAAGAAATGGCAGGAATACAGGCATAGGGGTCAAAGAAATAAAGAGTTCGAGAGGGAAGAAACATGAAAAAAGCTGGAAAAATAGCAGTGCTAAAGGTGGGGTAGATATGCCTCAGCACGCCATAGGTTTTCAGCAAAACAAAAATAAGTAAAATAAGCAAAAATAAACTCTGTGCCCCAGTTACCCAAATTAGTAAGGGACAGTTTGTGGGCCATGAAATGTTTTATTGTGTATCGCTCTATTTTGCTGGAGTGCGCATGGCTTCCCTTATATTAAGCTAGGTACACACTTAAGGCTTTTTAAGTCCCTCATGGAAACCCTACCCCAGCCACAAGTAATTTCCAGACTTTATTATGGTTCTGTTGGGGGATTCTATATACTTTTCAGCTCAGAAATGATTTCAAGTATCACCGAAACCTCAGCTTCAATGACCTGAATAAAATTTGGAAGGAACCGTGATTTTTCAGGAAACTCCTCAAACGCTGAGCAGCGAATGCAGAGTGTTACTTTATAAATAGGCACCTGCTCATTGAGCAGTAGCAATGTGTATTGGACCGACACAATTGACGCTACTTTTATCCTCATGGTATGCTGGATTCTCTTGGGAAGAAAGTGGACTTTTCCCCCCATTTGTCTTGCCACACGGACACTGTGGAAGCCACCACCCTCCCCCCGCCAACACACACACAGATAAAATTAGTTATAACGTTTGAAGTAGTAGAGTAACCTATATAACCATTCCTGAAAATAAAATTCAGAGTATTTTAGCGAAACCCATTGTGTACGCATGCGCATACATACACATACACACAGAGTCTTGTGGGCTTATAAAAAGTTTCATGAGCAGATAAAAGACAAAGGAAAGGAAATGACTCAATAGGGACAATGATCTGATGACTCTTTAACATTTCTGATGCCCTATATACTGTTTTTTTAAAGTTTGATTTTAAGAAAACAATAAAAGGCCAGCACAGTGGCTCATGACTATAAACCTGGCAGGAGAATCCCTTGAACCCAGGATTTCGAGGTCAGCCTGGGCAACATAGGGAGACCCCATCTCTACAAAAATAAAAATAATAGCTGGGCACTGTGCTGCATGCCTTCAGTCCCAGCTACTTCAGAGGCTGAGGCAGGAGGATCACTTGAGCCCAGGAGGTCGAGGCTACAGTGAGCTGTGGTCATGCCACTGCACTCCAGCCTGGGAGACAGAGCAAAATCTTGTCTCAATAAAAATTAAAAAATGATAATAATAACAATAAAAAGGTAATGCTTGCTGTTCATTGACTGAAGGGGGGCTGTTAGTACAGATTAATGTGAATGCCAACACAATATGTTTCTCAAAGTTAAGTATGAAGTCCTTTTAATGGCTTAAAAAATTCCCTTGGACATGTAAAGATACATGTTTGGATTTCTGAGGGTCCTTGGTCCACAGTTTTAGAGACAATGAGTTCATAAACTAAATTTCATTTTGTGAAACTATCTTTAAATTGGGAATTATCACCAGGAAAAAAATGTGGTCTTTACAACTGGTACCCAAAAAAAGAAGATTATTATTACAATAAAGACAGAACAGAAAATTATTCTTTGTATTAATCATGTTTTTAATTTTTCTGTATTTTATGATACTGATATCTTGGGGCCTTGCTAATTCCAGGGAGACTGCCTCTCCGGGGGCCAGCTAATTCCTAGAGATAGCAAAAAAGTTGCCTCCCAGGGCGCCTTTCACATGCAAACTAACCAATTCATAGCCCATACCGCCTCCACCTCCCCACCACCTCCCTTATCTAACTTTTACACACCAAGCCTTCCCCAAAGCACCCTAGGGCCACGCACTGAACTGGAGACTATGCCTATAGCCCAGAGCCCACTGAAATTATTTATTCGAAGCAGCCAACCCTAAACTGCCCACCTTGCCCTGCCCATTTCTTCCTGCAAAAAACAAAAGGCTTTTGCCCATTGTGACCCCTCACTCTTTCTGCCTAACTGTGAGTAAGGCAACCTGTCACCTTGCCATACCTGATTTAAACAAATCCCAGGTACATTTTTGAGCATTCTTAGATTCTCAATCAGAGACCCCAGTTTGAGAGACACTGCTCCAGAACAGCAGTTCTCAAGTGTCTGTGCCCCACCCTCATCCCCCCAAGGACAGTAGCGGCACCTGGCAGCATTGTTAGAAATGCAGCTTGTGGACCGGGCATAGTGGCTGTCACCCAGTGAGCACTTTGGGAGGCCGAGGTGGGCAGATCACCTGAGGTCAGGAGTTCGAGACCAGCCTGACCAACACGGCAAAATCCTGTCTCTACTAAAAATACAAAAATTAGCCGGGCTTGATGGTGGATGCCTGTAGTCCCAGCTACTTGGGGAGGCTGAGGCAGGAGAATCACCTGAACCCGGAAGCAGAGGTTGCAGTGAGCCAAGATCGTGCCACTGCACTCCAACCTGGGGGACAGAGCAAGACTCTATCAAAAAAAAAAAAAAAAAGGAAAGAAAGAAAGAGAGAGTGAGAGAGAGAGAAGAAAGAAAGAAAGAAAGAAAGAAAGAAAGAAAGAAAGAAAGAAAGAGAAAGAAAGAAAGAAAGAAAGAAAAGAAAAAGAAAGAAAGAAAGGAAAGAAAAATAAAGAAAGAAAGAAGAAAGAAAGAAAGAAAGAAAGAAAGAAAGAAAGAAAGAAAGAAAGAAAGAAAGAAAGAAAGAAAGAAATGCAGCTTGTGGCAAGGTGCGGTGGCTCACGCCTGTAATCCCAGCACTTTGGGAGGCTGAAGTTGGCGGATCACCTGAGGTCAGGAGTTTGAGACCAGCCTGACCAACATGGAGAAACCCTGTCTCTACTAAAAATACAAAATTAGCCAGGTGTGGTGGTGCATGACTGTAATCCCAACTTCTTGGGGAGGCTGAGGCAGGAGAATCGCTTGAGCCCAGGAGGCAGAGGTTGCAGTGCGCCGAGATCACACCACTGCACTCCAGCCTGGACCTGGGCGACAGAGTAAGACTCCAACTCAAGAAAAGAAAAAAAGAAATGCAGCTTGTTAGAACTGGTCCAGACTTACCACTGAATCTGAAACTCTGGGAGGTGGTGTCTAGCGATAAACCCTCCAGGGGCTTCTAAAACACGCTCCAGTTAGAGAAACTACTTCCTAGATTCTCATGGTGATCCTTCATGAAGGTTTGGTTTTTAATATATCTTGCCCTTTTTCACTTGAGTTCCTAGGCTCTCTTTTTACTCTCTCCTGCATCTTTTTTTTTTTTTTTCTGCACCTTTTTGGTAAATTGATAGCTTATCTTTAGAGGTGCAGTCACACACACCCCCTCCCCCACCGTCCACAGACACGAATGCATACCTGATTGCTCCCCTGCCCCATTTTGTCTCTGTTATCTTACGTAAAATGCAGATTCCCAGCATTTTTCCTCTGCCTCATTTGCCTGTGTCATCTTAGGCAAAAAAAAAAAGATGCAGATTCACTGAGCCAGACAAAGGCATGAATGACTGTTTTTCCCTACACCCCTCTTACATGAAAATTATGTACTTCTCCATATCCCACCCTTTCCCCTTTAAATTTGGAGCCCTCAAAATTATCTTTGGAGAAAGGCATACACCTGTCTCCTGGGCATGTGTCCTTAACTTTGGCAAATAAGCCTCCTAAAATGATTGAGACTTGTCTCAATCAATCATTGGCTCTAAGTCTTCTTGGACTCAGGCAGCACAGTAACGACAAGAAATTAGGTCTCAAAACTCTAAGTCAGTGCCTAAGTTTCCAATATCTTTTATGCCTTTATACGCTCATTTCTGTCTCACAAATAAAGGCAATTAGCACACTGCTCAAACTGAACCCTTCCTAAAACTTGGAAACTGTAAGACGTTTTCATGATATCATTTCATGTTAGCTGTCAAAAACACCAAAGCAAAATGTATATTTTAAAAAATGTAATCTTAAAGACCAGGCCCAGTGGCTCATGCCTGTAATCCCAGCACTTTGGGAGGCCGAGGTGGGCAGACCACTTGAGGTCAGGAGTTCGAGACCAACATGGTGAAATCCTGTCTGTACTAAAAATACAAAAATTAGCCAGGCGTGGTGGCATATGCCTGTAATCCCAGCTACTCGGGAGGCTGAGGCAGAAGAATCTCTTGAACCCAGGAGGCAGAGGTTGTGGTGAGCTGAGATAGCACCACTGCACTCCAGTCTGGGTGACAGAGTGAGACTCTGTCTCAGAAAAATAAATAAATAAAATGTAATCTTGAAAATAGTTCCATAATCATTTTCAACCAAGTGAGTGGTAATTCTCTCTCTTCCCAAATGCTGAAAAATTATCCACAGTGAGCCGCTACAGTTTAATAAGGTAGCGTTATTCAAATTAATGTGATGTTACCTATTTCTCACAAATAGAATAAGTTTTCTTTTCCTTGCTTGCAGAGATGAATGCTTAAACTTTTCTTCCATGTGTAGTAGCACCACAGGCTCCAGTTTATATGCTAGGTAAACAAATCAGCATGTGAAGGCCTCACGCAGAAAAACCATAAATATTTCCTAATCATTATCGCTGTCCCGCCTTATTTATTTGGATCCTAGTACAAGAATCATCATTTTAAAAGCCTTCAAAATTTTGCTAAGGGGGCTCAAATGCTAGCAGAAGCATGACGATTCAGGGAGAGGGGAATAGAACTGAGGCACGATTTTGAGGAAGGAGACCTGAGTCCATCCCAACTCTGCCAAAAGCCCATTGTGGGACTGCAGAAAAGTTACTTAACCTCTCAGGCCGACATTTTCAACTCTTCTCGTTTTAGATAATGTCTAAAATCAACTGAGTCCCCTTGGTCCAAAGCTTCCATGATACAAACAGAGTTTGATATCTTCTCCTTGCCCCATTCCAAGACTTTAGTCAACTTTGAGAAGACTGTAGTTTTCTATAGTCTTCTATAGTCTGGCGCCAGACTGGGTGGTAATAGTGGGGTTGTGAATTGCTCCAGAAGTGCAGTAGTCTGGGGTTGCCTCCTGCCCTGGAAGGAACTGACCATTCATCACTCTGCAAGCTCCTTCTCAGGCAGCCCACTTGTGATTCTAGATTACTTGCCCTACGACAAGCCTCTGGCTGACATTCCTTCAGAGGGAGGAGCATGGTTTTGCTTCACAGTGTGATGAAGTTAAATTCTACTCCTAAAACAGTGGCTCTTAACCTTGGCTGCACATTCACGTCACCTAGGGGAACTTTACAAAAATACCAGTGTCACAAACGACCCCATTAAAAAGCGGGCAAAAGACCTGAATAGACACTTCTCAAAAGAAGACATATACACAGCTAACAAGCATATGAAAAAAATGTTCAACACCACTGATCATTAGAGAAATGCAAATCCAAACCACAGTGAGATAGCATCTCACACCAGTCAGAATGGCTATCATTAAAAAGTCAAAAAATAATAGATGCGGGTGAGGTTGTGGAGAAAAGGGAATGCTTATACACTGCTGGCAGGACTGTAAATTAGTTTAGCCATTGTGGAAAGCAATATGGCAATTTCTCAAAGAACTTAAAACAGAATTGCCATTTGACCCAACAATCTTATTATTGGGTATATCCCCAAAAGAATATAAATCATTCTACCATAAAGACACATGCACACGTATGTTCATCGCAGCACTATCCACAATAGTAAGGACATGGAATCAACCTAAATGTCCATCAGTGGTAGACTAAAGAAAATGTGGTACTATACACCATGCAATACTATGCAACCATAAAAAAGAAAGAGATCACGTCCTCTGCAGCAACAAGGATGGAGCTGGAGGCCATTATCCTAAGCAAATTAATGCAAAATCAAATACTATATACTCTCGCTTATAAGTGGGAGCTAAAAAATGAGAACACATGGATACTAGGAGGGGGACAACAGACACTGGGGTGTACTTGAGGGTAAAGAGTGGGAATATGGAGAGGATCAGAAAAAATACCTATCGAGTACTATGCTCATTACCCGGGTGATGAAATTATCTGTATGCCAAACCTCTATGTCACGCAATTTACCTGCATAACAAACCTGCACATGTATCCCTGATCCTAAAATAAAAGCTAAAAAAAAAAAAAAATCAGTTGTGTAGCTCCAGCTTCCAGAGATTCTGATATTGGTCTAGGGTATGGCCTAGACATTGGGATTTTTAAAATCTCCCAAGATGCTTCCAAATGCAGCCAGATTCCAAAACCACTGCCAAGGGAATGTAGTACACTAATTCGAAAGCCTGGCTACAGATCCCTCTTGAAGATGAATATTAAAACAAAGGTGGAAAGAAGAAAGGATTCACCTGGGAAGAGGATCAGAGGAGAAATGAATGGCTGAAGATGGAAGGACTAGGCAGATACTGAAGGCAGTCTCCACCGTCCTCATAAACAAGTGCCGAGCAAATGCATCCCTACTGGTGAGGTGGCGATTCTGTACAGGCGGCTGACTCCCCAGCTTGGCTTCTGGCTTCCCCAGAGCCCAGGGGACATAGAAGCTAACCCTGTGTAGAGATGTGTCTGTTTTCCATCTGGCTCTCTGCTATCCTTCCTTAGAGACTGCCTGTTATGGGGACAGCCAAGGGGGCACACTTTTCTCAGTGTGCCACAATGGGTTTGGCACACGTCCTCAAGGATGCGTCTGGGCTGAGCAAGGCAGTAGCTGAGCCCCCCTGCGGACCTCCTGATTTGGTAGCCAGTAGACCCTGATCACAAACAAATGATTCCATTTCCTGAGCCTGCGCTTAAATTGCCTTTCCTTGCAAAACAGGCTCATAGGCAGTTTAAGCGAATGGATCTGGCAAAGGTATTTCTTTGGTTGAGGGATTACACTAAAAGCAATTGCCCAAGAATGAAAGTGATAGTATTAGAAACTGACAGGCTCATAAACTTCAGGACCCTCTGACACCTTATTTTGTATAGCACCTCAGAATTTACCAAACACTCCTACATCCTCTAGCTCATTTCATTTTGGTTCAGAGAATCCCATGAAATAAGTAACGTATTAACCATCTTCTTTGGTATGTAAGGACAGGAAAGCTCAGAGTGGTTTAGTAACTAGCCCAAGGTGTTACAGCCATTATGCTGGTTCTGGACCTACTTGCTCTCAATTTACTTTTGTATCGTTTTCCAGTTCCACTTTGTAGGACAGGAGGGTTGACCCCTGCAGGCCAATTTTCTGAGTAAGCTCCTGTGTCCGCTGCCTGGGTGCAGCCAATGGAAGGAATGGTTCGGAGGGGAAAGCTAGACCACCCCTCCCTGCCTTTAATGGCTTCTCCCACAGGGGCTATGGCTTTTCCCTTGAAGGACAGACCCGTCCTGGTGACAGCTTTCGTTGGTTGACTCCTGTTCCTCAGTGCCTGTGTCATGGGCTCCTCCCCTTCTCCCTCTGTTTTTGTGGCTTCCTGCTGTTGCTAATCTCTGAGTTGCCAAGTGGCCTGTTTGGCTTCTCAGCAATTCCTTTACCTGAATAACCAGCTTCCTGCATTAAAGTGCTCTGGGTTAAACACTCAAGAGGGTTCTGTTTACTGGCTAGACTCTGTATCAGGCAGGATCCTGGCAGGAAACAGATGGCACGCTCAACAGGGTAACCAAAGGGAGTTGAATGAAGAGACTGTTTACATTGATGTGGGCAGGCTGATAGAGTATGGTGGGGAATTGCTGTGGCCTTTCCTTCCCTGGGCCAGCAAGGGCAAGGGGAGGCAGTAAGGATTATCAGAGAAGATGAGACCTGCAGTCTTGGAAGAGGGGCTTCCTGGCAGAGCTGTGGCTATAGACACTGGAACAAAGGAACTGTCAAAATCACATCTTACCAGGGAGGGAGAGATAGAAGGTGGAGAATAAATACACCTTTCTCTCCTCCCACCCTCCTGTCTCCAGTTGGTGCCTCTCATTGACCAAACTTAATAAAAAGCCCTAGGCCAAGGGTGATGCAGTCCATAAAGGTTAGTCTCCAGGGACCCAGTCAGGGCAAAAAACGAGAGGGAAGATCTGTGTGTGTACATGTACATGTGTGCATGCATGTGCGCATGTCTTTGTTGAGGGAAGCAAGGAACAAATGGAGGAAAAAACAGCTTGACTCCGACAAATATAGCCAATAAAAGGCTGGGTTAGGACAAGCATGCTGTTATTCTAATGTCAGATCCCAAATTTATTCTACTTCACCAGGTCGATTTGACACAAGATAAATATGACGCATAAATCCTTACCTTTGTTTCTGTTGATTTTTATTGCACAGAATGTATTCAGTATTTAGGCAATTTAAGCTTTTCGTTATGTATTTTAATTGGCAAAGTAAAATTGTATGTTTTTGTATGGGACAATGTGATGTTTCGATATATGCGTACAATGGGGAATGATTAAATCAAGCTAATTGACATATCCGCCACCTCACATATTATTTTTTGTGATGAGAACATTTGAAATTTACTCTTTCAGCAAGTTTGAAATATATAATACACTATTATTATTATCATTATTGTTTTTTTGAGACGGAGTATTGCTCTGTTGCCAGGCTGGAGAGGTACAACGACGAGATCTCAGCTCACTGCAACCCCTGCCTCCCGGGTTCAAGTGGTTCTCCTGCCTCAGCCTCTTGAGTAGCTGGGATTACAGGTGCATGCCACTATGCCTGGCTAATTTTTGTATTTTTAGTAGAGACAGGGTTTTGTCATGTTGGTGAGGCTAGTCTCGAACTCCTGACCTCATGATCTGCCCTCCTTGCCTCCCCAAGTGCTGGGATTACAGGGGTGAGCCACCACACCTGGCCATAATACACATTATTAGCCATAGTTACCATACTGTACAAGAAATCTAAAAACCTAATTTCTTCTGTCTGAAACTTTGTACCCTTTAATCAACATCTCCCCAATACCCCTCACCCCCAGATCCTGGGAACCACCATTCCACTCTCTCTTCTAAGTTCAACTTTTTTTAGATCCTACGTGTGAGTGAGATCATGAGGTATTGGTCTTTCTGTGCCTGGCTCATTTCACTTAACATAGTAACCTCCAAGTTCACCCATGTTGCCACAAATGACAGAATTTTATTCTTTTTTAAGGTTGAATAGTATTCCATTTTGTGTATATACCACATTTTCTTTATCCGTTTATCTACTAATGGGCACTTAGGTTAATTTCACATCTTGGCTTTTGTAAATGATGCTGTAATGAACATAGCCAGTTCAAACGTTTATCTGTTACTTTGGGGTGCTAAAGACTTCTCTGGGCACCGTGCCTTTAGAAGGAAGATTTATCTGGCCGGGTGCGGTGACTCACGCCTGTAATCCCATCACTTCGGGAGGCCGAGGCGGGCAGATCACAAGGTCAGGAGACTGAGACCATCCTGGCCAACATGGTGAAACCCTGTCTCTACTAAAAATACAAAAATTAGCTGTGCATGGTGGCACATGCCTGTAATCCCAGCTACTCTGGAGGCTGAGGCAGGAGAATCGCTTGAACCAGGAGTTGGAGGTTGCAGTAAGCTGAGATAATGCTGCGGCACTCCAGCCTGGCAACAGAGTGAGACTCTGTCTCAAAACGAAAAAAAAAAAAAAAAAAAAAAAAAAAAAAAGAAGGAAGATTTATTAAGGCGACACTGATAGATCTCCTAAGAATAATCTTGTTCTGAATGAAGAGATTTTAGATAATTCTGACTTTTCTCATTGTGTGTGTGTGTGTATGTGTGTGTGAGAGAGAGGCTTTCGTTGTTTCTAATGAGCAAGTAATTTCACAATGTAAAAAATTGTACTGTTTTAATTTCAGGCTTTAGAAATGGATGATTTTTTCAGGACAACTAAGCCTTCAACCCTCCAAACTCATTTTCTTGATTACTGACAATATTCCTGAGTTTCTACAAATAGGGAACTTCCTTGTTTTACAGACAGGGAAGCCTGAGCCCAAAGGAAAGTGGCTTGTCCCTAGTGTCCCTGCTGGTTGGGGACAGAGCTGGGACTAGACCCAGGTCTCCTGCCTCCCTCCTGCACCAGTGCCCTTTCTGACCAGCCGCAACTTTGCAACACTGTCCAGCTCACAGAGAAGACCGATTTTGCCTCTGCAAAAACAATATTCATTGCCTTTCCCCCTGAAAGCTTCTGTTAGACTAATAGCCCCTTAGATAGAAGCAGCAAAGGGAGGGCAAGGGAGGAGTTGGAGGGTGAGCTGAAACTGGCTGGAAGAAGAGGCAGAGGCAGGGCTGACAACATGGGAATGAGGGGGTAGCTTGAAGAGAGCCGGCCGGAGGAGGATGAGGGCTCAGTGACCCACACACATAAAAATAAGTACAGAAGAGAGTGACCTTCCATTGCCGTTCCCATGGCAAATGCATCTGACTGTTTTTTTTTTTTTTTTTTAACTAAAAGTAACATCTGAGGAGTCATGATGGGCTGGGGTTTTGCCAGGCTCAAAGTGCTTTATTGGTTTCTGTACGCTGCAAGGTCGCTCTCCCCTCACTGAGCAGCAGGAGCCCTTTATAGACACACGCTTTGTCTCAAGAGGAATGCACGGTTAAAATGGACCGCTTAATGTTCTAGACTAGAGTGAATCTGGTAATGTCTGAAAAAATGCCAGAGAATGTGCCTTAGAATTTCATTCGGGCCCATTTGAATCCTTAGCATTTATGTGGTCTGAGAAGTCAGTCCACCTTTGAGTGTCTTACCTGTGTGGCTGGGCTGGGTTGTCTTCTTAAGTGGCAGAAAGCCGAGAGTAACCTTGGAGCAACTGAAGAAAATGAAACATGGAGGAAGTGCACGACATCATGAAAAGAAAATCAGGCTGGGCATGGTGGCTCATGCCTGTAAGCTCTGCACTTTGACAGGCCGAGGTGGGAAGATGGCTTGAGGCCAGGAGGTCTTGAACTCCTGGCAACATAGTGAGATCCTGTCTCTACTATTTCTACTACTACTAATAAGGAATCAGTGAGCCCCACTGCTTGTTAAAGCTCTGCTCACAGCCCACAGCAGTGATCTCTCCGTATCTAGAACCGTGACACACGACAAAATAGTCTAGTGGCTATGAACTGAAGCAGGGGAAATTTCCCAAGTAGACAAATACGTTTCATACACTTTTCTTTCCCTTTCCACTTGTCTTTCCCCGTCACACTCTGTGAATGTCTCCACCATCTCCTGCTGCCTGGACCCGTTGAAGCCTCCCCATGGGCAACCTGCCCCTGGAACCCTCTCCCCAAGTTTCAAATGACCCTCTTCTCAACCTTAAAGTAGACTTGACTTGCTCTCCCTTGGAAGTGCACTTTAGAATTCTGTCTTGGGGCCGGGCACGGTGGCTCACGCCTGTAATCTCAGCATTTTGGGAGGCTGAGGCAGGTGGATCACCTGAGGTCAGGAGTTCGAGACCAGCCTGGCCTACAGGGTAAAACCCCGTTTCTACTAAAAATACAAAAATTAGCCAGGTGTGGTGGTTGTGCGCCTATAATTGCAGCTGCTCAGGAGACTAAGGCATGAGAATAGCTCAAACCCAGGAGGCAAAGGCTGCAGTGAGCCAAGATGGTGCCACTGCACTCCAGCCTGGGTGACAGAACAAGACTGTCTCAAAAAAAAAAAAAAAGATTCTGCTTTGGGCCTCAAGAACACATGATGATATTATCTCTACATTCTGCTCTGCTGTTCCTCATTTTCTTCTGTTTTTATACTATGTTCTCGGAACCTGTTCTAATAATTATACCCGATAAACTCAAGCCGTGAAGATTCTGGACCACCCCGACATAAGATGCTCTCAAATGAGATCAGAACAGTAATCACAGCTAAGCCTCTGGAATCTAGAGGCCTATCAGGAGCTAATGTTTCCAAGCATAAAAGAGATAATGATTTTGATGTGGACGCTTTACCCTGACCCTGGAAAGTTCTGTATGGAATGATCCCCAGAATTATTGCTGGCATTGATTGAAACAACAGATCAGATATCTTACAATGTTCATCTTCATGAAATTGTTCAACTTCAGTGAGGAGACTAGAAAAGTTGAAGAACGCAATGGTTGGTTGGTTCCGAAGTGAAAACCAGTCTCAATCATTCCTCAACAAACTAAAAATAGAGCTACCATATGATCCAGCAATTCCACTGCTGGGTATATACCCAAAAGAAAGGAAATCATTATATCAAAGAGATAATCAATGATACTTGATTACCCAGTACATGCAGAAGAGCATTGACCATCTCCCTCCCTTTTTCTTCAATCATTACTGCATTTCAGGGATCATGAGGTGATTTACTAAGAGCTGTTCACCTTTGGTTTTATGTTCTCAGGGAAAATGGATTGGAAAGCATTTGAAGAAATATGGCTTATAGGTAAACAATTGTTTGTAATATATTCTTCAGGAGGAGAAAACTTACCATCTTTAATGTCAACTTGGAGGCAAATATTTAGCATTCCAAAATGTTCCTATAGTGGTGGCTTTTAAAAAGTGGAAATAATGTGAATATGTCCTACTAGAGCTGAAATTTAGAAAAAAGAAAAATCATACAAATAAAAAATCTAAGACAGTGATTGTCTGAACTACAACTTGCATTTGATCTGATTGAAATGATCTGTCTTGTTGTACCAGTGAGATAATACGATGTTCCTTTCCTCACTATTCATTTGGTGCTGTAATTAAGGTAGGACTGAATAGTGTTGGGTGGAAGCTTACTATTGTCAATGCTTTCATGATGAGTCTGTGGGAAATATGAACCACAGTATAGCCTGGAAAAAGGCAAACGTGACTTTAACAGATTGGAAACATTAGTGATGGATGAAAGGACAATTGGTTTCCAATTATGCCTGGTTGTACTCATTTCTGTTTTCACTGATTGTGACAAATATATACTATAGGATTTGGTGGGAAGCACTTCGTTTTTTTTTTTTTTTTTAGCTCAATAAATAAATATACAGTATTTAATGGGGAATGTTTCTTTCTTACAAAGTCCCCAAATTAAAATTCACTCAGTTCATTAACAACTTGGAATTTTATCTTGTTCTGGTTATGACAACGTCACAGGCAAGATTAGCTATTTTATCATGGCATTTGGATGGTAAATGTAAGCTTTTTAAAAGTTAGAACTGCACAAAGAAAGCCCTAGTGATTATGAACTGTAATATAGTGAACTTCTGGGGTTTTTTTTTTAAATCACAAATTGTCTTGGTGCATTAGCAATATGTCAGCTGCAATTACAGTGGAAATGGCACCCTGACTTAAAATGAAGTGCTATTTCCTTTCCTTAAAAGATTTACTTGAGTATGAAGAGAGCACACTGTTAAGTACTCTGAGTTTGCATTCAGGTCTGTGAGTTGCCTACTTAATGGATGCCCACACAGCATGTTTTAGCTGTACTTTTCTCTGTCAGTTATGTACAAGTCATTATGTGCTTCCTATATATAGTACTTGATAGTTATTGATTTGCATATAATCTAATATGTTGAATTAATTTTTAAAGTATAAAGTGCATTAATGTAATACTGACAATTAAAAAATAATATCTTGAATTTATATGGCATAAGATTCTTATATGTCTATTTACCTACTGGTTATATTCAGCCAAAACCTGGTCCTCCTCTTCCTGTCTTCTCTAACTCAGTTAATGCCATCACCAACCACCCAGTTTCCCAAGACAAAAGCTGGGCACAAAGATTCTTTTTCTCCCCTTATTGCCTCATCCAGTTCATTATCAAGTCTGATCAATTCTATACCTCTTCAAGATCACTCAGCTGTGTCCTCTTCCCTCCATTTCTGTTGCCACTTTCTTATTTCAACCCAGCACCATCTCATGTCTAGCCTCTTGCAAAAGCCTCTTGACTGGTCTCTCTGCCTCCGGGGTTATTCCCACATTGTTCTCCTGTAAATCCAAATTTCTCATCATAGTCCGCCAATTCATAACCTACCTCTTTCTCCTCTCTTGCCTGACATACTGGGCTAATTCTCCCCACTTCTCATTCCCCCTTACTCCTACTCCTCTTTTTCATGGTTTTGGTGAAATGAGCCCTCCTCCTGGAAACCATCCTTCTCTCTTTCCCTTCACCCCAGGACTTCCTTCGCCCACAGGTAGCATTTGTTACACTGTGCTGTAATTGCCAATTTACTTGCCTGACTTACAAACTAGATTATGAGCACCTTGAAGGGAAAGAGTGGGTTGTTTTGTAGTTTGTATTTCTGGGGCCTAGCACATCTCTTATCATTTTGAGTGTGTAATAAATATTTGCTTAATAAGCAAATGAATACCCAGTATACTTCATCCATAATGTTCCCTGTTTGTTACCTTTAGGTTAGTGTGACACAAAAATAAATAAATAGGCTGGGCATGGTGGCTCACGCCTGTAATCTCAGCACTTTGGGAGGCTGAGGGGGGCGGATCACTTGAGCTCAGAAGTTCCAGACCCATCTGGGCAACATGATGAAATCCCGTCTCTACTAAAAGCACAAAAATTAGATGGGTGCGGTGGCACATCCCTGTGGTCTTAGCTACTGGGGAGGCTGTGGTGGGAGGATTGCCTGAGCCTGGGGGGAGGAGGTTGCAGTGAGCCAAGATCATGCCACTGTACTCCAGAGGAAGACCTCGTCTCAAATAAATAAATAAATAAATAATAAATAAATAAATAAATAAATAAAGTCTCTGCCCCTGGTTCTGGCACAGAGCTTCTAAAACCCTTGTAATTTCCTGAGCCATGGGGTGCTAGGTGCATCCTTTGTTCCAATATTTGGTCTTTGATCCTGGTTCCTGACACAAAGGTCCTAAATCCCTTGGAATTTCCTGGGTGATGGGAGTATCTTTTGATCTCATGAGGTGACTCTTGGTGAGTTCCTGGTTGGGAGTTGGTTACCAGAAAAAACCAAGCCATGATTAGATGCTTGGAACCTTCAGCCTTACCCCCATCCTCTGGGGAGTGCAGAGGGCCTGGAGATTGAGTTAATAATCAATCATGTCTACATGATGAAGCCACCATTAAAATGCCTAAGGTATATGGCTCAGAGAGCTCCGGGATTGGTGAACATATCCACATGCTGGGAAAGTGGCATACCCCAACTCCCACTGGGACAGAAGCTCCTGTACTCAGTTTCTTCCAGATCTCACCCTATGTACCCCTTCGACTGGCTGTTCCTCTGTATCCTTTATTATATCCTTTATAATAAACTGGTAAATGTAAGTGGTTCCTTGAGTTCGGTGAGCTGTCATAGCAAATTATTATTGTTATTATTTGAGATGGAGTCTTACTCTGTCACAGCAAATTATTATTATTATTATTTGATTTGGAGTCTCACTCTGTCACCCAATCTGGAGTGCAGTGGCATGATCTCTGCTCACTGCAACCTCCCAGGTTCAAGCGATTCTCCTGCCTCATCCTCTTGAGTAACTGGGACTACAGGTGCATTCCACCACTCCTGGCTAATTTTTTCTTATTTTTTAGTAGAGACGGAGTCTCACCATGTTGGCCAGGCTGGTCTTGAACTCCTGACTTCAAGTGATCCGCCCACCTCGGCCTCCCAAAGTGCTGGGATTACAGGCATGAGCCACCGGGCCCAGCCTATAGCAAACTATTGAACCTGTGGGAACCTTCAATATGTAGTCAAGTTGGGTAGAAGTATGGGCCATCTGGGGACCCATTTCTCATGATTGGCATCTGAAGTGGGGGCAGTTTTGTGGGACTGAGCCTTCAACTATGGTGTCTGCACTAACTCCAGGTGGTTAATGTCAGAATTTAATTGTAGGATACCCAGTTGGTATGCAGAGAGTTGAAGAACTGGTTGGTGTTGAAAAACCTTTCACACATCAGTATCAGAGTGAAGTGTGAGAGTAAAGAATCAGGGTTTCCCTTTTTAGTAAGTGCAAACTTGTTCTAAAGTGAAGGCAAAGTTGACAGGACAAATGGTGTTGGGTGCATGTTGGGAGACAATTCTCCACAGGTCTTTGGTGTTTCCGCACATCTTACAAGCAGAGGCACTGACTGCTTTTGTTCCAGACTAACTTTTCCAGAATATTTATATAGCAAACAGCCTTAGAAGATAGAAACAATGTCTCCCTTCAGAGCAAAGGGCAGGTTTTTTGATTGTCCCATTATAGCAAAGATAATATCTCCCTCTAGAGCAGGGGTGTCCAATCTTTCGACTTTCCTGGGCCACATTGGAAAAAGCAGAAATGTCTTGGGCCACACGGAAAACACACTAACACTAACCACAGCTGATGAGCAAAAGAAAAAAAAAATCACAAAAAGCCCTCAAGTTTTAAGAAAGTTTATGAACTTGTGTTGGGCCACATTCAAAGCTGTCTCAGGCTGCATGCAGCCCATGGGCCGTGTGCTGGAAAAGCTTGCTCTAGAGCAAAGGTCAAGTATGCTTACTGACCATTATAAAAGATATGAGCTCCCTAAGCTTGGGGTCCCACTCCTATAATGCAACCCACACATGTGCAGGTGTCATCTGATCCTCTTTGTGTTGCCCTGTAAGAATTAGGCTTAGGGAAGCAGCACAAATACTGATGCTCTGGCTACTGCTATTGCTGTGAGGAATGAACTGCCCTTATCCTATGTCTCTAACCCCAGAGTCTCATGTCTTCACTAGCATCTATAAAACTGTGCTAAGCTAACTTGTTTGTTTCCGAGTAAAATCTTATGGACTGGATAAAGAAAATGTGGTACATATACACCATGGAATACTATGCAGTCATAAAAAAGAACGAAATCATGTCCTTTGCAGGGACATGGATGGAGCCAGAGGCCAGTATCCTTAGCAAATTAATGCAGGAACAGAAAACTAAATTCCAAATACTTCCACTTATAAGTGGGAGCTAAATGATGAGAACACATGGATACATAGAGGGGAATGACACACACGGGGGCTTATAGGAGGGTGGAGGTTGGGAGGAGGAAGGAGATTAGGAAAAATTACCAGTAGAGACTAGGCTTAATAGCTGGGTGATGAAATAACTGTACAACAACTCCCATGACACAAGTTTACCTGTGTAACAAACCTGGATATCCTGCACATAAACCCATGAACTTAAAATAAAAGTTAAAAAAAAATCTTAGACCTTTCACAGTTCTTGAAGGTACTAACTTGGGAGAACATAATCTATAGACACATTTGTAGCCAGGATATCGAGTTTCCTAGAAAAGGTAGAATTGTCAGTATGTGTCATGACAGTGGTCATGATCATATATTGGGAATATGAGTTTGATCATATGAAAAAAATAAGTTGCCTGATTAACCTTACAGACCACCTTCCTCAGAGGCTAAGCAGGCAACATAATTGAGTGATATGGGCTGAGATGAAATCATCTACACAGTCCAGCCAATTGTTGCCTCAATTAAATGAGGACCACTTTTTAGCAGATCTTCCAAGTGAATGAAGCCTGAAATACAGATTTTTATGTGAAAGTCCCAATTAATAATGGTTGAAGACTAATTTACTTTTTAAATAACATGCTTTACATTAAGCTAAACAAAAACCCACTGCTATGTACCACTTCTGCATCAGACAAATGGAAAATTGCCCAGGTCTCTTAAGTCCCTGCCCACAGGAAATAAGCAAGTGGAAATTAAGGCCCATATACAGCCACCAATCAAGCCAAGGTAGGCCAGGACCTGCATCTTAACTCCTTGTCTCCATGATAAGACCATAAGAATACTCATCCTCCTCTTTCCTCTTCCACATACGGTCTCTTGTTGCTCGCTTCCTTCGTACTCATCTTTCTCTAATTATAGCCTTTATTTGTGTTTATATACCCAATTTCACCCATGTTAATTCATGATGTTTTCAAAAAAATCATTAAGACAGAATCATAAATAATAATATCTAACATTTGCTGAGCACTTAATTGTGTATGAAGCACTATAGCAAGCAATTTGCATACATTATTGTCTTAGTTTGGGGTGTATAACAAAGTGCCATAGACTGGGTAGCTTATAAACAACAGAAATTTACTCTCACAGTGCTGGAGGTTAGAAATAGATCAGGCATGGGTTCTGGGGAGGGTCCTCTTCCTGGTTGCAGACTACCGATTTCCCCTTGTAGCTTCACATGGCAGAAAGAGAATTAGAGAGCTCTTTAGGGACTCTTTTATAAGGGCACTAATCCGTTTCATGAGGGCTTCATCCTCAGGACCTAATCCCCTCCCAAAGGCTCATCTCCTCATACCATCACAATGGAGGTTACGATTTCAACATCTGAATTTTGGGGGGACATAAACATTTAGTCCATGACACTTAACTCATTTAAGTCTCATAACAATCCTTTTGGCATAGTGTCCCTATTTTACAGTTGAGAAAAAAATAGTTTGGGAAGGTGGTTGCTGAGGGCTGGAGATGGGAGGGAATGAGAAATTCTTGTTTAATGCATATCAAGTTTCAGTTTGGGTAAATGAAAAGAGTTCTGGGAATTCATTGCACAACCATGTGAACACACTAAACACGATTGAACTGTACACTTAAACACGGTTAAAAGGGTACTATGGTAGTTGCATAGTTCAACAGATTGAATCATCAAGAGATTTAATATTTGTCTGATATATCTGGGACAATTTTTTTAATGATTAAGAAGGTAAATGTTATGTTATCTGTATTTTACCACAATTTTTTTGTTTGTTTGTTTTTTGAGACAGAGTTTCACTCTTGTTGCCCAGGCTGGCGTGCAATGGTGCAATCTCAGCTCACTGCAACCTCTGCTTCCCGGGTTCAAGCGATTCTCCTGCTTCAGCCTCCTGAGTAGCCAGGATCACAGGCATGTGCCACCATGCTTGGCTAATTTTGTATTTTTGTTAGAGATGGGGTTTCTCCATGTTGGTCAGGCTGGTCCCGAACTCCCGACCTCAGGTGATCTGCCTGCCTCAGCTTCCCAAAGTGCTGGGATTACAGGCGTGAGCCACCGCGCCCAGCCTTACCACAATTTTTAAAATAAATAAATACTCCTTACAAGTTAAAAAGGCTGGAAGCATCTACAGCAAAATGGGAGCAATGATTATATTTAGAGAACACAAATGGAACAGTTGTTGTATTTAGAGGTACTATTGGGGTGCATCTTATCTGGTACACCTTTCTCTATTTACAAATTTACAATATAAACATAAAAATAGTTGAGGGGGATGAAAGGGTTGATACTGTGTGAAATGCCCCACAGGGTACACCAACATGTCCATTTCTGGAACCGTCTTCTCATTTGTTTCCCAACTCCTGCTGTGCCCTCCACATCGCTGTTCACAACCAGCCATCTGGGTAGGTTGATTGGCTTTCTAATGACTGTTGGTCTACAATAGCCCAGAAGAAATAAAGTTGTTGTTGTTACTTTTAGCAATCTAGAAGCCCATTTAACAATCCAACTTATGTAATCTCTTCATGTCCAGTAGCTAAGGGTCACGGCTCTGGGCTTTTTTGTCCCCACTTTGCTCAGGGCCCTACAACTCTGTCCCCACAAACAATCAAATAATATACTTTGGCCAGGTCCACAAATATATATTGAGCAATGCCTATCCACAAAACAGGAACCAAGAGTGTTTCCTGAGGCAAACTCACATGTCTTTTGGGAGGTCGCAGGGGGAGTCCTTTGGCCCCCCTTCCTTGGGTTCCAGATCAAGATGAAAGAGACAAGCCCAAGCTATGGCTGTGAGATCACAGATTGCCCTGTGGGTGATGCTGAAAATGTTGGATACGAGAGGAAGAGAAATCCTAACAACTTTGTAGACCAGACTCATCTCATATTAATGAGAGGTTCCTACGTTTGGCAGGCATTGGCCAATTTAGGTTAGAGCTTGGGATTTCAGCTTCCAATGTGTATGTATACATAAGGATCATTAGGTAATAAGTGCACGTAAGAAAGTATTATTGCAAGGTGGAGGAAACTATTGCAATAGGGAGGATGCTCCTGATAATAAGATCTGCAAGAATCCCCCATAAAATGTATTTTAATACATGCAGTTTATCAGCATCACATACTGTCCAGAATTATCTAAAATTATGTTATTGTCAATCTTTGTAACATACCTATGAATATGTTTAATCACACAGTTGAAAGGTTTGAGGTATATGAAGATAATGAGATGTGTCCAAAACTCTCTCTTATTCAGCAATAGATCAGAGGATGGAATTTAAGCTTTCTTACTAATATTTAGAACACACCGGTCGGGCATGGTGGCTCATGACTATAAGGATTGCTCGAGCCCAGGAGTTTGAGATCAGCCTGGGACACATGGCGAGACTCCATCTATACAAAAAATACAAAAATTAGCCAGGTGTGGTGGCGTGCCTGTGGTCCCAGCTACTTGGGAGGCTGAGGCAAGAGAATCACTTGAGCCCAGGAGGTTGAGGCTGCAGTGAGCTGTGTTTGCACCACAGCACTCCAGCCTGGGTGACCCAGGAAGACCCTGTTTCAAAACAAACAAACAAACAACAACAACAAAAACCACACACACACACTGAATAGAACAGAGGGGAGATAGCCAGATTTGGTAGCATTAAAAATTGAGACAATGCAACAGTGCTAAAATCTCTTGCTCTAGATACCTGATATTATGCTATTATATTTGAGTAACTTTATTTTTCCAGGAGAGTCTCAAATTTAAATATTCTGTCCTGCTCTCAGAATATGAATATTTGACTTTATACAATTTTTAGTTTGTTAATACTGTCATAATACCACTGGACTTGTCAAAACGTCTGTATGTATTTCATCGTAACAAACGACAGGCAGCTCTTGTATTGCAAACTGTGCACAGCAATCTTAATAACCAGTAGGAATAATTATAATTGTTCTGTGACCTTGACAAATTATTGTTAAAAACATCAAAATTTATCTTCCTGTCACTTAGAAGTGTATAGGAAAACAGAAATAGTATAATTAATGTTTATTTAGTGCATTGCAATTTAAAACATTAGACACACTGAGAATTAGAGTGTTTCATTTCTTTGTAAAAAGTTATCAAAAGTAGGCTGAGGCGGTGGCTCGCGCCTGTAATCCCAACACTTTGAGTGGCTGAGGTGGGCAGGTCACTTGAGGCCAGGAGTTCTAGACCAGCCTGGCCAACACGGTGAAACCCCATTTCTACTAAAAATGCAAAAATCAGCCAGGCATGGTGGCACGCGCCTGTAATCCCAACTACTCAGGAGGCTGAGGCAGGAGAATCCCTTGAACCTGGGAGGTAGAGGTTGCAGTGAGCCGAGATTGTGCCACGGCACTCCCGCCTGGGTGGCAGAGCGAGACTCTGTCTAAAAAAAAAAAAAAAAAGTAGTTTGAGCAGTGCTTGCCTCCTTCTTTTCATAGCATAACTTACAACATAGTATAACTTACAAGTGGAGCAAGCACCTTTTCTATTCCTTCGCAAATTGTCATACTCCTTTCTAAGTCTGAATCAGCTTCCAACATTTTGTTCTTTGCAGTATCTCCGGGAGTTCCTTTAATGTGAAGTTTTTGCTGGCATCACTCTCTTGTAGACATCTTTTCAGCACCACCATTTTCCTCATTTGTGAGTTTCATAAGTTCCCCTTCACTAAGTTCCTCTGGCTGCATAAGAATCTCTTGAGAATGGAGGCAGGGTCAACATTCCCACAGTCAGCTTTTTCTTCTATAACTCCATTTATGTTTGATGCAAATTTAACTTCCAGTACAGTAGTTTCCCCTTATCCATGGTTTCACTTTCCATGGTTTCAATTAACTGCAATCAACTGCAGTCAACTGCAGTCTGAAAATCTTAAATGGAAACTTACAGAAATAAACAAGTTTTAAATTGTGAATCAAGTTTTAAATGTGTAGCCATCCTACTCCATCCCACCCGGAGGTGAATCATCCCTTTGTTCAGCAGGTCCACGCTGACTTTGACCCATCATCTGTTAGTCACTAGTAATCGTCTTAGTTATGAGACGGAAAAAAATTAGTAGATGGAGAGTTCGGTACTACCTGCAGTTTCAGGCATCCACTGGGAGTCCTGGAAGGTATCACCCTCAGATAAGTGGGGGCTACTGTACATCTAAACTGTGCAAAGCAAGGACTAACTGTAGCAAAAGCATGCAATTCCATTGCCTCTCACAATTTTGAGGAAACAAGTGTTTTCCCAGGGTTAGTGTCAGAGTTTAATTTGTACAAATAACGATCATGGGATGACCCAAGGTGTCCCTAGAATGCTTACACAAGTGCCCTTCCACCCCGCAGGAGAGGGAAGATGGTTTGGGGTTATGACCAAGGCCCTTAGATACCTGGGACTAAACACTCTTAAGGGAGAGAAAAGCGCCACACTTAAAGCCTGCTCCTGAAAAGACTGGTGGAAATAGGCCAGGCATGGTGGCTCATGCCTATAATCCTGGCACTTTGGGAGGCCGAGGTGGGTGGATTCCTTAAGCTCAGGAGTTCAAGACGAGCCTGGGCAGCATGGTGAAACCCTGTCTCTACAAAAATATGCAAAAATTAGCCAGGCCTGGTGGGGGCACGCTTGTAGTCCCAGCTACTCAGGAGGCTGAGATGGGAGGATCACTGAGCCCAGGGAGGTCAAGGTTGCAGTGAGCCATGATCCCCGCACTGTACTCCAGCCTGGGCAACAGAGTGAGATCCTGTCTGGGGAAAAAAGAAATTGTAGTGGAAGTAGGAGGGCTCACTTGGGGCAAGTATCTGATGCAGTGACCTGCAGAAGACCCCTGAGAAAACAGTTAGGCCTCAGCCATTGCCTCAAATTTGAATCGCTGATTGCAAAAGCTTCACAGCATTATATTCACCAATCAAGGGCACTTCCTGAGCAGCTGGTCACTCAGGATGTTGCTGAGAAAGGCACTTTGCTCTGCCCAGCAACAGAGGGGGCTGGGACTATTCCAAGCACAGAGAGAGTAGCAGAGAAACACTGCTGAAAGAATCAGTGGAAAAATCATCCAGGAGGGGCTGTTTTTGCATTTCTTTGGCTACTATTCACTGGCCTATGCAATAATTTATAAACTTCACACAGCACTACTTGCTCTTTTATTCAACAAATTATTAGTGAGCACCAACTCTGGCCTGCTCTATGCAAAGTCCTTGGATAAGGTGGTGAAGGTCACAGATTTCTTAGGAGAGTAGCCATCAAATGGCTAATGACACAACTGATCATGTCATTTTATCAAGATATTAAAGTAAGTGCCACAAAGGAGATTCACAGGGTGGCATAACAACGTGCAAAGGAGAAGGGGTATTTGGGGAAGATAGCTTTCTAGAGGGGGTAATATTTGAGCTGAACTTTGAATAAAATGCAGGGTTTTAACATACCTTTGAATAAAATGAAGTGGATTTAACATACGCTGTTGATAATCTGGATCCAAACTTGGCTCTTCTGAGAGCATAGCTACCCCCTGATTGACCGCAACCTCACTGGTAGGACCCAGATAGTTTTGTTAAATGCAGTCAGACTCCAAGATGTTCTATTCTGCTCCCATTAAAATGTAAGGTCCACAAAGGCAGAGTCAATATCTCCTTTGTCCCAAGCAGTACTCCTGGTATAATCATTAGGAATTGCTCTATCAACATCCAGCTTCCTTAGCGCTTGGCAGGGGGTCTGGGCATAGCTCTCATATGGATACTTTATAGTTTCCCAAAGATCCCTAGTGGGACTGAGAACCAGTTGCCCACAGTGATGACCTACTTGATATTGCACCCTTTATTGGCTGCCTTCCCTCCCCTGTCTCACTTCCACACTCCTTTTTTAGTGTTTCCTGAGATCATCTCCCAGATAAACAAATGACTTGCACTCAAACTCTTGTCCCAGGACCTGCTTCTGGGAGAATACAAACTCGGTCAGCTGCCTATGAGAGTACCGTCTTCCTGGCAATGTGCTAAGTATTTGACATAAAGTTGTATTTGACAACTTTAAGAGGTATTCACTGTATTTTCCCATGCCTTACAGATAAGAAATGGAGGCCCTAAGAAGTAAGTAACTGGCTCAAGATCACACAGTAAGTTAATGGTGGAGCTAGGATTCCAAACAAGACAGCCTGACTCTAAAACTGCATCCTTAACCACAATATAAAGTTTTAGGCTCTAGAAACATAATTTTTCCACCAGGTGCAGTGGCTCACACTTGTAATCCCAGCACTTTAGGAGGCCAAGGCTGGCGGATCACTTGAGGCCAGGAGTTCGAGACCAGCCTGGCCAACAAAGCAAAACCCCCTCTCTACTAAAGACACAAAAAATTAGCTGGATGTGGTGTCGGGCACCTGTAGTCCCCGCTACTCAGGAAGCTGCGGCAGTAGAGTCGCTTGAACCCGGCGGAAGTGGCAGTGAGCCAAGATCATACCACTGCACTCCAGCCTGGGTGATAGAGCAAGGCTCTGTCTCAAAAAGAACAAAAAAGAAAAGAAAAGAAAAAAAAAAGAAACATAATTTTTCAGCTATCAAGGAGCTTACATTAACTTCAAATGCATTCATCAAGTAGCACCAGCAAAGGTCATCTTCATTTGCAAATGCTCTCTGATTTGTACCCACTCTGCTTACTTTTTTTTTTTTTTTTTCTTTTTGAGACAGAGTCTCACTCTGTTGCCCAGGCTGTGGTGCAGTGGTGCGATCTTGGCTCACTGCAACCTCCACCTCCCAGGTTCAAGTGATCCTTCTATTTCAGCACCCCTAGTAGCTGGGATTACAGGCACATGCCACCATGCTCGGCTAATTTTTGTATTTTTTAGTGGAGAAGGAGTTTTGCCACGTTGGCCAGGCTGGTCTCAAACTCCTGACTCAGGTGATCCACCTGCTTTGGCCCCCGCAAAGTGCTGGGATTACAGGCATGAGCCACTGCGCCCAGCCCACTCTGCTTACTTTTAAGGACAATTGGATTTTATTTTTAGTTTTATTTATTTATTTTTGAGATAGGGTCTCTCTCTGTCATCCAGGCTGGAGTGCAGTGGTGTGATCATGGCCCACTGCAAACTCAAACTCCTGGGCTCAAGGGATCCTCCTGCCTCAGCCTCATGAGTAGCTAGGACTTCAGGCTCGCACCACCATGTCCAGATAATTAAATTTTTTTTTTTTGTAGAGATGAGGTCTTGCTGTGTTGCCCAGGCTAGTCTCAAACTCCTGGGCTCAAGTGATCCTCCCACCCTGGCTTCCTAAAGTGTGGGGATTACAGGCATGAGCCACCATATCTGGCTGACGATTCTACTTTAGGGCAACCTGGGTTCAATAGTACAGATTACATTCTCGATTGCGCATAAAATATTTTAGGGCAATTATTACCCTCATGGGGAGGGGCACTACTAAGCAAACTGTAACCCAGGTTTCATCCTAATTTTCACAAAATCCAAAGAGTCCAAATGAGTGAATATTTTGAAATTTATAAAAGTTGACCCACATAAAAGCTACAATATGAGCATAAATCTTACTCCATATTTAAAGATGAGGTCAGCAAAAGGTGGTTAAAAGGAAAAGAATTTTTTTTTTTTTATCTGAAAGGTAGAAAATAAAGAACAATCAGTGGGAGCTAAAAATCCAAGTCAGCCGAAGAAGTTCTAAATTGTAACTCCCAGGGTTTTAAGTGTTGAGATGAGTTTTCTTCATGTGAAACAAAAGGAAAATCAGTTAATGAGACTGAAGGTGAAGTGTTATGAATCTGCAGAGAAAGCAAGCTGACAGCCTGATTGGCATATTGAAGGAAAGGAGGAGAATGAATGGAAAATGTATCAGACAAAGTTTACGGTTGCCTTTTTAACCTCAGCCATGAACAGGAGTGAGGATGGAAAAAATGCTTATATCTTTAAAATAAATGGCTGAAAATTATGGACCATAATTGTCTGGAAATGGGGAAGATTTGTCCAACTGCTATAAAATCTTGTGATGCATCTGAAGGCAGAAATGAGACAAAATCGTGAAGATAGAATGCCCATAAAGTAGATTCGAGAACTAATGTCTAATGCCTTGAGGTATTCAGCAAGGCACAAGTACTTTGAGGACCTGCCTGGGCCCAATAGAAACATGAATAATTGGGCCCAAAGATTACAGAGGCAGGCGTGCATTATTTGAGGATGTTGTCTTATCTCCATTTCTCACTTTCCATTTGGATCCCTGATCTATTGACCAAGTTAGCTTTCAACCATACTCCTTCTTCATCTCATGGTTTGCTGCTTTTTCTGTGAAGTGCTTGGTTGAAGTGCTTGATCCCTTGATTACTCCTGTGGCCTCTCCCAAGCAGGTAGCCCCAGAATTCAAACTTTGTCCTCAGTCCTGGATTTGTTCCTAAGGTTTAGACTCCAAATATGAAGAGTGTTAGACAGGTGATAGAACTTTGGGGGATACACGAGTACCAGGAGCCTTCTACAACACAGAGCAGTGATTTGAAAGTCAGGGGACCCATTGATTTTGGCCCAGCCTGCTTTATGTTTACAGCTGTGGTTAGTGCCAGGACAGGCCAATGCCCCTTCTGATCATTCTCCATGGGATATATAGTGTGAGACTTTATTTTTTTTAACTTTAAGTGGATCACAGACCTATTATTTGCTGTAGCTTAAGGAAATGTTGGACTCAGATAGCCCTAAGGTAGGTCTATTTGTCAGGGTTCTACAGAGAAACAGAACCAATAAGAGATAGATATAGATATAAGTATAGAGAGATAGACAGATGGATGGATAGATATAGATTAGATAGATGATAGATAGACAGACAGACAGACAGACAGATAGATAGATAGATAGATAGATAGATAGATAGATAGATAGATAGATAGAGATTCACTATAAGGAATTGACTTATGCAATTATGGAGGCTAAGAAGTCCCATGATATGCAGTGGGCAAGCCGGAGACCCAGAAGTGCTGATGGTGTAGTTCTAGTCAGCAAGCAGAAAAAGACCAACGTACCAGCTCAAGCAGTCAGGTGAAGTTCCCTCTTAGTCTTTTTGTTCTATTTAAGTCTTCAATTGATTGGATGAGGGCCACCCACATTAGGGAGGGTAATGTGCTTTACTCAGTCTACCAATTTTAATCTCATCCAAAGCCACCCTCCTCCAAAAGCACAGACACACCCAGAATAATGTTTGACCAAATGTCAGGGCACCCCATGGCCCAGTCAAGTTGATACATTAGGTTAACCACTACAGTAGGATTATCTTTAGAAGTAAGCAGAGTGGGTATTGCCCCAATTTCTGTGAGACATTCTGGGAGGGCTCCTCACCCCCACCCACCAAAATGTCTATCCCACTGTCCTGTTGGTTCAGGAATGAATCAGAACAAATGAGAGGCTGTTTTGTTTGTATGTATGTATTTTTTAACATCGTGTTGCAATGGCCCAGAAGACTGATGAAGAGCTTTCATTTCTGCCCCTGTCTCTTCTGGCCTCTAGAAAGCCTTGTGAATTCAGGATAGAAGCCATGGCTTTTTTGACTCATCAGAAGAGTGAAAAAAAAAAAAAAACCAGACTTAAAAAAAGACAAGAGACAGTCAACCAATAAAATACAGCCAACTCCTGTATATTACAAAATATTATATATTTTTAATAGAAAGTTTTCCCTTACATTGGTACTGAATTCCTGATACTAGTTGTTCCTCTTTCCTCCCAGCAGCTGCCAACTCTTCTCCCTTCACCTGCAACTGCTGCTGGAAAGTGGCCACTGTCAGTCATCGGGAGGCTCCTTCCCATCCATGCTTAAATTAAATGGTAACCAGGATCTTTCATTTAAACAAAGAAAGTATCCAAATGTCTTACGCCTTATCTTACACCTCTTTTACACAACACTTTTGTGGCTAAGTGGTAGCCACGAGAGTGATGAGTTTTGGTAGTTAAAATCCCTGAACTTCTTTGGATTCCATTTGGAACCAGATTTCATTACAAGTTTGTTTGTTTTGAGACAGTCTTGCTCTGTCACCTGGACACCAGGATTGCAGTGGTGCCATTGCAGCTCACTTGCAGCCTTGACCTCCCAGGCTCAAGCAATCCTCCCACCTCAGCCTCCTGACTAGCTAGGACTACAGGCATGCACCATCATGCCCAGCTAATTTTTAATTTTTTTTTTACAGACAGGGTCTCCCTATGTTGCTCAGCCTGATCTCAAACTCCTGGACTCAAGTGATCCTCCCAACTTGGTCTCCCAAAGTGCTGGCATTACAGGTGTGAGCCATGGCACCTGGCCCATTACCATTTTAATAATCATTCCTATTATTTTGCGTTTGTTTATTTGTTTGTTTGCCTGTTTTGTTTTATTTCACTTCCAAGCAGTGAGAAGTTCTGTAGAGACAGAGTTGATCATACATCCCAATTTCCCAGGGACAGTGTCAATTTATGACTATTGCCCTGGCTTATTTGTTAAGGACACCTCTTTTTACTCTCTAAAGTCTCCCGGTTTGGATGATAAGTCATATGTCCACCCTACAAATAGGGGCCATTTGGAACAGTTTAATGGTAATTTAGTCTCATTGGCAAACGTTAAGCAGCTCTACCATGTTCCTTCGTGCTTTTCTGAGACAAGATCGGAGCTTCAGCATAGGTATTTGTGAGTGCCAACGTTAACATCTGAAAGGGGTATCTTCATGGAGTAGTCTCCACTACACCACTTTGAGCACTATGGGGAATTTCTGTTTACTTGGTTTTAAGTAATATAATATCTTGGTCATTCAAATTCCACTCCAAAAGTCTATTCCTATAATCTAATGTTTTTGTTTTTGTTTTTAGCATGATTTTAATGTAAATTCAGGACTTCTATTTTTTCTTTCCAACTTTATTTTTCATATAAAAGTTTATTTTTCACTGAAATCCTGAAGCCTTGAACTCTGTGAAGAACCTGCATTTCAGCATGTGTTTTTCAGTCTAGACAACAGGTTTCTTTTCTCATTGTCAGTAGGAGTGTCTAATGTTCATTAGACCTCAAGTTGCTGCTCTAGACTATTCATTTAGGTTAGCCTATTTGAATACACCCAAATAGGAGTGTATTCACTGGGAGGCTGAACAATCCTCATCCTTCTAATGCCCATTTGAAGCCATCATTTAATTCATTGTATGGGACCTTTGCCCAAGTGAAAACCTGTGTTTGAGTCAATAGTCACAGAGTGACTCAAAAAAATAGGAAAGAATAAAGGCACCATAGCTAGACAGAAGCTGGACCTGCTGGGGGACACCTGGCTGAGGGAAGGGGAAGTTTCCTGGTGCCCTGAGCCCTGGGGAAGGCTGAAGGATGAGTCTTCTTTTTTTAATTTATGCCCCTCTTTTCCTTTTCCTTTCCTTCTCTGACTCACTGTTATTTTTCTTTTCTCCCAACTTCCTGTCTTCTCTGTTCCTTCTGTTCTTCTTGCTTCTTTCTTCTACATTTTCTTTCTCCTGTTTTTCTCTTGCCTCTTGTCAACCTAAATAACACATGGAGAGATGCTCTCTAAAAGAAAATGATATTTATTCGGGAATAGGGCATTGCCATAAGAATATGCATGTCATAGTAAGCTATATGGGTATTCAGGGAGATAAAGGAAGACCAGGTTTTCAAAAGGACGAATGAGGAGGATTACATAATTATTTTGAGATAATTATTCCTGGCTACGAGCACCAAGGATAGTGCCAGTCCAGGGTTGGAGAGAGTTGCTGAGAAGATATACTAACAGATATATTTTTCTGTGTAAGGTTGCACTAGCCTTTGTGCAAGGTTGTGGTTTTTGCAGAGCCTTTCTTGGTAGTTTCTGTTATCAAGTGTTTATACATGAGAATCCTCTCTTTATGGCCTTCCTTGGCTCTATTTGTCAGGGTTTCTTTTTTTAATTAAATTTAATTAATTAATTAATTAATTTATTTATTTATTTATTTATTTGAGATGGAGTCTCGCTCTGTCACCCAGGCTGGACTGCAGGGGCACAATCTTGGCTCACTGCAACCTCCACCTCTCAAGCGATTCTCCTGCCTCAGTCTCCCAAGTAGCTGGGATTACAGGCGTGCACCACCAGGCCTGGCTAATTTTTGTATTTTTAGTAGAGACGGGGTTTCACTATGTTGGCCGGGCTGGTCTCACACTCCTGATCTCAAGTGATCTGCCCGCCTTGGCCTCCCAAAGTGCTGGGATTACAGGTGTGAGCCACCGGGCCCAGCTGCTTTTGTTTTGTTTTGTTTTGTTTCGTTTTTTAATTAAAAAAAAAAAAAAAAAAACCACAGGTAACTCCACTTTTATTCTGACAACTTTCACACCCTCCCTCTCCTTTTGCCTCTTCAGTTTGCCCTCTTTTCTTGCTCTGCCTCTGGCCCTGTCATTGGCTCCATCTTGCAGTGGATCTGAAAAGCTCTCACTTTTCTAATTTTTTACACTCTAACAAAAACTAGGAACCCTCTCCCTAGAATAGGACGTACAGATATGCAAATCAAATATAAAACTTCTGAGAGTTGGTGATGCTTGAAGCTTTCCAAGCTAAGCCCTTCTGGGATAAGTGTACTTGTGGTCCACTTCTTTTTATAAATCAAGTAACAAAGTGGTTTTAAGGAACCGCCATAAGGAGACAAAAATAACGTCAGTGATATTTGGCAAATCGGTAATCAGCATGAAAGTTAAAGTCAACGTAAAAGATCATACTGGATCATACAGCAGGTAGGGAGCTTGGGAAAGCACATGAGGCCCAGGACAATTTTAGATTTTCACACGCTAAGGTTGGTTGTAAGCCAATGTTGAAAACAGAGACACAGCATCATCTGCATGATGACATTTACAGCTAGGTCTTCAACTATCATGGGTGGTAGCTGTAGGTGACATTTTCTGTATACTATTATCTCAGTCCATTTTGTATTGCTATAAAGGAATACCTGAGACTGGGTAATTTGTAAAGAAAACAAATGTATCTGGCTCACGGTTCTGCAGCCCATACAAGAAGCGTGGTGCCAGCATCTGCTTCTGGAGAGAACCTCAGAATGCTTCCACTCATGACAGAAGACAAAAGGGAGGCAAAGGTGAGCTGGCATGTAGAGATCACATGGTGAGAGAGCAGAGGCAAGAGAGGGGGAAGGTCTTGGGCTCTTTTTAGCAATCAGCTGTTGGGGAACTCTTGCAAAAACTAACAGAGGGAAAATCTCATTCATTACTGCAAGAATGGCATCAAGCCATTCATGAGGGATCCATCTCCCTAACCCAAACATCTTCCACTAGGCCCCGCCTCCAACATTGGGGATCAAATTTCAACATGAGGTTTGGATCGTCAAGTACTCAAACTATAGCAACAATAAAACTCTAAAGCATTATATACCTGTAAGGAGTGGCATTGAAGTGAATTTAGCTGGTTGGTAAATGTAATGGCCCTGAGTAATTTTTTTTTTTTTTAATAAATGAACATTCTGGACATTGAAGAATAATTTCAGTCTATATTTTAGGAGTTATTTGAAGCCTTTCCCAAGGTACCGTGCTATTGATAGGAAGAAATTCTGCTTTGCATATTTGTCTTCTTTCCTTAAAACTCCTATTTGGATTTTTTTCTTATTTCTTACCAACCACCCAGATGACAATTTTACATCTAAAGGAATTTGCATGATATAAATGTGCTATTAAATAAGCATAATGGAAATGTATTACTCTATTGTAAATTACTAATATAATCTCATTTCCATCTGAAAATTTTTTAAAGCATGGTTGAATTTTTAGTAATGGTAAGTTAATGACATATTAAAAATGAAACAGGAACCATTTATCTGAAGTATCAACAATATTATTATTATGTATTTTAAAAGGTCATCATTTATTTAAAACATAATTATAGAATGACTCTAAACCACACAGAGACTTACTTTTTAAAGTATACGTTACATTTTCCCACTAATACTTAACTATATTTAAACAGTGGTAGTTGGATTTTTAAAGACAGGAAGCACTATATCATTATTGCGTGTTTGTCCTTTGAACAAATTTGGCCCATAGGGCATTGACCTTCTAAAATCAAAACCGACGGAGCCCACATCAATGAATCGATAGTGTTAGGTCTGATCTCTCCTCTTTTGCCCTAGATTCAGGTTCTAGGGGTTATGTGAACTTAAGATAAAAAGGAATATGATGAAAATAACTTGGCTAGCTGGAAAAAAAAAAAAAAAACCACCTGGGATCTGGGGGAAAGTCAAGTGTACCAGTTAAATGGCACTTCCTTCTAGTAAAGATCTCTCCAAGTTATCATGATAAGAAGAACACGGTGTGTGTTGGTAATTAACTCCTAATTATCTAAGAAAATGAAAGGCATAAATTATCCAAAACAGAGGCCGGGCGCAGTGGCTCATGCCTGTAATCCCAGCACTTTGGGAGTCTGAGGCGGGCGGATCATGAGGTCAGGATATCGAGACCATCCTGGCTAACACAGTGAAACTCCGTCTCTACTAAAAATACAAAAAATGAGCCAGGCGTGGTGGCGGGCGCCTGTAGTCCCAGCTACTCGGGAGGCTGAGGCAGGAGAATGGCTTGAACCAGGGAGGCGGAGCTTGCAGTGAGCCGAGATCGCGCCACTGCACTCCAGACTGGGCAACAGTGCGAGACTCCGTCTCAAAAAAAAAAAAATTATCCAAAATAGAATATGTTTTAAGTTTTTTAAAAATTCTGTTTCGCTTAGCATTTATCTTCCTGCTATGTTTTTCTTAAACTACTGCTAAAATAATTATATTTAACCTGAGGGGCACATCTTAGTCTGGCGGTGAGGGATACAGGCTTCTTGGAATGTGCTGTGAATGGGAAGATGCACTTTAAGTGAAATATTCACCACAGAAATATTTACCAATAGAAAGTAGAGATGCTAATAAAATTGGTATTTATGTAATACTATGCAATTTATAAATTTCACATACATTATACATTCTCCAACTCTGGGAGGTAGAAAAGGTATATGTAATTATTATCCATAGTTCACGGATGGACAAATGGAGAGAAAGACAGTCAATGATAGGATTTTATTTTTTAATTGCCTATGTAGACATTTAAATTTCAGTTTAGTGCGAATCCCAGCTGTATCTTTCCTAATTGCCACAGAATTTTTCTGTTTTACTAATACAGGTGATAGCACATCTTATGTATGTAGTAACCAGGTTTTACCTCTACCAGGTGTGGCATCCAAACCAGGGACTTGGCAAATGCACGCATCCCCAAATAGTTGTCAGTCTTCGAGAATTCAGACCATTTCCAGATTAATATCTATTTTGGATGAGTGTTTTGATCATGGGAACAGTTGGAAAGGAGGCTGCTAGCCATTCAAATATGAACTTACCTTCACCAATTCATCCATTCCTCCACTTATCAAACACGTTTTGAGCATAGGGTATGCCAAGCATTATCTGGGTCATAGGAAGATAAGAGTGAATTAGAAGTGGTCCTAGCCTGAAGGAAGCTAAACAAAATTTCCAAATCATAAAACCAGTTAAAAAGTACTTGTGGGAAGCCAGGCATGGTGGCTCACACCTGTAATCCCAGCACTTTGGGAGGCTGAGGCAGGCGGATCACCTGAGATCAGGAGTTCGAGACCAGCCTGGCCAACATGGTGAAACTCCATCTCTGCCAATAAAAAAGTAGCTGGGTGTGGTGGCACGTGCTTGTAACCCCAGCTGCTGGGGAGGCTGAGGCAGGAGAATCGCTTGAACCTGGGAGGCAGAGGTGCCAGTGAGCTGAGATTGCACCACTGCACTCCAGTGTGGGCAACAGAGCAAGACTCCATATCAAAACAAACAAACAAACAAAACAACAACAGCAAAAAATTAGCCTGGAATGATGGCGGGTGCCTGTAATCCCAGCTACTCGGGAGGCTCAGGCAGGAGAATTGCTTGAACCCAGGAGGCAGAGGTTGCAGTGAGCCAAGATCATGCCATTGCACTCCAGCCTTTGTTTGGAAATTGATTCGTAGAAGAAATTAAGAGGCTGGGCACGATGGCTAATGCCTGTAGTCCCACCACTTTGGGAGGCCAAGGCAGGTGGATCACTTCAGCCCAGGAGTTTGAGACCAGCCTGGGCAACATGACAAAACCACATCTCTACAAAAAATACAAAAATTAGCCAGTCGTGGTGATATCCGCCTGTAGGCCCAGCTACTGGGGAGGCTGAGGTGGGAGTATTGCTTGAGCTCAGGAGGTAGAGGTTGCAGTGAGCCGTGATTGTGCCACTGCACTCCAGCCTGGGTGACAGAGTGAGACCCTGTCTCAAAAAAAAAAAAAAAAGAAGTTAACAATCAGTCCAAATGTTTGAGTTCTCATAACTTGGGTGATCCCTGAATCTTTTCTATTCACAATGAGCTTCCCATCTGTTTTCTTGAAGCATGTGATATTTGTGTTGATTATAGAGATGAAAACATTTTGCCTAGTAACCTGGTCTGGGTCCGTCTGCCCATCTCTCACATTTGACTGTGAGCTATGAAGGGTTAGCGCTTCACAGCCAACTAGGCTCCCCTCCCTACCCTTGCACAGAAGATGCTTACAATAAATGCCCACTTTATTGAATTAAACAAATAGGATGTTTAAAAATCAGACATGTGTGTGCTCTCCTATTTCAAGAACTGCTTGGAATTGCCTTAAGATGATTCTCCTCTACTGGGCAGCAGTAAGCAGAAAGCCCTAGGAAGGATTCTTTTCCGTCCTCCAAAGGGGAAATGTCATTTTCAAGGGTGCCTCTCCATGTTTCAGGCCTCTCTTGGGCCTACCCCAAAATGTCTTTGTGCTAAGTTAATAAAGAACAGATGACTTATTTAACCCACATTTTCCTAAACTATTTCCTCATATTTTCTCTTGTATGTAAATATTTTCTCTTGAATCCAAATAGAGAATTTTCACTGAAATGATGAACCTATTGTAAAGTTTTTTTTTTAGCAAGGTCTCTGTGCAGGTCTTGTTTGATTAGTTATGAGCATTAAATACACACACACACACACACACACCAGCTGCAAAAATGTCCATATGCATCATTCCATTGCACTACTCAAACATATCGAAGAAAATTAGTTAAATAAAAACACACGACAGTGAATGTGTCTGCTGGGAGTACTTCCTTGTGTTTTACATTATCACACCTAAACATTAAGTCAGCCCCTTAACTTGATTTTAATGTATTTAAGCAATAACCATCAAGGCACAGTGCACTTTCTGGGAATTAATGAGCAGCAAGAAGAGTTGATGGCCTAAAGTCGAACCAAGGACTGTTAACCCCAGCTGGCTATTAATTCCCCAGGAAATGCCCGGCACTGAGGTTGGTATTACTATTTATAAGCCCTTTATACATGAAGAAAGGAATTACATATATCCCCCCTGCCGTGCCTTCATTTCAGAGAGTGCTGTGGGAAAGCAGGGAGCTGAATCACGCTGTTGTTGCTGCATCGAGCCTTTTCTGCTAAATTAAAAGCAATTACCAAAATGAAGGCTTTGGTCTACAACCAGACATATGTAAGAGCCTCTACACTACTCTTCTCTTCCTCATTCCCACCACTGGCAAATTAAAGGAAAGTAGTAATGGCAGCACCTTCCTGGGACATTTTTAATGAGGTCTAGCACACATGCAGTAAAGCACATGAATCTTAAGCATACAGCTTGATATAATTTTTAGATACATACCAGATCAAGGTTTAGAACATTCCCAGTACCCCCAAAGCCTTCCTCATTTCCTCTCCCAGGTGGTACCCTAACAAAGGTGATCACAATTCTGCCCTCAGTCTCACAGAGTAGTTCTGCCTTTTCTGAATGTTGTATAAATGGATTCATACAGCCTGTATTCTTTTGTGTGTGTGTACTTTTTTTTTTCCCCCCGAGATGGAATTTCGCTCTTGTTGCCCAGGCTGGAGTGCAATGGTGCGATCTCGGCTCACTGCAACCTCAGCTGCCCAGGTTCAAGCGATTCTCCTACCTCAGCCTCCGGAGTAGCTGGGATTACAGGCATGTACCACCGCATCCGGCTAATTTCTTGTATTTTTAGTAGAGACGGGGTTTCTCCATGTTGGTCAGGCTGGTCTCAAACTCCCGATTTCAGGTGATCCGCCCGCCTTGGCCTCCCAAAGTGCTGGGATTACAGGCGTGAGCTACCGCACCCAGCGTCCTATGAGAAGCTTTTATACCTTAAAGCCTGAATGTCTAGAATCTGTTTGCACCGAGAAGGTAAACACATATTTATGAGCCCTGGCACACTAAAACCCAACAACACTGTATGTTTAGGACATGATTAATTCCACCTGTGGTAAGACAACTGCTTTCCAAGTCTGTTCTGAGGACAGGCTCATCAGAATTGTGTATAAAGAAACGTTTATATGAGTGTAGTTGAGGCATCTTCCCTAACTCTTTTTCCCACTGCCCTATCATGAAAGGAATTCTTCTCAAGTACCTACTATGTTAGATTATTAGTCCTCACAACACTCCATAAATGTAGGCATTGTTTTCTCCAGTTTACCAAGGAGGGAAACTAGAACGCTAGTGAATTTGCCCAAGGTCACGGTAGTACGTGCCAAGGTTGGGACTTATTACCTGTCTGACTCCACAATTCAAGCGCTTTCATCACGTCCACAGCTGGGCAAGATGGGGGAGCCAGACGTAATCAGTGACTGGGGAGAAGAGAAGGAGCAAAGCAGGATGTTCACTCAGTTTCCAGCGTGAAGCCTTTTGCTCAGGGGTACACTTGAGCCTTTAGCCCATGGATTATTGAAATGACTTTTTGTAGAGCAACTTTGCTTTAGTCTGCATTTGCTGTGTGGGGTATGTCTAAACACCTGAGCACCCTCTCAAATACTCTTGTGATATTGGCACCTAACATTGATTGAGCGCTTACTATCTGCCAGCCACCGTTCTAATGTTTTGTATACATTATCTCATTTAATACTCATAAATGCCCTGTGAGAAGGTGCTACTGATACCCTCATTTTGCAGATGAGGAAATTGAGGTACAAAGGGGTCTAGTGGCTTGCTTGAGGTCATACAACTGGAAGGGAGGGGGTCTGAATCTGAATTTGAACCTGAGGATTCAAATCCCAGGTGGTTGTAGTCTACAACTTGTTCTTGTAAATACAGTTCCATACTGCCTAGAGCTAGGCTGGTGAGCCCTTCTGTAAGCAAATTTGCATTTGTTCTGTATTTTGGTCTATTCATCCAATTCAGATGCAAATTACTGAAAGACGGAATGTGTCTTATATTCCATATTATTGCTTTTAAACGTACTCTGGATTATATATTTAGTGTGTGCTCAGTAAATATCAGCTGACTCATATATCAACATATTCATAAAATCCTCCAGTTTTCATTTGGGAGGATGGGGCACATTACGGTTAATAGATAACAGTGATCCTACTTCCTCAAATAAAAGACTGAAAGATGCTCTCCAAGCAAAGACTCAGTTTTAAAATTTAATGATTAAATCACATTTGTTGGTTGCTATTTTGACTGTCTATTACTGTTTAATGAATCACTCAAACTTAATAGCAGAAAGCAACAACGATTTCATTATGCTTAAGGATTCTGTAGGTCAGTAATTAAGGCAGGGGACAGCAGGTGTGGCTTATCTCTCTTCCACACTGTCTGAGGACTTAGCTGTGAAGATTCAGAAGGCTGGGAGAGGCTTAATTGGCTAAGGCCTGGAATCATTTATAGGCTCCCTCACTCACATGTCTGGTATCTAGTCTGGGATGTCTTAGAGACTGAGATCAACTGGGACCGATGATTGGAACACCTATATATGACCCCTTTATTTGATTTGGGCTTCCTCACAGCATAGTATCTCAAAATAGTCTGACATCTCACGTGGTGGCTCGGAGCTCCAAGAGATAATGTTCTAAGCAAACAAAGTAGATGCTGCATCACCTTTTCTGATCTAGCCTTGGAAGTCACATAGCGCTACTTCTGCTGGACTCTATCGGTTAAACCAGCTAAGAGTCTGCTAAGATTCAAAGGGAGGGGACATAGAACCCTCCTTGTCCATGGGTGTGTCAAAGAATTTGCCACCACAATTGTATTTTCACTACTGACTCTTATTGAATTACATGAAATGTGTCATTAATAACCTCTATTAAATTACATGAAATCTGCACTGTCCCAGAAAGGCAAGACCATGTTGGCTTCAATACAGCAATGATGGAAATTGGACCTGTTGACTTGGGCCTGTTAACTGTAATACTCTGGTGCCCAACTAATTTGATTCTGCACTTATCAGACATCTTGGATCTCCAGGGAATTCCCCCAAATTAAGCTTTCCCATTAACGCTGGTGAGATGCCTTTCTTTTTTTCCCCCATTTAAATGAGGAAATCTTCCACTGCCAGCTTCCCCTACTCTTCACCCCTTCTACTTCACCCCTTCCTGGGCAGTGCCATAACTTGAGATTTTCTACCCACTTCTTCCCTGACAAAGCTGAAGAAGAATATTTCTTGTTTCCTGTGTGAAAAATTAGTAAGTCTTACTCAATACATTTCTTACTGGCTAGGAAGCTGTGATCCAACTGAGAACATAAATGTGGAGACATTTCCTGGGGCAGAGTAATCGATATGTAGATAACCTTGCGGTGAATGTGACTCCAGTTATCTAGTAAACAGTTGAGAAGAGTATTTGCATTTGCTCTCTAGTAGATTTGTCATTTTGTGGTGATCAGTCTTTCTGTATGTTTAGCTGTTCTAATTTAGAGTCATAGTGATCCAGAATGTCAGAAGGCCCTTGGAGCTCATCTGTTGGTTCATTCCATGCAATTTACAGATGAAGATACTGAGGTCAGGGAGTTCACCATGGAGCTTTCTTCAAGGGCAAATAGCTAGAGAGGGACAGAATACAGAACGGAGCCCAGGTCTCCTTACTGCCAGTCCAGGCTCTTTTCACCACACCACCTGTATCCTCACCACCCATTTGTAGCCCTGTACAGTCCCCTTCACACCTACTTAAGAGTGCTACCCACAGAGGCATTTAGGATTAGAAGGGCTAGGAGATGCGTCTCTTTTTGCTTTCACCATTTCCCTTTCCTTCACTAGATTGAGGGTAGGACTTTCAGAAGGAAGATTAAATGGCTCATAAGAGCTGGAAGGGCTTTTGGCCTTGGATGATATTTTTCTGGGGTTTTAACAGAGTATGTAGTGCATTCTTGCATGGAGGCACATTTAGAACTGGGGATTACTTTCTGCTTAGGAGATGTCTCTACTCTGAAAGGGCTAAGAGGTACCAGGGCAAGCTTCAGAAGGCAGGAAGAAGAAAGCTTACAGCTTTGGGTTTGCCTGAAACTCAAAGGTAAAAGGTGAAAATATAGCAACCTCACATACTCAGATTTTCCCAAAGCAGTCTTGCTTGTTATTATTTTGGGTAACTGTTTAACCATGTGTCAGATGGTGGGTCTTCTCAGCAAACTAAGAATAGAAGGAATCTTCTGCCACCCAATAAAGAGCATATTTGAGAAATCTACAGCAAAGATCATATTTAATGGCAAAATACTAAACATTTTTCCCCTAAGATCAAGAAAAAGGAAAAGATATCTGCTCTCATCATTTTGATTCAACACTGTTTAGTAACTCCTAGCCAGTGAAATAAAGCAAGAAAAAAAAATGTAAAAATGTAAAAAGTGGAAAGAAATATTAAAACTTTACAGACAAAATGGCTATACATAGAAAATACTAAATAATCTACAAAGAAAAATCCTGGTAAAATAAGTGAGTTCAGCAAGGTTGTATGGTACAAGGTCAATACACAAAAATAAACTGGACTTCTCTATCCAGGCATACCTCATTGTATTGTACTTTGCTTTATTTTGCTTTGCAGATGTTGCATTTTTTTTTTCCAAATTGAAGGTTTGTGGCAACCTTGTATCGAGCAAGTCTATGAGTATGATTTTTCCAACAACATGTGCTTGTTTTGTTAGCATTTTTTAGCAATAAAGTATTTTTAATTAAGGTATGAACATTTTTTATATGTAATGCTATCGCACACTTAATAGATTACAGTATAGTGTAAACGTAACTTTTATATGCACTGAGAAACCAAACAATCCATATGACTTGCTTTATTGTGATGTTTGCTTTATTAGAGTGGTCTGGAACTGAACCTGCAATATTTCCGAGGTATGCCTGTGTTAACAAAAGACAATTGGAAAATGAAAAACAATGTCGCTAGAGTAGCTTCAGATGCTGCTATACACCTAGAAATAAATCTAAGTCTATGGATGCTTACCGTACCTCCTAATTTAGTATGCTATGAATTTCAACAATATCATTAATAAAATACCTACACCAACCCAGTGATTTCTGTCAATTCCATGCTTCCAATTGTACTTTGCTGTTTACCAAATGCCTTCAATTGACCACCCAATTTGCACCTATCTTGTACAAAGTTGAATAAAATTTATTCTGCAATAACATATTTTATTTTACCAAACATTTAAAAACCACATTTTGTTACTTAAAATAATTATTTTAAAATCTTGTGCTTTAGCATTTGGGGAAATAGTTTATTACGTTCTCAATTAGCAAAAACATGGGACATTATAAACAATTACTTCTGGCTGGGTGCAGTGGCTCATGCTTGTAATCCCATCATTTGGGAGGCCCAGGCAGGAGGATCACTTGAGCCCAGGGGTTCAAGACCAGCCTGGGCAACACAGTGAGATCTTGTCTCTAAAAAATATATTAAAAAATTTAGGCTGGGTGCAGTGGCTCACGCCTGTAATCCCAGAACTTTGGGAGGCTGAGGTGGGCAGATCGCTTGAGCCCAGGAGTTCAAGACCAGCCTGGGCAACATGTTAAGACTCTGTCTCTACTAAAAACACAAAAATTAGCCAGGCCCAGTGGTGGTGTATGCCTGTAGTCACAGCTACTCTGGAGGCCAAGGTGGGGGGATCACCTGAGCCCGGGAGGTGGAGGTTGCAGTGAGCAGAGATCATGTCACTGCACTCCAGCCTGGGCTACAGGGCAAGACCCTGTATCAAAAAAAAAAAAAAAAAAGAAAGAAAAAAGAAAAAGAAAGCCAGGTGTGGTGGTTCACATCTCTACACCTGTAGTCACAGTTACTCAGGAGGTTGAGGTGGGAGGATCACTTGAACCCAGGAGGTTGAGGCTGCAGTGAACCATGATCGCACCACTGCACTCTAGCCTGGGCAACAGAGTGAGACCCTGTATCAAACAAATAAACAAACAAACAACCCAATTATACTGATTCCCATGGCTAAGTTGTTCAAGTGAAGCTAAAGAATAGATCAATGATTTTTAAATTGATTTTCTCTGTTCAAATAAATACGAAAGTAAAATAATATATTAGAGAGTTAAGCTGAAAGTAGGGGAGCTATAGGAAATTACAAATTAGAAAATGTCCTGGAAGATAGTAGTAAAGCTCTCCTCAAAAGCTGGACAAACATTGCATAACAAGCAGTGTACTTTACCAAAGTTGAGAAAATGTAAATCTTACAGAGATCTACGTGAAGTGAAAATTGCATCCCTAAAGAAAGTGAGAATCTCCTAAAGTTTGCATAGATCCAACACAGATTTAAGTCCAGTTTAGGACCATTTTAGATCATACTTTCAGAAAATCTAGAAAGATTTAGTAAACCTAATCACACCAGAATGTGGGGACACACAGAGTGGATTCATGAGTTAAACTTTTGGCTTCCTTTTATTCCTGAATTCGGAAGCCTCCCCTTCCTACCCCCACTTACAGGGACAAAAGGAACTTGGGACAAAATCTGTACATCTTTAATAGGAGAGAGAGGACTTTTCCACCCTGTGGAGCTCCCAATATAAAAAGTATGCAACAGCTATAGATTTGACCTGATTATAGCAATGTGTTCAAACCAAAATTTCCTTTGAAAGATACTCAGAATTTTACAAGGGAACAGATATTAGAAGTCCATCGAAATAATTGACAATTATATTGCAGTTAGGTAGGGGAATGTCCTTGGTTTTGGAAATATACCCTGAAGGAGTAAAGGACATGTAAACATTAACTTACTTTAAAATGGTTCAGAAAAAATATGCATCTTTCATAATCATTGTTGTAAATTACCTGTGAAAATCACCTTTTAGTGGTTTCTAAACCCGAACTGGGCCTTTACGTATGAGATTTCAGGTGATATGTCTTATATAGAGCCACCACTTATTACATCTTCACATAGAACCCATTATTCTCACTGAAGCTCCAAAGTCTGTCTCTTCAATGATGCAAAGTTGAACAAAGATTTTATCAGAAAGAATTCTGGAGTTGCCTGTCCATATGGCCAAACGGCCTCAGGAAACGTGGTTGCTTCCCTAAACTGGAAAGGAATGAGAAGAATGGATGGAGAAAAGCGTTCTTGTTTAAAGAAGTGTTGTTGGAGGATAAATCCTTAATGTTACATGTGTTTGAAAGGTGGTAGACAGAAGGGGGGAGGGTCTAAGAAGGGATGTCAGTAAAGGCTAGAAGATGAGAAAATGTGGAAATAATAATTTTAAAAAATCAGCATTGCTGAAGCCAGATTGGAGAGTGAAAACTAATTTCTCCTTCCTTTTGTTATAGCAAATAAAGGAAGTGGCACTGAAAATAATTCTTGTAACATTAAAATGGCAAAACACAGGATGAAAAGAAGGAATATGTCCAAACCTGGTGAGAAAATGAGCTCAAAGACTGATACAATGTCTTAAAAAATAGCAGATGAAAATTACCCATAATTTATTTGAATTGGAATCTTAAATGCAGTGTAGCTTAATTTCTTTCTCTTTGATGAAATGTGTTTATTCTTGCTGGTACTTTCTTTAGAAGATGTAATCATTTATCAAATTATAGTTCCACAGAGTAAAAAAGAACATAGGGGCAGTCATGTTGTGGTCGTCTATGACCTGGCCTTAAATGTCATTTATCAGCATTTATACACTGTATCAGTCAAAGCAGTTCCAAGAGGATGCAGATTCAAGGGTGGGGGACACAGATCCTACCTCTCAAAGGGAGGTCTATGAAAGAACTTGGGGCCATGTTTTAAACTGTCACACTGCATGACTGATTCTTGTACCTCAGCACTTCCTTCGAACCTACTGTGTCTGCAGTCATCACTCATTTGGAGTTACTCAAAGGTGAGTTTGTCGTCACGTTTTCTGTAAACATTCTACACTCAGTCATTGTATTAGTTTCAAACATAATAGCTTAAAACAACACAAATGTATTATTTTACAATTCTGGAGGTCAGAAGTCTGAAATGAGTCATACAGGGCTAAAGTCAAGGCAATGGCAGAACTGCTTTCCTTCTGAAAGCTCCAGAGGAGGTGACCACCTACATTTCTTGATTCATGACCTGTTTCTCCATCTTCACAGTCAGCTTTCAATCTTAAATATCATTTCATCTTTAAATATTTCTCTCTCTCTCTTTCTCTCTCTCTCTCATCTCTGCTTCTGTCATCACGTCTCTCTGACTCTGAGCTTCTAGCCTTCCTCTTATAAGAACCCTTGTGATTACATTGGGCCCACGCAGGTGATCCAGGAAAATCTTCCCCATCTTAATATCCTCCATTTATTCACATCTACAAAGTCCCTTTGCCATGTCATGCCATGAAAGTATGGATTGTTATACTTTGCGGACATCTTTGTGGACATCTTTGGGGGTTTTATTATGCCTACCACAGCCATGTTGCAGGAAGCCATGAATCAAATGGGTTTAGAACTCTACGGTTACTGTGTACCACTTTGTAACGTGGATCTTAGGATTTCTTGGACAAAAAGAAACTCTTAAACCAGATGCAATATCTGCTTCTTTTAGCTTCTGAAATTGTTATTAAAAGTTGGATGTTATCATCCATTCCATGACTACTGGCTTAATTCTGTCTTTGGAGTGGCTTGGCACAAATTCTAATCGCCAGGCTTGCAAAAGATTCCTAATCAGAATTCCTAATTCCTCACAGCTAAATTCTACGACAATTATCTCCTCCAGTCCTCAGCCTAGTGCCTATCAAAGAGTAAATTTTCAAATAATGTGTGCCAAATGAATTGAATACCTGTATTACTGGTGAAAATATTGGATGTGCATTCTCTCTTGATCAAGTGGTACATTTGTGCTGCAAATAAGAATCCATAACATGCTTTATTAAGGAAGTGTTTGCTTTCTGATCACAATCAATTGGTTAGTAAAATTATTAGATGGTGTTTGTTAATGCTGGCAAATAAATAAAAGAGATTTATAGACAACTGGCATTAATCTGCACTAACTTCCTTCTGAAATAAGACTTTTTGCACTTCTGCATCACAAATAATAAAACTCGCTGCATAGAAAAGGATTTTTCCCAATAATGTGTTTATAAAAGAAGATGAGATATAAATATGTCAGCTAATTACATACAGTAGTCCTCAATGTTGTCAATAGGCTCTTGGAAATGGCAACTTTAAGCAAAAAGAGTAGTAAGGAACCAATTTTCCTGTAGGCTTATTGATCTAAATAGGATTTAAGTTCCTATGGTGACAAAAACATCGCCAAACTTCTAAATAAAGACCCCAAAACATTTCTACTATTAAACATTGAAATTAATATGAGCTCTACATACATTTAAGAAACATAATAAAAACAAGTAAGATAATTATTTACCCAATTTCTGGCAAATGAGTAGCAACAGCAGTCATGGTGGTGGTGGGCTAAATCAAGGAATAAGTGTTTGCAAAGTGAACATAATAAGGAGCACCTCCTACCACCATGCAGTTCAAGATCAATCGCAACTAGTGAGGAGCTCTCTGAGTGTCTTCATCCTGCATGGTTTATTGTTGTGCATGTGTATGATTATTGCAGACTTTACAAATTTCGATTTTACGATCATTTGTACTCACTCATTAATTTATCTTCCAACATCCTGATTCCAGTTCAGAGTGGTAGGTGGCCATAGCCTATCCCAGCAGCTCAGGTTGCCTGGCAGGAATCCACCCTGGACAGGATGCCATCCCACTGCAGGGCCCACTCATACACACCCATACTCTCGCAAACTGGGGCCGTGTAGACACGCCCATTCACCTGATATGCACAGCTTTGGGATGTGGGAGTAAACCAGAGTACTTGAAGAAAACTCCCGCACACATGGGGAGAACGTGCAGACTCCACACAGACAGTGGCCCGGTGGCCCCAGCCAGGAATTGATATTTTTTCTCATCAAAGTTATAATAAAATCATGTTGAATGAAACAATGTTGAATAAAATAACTTATTCAAGGACCTGCTATAGTTCTGACGTTTACCTTCAACTTCTCCTCACTGAAACCCTTGTTCAGGTCTGGTTAAAGTTAATACCTCTATTCTGATTTTGTCTGTATCTTCATCTTCTTTCCAATGAGCGACCATGGTGGCTAATTCCTGTCTCAACTCACACTGAGCGAGGTTGCATTACTAATTTTTTTCTTTGTTTCTTCTCTTTTTTTTGAGACAGAGTCTCACTCTGTCATCCAGGCTGGAGTGCAGTGGTACCATCTCAGCTCACTGCAACCTCTGCCTCCCAGGATCAAGAGATTCTCGTGCCTCAGCCTCCTGAGTAGCTGGGATTATGGAAGTATGCCACCACGCCTGGCTAATTTTTGTATTTTTAGTAGAGACAGGATTTCACCATGTTGGCCAGGCTGGTCTTGAACTCCTGGCTTCATGTGATTCACCCGCCTCGGCCTCCCAAAGTGTTGGGATGACAGGCGTGAGCCATCGTGCCTGGCCCATTTTTTTCATATCACAGAAAATTTTTGTTTTCTATATGCCAGTACTCTGAGTTAAGAATTCACATCACAATGTCTATACCACTCATAGTTCTGTAGCTATTTCAACTTGCTAATGGAGATATACACAAAAAATGAAAACAAAAAGAGTGCGCGTCCACGTTAATTTGCCCTTTGGAAAAAGTATGTTCATTTTCTGCCTGCACAGAAGGGTTTTATAGATCAAATATGCGTCTAGCAGAACACACACAAATGACTTTTAGGCTGAGTTCTTTGTAATAAATGACCCTCTCAAAGCTAAGAATTCCATAATTTAGGCACATGCCCCATGTCAAAGTCATTGTCTTAGTGGCTATAAAGTTACTTTTCCTTGAACAATGGATTTTCAATTAGTCAGGCAACTGGTCATGACTGGTGGGATTCCACAAGGTTAAAGCAAGAGTGAGAAGTTTCTCCTTGGAGAGAATCCAAAATAAGAGTCATTAACAGAGAGCCAAGAACCTACTAGAAAGCTAGCATTCAGGAACCTAAGAAAAATCCAAAGGGTGTCATGAATGTCAGAGGAAGAAGCAGGGAGAAGTAGAGAGCCAGGAACCCAAGAAAGAGAGATAGGAAGAAACAGAAATGAATGGAAATAGTAAATATAGAGTATTAAGAAATAAAGACTTAAAACAGGAGCTATCATCCGTGGTTTGCTTTTACATGTGGCCAAGTGCCATACATGGTAGGTGAGTCCATTCTTGCATTGCTGTAAAAGAATACCTGAGGCTGGGTAACTTACAAAAAAAAGAAGTCTAATTCGCTCGTAGTTCTGCAGGCTGTGTAAACACGGTGCTGGCAATCTACTTCTGGTGAGGGCCTCAGGAAGCCTACAATCATGGTCGAAGGTGATGGGGAGCCAGCATGTCACATAGCAAGAGTGGGAGCAAGAGAGAGAGAAGGGGGAGGTCCCATGTTATTTTACAGGGCCAGATCTCACATGAACTGACTGAGAGAGAACTCACTTATCACAAAAGGGATGGTGCTAAATCATTCGTGAGAGATCCTCCCCCATGATCCAATCACCTCCCAACAGGCCTCACCTCTAAAATTTGGAATCACATTTTAACATGAGATTTGGAGGGGACAAACATCCAAACCATATCACATGGGGTGGGATTTAGAGTGTTGTTTAGTATTCAGATTACTCCCCATTTGCCCTTTCAGATCATTCTCTAGCCTTCTCTACTGTGATTCGAACTCCTTTAGATTGTATCACCCAGGTTCCCTTGCTGTCTGGCTTTTAATTGGGTTTGGCCAACCTCAGGAAGAGATCTGAAAGTAGGAGGAGAGAGATGAGAATATTTATTTGTCCTGAATTCCGCCCTGCCAAGTTGCAGATTGGCAGTGATTGAGTTCTGAAGGAGTCCTGGCTCCTGTCTTAGTGGCTCTTTCCAACAGCTATGGATGTCACTGGGTTCCTACGATTTCCCCCTCTTACTTTCCCCTTCAAACCTAAGGATAACAGCAGCTTCCCACTTACAGGTTCCAAGGTGCTTCACCATCCATTGCTGGTTCTCATTTCCCTGCCTTCACCTTTGCAAATATTCTCTTTGTTGAATTGTCTGCAGAATTCCATTTGGGTGTGCCTTCTGCTTCCTGTTGCCAGAACCCCAACTGATAGTCAATGAAATATACATATGTATATATTCTGAGATGGAGTTTCACTCCTGTTGCCCAGACTGGAGTGCAATGGTGCGATCTCGGCTCACCACAACCACCGCCTTCCGGGTTCAAGCGATTCTCCTGCCTCAGCCTCCTGAGTAGCTGAGATTATAGGCATAAACCACCATGCCTGGCTAATTTTGTATTTTTAGTAGAGATGCAGTTTCTCCATGTTGGTCAGGCTGGTCTCGAACTCCTGACCTCAGGTGATCTGCCCACCTCGGCCTCCCAAAGTGCTGGGATTAGAGACGTGAGCCGCCACATCCAGCCATCAATGAAATATTAATAGATATTTACTAGAATGGGCAAAAGTTCTAAACATTTTTGAATGGTGTTTCTATCTATTATGTAAGCATGCATTCTGTGCTATAAGTCACCATTTTGTGTAAGACTTGTGATTCAGGAAGAAAATGCTTTGTTACTACCTCTTAGTGGCTTATAATCTGCCAAGATGACAAGACTGGACACACAAAATACTATAACATCATAAAGGAATTGCTGTAGTGAAGGTAAATGCAATAAGAGAGTGAAAGAATTATCCAAGTTCACTTGGGGTTTTCAGGAATATTCTCCATTGGCAGCATGAAGAAGGAACCACTGCTAGATGGATTATTCATTTATCATCCCTTGACTTTGTAAAGACAGAGCTCTCCTTTCCTCCAGCAGACATCTAAGCAAAGACCCACCTTGCTTATTAGTGTTTGTTATATTTTTATATATAAAGAATCAAGCCTGTCTTGGGTCAGGTTCCCCAGAGCAGAGGCTGTGATGAGGATTTAGATAGAAGCTATTTATGAAAAAAGCACCCTCAGGAGAAACCAGTAAGGGAGTGGGGCAAGCAAGACAAAGAAGGGAAAGAAGCCAAGGATGTGAGTTCAGGTGATGTCCCAGCCTTAGGCTGATCCCAAACTTAGTTTGGAAGTATAAATTACACCTCAGAGTTTGTTTCCCTTGTGGCAAGGGAGAAGAAGCTTTCACACTTCTTTACCTGTTAGTTATTCCTTATGGACTGCCCAGGATCAGAATTGGGGGTGGCGGGGGGAGACATGGGGAGGGACATAAACCTGCCAGCTCTCAGCAGGTTCAGTGAAGTGGGTCCAGTAGCCCAAGGGTAGTTCGCTGAAGAAAGCTGCAGGTGTGAGCAGTTAGGAGACAAGCATGCAGAAGTTGGGGGATGGGTGCACACAACCTATAAAGGAGAGTAGCGGAGGCGGAGGCGGAGGCAGTCTGGCCAGAGCACCAGCAGCAGCTGCTACAGAGCCCTTTCAGAAGCACATCTGCAATTGGTTAACACACAGTTAAACCAAATTCCAGGGAAAAACAAGCAAAATTTTCTTCCTATGCATATTTTTAGCTTCTGGAGGCTTTGGAAGTGATGGTGAATGACACCTTGCTTCTAAGGTGACAAGCGGTATCCTAGGATGCTGGATTTTCAGTGCTGAAAGTTAGCTGATCCTGAGTAATCCAGAAAGGTGGGTCACCACCCTTTCTGTATCTGAAGAGTCACTCCATGAAGAATTATCAGGTTTTCTCGTGAAAGATGCAAGTCAAGTAGAGTCAGTTGTGAGCGCAGAAAGGTCACACATTTTCCCTGATGTGGTACTTGGTAGTTTCCACAGCTGTGTTGAGAGCACAAGTCCTTAACGGGGAAGAAATGGAGTCTCAACAAGGGATGCAGGGCCTGCAGAAAAGGATGGGAGGGCTTCGGCTTTGGATTTTCTTTTAAGTACAGTGATGGCCTTTATAACCCAGGGCAGCAGGAGTACACTTTTTTTTTTTTTTTTTTCCCCTCGAACTTTTGTTTTAAGCTCAAGGGTACATGTGCAGGATGTGCAGGTTTGTTACACAGATAAACGTGTGGTGCTTTGCTGCATAGATCAACCCGTCACCTAGGTATTAAGCCCAGCACCCACTAGCTATTCTTCCTGATGCTCTCCCTACCCCTGTGCCCCCACTCCCGACAGGCCCCAGTGTGTGTCGTTCCCCCCATGTGTCCATGTGTTCTCATTGTTCAGCTCCCACTTATAGATGAAAACATGCAGCGTTTGGTTTTCTGTTCCTGCATTAGTTTGCTGAGGATAATGGCTTCCAGCTCCATCCACGTCCCTGCAAAGGACAGATCTCATTCCTTTGTATGGCTGCATAGTATTCCATGGTCTATATGTATCACGTTTTCTTTATCTAGTCTATCACTGATGGACATTTGGGTTGATTCCATGTCTTTGCTATTGTGAATAGTGCTGCAATGAACATATGCATGCATATATCTTTATAATAGAATGACTTATATTCCTTTGAGTATATACCCAGTAATGGGATTGCTGGGTCAAATGGTATTTCTGTCTCTAGGTCTTTCAGAAATCACCACACTGTCTTCCACAATGGCTGAACTAATTTACACTCCCATCAACAGTGTAAAAGCATCAGGAGCACACTTTTAAAGATTTGCTTCTGAGAAAGACCTCAGGATTCCAAGGGATGGGAGACAGTGCAAAGATTCTCCAGAGAGACTTGCAGTAGTGGGATTGGCTTGGGGTGGGGGACTGGCTTGGGGTGGGAGACTATCCATGGACTCTTCCCGGAGATTCTTTATCCTAGATGAAATTCTCAGAATAGTGCATATTTGCTTCTTGTTCTTTAGTGCAGAGCACAGGGGAAGATGTTTGACATTCGTTTGAATATGTTTAAAGTGTCATTGTGAATTCTATTGATGTGGTAATAAATTTCCATTTAGCAATATTCTTGTTTAGCCTTATTTCAAATTTAATGTGAATGATGATGAGTAATAACACTTCAAATTATATTAATTTTCTATATGAGAAAATATGCCATTTTCATGACTTTTTGTTTTTGAAAAAGGGAATCAAAAGGTGATTCATGACTGCAGCTTATAACTTATGTATGGGTTGAAAATTTTTCTAAAGAATGTTGTCATGATGATTTCACCCTGGGTAAGCTGAAAATGTTTCAGAGTGAGGATTTTGAGTTATTGAATTAGAGATAAGTTTGTATGCAGGTGTCAATTGTAATTGTAAGAATCTTTTGTATTTCATGATTCACTGAGCTAGAATCAAGGTTCTTAATCCTAACTACACATAAGAAATATTTGGGGAGCTTTAGAATAATTCCAATGTCTGAACTTTACTCAAGAACAATAAAATCTGACTTTCCGGGGGCGGAGTCTCGGCAGGATGGCTTTCATGGGCAGGCAACCTGTGCAGTTGTACCAGGCAGCACTTAGAAGAGCTCTATTTTGGGTTTAAAGCTCTGCCGTCTTAAATTTGTAGTAATTTTTGAACAAGCAGCCCCATATTTTTAATTTTCCCTGGACCCACAAATTATGTAGCAAGCCATGGGTCTGGACATTAGCACATTTTTAAAGCTTCCCAGATGATTTCAATCTAAGAAGCACTGAATTAAGTGCATTAATAAAGAAGCCTTGGATAAGCTTGCCAGTAAAAAGCAGGCACCCTCTGCTGATGAGTGAACCTGGAGCCTGTAAAAAGACTAGCTGCTACCCTGCCCAGAGCTGCTGGGCTCCGCCTTCTCAGAAGATCTTCTGACCCCGCCCACTTGCCCTGTCTCAATGGAGACAAGCAGTGTGAGGCTTGCTGAGGGAAGTGTCTGCCACCACATCCGCAACATCCAGCCCTAGGACCCTGGGTTAGAGAAACAGAGATGGACACTGCCTCTTTCCTGGTCCACTGTTCTTCAAATAAACAGGCTGAGGGGTTGGTTTACTTTGTGTGCCCCGCATAGGTGAGAAAAGGGAAGCCACTTTTAGGTTTTCCTTTCAGCTGGGTGTCCAGTGAGGACTTGAAACTGTGAGATGCCAAGGCAATGAGTCATTCGTCTGGAACCAAAGTGAGCCATCTACTAGTAGAAGTCTCTGACCCTTAGAAACTAAAAGGAGTGACTTGCAGGACAGAGGCTAGAGAGAATAGTAGATAGAAAACTCAGTCCAAGATGACTTTTCTTATTGTTCTCTCTCTCTGGAGATGGCCTTGGCTGAATCTGGATTTCTTTGAGTCAAAGACTCCCATCCTCATCTCTGTCGTTGGAACACCTGTGTTATTACACAAAAACAAGGGGAAGAGCTCAAATTATGCAAAAGGAAGGTCTTGAGTAGACAAATCCTATGATTCTGAAATTGTCAGGTGGATCTGTTAACATATTCGCAAATAAAAATTGAGATGATGACAAAAAGCACACAAGATGTTCATCATGAATCTTTTTGGTTACATTGTACACTATCTCTCATTAGTAACAATTCTTTGCTTCAATAAAATAAAATTAGTCAAAATATGAATTGGCTTTCCTATCAAGATTGTTATTTCTTGATAACAATCAAGAAATGAAGTCTTGCCATGTTATTTCCTGATGACAATCAAGAGATGAAGTCTTGCCATGTTTCCTAGGCTGGTCTCAAACTCCTGGCCTCAAGCCATGCTCCCACCTTGGCCTCCCAATGTGCTGGGATTACAGGCATGAGTCACCATGCCTGGCCTTCCTATCAATAAATAGGCAAATACTTAGAACATTCTTCAGTCCTATTCATGTAATATGTGAAATTATAATGTGTGCATAAATCACTCAACAAATATTTATCAACCACCTACGACATTCCAGATGCCATCCTAGGTGCTGGGGCCATAGCCTAAGCAAAATAGCCAAAAATCCCTGCTCTCAGGAAATGCATATTCTAGTGGGGAGAGGTGGATAATAAAAATGAAAAAGATACAAAGAATATTTGATAGGAATAGATGCTTCAGAGAAATACAAAGCAGTAAATGGAGCTGTTGGAGCTTTGAGGTTGGTGGGGGTTGGGGGTTGCTGTTCAGGCAATATCTAAATAATAACTCTGGTCTTGGATTCTGGGGAAGTTTTGTTCTCATTTTTGGCTGGGATTGGCTACCACTACATCAGGGGGCCAGAGAAAGTTTGGTGCCCTGTGACTCAACTGCTAGGGCATCTCCAGAGGTGGAGTCAGATGCCATATTTATTCCATGAAGTAGGTTTAGTGGTTGATAGACTCCATGTGCATTACAAAGAAGAGCGATACTTTACTGAGGATATAACAAAAATACCATGACTAGACCACTAACATTTTGAATTGTTGACTTTTCTTCACGGGCCCATTTATTATTTACTATTTATTTATTTATTGAGGTGGAGTCTCACTGTATTGCCCAGGCTGGAGCGCAGGGGCATGATCTAGGCTCACTGCAACCTCTGCCTCCTGGGTTCAATCTATTCTCCTGCCTCAGCCTCCTGAGTAGCTGGGATTATAGACGTGCAACACCATGTCCGGCTAATTTTTGTATTTTCAGTAGAGACAGGATTTCACCATGTTGCCCAGGCTGGTCTCGAACTCCTGACCTCAAGTGATCCACCCGCCTCAGCCTCCCAAAGTGCTGGGATTACAGGCGTGAGCCACCGCACCCAGCAACGGGCCCGTTTAAAAAAAAATTGAATGTAAACTTTATTTTCATTATATTGTAACACTATGATTCAATTTGTCAGCTATAGCTGGAATACTTCTGCACATATTCATGAGAGAATAAATCCAGTGAAGCTCCTGTTTCAAACATTTTCAAAAGTTTTTAGAGTCTAGCTATCAAGATCTAACAATAGACATATGGAGAAGTACTCCAGCTCTCCTTTCTTCAGAGAATTGACACTTTCCTATTCATTTCTCCTGGCACTTCTGACTGAAGAACCACTCCATTCATCTTCGAGTGATGCAGTCTTCTCTCAAAAGTATTTGCTTCTTTTTTATGGATAATAAACACAGGGGGCGGACTTCTGATGTTGGTGGGTTTACGTCGGGATCTGTCCCAGGCATACATTTGAAAATGAGTTCCCACTAGCAGTGGCAGCTCCAGCATGTCTATTGAGGAAGGGCATAGGGGCTGCCTCTGATTAGAATTTGGAAGTAGAAGCTGGGATGGAGAGACGTGCTGGTTACAACTTGCTCAAAGTTGCATTTGTATACCAAATGCATTATATTTATTCAGCTTGTGTATTTTAGGTGGATGGCTGGAGAGGGAGTGAGAGTTGGTGGAGGTTTTTAGAGAGGATGAAAGCTCCTTCCTGCCCCCACTGCACCACTCCTTCACCCCTTAGGACCATAATTGATTACTAGACTGGGAGAAGTAAAGTGAATAAAGCTCCCAGATGACTTTTTATCCCTATGTCACAGTTCATGTTACAATCAGAGTCAGGTGGGACTTTATGTAGAATTCCATATAAAGCTCTCAGAGTCAATGTGTCTTGGGCTCTCCTTTTCTTCCTCTTCTTCATTTCTCCTCTACCCACATGCTATGGTTTGAATGTTTGTGCCTTTCAAAATTCATGTTGAAACTTAATCTTCAATGCAACAGTATTAAGAGGTGATCAGGCCATCAGGACTCTGCTCCCACGGATGGATTGCCACTTACAGTAAAAGGGCTAGAGGGAACTAGTGAGGTCCTTTCGCCCTTCTGCCTTCTGCCATGTGAGGACACAGCAAGCATGCCCTGTATAAGGAAAGGCCCTCACTAGGCACCAGATCTGCCAGCACCTTGATCTTGGACTTCCCAGCCTCCAAAACGGTTAGAAATAAATTTCTGTTTTAACACATTACCCAGTTTCAGGTATTTTGTTATAGCAGGGTGAATGGACTGAGACACTATCATACCCAATCCTGCATCTCATTCATGCTAACCTCTGCTTCTCTGAGTTCATGCTAAACTCTGCTTCTCTGTTAACTTGGCAGATATTTATGGAGGATATTCTATGAACTCAGCGTTCTTCTAGACCAGGGGGCTCCCCAACCCCTGGGCTGCAGACTGGTACCAGTCCTCGGAGGCTGCGCAGCAGGAGGCGAGCTTTGGGCAAGCCAGCATTACCGCCTGAACTCCGCCTCCTGTCAGATCAGCAGTTGCATTAGATTATCATAGGAGCGTGAACCCTATTGTGAACTGTGCATAGGAGGGATCTAGGTTGTGCGCCCCTTATGATAATCTAACTAATGCCTGGTGATCTGAGGTGGAACAGCTTCATTGCGAAATCATTCCCCCACCACTACCCCTGAGTCCGTGGAAAAACTGTCTTCCACAGAACCCGTCCCCGGTGCCAAAAGGGTTGGGGGCCACTGTACTAGACAATAGAGGAATACAACCATGTACTGATAAGCAGTCAAGTTGAGAAATGGTTTGAGTTCAGGCTGGGAAATCTTCCAGACTCATTTATATTTTAATTTGGGACTATTGAAGACCAAAAGCTTTCAAGACTTAAAGGGAGGAAGCTATTACAAGCCAAGAGCTAGAGGTGAAATTGAATCAATGGAGCATGATTGAGTATTGAGGGGCACAATATGTGCAGAGGACCCCATCCTGCATTTTTTAAAGTCATACCACCTAGGTATCACATAATCTCAAAAAAGAGAAAAATCTCCAAGATTCTTTTAACGTGTTAAGATTTCTGTTCCTTGGCTGAGCATGGTGCCTCACACCTGTAAATCTCAGCACTTTGGGAGGCTGAGGCGGGTGGATCACTTGAGGTCAGGAGTTCGAGACCAGCCTGGCTAACATGGTGAAACCCCCGTCTCTCCTAAAAATACAAAAATTAGCTGGGTGTGGTGGTGGACGCCTGTAATCCCAGCAACTCGTGAGGCTGAGGCAGGGGAATCACTTGAACCTCGGAGGAGAAGGTTGCAGTGAGCCAAGATGGTGCCACTACACTCCAGCCTGGGTGACAGAGCAAGACTCTGTTTCAAAAAAAAAAAAAAAAAGGATTCTGTTACTCTCTGATTCTAAATTGTAGCAGAGTCATATTTTGGAGGAGCCATGTATTGGATTAGGTGAATTTTCAAGATTCTTTCTAATTCCTGGATGAGTCTACCCTGCTGTTGTCCTTCATGTACAAAAATGTCTCTGCCTATCATTTTATTTTATTTTGTTTTATTTTATTTTATTTTATTTGAGATTGAGTCTCACCCTGTTGCCCAGGCTGGAGTGCAGTGGCATGGTCTTGGCTCACTGCAACCTCCTCCTTCCGGGTTCAAGTGATTCTCCTGCCTCAGCCTTGTGAGTAACTGGGATTACAGGTGCATGCCACCACACCCAGCTAATTTTGTATTTTTAGTAGAGATGGGGTTTCACCATGTTGGCCAGGCTGGTCTCGAACTCCTGACCTCAAGTGATCCACCTGCCTTGGCCTCCCAAAGTGCTGGGATTACAGGCGTGAGCCACCATGCCCGGCCCTGTCTACCATTCTTAAACACTTTACACTTGAACATTTACTCTGGGCTGGCTACAGAAAATGATGGGCTGGCATCACTAAAAGTTGGTGATGAATTCCTGGTGTATTGGTTTCTAGGGCTACAAAGTCCCACAAACTGGATGGTTGAAGACAACTGATATTTATTGTTTTCCAGTTCTGGAGGCCAGAAGTCCAAAATCGAAGTGTTGGCAGGTCCATGCCCCCTCCAGTTCCTCTAGGGGAGGACCATTTCTTGTCTCTTCTAGCTTCTGGTACTCTCAGCTGTTCCTTGCTTGTAGCAGCATAATTCCAATCTCTGCCTTCATTTTTACATGACCATTTCCCTGTGTGTGTGTGTGCGCGCGCGCACGCGTGTGTGTGTGTGTGTGTGTGTGTGTGTGTGTCATTTTCTTGTAAGGATACCAGTCATATTGGATTAAGGGCTCACTCTATTCCAGTATGACCTAATCTTAATTTACATCCTAATTATATCTGCAGTGACTCTCTTTCCAAATAAGGTCACATTCACAGGTCACAGGTGTAGAACTTCGACATATTTTTTTGGGGGACATAATTCCAGCCACCATATTTGGTGACTAGGAATGCATTTGTTCATGTCTAGGAATAGGGCTTTGATTGATAGCCATGAAGTAAAACAAAGCAAAATGGTCCATAGGGGGAGAAAACCATTATCTTACTAACCCGATGTGCTTATCCGTTGTGCTAACCAGTCATACACGTATTCACCCTATCATACTGTCTTTACTCTGTTTTTTGAGACGATCTCACTCTGTCACCCAGGCTGGAGTGCAGTGGCTCAATCTCTGCTCACTGAAAACTCCTCCTCCCGGGTTGATGTGATTCTCCTGCCTCAGCCTCGTCTGGCTTTTTGTATTTTTTTTGTTGGTATGGGGTTTCGCCATGTTGCCCAGGCTGATCTCGAACTCCTGAGCTCAAGTGATCCACCCACCTTGGCCTCCCAAAGTGCTGGAAGTACGGGCGTGAGCTAGGGCGCTTGGCCACAGTCTTTACTCTGCTCCTTTTTATCTTTTTCTTCCTCCCTCTGTCCTCCCCCACTTTCTTTCTCTCTCTCTCTCTTCTTTCCTGCTTTTTCTTTCATTCTCTCTTTCTTCTTTTCTTTCATCATCATCTTCTTTTTTCTTTTTTTAACCATGAGATGATAGGGTTAAATAGTTGATGTTGGAAATTTATGTGGAGATCTGGATCAGAAAAAAGTACTTTCCTGTGAGTAAGGTAGTGAGGTATTCTTCAGTTTATTACATACTCCAAAAACATGAGAGAGCTTATCAAAGGTTTTGTAACTGAAGAATCTATTACAAGCAATCAGGTTTATATTTAGCTTTGAATTATACATATACACACCCACATATACACACACATATTTTTAAGTAACTTAGATCATCAACACTTCAATCTGAGCATTATATGATAGTACTGTCTGTATCTTCATTGTCTTGTGAGATAACTAGTGATGTATTTCCCTAACACAAGGCGATCAATTAAAGTAATTGACATTCTGCAAATTTGAATCAATGATGTTGCTCAATCCAATCAGCCAAAGTAAAGTAAGCTAATTCATGCTTTTCTTAGAGCCAGAAGAAGAAACTGGCAAAAGAGTTGTCTCATTGTGTTCCTTTTCCCCTTAAATCAATTCTCAGTTATCACAGGAAAGAAAAGAGAGAAGACTGTGCATTATGTTCAGGCTCACAACTCAAAGAGTCAACGAACAAAAATTATTAAAATAATTATCAAGAGAAAATTCCTTAAGAGGGAAAAACCACACATTATAAAACCTTTCACTGGAGTGAGGATCAGAATGAGAGATGCCAATTGGATTAAACTGTTAGAACAAAACTCATGTTTTGTTTTAATCCCACTGTCTTGAATGTAGACTAGTCATGGAGCTCCCTTTCCACAGGTCTACATGGGATGTTCAGATCTGTCCTCATCAATGTCACAGACATTTCAAGAAAACTTTTGAAACTAAATGGAGGGTGACACAGAATTCCTTGGGGATAATGGGAGTGTCCAGCGCACTTTCTTATTTAAAGATCAGTGAAAAAAACTCAATAGCACGGGAACTAAAAGAGAAATGTGAAGCATAATGGTGTTTGGTCAGTGGAGCAAAGGATTCGTAGTGGTGAAAAAAATAGATAAATTATTTAAATTGTACTTTTTACATATCTCGTAGCACAATTCAGGCTTAGAAAGGATTTCAATTGTGATTTTGTTGGCTTAGTTTTGACCTGAACAAAATGGATTTGCTGTTTTTGTTTCTTTCTTCTTTTTATTCAAGTGGCACACCCTTTTGTTTTGAGAAATCTGGTTGTTATCTCTTAGTTAGAACCATGCCTAATGAAGTACTCTTTCCAATTTTGGATGTTTAATCATGCTGGATTCTTACCAAAGACCTCAAAAGAGACTAAACTTGAAGGACAAAGATGATTGTCAAGTGGGCTATGGATTAGGGTCTGATTTTTGGTGAGAGTTCAATGAACATAATTTAGACTAAGGTAGATTCAGTAAGGCAGAAAGGAAGAAATGAAGCATGCTTCTGGGGAATAAATGGCAAAGCAAACACATAGGAACTCACTCAAGAAGACGCCAATGAGCAACTCAGAACCAGTATTTGATATATAATTTAAGACCCAAAGGTCACTTAATATCAACTCTATTGCTACACACATACACCCAAAGAATCTGGCTAGCAATTGTTTTAGAGCTTGCCTTAGCTGTTTTTATTTCATACAAGTGTTTCTCTGGAGGCACAAAAAATGTTAAGAGTAAAACTGGATTTATCGAAGGCATTTGCTTGGATTAATTAGGTAATAAAAGCATTTTCAAATTGCTAATTTACTAAGCAGTGTCACCGGAATGCTGAATTACTTTACTTTTATTATGATGATCAAGAGAGATAAATGCAGGCCTAGCCACAAAACCAAAGCAAAGAGAAGAGAGGCAGGAGTCATTCTTTGCATAATTACTGGCATTTGTCATCCTTCCCTTGAAAAGGGGATCATCAGTTTTTCTAAGGACTGTTTTCTTTGCTTCAGAGTCTTTTCTTCAGAACTGTTTATCATCCACATTGTCCTCATTTACCCAGCAACACACACTGTACTAACGTACTTTCCATTAGTGAATTTAATGAATTTAATTTTGGTTCAAAATGTTAATTAACGTGTGCATTTCATTCTTATAAGGATGAAACTTAAAAAACTCTTGGTTCTCAAGTGTTAGGTGAAATCACTAAAAGCAGAGTTGAAAAACAGGGTTAATCAATGTGAAATGTAGTATCATGAGCGTGGGATGGATATTGATAATGAATTATAATTAATTTTCCATCTCCTTTAAGAAAACAAAGGCTCAAAATTCACGGCTTCCATAACTTTGCCTATATTTAGGAGAAATTTTGGAAGAAAAACGTGTAAGAAGAAACAGAAAGGAAGTTTGCCTCAAAGAGAGAAACACTTAAAGAAAAAGCTACCAGACCAGATATTCCATCATCAGAAAATGAATGAGAATTTTATTATTTCTTGGCTTAAAAAAAAAAAAAAAATCTGTCCTTTGCCAGATCTAAAAATGCTGCCAACCTGGAAGAAAAAGAATCCATTTTTTTCTAAACAACCCCATTTAGTAATTTCCATGAAATTGACATTTTAGAACTATGACAAAAAGCCAAATTAAAACTCAGGGGTTCCTAATCCCTAAATTCTGAGTCCGTTTTAGGAACTACCTAAAATACACTTTAAAATTAACCAATTAATGTAATTACGGTGGGTTTAAATAACACATACACACTGGATTCGTTTCTGTAAAACACAGCTGTTCTGTTATTTATATTTTGCTAATTTTTAAATTAGAAATTATATTGTACATATATGTAAAGTAACTTTTTAAAAAGAGTTAATCTGTTGTCTTCTGCCATCATTACATTAAAAAAAAAAAAACCCAACCACCCTACAACCAATTAACTTGGAAATCTTATATTCAAGCTTCTGAATATTACTGCGGTTGTAGCAAGGAAAGCAGCACATCCAGGTAGTTAATGTAACAGAAACAGGGGCACAGGCAGCAACTTGCAGCCCCTGGCAATTCACATGGTAATTTCTTCGCCTCCACTCTCAGGCTCACTCCACCTTGCTTCACCAACCCCCTCCCCCTAAGACACAAGGCACTCTCTAGGCCATGGAAGGTGCCACGCGGGGAGACGCCGGAAGAGCGGGGGCAGAGTGCACGGTGCCCACACCCTTAGCCGCGGGCGGCTGCCGCGGGCCCCAGGAGTGGGGAACCAGTTGGGAGAGCGGGGTTGGGGGCGGACCCCAGGGCCGCACCCCTGGTGCCCCCCATCTCCTTTCTACCGCCACAGACCCAAGAACCTGAAATCTGCGGCACGAAGCGCGGCGCCCGCAGCCCCCGGCTGGGCCCCGGCGGGGATGGGCGGGTAGGGGGCGGAGCGCAGCGCAGCGCGGGGCGGCGGGAAAGGGGCGGAGAGGATAGCTTGGGCTCTGGCGGGCCGCGGGACTGGCAGAACCTGCGGGCTAGGTGGGTGGCTCGCTAGCCGGGACGAAGGGAAATGAGGACCGCCGCTCCGGGGCGCGAGTAGGCGCGTGGAGTCCAGGGGCTCAGCCGCCGCGCCTCCTCCTCCTGCAGCTGGAGACTGCAACAGCGGCGGGCGCACCGGCAGCAGCGACGACCCTGCGCGCAGGTGGGCACCCCAGAGCGCGGCGCTCTGCCCGCTCCCCCGGCCACCGCGGGCCGGATGCCCGCTCTTCCAGGCCACTGCGCTTGGGGGCAAGGGCTGGGTAGGTCCAGGGGCAGAAGGAAGGTGCACGGCCCCGTGGTGTGCGCGCTTATGCGCGCACGCTGTGGTAGGTGGGGAAGAGGTGCAGAAAAGCTGCCTCCCTTAGGGTTCACTACCTCGTTTCCACTGTCCCCACCCCACCCCTTCTGAGGAGCTGAGCACCGGTGGGGCTTTGGAGAACTGCGATCTCCTACCCGCCCCGCAGTATCGGTGGTGTGTGCAGGTTGCCCTTCTCTTCACAGTCCACACCCAGCAACCATCAGGACGCCCCCTGCTCCCGGCCCGAAGACTGTAGGGACCATGGGAGGAGAGAGTGGTGGCTGGACCGGTCGGGGCGTGTGCGCGGAAGGCTGGAGTTGCTTGAGTATTGTCTGCCGGAGCCGGCGCTTGCGTCAGGGTGCTCCCTCGCGCTTTCGGGGGGTAGAGAATGGGTTTGCTGAACTTATTCTGAGGGCTGATTCTGCACATGCCCTTGGCGCCTTGTGCACGTGTGGACGAGGGTTTAATGGAGGCACGTGGGAGCAGTATCGATCTCTGGCGGGTCCCCAAAGACCCTCTTGGGCTAGTCCAGCGCGTGTTCCGGGTTGAGAGGGAAAGGAGAGTGTTCCGTGTGAATGTCCGTCCTAGGGAGGAGGAGGAGAGTGTCTCAAGGAGACTTGATTTTCTTGTATTTGCTGCAATTCCATAAACCAAATCATGCTTTCGAGGCGTTAAAGTAAATTACGGGTAAGTGGGGCGGATCTCTGCCGGGGATAAAGAAGCTCCCGGGTTTGCGGGGTAGCGGGCCTGGCTGGCGTGCACGCTGGGTGGCTTTTGGCGCTGTCTCGCCTAGGTAGTGGGGGTGGAGGTGGTGGTGCTTGTGTCTTTGGCTTAAGGTGCTGGAGCGAGGTTTACTTGTCCTAGGCAGACTGTGGGACTTGGAGGAGGTAAAAAAGCTTCGCGGCGCGGTTATTCGCAATTAACTCCAGAATCTCAGTGTGTGTCTGTCGGTCGGTCTCTCTCTCTCTGTCTCTCTCTCTGTTTCTCTCTCTGTCTCTGTCTCTCTGTCTCTGCTTCTGTCTCTCTCTCTCTGTCTCTCTCTCACACACACACACACGCGCGCGCGCACGTCTCATGGCTGCTTGGACTTGCTGATAGTTGTTCATGAATTTTTATTCCTGTTTGTTCATTTCCTGACTTTTTTTTTTTTTTGGAAAAAGGACTTACCTGTATTAAAATCCGTGGGGTTTCAGAAAGACCCTTCCGCAGTCATTCATATTCAAATCAAGGATAGGGCATTTTGATGAAAATACTCCACCAAACTGCTGTTTGGATTGGACAAAACTGTAGTTCAGGTTAGAATTACTGTTATTTTAAATAGATATCTTACAACCTTGTGGTAAAGTAATCTTAGCCTGAATCGCCCCTGATCTTTCTTTGTGTCAATTTACAGAATTCTGAAATACCAGATGAACAAAGCGGTGAAGTTTTCTTCTAATTTTAAACGACAGGTCTTGAAATTACTGTTAAGTTGAGTTCTGCGACTCCATCTCTTTAATGATCGGCCGAGAGTGGTGTATAGTTGATGATCTGAGACTTACGTATGTTTCAATTTCTAATCAAATAATTTATCATACCATTGGGGAGAAGGAGCCTTAGGAATTTTCCACACAGAGGAGAAAGAACATTTTTGTCTTTTGGAGCAAATATTTTGCTACTTTTTCCCCAGATGTCCCCGTTAGATGTCTAGAAAAGATGCATTGTTGACGAATAATACATGATTTATTTCTCTTTTATGTCTACAGGTGGCAGTGTAGAAGCCAAACCGGGAGCTTCTAGAAGTGGTTTCTGAAAGAGTAAAATGTACATGAGTAAGCAAGCACAGGAATCTGAAAAACCACAGGTATGTAGGACAATTAATCCACCTATCCAGCTTTATAATGATTGCATTCAAGTAGTACTAACCCATTTGCTCTTATGTTCAATATTTTGACACTTACATAAACTTCTATGAAGTGAAATGTATTTTGAGGTAACCTCCGAGGAGAAACCGGGTCTCATCTATTTCTGACAATGTATTTAAATAAAAATTCTGCATGTCATTATATTATATGACTTTTTACTGTTCTAAAAGAGTTGTTTTTCCATTGTGACCATGTGGCTTTGCATTTAACCAGTTGTTTGATATTTGCTTTTCAAAACACTTTTCCTGAAACTGTATAAAACTGCCAGTTGTTCTGAATAATTTCATTTGAGATAATGTTAACAAAGTCACCTGCATGAACCAATAGCAGTATCAACTTAAAAAATTTTTTTATGAGACAGGGTTTGGCCTTGTCACCCAGGTGGGGGGCAGTGGCAGGATCTCAGCTCACTACGACCTCCATCTCCTGGGCTCAAGTGATCCTCCCACCTCAGCCTCCTGAGTAGCTGGGACTACAGGTGTGCACTAGCACGCCGGGGTTGTTTTTGTATTTTTTGTAGAGACAGGGTTTTGCCATATTGTCCAGGCTGGTTTTTAACTCCTGGGCTCAAGTGATCTGCCTGCCTTGGCCTCCCACTGTATTAGGACTACAGGTGTGAGCCACTGCACCCAGCCAAGTATCAGCTTTTAATAAAATTGCGTCTCACTGTTGAATTGACGTAACACCGATCAGAACACAGATGCATTAGGAGGCTTCTTTTAAACCAAACCCTTCTGTTATTAACCTTCTGATGATTTTTCTCCTACTACCTTGCTGTTTTTACAGGCCCACTAATTTGCCTGCTTGACTAAAATAAGGACGAGTTGTGTGCTGAGGAGAGACATGTTTGTAATGTTATTCATTGTGACACAGTTCAAAAGAATTTGCCTTTGATTCTCATTAAAATGTAAAGTTTTGCATATTAAGGTCCTTTTTCAACAACTGAGCAACTCTTTATAATGAAGGGCAGAAGATGCCAAAGGGAAGAAAATGTTTACCTTTGTGGGCTTTTACTTTCTTTCGTGGGAATGGTAGGTCATAGCTATTGGTAGTTTTTTTTTTTTTTTTTTTTTTTTTTTTTTTTTTTTGAGAAGGAGTCTCGCTCCGTCGCCCAGGCTGGAGTGCAGTGGCACGATCTCGGCTCACTGCAACCTTCGCCTCCCGGGTTCAAGCGATTCCCCTGCCTCAGCCTCCTGAGTGGCTGGGATTACAGGCACCCGCCACTACACCTGGCTAATTTTTGTATTTTTAGTAGAGATGGGGTTTCACTGTGTCGGTGAGGCTGGTCTCCAACTCCTGACCTCAGGTGATCCTCCCGCCTCAGTCTCCCAAAGTGCTGGGATTACAGGCGTGAGCCACCACCTGCCACCGCTGTTGGTACTTTCACATGGATGCTCAAGTTATTGTGTTGGCTGTGTTAAGGGTCAGGCATCAAAATGGCTGCTCAAGAGAATGAAGCTTTCTTTTTGTGGGGATGCAAGGGGTGGGATGGGATGCACAATTATCACAATGCTGGAATGTGGTGTTACCTCGACATTCTGCCTTTACAGCTGAGGAGGGATTTGTTTCGCCCCTGCTAATGAAGGTGTTAAATAAACTTGGATGCTGTTATTGAAGCTTAAAAAATAATTGAAACTGGGTGCCGTGGCTCAAGCCTGGAATCCCAGCACTTTGGGAGACTGAGATGGGAGGACTGCTTGAGCTCAGAAGTTCAAGACCAGCCTAGACAACATGGCAACACCCTGTCTCTAAAAAAATTACAAAAAGTAGCCAGGCGTGGTAATGTGCACCTGTAGCTATGTGTACCTTTAGTCCCACCCAGTCGGGAGGCTGAGGTGGGAGCATCCCTTGAAGCTGGGAGGTCAAGGCTGTGGTGAGCCACGATCATGCCACTGCACTCCAGCCTGGGTGTGACAGTGAGATCCCTTCTTAAGAAAAAAAAAAAAAAAAGAAAGAAAAGAAAAAAAGAAATTGAACACTTACCAGAAGAAAGCAAACAGGGAGCTCAGACTCAGAAAGTGTAGATTACACTAAATACTGAAGGGTTCTCACTTTGAAGACTCCATGGATAAGGAGAGGCTTCAGGAAAGCTCTCGAACATTTAGGAACATGTAAGTTTGCACTGCCTGAGACTTAGATTCATTATCTGACTAAGGAAATTGGGATGTAACTAATTATCCCTCAACATATCTAACAGGAATGGAGTCTCCTCAGTCAAAAAGGAAAACAGCAAGGTTGATATTTTATTTCTTTTTTTGGAATTACAGTATATTTGTTGTAGAGCCATTAGGTGCTTTAGAGATATTTGACTTTGGATGTATAACGTACATAATAAAGTGTATAAAAGGTACTGGTCTAAAATGTACTGCTCAATGAGAATCACTTGAACCCAGGAGGTGGAGGTTGCAGTGAGCCGAGATTGTGCCACTGCACTCCCACCTGGGTGATAGAATGAGACCCTGTCTCCAAAAAGAAAAATAAATAAATAAATAAATAAATCAATAAAGTGTACTACTCAGTGAAACTTTGCATGCGTGTATACCATGTGACCATCACCTGAGTCAAGACGTAGATTTCCAGCACTCCGGAAGATTTCGTCTTGTCCCTTCTGTTCAGAGTTCATCTTACCTCCAACAAGAAGGTAACCACATTGTGATTTTTAAAAAACTCCATCCACTAGTTTTGTCTTGTAAGTTCCATATAAATAGTATCACATAGTGGAAACTCTTGTGTGTGTCTTTCATTCACACATATAGACAGGTACTAGAATGTCATAGACATAACATGAAGTCTATGAGATTCATCCACAAGGTTGTGCATATCAGTAGTTCTAATCTCTCGCTGAGAATCATTCCATTGTATGCATATACCACCGATTGTTTCTCCATTTTCCTGTTAACTCTTTGGATTGTTTTCAATTTGGGGCTAATACAAATAAAGCAGCCATGAACACTCTTGCTTATGTCTTTTGGTGCACGTGCCCAATCATTTCTCTGAACATAAACTTAGGAGTGGAATTGTAAGGTCATAGGGTAGGCATATATTTAGCTTTCGTAGATATTGCCAAACAGTTTCCCAAAGGGATTGTACCAACTTAAATGTCCCCAGTAGTGTATGAGTGTTCCAGTTAGTGGCTCTACATTTTAATGAACACTTGGTTTTATCTGTCTTTTAAATTTTAGCTACTTTGCTGGGTGTACAGTGGTATCTTTGTGGGTTTTCTTTTCTTTTTTATTTTTTGAGATGGAGTTTTGCTTTTGTTGCCCAGGCTGGAGTGCATTGGTGTGATCTTGGCTCACTGCAACCTCCGCCTCCCGGGTTCAAGTGATTCTCCTGCCTCAGCCTTCCGAGTAGCTGGGATTACAGGCATGCGCCACCATGCCTGGCTAATTTTGTATTTTTAGCAGAGATGGGGTTTCTCCATGTTGGTCAGGCTGGTTTTTAAAAACGTATTTTATTGTAATTGTGGGAAATTATGTGTATTTAGAATTTACCATCTTAACCTTTTTTTTTTTTTTTTTTTTTTTTTTTTTTTTTTTTTTTTTTGAGACAGTGCTGGAGTGCAGTGGTGCGATCTCGGCTCACTGCAGCCTCTGCCTCCTGGGTTCAAGCAGTTCTCCTGCCTTAGCCTCCCGAGTAGCTGGAACTACAGGCGGGCACCACCATGCCTGGCTAATTTTTTGTATTTTTACAAATAATTAGGGTCTCACCATGTTGACCAGGCTGGTGCTGAACTCTGACCTCAGGTGATTCACCTGCCTCAGCCCACCAAAGTGCTGGGATCACAGGTGTGAGCCACTGCATCCGGCCAACCATTTTTGAGTGTACAGTTAGTAGCATTAAGTACATTCAACTTGTTGTTGTCTAACCCTTACCACCACTCATCTCCAGGACTCTTCATTTTGCAAAACTGAAACCGTACCCATTAAACAGTAATTACCCAATTCCCACTTCCTTAGCCACTGGCAACCACCATTCTACCTTCTGTGTCCATGGATTTGACTGTATACTTCATGTAAGCCAGATCATGCAGTGTTTGCCTTTTGTGACTGTCTTATTTAAACTTACATAATGTCCTCAAGGTTTAACCATGTTGTAGCATGCATTAGAATTTCAGTTTCAAGGATAAATAATATTCTATTGTATGTATATGCCACATTTTGTTAATCCATTCATCTGTCAATGGATACTTGGGTTTTCACCTTTTGGCTATTTGTGAATAATGCTGCTCTGAACCATGAATGTACAGATAACCTCTTCAAGTCCTTGCTTTCAGTTCTTTTGGGCATATACCCAGAAGTGGAATTGCTGGATCATATGGTAATTCTATTTTTATTTTTATTTAAAAAGTTTTTAAAGATAGGGTTGGCTGGGCACGTGGCTCACACCTGTAATCCCAGCACTTTGGGAGGTTGAGGAGGGCAGATCACCTGAGGTCAGGAGTTCGAGACCAGCCTGACCAACACGGTGCAACCCCATCTCTACTAAAAATAGAACAATTAGTCAGGCGTGGTGGTGGGCGCCTGTAATCCCAGCTACTCGAGTGGCTGAGGCAGGAGAATCACTTGAACCTGGGAGGCGGAGGTTGCAGTGAGCCGAGATCCTGCCACTGCACTCCAGCCTGGGTGATAGAGCCAGACTCTATCTCAAACAAATAAATAAATAAATAAAGATAGAGTTCCACTCTGTTGCCCCGGCTGGAGTGTAGCGGTATGATCATAGCTCACTTTAGCCTCAAACTCCTGGCCTCAAGTGATCCTCCTTCCTCAGCCTCCCAAGTAGCTGGGACTACAAGCATGTGAAACTATGCCTAGCCAATTAAAATTTTTTTTGTTTCTTGCTGTATTGCCCAGCCTGATCTCAAATGCCTAGCCTTAAGTGATTCTTCTGCCTCAGTCTTCTGAGTAGCTGGGAATAAGACACAAGCCATTTTACATTCCCATCAGCAGTGTACAAGGGTTTCAGTTTCTCCACATCCTCGCCAGCACTTTTTATTTTCTGTTTCTTGATAGTAGCCATCCTGATGGATGTGAGGTGGTCCTTGTGGTTTTAATTTATATTTCCTGGTGAGTAATGATGTTGAGTACTATTTCATATACTTAATGACATTGGGATATATCCTTTTGTGAAGTGCCTTTTCAAATCTTTTGCCCATTTTTGAGTTGGGTTGTTTTTTGGTTGGTTGTTTTTTTGTTGTAAAAGTTCTTTGATATCCTGCATATGAGTCTTTTGTCAGATATCTATGTTATAAATATTTTCTCCCAGTCTGGTTTGCCTTTTCACTGTCTTAATGGAATCTTTTGATAACTTGGAAGTCTAGTGATCAGTTTTTGCCTTTTAAAATGGCTATTTTTGTGTGTGTGTTCTGTTTATGAAATTTTCGCCTACTTTGGGGTTATTTTTTAAAAACCTCCTTTTTAGTAACTGAAAACATATGGAGACAATCTGTTTGGAAGATACAGTAAATTAACTATAAGCGTATTTCAAATATGTGCCCTGAGTGTGGGAGTTGGTGATATACACCTTTTCTGCAGCAGGTGGCAGAAAAGGGATTTGAAGCAAGTGTGTTTATATGGACATAGATGCCGTTACTCAAGTGGCCTCCACTCAGGGCCCCTCTAGATTGGGAGGAACCATAGGGAAGAGCTCAGTGATAACTCTTCTCTAGGAAAGAATGTAGCAAAACATATGGGTATTTATACTTTCTCAATTTGTAATCAATGCTTGCCAGATGATTCTTCCCCTCCCCTCTTCCATCCCCAAGGACAGTCGCTGCTGTTCAGTGCCACAGCTTTCCTTAGCCCCTCAAGATCCTGCCATTCATTAGCTTTTTCCCTTCATCTTTTTCTTGAAAGGTCTGCATTTTCTGTCACTTGGATGTCTTGAAATGTCCCCCTCTCACTGCCCCATGTTCTTCAGACCCTTCAGACCCCTCAACCCCCACCTCTTTATCTCCTGTTCCCACTACTATCCCTCAGCTCAGGCTGCAGATATGTATTTGTTAATCGCCTCCCAGACATCTCCCTCTGGATGTCCCACAGGTGCCTTTCATATGAAACATGTGTTGTTCCTCTCCAGTCTGCTTTTCTGCTTTCCCACCCTAATTAATATATTTACCATTCCTCTAGGATTCTGAAGTAGAAGTCTTGGCACTGTACCCGATTCTCCTGCACGACCTTTATCACCCTCACAGCTCATACTCAGTTGGTCATCAAAGCTGCTGAGTCTTTCTCCTTTTTCTGAAACATCTTTCATAGACATCCCCTCTTCCCCATATTCACTACCTCGTGGTTCTGGTTCTTTAATCCCCCTTTAGGATTGTAGTAATAGCCTCCCATCTGATCTCCCTGATTCTACTCCTGCCTGTAATCCATCTTCCACTTGTCATCAGCTTTCTTTTCCTAAAACACAGATTTAATCATGCCGTTTCTTACTTAAAAAACGATTTGTAGCTCTCCACTGCCTACAAGAGGCATTCAAATCCCTAAGCATGATTTACAATGTGAGACCCTTCATTATTTGCCTTCAATCTGTTTTCTCTGCTCTATCATCTGCCATTTCCTCCCCACACTCCATCTGTCCTAAACTATTTTCCATTCCTAGAACATTCCTTGAGTTCTTTCCTGCATCTATGCTTTTGCACATGCTGTTTCTTCTATTTCTGATGTTCATGCCTGTCTACCTGGCAAGTTACTAGTGTTCCTTTAAAAGCCAGCTGAAAAGTGGCCTCTTTGAGCCTTCCTTTTCTTTAAGTAGATCTTGTTATTCATCTCTCATTTAGTGTGGTTGGAGGAAGTGATTCATAATTGCAGGCAGTAATGCATATTAATCATTGTACCCCCAGCAACTACTGGGGCACTACTTGAAAACGAAAGGTATTTAATAAATGTTCATGGAATGAATGAACTCATGAAGAACCCATCTGTACTCAGATTTTGTTGCTTAACAGCTCATCACAATACCAGTTTACTTAGTGGTTTTAAACAACTACCATTTCTTTAGTTCTTGATTCTGTGGGTTGGCAATTTGGGCAGGACTCAGCTGGATGGTTCTTTCAATTTGGGCAGGTCTTCTGACCTTGGCCACCTTCACTTGTGTCTGTGATCTGCTGTGTGGGTTGGAGGCTATCTCTTCTAGGATGGCCTCTGCTCGACAATGTGGTCTTTAATCTGTAACCAGGCTAGCCTGGGCTTGTTCACACTATGGCTGGCAGGGTTCTAATTGAGAGTGCAGAGGCAACCAAGGCCTCTTGAGGCCTAGACTTGCAACTGGCACAAGATTATTTCCTCTGAATTTTGTTAGCCAAGGCAAGTCACAAAGGCCAGCCCTGAATCAGGAGGTGAGGAACTAGGTCCTATCTCTTGATGGAAGGAGCTATTTATACAATCACATTTCAAGGAACATGGATAGAGAGGAGAGAATAATTGAAGCCATTTTTGCAAGCAATCTACTGCACTTATTTGGGAGCAGGAATGGAGATTAGAGCAGGCTGGGCCAAGAAGGTTTATTCCACTTAGATCAGCAGCAGGGGGCGCAGTTCTGACCCTCACTCATAGGTTTAATTGCACCTAACATGAACCCAAGATGGCTCTCTGGTTCCTAGCATCCTCCTTTGGCCCTCCTCTCAAATCCTCAGCCCCTCTCCCCACTTTTTTTTTTTTTTTTTTAATCTGAAGCATATCTAAGACAGCCCCAGTTTCCTTTTGGCATTGGTAATTTGGGCTGGCCTAGTGGAAGTACCGTTGGTGGTGCTATGGGATGAGAAGGAACTCTTCAGTATTGGATAAGGGAACACCACCTCTCCTCTTCATCCTGGAAGCTGCTGTGTATAGCCTTGGAAACTGGGGGCTTTCTCACTGTGGAGCACCCTCAAGTATTTGCCATTGATTTGTCTCTATCCTCTGATGTAAAAGGCATTTTCTGGGAGAGGAGAGTGTCAGGAAACAAAAAGAGATCTGATCGATTGGGACTGTTCATCTATGTTCTTCCTCACCATGTATGAAAATTTAAGATATTCTCCTACTGAGAAACAGTAGTCATTTACCCAATTGTAATGTCTGTGTGCTTTCCCAGCTGTTACAAACTCTTTGGAGTGGAAACATGAATTTAAATGTCTCTGATACACCACCCATTAGAGGAACCTTTTTTGAGGAATAGACTACATTAGGAAAAAGTATAGTTACAGTATACAATACAGAAACTCAATTGAAATATGCTAAAACATGTATGAAGAGATCCTAGTTTTCGAGAGGTAGTATAATAACCATGAATAAGTTCTATCTTTCCCAGAACTTGGCTTCAGTGTACATCTGATTGTTTTAGTAGAGTTGTTAGAAGTAGTTTAAAAAAAAAAAAAGCGGATGTAAATTTCACCCCATTCATGCCCATTTCTACTAATCCTAGAGATAGAGCAGTACTGTGAAGTGACCAAAAGGCATAAAAGAATAGGAGGCACTTACAGGGTCTTAAGACCCCTCATGACCGCTCAGTGAACTCTCATTGCCTCTTGCCAGTCCTAGATTGGCTGCTGACACAGTTGGAGGCATGAAAAATCCACAACCTGAGTAATCCTCTGCTGAAATAACAGCTGTGCCATTTGCGGGTGAAAATAGAATTTTTTTCCTGCCCCTCTGGAATTTTAATTTATGTTAAAAATTATCTTTTCCAAATTTTTTCTTATGGCATGCTCATGCTTTTCATTTATTCAACAGAAGATTGAGTTTTTTATCTCACCATACCTTGTGTGTAGATCATTTCCTTATTGGATTCTGTGTAGTGTTTGTTGTTTACTTAATGACAACATAAACTCAGTTAGTCATAGTTAAATATTTTTAGAAGACCACAACAATTTGAGTTAGGAAATCAATGTTTTTATCTATTAAAAATGTATCAAATCAAGGTATTTTAACAGACTAAAATAAGATACTAATTTTTGTTTATCCAAAAGAGTTAGCTTGGGCTGGGCGCAATGGCTCAAGCCTATAATTCCAGCACTTTGGGAGGCCGAGGCGGGCGGATCATGAGGTCAGGAGTTCAAGACCAGCCTGGCCAACATGGTGAAACCCGGTCTCTACTAAAAATACAAAAATTATCCGGGCATAGTGGTGGGTGCCTGTAGTCCCAGCTACTCAGGAGGCTGAGGCAGGAGAATTGCTTGAACCTGGGAGGTGGAGGTTGCTGAGATCGTGCCACTGCACTCTAACCTGAGTGACAGAGCAAGATTCCGTCTCGGGGTAAAAAAAGGAAAAAGAAAAAAAAAATAGTTTGATGTCATAAGCAACCACAAAACATTTTATACACTATATTACCAACATGATGCATAATGTGAATTCTAAGTTACATTTACTGATGTATAAATACATGTTCTAGGCCAGGCGCGGTGGCTCACGCCTATAATCCCAGCACTTTGGGAGGCTGAGACGGGTGGATCACGAGGTCAGGAGATCGAGACCATCCTGGCTAACATGGTGAAACCCCATCTCTACTAAAAAAATACAAAAAATTAGCCGGGCCTGGTGGCGGGTGCCTGTAGTTCCAGCTACTTGGGAGGCTGAGGCAGGAGAATGGCGTGAACCTGGGAGGCGGAGCTTGCAGTGAGCCGAGATCCCGCCACTACACTCCAGCCTGGGCGACAGAGCGAGACTCCATCTCAAACAAAACAAAACAAAACAAAACAAAACAAAACAAAACATGGTCTATATGTACTATACTATGTCTCTGTTGCTGTTGGGGGTGGGTTGTGGGAAAGAGAGGGAGAGAGAAAGACAGAGAGAGAGAGAGAGAGAGAGAGAGAGAGAGAAAGCGAACAAACCCAGACATCCTCCTGTGAAAGGTTAAAATACTGGCAAAAGCTATTTGAAAAGCATAAGTAAATGTAGAGCTGATGTTTGTTAAAACAGCCATGTAGGACAGTGATTAAGTTCAATGAGGGAAGGGATTATTAGCTAACAAGTATATTTATATTGAAGGAAGGCTGCGACAGAGAAACAACTAACAAATTCAAGGTGGTAGTTTTACGAGCCTTAGGTGCCATACTGAGTGATGTTAATGGACCTACTGTTGGCTTTTATTTTTTTATTTTGTATATTTTTATTTTTTATTTTTTTGAGACAGGGTCTCACTCTGTCACCCAGGCTGGAGTGCAGTGGCGGGATCTTGGCTCACTGCAACCTCTGCCTCCCAGGTTCAAGCGATTTCCTGCCTTAGCCTCCCGAGTAGCTGGGACTACAGGCGTGTGCCACCACGCCCAGCTAATTTTTTTTGTGTTTTTCTTTTTAGTAGAGATGGGGTTTCACCATGTTGTCCAGGCTGGTCTCAAACTCCTGACCTCAGGTGATCCACCCACCTCGGTCTCCCAAAGTGTTGGGATTACAGGTGTCAGTCACTGCGCCTGGCCTATATTTTTTATATTTTTGAGATGGAGTCTCGCTCTGTCACCTGGGCTGGAGTGCGGCGGTACCATTTCAGCTCACTGCAACCTCCGCCTCCTGGGTTCAAGTGATTCTTCTCTCTGCCACCACACCTGGCTAATTTTTGTATTTTTAGTAGAGATGGGGTTTTACCATGTTGACCAGGCTGGTCTTGAGCTCCTGACCTCAAATGATATGCTCACCTCGGCCTCCCAAAGTGCTGGGAATACAGGTGTGAGCCACTGCGCCCAGCCTGTTGGCTTTTAAAAGAGATTTTAGAATGCACACATTTAAGATGGACTAGATGGTAATCAATTACTCTCCAATCATTTGAATACTAATCCTTACATTGGAAAATATTTAGGATGAATTATATGTTTTATAAAAATATTCTGTTTTTGTTCCTGATTAATGATGTAATCAAAAATTTTCTTCCTGTCATGGCATTGTCAGTATGTTGGATTTCTGGATGTGGGCTTGGGCACAGAAGCATCTATGGTTGCAGAAGCATCTTTGCTTATCCACTAGCCCAGCTGTGCAGGTAGGTATTTGACCAGGAAAATATAATGGGGAAAGACAATAGAGTCTTAATGAATTTCCTAAAGAGGAAGGGGCATGGCCATCTCAGCCAATCCCAATGCTTCAGATTTGTACACGATTGAAAGAACAGATGATATTTTTCCTTGGAATAGCTGAGGAAAGTAAAATGCCATGCACACTGAGGGAACACCTTGTGCCCTGTTGACAAACCATTCATAGGATCAGCTGTTGTTCTTTCTTTATCTCCAGGGAGGGCAATGTAGGATCTCTTCGTTTAGTCACCTATATATATGATAATGCTATGCATTTTCTTTTCTTTTTTTTGAAATGGAGTCTCGCTTTGTTACCTAGGCTGGAGTGCAGTGGTGTGATCTTGGCTCACCACAACCTTCGCCTCCTGGGTTCAAGCGATTCTCCTGCCTCAGCCTTCCTAGCAGCTGGGACTACAGGTGCCCGCCACCATGCCCGGCTAATTTTTGTATTTTTAATAGAGATGGGGTTTCCCTATATTGGTCAGGCTGGTCTCAAGCTCCTGACCTCGTAATCCACCCACCTTGGCTTCCCAAAGTGCTGAGATTACAGGCGTGAGCCACCGTGCCCGGCCAATACTATGCATTTTCTTATCCATGTTATGAGGAAGACCTCAAGACTCAGACATAATCTGATTGCTGGGGTTTAAGTGACAGTCCCTGCAGGCTTTTAAATGGAAATTTTAGCACATACACATTTCAAATGCTGCAACCTTTCTTGCTTCTTTGACATGTGGTCCTGCTCTGCCTGTGCTGGTCAACATCAGGTATAGTCATAGCGTGTATGTATGTGTGTGTGTGTGTGTGTGTGTGTGTGTGTGTGTGTAGTGAGGTGGGGGCGGGGTGGTTCTTCCCAGTGATTGTAACAGATTTTTCTTACCTATATGGTCAGAGTGAATGAGTACCTAGTGTGCTGTATTTTTTATCACTATTGGTGATTTTCCATCGCTATCAGTGAAAAAATATATATTTATATATTCATGAAAATAACAATATTTCACCAAGAGTTTTGACCCTGAATTAGATGTGGCCTTGGACTGGCATGATGCTGGAATCAGACGGCTGAACTAGAAGTGAGGAGGCTGCTGTTCTGTCCCCAGTTAGCTTCTAAGTAGCTATGATGTCTGGGCACATCCTTTTATTGGTCTGGGCTTCAGGTATTGTCATCTTTAACATGAGAGTTGGACTATTTTTTTTTTTTCTTTTAAGAGATGGAGTCTCACTCTGTCGCCCAGGCTGGAGCGCAGTGGTGCCATCTCGCCCCACTGCAACCTGTGCCCTGCCTGTTTCAAGCGATTCTCCTGTCTCAGCCTCCCGAGTAGCTGGGATTACAGGCGCCTGCCACTGCACCCGGCTAATTTTTTGTATTTTTAGTAGAGACAGGGTTTCACCATCTTGGCGAGGCTGGTCTTGAACTCCTGACCTAGTGATCCACCCACCTCGGCCTCCCAAAGTGCTGGGATTACAGATGTGAGCCACCGCGCCTGGCCGAGAGTTGGACTATTGATCTCTGAAGTCTCATCACATTCTCACACTCAAGTCTTTTTTTTTTTTTTTTTTTCTTGAGACAGAGTCTCACTCCATTGCCCAGGCTGGAGTGCAGTAGCATGATCTCAGCTCACTGCAACCTCTGCCTTCCCGGGTACAAGTGATTCTCCTGCCTCAGCCTCCCGAGTAGCTGGGGACTATGGGCGCTCACCACTATGCCTGGCTAATTTTTGTATTTTTTAGTAGAGATGGGGTTTCACCAATTTGGCTAGGCTGGTCTCGAACTCTTGACCTCAGATGATCTGCCCATTTCAGCCTCTGAAAGGGCTGGGATTGCAGGTGTGAGCCACCGTGCCTGACCTCAAGTTTTAATACTATGGTTGGATCTCCCCCACACAATTTCAGCAAAAACTACATCATAAAACTATAATTGAGATTTTAAAATTTGATTGCATAAAATGTGAAGTTGCATTTTTTTATAATCTGAGTATAGTTTTTAATTTTTAATTTTTATGGGCACATAGGTATATATTTATGGGTTACCTGAGATATTTTCATATAGGTATGCAATGTGTAATAATCACATCAGGGTAAATTAAATGGCAGATTCATCACCTCAAGCATTTATCATTTGTGTTATAGAAAATCCAATTATACTCTTTTAGTTATTTTTAAATGTACAATTAACTTATTTTGGGCTGGGCACAGTGGAACATGCCTGTAATCCCAGTACTTTGGGCGACTTAGGCAAGAGGATCTCTTGAGCCCAGTAGTTTGAGACCAGCCTGAGCAACATAGCAAAACCCTGTCTCCACAGAAAAATAGTAAGAAAAGTGAGCTGGACATGGTGGCTACACGTGTGGTCCCAGCTACTCAGGAGGTTGAGGTGGGAAAATCACTTGAGCCCGGGAGGTCAAGACTGCAGTGAGCCTTGATCTGCGCCAGTGCACTCCAGCCTGGAAGACAGAGCCAAACCCTGTTTCAAAAAAACAAAAACAATAAAACACTAAAAATTAGGTTGGGTGCCGTGGCTCAAGCCTGTAATCCCAGCACCTTGGGAGGCTGAGGCGGGTGGATCACTTGAGGTAAGGAGTTCAAGGTCACCCTGGCCAACATGGTGAAACCCCATCTCTACTAAAAATACAGAAATTAACTGGGCACGGTGGTGGGCACTTGTAATCCCAGCTACTCGGGAGGCTGAGCAGGAAATCTCTTGAACCCCGGAGGTGGAGGTTGCAGTGAGCCGAGATTGCCCCACTGCACTCCACCCTGTGCGACAAAGCGAGACTCCATCTTAAATAAAACAAAACAAAAAAATTATTTTTGACTGTAGTCACCCTGTTGTGCTGTCAAATAGTAGGTCTTATTAATTCTATTTTTTGTACCTATTAATCATCTCCACTTTCCTCCAACCCCCTACTATCCTTCCCAGTCTCTGGTAATCATCCTTCTCTCTATCTCCGTGAGTTCAATTGTTTTAATTTTTAGCTCCCACACATCAGTCAGAAAATACAATGGTTGTCTTTCTGTGCCTGGCTTATTTTACTTAACATGTCCTCCAGTTCCATCCATGTTGTTGCAAATGACAGGATCTCATTCTTTCTCATGGCTAAATAGTACTCCATTGGGTATATGTACCACATTTTCTTTATCTATTCATCTGAGCACTTAAGGTTACTTCCAGATCTTGGCTGTTGTGTGCACAGTGCTGCAATAAACATAGGAGTGCAGATATATCTCTTGGGTGGTGTACTGGAGTTGCATCATTATGTTAATGAAATGAAATTAGTGGCCAGGTGGAAACCAGGAGGTAATCATCCATCACAGTATGGATGCTCGTCAACCTAACCTGATAAAGCCATTGTAAGTTGAAAATATCATTAAGTTGAAAATGCATTCAATACACTTAATCTGTCAAACATCATAGCTTAGCCCAGCCTACCTTAAACGTGTTCAGAACACTTAAATTAGCCCATAATTGGGCAAAATCGTCTTAACCTGAAGTCTGTTTCATAGTAAAGTGTTGAATATCTCATGTAACATATTGAATACTGTACTGAAAGTGAAAAAACAATGCCTATATGAGTACTCCGGTATGATTTCTCTTGAATATGTATCACTTTTACACCATCGTAAAGTAGAAAAATCATAAGTGGAACCATGGACCATCTGCATATTCAAATTTATGTTATTGTGGGGTTTTCTGTTCTTGGTCAAGAGCAGAGTGACTACAACCCTGCTACAGTGTAACATTTTATTATCACGTTAGGGTGAGTCCCCCGTCACTGTTCTCAGTCATAACCTTTCCAAGGAGAGGAGGCTGAGTTGTATTGGACTCAGTTTGCTGCTACTATATGACTTCCTCAGTTTTTGCCAAGTTTTTGTACTAAGCATTTGACATTCACAAGTCCAACTCTGATTTTCTTGTATATGCATCCTGCTTTGGGCTGGTGAGCTTGGTTCTGAAAAGCTTGATGTCTTTTATCAGTACTGGAAAACTCTTAGCCATCATCTCATTTGATTCTGCCATATTCTGTCTTTCCCCTCCTTCTGGTTCTCCAATTACAAGGACATGAGACCCTTTGATATTTCTTAGGATCTGCTTCTTTTTTCCCCCTTTTTCTATTTGGGTTTTAATAATGGATATTTTTCATTAGCCTCTATATTCAGTTTACTAATCTTGTGTTTTGCTGTGTCCAGTCTGCCATTAAACCCATCCAGTGGATTAATTTCGGATAACTGTATTTTTTCTTAATGTCAGATATTTTATTTTTCTAGGATGTCATTTGATTCTTTTAAAGCTAGTTTCTAGTTCTCTGTTGATATTCCTGGTGAATTTCTCTTTTCATCTATTTCCTCTTTTTATTCTTACTTTTAAAATCAATCAATCATGTTATTTTAAAGGTCTTATCTAAATCCAATATCTGGATCATCTGTGAATCTGCATCTACAGTCTTATTTTTCTCTTGAATATTGGTTATAGTTTCTTGCAGTTCTCAGGTCTAATACTTATTTAATTTTATGTTGGGCATAATGCCCAAAAGAACCTTACTAACTCTAGATGATATCTTCCTCCAGAGAAAATTTCCCTCTTTACTTTGTTAGGTAAATGCAGTGAAGGACTGAACACTTTCACTCCATTGAGAATTAAGCTAAGTTAAGGCCAGACTGCAGTTTTACGAAGACTCAATCCAGCTATCCTTGTCTGTGCTTCTCAGGCGTGGCTCTCCTGGACTTTGATCAAAAGCCTGGAAGACCTTTGTTTCCTTAGTCCTGCAAAACTGTGGAAGATTCAGTCCTGCCCCTTGGAGGTCTTGAGTTTAACTTCATGCCCCATCCCGAATTTCAAATTCTTGCAACTGTTTGAGGGTAAAACTGATTATGTATGTGAGGGAACACTCATACTCTACTAAAATGCTGTCTCCAAAGCACTATGAAACTGTAGGAGATTTCACTCTGCCTTCTAGAAACCCTTAGCCTAATATCTCACTCTCCTTCCCCAGAACTGAGTAAATGGGAATAGTTCCCAGCTGTCACATCAGCTTTTGTGTATTCACCATAGAGCTTTGCTGGTTCTCTTTCTCGCAGCAGAAATCCCTTGTCTTCGCAAGTCTCAAGAGCCCAGAGTTCCCAGTTCCCTGGAGGGTAGGAAATCAGATTATCACCTCCGAAGCGCTCCTTTCCTCTGGCATTCTTGTTTTTGAGTCCCTTATAGTCTAATGGAAGCCTCAGTTTTTTCTTCAAGAGACATGTAAGATGGGATCTGTAATTTCATAATATGCAGCATTTGCATGTCCTCATCTATTCTCATGGGGTCTTCTGTTTAAACATTAAACATTTTTCAGCTTCATGATAAAAAGTAATTTTGGTAGTAAGCACCTGCTGACTCATTACAATATTTTCAAAGGAGGAGAATGGGAATACTTAGACAATATGGTTGTCTTCAAAATATTTTCATTGCATTTTTTAAGTTTTTCAAATTTTAATTTATCTAGAAAACACTTTGTAGGTAGAAGATGGTAATGGAGGCAGTCTCAGTTGTTTTAAATCTCCCTCAGATGGATTCCTTATTGGATCCATTTACTTCTCTTGTAGTAAAATGAGGCATGACTGTCATTACAAACCCTCCCATTTGAGAAGAGAATTTGCTCTAGAGAATTCTAGTACCACTAATAGGCAGTGTCCATATGGTTTGCACATGTAAAAACAAGAGAATGAGCTCCTCAAATTATTTAAATCTGAACCATTTCATTGTTAAAGAGCAATTCCGTTAACTTTTGTTTGAAGCTGTGTAAGACTTGGCCAGTGCCGAGAGCCCCAGGGTCAATGGAGGCCCTTAGTTCTAGTGTTGGCTCTGCTTCCACAGGCCATTTGCCAGTGAGGCCTCTGTTCACTCATCCCGAGAATGAGAACATTGAAATACTTGAATCCTAATGCTGTCTCTGCCCTTTGGATTCCAATCAGTCATTTATCACTTGGAAATTAAGGTTATACATGCGTTTCAATAAACTGCATTGCCAGGATCGATTTAAAGGAATGAAAGTATGCAAATTTCTTTTAACTCTTTAAAATTTTCTATTTCCGACCTAATGAGGAAGCAAGGAGCTGTGTGTGAAGAGCACTAAATGGCGTGTAAACAAATAAAAAAGAAACAGTGATTTTTGAATCTGGAGTACCTGAATTCGAGTCATAGGCACTGTCTGCTTTGGTGCCTTGGGCAAATCAGCAACCATAAGCCTCAGTTTCCTCAACTAGAAAGTGGATAGAATAGTACAGTAGCTTTACCTATCACACGTGGGTGTTTGGGGGAGCCAATAAAACATTTCACGTGTGAAGGCTCTTTATAAATAGTAAAGGGCTATGAAAACATCGATTATCATTAGGACTAATGATGCAGCCCTTGTCAGCAGTAACCATCTGTTGTGGCTGTCGCTCTCAAAAGCAAGATGTGAAAATGACCCAAAGGCATTTCAATTACGTTCACCTTGAGTTTTGTTCCCATGTCACTTTTTTTGTTTGTTTTTGGTAGGTAAGCTGACACTATGGTTAGGGTTTGAGCTCTGTCCTTGGAGCCATTGAAATGTAGAGCTGGAAGGGACACTAGAATCACCAAATTCCCCTCTTTTAAGATGTAGCTTATGAAGTTGAATTGACTTACCTAAGTTAACAGAGCTGCTTCAAGGTAAAACCACAAAGAATTTTGCTTAAACTCTGATTTGTATAATTAGGACTATAATTTTGATCAAGGACCAAAATAATGAAGGAGATTTCTTTTGCTTTCAAACTTTGGGATTCTCTATTTTCCTTCTCCCTAGCCCCAGTGATATCTTTCACTTCTCTCCTATTTCACAGCCCTCTCCTTCCATTTGGATGGTATAGTACCTGTACCCACTTCAGAGAAGAGGGTCCTCTATCTCTCACCCAAAACCAATCCCCTACCTGTGCTCTTGATTCCCACCCATTTTTGCCTCCTCCGGGACCTAATCTAGCAGTCATTCTGTCTATGACCTATTTTGTCTTGCTCTCCCTTTCTGTTGGTTCTTCTTGGTCTACAGATGTGTCCAAACTTGTAAGACTGTTTACTTCATCCTACATACTGCTTCTTTTCAATACTTGACTATTGAAAAGGAAACTGGTAAGAAGAGTCACAGCTTTTTCAAGTTCGATTAATTCCTTATATGGTAATGTACAAGTACAGGGACTGGTGCTTTGTAGTAGCTCAGGAAAGTTCTTTCCCCCCCTCCTGACTCTCCCCTTCCTCTCTGTCATCCCCTGCCTTCTTGTCCTCCACTTCCCTCTTGTTCCTCTTCTTATTTCTTTCTGTTCCCTGCCTTCTCTTGTCCCCTTAACTCCCCAGTTTGTTGCAATTTGTTTCCTGGCCTCCCTTGGGGACACTGATCTGGCTTTTGCTCATCAATGACCTAACAATGGACTCCAGTGGCTGTTTCTCAATGACACCTGTCTGTTTTTAACTTGCTGCCAGTTTCTTGGTACTTTTTCTTCTTCTTTTAGCCTACATGATCCTTTCTTCTCAGGATCTAGGCTGGATTCTTCCTCCCCTTCTAGTTTTCTGAGTGATGCTCTTCTCTAGTAGAATTCAGCATCAACCTGTAGTCAACTCCCTACTCAGCTGCCATCGGTGCTCACCAGCATGGTGGGCTGCTTCCTCACACCCTTGACACCATGTTGAATCTTAAGGCTTCAGCCCCTTGCTTCTCTTTTCTTTCATAAACATTCAGCCCAAATGCACTCTTCCGAGAAGTCTTCACCAGCAACCTCAGTTACAGCTCCATAGAACTTTTTTTTTATTATTATACTTTAAGTTCTAGGGTACATGTGCACAACGTGCAGGTTTGTTACATATGTATACATGTGCCATGTTGGTGTGCTGCACCCATTAACTCATCATTTACATTAGGTATATCTCCTAATGCTATCCCTCCCCCCTCCCCACAATAGGCCCCGGTGTGTGATGTTCCCCTTCCTGTGTCCAAATGATCTCATTGTTCAATTCCCACCTACGAGTGAGAACATGCGGTATTTGGTTTTCTGTTCTTGCGATAGTTTGCTGAGAATGATGGTTTCCAGCTGCATCCATGTCCCTACAAAGGACACGAACTCATCCTGTTTGATGGCTGCATAGTATTCCATGGTGCATATGTGCCACGTTTTCTTAATCCAGTCTGTCACTGATGGGCATTTGGGTTGATTCCAAGTCTTTGCTATTGTGAATAGTGCCGCAATAAACATACATGTGCATGTGTCTTTATAGCAGCATGACTTATAATTCTTTGGGTATATCCCCAGTAATGGGATGGCCGAGTCAAATGGTATTTCTAGTTCTAGATCCTTGAGGAATCGCCACACTGTTTTCCACAATGGTTGAACTAGTTTACAATCCCACCAACAGTGTAAAAGTGTTCCTATTTCTCTACATCCTCTCCAGCACCTGTTGTTTCTGATTTTTTAATGATTGCCATTCTAACTGGTGTGAGATGGTATCTCATTGTGGTTTTGATTTGCATTTCTCTGATGGCGAGTGATGATGAGCATTTTTTCATGTGTCTGTTGGCTGTATGAATGTCTTCTTTTGAGAAGTGTCTGTTCATATCCTTTGCCCACTTTTTGATGGGGTTGTTTGTTTTTTTCTTGTAAATTTGATTGAGTTCTTTATAGGTTCTGGATATTAGCCCTTTGTCAGATGAGTAGTTTGCAAAAATTTTCTCCCATTCTGTAGGTTGCCTGTTCACTAGAAGAAAACCTAGGTAATACCATACAGGACATAGGCATGGGCAAGGACTTCATGTCTAAAACACCAAAAGCAACAGCAACAAAAGCCAGAATTGACAAATGGGATCTAATTAAACTAAAGAGCTTCTGCACAGCAAAAGAAACTACCATCAGAGTGAACAGCTCCATAGAACTTTAAAGGCCCCTCTAGTAGCCCTGATTTCAGTGCTGGGATTTCACTTCATCCTCTCCATTTTGTTCCTGCCTCTAGCAGGTGAGTGCCTTGTGGCAGAGACTGTGTCTGATTTATTTCTATGGGACTTGACCCTCCGTCAGTGCTGAATAAATGAGAGACAGCAATCATTCATTTAAGTACACTTCTGTAGATAAGTACTCTTCCGCTTTAAGAGACTGAATGTTGATTAGCCGCAGGGAAGAGAAAAGTGTAAGATCAGAAACGACTTCATGGTGTATGTTGTTATGGGAATCTATGGTATTAGCCAGTTTATTAAATATTAAATTATTTTATATGAAGTAGCCCAGTGTGATAGGTAGAATAATGGTTTTATGCTGTGGTTTGGATATGGTTTATCCCCAGCAAAACTTAAGTTGAAGTTTGTTCCCCATTGTTAGAGTTGGGGCCTAATTAATGGGAGGTGTTTGGGTCATAGGGGTGGATCCTTCATGAATGTTGGTGCTGTTTTCACAGTAGGGAGTTGTTGCTCTCCCTAGACTGAATTAGTTCCCACAGAGAGTGGATTAGCTCCTGAGTGAGTGGGTTGTTATAAAGCCAGGGCACCCCTCAGGTTTTCTTTCTTCACAAGTGTCTCTTTCTTTTTTGACCTTCTCTGCCATGTTGTGATGTAGCATGAAAGCCGTTGCCGGAAGCCAGGGCCATGCCCTTGAACTTTTTAGCCTGTGGAGCTGTGAGCTAAGAAAACCTCTTCTTTATAAATTGCCTGGTCTCAGGGTTTTTTTTTTTTTTATAGCAACACAAAATGGAGTAAGACAAAATGGACTAAGACACCCTCCAAAGATGTCTTATGTATCCTAATCCCTGGAACCTGTGAGCATTTTATGGCAAAGGGGAATTAAGATTTGCAAATGGAATTAAGGCTGCTACTCAGCTGACTTTAAAATAGGGAAATTATCCTGGATTATCTGGATGGAGTCAGTGTAATCATGAGGGTCCTCGAAAGTGGTCTCTGCTGTAGGATTGCCTTATTAGCTGAGTCCATGGACTGCTGGGGGGTCTTAAATTGCGTTGAACATTATCTTTGGTTAATGCTTCATTGATGTATTTCTTTTTTTCTTTTTCTTTTCTTTTCTTTTTTTTTTGTTTTTTTTTGAGACAGAGTTTTGCTCTTGTTGGCCAGGCTGGAGTGCAGTGGTGTGATCTAGGCTCACTGCAACCTCAGCCTCCCCGCAAACTCTGCATCTCAGGTTCAAGCGAATCTCATGCTCAAGCATGAGATATTATTAAGCCACCTAGATATTATTAAATCCTTTTGTGGGTGAGGAAACAGGCATGGAGTGGTTAAATTACACTGGGTCATGCTGCTCCTGATGACCCTAGGTTTTATTGCACATAAAGAGCAAAGTTCTAGGCCAGGCACAGCGGTTCATGCCTTTAATCCCAGCACTTTGGGAGGCTGAGGCGGGTGGATCACCTGAGGTCAGGAGTTGGGGACCAACCTGGCCAACATGGCGAAACCCCATCTCTACAAAAAACACAAAATTAGCTGGGCGTGGTGGCGGGCGCCTCTAATCCCAGCTACTCTGGAGGCTGAGGCAGGAGAATGGCGTGAACCTGGGAGGCGGAGCTTGCAGTGAGCCAAGATGGCGCCACTGCACTCCAGCCTGGGCGACAGAGCGAGACTCCATCTCCAAAAAAAAAAAAAAAGTCTTGCCTTCAATTTTGAAAGTCGCAGAGGAATTTGTATATTATTGAAGCAATGTGACACTGTAACACTTAGGAAGAAGACAAAAATGAATCATAATTCTAACAAAATCTTGATTATATTTTGGTATATATTTCCTTTCAGTCTTTTTTTCCCTGGTGCACATGTGTGCTGCAGTTTACCACAGGTGTAATCATAACCATATTATACTTTTTTCATTTTACATTATGTATTTTTCCATGTTAACCTTTATCGTTATTATCTGTTACAGACAATAGACTATTTCTAAGTTCCTCTTGTTAAAAGTAATGCTGAAAGAACAGTTTCTATCTGGGATGTGCCATTGGTGGAGACCAGGAAAACAAGAGGGCCTGATTCAACCATGAAACTCAGTTAAAACTTCTACTTGGAGGTAGTCAGTGTCATATCTGCACACATTTCATTGGTCAAAGTGTGTCATAGGGCCAAACCCAAAGTCAATGAAGTGGGGTTGTACACTTCTCCCCTGTGACAATGAGCAGGGATGCTTCATCCTATTATAGGGAGGGAGGGAAGAATAGTTGGGAATAATAATCCTATCTACTACCTGGAGGTAATGAGATGATAAGAGATAGAACATGAAAATAGAAAGAAGCAAAAATAGCAGGTAGAGACAGGCTGATTTCTGTTGAATCCAGATTCTGACCTTAGGCAGGGACTCTGTCTTTAGTTGCCTCCACTGAAATGGAAGGATTAAAAGAAATGATGTATAGAAAGCATGGTGCACATTGCCTTACAAAATCAATCGGCTGCCAGCAAATGCTAGTTCCCTTTAAAGATGTAATTTTACCATGGTACTAAATGTGCTATTTTGGTCCTGTTGTTTGGATGGAACTTGACTTTTCTTGAGTTTTAACACAAATATACACAATGCTGTGGGTCATTAAAGTAAATATAGGCTGAATTTGTGGATTATTCTTCTTAAGTCCTTTAAAAAGTACATAATTACTGGGGAGATAATTTAAAATTCCTGGCCTCACATCCCAAAGTGGTGGTGTAGGGGAGGGAATCAACTTTTTAACAGGTATCCTTGGTGATTGTTACATATTCTTTGCTATGGAAAAGGCAGTCTAAGGGCCATAAGCATCCAAGATACTCAGGACCTTGTTAGAAATGCAGTATCTTGGGCCCCATCTCAGAGTTACTGAATAAAATTCTACATTTTAACAGCATCCCTAGGACATTAGATGTACATTAAACTTTCAACAGCAATGATGTAGGTAGTCCTTAGGAAACTTTTGGAGAAATGGATGTTTTAAAAGAAAAGAAATGGATGTGTTTTCTTTTTGAATTATTATTTCCCTTTTAATTTGACCATAATGAATAAATCAAGAAGATTTACAGTTTTAAAAACTATTTTCTGGCTGGGTGTGGTGGCTCATGCCTATAATCCTAGCACTTTGGGAGGCCAAGGCAGGTGTGGATCGCTTGAGCTTGGGAATTCGAGACTAGCCTGGGCAACGTGGCTAAAGCCCATCTCTACACAAAATACAAATGTTAGCCAAGCGTGGTGGCACACGCCTGTAGTCACAGCTACTTGGGGGCTGAGGCAGGCATATGGCTTGAACCTGGGAAGTCGAGGCTGCAGTTAGCCAAGATTGCATCACCACACTCCAGCCTAGGCGACAGAGCAAGACTCTGTGTTAAGAAAACAATGAATTTTCTTTTCTTTTTTTTTTTTTTTTTTTTTTGAGACGGAGTCTTGCTATCGCCCAGGCTGGGGTGCAGTGGCGGGATCTCAGCTCACTGCAAGCTCCGCCTCCCAGGTTTGCGCCATTCTCCTGCCTCAGCCTCCCGAGTAGCTGGGACTACAGGCGCCCGCCACCTCGCCCGGCTAGTTTTTTGTATTTTTTAGTAGAGACGGGGTTTCACCGTGTTAGCCAGGATGGTCTGGATCTCCTGACCTCGTGATCCGCCCGTCTCGGCCTCACAAAGTGCTGGGATTACAGGCTTGGGCCACCGCGCCCGGCCTGAATTTTCTTTAGTGTATACAGTATTTAAAAACAGGCATAGTTAGAGCAGTAATAATTTAGAAGTGTGGTTTTTCTTTTTTGAACTTCTAAGAAAACTTTATTTTACCTACATGATTTAATCTTGATTACAAAAACTGTTGGTTCATGACATTTTATTTGGTTTATTTGAATTTGAGAAGTCTTACTTTGATTTTAGGAGATCAAACTCCAACAGTAGTATAAGTAATCTAAGATGCAACATTTAGAGTCTGCTATGAGTTGAATGTCCCCTCCAGGAATGTGACAGTATTGAGAGGTGGGGCCTTTAAGAGGTGATTGAGTCATGGGGGTTCTGCCTTCATGAATAGATTAATCCATTCATGGATTCATGGGTTCGTGGGTTAATGGATCAGTGGCTTAATGGATGAATGAGTTATCAGGAGAATGGGACTTGTGGCTTTATAAGAAGAGGAAGAATGACCTGAGCTAAAATGCCCATCATCACATGATGCCCTATGCTGCCTTGGGACTCTGCTGAGAGTCCCCACCGGAGAGAAGACCCTCACCAGACACAGATTCTTGACGTTGGACTTCTCAGCCTCCATAACTGTAAGAAATAAATTCCTTTTCTTTATAAATTAACCGGTTTCAGATATTCTATTATAAGCAATAGAAAGCAGACTAAGATAGAATCTTTGAAACAAAATGGTAATTCTTGAACTGTTAATAAATACTCTTTTTGCTGCATGTCCCTATTACTTGATATGTAATCATGTTCTTGAGTTTCCTTATGTATAGATTGTGTGTCAGAAGACCTAACTCAGTGGAAGCGTGGTGTGGGCACTGAAAACTCTTTTTTTTTTTTTTTCTTTGAGACAGAGTCTCACTCTATTGCCCAGGCTGTAGTGCAATGGTGTGATCTCAGCTTACTGCACCCTCCGCCTCCCAGGTTCAAGCGATTCTCCTGCCTCAGCCTCCCGAGTAGCTGGAATTATAGGCATGCACCACCATGCCCGGCTAATTTTTGTATTTTTGGTAGAGATGAGGTTTCACCATGTTGGCCAGGCTGGTCTTGAACTCCTGACCTTGTGATCTGCCCGCCTCAGCCTCCCAAAGTGTTGGGATTACAGGCGTGAGCCACCAGGCCTGATCTGAAAATTGTTTCTAAATTCTCAGATGCCTAGTCAACTCAACGTAAGATGTTTGCCTGGGTTTAGGGCAAACTATGGCCTGTGGGGCCGAATCTGTCCCTGTGTTTATAAATAAAATTTCATTGAAACACAGCCACGTCCATTTATTTACCTAGCTGTCTATGGCTACTTTCATGATGTCAATGTCAGAGTGACAGAGATCACTATATGGCCTGCACAGTTTAAAACTTTTACTATCTGGCCCTTATGGAACAACTTTAGCACCCCGCTATCAATAGTAAAGGGTAACTTTTTGTATTTGTGTGAAATTGAGAAAGGTATCTGAAGAATCTTGATTGACTCTGAATCAATCTAACATTTAATAGATTGTTATCTTACAGATTACATCAATCTTCTAGATTGTCTTAGGGCCTTACAGGTTAAACGACTTTTGCCCCTTCAACCAATCCTTTTCAAAGTACTGAAGATAATACTGTCATCAGATGCTGACATTGCTGCACAAATGCAGTATTTCATCAGTGAATTGTGTTTTTATATATCTTGTTGATGCGTGCCACTTCCCTCACACAGACCAGTGTGTATTTTTCACTGGAACCTTCCGACCTTAGGCTCTTCCTTCCCTAGGGTGCCGCCTTGTGGTGGGCTGTGAGCCCTTCATGGGCAAACTGCACAGTTTAGTCATCGAGGACCGTGAATCTGCTATCGAGTGACTCATGGCAAACCCTGCCAAGAGTAAGCTGTCCCATCATATACCTAAGAGGTCATGAATCATTAGACTGGAACAACCTGCTGGTGGACACAACGTGGAAAAAATTCCTCATTCTACTGATTATCAACCTCCCCCGTGCCTTCTCTATATATGGGCTTAAGAGGAAACATTTAAAAAAGAATAAAGAAATGACTCATTAGGGCTTTTTGGGGATAGTCTTAATTACATTTTAGATAATGCAGTATTTTTCATACTTTGCTGTACATGGTTACATATATGCTTTAAAATAATGTGTACACATACATGTCTCTGTATGTATCCATGTTTTTTGTGTGTACACACATGGATGTGTATAATTAATCTTGATTCTGGTAAGCCTCATTATTGAAGGAGTTTAAGAGAAGAGGCTGTGATTGTATCTTTACCGGCCCTTTCTGTATCTGAATCCATGCCTAAATGTGATGAGGTTTTTTGGGGTAGATGTTAATCCATCACTCACTTACAAATTCGTCAACAAACAGAAGTACCTTATGCAAAGAGTCACATTCATTGTCTTAATTTCTGCTTATTTCTAGGTAATATATGTTGGTAGAGCACAGCAGCCCACCAATATTCTATTGATTCAAATAGCTATGATGCTAACAGCTAAATTCCTACCTAAAGACTAAAACATTCTCAAAATCTGAATAAAGATTATCCCATTATTTGATGCTTTTGTTGTGAAATAAAATACATACATACTAAATAATCAGCAGTTCAGCTATACATGCAGGGAATTAATGTCTTTAGCTCTAAAACACAGTAATAATGAGCACACTTATGAACCAGTTTATTCTGCTTTAACCTTCACTAGTCTGCCTGGATGAGGATAAAGAGAGATGTATTACTCATAAGAATTGACAGATCTGGGATAGATTCAGCAGAAATAGCACTTCAGAGATATTTGAAACTATGGTATTCAGCTAATTGTTCTCATAGTTTTAAGATATATTCATTCCTGAATGTTGCCAAGGATCCTAGTGCTATAAGCAGCTTATAACAGAGATTTCTGTGGTTGCTATGTGCAAAAAACTAGAATAAACGAGTGGGAAATAAAATCAGGGAGGGAAAATATTGCTATAGTAGTAACTTATTTTTTATAGGAAAAATTTGGAAAATAAAGTAAGAATCCCTGGAATTTGGGGTAGAAATATATTTTGCACAAAGCAGACAATACAGAACAACAAAAATCATAATTCTATTTGCTACTTTTTATTAAGAATACTTTCCTTTATGATTTAAAACATTACATTTTGAGTAACTTTCTAATGCACTGTTTAGTTTGGATAGAATGTTGAGAAACTGCAGAGTGCTAAGAGAAAGCAATGCTATGTCATTTCTTTTTCTTTTTCTTTTTCTTTTTTTGTTTTTGAGACGGAGTCTTGCTCTGTTGCCCAGGCTGGAGTGCAGTGGGTTGATCTCCGCTCACTGCAGCCTCTGCCTCCCAGGTTCAAGTGATTCTCCTGCCTCCCCAGTAGCTGGGATTACAGGTCCCTGCTACCACTCCTGGCTGATTTTTGTATTTTTAGTAGAGACGGGGTTTCACCATGTTGGCCAGGCTGGTCTTGAACTCCTGACCTCAGGTGATCGCCTGCCTCGGCCTCCCAAAGTGCTAGGATTATAGGCATGAGCCACAGCACCCAGCCTCATGTCATTTTTTAACATGACAATTCCCAAATATGCTCAAACATGAAATACGGTTTTCTAGAGAAGTTGATTATATGTCTTTAATTCACTTATATCAAGTAACTCACTTAATCATGAAATTCTTTAAATACAGCCTCATCTTTCGTGTTGCTCTTTACCCAACTTTTCTTTCTCTTCTCAGCAGGATGGGAAAAGTACCACATACTTATTAAAGCCATCTTTTGATTACGAAGTACTGACAAATATGTTTCTTTACCATCTTTTCTTCTAATTTGGTAGTGTCAGTCCTAAGTGCCCATTAGAATCATCTGGAGAAGTTTTTACAAAATATAGACGACTGTGTTCCTCAAATTCTCATTCAATTGATCCGAGGTGGGGTATGGGCATTTGTGTGTGTGTGTGTGTGTGTGTGTGTGTGTGTGTTTAAACTACCTATATGATTGTAATGTACAATCATTCTTTTAGACTCTTACTTAAAGGGTAGTCCTTGGACTAGCAACATCAGCATGACCTGGGAGCTTGTCAGAAATGCAAAATCTGAGGCCCCACTCCAGATCCACTGAATTAGAATCTGCAGTTTAACAAGATACCTACGTGTGAGTCAGATGTGCATTAAAGTTTGAGAAGCACTATTCTGTGGCAGGGGCAGGCAAACAAAGGCCTTTGGGTAGGCCAAATCTGGCCTGGACACTTGCTTCTGTCAATAAAGTTTTATCAGAAAACAGCTACATTCATTTATTTATACATTGTCTGTGATTGCTTTTGTCTTTCAAGGGCAGAATTGAATAGTTGCAACAGACACCATATGGCTAACAAAACCACAAATATTTACTGTCTGACCTTTTGTAGAAAAAGTTCGCCAACTGCTGCTGTAGGATATCCAGCTACCCTGTGGGTGAAAAAAATTGGAAAACTGAAAACTTGATTGCACTAAAAAGAATCAATATTTAGTTTGATTACTGAAATTCTCAACCTTAGATTTAAAAGCCATACTTAAGGGAAATTGAATGTGAGTGACTGAGTCAGACAAATTAACTAAGGAAGCAATGTTGTTCTGGCAGGACAATTCTAGAGAGTCCATGCATATTTTTTTTATTATTATTATTATACTTTAAGTTCTAGGGTACATGTGCATAACGTGCAGGTTTGTTACATATGTATACTTGTGCCATGTTGGTGTGCTGCACCCATCAACTCGTCAGCACCCATCAACTCGTCATTTACATCAGTATAACTCAATGCAATCCCTCCCCCCTCCCCCATGCATATTTTTTAATAAGCAATGAAATGTTTGCCCTTGAGATGTCTGACCTGAAATGATGGATTTGTATTAATTTGAATTTTGAAATCATGTATTCTTCATGTGGACCAAATCTCTTTTGTTTTTTTGAGATGGAATCTCGCTCTATAGCCCAGGCTGGAGTGCAGTGGCATGATCTTGGCTCACTGCAGCCTCTGCCTCCGATTCTCCTGTCTCAGCCTCCCGAGTAGCTGGGACTACAGGCATGTGCCACCACGCCCTGCTAATTTTGTATTTTTTTTTTTTTTTTAGTAGAGGTGGGGTTTCACCATGTTAACCAGGCTGTTGTTGAACTCCTGACCTCAGGTGGTTCACCTACCTTGGCCTCCCCAAGTGCTGGGATTACAGACGTGAGCCACTGCGCTTGGCCGATGTAGACCAAATCTTTTAACAGTTAACTACCTTGTACTGATCTGCAAAATGATAGAAAAAACATGTAAGTTTAGGTAGATCCAGGAGAGAGTCTATTACGTCTTGGTGGCCTCAGAGCTCTTTTCTAGGTCTCTGAGTTTCTGGGATTCTAACCCACATACTTCAGGAGACCTCTTATTAATGGTTGTATTAGCCACCTGTTACAAAACACTTAGCAAGGAGTCAATCTTTGTGAGGACGTAAGCCCAGTCTGGTGGAATGGGGTATTTGAGGTGGCTCACTCACGAGAATGGCGGCCCCAGCATTCTGCAGTGAAGAGTTTCCATAAAACAGTCCTGTGAGGTTGTTTTTCTTCCAGGTGGACAACTTGGGATGCTGAGGCTTAAAGAGGATACCTACTTAGGAAGTGGCATAGCCAGGGTTCGAAAGCAGATTTGTTTGTCTCTTAGATGTGTTCTTTTTCCATCTTTTTACACTGTGTCTCAAACATTGAGTGGATTCTCCATGGCCTTTGGTTGCTTGTGTTGTGAATGGATAGGATTGAGGTAGACTGGGAGAGTAAGAGCTTGCGGGCAGCTCATGCTGTCATGGTGAATATCTGTGTGTTTGAATACATGTGGACTAATGTGATGAGTGATCTTGGACGAATGACATATGTTAATATACCCTTAATGTTCTCAGCCTGTGAAGGTTCTTTATTATTTTTATGTGAAAGTTATACTATGGTCATATATATGTAAAAGGGATTCTTTCAGAGAAAAAAATATTACAACAGCCTATAAAGCCATATTTTTTGAATGTGTTAAATGTAATTTATTGTGAGTTCTGTAAAACTTGTCACCATTTAATAATTCAAGTGATATTGTTCCTCATGGTCAGTTTTTATTAACTGAATGGCTGGGAATGCCTTTGCTTAGAACTTTTTGTGTCAGTTCAAGATTGTGGACTTATTCATAAAAGTGGGAAGGTACCCACCTTCTGGTTACAGTCGTGATAATTACAAAAGCAATTCCCACTTAATTTCTCTTATAATATGATAAGACGCTTTAGATGTGTCTTCTCTGAGCCTCATGAGTTAAGTAGAACTCTCATTCTGTGGTAGAGAAAAGTAGACTTAGCTAAAACACTTTCTGAAGATTGCATTTCTAGAAAGTGGTGGAGCAAAATTGAAACCCAGATTTTCTGACTTTAAAACCCATGGTTTTAGCTGTTTTGGTCAGAAGACCGTTTGTTAGTTCTCTGTTTTTTAAAAATATGACGTTTAATAAAGGCATTTCATCAAAGTGATTGTTCCAAATTGGTTTTCCTTACGTCTTAAAAGATGCAATTACCGTATGGATTCCCCTGTTTTGTAGCTGCTTCTTGGGAATTTAAAAAATTTTCTGAGGCCGGGCGTGGTGGCTCACGCTTGTAATCCCAGCACTTTGGGAGGCCGAGGTGGGCGGATCACGAGGTCAGGAGATTGAGACCATCCTGGCTAACATGATGAAACCCTGTCTCTACTAAAAATACAAAAAAGTTATCTGGGCGTGGTGGTGGGCACCTGTAGTCCCAGCTGCTCGGGAGGCTGAGGCAGGAGAATGATGTGAACCTGGGAGGCGGAGCTTGCAGTGAGCAGAGCCCACTGCACTCCAGCCAAGTGCCACTGCACTCCAGCCTGGACGACAGAGTGAGACTCCATCTCAAAAGAAAAAAAAAAAATTCTAATGCATGTATGCACATGTATGAAATATAAGTGTGGTGTAAACAATGTATACCTGAAAGAAATGTTGTAAATGAACCCTGTCTAACCACCACTGAAGTCAACAAATACAACATACCAGGACCCCAGAAGCCCCCTCCGTCTCCTTCCAATCATTATCCATTTCTCCCAAACGTATCCTGACTTTATGAAAAATCACTTTTAAATTGTTTTTAAATTTTGTTTTTAAATTTTGCCACCTAAATATTTATCTCTAAATTGTATAGTTTTGCTTGTTGTTGAGCTTTCTATAAATAGATTGTGTCTGGCTTTATTTGCTCAGTATATCCAGTAATACATTTCACATATTTTATTAGATTTATTTCAGGTACTTGTTCTCTATGTTGATGTTAACAAAATGGCATCTCTTTCAACATTTTATTTCTAACAATTGCTGATAAATAAAAATTTTATTTTTGTACATTAATATATTCAGCAATCTTGCTCAACCCTTTAAACTTGTAGTAATAGTGGTTTTAGTAATTGCTTTTTTTCTATGAACACAACCTTCTCATCTGTAAATAATATCATTTTTTTTCTTCCTTGTTTCTTTTTCTTGCTTTACTGCAATGGCCAGGACCTCTAGTAGTACAATGTGGAGTAGAAGAGATGACGGTGGGCATCCTGTGTGATTCCCCTTTCTAAAAGGGAATGCTTTTGATGTATGGAATTTGTTACAGGTTTTTGATATGTATCTCTTTTCAGAGTGGGAACTTCCCTTCTGTTTGCTTATGTCATTTCTTCCACATCTGTGGAGATGAGAATATGAGTATCCTCCTTCAATCTGTTAATATGGTAAGTTACACTGACTGACTTTTAATGTCAGTCAAAAATTTAAAGTGTGGAGTCCTGGTTTAAATCCAGTTTGAGGCCGGGCACGGTGACTCACATCTATAATCCCAGCACTTTGGGAGGTCGAGGTGGGAGGATCACTTGAGGCCAGGAGGAGTTTGAGACCAGCCTGGCCAATGTGGTGAAACCCCATCTCTACTAAAAATATGAAAATTATCTGGGCATGGTAGTGCAGGTCTGTAATCCCAGCTACTTGGGATGCTGAGGCAGGGGAATCATTTGAACCTGGGAGGTGGAGATTGCAGTGAGCTGGGGTCATGCCACTGCTCTCCAGCCTGGGTGACACAGCAAGACTCCATCTCAAAAAAAAATAAAATAACTCCAGTTTTTATCTGGGTGTATTATCAGGGTGTATTATCCTTTTAAAATGTGAATTTGATGTGCTACTATTTTCTTGAAGATTTTTGCATAAGTGATCATGAATGAGATTGGCCTATAATTTTCAGTTCTTGTTCAGTTCTAGTTGTGTTTTTGTATTGAACACATTCTAAACGCTAAGCTAGGAAAGGTGCCCTTTGCTCCTGTTCTCTGACAGTGTTTGTATAATTTATTCTCAAGTCTTTGTGTGAAGTGTTATTATTTCCTTAGAACTTGTTGGTGAAGCCATCTGGACATACAGTTTATTTTTTTACCATAGGAAGATTGTAAGTTACTAATTCAGTTCCTTTTTTTTTTGAGACAGAGTCTCACTCTGTCACCCAGGCTGGAGTGCAGTGGTGCGATCTCGACTCACTACAACCTCCACCTCCCGGGTTCAAGTGATTCTCCTGCCTCAGTCTCCCAAGTAGCTGGGATTACAGGCACCCACCACCACGCCCACATGATTTTTTAATTTTTAGTAGAGACGGGGTTTCACCATATTGGCCAGGCTGGTCTGGAACTCCTGACCTCAAGTGATCTGCCCACGTCGGCCTCCCAAAGTGCTGGAATTACAGGCATGAGCCACTGGACTCGGCCAACTGATTCAGTTTCTTTTTTTGTCTGAGACAGAGTCTCGGTCTGTCGGCCAGGCTGGTGTGCAGTGGCGTGATCTGAGCTCACTGCAACCTCCACCTCCCGCGTTCAAGCAGTTCTCGTGCCTCAACCTCCTGAGTAGCTAGGATTACAGGCGTGCACCACCACACCCAGCTAATTTTTGTATTTTTAGTAGAGATGGGGTTTCACCATGTTGGCTAGGTTGGTTTCGAAGTCCTGACCTTGTGATCCGCCTGCCTCAGCCTCCCAAAGTGCTGGGATTACACGCATGAGCCACCGCACATGGCCTGATTCAGTTTCCTGTAGGACTATTCAGATTTTACACTTTTTTTGTGACAGTTAAGTTGTACATTCTTGAGAATTTCCCCAATTTGTCCAAAATTTAAAACTTTTTGAGTTAAAGTTGATTGAAATATGCTTTTTACTTATCTTTACAGTGTGCAGTTATGTATCTTTCTCTCTGTTTTATTCATCAGTCTTCATCAAAGATTTGGCATATTAATCCTCTCAAATGGCCTACTTATGCCTTTGTTGATCATCTTTATTTTATCCTCGTTTTTTATTTCATTTCTGCTCTTAATTTTTCCTTCTTTTTGTTTTCTTTAGGTTTATTTTGCTCTTCTTAATGTCTTGAGATAGGAACTGAGCTTTTTAAGCTTTAGCTATTATCATTTTCTAAAATACATATTTCCTATTCTAGGTAGCTTTGTTTCCATCCCAGAAGTTGGATTTGCTTTTAAAATATTTTGAAATTTGGCCAGGTATGGTGGCTCACACCTGTAATCCCAGCACTTTGGGAGGCTGAGGCCGAGGATCACTTGAGTCCAGGAGTTCCGGACCAGGCTGGGCAATAAAGTGAGACTCTGTCTCTAAACACACACACAGACACACACCAATACAAAAATTAGCCAGGCATGGTAGCACACATCTGTAGGCCCAGCTACAGAGGCTGAGGTGGGAGGATCACTTAAGCCCAGGAGGTCGAGGTTGCAGTGAGCTGTGATTGCACCAGTGCACTCCAGCCTAGGTGACGGAGCATTACCCTTTCTCTATACTAAATAAATAAATAAATAAAAAAAATTTATATTAATTAAGTTTGTCATACCCCTAGTTGAATATCTGTTCTGGACAAGGTGGGCTTTCTGCGTCTTGCCTCATCATCTAAACTACTTTACATTCATAGACCATTAGAGCATACTAGGGACTATCTAGGCCATAGCTTCTCTTTTTCTTCTTCTTCTTCTTTTTTTTTTTTTTTTTATAGAGACAGATCTTACTCTGTCACCCAGGCCGGAGTGCAGTGGCACAATCATAGGTCATTTCCGCCTGGAACTCCCAGACTCAAGTGATTGTCCCACCTCACAGACTCCCAAATAGCTGGGGACTACAGGAGTGCACCACCACGTCCAGCTAATTTTTGTACTTTTTGTGGAGACCAGGGTTTCACTTTGTTGCCCAGGCTGGTCTTGAACTCCTAGGCTCAAACGATCTACCAGCCTCCGTTACAGGCGTGAGCCACTGTGGCCGGCCAGCCATAGCTTTTCCAAAGTAGTTCATGTTCCTCCTGGGTAAGAGTTATGTGGGAGGAGTTATTAAAAATGATCTGGTCCAGTCACCTCATTTTTCACACAAGGAAACACAGGGCAAGAATAGTTAAATGTATTGAATTTAAACTTGTGAGTTAATTTGTTGGGATAGTTAAATTTGGTGTGATTAAATGCATAAATGCCTATCAATACATTTATCTATGCCGCAGTATTGTAACTAGCTTGGAAATGATGGCTTGCACCATAGGAAGTTGATCTGAGTCCTGTGAAATGGCATGCACGGTGATCTTTGCTTAGGCATATTTTATTTTATTTTATTTATTTATTTTTTATTTTTTAAAAATTATTTATTATTTATTTTTGTTTTTTGAGGCAGAGCCTTGCTCTGTCACCCAGGGTGGAGTGCAGTGGTGCAGTTTCGGCTCACTGCAACCTTCGCCTCCCAGGTTCAAGAGATTCCTGTGCCTCAACCTCCCGAGTAGCTGGGATTACAGGCGTGTGCCACCATGCCTGACTAATTTTTTTGTATTTTTGGTAGAGACGGGGCTTTGCCATGTTGGCCAGGCTTATCTTGAACTCCTGGCCTCAAGCAGTCCACCCCCTTCAGCAACCCACAGTGTTGAGATTACAGGCGTGAGCCGCCGTGACCGGCTGCTTAGGCATATTAACTGAGCTTTACCTTATTTTCCATCAGCTTTCAAATTCTTAGTGAGCTGTCCATTTGGATGTGAAAGAGGAGATGTGTCTTTTGCTGTGAAATTTAACCTTGTTGTGCTGCTGGGAAATAGAAAACATGAAACAGTGAGGTGAGGTAGTGAGATGATCAATCGGTAGCCCTACTTGTGAAGAATCACTCTTAGAAATGCTGCAGCTCTTTCAAGCTTTCTTATCAGTTGGCCAGCCCCAGAGACCCAAACCACCTACTCTGTTAACATTCCCTTCTGGTATTTAGGCTATGGATGGAATGTCTTGAGAATGAAGTCGAGTCCTTGCTAGAATGACCTGAAAAACTCCACGAGTAGGTAAAGTTGTCATCTCTTATTAGTCTATTAGGGCTTTATGAATTTCTTCTTACTCCAGTTCTTTTCCATTTTAACTTTATGTTTGTTATACTTCTGTCTTTATTTTCACCTTTAGGATGCCATACAGTACTATGCCTTTTAATGAAAGTAGGGAGGTGGTTGAAAGCATCTGGTGACAAGTCCCCTTTTTAATCTTTGGGAAATTAGTTTATTTCTAGGAGTCTTGGGTTCTTTACTTCCAAAATACATGATTGGACTAGATGATTTTTCAAGTTGAGTCATTAATTCTTTAACAAAATTCTATAAATCTGAAACATGAAAGTGGTGATACTGCATACTTCATTGGATAGCTGAATATTTCTCAGTGTGGCCATGTAGGCTCAAGATATACATTTGGGAGTCATCAGTACATAGATATAGCATTCAAAATCATGAACTCAAATGATGTGAGGAGTATAGCCAAGAAGAGGAATGTCATGAGCACTGACTGACCCCTGGGATACCCTACTGTTGACAGTAAATGAGTATAGAAATAACAAATAAAAGAGACTGAGCAACTGTGCTCAGGAAGGTAGGAGGAGAACCAAATGTCTTGGAGTGAAGTATAAAAATGTTTTAAGAATTGAAGTGTGCAGTTATGTTGAATGTAGCTGATAGTTTGGGTACTATAAGGTCTGAAACTTTGCCATTGGCTGTAGGAAGGTAGAGGTCTTGGGAGACCTTAACCTGTTTTGGTGAAGGGATGGTGGGAAGGTGACATGATTTGGATCTGTGTCCCCACCCAAATCTAATGTTGAATTGTAATCCCCAATGTTGGAGGTGGGGCCTGGTGGGAAGTGATTGGATCTTGGAGGTTCTTGAATGGTCTAGCAACATCCCTTTGGTGCTGTTCTCAAGATAGAGTTCTCATGAGGTGTGGTGGTTTAAAAGTGTATAGCACCTTTATAGTAGAATGATTTATATTCCTTTGGGTGTATACCTAGCAATGGGATTGCTGGGTCAAATGGTATTTCTGGTTCTAGATTCTTGAAGAATTGCCACACTGTCTTCCACAATGGTTGAACTAATTTACATTCCCACCAACAGTGTAAAACTGTCCCTATTTCTCCACAGCCTCACCAGCATCTGTTGTTTCTTGACTTTCTGTGTTTTGTTTTGTTTCGTTTTGTTTTGTTTTGAGATGGAGTCTCATTCTGTTGCCCAGGCTGGAGTGCAGTGGCGCAATCTCAGCTGACTGCAACCTCCACCTCCCAGGTTCAAGCAATTCTCCAGCCTCAGCCTCCCGAGTAGCTAGGATTATAGGTGCCCGCCACCATGCCCGGCTAATTTTTTTATTTTTAGTAGAGACATGGTTTCACCATGTTGGCCAGGCTGGTCTCCAACTCCTGACTTCAGGTGATCCACCCGCCTTGGCCTCCATAAGTGCTGGGATTACAGGAGTGAGCCACCATGCCCGGCCCTTGACTTTTTAATATTTGTCATTCTGACTGGCATGCGATGGTATCTCATTGTGGTTTTGATTTGCATTTCTCTAGTGATCAGTGATGCTGAGGTTTTTTTCATATGTTTGTTGGCTGCATAAATGTCTTCTTTAGAGAAGTGTCTGTTTATATACTTTGTGTACTTTTTGATGGGGTTGTTTGTTTTTTTCTTGTAAATTTGTTTAAGTTCTTTGTAGATTCCGGATATTATACCTTTGTCAGATGGGTGGATTGCAAACATTTTCTCCCATTCTGTAGGTTGCCTGCTCACTCTGGTGATAGTTTCTTTTTGCTGTGCAGAAGCTCTTTAGTTTAATGAGATTCCGTTTGTCAGTTTTAGCTTTTGTTGCAATTGCTTTTGGCATTTTCGTCATGAAATCTTTGCCCATGCCTATGTCCTGAATGGTACTGCCTAGGTTCCCTTCTAAGGTTTTTATGGTTTTGGGTTTTACATTTAAGTCTTTAATCCATCTTGAGTTAATTTTTGTATAAGGTGTAAGGAATGGGTCCAATTTCAGTTTTCTGCATATGGCTAGCCAGTTTTTCCATTACTGGGTATATACCCAAAGGAATATAAATCATTCTGCTATGAAGATACATGCACACGTATGTTTATTGCAGCACTATTTACAATAGCAAAGACATGGAACCAATTCAAATGCTCATCAATGATAGACTAGATAAAGAAAATGTGGTACATATACACCATGGAATACTATGCAGCCATAAAAAGGAATGAGATCATGTCCTTTGCAGGTACATGGATGAAGCTGGAAGCCATCATCCTCAGCAAACTAACACAGGAACAGAAAACCAAATGCCACCTGTTCTCACTTATAAGTGGGAGATGAACAATGAGAACTCATGGATGCAGAGAGAGGAAAAACACACACCAGGGCCTGTTGGGGATGGGGAGGGGAGGGAGAGCATCAGGACAAAAAGCTAATGTATGTGGGGCATAAAACCTAGATGATGAGTTGATAGGTGCAACAAACCACCATGACAAGCATATACCTATGTACCTGGACGTTCTGCAGATGTATCCTGGAACTTAAAGTAAAAATTAAAAAAAAAAAGTATATAGCACCTCCTCCCTCCTCTTCTTTCTGCTCTGGCCATGTAAATTATGCCTGCTTCTTCTTCGCCTTCTGCTATTATTGTAAGTTTCCTGAGGCCTCCACAGAAGCTGAGCGGATGCCAGCATCATGCTTCTTGTACAGCCTGCGGAACTGTGGGTCAATTAACTCTCTTTTCTTTGTAAATTACCCAGTCTCAGGTATTTCTTTATAGCAATGCAAGAACGGACTAATACAGAACGGGATACTCTTTATTGGAGTGAGTTCAAGAGAATGTGGGGTAGGGGAATTGGAGTGAATATAGCAACTCTCTTAAAGGAAATCTACTGTTGACAGGAACAGAGAAATAGGAGTGTAACAGGAAGGGGACATGAGGTGAAGCTTTCAGTGGGGTTTTTAAAAATTTTTTTTGGAGACAGGGTCTTGCTCTGTTGCCCAGGCTGGAGTGCAGCGGCACAAACATGGCTCACTGCAGTCTTGGACTCCTGGGCCCAAGTGATCCTCCCACCTCAGCCCTGCAAGTAGCTGGGACTACAAGCATGTATCAACATGCCCAGCTATTTTTTTTTTTTTTTTGTAGAGATGGGGTCTCCCTGTGTTGGCCAGGCTGGTCTCAAATTCCTGAGCTTTAGTGATCTGCCCACCTCAACCTCCCAAAGTGCTGGGATTACAGGCGTGAGCCAATGCACCCAGCCAGTTTTTGTTTTTAAGGTAAGTAATTGTAATGATTATATGCTAAGAAAGATTCAGTAGAGAGAGAAATATTTATGAGACAGGAGACAGAGGAGCCAGTTGTAGAATTGGTATGTTTCAGGATGCAAGAAGGATCCTAGTACATGAGTGGGTTGGCCTTAGCTAGGAGTAGAGTATATTCATAGGAGGAAAGGCAGACTATATGGGCACTTTAGAAGTCATTAGCACTAATGTCAAAGCTGTTCAACTCTCTTGACTTTTGGGCCTATGGTAGGACTCTTCTTCCTGGCTTCTGATGGCTTGCTGGGATCATATAACTAGTTGTGGCTAGTGAATTGTGTTAAATGACATGTGGCATTTCTGTGCTATAGCATTTAATAGTCAGTGTAAACATCTTCAAAAGTTATTTTCCTTTATGCCTGGTGACTGGTGATGTTCCAGAATCTGGCTGCTTATCAATCAGCCTGCATCCCTGAGTAAGAGCAGGGTAGAGCAGACCCCTCAGCTGACCATGATGAACATTTACTGTCTTTTGTTGTTAAGCTCCTGATGGTTGTAGTGGTTGTTGTTAGAGCATAGGCTGGCCTGTCTTGAGTGATAAAGGCACAGATGTAGCTAGGAGGACAGATGTGATGGGTGGGCGGGGGCAGGGGGGCACTTGTGATAGGTCTGTTCTGATTGTGCCTGGTATTTCAGTGAAACAGGAAGATAAGCCGAGTGTGAGGATAACAAGGAAACATCAGAGATATGAGGAGAGCCATGTGTATGAAATAGTCATTGGGGAGAATCTGAGAGTAATGGAGCCAGTAAAATGTATCATGATCATCAGAAAGCACTCAGGGCCCATGTGAGTTTGGTGGCCATGAATATAAAGTGAGTAGTTGGTATGGGGGTATGTTTTTCTCCTATAATTATGGACTGAGTGGTACAGACATGATGTTGACAAATAACTGGATTTAAACAGGGATTGGGTCTTGCCAGGCAAGGATGACAAAGTGAGGGAGTTGAAGATACATACAAGGGAGTGATTATTTAGCATATTCTTTTTGGACTTTAATCAGCCTCGATCAGATTCTTAAGGTAGTTAGCATTGGGGACTGAGAGATGTAGTAAAAAGTTAAACTTATGTCATGTAGTGGCTGGTTTAAAGTTTTCCAAGCACTTTCGCATGTGGAAGAATGTGAGAAAGAGCAGGTGGTAAGTGGGGTTGGCCACAAAACAGTGCAACTCTTCATTTTTTTCAGGATAAGGGGAAGGCCTCTTCTATGCCCATGTTTATCCTCTGTCCCTTGTGAAGTCCCTGGCATGGTGGCTTCTTCTGTTTCTTTTTTCCCCTATTTTACTTTTTTCCCTCTGTCTTCTCTTTAAAATATCTCTGCTGGCCATATGTGGTTTAAGCTTGACCATAGTATTCTTTGTCCTTCATTCTTCTTTGTTCCTTTCTCCTTTGTCTAATTGTGGGGTTTGGCTATCTCTTGGGCAGGTGGGGAGGGAAGAGATGGTGTGTGAGGTGTATTACCACAATTCTGAATTAGGTCTGTGGGTTGGACCCATAAAGCCCACAGTAACCCACCATTATATAAGTGTAAGTTATCCCCGAGATAATCTGCGAATTCTCTAAGTTGTAGTGAGGAAAGTGAAGCCTGAGTTATGTCATTTACATAATAATGGAGAATTGTTATTACCTTCACTTTCCCTGCCTCCCCTCCCCGTTTTTTTTCTCTCCTGTAGGGAATGTTGGCTATTAATAGATGGGATTGTCCCTAATTCTTCTAGTCAGTTTTATGTGCACAGTGTGCCTCTTCCTGGCCACTTAGATCTAAATAGTGTCCCAAAGGACCCTCAATCAAAGCTTCCCTTCTGTCTTTGCAGCTTCAAGGTACAGATGCTGATTCTAATTCTGGAACTGTTTATAGCAGTGTCTTGTATTAGTGTTGGGTCACTACAAAGCTAGAGGGTCCAGGTCATTCTAAGAGTTGTTAAATGTGTTTCTTGTGTTCCTTTATTTAGACAGGGACAGGAGAGGGCTGGTTTGAGGAGGCCCTGCTGTCTGCTTTGGTGCTGAGTTTGAACCTCTGGTCTGAGGATCCCAGGTACTCTGTTCACATCACCATGTGGCCCACCCAGCCTGATGTGAGGGGGGAAGAAGTTTACAGGGTTGGGTGGGGGGTATACATGACTGCACAGTACCAGAAAGAAGCAGTTCATTCATGTCAGCCCTGCCACTTGTGCATCAGGGCTGCTGTCAGGAGCCTGGTGCTGCCCAGGCTTTGGCCATTGGAAACAGTTGCCTCTGGCCTCTAGGACTCCTCACCCAGGGCTTCTGTCTTTCTTGATGGAAGGTCTTTGATACTTTGATGCTTTTTTTTTTTTTTTTGAGACCAGGGTTTTGCCTTGTTCCCCAGGCTGTAGTGTAGTGGTACCATCATATCTCTCACTGTAGCCTCGATCTCCTGGGCGCCAGCAATCCTCCCTTCTTGGCCTTCTGAGTAGCTAGGACCCCAGGCGCATGCCACCATGCCTGGCTAAATTTTTTTTTTTAAGTTTTTTGTAGAGACAGGGGGAGTCTCAGTTTATTGCCCGGGCTGGTCTTGAACTCCTGGTTCTCAAGCGATTTTCATGCCTTGGCCTCCCAAAGTGTTGGGATTACAGGCATGAGCCACCATGCCCAGCCTGATGCTTTTTATTAAAACAGGAACACACTCCTGAGAGGACAAGAGCTTCAACTTCCCCAAACAAGTACCATGTAAAGAGCCATTTAGTAGCAGCTCCTATGACTAGATTTGGAGAAGATGGGTGATGAGCAAGGAGGGGGCCTTTGGATGAGGAGGGATGGGAAGAGCAGGGCCAAGCCTTGCACACTTCATAGTTAAGGCCTCTCTTTTGCTCAACAGCATGTGAATTTGGGAGACTTTGCTGATTATAGCTTGGGACACAAAGTATTGCTTGAACCATGACGTTGCAGTTCAGTCTGTTCTCTCTCCTTTATTTCTCAGACCCCTGCCAGAATATGCCTGGGTATGTACCTACTACAACCTTTCTTAGGCCAGTATGTGCACTGAAGGCTCGCCCTGGACAAAGCCTCACAGGGTTGCTTCTCCTTGGTTTTTCATCTTCTGTACCTCTAAGGTGGTACTCTGTGTCGGTGATGGTGGCATTAGGTACACATTAATTGAGATGGAGGCAGAAGAAAAATCATGGCATTCCTTATGGCGTTCAGAAACTAACCTGTACTCTGTGTGTGTGTGTGTGTGTGTAATAAATTACAATTTGTGGAGGAGTGTGCAAATCATATAGAAACTCTGCAAATGTATTTCCTATCTTGTTCATGTTTTCACATACCTCAGTAATGCCTCTGGTGAAATGCAAAAGGAGAATGTTCTGAATCATAGATCCCAAAAGCTAAGGAGTCATGAGCTATTGGGAAATTCAGTTATACAGTACTTGTTTTTTAATCTCCATAGCCAAGTTACAGAAATGTTCAACAGATTTCTGTTATAGGGGAAATAGTCTTCAGCATTCCAGTTCTTTCCCTTACATTATAATTCTTACAGTGGAAAGTTGAAATCATGAACTTTACAAATGCGCAGTTTCCTTTGAGTTTAGCTTTTCTGAACGGAACGCTATGTGAATAAGTTTGCCTTTGCTCTTTCAACTTAAGAGTTATTGTTTTTACAAATGTTGTCTCCTTAGAGAAATGTCTACATTTCAGAGGAACGGATGATGGATTAGTGTTTAGAGTAATGAGAGAGTAAAGAGAGGTTTGGTAGAGGGGGAACCGGTGCGGGAACCATTCAAAAAGTGGCAGTAGCTAGTAATGATTGTATACTCCCTCTACGCATGAATGATTCATTTTGCCGCTTTGTTATAATAGCCACAGTGTTCAGTCTCTAAGGCTGTCTTGTGATATATCCTTCTTTTGCTAAAAGGCTACATATCAGCAGCCTCATTTGATTTAGAAGCCGATTCAGCATACCACGCATACCATTTGAGAAGAATGCCAGGATCCTTCCTGCTATGAAAATGTCATGCATGCTTAAAATGACAAGGTTTGGCTCAAGCAATGGTTTCAAGTGCTTCTTAATTATCCTTTTTGAGTCTTCAAAGCAATTTAATTTTAGGGTTTTCATTTTCAGTAAGATATAAGTCACCCAAATATTTGCTTTATTTTTAAATATCAAAATGCCGACTTGGCGATTTAGAGTATCCAAAAATGTAGTACGAAGGTGGTACCTTTTAAATTGTGGCAAAAAACATATATCATAACATTTCCCACGGTAAGCATTTTTAAGTGTATGGCATAGTAGTGTTAATATATTCACGTTGTTGTGCAACAGATCTCTGGAACTTTTTCATCTTGAAAAACTGAAAGTATATTGAACAACTCCCCATTTTCCTCTCCCCTGCAGTCCCTGGCAACCACCATTCTACTTTCTGTTAAGAGTTTGAATACTTTAGATACCCCATATAAAGGGAATCATGCAGCAATTGTGTTTCTGTGTCTGGCTTATTTCATGTAACATTATGTTCAACAGGTTCATCCGTGTTATAGCAGATGACAAGATTTCCTTATTTTTAAGGCTGAATAGTATTCCGTTATGTATATATACCACATTTTGTTTACCCATTCATCTGTGAAGGTAGTTTGTCTTTTTGTAAAGAGTGGCCTCATGAAAGCTTTTCTTGGGAGGTAAAACATCCAAACCACAGAGAACATAGAGAAATTAAATCTGAGACATGTACGCTAAGAGATGGAATTTTTGTTTGTGATATTTAATATCAGACTTTCATACTTGCAAAACATGGAATTTCCTCCACTGAAATTCTAGTACGAGCAATTTAGGTTCACACTCCTCCAAAACCCCCGTCCTCGTACACCCCATCTGGCTCTCTCTTAGTGTTACAGTCTCTCAGACTGTCCCTTAGGGGTACAGACTGAGGCGTGTGCTCAAGTGCTCACTGGAGAGCGTGATAAACGTGGCATTTTCTCCTAAAGTTGTCTGTGCTTCCATAGAATGTCTAGCGGGAAGAGATAAGGGGAAAAGGGGGTGGGGCGAGAAAGGAGCTGTCGGAGCCGTGAAAGGATGGATGGATGACCTATGAGATCATTAAGGTTAGTTAATGGGTTTTCCCATTGGACTTTGTGGGTTTTTCTCACAGATCAGCTTCTATATGGTTTCCAGCTCCACTCAGAGTTGAAGCAGCAGTTCTGGCTAAAGCAAAACCACAGCAGCAATATGCTCTGTGGTCTGGCTTTAGTCTAAGAAGTGCTGCCAGAGAACCAGAAGACAAAGATTTGACTTGAAAGAACACGTGTTGAGGTAGAATCTGATAGGGAGAATCTGAAATGCGTCGTGTTACTTTCACTTTTTCTCAACTTTGTTTTTTCCTGAGAGCAAAATGATGAGACAGCTGGAGAGGCCAGATTTTGAGAGTGGCTGGGGTCCTCGTCCTCACAGATGCTGCAGTGTTAGTGATTGCCTGTCTTTGGCAGGTACAAGCTGTGAGAATGAGCCTTTTCCTCCTCCCCGTCCCTTAGGATTCCTGGATAAGGGTGAGAAGCAACCGAGGGTGGGAGCTTCTCTTTAACTTTTCCTGTAGCTGGCTAGGGCCCCTCTGTGAGCTGGGATGTGGAGTAGAGTGTGTGGTCTCCACTACAACACTAAAAATGCCTCTGTCTTGCCCGGAGTTAAGGGGAGTCAGGGAATGCTTTGCCTTTTTCTGCTTCTTTGATGTCCTCCAGAAAGCAAGACAGTGTGCAGCTGACTGGATGGAGAGGAGAAAAGCTTAAGAATAAGCTTTTTTTTTTTTTCCTTTTTTTCTTTTTTTCCCCCAGAAAAGCTTTAGAAAAAGCTGACAGACAAGTCTGAAGTGCGTGGGGAAATACTTGCATGCTGTAGAATGTGGCTTCCTTGCGGCCCCAGACCCTCGGGCGCACTTGAGTTGAGAATGGGATGCAGAGGGAGGACCAGGTGCACCATTTTACAGCAGTGACAGCTGGTCCTCTCCTTTATACTACAGAATGCTGGGGAGGAGTTGCACGCTTAAGCCCTGCCAACTGTCAGGGCAGTCAGCTGTTTCTCAGGTGTGCGTCAGGTAAGGGCCTTGGCAAATCTTTTTCCCAAAGTGAGGGATCCCTTTGGAAAGCAGGTGGAAGCCAAGGACTCCTTGCTTTGTTGAGGCCAATTTGGAGACAACAAGAAATATTTTAAAGAGACTTTTAAGAAGCCCTATTTTTGTGTATATATAGCTTCAAAAAATAAGTGTTTCCTCCTATTTTTAATGGACATCTTCAAGTCTATGGCAAAGTCGAAAGATTTTACAGTGAACACATATATGCCTATCACCTAAAAAATAAAGTTTAAAAAAATTAATACTTTATAACAAATAATGGTACATAATTAATTTTCCTCATTCAAAATATTTATGGTATGGAGATATATATATATTTTTTTTTACTAGAGATGGAGTCTTGTTATGTTGCCCAGGCTGGTCTTGAGCTCCTGGCCTCAAGCGATCCTCCCCCCTCAGCCTCCCAAAGTGCTGTTTTTTGTTGTTGTTGTTGTTGTTGTTGTTTTGTTTTTGTGGCATGGTCTCACTCTGTCACCCAGGCTGGAGTACAGCATGATCTCGGCTCACTGCAGCATCTGCCTCCCGGGTTCAAGAGATTCTCCTGCCTCAGCCTCCCGAGTAGCTGGGATTACAGGTGTCCGCTACCACGCACAGCTAATTTTTGTATTTTTGGTAGAGACGGGGTTTCATCATGTTGGCCAGGCTGGTGTTGAACTCCTGATTCAAGTGATCTGCCTGCCTCGGCCTCCCAAATACATTATATGAGAAGTGCAGTTGTTAAGGTAATTGGGAATGATAGCATATTATGAGTGTATTGGAAAAATCACGTTTACTCTAATATGAAGTTTGTTCCCTTATCATTCCTGGCTCTTCTCTTGGTTCTCTCACCTCTTCCCTCCTCAAACACACACAAGAGAGAGAAAGTAGAGCAGTTAATGGGTGAAGATTTTTTCCGTATACCAATGTGAATGGCTAGTTAAAAAACGTTTGCATGTTGACAACCACTTTCTTCCATCTTTCCTTTTCATAAGAAATTCAAGGAGAAAGTCTACACCCAGTGTTGCATAGTAAGCAAAACCCCTCTCTCTGTTCAATACAGCCACTCTGTAAAGGCCAAATAGACAATTCCATGGCAATTCATGGTGGCATTTGTCCATGTGGAAGAAAAGGTCCCTATGAAGTGGCAGATTACCTTAGTATTGTGAGGAGCACATTTGCCATGCTCATTAGGAAGTGCAGATGGTGATTACTGGTTCCCTGGGGGAATTCTCCCTTGTGTTATTTATTTGATTATACACCACTGCTATTCCAGGTTGCTTGAATGAAACCCACACATGGGTAGGACAAGAATTTGCCCTGGGTCTCGGATGTCCTACCTTTAAAAAATGAGGGAGGTTTGGCTTTGCAGACATTTAGTATGTGCATCCAAATGCCAGGTGTTGTGGGTAAAACAGAGAAACTTCAGGGTAGAATCTCTGGAAGGAGCAAACTGTGAGTTGGGAAGGGAAGATGTGGGTACATGGTGGGTTAGGAAGGATGAGATGTCAGTGCACCGTGAGTCCAGAGAGCGGGAAGTGGCTGGTGGTCACGGTGGTTAGGGAAGTTTTCCATTTCCATCTCCAGTTCTGTTTCTCGGGGAGCCTTTAGTTTCGGTGGTTGGGGATGGATAGACAGAGGGGCAGGGGAACTTTCAAGTTCCCTGTGAATTGCCCGGAGCAAGGAGGCTTTTTCTTTCAATCCAGCAAGCATGTTATGGTGATGGCGGGTTTGTGAAAGTCATGGCAGATAGAGAAGATATGTTGGGGCTGTTTGTGTAGGACCTCAATTGACAGATAATTTTGAAGGCCAACACAGGCCAGAGTTTCCAGGATCATTTTTCATTTCTCATTTGTGATTGACAGGAACCACGGACTGGGGACTTTCAGAAGAAAGAATGGTACTCATTTGCCTATTTATTGTTTGGATAAAGAAATAAAGAATTTGACTGTGTGACCTGTTACTAAATAAGTTTAAGAGAAATGGTGGCCAAACAAAATGTGCAGAATAAATTTTTAATCTGAAGGTAACTCCCTAAATCCGGGTGTTACCTTTTCGGGAGAGAGAAGAAAGTGGCCGGAAAGAGTTGTGAAGAGTTGCATTCCTTTTTTTAATGGAGATATGGTCACTGTTTAGACCACAAACAAACAGAAGAAGCCCAGCGCATTTCTTGGGTATAGTTACTCATCTTCTCAAATGTTGCAAAATACCGAAGGGAAAGGAAAACCAGAAGTTGGTTGGGGAGTGGGGGTGGGCTTGGTGGTTTAAAAAATATGGTGACTAACTGACTTGTGCTGACTAATATCGGTGAACTCATAATGAGTAACAATAGTGAATTTAGAAGGAATATAAGTAGAAGGAGAGCTATTTAAAGGTTGCTTTAATACAAAAGGCAGCTGAAGTGGTCATAATAAGGATTCCCTTAGGGAGATTTGGAAGTAACTCTTACAAAGTTCTGTTTCCTTTAGAATTCTTAGAAGTATGGCTTCTTTTCCACTGGCTTCCTGGGGGGAGTTCCTGGCAGATGAGCTTGCTCGTTGTTTTGCATTGAAGAAATACCATAGATGTCCAGTACGCAAGAGCAACCAGTTGATTAAAACAAGGTTGGCAGTGTTGTCTGTGAACTGAAACCATAAAAGGTTTGTTTGAATTTTTCTTCCTAGGGTTTTTTTTTTTTTTCTTATCATGGTATAAAAAGTACAAGAACTGACCAACCATCTTTTTCATAAACATAGATGCTATCTTTTTAAAATGAAAGATCATAAATTATTTATAAATAGAGCAAACATACAACTAATCAAAATGTGCAAGGACAGAATAGTCTGTTGTGGAATTCTATTATCTGTGTGTTCATCAGAATATGTTTTGTTTTCATTCTTCTTGAAAATATTTAAATGTTATTTTCCTTGAAACTCCGTTTTCCTAACTTCACTTGACCCTGGGCCAGATAAGGGGTCCAGAGAAACCATCCTGTAGAGCTTGGTGTTGCATTTAGGAAAAATTTTTTGTATTTAGGAAAAATTTTATCTAAGAGTTTTGCTTTCACAATTAGAGCAGATTGCTTATTTTAAAAGGAAATACTTTTTAAAATCCAATTTGGTTATTGTATTCTACTCTTCAGTGTTTTTGTTGATATATATAAATGAAAAATCAGTTCAGAGGGATTTATATGGACGTTTGGTATAAGAATTGCCTCAAGTCTTTGCAGGACACCTCAGTCCAAATTGAGGGTGTCTCCTGTTTTTATGTCTTTTGGTTTTGGCTAGTGCCAGATATTACTAGTATCGTCTTTCTTATGCAGAATCACTGTTTCCAGTTCATTCTGAAGTACTATAAGCGCTTATTCTGTGAAGTCAGAGATTGAAAGTTTTCCAGTCTCATCTAGGTTTAGCACTTTGGAAATTGATTAATAAATAGCATGACTCTGTTTTCATTTTGATACCTAAGCCCCCAAATGAGTTTAATCATTTAAAAAAAACCCCAAAAACTCATATTAACAACGTTTGAAATACCTTTCCTAAAATGAAACTTCAGTATTGGATGGAACTTAGAGTCTTGGGTTTATTGGAGATTTTCAGCAGAGAGCAGTGATGAGCTGAGGAGTATGGATGACAGGAATGTTTTATTAAGGAGGTTATTGAATGGACCAGGAAATGCTACAGATATTAATAAATATGATTGGAGTGCAGAAGCCAAACCTCATTGGAACTGGTGAACTCCTAGCTATTTGGTTTTAATTTAAAAAGGAACTTTGGTTTTCAGCTTTGACATACAAAAGGAAGCTAGAAGTTATTATCAAATAGCTAACCCTTTGTTTAAGCAGGAAAAATCAGTAGGGTGTCCAGCATCATCAAAGAGTCATGCAAACAAGGTGGAAAGCATTTGTTTCCTCCTTGCTCAGAGTTACTCTTTGAATCTTAGGCAGTTTGCAAATGTGTAGGAGGATGGACAGTTTTTATGTTGGTCAATGCTAAAGAGAGCGGGTTTCCTCTGACTGTAGAGATAATAGTGGCACAAAGTAATGGCTTACTGAATGTGTTGAATGACTGGATTCACAAACCTTGTCTTAAAATTCTGGAATGATAGTGAGGCTTGAAACCTGAAAGAGGACATTTTAAGAAAACAAAGCAAATAATATTTTGTATAATGAGACTCAAATCACAGAATAAATTATACAAAGACGTGTGCCCATTGGAGCTATAAAATAAGCTCAAGAAATATTTCTATTAGGGGATGGATACTAGAAGTGTGAAGAGGTGTCTCCTGGTCACTGAAGAAAACAGAGTGCCATCTAGTGGAATCATTTCACTATAACGTATTAGAGTACACACTAATTTAGATTTAGGTTCTTTTTCCCCCCTCTTACAGAGACGAGGTCTTGCCAGGTTGCCCAGGCTGGTCTTGAACTCCTGGGCTCCAGGCGATCTTCCTGCCTCGGCCTCCCAAAGTGTTGGGATTACAGGTGTGAGCCACTGTGCCTGGCCAAGATTTAGGTTCTTAATAAAACATGTAACAATTGATTTTCTTACTCAAAGAATGATTTTAAAAAACTTTTGATTTTGAGCTAATTTTAAATTTACAGAAGAATTGTAAAAATAGGCTGGGTGAGGTGGCTCACGCCTGTAATCCCAGCACTTTGGGAGGCCGAGGCGGGCGGATCACCTGAGGTTGGGATTTCGAGACTAGCCTGACCAACATGGAGAAACCCCGTCTCTACTAAAAATACAAAATTAGCCGGGCGTGGTGGCGCATGCCTGTAATCCCAGCTACTCGGGAGGCTGAGGCAGGAGAATCGGTTGAACCTGGGAGGCGGAGATTGTGGTGAGCTGAGATTGCCCCATTGCACTCCAGCCTGGCAACAAGAGCGGAACTCCGTCTCAAAAAAAAAAAAAAAAAAAAAAAAAAAAGAATTGTAAAAATAGTACAGAGAATTCCCATATACCCTTTGCCCAGCTTTCTCTGTTAACCGTGGTATACTTATCAAGGCCAGGAAATTAACATTGGTACAGAACTACTAACTAAACTGCAGACTTTATTCGGATTTCACCAGTTTTTCCACTTATGTCCTTTTTCTGTTCCAGGATCCCATCCAGGATCCCACAGTGTTTTTAGTCATCATGTCTCCTTAGGCTGCAAATCTGAGACAGTTCTTCCTCAGTTCAAAGAATGTTTACTGAAAATGCTTCTCTAGGGATTGTGGCTGTTATAAAATACATTTTGAAAATACAGGAGGCTTAGAAAATTCAAAGGTAGTTATGAAATAAGAATTTTGACCTAGAAATATTAATTCTGCTTGTCCATCCCCTGTCTTTTAAAACAGCTTTTTATATTTGCAAAGTACTTTATAAGTTTTACTTATTCTCAAAAGTTATGAGGGGCAGAAACAAATCATTGACAATTTCCTTGCGTTACTTAAAAGGAAATTGAGCCATAGGGGAGTTTTATATTTTGCCTTAACTTGTGTAGCCGTCTCTCACACACTGGCAGGTAGGAAAAAGGACGACAAATTACAAAGCAATTGAAAAGTGAACCTTATTTTGCCAACTTTTTTTTATTATGACAGTAATTGAGTTTTAAAACAAGACAAATTACTCTAATTAATCAAATATTTTATTTTTTAAAACTGATATCTTAAATACTAGTCAATGTTTCAAAATATTTGCCACATTTAAGCATCATATATATTTATCTCGTTTTTAAAGTCATAGTTTGGGCCATCTTTAAGACTGCTAAATTTTTACTGCCTTAAATACTGAAAAAAATATTTCTATTACAAGTTATCTTTTAAAAATAGAAGTGATTTTTGATCCTTAAACAACTTCTGGTTTCGTTGCACCCCATGTAACATGCTGTGTATGGGAGATGAGAATAATAAATTGGGGAAACAGTCTGAGGCTTATTTTACTGGTTTATGGCTTCATTCCTTAAAATACTGCCTTTTGCACTGTGTAAGTCTTCTGAATATAATGACCACAGTGAACTCTGGTGTACCTGAAAGAAGGGGGAAAGGCCTGGAATTTCCACAGAGGATGTAACGTTTTCCTTTATCGTTGCTCCACAACCACCTTCCCCAAATCGACTCTGATAGATGTGGTGGTACTCTATGAAATGCAAGTGCCTCCCATACTAAGAAGGAGGCGAAGGCCTCAACCAACCAACAAAGACACCTTACTCGGAAAGCTCACCATCAGGTTGATGTTGGCGTGAGGGAAGAATGGATGTGCTGCGGCTCCAAGATACCAACAGGTCTTTGAGCTGCGGTCAGCCCGTGCAGTAGCCAAGCTGTCAAGGCCGAGTGCCTTTGGAAGCTGGCAAGTCTCCTTTCCCAGAATGCTCTTCTTGACTGGGAGGTATAAACGTGTTGCTTTTCCATCGATTGTGTAATCGGGCCCTCTCACTTTGTTTTTATCAATTCATTTTAATTTTAGGCTTCACCTATATGCATAGGTAAAGTTGTTTGAAAGTGAAAGCAAACATAGAATTACCTGCCTTTAAGGCCACGTAGGGAAGCAGAGAAATTTAGTGTCTTTTTTTGATTTCTCACCTACTATTAGGAACCCTCCTCTCTCTCTCCCTCCTTCCCCAGACTCTCCCCGTGTCCCTCTCTCTCCCTCCTTCCTCCTTCCCTCCTTCCCCTTTTCTCTCCCTGTCACCCTTCTCTCTCTTCTCACTGTCTCTCCCTCCTCTCCCCTGTTTTTCCTTTCCTTACCACTCAGGCAACCCAACTGGGTCATGGGAGGCTTTGGGTGTCCTCCCACCACTGTGCTCTCTTTACTGACAGAAGTAAACTTGCATGTAGCATTTAGAGATGTGTTTGTGGCTGTTAACTTATTACTCCTTTCAGGTAAAATACTTGAAACTTAATGAATGCCATGGGAAGGTAATAACTGAAGGCTAAGAATTGATCATTGTAGGCTTGTGAGCGTTCAAGCAAGAGCATTTTGCTACTGCTCAGTTGTTCCCCACACCAGGGCTGACCTTGCCAGTGTCTAATCACATGAGAAGCATGCAAAGTAAATCTTATAAAAACTACTGATTATAAAATGGCCTCCTTTGGAACCCAGCAAGCAAGCATTTTTCAGACCTGTGAATGAAAGGAGACTTTCCAAATGAATCCATTTACACAGTGTACTAGATCATATTACATCTCATGAACCCAACTGTAAAAGCAATGTGAAAACATTCTGAAGGAAATGGGAGAAATAATTTGCCTGTTCAGCTACATACTTCTAAAACTTTCTATTGACATGTTTATTGGAGATTGGATTTCTAAGAGATCATTTTCACATTAATGTTTAGCAGGATTGATTATTTTTCACAGACCTCCATCTTTGGCAACTTGAGTTTATCATTAAGTATTTTCAGTAACATTCTGGCTCTCTGTATATTTCTCCCCTTATAGCAAGTGGGAAAAGAGTTGTATTGGTTCTTCTTGCAGTTGTCTGTAATTAAAAATGGCTTTGCGCCTTTTAGGACAAAATGGTGTAAGTTGGGCATTTTATGCACAGTGTTATATGCCTAAGAGATGGTGTAAGAAAAGGAGGGATCCATGTTTCCCCTGTAAGTATTGAGAGAAGACATTTCACTTTGCAGGCATTATGTTAGTACAAATTCTCTTATTCCTAATTAATTTTCTTTCATTGATTCAACATATGTACTTTGTTAACCATTGGCTACAGCAGTAGTTCTTTAGTTTTTAAAGATGAGCTTTTATCACTGCAAACCAGGAACACTTCAAGTGCTTACAGAATCAGGCTGTTGTAGCGAGTTAAACTGTTGAACTGCTCCTGGGATTGGTTGCTGTTATATGCTTTTGAATTCTTGTATTTGTAAGTGAGCAGTTTCCTTATTTATGTACTCTGCAGTCCTTAGTGCTTAATAAATGTTAATATTCTATTGCTACTTTGAGTTTCTAGAGCATGTGGCATTATCAAGTTTAAAGCCTATGCGAAGAGTTTTTATGGCATTTAATGAATACTAAGGTTTTCTGTGTATTGGAGTTAATGAAAAATTCATTTTTCTTCATGTACTCTAAATACCTCATGCTTTAAAAATAGACTGGTCTTGGCCGCATTTGGTTTTTGTGACCTTTCTTCCATTATTATTAGAGAATGTTACAAAATAGGGTCTTCGCTGGTATTTTAACTTGATTATACTTTGCATATATCATAAAAATATATGTGATTCTCCCCTCATCAATATTAAATGAAAACACTTTTTTAAGCCTCGGATTTTCCTTGTCTGTGTCATATACCCTTCACTATGAGCTGAGCAGGGGTGTTGAATAGCATATAGCACCAGGCCCAATGTGGCCTTCTCACCATCCGCAGTGTGAGCCTTTCAGCTCGATACCATGCTCATCTTATGTGATTATCACAACCCCATACTTAGCAAGAGAGTTCCCAGCCTATAAGCAGATTTATTCTATCTTAAGCCTTGGCTTATATGAGAGAGGTTTGTGGCATCTGGGAGATAGAGTCATGGAAATTTGATTAAAACGAAAAAAGAAGGGGGAATATTGTTTGGTCTGTCCTGTTTTGAGGTGAACAAGGTCTCTAGGAACTTTTTCTTAAAGGCTGTGTGAATTTGTGTTATTTTACAAACCCTCTTTCCTCTTACCCCTCTCACGAACCACATACTCAAAGATACCGCATATTTGGCAATGAAATACCTGGCCCAGAGGGAAGTAACAATGATTTATATTTTCAGAAGAGAAGTGTAGTGTTTTGAAGTTAGCTAGATCTATCCCTCCCTGCTTTTTTTTTTTTAAAACAGATGGAGAAACTGAGTCCTGAAGGGTTATAACATCCTTGAAATTATACAAAGAACTGAAGTAGCATCTGGCTTGTCTAGGAGGTCAAGATGAGAAAAACTTCTTCTTGATTGGCTCCCTCTTAAAGAGAAATGCTTTTGCTCAGCATTGTAACTATTGACCTTCAGATTACATCACTCATGATTTTTTAAAAAATGTTAAAACTTACATTGAAAAAATACATATGCCACTTTCAAAATGGAGGCTTTCAGCAGCATTTCGATCTATCCATATGTTACGGTTTGAGCCAAATTAACAAGCCAATTTCAGATCTGTTTTTTTTTTTGGAAAGCTTAGGTATATATTCACTTGAACTTTCTGTCAAATCACAGCTTGAAGAAGCTATCTCCAAACTGCTTTTCATGTACTGGTTAAATTAAGGATGCTTCTCTCAGGCAGAGCTCATGTTCTCCTAATTTGGGCTGGCCATTCTTTCACTGGTGCTCCCCATGCTGTGCCTGCTTCTTATCTGCCTCTGAAGCATCACACTGCCTGTGACCTTTCTGGTGCGCCTCTGTCTTCAAGTTACCTGGGCTCCTGGAGGGCCTGGGTCAGGGCCTGAGTGCTCAGAAGCAGGCGGGAGACCACACCAGAGAGCCCCTCTCTTCCTGCCCACGCCTGGAGAGTCAAGGTCAGCAAATTACCTGGCTAGAAAGCTCCCCTGGGGTCTCTGATCACAGCCAGGGTAGAGAATTCTCGCTGTAATGAATGAAGGACTCATCTTTTTGCGGAGAAACTCAGAAAGTGACATGGATGATACTCAGGGCTCATGTTTGAGGTCAAAGGAGAAGATAAGAGGTTTCCCCATATTCTCTCATGGGTGTTTATTTGTTAATTATCTGTTATGTGCCAGGCTCTGAAACAGTTATTACATATTTCACCTGTACTGCAACACTGTGAGGAAGAGATGATTGGCCTTATTTTAGAAATGAGGCCATAGATACTTAAGAGAGCCTTCAAGTCATTTGCCTGAAATCACATTGTAAATGATAGAGAGGATATGCATTACCTTCCCTTGTCTGATTTCACCAAGCCTATACCAAGAAAAAACATACAGCAACATGGATGTCGAGTTTGAGATTTCCTTTCTTATTCATATATCAATGTAAATAACCAATTTTTTTTTCAAGGCACGGTTTTCATTTTGTAGAATTTTGGGGTAATAATGACATTGGAAAAATATTTTTGAGGTTCCACTTTATACCAGATCCTGTCTAGGTGCTGGGGATATAGCAGTGAGCATATGCAAAAGTAAGTTATTTTTATCAGGTTCTGAGATAAAACTAGAAAGAAGCTGTATCTGTGCATATTTCATTATGTTCTTTCTTTAATAGCAAGGCATTGAAACATAGAGCCCAAGATTAATTGCTGTTATTTTTCCATTGACTCACGGAATTACTGAACTAACAGGGTACTTCTGAGGTTACTTAGCCAGCTTCTGAGGGTCTGGAGGGAATGCCAACCTAAACCATTCTATTATTCATAATTTTCAAGGAGGGAGATTCCATTAAGCCTTTGTGGTAGCTGCTGCTTTAGAACCTTAAAGCCTGTTGTGATGATGATAAATTATTTCTGCCCCATCAGAGTTGAATGGAATAAATGTGATTTTTAAGTTGAATACATGAAAAGCATTTTTAAAATCCTAAATTCTATACTTTTATCCAAAATAAGCACCTTTAGAGGTTATGAAATGAGAAGCAGAGTCCCAGGCGGGTGGTCACACACCTGTTTGGTACTGGTGTGGCCGGAATCTTACCCACTGTGATGACAATGCCTGACAGTTTCTTCTGCCTTTCTATCCCAAAACGATTGGCCAGTTGACCCTGGTTTGCAATGCAGTTTAAAATCTCCCAGGAACAGCTCTTCTAGTAGTTGTCCTAGCCATCTTGTAGTTGACTTCACGTTGTTTTTTTTTTGTTTTTTTGTTTTTGTTTTTTCTTTTTGCTTCCGGAAAGCTCTATGCTTCATATGGAATTGCATACCAATTTTTTGTTCATCTGTTGGTCATAATGGTTAACAGAGCCTGACCTCCTGTTATAATAGAATGATTGGTTCCTGGGCTACAGACTTGAGTCTGTTTTTTTTTTAAACCTTCCCTTGTGGCAATTTGCCACATGCAAAACTTAAATGGTAGCCAGTTTCACCTCAAGTTTCAGATTCCATCATTGTGTTTGTCCCTTGAAAGTATAGCTTATTCCCCATCATGAGAATGCCAGTTGTGGGGGAAACATCTGCTAAAAGAATAACTTGTCAAACCCTGATAGAAATTTTTCATTAGAAGTCTCCTCATCTGTGAAATAAGGGCATGGGCAGAGAGATTTATGAGGTTACTTTCAGTTTTATGAGTCTGACTAAATGGGGGAAGAATTGCAGCCATTCAGTTGGATGCCACGACTTTGTTTCCAAACTCAGGCTGACTCCACTCAGGTGCCCTGTGTTGGGTTGGGAATGGCTGGCTGGTTGTCCTGAGGAGCCCATGCCAGAAACCCAAGTCACCTCCTTTGGGGATCTGAGGGCAGTGTTTTTCAAACTTTTTCTGTGGAAGCTAAATTTTCTTCAAAGGAATAAAGAGTTAAAAAAAAAATATTCCTTGTCACATGCAGGCAGAGATTGTGTCAGCACTTACCCTGTGCCTGGGTATTTGCTTCTTGTACAATAGAGGAGTCCCAGAAGGTAACCTCCCAGTAGGTGTTTCAGAGGGTAGTTGCTCTAGTTGGAGAGAGAGTGGTGAAGACCCCATGACCTTCCCTGGCCAGCTTTACTCTTAGACCTGACCCCTCCTCCACCTACCACCTCTGGCCCCACCTCCGGCCCCGCAGTTCCCAGCTCATTTCATAGAACTAAACATTTCAAATCCTTTGCTCTGGCCAGGCAATAGGCATTTTGATGGCTATGCTAACCACTGTGGTGTGTGACAACCTGGTCTCTGAAACTGGGAACCTGAAATTTAACCCATCAGCATCCTCCTCTCAGCTTCCCCCAACCTTAAGCTCCCCTTACCCATTATCTGATTGTTGCCAAGAAGGTTGGGAACCTGTCTGTGACAATCTGGAGGATCCCAGATTAGGTGGTTTCTTCTGGAATTCAGGGGGATCAAGTAACGGAATTAAACTTGAGGATTCAACAAAAACATCTTGCAGCTCCAATTCCTGAAAAAGCCACAAACTACTGGAACTCACCTAAGATGAAATTGATTACCCAAATAGTCCTATAACCATTAATAAAATGGGATTCATAGTTAAAAATCTCCTGAAAAAGCAATATTCAGACCCAGATGGTTTCAGTGGTAAATTCCAACATTTAGGGAAGAAATGACAGTCTCTTCTAGAATAAGAGGGAAAACATTCCAACTTATTTTATAAGGTCAACATTACCCTGATACCAATGGCAGTAACAAAACAAAACAAAACAAAACAAAACAAAACAATGATGACAGAACTACAGACCAGTATCCTTTATAAACATAGATAACATCAGTTGATCAAAAAATACCAGTAACATCAGCCTTCAAATTTATAAACATTCCCTTCTTTTAATGTCTGTGGCATCTGTAGTGATACTCCCTCTTTCATTCCTAATATTAGTTAAGTTGTGTTTCCCTTTTATTTTTTGCTGGAGTTTTGACAATTGTATTGATATTTTCAAAGAATCAGCTTTTGGTTTCATTTTTTTTTAATTGTTTTTCTGCTTTCAATTTCATTGCTTTCTGCTTTTTATTTCTTTCTTGCTTTGGCTGTATTTTGCTCTTCATTTTCTAACTTATTTAGGTGGAGGCTTAGATTATTGATTAGAGACCTTCTTTTTTTCTAATATAAACATTTAATGTAAATTTCTCTGTAAGCACTATTTTAGCTGTATCACAGATTTTGATATATTGTTTTTTGTTTTGTTTTGTTTTGTTTTGTTTGAGACGGAGTCTCACTCTGTTGCCCAGGCTGGATTGTAGTGGTGCAATCTTGGCTCACTGCAACCTCTGCTTCCTGGGTTCAAGCGATTCTCCTGCCTCAGCCTCCCGAGTAGCTGGGATTACAGGCACCTGCCACCACGCCTGGCTAATTTTTGTATTTTTAGTAGAGACAGGGTTTCACTATGTTGGCTAGGCTGGTCTCAAACTCCTGACCTCAAGTGATCCGCCCACCTCAGCCTCCCAAAGTGCTGGGATTACAGTCGTGAGCCACTGCACCCGGCCAATATATTGAATTTTCATTTTGCTCAATTCAATATATTCTTTTCACTTGAGACTTTCCCTTTGACTGATAGATTATTTAGAAGTGTGTTGTATAATTTCCATGTATTAGGAAATTTTTCTTTTCTTTCTGTTGTTGATTGTTAGTTTAATTTTATCATGGCCAGATGACATACTGTGTGTTGTTTTAATTCTTTTAAATTTACTAAAGGTTTATTCTTTAGAGCATGGTCTATGTTGGTGAATGTACCTTTTTGGCACCAGGGACTGGTTTCATAGAAGACAATTTTTCCATGGATTGGTGTGGGGGTGGGAGGGGCGGGAGGGGTGAGGGGGTGGGGGGATGGTTTCGAGATGAAACTGTTCCACCTCAGATCATCAGGCATTAGATTCTCATAAGGAGTGCACAACCTAGATTCCTCGTGTGTGCAGTTCACAATAGGATTTCCACTCCTGTGAGAATCTAATGGTTCTGTTGATCTGACAAAAGGCAAAGTTCAGGTGGTAATGTTCACTCGCCTGCTGCTCAGCTACTGCTACGCGGCCCATTCCAATACTGGTCCATGGCCTGGGGGTTGGGGACCTCTGGGTTAGAGTATTTTATAAATATTAAATTTAATTGATTGGTGGTGTTTTCTGTCTATTTCTATATATTACTGAGAGAAGAGTGTTGAAGTTTCCAACAACAACTGTAGATTTACATATTTCTCCTTTGTATTCTGTCAGTTTTTGCTTTGTGTGTTTTGAAGGTCATTTGTTGGGTATATATGCATTTAGAATTGTTATGTCCTCTTGGCAAATTGATACTTTTATTATTATGTGATGTTCTTCTTTGTCCCTGGCAATTGTCTTTGTCTTCAAGTCTGCATTGTCTAAATATAGACACTCTAGCTTTCTTTTCAACAGCTTGCATGTTACACCTTCTTTCATCCTTCTGCTCTTAACTTACCTGCCTATATTATATTTCAAGTGAGCTTTGGTTAGATAGCATGTAGTTGGTTCATATTTATTTATTAATTCTCACAGTCTCTGCTTTTAATTCTTGTGTTTAGACCATTTCAGTTTAATGTAATAGTTGATATGTTTGGATTTATGCCTTCTGTTTATTCCCTCTATTTTTGTTCCTGTTTCTCCTAGTCTGTGTTTTTTTGAGCTATTTGAATATTTTGCAGTTTTTTTGTGTGTGTGTGCCTGCTTTAAGGATTACAATATGTATAGTCAACTAGGATCATTCACAGTCAACTTAGAATCACTTCGAATGGACATTTTATCACTTTAAGTGGACTGTAGAAGCCTTACCACCATATAGGTTCCTTTGTCCTCCTGTCTTTTGTTACGATATCTGTATTTCACCTTGATTGAAGGATGTATTTGCTGGATACAGAATTCTATGTTGCAGTTCTTTTCCTTTAATGCTTTAAAAATATTGTGCCACTTTCTTTCCTCCATGGTTTCTAGTGACAAATCTATAACCATTTGACTTTTTGTGTCCCATAGATAATAGGGTTTTTTTCTTTCCCTGCTTTCAGGAATGTTTGTTTCATCTCTGGTTTATAGTATGGTTTTGGGGGGTTTATCCTACATGAGGTTCACTCTGCTTTTCAAAGAATTTTTACATATATGTGTCTTGTGAAATTTATGAAGTTTTCAGCCATGATTTTGTCAAATATTTTTCCTGTACTGCACGACATTCTTTCTCTTTCTGGGACTTCTATGACATAAATGGCAGACCTTCTCTTATTGTCCCCTGGTCCCCTGAGGCCCTGTTCATTTTTTATTTTAAATCTTTTTTCTCTTTCTTGTGCAGAATGGCTAATTTCTATGTATTCATCTTCAAGTTTGCTGACTCTTATATCCATGATGCCATTGAGCCCATCCCATGAGTTTTTTATTTTGGTTATTTTACTGTTCAGTTCTACAGTTTCCAACAGTTCTTCTTTAGATCTTTTCTTTGTCCAGAATTTCTCTTCCATCGGTTTCAAGATTGTTTACGATCGGCTGTTGGAGCTTTTTTATAATAACTGATTTGGAGTTTTTGTCAGATAGTCCAAATGTCTGTCATCTCAGCCTTGGCATCTGTTGATTGTATTTTTCCATGCTGAGTAATTTTGAATTTATCCAGGGCATTTGAATATTATGTTATGAAACTCTGGATCTTGTCTAAATCCTATGGAGAATGTCAATAATTTTGTTTTAGCAGGCAGTTGATGATGGTTAGGTTCAGAGGACAGGTTCCAACCCACCTTCTATGAGCTGTGGTCCTGTGTTAGCATTTGCAGCGCCATTTGGATGTGTCCTGTGTGTGTGCTCCACAGTGGCCAATCTGGGAACTAGGTCTTCAGTTCTCAAAGTCATTGGTAGGCTGTTAGGATGAAGTCAACAAGTGCAAATCTGAGGAGTGAGCCTGCATGTGGATAAGCAACTTTATGGGGTCTCTTTCTCGAGCTCCTTCCCCTTTGTGCTCTCTCTAGTTCTTTCCAGTTCTATGGGGCTTCTCTTTTGGGCCATTTAGCTAGAAAGCTTGGGCTTTAGTTACTCTATTTTGCCATGTACTTTCACAACTGTGCCCATGTCCCCAGGGTCAAGCCCCTGGAGGACAGAGACACTAAAAACAGTGAGATTTGGCCCTATTTTCTTGGAATCACGGCACTGTTGAATTTAGAGGAAGGTTTTCCTTCCTCAGAGTTCCTGTCTAGCAGGCTCCCCTTGCTGCTGGCTGCTGTAGCTACTGCAGGGTTACTTGGGGACTGTGGCCTGAGAGAACAGAGAAAAGGAAAAAACAGGGGATTTCTCCCTCTCTTCTGTCAGCACCTAGGGTCTGCTGACAGTGTGTTGAGACCAGGCTTGGGCACACTGGATGAAAAAAGGAGGAAACTGTCAGTTGGGTGGTCTTTCATGTTCTGGTCTTCCTTCTTAATGTGTCTGCTACTGTTTACTTTTCAGAGTCCTTGTATAGCTGCTCCAAGTATTCTCTCTGAGGTTCATAGTTGAGGGCCCTGGGAAATACAGGGTGGAGTGTGCTGACTCTATCCATCCTGTGTAGAACTGGAACCTCTGTTTCATTTTGAATATGGAGAATAGTTTGAGTCTAAACAATGGGTGCCTTAACTGCCCCCTTAGTGTCACTCTACCCAGCTTTACCTCTTTGCTTGAAAAAACATCCTTAGGATCCACAGACACCTGTTAGGAGGGAGGTGGGGTTAATGCTGCCAATTAAAAGCATTACCTTTACCATCCGATGAAACGAAAACTTGCTTCTTGACTCTACAGCTAAAACTAAATTGGGAGTATTTTCTTTTCATTAACCTTTTTATTAAAATGCAAGTTCCTTTTCAAAGATGAGAGTTATACATAGTAAGTCGAAGATTTCTGAAATCCTTTTAGTCCAGCTTAGAAGAGGACCAAGAAGATAATGCTTATGCAAATCTGCATTCAGCAGATACTCTCTCCATTAAATTAAGAGATACTTCTCTCATGAAGAGCTTTGGTGTGCAAATTTTGCAGTGCCACATTTTCAATTTTGAATGTTGCATATGCTTACAAATCCCGTAGAAGTGATTCTTGTGATAATAGTTTAAAAAGCTTAGTGAAAATCGAGAGAACAGGCTTCTATGAAAATCCGAAGTGAAGTTGTGCATACCTCCCTTAATAGCTAATGGCCAAATCGTTAAAGGTGTTACCAGGGTGGTGAATGATATTCAAAGACCTGTTGTTCAGGAGGGGTGGAGAGCAGGAAGCTCTGTTGGTGTAAGTGGAGAATGGAATGTTTTAGGGAGCCGGGTTTTGTCATTTCCAGGAGCAGGGCGGGCAGCACGGTGGGAAGGTCTGGCTCCAGCTTGAGCCCACTCACAGGATGTCAGGGGGAAGTGTGACTAAGGTCACGGCCACGCCACGTGGTGGGCCAGCTGGATCCAGAGCAGGGGCTGCTGTGGCCACACATCCTGAGTTTCCATGGTCTAATGCAGTGGGCTTGAAAAAAAAGGGTGGATGCAGGATGCTGGCTGGGCCTGTGGAGTGCGTGGGCAGTAAGTCTTAAGTGACAGTGGGTGGAGATTACAGCATTTCATCTGCTTTTCCTTTGACACCTTTTAAAGATACAACCCACAGTTTTCAAGGGTTTATGCCAATGTCTGCTAGAGGGATCTTGCAGTAGATCTTAAACCCTATAGTATTCTTAAGAGCACAAGGAAATTCTTATTTGGTTACCATTTACAACAAAGGTGGAAATTTAAAATTAGACCGAGAATTTGGAATGCTGTTCACAATAAGCAGTTTATTAGGGGATTATTTTGAAATTGTTCTTAAGTAATTTTAAGATGTTTCCACATCTCAAAAAGATACATACATTTTTCTTCAATTTTCTTTGGAGAAAGTCTGTTCAGGATGTTTAGCAGGTTGGGTTTCAGAATTTCAGCAGCTTTATGGTGCTGTCATCCAGTTCGACAGATTGAATTTGCACGTAGAGGAAATAGAACGTATTTTTAATCACTGGAATGTATTGTACCTAAGGAACATTGGAGAGTGTATGTCAGGTTTCGGCTGTGATTAATATTTTGCTGATGATTTTACAACTATGTGGCATGCTTACACTCTGCCTCTACTTGAACAATATCTAGTATTTCCTGATTATAACAACGGAAAAAAGTCTTAGAAAATCAGTCTAGAATTCTTATCCTTAGTCCACTAAAACTTGAGAAGGTCCTGAGCCAAATTTCTTCATTTTGAAAGAAAATTTATTATTAAAAGTTATAGGGTCCTAATCTCACTCCCCCCAACAAATTATGTAAAAAAAATACTTGAAGGAATGAAGAAAGGGATTTTCTTCAGATTACTAAGTAGTTTGAAATAAAACCATTTGAGTTCGAGAATCACCATAGAAACTTGGGTGGGAGGCTATAAGTACTGTGGGATATACGGAGTGTTATTATTAGACATCATTGTTGAAGGTGCTGTGTTTTTAAGACCATGCCTGGCAAGAATTCATCGAAGTATAAAAAGTCTTTCCTTTAATGTGCTACTTATTTATTTAGTTCAGTTGCTCTTCCTAAAAATTAAGAATTGCATTCCTCTTATGGAGAGAAAATAAAGAGAATCACAATCTTTAGTTATATTATTTTGAATATAATGTCATATTCAAAATACATGTGCATACCTTTGAAATCAGGTGCCTAGAAGGGACAGGTATTTGCTTCAGAAGTTATGAATTCCTTAACAGAAAGGGAAAGTGGGAACCAACATTTCTTTCCTTTTTGAGACGGAGTCTCGCTCTGTCGCCCAGGCTGGAGTGCAGCGAGCCGCGCGATCTCAGCTCACTGCAAGCTCCGCCTCCCGGGTTCACACCATTCTCCTGCCTCAGCCTCCCGAGTAACTGGGACTACAGGCACCTGCCACCACGCCCAGGTAATTTTTTGTATTTTTAGTAGAGATGGGGTTTCACCGTGTTAGCGAGGATTTCCTGACCTGGTGATCCGCCCGCCTCGGCCTCCCAAAGTGCTGGGATTACAGGCATGAGCCACTGTGTCCGACCCTACCATTTCTTAAATGCCTCTTATGTGCCCTCCTGGAAGCAGGTTATCCATTCTGCTTATGGTTTCTTTTAAGTTGCATAACTGTTCATTGAAGTAAATTTATTGGTATGAAAGAAAATTCATAGGTTGGTGAGTTTGGCTTTTGTTGGGTGGAGGATGATAAGAAGGAAGGGGTGCACAGATTGGCATGTTTGGAGACTTAAAGCAGTGGTTCTCAACTGAGGGTGACTTTGCCCCTCTGAAGGCATTTGGTGATGTCTGCACACTGTTTTGGGTTTTGGTTGGGGAGGGGAGATGCTACTGGCATGTAGTGAGTGGAGGCCAGTAATGGAGCCTAAATACCCTAATACCCTGTGATGCACAGGATCCCCATCCCCCCAAAACTTTCCTACCAACCAAGAATGTTCTGACCCCGTATGGCCACAGTGCTGGCATTGAGCAAAAAATGACTTAAAATTAACACAGAAAAGAAATGAAAACCAAAGTCCTCCCTGCTGCATTGACACGTATGGAAGATACATGTCAATTTAGCCTGATTCACTCATTCCTGCAAATAGGTATGTCTAAATATTACTTCTAGACATCTCAAGGAATAGAAACTATAGCTTACTAACAAAAAGGTTTTACATGTGGTTTCAGAGATTCATCGTTTTTTAGGTTTTCACTTTTAGGATATACTTCTTTTTCTCAAGCCTGAATTTCTATAGTGTCCTTTTGGCCTCTTCCATTTCCAGTTGAGCTTCCTGTCATGGAGGTAATAATTAGCTGGTAGCTATTCTGCATGAAATATACTTTGTCCAACTTCTGTAGAGGCTGCTATTAAATTGCCCCTGAGCTTTAGATAGCATCAACCCAGTAAGGAGTGCTGCAGTATATTAACATTATTTACATTCTTACTAAGCATATAAAGATAGTGGGGTGGGAAAGACAGAAGATAATGCTCCGTAAGAATCCTGCCTTGTTGGGATCCAATGGCATTGTATGGGGTTCTTGTTAATAAAACACTTAAAGGTCTATTTTTAGATCTTTAGATTGTGCCTCAAGACTTGAATTTGAGTTGTGTAAGGCTTAGCAGTTAGCTGTGCTCCCATCTGCCATCCCAACCTTGCAAAAGGTAACAGAACCATGGTATCTGGGGCAATACATCATTCTTAGACATTTCTGGTGACTTATCATCAAATGTCAGGGAACTAAAATCAATGGAGAGATGGGATAGAGCTGGTACAAGAGAAGAAACCTGGAAAGCAGAGAAAGGGAAGGTTTGTGAAGAATGGCACAGTAGGGAAGACTGTAACACAAACCAACAGTGATTGATTCTGCGTGCCAGAAATCCTTTTAAGCAGCTGGCTAGTGAGCACCACATTGCTTTAGGCAGTGGGGATGCAGTAGAGAACGTGAAGCAAGGACCTGGCCCTGGTACGGACCTTGTATCCCAGATGGATGAAATCTCAATAGAAGGTAACCATGGTAAGTGAACGAAGGAGATGAAGCTATGATGTGGGAGCATTAACAAGGAGTGGGCTGTGTTAGGAACCTTAAGAAATTTGAGACGAGAGAACAGAAGGGATTTAGCTAGAACTGGAGGGGCAGGTAGAGGGAACAGCAAATAGAACAATCTTGGCTGCTGATTTTATAAAATGAGACATTTTATCATAGTCCTAAGAGAAACATACATGTCTCCTTCTCAGTTTTAATTGTGACATGTGCTTTAGTTACCTGAAAAATCACTGCCCTCTTAAAGTTATATTTTAAAAAGATACCACCCCCATCTCTACCAAAAAAAAAGTATATGAGGGTATAAAACATCATGAATTGATAATTTCTTTTCAATTATAAACACTAAAGTTCAATATTTTAAAATGCAGATCTCCCCCCATAACTTTTTTAAAACTGTGGAGTTGTAGATGTACAGGTTTTTGCTGTTGCGGTTCATTGAATATTAGCCTTTCATCATAGCCTTTAATAATATTAAAATAATGTTAAAAAACCCCATCTCTTGGCCTGAAAATATTTACATATTCAATTGCTTATCTATTTTCCTATTGATCTTTTTTTAACTTCCTGAGGTCAGAGAAGGTACCAAAAAGAGTGGTAAGTAGCTTTCACTCAGGGTCTTTTTTTTGTGTTTGTTCTTGAATTTTAATCTCTCAAAAGGACCTTGTACAATTTTTCTCATTGTGGTTAAAAAAATTTTGCCATAAAACTAATCATCTTACCCATTTTAAGTATGCAGTACAGTAGTGCTAACTATATAATATATGTACCTTGTTGCACACAATATTTTTTGACTTGGCCTGAGTTACAATCTTACATGTGCTTCTAATAGGGTGAATCTGAGTGAGGCATTTAGGAGGGAGAAAAAACAATGTGGAGGGGCCAAATGAAACAAGATTAGCACAATGAGGATAACTTTTGAAATTGCCTTTTTTTTTTTTGAGACGTAGTCTCACTCTGTCACCCAGGCTGGAGTGCAGTGGCGTGGTCTCGGCTCACTGCAACTTCCACTTTCCAGGCTCAAGGGATCCTCCCACCTCAGCCTCCTGAGTAGCTGGGACTACAGTGGCGCACCATCATGCCTAGGTAATTTTTGTGTTTTTAGTGGAGATGGGATTTTACCATGTTGGCCGGGCTGGTCTCGAACTCCTGACTTCAAGTGATCCACCCACCTTGGCCTTCCAAAGTGCTGGGATTACAAATATATATATTTTAAAGGCAGCAGAAATAGACAAAACTCAAATCTTATTTCAGGACTACAGTTGGTGTTCTTAAAAGTTCAGAGGAAGAGCTGAATATATCTGGAGGTCAAGTACAGCAGCCTGTAGGGTATGGGGCCAGTTCAGGATGGAGTGTAGAAGCAGTATTTGAGGAGCGGCACAGATAGAAATTCCTGATCCAGCTAGATTTGGCTCTCATAAACCCTCCAGTGAAGGGCCGTTTCCTACGAAGCCTGTCTCTTGCTCATTGCTGTCAGCCCCATTTCCTCTAAAAGTTGGCCCACACCTTCTATTGTCCTTTATGGCCTCTGGATACAGCACCATCTCCACGCAACACGTCTGTTGCATTTTCTCAGCAAGATGATCAAGAATTTCTTTACTTCGGCAATTCTAGGATCTGCTCATTTCTGGGACACTTTGGTTTTTGTCCCGAACATCTGATTAAGTATCTCTCTTCAGTGGTTGGGTGCCTGGAGCCATCTCTGTATTACCTTTTGAGAGTTGTTTTCATTCTGATGTACAGGATCCACCTCACCCTGTTTATCTCCGAACTACCCACCTCTCCAACCTCACATTTGACTTTCTGTAAGCTCCAACTGGAGCTGCTGAGAGCGGAGACTTGGGATACATCTCAAAAACCTCAAGAATGCATTTTGATATGAGAGCGCCAAAGATGGTCCTAGCAACCCCAGGAGTAGGAAGGCATCCCTTTCAGTTCTCTGACAAGGACCAAGATTCTGAAGGGCAGAGGCTGAGAGCTCAGGTCTTATCACCTCTCCGAAGGTGGAGATAGATGTAGCGCCCCTTGCCATCCTGATATGGAAGTATGTATATACCCCCTTTCCCCCATTTACTTTGTGATTTTGGTATTTTTTCCTCTAGTAAATCCCTAAGTGAGGTCTTTAAAAAACATGAGAAGGGAAAAGAGGATGAAAAGAATTAGATTGGGATTGAGGTAAACATAGCATAACTGAAGAGCTTGAAGAATTGCGATGTGGAGGGCAATTACACTAACCCTGGTACTGTTAATAGTGACTTGGTGAGTAACTTATATGTAGATTTCCTTTTACTTAGAACCTGCTACTCCGTCTACCTCTCTTAAGCTGTAGTGTTTCTTTAATGGAGGAGGGAGGAAAGACGTTGGCTTACAATTTGCTGCCTAATCTAATATTTGGTTCTCATGCACTGATTTAACAGATGTGTATTGAGCCCCTACCTTTGTTAGACCTTGAACAAGATGCTGGACCCAGTGCAATAGGCAGGATCAACTCAGACCCCTCTTCTAACATAGGAACTGCACACTGGCCTGTAGACGTGTTCCCTTTGGTCCACACAGTTATAAACACTGCAGTGTTTTTTTTTTTTTCTCTTGAAAATCTGGTTGATTTGGCCCCCTGGACCTGCATCCTCACGTGGCAAATTCAGGGAAGTGGCAGGAGGAAAGGGGTTGCTGAGAAATGTCTGCCGTGATCAGTAGAGGTACATGTTCTACAACCTTCCCTGGCCTCTGTCTCTCATTGTGTTAGTTATTTTTGTCCTTGGGGGGAATCTTGGTTGGGATTCCTCCATCTTCACGTGCTTCTCTTCACAGGAATCATCCTGTGGGCTGGGGAGCCTGGGATGAGAGCTGGGACAGAAGCTGAGTTGGGATGGGAAGTGTGGCTCCCTGCTGCTCTCCCTATGAGTGGGTGATGCCCCAGAGCTCTTCCCCAGAGCTCTGCCCGTGAGCTGTGCCCTTGAGCTATGCCCTTCATCGAGCCCTTCCCAGACCACTGCTGCACAGCTTTTTGGCTGCACAGTTGCTTTGCACTCTTCAAGATTAGAATGTCGGAAAGGGGAAGTCATGCTACCAGCTATTCTAACTCTCCTATCCATGAACTTCTGTTCTTGACAGTTGTGCTTTTTTTTTTTTTTTTTTTTTTTTTTTTTTTTTGAGACGGAGTGCAGTGGCCGGATCTCGGCTCACTGCAAGCTCCGCCTCCCGGGTTCACGCCATTCTCCTGCCTCAGCCTCCCGAGTAGCTGGGACTACAGGCGCCCGCCACCTCGCCCGGCTAGTTTTTTGTATTTTTTAGTAGAGACGGGGTTTCACCATGTTAGCCAGGATGGTCTTGATCTCCTGACCTCGTGATCCACCCGTCTCGGCCTCCCAGAGTGCTGGGATTACAGGCTTGAGCCACTGCGCCCAGCCTGTGCTCTTTTTTTTTGTTCCTAAAAGTCCACCTGTGGCTTCCTGCCTCCACACCCGTGTCTTGGCAGCCCTTCCTGCCTAGGGGACCCTTTCCTTCCCGCTCTTGGGGGTGCTGCTCACCTTTGAAAGCACAACCTGCCTCCCTTTCTTGAAGGCTCTGAAGGCTGGGCACTGTGGGGCTCGAGGCTGGGGGTGGGCAGCAGAGAACAGAGCTGCCTACAGGGGCTTTTCCAGCTTTTACCAAAACAGTTGACTTTATCTGTTTTACATTTTGGACTTTCTCATAAATTTTCTTTCAAGAAAACACTGCAATGCTCAAGGTATATAATAATATAAGGCATGTTGTCTTATATTATTCATTGTCTTCCCTAATCTTCATACCTGGTCTCTAAGATTCCATCATGAGTTCTGGAGAGCAGGGTCTCGGTCCTGTATATCGCTGCTGTCCCAGAGCCCAGCCACTGCACTGTAAATCCTAAGGTTGAAAATAAATATTTGTTGCAGGAACGAATTAAAGTAGTTCCTTCTCTGATTTTCAGAGCACAGAGTTTACAGATGATACAAATTTAAATTTTTCATACCCTGCGACCACCTCCTTCTATTACTTGCTCCCCTTAAAACGTGTAGTTTAGAAAATGGGAGCCATCTTCTCTTTGTCTTGCTCATCCTTCAGGTTCCTTTCACCTATCTCTTAAGTCTGGGGCTAAAAGTAAAAGACAGGTGGGGACAGGTAGTGACAGGCCTGGCTGGAGCATCTCTGGGAGCTCTGAGTCACCTGACGTGGGGGGAATGCAGGGAAGGCTGGGCACTTTGACAAGGTTTAGGGTGGAGACCACAGTCCTCTCAGAAACACTCCACGGATTCCCAGACTCTGTTGTTAAGAAACTGTACATACAACATGGTGTCTCCCACTGGAGACCCCAAATCCCAGGGCAAGGTAAAAAGATGGCTGAACTGGGAATTGGTAGCCCTGATTTACTTGCTAACCCCACTGCCTATTTATTTAACCTTAGGCAAATCACTAAACTTTTCTAGGTCTGTTTCATCTCATTTTGAGAATTCGATATGGGAGAGCCCTCCCAGCATGATTTCCCTGCTGGTTGTGAATCTCCTCTGACTCAGCAGACAATGCTTTATGCCAGTATTCCTCTGCAGTTTCACAAGAGGGCACTAAGCCTCAGAGGCTGTGAGCATGAAAGGGCCAGAGGCAAACATACAATTTATTTCCAGTCTCTGCCTTATCTTCAAGTGGATTTTTTTGTATTCTAATCTTCACTATAGCTATGTTTTCATATTTAAACAATTTAAAATTTATTTTTACGAATTTCATTATTTATTGTCCTCAGATTTTGTAGTGTAAGTTAAACCCCAAGGATATGGAACATGCCTATCCCCTGGTTTTGTAAATTCCCTGGAGTGTCCCCATGCTACTTATAGCTATATTGTTCGTGGTCAGTTTTAAATTACAAGTTGGATGGAGATTATGCCTCATTATAATTATTGCATATGCATATAGCAATTGACTTAACCCCCACCCCTAACCCTATACAAAAGGTACTGTTAGTTACTGTCATTTTATAGATGGAAAACTGAAGCACATGGATGTTCAGTAAATTGCACAGCTTGTAAATGGTGTAGCTGGGATTAGACCTGGCCAGTCTGTGTTCTTAGCCTCACTCTGTTATCCTGCCTCTATGGTAAACTAATTTAGGGAAGCCGATTGATTTTTTGTTTGTTTGTTTTCAGATCATGATCTGATAATTTTGGTGTTACTTATCACACAGCATTTTTAGAATAAACGTTAACAACTATTTGCAGGTGCGTATTTGCAGGCACCTATTTTGCCTACAGTTCAGGAAATTTGCAGGCACCTATTTTGCCTAGAGTTCAGGAAACTCAGTGGTGAGGCCTGATGTTCTCAATTACTGAGAACTCAGGTCAGGCTCAGTTCTGTGGCTACAGATAGATTCTCCCTGGTGTGCGCAACTAGCCAGTCCAGAGAGTCACCACATGAGGCAGGCGGGGCAGGGGCTGCCTCTGACTAGAGGGATTGGTGTCACTGCCAGAGAGAAAATCAATCTGAAGTTTGTCTCATGATTCCAAATGATGGATCTGCATAAGCCATGTAGTTGGATGTTTTCAAACAATGTGACTAAGATACGAAAGATACAGATATTAAAGTTACTGTAGTGGCTTTGTATTTGCTATTGATGCACTTTGCTTACAATTCACTGTGTTTCTTAACTGTGTAAACAAAAAGCAAGCGCCATTTATTACACACAGTTCTGCTGAATGCTTGTGGCTTAACGTTTGTCAGATATTTCAATATATAGCCACAGATCACTCTGCATGACATTAACAACAACAAAGTCTGTGTTTCTTTGTTGGAAAAAATTGGGATCGGCCTGTGGGCCTGCTATATGTCTCAATGTGGCAAAGGCAGCAATGAAATGTCACAGAGGAGAACAAACTAGCCTATATCTAAAGAGAAGATTTTAAACAGACATATGACATAGACTTAGGCAACTGGAAGAAAGCTTTCATATGTTGCTACTTGGGGGCCTACTGACGTACTTTGATGGGTGCTCACGGGTTATTTTTCTGTAGTACCCCACCGAAGGCCCATCTCTCGACAAGGCACTGAATCCCATCATCCTGTCTTCTAATCAAGGTACCTGAAGTTGTCCCTGTGGTCCCTGGTGACATCTGTTCTTCCACCCACATCGCCTTCCAGCTACTATACCATATCTCTGAGGAGTTGTTGTCTCTCTTTACTGCCTCACATACCTCTCCTCCCATGCTCTGCAGTCCTCACTCCAGTTAGGCTTAGTGTTCCCCTCCCCACCCCCAAATGACTCTCTGACCAAATCGCCCAGGACCTCTACCTTTCAAATTCAGTGTTGAGTCCCCAATCTTCATCTTATTCAGCCTACTGGTAGGATCTGGCCCAACCAATCATGCCCTCTTCCTTGAAATCATTTTTTTTTTTCACTTGGCTCCTTGATGCCACACTTGGTCCTTTGCCTACCCAGAGGGTGATCCATGCCAGTCTTCTTCGCTGATTCTCCTGGCATTGCTTCAGCCTCTTCATATTCAAGTGCCTCAGGCCTCCACAACTTCTGTAACTGTCCTCACTCCTAAATTATCTAGTCCCTTGACATTAAATGTCACTTAAACACTGATGATTTTATCTTGGAACTCTGCTCAATTTCAACCATCTTTTCTGCCTCTCTGCTTGGATATCTGATTGGCATCTCAAGCCTAGCATGTCCAAAGCTTAACTCTTCATTTCCTTCTACACACTTTCTCACCCCTGCCATACCCAAACTGCCCCATCTTGGTAAATGTCAGTGCCATTTTTAAAATTGCAAAATCCTAGTGCTGCTACTGACCCCTCTCTTTAGCTTCTACTTCACATCAGCAAATCATGTCTGCTCTTCTTTTAAAATATATCCGGAATCTGACCACTTATAATCTCCACTGCTACCACCTAGTTCAGGCTGCTGTCAGGTCTTATCTGGAGGCAATCAGTTGGGTGCCCTATTCCACTCTTGCCTTTGGAATCACCCTGTAAAGATTCTTAGATATCTCCCAATCTACTCACATGGGTTTCCATTTCTCTTGGAGTAAAGACCATAGCCCTTGTAAAGACAATGGCCTAGAAAGTCCTATGTGATCTGCCCTCCCATCTCTACCAAACCCAGTCAGTCTCATATCCCTCTTCATTCTCCCTTGATCATTTTGCTGTGGTGACACTGGCTTCTTTACTGTCTCTTTTACAAGTTTTTTCTGCCTTGCCCTCTCATTTGTTGCCTAGATATTTATGGGACCTACTACTTCTCTTCCTTTAGATCTTTGTTTAAATGCCTACTTGATCAGAGAGGCTTTCTTTCACTGATCACTCTAAACAAAATAAGTTGCTGCCAACCCTACTGCCACCCACATATCCCAGGATTGCCTGCCTTCTCTATCCTGCTTGAGCACTCATCACCCGGAGCATATTATGTAGTTACTTGGTTGTATTTCCTTCCCCTTTAGACTGGATAGGGAATTTATCTCTTGTTCATTGCTGTATCACCTTAACCTAGTGTGGTGCCTGGAAGTTAGTAAGCACTCAGTAAACATTTTTTAAATGACTGAGTGAATTTCCTAGGCAAACTGGTCAGAAATAGGCTATAGAGAATGGAAGAGTGGCTGTACCTGCCATTTAATATGCTCTCAATAAGATTACATTTATTGAAATAAGATTTTATTGGCGATGAAACAAAATGCTATTGGGCATACAGAAAGGCATGAGAAAACCAGGCACTAAATTTGATATTAGTCAAGCAAATGTTCATAGTTGGAGAAATGATTGAAAGTCTATCTTTTCTTTCATAGCAACAACTAGAAAGATAGAAGGAGTTTGAAGCTGTGTTATGTTTTGTTACTGAGTTACAGTCAGAAGGACTGCTGATCACACAACAAGCAATGCAACTCAAGGCAGAAGAAATTGCCAAATCCCCCAGAACAAAGCAGTGAGGAACTAGTTTGACTGTCACCCAAGACTGTCTTTAAGGCATTGTGTCATAGTTAATTGGCAAAGTTTGTTTTTTTCCTAATGATACATAAAATAATGAAGTGTCTTACAATCAACAGAATTTTAGCTTGAATAAAATAGGGTGGATCTCTTTTCTAGATCTTAGAATGATGAAACGAATTTATAAATCTTAATTTTGTCATTTATGGTTGTTAGTTTACATCTTAGTTTCTAAGATAACAAATGTTACTCTTCCTTATTAGTTAAACCAAGAAGGGAGAGGTTTGGCCAGACACTTGTGCTATCATTTCTTGGTTTCCTTACTGAAAGCCTTTCTCCAAGCATTACGTACAGAACTAGCCTAATTGGGACCAATTATCCAGTCGTGAGTTTTGACTTTTGGTTCTCATGATTAGTTTGAAAATAATTTTTTCAGACAGCTGCAGGTTTTGTTTTTCATTTTTTTTTAAATAATTATAGGTTCCTAAGAAGTTATAAAAATAGTACAGAGAGGTCTCGAGTATCCATCAGCTAGTTTCTCCCTACAGTGACATCGCCCATAACTGTAGCACAGCTGCAGTTTTAATAGATCATTTTGTTCTTTTCCCATGACCTGTTGGAGTAGGAATAGAGAGATCAGGTAATTTTGTTATGCTCTAAGCCACCTCACTTTAGGAGGGAGTGTTTCTGGTAACAGGTGGTGAGCCCAGAGGCACAGTTGCTATAGAGGGACTAATACATTGATTTTCATGACCTAGAGGAAATAATCACTCAGGTTAAAATGTCTTCAAGAGTTAGTGGCCTGAAGCTCTCCAACAGAGAAACTCCTAATTGATTTGTTTTTGCTTCAGCACAGCTTTCTTTTGAAGCAATCATTTTAGGGTGATTTCAGGTGCTCCAAAAAACCTCTTGAAATAGACCAACTTAAAGATCTAGAACCTTAGTTGGAAGGGACGTGAGGTCAACCTTACCCATTGGATAGGGTGATTTCCCCCTTAAAGACCCAGCCAGGTTACTGTTGCAGTTCTTCTTAAGATCCTTTTCTGCTTAAGGCCTCAGTCCAGTTTCCACATGATGGACTTTTCTTACCCACAGATCAGACAACAGACAGGTGCCTCTGTGTTTTCCTTTTCTCCTTTCAGTTAAATACATCTGCATTCTCAAATCTTGTGGTGGTTTTAGCCACCCACTCCTGACCTCCCTCCTACTTGCTGCTTCTCCACAGGCTGCAGTTTTTTGATAGCTTGGCCACATCCTAGAGAGAAGATAATGGTGGTAAATTAGGGGGTGAGCTGAGAGAGGTACATTACAGAAAAAATATGACAGAAGGTATTTGGTACAAGATTGGAAACTAAAGCTCATTATTATAATTATATTCTTCAAATAAGGGTAGTGCCTTCCTTACCCTGTTTCTCTTTCCTATTTCTATTAATTGTTATCTTTCACTTGCACTTTTGGACACCCTGTACTGTCTTCTGTCCCTTGAAGCCAGACTTCTAGGGTATGGTCTGCATTGTGAGCGGCCCTGATATCCCTATTTCCTCAGTCCAAATACTCACCTTTTGTTTTCTGCTTCTGCTGACTCTTTCACTACATCACCTCAGCCAAGACCACCACCTCCACCTCCATCTCCACCTCCACCTCCACCTCCACCTCCACCTCCACCTCCACCTCCACCTCTCGCTCCACCATTGTCCTCCACCTCTACCTCATTTCCATCATTGTCCTTGCCCAAATGCCTGGCCTTGAAGTTGTCTTTGCTGCTGTTTTTTATTCTTTTCTCTTATCACTAGATGAGAACCACGTCATGTTAGCATAGTTAGTGACTATGCTGAGACCAAACAGCCTTAAATTCATGTATACTCAGCATCAATGATGCCTTTGAAAATTCTGATTCTCCCCAGATAAAATATCAGAATGGCAACCCCTGCCCCCTGCCCCTGACCTTCAGCCTCAAACATCTGGCATTTTGGGAGCAGATAAAACCCACACAGAGTGCCCAAGGACTCTTTTCTTCAGAGGGCTGGAACTCTGAGAATTTTCCCCTGCAATTGCTATTTGAAATATTTTTTAAAAAAAAAGAGAGAGAGAGAGAACTAAAATATGAACTGGAAATTTCTGCAAGCTGCCGGCCCCTTGCAATAGATGCAGGTCAGGATGTGACAAAATTGGGTTTGGGAGTATTATTTCTACTACATAAGAAGTTAGTTGAGAGAGCGCTGACTTGAAAGGTAGAAGGTCAAATACTGCAATACAATTAACTTGGCTTAAGTGGGGTGGTAGAGAACCTGAGGGTTGGGGGTAGAGGTAGCCAAGTCACCTGTTCTGGAAACAGATTTGGCCCATTTTATATGAACCCAATATTGATATATCTTTGTAGATTATGTAAATATGTTTTGACTGAGGTCTCCAAAATTGTTAATGTTCTATAGGCAGACTTAGGGATATGCAAACTTGGGCATACAAATTATCATCCCTAAAGAGCTTACCATTACAGATTAAAATTTCCAAATTGAGGAACACATAGAAATAGAGAAGTAAAAGCATTGGCTTATTCAGAGTGGTCTTGAATTTATTTGGAGACCCCAGTAAAGATACTAGCACAAAAAACAGTGTTATATAAATAGAAATGAACTTTGGAAAATCTGACAATGTGATAAAGACTCTATTCTCTGAGCTCCTGGGTGTAGAACATTCTGTAAGGGTACTAATTCATAGAGAACATTTGCTTATCTAAAGAATATCCATACTTACGTTTAATAAAGGAAAAAATCACGGGTGGATAAATAAGCAGACAATGTATTTTAGCTCATTTGTGTAGTAAAACATGTAACAGAATCTCAGTAGAGTTCAAATATGCCCTCTTGACTTCCGAATGCATAGACTCCTTTAAAATAGTATTTTAGTTGTTCAAGCCTTCCCCCTTAGCCATTTTACACCTGGTAATAACTATGTAAATTCAGAAAACAGATTTTATATGTTTTGATCCATCTTTTTCTTCATATTCCTCTTAGCAAATTCTTACATTGATGAAGATCTGCTTATTTCACCCTAAGGCAATTCAAAAGTTCTGTATGACAACTTTATTCTCACTGCCAACTATTAGGAAAGGAATGCCCACTTTTCCCTGAGGGCGTGTTGTTGCATGAGAGGTTGAACTCATTTTCTGAGCAATTGTTTTTATAAATTCAGTATTTTGCTTCCAGTGTTCATGGCCAGATAGTGTATAACCTCGTCTCTACCCAGTATTATCCATGCTGTTTTCACACTTACCTCCAAGGGCCAAAGATTATCTCACAGAAGCTCCGAAAGAATTCCTGTTTCTGAAATTCATGTGTAAAAGGAAATTTTTAAAGGGAAGAGGGTGATAATTGAGTTCAAAGTCTGAAGAATTTTTGTGAAGGATTATATTGATTAGTAACAAAAGCTCTCCGGCATTTTCAGGCAGACATGTGAAAAAAGTAGTGATTGTAATTAATTTTTAGTGGGTGCCGCATATTTGATAATTGCTCTGATTCACGCTATTATATTCCTCTTCCTTCACCCACAGCAAAATAAGCCTAATTTGATTCATACCCTTAGGAAGAAGAAAAAAAAAAGCCTAAGATTACTCACATGGCTGTGATTCAGCTCTTGGCTCCCACCACCTCCTCCTCCTCCTCATCCTCCCTTTCTCCCACCCTGCCCACTCCCATATTCACTCCCACCCAGTGGTGTTGCCATCAAAAAACTGAGTCAGTTTGTTCTTTAAAATGGGTGGGGAAAGAAGAAACTAATAAAAACTTTTCTGAGCGAAGTATACTGCTTAGATCTGAAATCATTGCAGGAAGACAGGCAAAGCGGCTACTTACATAACATGAGAAGCTTGAAAGAGAGGCCAGCCCTCATAAAGAAATGTTCCAATTGTCTTATATAAGACTAGTGTAGCTTGTGTCCATGTCTGTAGAGGCATACACATAGCCAAGGAGGCAGATTTCTATGAAAAACCTCTGATATTGTGAATCTTACATATAATGTATACAGAAAGAACCTTGTTTTCAAAGTAGGATACTTTGCTGTAATCAAAAAGTGAATATAGAAGCAATCCAAAGATTTCTGATCATTGCAAAACATAGGTGATAAAGACATTTTGTATGCCTTCAAATGAACGTGTGACTTGGCAGCTTGAGGTGTTTTTGTTGTTTGTTTTTCTTTTTCTTTTTTGACAGTGTCTTGTTCTGTTGCCCAGGCAGGAGTGCAGTGGCACAGACCACGGCTCACTGCAACTTTGAACTCCTGGGCCCAGGTGATCTTCCCATCTCAGCTTCCCAAGTAACTGAGACTACAGGCGCACAGCACTGTGCCTGGCTAATTTATTATTATTATTTTTTGTAGAGATGAGGTCTCACTATGTTGCCCAGACTGTTCTCAAACTCCTGGGCTTAAGCGATCCTCTCACCTTGGCTTCCCAAAGTGTTGGGATTATAGGCGTGAGCCACTGCACTTAGCCACAAGATTGTTTTTTGTTTCTTTCCTGAGGAACTGTAAGATTAGTACTGAAGGTGACAGCTCACCCTTAGGGAGCTGATGGTGGTAGCAAACATTATTGAGGCAGCAGTCTCTGTTCCTTGCTTGTATTTTTTTGCTTATTCCCGTTCTTCAGATGAAGTAAAAGCCGTAGAGAAATGAAGGGACTCTTCTAAGTCCCCACAGGTAATAACCTCAGAGACAGTGTTAGAACCCAAGCTGTTTGTCTTTACCCTGACTTGTAACTTTGGTTTTTTGGGAGCCTGACACAATTGGATCATTTGGTATTTTAGAACTTACCCAAGACAGGAGTGGCGGTGGACAGGAAGCTCCATGCTGGACCTCCAAACCAGCCTTGAACTGAACTGTTGAATCAGGTCTGTGTGCATCTTCAAACCAGGCTATGACATGGAGGGGAACAGAATGGAGCCTTCCCCCATCACTCATTTGTAATCCCAACCACCCTCTCTTCATTTTGCTGGCTTTTCCCCCATTATGTTACCATCTGTCTCCAAAACATTGCCTGGGTAAAGACAAGCTGGAGCAGTTGCTCGCCCTCAAACAAAACACAGAACTACTTCTCCTCACTCCCATTCCCCCCCACCCCCGACTAGTGCCAAGCACCATATTTGAGGAATTCCATATTTATAAAGCTTGCTTGCACCTCAATGATGCCTGCTTGCTGTCCTTTTTATTATTCTTCAAATACGTTATGTGCTGACTGGAAACGATTAGCTTTTGTTACTGAGGGGTTTGTGGGATGCTTGAAACAGCTTCATATAGTTCTCAGATGGAAATGCGTGCTGTTTGCTCCTTTAAGAAATGAAATTTCTTAATGAAAGACAGCATAGAGGAGAATGCATACTGAGGTTCCCCACCCAACTCTCTGGGTTTCTCTTAGGGTAATTGTGGTAGGGTTTTATGTCATGGCCCTGTGGAGCGAATAAACAGTGGATCTTGGGTACTTTTTTCTGAGTCTGTACCCATCTCTTCATGCCTCTGACTAGGGGCCCTTGTTAATGTCAAGGGCAGTGCTCTGTCCCCAACAGAGCTGTAGTGTTGCCCCCAGTCTCTGACCCACTCACCTTCTTTCCTGGCTGATGACACTTCCAGTGTCCTGACACATCTGGGCAGACTGGAATTGGAGTTCTTAAATGCCCTCTCTGACTGGCCCCAGCTCGATTCTGCACTGGCCTTAGGAGACTCCACAAAGTTTGGAGAGGAAAGACCCAAACAGGTCTCAGATGTAAAACTGGATGAGTATTTCAACTGCTGAAACTTTAGGAGGAAAATATGGATTGGCTACGTGTTTGCCAACATTAGTAAAGTAGTTACTAGTGATTTCTTTTTTAAAAAAGTTATGGAATCGTATTTTTCTCATTCAGAAGTGTTACTTAGGGAATGACTGAGATGCGTATGACTCCATAGTTCTCTGTCAGACACTGTTCTCAGCCCTTAACGTAGAGTCATTTTTTAATCCAGGTGCCACAGCTAGGAACAGCAGAACCAGAAGCCAAACCCCAGCAAGTCTGACTCTGGAAGCTAGACTCTTCAAAGATGTCATAGGCCCTTTTAGATGCCAGAGTTTTAGATGTTCCATTTTATTCACATTCTATTTTCATAGCCTGTGTTTATTTCCATTGAAAGCCGTGTAATTATAGACTTTATGTTCTGTATCTTAGCAAGGTAACTGTCTTTAAGCCAATAAAACTTAATACATTACTGTTGAAGTATGAATAAGTTTTAATAACCGAGAAATACGCACACATACTTAGAATTCAAAAGTATAATTTGGAAGTGCACTCGAAATAGTTTCACGTGATTTTAATTTCTGAAAATCAATTCTGTATGTAAATTGAATGTAGTGTTTATTCCAGTAAAACCCTGCCGGAAGTCTTTTTTATAAAGTGAATAATCAACTCCTGAATTAACTGTTATACATGGTTTCAGTGTGTACACCTTTTCTGTGCTCTCATCTACCAATCTGAAAATTAGATATCTGAACATTTTTCTGTGTTTCAAATGTTGGATGTATTTCCTGTATCATAATAAAACTAGTTATCCATCAAGGCATAATCAACAATAAATGCCAAGCCTTAGAGCAGTTGCTGACTTTGCTCAGGGTTAAAGGAAGTATGCTGAAAAGAGATAACTGTAGTTCAATTGCTCAGTCCAAGCCTTCCAGATTTTTCATGTGGGGAATTGCACTTCTTATTACTGTATTCTTCCTGTCTACATAATACCTGGGAACAATTTACTCCCCGTAATGCCACTCCCATCTTGGTAGTAAAGTTTTTACTGAAGAGGAAGACTTTTAGGGCATGTCAGTTTATTTAATTGGAATTTTCACTGGTGACTTTCAAGTTTTGATTTCGCAGCTTTTAGGCAGGTCAAGACTAAAGGACTGTACAGATTTTTTGGTAATGCGATTGTATTACGTGTGTGCCGTGTGTGAGTAGCTCAGCTTAGAGTGTGAATTGCAGTAAATGCAAAAGTGAAAGCTGCAACATGGCTCTCATGCTCCCAACCACTTCCTGAAGAACCCCGCCACGCGGGCCCCAGACTTAGAGACTTGAATCCTCAGGATGGAAAGAGTCCAATTCCCTCCTGGTAAAGACCTCAAGTAAACCTAAATGTAGAAAAAACCTGTTTGCTACTCTAGTGTGAATTCAAACGTTTGGTTGCCTCCATTGTAAAAATTTCAGGGCACAATTCTGAAATTTAAAATATTAGGGAATAGAGCCAGAGCGTTGCCATACCTTAAAAATAATCTTTCATCTCTCCTGTTTACATGATTCAACCCTTGAAACCAGTTGGAATGTGCGTCCTGATCTCTAAATGTACAAGTTATTTAAAAAAAAAAAATGTGAGCTTGTCAGCTTAGCTACAGCCACCAGTCTAATAAAACTGAGTCACATCCAAATGGGCTGCACTTAAACTACCCTCCTATTCTAGGGAAAACGTGGCTGGGGGAGGCAGTCTGAGTCATCACCTGGTTTGTTTGACATACGCTTCCTTCCATAAATTGGGAATGGCGAGCGGCACAGTGTTCTGGGCTTGCCTGGGAGAAGGAGCTGTTGCAGCCTTGCATGATCAAAATAGGGCCTTTAGGTTTGAAGGATGAGGCCGAGCCCATATTTTGACTCCAAATGTCGCGGGAGGGGAGAAGAAGTCGACAGATCCAAACAAGGAATATTTGTAAGTACCATTTTTGGAGGTCGGAGAAATGGTAGCGGTGTTCACAGTTGAATTTCTTCCTAGGACATAAAAGGTGTTTAAGAGAAAAATTAGGGGCATTCAAATAAAAATAAATGGGTATCTATTTCACTAAGTGGGCTCATTTACTTAACAAGAGTATTCTTGATGTGGACAGCTTAAAATGATTGAGAGAGAGATGATTTGGTAGTTACCATACAAATCTGTTCTGACAATGTTTAATTTCACTTAATTTATTTGACTATTTTAAAAGAAATGTATTTCACTTAGGAATCTTTTCATGGCAAATTTGAATCTTCTTTAGGAGTATTTTGAGGGGATGGGAAGAGAGGTTTATGTGTCTCGCACATTTTCCTACAGCGGTTTTGCTGTAGGAAAACCATTTTAAAAAGTTTAGAATGTAAAATTGTTGCAGACTATAGAGGAAGGGGAAGGAGGAGTAGATTTATAGCTGAAGTGGGTTTGTAAACTCAGCCTCTGCTTTGGGATTATTTTTTAATATGTGCCAGACATTCTTCTGATTTTCATCCTGGCTTGGTTGTGGCTCTTTCTCTGTCTGTGTGAGGCTGGGGTGTTCCCTGTTTTAAAGCCGTAGTTGTCGCAGCCTGGGCGTTTTCTGTTTCGGCTTATGGCTTTTTTTTCTCTTTTCCTGAATGAGTGTCCTTTGTGTAACCCCAGTAATTCAGAAATCCTGCAGTCATAGGGACTGCCCTATCATGTGACTTAGGTACTAGGTTCTGGCTGCGATTGGTCAGCAGCTAATTGGCGGGTCCCTATAAGAGGTCTTGGGTCGGGCATCCGGCCACTCTCCTGCCTGGGCTGCTGCTCAACGGGGGCTGGGGTGGGGGGCGGTGTCTGTCCAGTGATTCAGCCACATGTGATAGATGACCAAGTGACTGCTTTCTTGGGGTCTGCACACCAGTGGAAGACAGTCAAAGTGGTTGTGACAGACTTGATCAAACCCTGGGCTTCCTGAACTGGTAACTGTCACTTTAATATAGGTTACTGATTAAACTCAGAAAAATGCAGCTTAAAATCTTTGCCAGGAACTTGTGTGGACTTATTCCCTGTTCCCCCCCTACCCCCCTTGTTATGATTTGTTTTGTCACAGGAATGAAATGCAGATAACTCTTTAGAAAACTTTTGTAGGAAAAGCGCCTCGTGTGATCTGGAACAAAGACGTTTTATAATCAGATTTATCAAGCTGCGAAGAGGGAGTTTTAGTGAACGGAAGCAGCAGCATTCTGTCACCAGGAAATACTCCTTTATCCAGAATTGGTAAGTGAAAAGTGGCATTGCTCCCTAATAGATATCATATGTGTGTGTGGGAATTGAAAAATTGTTCACAGACCCCTAACAACTGTGTTGAACAGAGAACACATAAACAGTGAGGAGTTCTAAAAAAGAGCAGCACAAGAATACCGCATAAAGACTGAGAAGAAGCCAGGTAATTAACAAAAATGAGCTGAGTGCTATCAGTTTAGCTAAACATATGTAATACAGCTAGATTTGGTTGTTTTATTTTTTCTTGTTAGTGGAGGGGAAACATAAAATCAGAATGGGCTGTTCAGTAGAATTGCGACATTAACTTTCCATGGATGTAGATTTCCATTTAATCTGAATAGCATGTATGAAATTTGAAGGGATGCTTTCAGAATTAGTCTACTTGCCCTCCTTTCCTTTCCTCTGCATTAAGATGTCAAGTATTTAGTGAGAACCTTACAAGATGAAAGTTGTGCAAAATGAAAGTTCAAGTAGTGCATGGGAAACACCTCCTCCTGATTGGGAAGGGTAGATTACAATGGCAATAGATTTTTTTTTGTTTTTTACATTTGTGTCACTAATTTTAAGTTTGTTCTATTTGATTACATGAGGAAAGGGTGGTTATTTCTATCTATATGGTTCGTGACATTTTGGGAGATCATGATTAGTAGTTCTTACTGGTTTGGTATGCATGTTCCTGCCTGTCTCTCTTTCCCTGAAATGTTGAATTCAGTTTTCTAATCTTGAATCTGAGCTGCCTTTATGTTTAAGGGTTCTAGAAAATGACAATAAAGCTTTGAATACCTGTGTTATATACAACAGGTTCCTGTTCATGATGTATAAGGTAACACAATTTTATTTTAGGCACGAAGGTCTAATTTCTTGATTTGGCTTCTTAAGAATATACCGAAAAGGTTGAATAGAATAAGAAAAAGAATATTAGAAAAGAATGGTGGGTGACTGCCTGATTTTACTAGTTTCTTATTGGTCAATAGAAGTAATCATGTGATGTCTACTTATAGAAGCAAATGAAAAAAAATTTTGTTCTTTAGCTGCTGACAAGTATATTAAGGCGATTTTTGGCTGTCTTCATTTATTAATTTGAATATATAATTATAACTGTTATTAACAGAATAAATTTTGGGTAACATAGGAAATAATAATTATTTCTTTCTTTTTAAGCCAAATTGGAAGTTGAGTCTACTTTTGGTTTCTATCCTGTTACTTTCAAAATCTTAAAATCCTTAACTCAAAAGGGAAAATGTATAATAAAACAGGATAGCAGTGCTGAAATTTCTCTGTTAGCAGTGGAGTGGGATGGGGGGGGGAGGGAGATGAATCTAGTGAGATATATTAATTGTGTTTTCCTCCTCTTGTATACTTGGATAATTTTTGAGATCACTTTTCTCAGACTAGCGGCTCTCAAGACTTTTGCATAAGTATTTATTCTTAAAGAAATAGACAAGATAAGCACGGCTCTTTAGGGCAGGTCCTCCAATAAGTCAGGAAATTGGTGATCCAAACTTGTGAATATGACAAGTCAATTTGACTTCATTAAGGTGTGGCATTAGTTTTCTTGAAGTACACCAATTTATAGGTTTTTAGAGTCTTGAAGACAGAAAAATGGCAACAAAAATTAAGGTACTTACAGGTAATTTATATTCAACTGCTAGCTTATGTTTTCAACTCTGTATTTCATGTAAGTAAATACTTGGGGAGAACATGATGATTTAATAATCTGGATAAATACTGCTGTGCCTGTTGGAAAAAAGCCTCTAATGTTTAGGTTTTCCTCATCCATTTAAAATCCATTGTTTTGAATGATAAAATGTGATAGAAGCAGGTTGGAACAGTAAATGCTAGAAAGTATATCCCGGAAGAATTATCTGAGAACTTCATGTTTTCAATTCTATTTGCCGTTCTCTGTTCTTAATTTATTAATTTTTAAAAGTACATCGAAAGTGAGTAACATTGCTTGCTCTGAATTCTCCTCTGGGGTCATTGAGAGTATTCACATTTTCGTATACCCTGTTAAAAGATATTAATGCCTTTTGCATATGTCTTTATCTTTGTGGGTATGTAAAGCGACAAACTGAAGGGATCTGGTCAAGTGACAGACCTCAAAATAATTTCTCTGAAATAGTATTTGAATTTGCATGTTCAGGAATGTAAATGCTTTCCCTTTGGGCTTGTTTCTTACGTTTTTGGTGTAGTATACAGTTTTACCCAATTCAATTTTTTTTCTTTTGAGGTCTGTATATGTATGGGTGTATATATTTGATTTGAAGGGGGAGTTTTAATCATTAGCGAAACAAGTGGCTGTTTGTTAGAACCCAGATAAGCCTCGTAGTGTTGTTCCTATGACAACTGAGTAGTTGGGTGTTGAAATGTAGCTTTAGGTTCTTGGTTTGGAAATGTCATTCAGACCTCCCACTATAGTCTCATTGAGTAGGAGGATAATGAGAAGGGGAAAAACCATGAAGCAACATAAGTATCTCCGTTCGTTTCATGTCTTCCTGACTTGCTTTTGTGTACAGGATCGCCATGGGAGTGGTAAACACAGGTCTTGAACAAAGCAATACTTCAATAAAAAAAAATACATGGAAAGGGGTCAGAAAAGTTGGGGAAGATAAATAACGACACATGGGGGCAATAAAGAGGCAGGAGAAATAGGCTTCCACGGGTTTCTGCAAATCCTTTATCCATTCTACTGACCAGCAGTGAGAACATCTTGAACCAGTTATTGTATAGCTCTTCAAGAGCTGTGAATTTCCTTCAAATGCAATGTGGAGAAAATTCCTTTGGTAGCAGGATGGTTTACCACTTTGGCATAACATTGATTCATCTCCCCCAGGCAGACTACAGAGGATACTGTGTTCTTTTAAGGCACATGTTTTTCAACCAGTTGTTCATTTGTCATTTAATAGCTTTTGTCTTTTTTCTATGGGAAAGACAAGGTTATGCTATTAAAATAGTGATAAAATTTAAGTATTTTATTCTATATTCAAAAAGTGCTTTTGAAAAGTACTTAGAAAAAGATTGTTTGAGACCTGTTGTTGGTGGAAATGTTTGTGAATGGGGAATCTATGGAGCACTGTATTTGAGAAGAGGGATTGTTTAGACTAATATTTGGCATAGCTTAATTAAGCAGTTGTTGATTTTCCATGTCTGAAGGTCTTCCTATTTCCTACTCCTAAATAGATTTTTTTTTGTATTGTATATATTTAATGTGTATAACATGAGGTCTTGATATACATATACACAATAAAATGATTACCACAGTCAAGCAATTAACATACACGTCACCACACATAGTTACCTTTTTTTTTTGTAGTAAAAGCACCTAAAATCTACTCCCTTAGCTACTTTTTTAAAATTTGGTTGCTAGAACCTCCTGAAGTTAGAAATAAAAAGATTTCAATGGGGTTAGTCCCTTACTTAATAAATATACGCCCACCATCTCTTCTGTAATTCAAAAAGCTCTGAAAATCAAAGGATTTTCATGAAATTTGGCAGCAAATCCTGACCTGAAGTGATGTGAGGCTAATGATAGTGTTTGTTTAGCTCGCTCAGAATGAATCTTTGTATGTTTTACTCTAGAAGTATTAATGTGTTTGATCACGGAGTATTGTTCCAGACTCCCCTAGAGGTTTATATACTATGTTGAATAGTCAACCTATTACCTTTATAAAATAATAATAATAATCCATCTGAGTGTCAGGTAAGCATTTGTGGACCCATAATTACTGACATACATTGAGCTCATATTATATGCCAGGTACTGTTCTAAATGAATCACTGGCGTCTAAGAACCGTGCCTGGCACGTAGTAGGTACTTAGTAGACACGTTTTGGTAGGAGATGCTTTACACTTACTAACTTCTTTAACTCACAAAAACAGTATGTGACCAATATGCTTGTTACCCCCATTTTCACATGGTGAAACTGATGCACAGAGAGGTGAAGCAACCTGCCCAAAGTGACACAGTGACACAGGCAGAAAGTGGTGGAGCCATGATTTGAAAGCAGACAGTCTAGCTCCAATCTGCTCTTAATGATTCTGATTCAGATACAAGGGAGGACTGGAGATGTGGCCCTGGACTTCTTAACTGAGTCAGAGGGGGTGTTTGAGTGATTTACTTTATTCATAGTCACCTTATACCTCCTATGATCAAGAGCTGGTGATATCACCACTATGGTCATTAACCGGGGCTGTGGTGGAATGCTTGTTAACAGGTTCTCCTGGGTGGGAGTGTAGGAATTCTAGGGGTCTGAACTCTCCTCACAGACTTCCCAAGGTGATCTCCATCAGTAAATCAGCCCGACTGCTTCATCTTGAAAAATTAAGACATAGGAAATAACTCTTTCCTTAACCCTAAGGAAGTTTCCTTGAACAGTGGGAAAGACCTTTTTGTAGACATTCATTAGACCCCTTACCCAGCAGGAGGTATGGAATCAATAAAGAGGGCACGGGTCACCTCCGAGGGTGTGGGCTCCATGGCTTGGGAACTAACTGGGGCACAGCAAAGCCCTTTGGGAGAAATCAGGCAGCCCATGGAGCTTCAGCTGCATGACTCTTTGAATTCACAAAAGGATACCTTTAACAGTACTTCTCAAAAAATGTATGTAAGGCATGTCTCAAGTCCCTATATATTTCTAGGAATAAAAGAATTCATTTCAAACCTCCCCATTCTATCCCCCAGCTTTTGATCCTTCTTCCTGCTTAATTTTTCTTCTTAGCACTTGCCTCTGTCTGACATATTGTATGTCTTACTTATTTATTCATTTGGCATTTTAGTTAGACACTAGCAGTATTGTTTTCTTTGAATACATTTGAAGGTCCTAGATTTCTTTCTTTTTGATGTTCATCTTCCAACTCGTTCCCTCCTATCAATCTCAGACTGCTGTAAATAAATGAGTTATTGTCCATTTTTTTTACTATTAGTTATCATATTTATTTTTCTTAAACAAGCTGTACTGATTATACAATCTGAATATGGAGAATAGACGTCTTCATTCAGGAGGGGAAATTGAGCCAAATTTGAACACAGTCATTGGGTAACAAATCCAGAAGATTAAGTTACTAAGGAGAACATGCAAAGTAAACACTTGCATTTTATGAACTACCTTCAATTTAGATAGACAACTGGGTAACTGTATATGACATGCTTTGGGAGTAAGACCTGTTAAACCTACCTACTTCCTACTGTTTTCATTTGAAAAATAAGTCAATTATTAAACAGTTGTTCTACACATTAAAGACTGTAAGTGATTTAACCTTGAATATTTCCTGACTCAAGTTCTTAAAATCCTTAACTCTAACCTCTTGTTTTTCAACCCCATATTTATTTATTTATTTATTTATTTATTTATTTATTTTTTCTTTTATTTATTTTTTATTATTATTATACTTTAAGTTCTAGGGTACATGTGCATAACGTGCAGGTTTGTTACATATGTATACTTGTGCCATGTTGGTGTGCTGCACCCATCCACTCGTCAGCATCCATCAACTCGTCATTTACATCAGGTATAACTCCCAATGCAATCCCTCCCCCGTCCCCCCTCCCCATGATAGGCCCCGGTGTGTGATGTTCCCCTTCCTGAGTCCAAGTGATCTCATTGTTCAGTTCCCACCTATGAGTGAGAACATGCAGTGTTTGGTCTTCTGTTCTTGTGATAGTTTGCTGCGAATGATGGTTTCCAGCTGCATCCATGTCCCTACAAAGGACACAAACTCATCCTTTTTTATGGCTGCATAGTATTCCATGGTGTATATGTGCCACATTTTCTTAATCCAGTCTGTCACTGATGGACATTTGTCAACCCCATATTTATTCTAGTTTATTCTTTCCAACATATTTAGGATAATCTAAAACATAAAGTAAAAAAAAAAAAAAACCCCACATATATTATTAACTATAAACAATGTGGTGTGGTTATGTAAATGCATCATTTTAGTTGATTTTTTTCTTTAGCCTAATTCTTTTTTTTCTTTTCTTTTCTTGTTGTGTTTTTTTTTTTTTTTTTTTGAGACAGTGTCTTGCACTGTCACCTGGGCTGGAGTGCAATGGGGTGACCTCGGCTCACTGAAACCTCCACCTCCTGGGTTCACGTGATTCTCCTGCCTCAGCCTCCCGAGTAGCTGGGATTACAGGCGCGCACTGCCACGCCCAGCTAACTTTTTGTTGTTGTTGTTGTATTTTTAGTAGAGATGGGGTTTCACTGTGTTGGCCAGACTGGTCTTGAACTCATGACCTCGGGATCTGCCCGCCTCAGCCTCCCAAAGTGCTAGGATTACAGATGTGAGCCACCATGCCCAGCTTAGACTAATTCTTAAAGGAACAGATTAGATACATATAAAAGTTGAATTTAGTATGCTTTTGTAAGTCAGTGTAATGATTGAGACATTTTGTTTTCTTAGCTATATTTTATAATAAAATAGTTCTAGTTACTTTCTTTTAAATGGTTAATAAAGTAATAACTTGCTTTTTAAAAATATAGTATACCTATTTAAGGTAGACTATGAAGAGTAGGCTAAGGTTTTATTTTAAATTCTCTCCCCTTTCTGCCATGGAAGAGTTTAATTCCCCTGATGTGCTTATGGTATTGAAAGCCCATTGTTGGTGTTGGTATTGGAAGAAAGCTTAGTTTTTCAGCGTTTCCTAAAAGGAGAGGGAAGAAAGATTTTTAAAAGTGAAAATCCATTGATTTTTTTTTTCTTGATTAGGATTTGTGTAATATATCTGAAGTGAGACTAGAGTTCTTAAAGTTGAGAGAAACAGTAAATCTGTATACGCCCAACAAAACTTTGCAGGGAACATTCAGAGTTCAGATTACCTGAAAAAAAATCTTCAAATCTTCAGACGTTTTCCAGAGAGTGTTAGTGCATGAAAATGGTACCCATGACCCCAAGAGGGTGTCCATTCACGGCATCCATTGAAGTAGTTTACTCCCTAAGAGGCCCAGGCTTTGGAAATCAGTAGATTTGTGCTTTAAGCTCCCTTTGCCCCTTGCTAGCTGAGTAAGCTATTCCTCCTATTTCCCTGAGCCCCAGAGTGTAGAGCATCAGAAGTAGTGCGCAGGTTTGTTGCGTGAGATAACACGAGTAAAGCACATGCTGTGGAACCTGGAGTAATGGTGCTTAACACACTTGCATTCCCTTCCAAAATCCCTTTAGGAACAGACTTCTTCAGTTTAGTCCTAAAGCCTGTAGATCCATGCTAAAATGATATGACTTTTTTTCACATCGGATTAAGCAAAACACTGATGATGGTGACTGTCGCTTATTGTGCAGTTACCATGTTCTGGACAGGCATTGTAAGGGCTCTACCTGCATAGACCCATTTTTCCTCATGGCAAACTATTGGTGCAATTATCATGCCCATTTCATAGATGAACACACAGAGGCACAGAGAGGTAAAGGAACGTACTTAGGGCCACTCATCTGTCATGGAACCAGAATCTAAATCCAAATAGATTGTTGCCAGTACAGATGGTAAGTACATGTACTTCTGGCAGGAAAGCAGAATAAAAGTTGACTGAACCTGAAAGTCTCGGAAATGGTCTTCTCATTCTATTCTGTAAAGTGTCACGTCTTCTAGGCCTACCTCTCTCAATATTGAAATACAAAATTAACTTTTTCTGCTTTTTATTTCACAGATCAACGGGAACAGTCTTAGTCATTTGTGTTTCATGAGTTTTAATTAGGCCACTGCAGTCCAGGAGGGGAATTCCTTGTTTTCAGTTGATCTCATATACTAACAAGTTTACTCATGTAACTTCCCCTATTTTTTTCTCTAATGTTTTCACTTGAAAGTGGGGGTGGGAGGGAGAAGTATGTTAGCATTTGAGTCCTCGGGATGCACTTACATCAACCTTTCTGGAAATTCCTTCTTGCTGGTATAGAACTAATACATAGAAAAATGAAATGAGTAAGAATCTGTATTTACTAATATTTTTCTTCTTTATCTCCATCTAGTTCTGGATATTTTCTGGAGGATGGGGTAAAACTTCTAGATAAAGAAGTACAGGAAGCCATCTATGTGCATAGAACCTTATGTTTGGGTGTGGACTAAATTTGCAGAATATGGGAAAGGAATTTCACATTGAGAATTTCCTCTTTGAGATGTAGACTGAGAATTTTGACTTAGAAGATGAGGGCTGGTTATCCTAGCCCGTGGGTCCAGAGTGCTTGGAAATCTCTTAAAAAAAAAAAATCCCCTGGCCTTGGACTGAGCCTGCTCTTGGGGGATTTATTAATCATGCCTGCCTTCATTCTTTCCTTTGTTTGTTCGTTCCTTCATTTGTCCATGTTCTCGCATAAGTCTTTCAACATCTACCTGCAAAGAGGTGAAAGAAATGATGGGAGTGAGAGTCCATCGGGGGACGGGAGAGGAGTAGCAATAAACTCACTCTTTGTTCCTTTCACCTCACTGACTGCGTCTTGTATCTGATTGTTTGCCCCTTTTGAGACAACGTATATTTCACAGACAGACACTCATGAAGGTCTTTAAGCATCTTCCTTTGGGAGCCGGGTTTCTTTTTTTTAAAGTGAGAGGAAAAAATGCTTGTGAGGGAAAAACAATGCAGAGAAATGGTTTTTCTTGCTTTCTTTTTAATATTGGCGGAAGAAGGGTTCATAGTGGGGAATGTATCAGTAAATATAATCTAAGAGCGCCCATGCTTTCAAATAATTTCCTTGTTTGAAGAATATTAAGTGCAGTGGTGTTTGCAATTAATGATCACAACCAGTTACAGATTGCTTTGTTCTTTTTCCTGCTGCTTCACTTGCCTATGCTTTAAAAAAAAGAACACTAAGAGACAACAAAGGCCATCACGAAGATGTCTTTAAAAATAATTTGAAAATAGAATTTAAATTAATTTAAAGGTAAGAAGTATTGCCATGCCCTCAGTCAAATTTATTATGACTTTTGGGAAATATCTCTAAGTAAATATATAGAAAATGAGGAATGAAGATAGGGGAGGACTTTTGGAATTTATACTACGATTCTTTCAAAAAATAATTACTTGTCTCCATGCTGTAGTTAGGAATGCGCTTTCTTAAGACAGAGTCATTATGTTTACCTGTTATTTAAGTCTTGGTATCACCTCCTATAGTTTTTGAAAAACATCACTCTTCAAGTTTTCTTCAATGGCACAAACTGTACCTGTGCATTTTCTGAAACAAGTTTGACCACACCAGCAAAGACAATGAAAATGCTTTGTCTTTCAGCATGAAATGTGAAGTCTACCTTATTAGTAGGTCTATACGGCCCAAGGGAAGAAAATGTTAAAGTAGATTTAAAAACAAAAACAAAATCACTCACACTCTAAAAGGATGTCTCAGTATTTCAAGGCTCTTCTCTCTATATATATTAAAGCAAATAAGGAGGCCTCAGGACAAGTTAGGTTGATAATGACGGTGAATATCTACCTTTCTCCCCATTCCGTTTGACATCCATACTCCAAAAGACCTTCCCTTATTTTCTATGCATAGGTAGCAGGGAGATTATAGAGAAACTGTTGTTTCTCCTGCTTTCTTTTTTACTCCTGGGGGAATGATCACTTTCCTACAGCTCTTGTCCACCTGGCCCTTGATGCGTTTGGAGTTTTGGTAAGGTGTTAACAAAAATGGTCTCAGGTGCCAACTAAGTTTCATATGCTTATAGCAGAACAGCAGACTAAGACACCACATGGGAAATGTACATTTTACAAAAATATATTGCACATCTACCAGGTGCCAAACAAGAGTTCTGGGTCTGAGAATACAGCAGTGAATAAAGTCCCTGCTCACATGGAGCGGGTAGCCTGATGGGGATGGAACTCATAAGTATCTGGCAGGTGTTAGTAAACACTGCAGAGAAAAATAAAGCTGTATCAGACAGACAGTACCTGGGGATCAGAGGTAGAGTGATGTTAACCAGGGCTAATAGGAAGGCCTCCTTGATATTATGAGGCCAGTGAGGAGTCAGCTGTGGGAGTGTCTGGAGGAAGAGGATTCCAGGCAGAGAAAATAAAAAAGTAACTGCAATAGAGATAGGAGCAGGCTTTGTGTGTCCAAGAGACACATTGTGGCAGATCAGGTGGGACTCTGTTGGCCGCAATAAGAAGCTGTTTGGAAGGTAGGAAATGATAACTGGAGAGAGTGAAGATGGTGTTCTGAGAGTCTAGGTGATTTATTGTAGGGATCCCGGAGAGTCGAGCCCCTTGTGCCTCATAACTGGAGTGTTTACAAGTCGTGTAAGGCCTTCTTGCAGTAAAATGCTACTTTTGTAATTTAAATTATTATGCTATGAACATCTTAGTAAAGATAAAGTTGAACTATTTGAAGCACAATTACAGCTAAAAAGCACACAGTGGGCAATTCTTCTGTCACATCTACTCCTCAGAGAGATGTGGGGTACCTGAATGTCTAGCTGTGGAACGTTTTGATTTGATTTAAATTTGCCAAAAACTCATCTTCCATAAGGCACATCTTTGCTGATTTTTGCACTCAGTAACAAGCAGTTTAGAATTTTGAACTGAAGGGATTTAAATCCATGTTTAAAACGCTTTTATTTTAAAATAATTCTTAGTTTTATGTTCAGTCAAATGATAAGCTCCCTCTTATGTTTGGTACAGGTTAGGAAGTCTTGTTATATAGCACTTATTTTACAATTGGCGGTACAAAGAGAGTGTGGAAAAATAAAGGCAATTGGCCAGGTGGGAAGGGTAAAAATTTTTATGTACCTTTTCTCTTTTAAAGTTGTGTTAAATACATTTTTGTAATTTCTTAAAGGTAAAATTGATTGCCGTAAATTGATTGCAGCCCCGTCATTACTTCACTATTATACTCTGATACTAAATGCCCTATGTTTTGTATAAGGAAATGGGCAAGTTCTGTCATCTGGGAGTTTACACGTTAAGAGACATTGCACGGGTGAGAACAGACATAAAATGTATATGTAATTATATCACAACATACAGGGCTTAGAAAGGGACTTGATAGCCTTTTATAGGTGTCGGTCCAGGTTTATCTTACCTGGAATACTGCCTGAGACTCTATACCTAATTCTTATCGCATAGCCTGACTTTCTATTAGTCAATGATACATTTGGGTTGGGTTAACCCTCATATTCTTTTAGCAAGGGACCCACCTGCAGAAAAGAGTTATTGGTTTTGTCATTTATAGTTTAGTTCAACAAGACCGGATTTCCTCACTGCCTTTGGCTGAAACTGACTGACTAAATCAGTTTCACTTGTGGGGTAGAGAAATGAGTAATTTGGGAACATAGAGTGTTGTGTGGAGGAGAGCTTAGTTTTCATCCTCCCCTTGGGTAAGAAGTCTGCATTGAGAGAGGGAGAAAGATTTGGGACATCATGGGGAAACTGACCCCCTTGGGTGAGCCACATTGGGAATTAAGAGAAAGATGTAAAAATGGACCAGGAGAGGATGTAGGGAAGCCCCAGGGCAGCCAGAGAATTTCTGGTCCTAAGCTCAAGTGTCAGCCTCAGTTCTTCCTAGCATCTTGGACATGCTGTCCCTTCTGGCTTATCTCCTGCCAGACAAGGGGCATACTCCTGACTTACTGAGCATCCCGTCTCAGAGGAGCTAGGAGGACAAGGAATTCAGGAATGGACTTTCAAGACAACGTCTCCCCCAAGTCATCTGCATACATTTGTCTACTGAATCTACTTTCTAAGGGTAGGTTAATGTCTAAGAGATAGACATTAAGTTTCTTTTTCTACCAGCCTCTGACCCCTTGCTTTGAGGAGAACAGATGTGTTGTCTATGAAGTGGTGAGTTCTGTTTGGTCCTTCCTCTAAGATTGGTCACAGTCTTGATTTTCTGGGGCTCAAGCCATTTTGCCCCATGTGCTCTGGGATTTCCCCTGGTTGTCCCCCCATATAAGTAGACAACTTGCTGTCTGTGTTCTAAGACCTTCATATTTTTCCCTTTGACTTAAGTCTGTTCTGGAACAATTGTGTGGTGGCTGGGCACTGCAAAATGAGTCAGTTCCTGCAGTTCGGTTACAAGTTCTCAAAAAGTATTTCAGAATGTGGATGTGGTCAGCAGAGTCATTTTCCAGACATCTAAAAGGAAACCCACATCAACTGTAACAATTGAACTAAGAGCCGATGGCTCTACACAACAGAACAGGGCCTGCTTTTCCTCAAAGCCTGTAGGTGCCCTCAAATCTAGCATTCTCTATGGATCGGAAAGGAGAATTCATCTTCATGCTTGTAGATCACATTTTATCTGTTACCGTTGACACAAAAAAATGCGATAGAGGTTTTGGCCTTCATCACCTTTTGAATGTGGGCACAAATTTGACATAAGAAATAATTAGTAAAATGGAATCTATGGGATTAGAGTATACTTAGTACAAAGTGTGAAATGTGGCTTAGGGATAGACGCTTGGGTAATTGAGCTAATGCACGAAGGAGAGGTTAAGATGGTTTTGGTACCAATAGAGTACATCGAAATATGCTTATTTGGTTTACTAATAGTCTGAACCTGTGCAGACTTAGCAGCAATACTGATAAAATATCATTAAATCCTTTTCAAGCTTTAAAAGAAGTTCAAATTTGTCATAACATTTGGAGAATATTTTCACTCCACACAAGTTTTGGAAAATAATCTTTGTGAATTTTTTTATCTTTTTGGGTATCATGAATTGTAAAATTTTGTTGCAGTTCTCAGTTACCAGTCTTGCTCCACTCCGTAAAACTGATGGCATTTTCAATAATAATAAAACAAAATTAAAAAATGGGTAAACGATTTGAACAGACACTTCACCACAGAATATACGCAAATGGCAGATAAGCACAAGAAAAAATCTTCAATGTCATTAGTCATTAGGGAAACACAAGTCAAAACCACAGTGAGGTACTGCTACACACCTATCTGAATGGCTAAAATTTAAGAAGCCAGCCTTGCCAACTGTTGGTGAGGATGTGTAGGATTTAGAACTCTCATGTAAAATGATACAAACATGTCAAACATACACCTATCATACGATTCAGCTGTTTTCACTCCCAGAGAAAAGAAAGTATGTGCTCACCTGAAGACTCGTACATGAATATGCATAGTAGTTTTATTAGTAATAGCTAAAAGCTGGAAACAATCCTAATGTCTATCAACAGGTAAATGGATAAACAAATTGTGGTGTATCTGTATGATTGATACTACTCAATAAGAAGAAGGAATGAACTATTGATACCTTCAATAACATGGATGACCCTAACCCATGAGAATCGTATCGTATGATTCCATGTATACAAAATTCTGGAAAATGTGAAAGCAGATCAGTGGTTACCTGGGGTAGGGGAGATGTGGGTGGCAAGAAAAAGGGGTTACAAAAAGGCCCGAGAAAACGTTCAGGCCGGTGGATAATTTCTCTGTCTTGTGTTGATGGTTTCATGGGTGTATATATGTCAAAACTTACCATTTATACAATTTAAATATGTACAGTTTATCATATGTCAGTTATTCTTTAATTCTTAAAAAAACTTAAAATAAGAAATCATTGTTATAATAGATGGAAAGCTTCAAAATGCCCTTATTTAGCAAAATCAGCATTTATTGGGGGGTGGGGGGAACCTGATAGAGTTTTAATGGTTTGAGGACAGAAATGCAACCTTCTAGTAGAGATGAGAAACCAAAGTTAAACAGTGAACATAATAAATGGGATCTCTTTAGTCCCTTTTGTTTACAAAGCATTTGAACAAGTGGTTCAGGAAGTATCTTTTCCAGCATGGTGGTTCCAGCTGCCTGCCTGACTTCTAAGCATTAGCACTTAAACAAAGCTACTGTAGCAGTCTACCGTGCAATGTGGCTAAGACACCCGAAGCTGCTGTGTTGAGATTGCAAAGATAAGACATGAAAATCCCCACTTTCAGATTCTATCATTGTTAGAGAAATAAATCTCTCATATTTACACAGTGCATGAAACTTTATGTATTTCCAGCTGTATTGAGGTATAATTGACAAATTGTATATATTCACAGTGTACAATATGATGTTTTGGTATATGTATACATTGTGAAATGATTACCACAATCAAGTTAATTAGCATATGCATCACCTCACAGTTGTCTTTTGTGGTGAGATTGTTTTAAGATTTTCTCTCTTAGCAAATTTCAGGTATATGATACAGAATTATTAAGTCTAAAGTACTTTCATAAACCTCATCCTGTGAAATCCTTTCAATGGTCCTATTACAGGTAGGGTCAGTATTATCCTCGTTTGCTTTGGCAGCAAACGGAGACACAGAGAAGTCAAGCTACTTGGCCAGGAATACAGAGCCCCCATCTTCTTGCTCAGAAATCACCATTCTAACTACTATACTTTGCTTCTTCCTCAAACTCTTGTCGTTGAGTGTTTAGCTAAGACTCTTCGCTCACCAATTTGTCAGGTAGTTTTTAGCGTCCCTTTTTAAAAATATGAGATGTTCAAGATGATAATTCCCTCTAATCCTCTGTTTCCCCATTTCTAAATGGGTAATAACACAGCCACCAGACGTGGAAGAGCCATGGAAAGTGGGCAGCTCTGTGTACCCAGTGGGTGTTGATGTTATTGTGTGACTGCCCTCTTTGTTCCTGGGTTACTGATGACACAGTACGGAGTGACTTTCCAAACCCAACAGGGAGAAATAGCACTTTAATTCCATTAGTTGCCCTATAGCTTCCTTCAGAGTTGGAAAGTTGCACAATAAGAAATTCTACATACTGGATTATTTTAAATTATTTAAAGGACACTAAACCATCATTAGTTGGGTCCCAGAGACTCACCAAACAGAGCCAAGAGGCAGATGCCATTGAGGTTTACTTAGCTAACAAGATTGACCCATGTCTGGCATCCTCCTTTTCTCCTTGGTTGTGTTGCCTGTACATCTCTCCTCATTCTTCATCACTTTCGTTGGCCTTCTCTCTTCACTAGCCCTCTAACACACTTTAGAAAAAAATTTTTTAAATAACCTATTTGATGTATTGGCAAAATGAGCAATTTTCCTGAGAGTTTTCTGTCTGTCCCCATGGCACTTCCTTTTTTTTTTTTTTTTCTTTTTTCATATATTGATTTCTTTGAAATTAAATTAAAGTTTTTAAAATTTCTGTTGCTTTAAGGGGAACAATTGGTGTTTGGTTACATGAGTAAGTTTTTCAGTGGTGATTTGTGAGATTTGGGTGTACCCATCACCCGAGCAGTATACACTGTACCCAATTTGTAGTTTTTTTTTTTTTTTTTTTTTTTGAGGCAAGTCTCACTCTGTCACCCAGGCTGGAGTGCAGTGGCGCAATCTCGGTTCACTGCAAGCTCCGTCTCCCGGGTTCACGCCATTCTCCTGCCTCAGCCTCCCGAGTAGCTGGGACTACAGGCACCCGCCACCACACTCGGCTAATGTTTTGTATTTTTAGTAGAGACGGGGTTTCACCGTGTTAGCCAGGATGGTCTCGATCTCCTGACCTTGTGATCCGCCCGCCTCGGCCTCCCAAAGTGCTGGGATTACAGGCGTGAGCTACTGTGCCCGGCCCCAGTTTGTAGTATTTTATCCCTCACCCGCCTCCCACCCTTTCCCCGAAGTCCCCAAAATCCATTGTATCATTCTGGCACCTCTAAAACCAGACATGATTTGTTTTCTTGACTGCAGCTTGAGAGTTCCAGTTTCTAACTCTAATGGATTTTAATCTTAGAAAATCAGGGGATATAATCATATGGGAGTGCAAAGAGTATAAAATTTTGTTAAGGATGACAGTCAAAGGGAGCCCTATTTTTTTGTTTTGTTTTTCATCAAATCCTTTGATTTATTCCATCCCTAATTCCGTGGTCCTCCATGGCTTTCACAGGGGCAGCTGTGAAGAAAAGTAGTCATGTATCTGATGACTCTCTCCCGTCGGTATCAGGGTTGCATTTACTATTACTGATTCCAGTAATAGGATGAGTTTGATCTCTCAGCATGAAAAGAATGACCATATTAGGGATTTGTTTGTTCTTCAGAATACAGAAAGTTTGATAACCAGAGTAGGACTTACTGGAGAGATAATGTCAGAATGAATAGAGACAGTCTGTGAGAAATTTCAGCGGGCTCAGTGCTGTTACCTACCAGCTAGAAATGGGAAGCAAGAGGATGAATGTGAGGTTGGGGGCACTGAGTCAGGAAGAAGATCAGGCAATTCTGGAGCTAGGTAAATTGGGATCATTCCTGGCTTGTCACATCTACATGGGACATTTAGACTATCCACGGGCTGGATACCTTTGGAAAGTTTCTTCTGGCTCTCAGGCTCACTACTCTTTCAGCATTGCCAATTTACATCTAGTGTGTTCTTGTTAGAAGCTGAAGGCTCCTCTTCATGTAGTTGTTAGAAGCTGAAGGCTCTTCATTTTTGAGCTCCTTACGCCCTGTCATTTTGTCTGTATGTGAGGGTTTTGCTATTCCTTTTTGAGTGAAAACTACTCCCATAGCACATTGCCATTCACACTCCACCGGGTCTCCCCTACACACACACACACACACACACACACACACACACGCACACACACACACACACCCCATTCTCTTGTCCTCCCTGAGCCAGTCCTTTCAAGGTTATATCATCCTTTAGTGCCAAGCACCTCCCCTGACCTCTTTCTTCACTCATAGAAAGAGGAACCAGATTTCCCCTGTGTGACTTACCATTAATACAAACAGCAGTTTTGTTTCTGTTATTTCCCCTTTCAACCTAGTGATAAAGTTTGCTGCTGCTGCTCTCCCCACCCCGCACAGGAAGAAAGACTTCCTTCCTTCATCTCTTGACTTTGCCCAGGCCTATGAATAATCTTCGCTTTGTCATGGACTCCGGATGCTCACCTTTTCTAACATTTTTTTAAAACCCCCAAGAGTTACTCCTCGGCCTCCTTCCCTTCCCCACCTTCTGGTTTTCTCTACCCGGTAAACTTCCTATTCTACCCAGTTAATAGTGGGCGCCCATGAAGTTCATGCCTCATTGATGAGTATCTGGGCGTTGGGCTTCCCTATGTCCATTTTCTCTTCTGGTGTATTGACTGACGTCTCTCTCCCTGGCTCTTTCACACTTGCAGTGGTGCTCCCTCTTCAATATCCTGCTTCCTTTTTACATTCCAGACTGTCATGTTGTAGACCATCTCCAATTATAAGCTGAGTGTTTGATATTTTGCCATTTTCCTCTTTGTTAGTGTTTTGAATCCTAATTTTGAATCTGATTTTTAATTATATTGATGGTGTTTCTCTAAATACTTATATTTTGCGCTATAGAACTGTCCATACATTGTCAAAAAACCTTCCGCTGTCAGCACAAATACAGTCCAGCATCAACCAATAAGGAGAGAAGAAGGGGTAGAAGGATGCTACTGTGCTATTATCAAGGCTTTGCATGGTCCTTGGGGTGTACTGAGTTATTTCCACCAAAATAGTTGAGGTTTCCTTACTACCTGTTGAAGAACTGATCACATGTCCACTATGTGGCAGCCACTCTGGGAGCACATACTTGACTTGTAGGTTAGGTCTTTATACTGTAGTCTTTCTTCATTATCTGGAAGTTTGAAAATATATATTTCCCCTCTTTCCCTTCGTTTAACACATTTTAGAACATTCTTTCTTTAAAAATCTTAATTAGCATTCCCATTTTCTCTTTGTTACACAAGTGGAATCCATGTTTTCATCCTGTTCCTCTTGGCTGAAGTTGTGTGTGTGTGTGTGTGTGTGTGTGTGTGTGTGTGGTAGCTGATACGTCAACAGATGGCATCTGTGGGAAATACATTTAGCCCTTCATCATTTAAAAATCATTTTTATTAGTCCTTCCAAATCTTCACACTTCTTCTGTTAACTATCTTCCCTTCTCTTCCATTGTGGTGTGAGCTATTTATATAAGCCACCTAATTTTAAAAGTCCACATACTGTCATAGAACTCATAATAATTGATACCTAATGCGGTTAAGCTTCTGATAACCGTCATAAGCAAAAGAAACTGCATATATGGATGTTCTCTTTCTGGTCTTCCCTCATTACTTGTTCATTTGTCTTAGTTTTATCATTTTCCTGGAGTAGATTTTATTTCCCTGAGGACCCTTCTGTGCTACAAACCTGTGATTGTACACAAACACACTCTAAGACAGTGCTTTCACTAGTCCATACTTCTGTTAAAAGGAACATACACTCCTTTACAAATAGCATGATCTTATAAGCACCCACAAATCTTACAGAAAGCTACCATAAAACTAAGAGAAAAAGCAAGAAATGTTTAAAGGATGAAGAAATACAAGAGTTTCCCTGAGTAGAGAGAGTCTCCCACTATGTGTGTGTGTGTGTGTGTGTGTGTGTGTGTGTGTGTGTGTGTGTGTTGTTGTTATTTTTTGAAATGTATCAGTATAGGTGCCAGGCATTTTACTGTCTATTCACTCACATTTCTTTATTTGACAAATATTTACTAACAGGTGACTGTGATCCAGTGTACTATGCTGATACCTGGGGAATCTCAAAATTATAGGACTTGATTCTTACTCTCAAAGAGCACATATTCTCACAGGGAGACACATTTCTAAACAAATTGAAGAGCAATGTGTCTTGTGTTTCTGGCCGAGAGCACAGACGCAGTGATCTGGGAGCCAGCCGCCAGTAGTATGCAGCTAACTTTCCAGAGGAATTCAGGAAGGTCCCTTAAAGGCATCCTATAAGAGAGCTGGGCCTTGCAGAGAGGGAAGTGCTTGTCAGGCAGTGTACAAGAGCCAAATTTTGCTCCTCCATCAGTCCATCTGAGGAGAGGGAAACTTGATGGGAAGATTCAAGGAAGACCACACAAAGAATTTTGTACCATAAGAACATTGTATGACAGAAGAAGTTCTGGATGGTGCCAAAAGCAGAGGCTTGGTAGAGATCTGATTATAAATGAAGGTTGCAATGTTAGACATGTGTGATGTTGATGCCTTTAGAAAATAGCACAAGGCTTAATAATGAGACCAAATACACAGAAAGACCTCAGTAATAGTATAGAATAGTAATGGGTTAATCGTCACTAAATAAGTCTCTAAGTCATGAATTCTTGAGATAACTGACTGGTTTTTTCTACTGTTTACAAGCTCAGAGAAGTTACTTTATTTTGACATCCTTTTTTTGTTTTTACTTATCATTGATGGAATGCAAATTATTTTACTTTTTCTTTTATTTAAAAACAACAAGAATTCCTCACCATTGTTGCACACTGCCGACATTGTGTGTAGAGAATGCCTTAGGGATTTCTCCCAGAGTGTGGGGAGAGGGACAGAGAGAGATATATATGTACATGGATTTAGGGCAATTAATTTCTGAAACTTGTCCATAAAAAGACTGGTTGTTACTTAGGTTAAAACTATCCTTTTCCTCTGAGTGTTTGCGGTGAGTAAAATGCTTCATGTTTTCTTCTATTGATTGTTTAAAAAAATGTTGTTTTTCTTTGAGAAGGATTAAAGGCATACACCTAATTGTTAAATATTAGTTTTTAAAAAACTAGTCTGAGTCTGTCTTTATGGGCTCTGAGTGGTTTCACCTTTAGAAGCTTGTTTTAGGATCTTGTGCCAACCCAGTCCCTTCTCAGGCCTGTTCAGACTAGAATTATCTGGCAGGGGCAATGTCTTTTAAAAAAAATGTCTTCAGCAGGAACGTCCCAGAAAATGTTCACCTCAATCTTCAAGTTGGCTTGTGGAGCAATTTACTAAATAGAGAGATGTGAGAATCAAGTGACCATCAGCTGGTATAAATGTTTTTGGTCAATGTAGTCACAGGATCTCAGGTATGCAAGAGCTGGACGGGTTTCAACCACGTGCCCGGTTATGGTGATACCCTGGCTCAGTTGCTCTAACATAACATAACACAGAAGGAATCCAAGTTCATAAGAACACACTTTAATTAGACACCTGTATTTAAAAGGCTGATTTCTCCTCTAGCATAATTTCACCCTGTGGCGCACTGTGTATACATGGGTGCTTTTCTTCCCTGGCCTACAGTTAGAGTTAATTGGACTTTTTGTTCTTAACTGTGTGGGAGGCAGCTTTTTTTTAAAAAACAGCTTTATTGAAGTATAATTGATAAAGAACTGCACATATTTCACGTGGATAATTTCATGAGTTTGGATATATGCAAACACCTGTGATACCATCACCATAATCAAGGTAATGGATGTATTCAACACCGCTCAAAGTTTCATTTATCCCTTTGGTTTCATGTCTATGTTTGTGTATATGTTAAGAATCACTTAACATGAGATATACACTGTGGGTGGCAGTTTTTGTTCACTTCTAAAGTAAACTCTGACTTTGTTAGAATAGTAGACTGGCTTATGCTCTGTCAAATCCCTAAATATGATTATGATAGAATTTGACTCTATTCCTGTTTAGTTACAGAAAGCTACTGGTGCATGAACAAAAATATGTGAAATACGATGGATGGGGGTTGGGGGGACATGTGGGGCCAGACTTTGTGAGATTATAGAAAATCATGGAACTGGAAAGCATCTGGAAGTTCTTTTCCTCAAAGAAGCATAGATTATTTCACATTTGTGTTAAAAACAGTGAGTTAGACAATTTTGACTTGGTAAAGTTAGCATTCTGGCAATGCTGTGAAATTGTTCATCTCTCTTCATTTACTTCCACATATAGTCCCCTGGGTCAAAATTTCTTTCTAAAAATGATAATTTCTAAACTTAGAGATGCTTTTTGGGGGCAAAATAGAATTGTCCAGGTAACCACTTTAAAAGACAGAGTAATTCTACTCTTCCTTCAGTAGAATGACGCACGAAGCAGCATTTCTTTCATTTCCAGTAGAACTTTGATGCGAATGCGATTTTTATCTTTCTCAGTGTAGCTTTAAACATCAATGGGTTTCTTTACTTCTTGGTTTGGGGTATAGGTTGCCCCTGTTCTAACGGTGTGGAGTGTAAGCTCTTCAAATTCTAGGTTAACATTTCAAGAAATGGTCTTTATCCGAGTTCAAAGCAGGCCTTCCAACAGCAGGTGGCAGGCTTAACTTTTAATAGTCTTTCCCTCCCTTTAAACTCTTTCTCATACCTCAAATAAATGGTCTTTAGCCAGAATGTATGGGGAGTTTTTGTTTATTATTGTTTTTGTTTTGTTTGTTTGCAGTGTGACTAGGACTTGAGCAGAAGTACCTTGGTTACAGTCCTACCACCCACCCTTGGGGCTTACTTGTCATCTTAATTGTTAGATAACAGAATTATATAACTCAGCATTTCTAGTTGGAACCTGCTTCTTTTCTTTCCTTTTATTTGTAAGCTGAAAGTATATTATTAGTTAATATTCTATGGTGTTGTATATTCTATATATTCTATTCTTTGTGTTTTTAATAAACTTAAAAACTGTATAGCACTGGTTAGTGGTTGACACTAATTTACAGAATAACCTTTAATAAAATTTTATTTACAGATTTTCCTACTTGTATTACCTAGATTAAATTTAAAACAAGGGATAAAAGACCACCTTAACTTTAGTACTAAGATTTGGAGAATAGATACCTTTGAGAATTAAAAATTTACCTTTTCTCATCTAAATGTACATTTCTCATCTAACTGTAAAGATTTATAAAAGATAATCTTTTGTATTTTGGCATTGAAACTGACCACACTAAACCCTTGCCTCACTTTAATTGTTAGCCTTATTCATAAAAGTAGAGTTATGAACAGTTAGTTTTAGTGGTTTATGAAATGTAAGTTTGTGTGTTCTATAAATGCTTTATTTTACATTGAGGATAAGACTTAGCCAAACCTATATAAACAGTCTTTTCCCCCACTGGTTTGTAGGCAGTGCCAAAATATACTTCATAGATGGGATTGGCCTTAACTTATTTAAAGAGAAAAAAAAGCAAGCAGTCAAAAAAACCCCTGCTTCACCTTGTAAATTCCACCCTTATCCTCCCGCCAAGAGCTAACCACACTGGTGAAGCACTATTATTATAACTTGGCAAGTGAGTTGCCTCTTAAAATTAGACATCTGTGATTAAATAGTTAAATCATTCCCTAGATATGTATATATTTAGAGCTCCCAGAAAGCTGGTTATCTTTTCTTATAGCTAACACATTTTTAAAAAGCTACTTTTCTCTTGGTGATAAATATGTGTGTGTCATACTGTGGTATAGCTGCATGTCCAATCAAATGGTCCTAGTTTCCAATTGACAGTAGCTTTATTAAATCTTTTCTAAGTGATAGCTGAAGCATTTTAAATTCAAGCAAAGTAGGATTCTAAGACGCGTACTTGGAGCAAAGTTGTATAGTCATTTACATTCTAGAATAATCCTAAAAGTAGGAAACAATAATTGGCCATGTGGTCATGTGCTAATAAAAGAACACCTTGTCCAAGATACCAGGCTTTTTCCTGTTTCAGTGCTTTTTGTTCTGACTCTTGCCTCTCCCTGTGGTGTCCTTTCCCACCCCAGGTATGTACATGATTCTTCTCCTCCTACTTCAGGAATCCACTCAAATGCCAGGCCCTCAGTAAGGCTTTCCCTAGCCACCCTATTGAAAACAGCATACCTCTTAACTGTTTCATTACTCTATGAAATGATCGTCCATATCTATGGAGTTTTTTTCAGTCTTTTTCTACCCTTTCCTTAAATCTTAGACTTAAACTTCCGTGAGTGCAGGGATTTTATTCAGTGTTGCATTCCCAGTGCCTGGAATAAAGAAGTATTTCAGTAAGGTACTGAAAGGTACTTACTGAAGGTACTCAGTAAGTATTTCTGGGGTGGATAAATGAATAGTAAAGAGAACACCAATCCTGTGACTTATTCTGTTACCTGCATTGTATCTGGGAGGAAAGCTTGAAACTGACATACTAGTGGGCACCTGCTTTGAATATCTGTTATAATATGCATTTTTCTGTAATTTTCTTTGGTGTTTGAGATATTTAGTAAACATAACTGTATTATCCTCAGTTCGTAGCAGGAAAGAATTTTTTAACTGCAATTTACTTTACATATGTGCGTCATTGCTAGATTACCCAAGTTAAAGTGACAGGAAGCAACAAAAATGCTCCAAGCCATAATAAAATGGTAGATTGGTTTTTGTTTGCTTGTTTGTTTCTCTCTTGTGTATATTTCCATTTTACTGCAAAACATACCAAATAATTGATTGTAGATTTTGCCACAAGGAATCATGTATGCTGTAGAAGTGAAGAGATATTCCACTTTTTTGTTTGCTGCTAGATCTCCAGCACCTAAGAAAATATGTGGCACTTTATTTAATGTCACTCAGTCAGTATCTGTTGGATAAGTAAATAAATCTAGAGGTTGTTTAAAATTGCATACATGAGATTATTGTCAAAATGTCAATTCATGATCGAAAGAAAATGTGCATTTGAAATCTGATATCTTCTCTTTTCTTCCACAGAGCGCCTCCCCAGAAGGCAAAGGATCACCCAGCTGCTGGAAGGTATAGGTACCCTCAATGGCTCAGTAGCCAGTGTAGATCCTGTCTTTCGTAATCAGCAGCTACATCTGGCTACTGGGTCTCTGATGGCATCTTCTAGCTTCAGCTTCAGTGTCCTGAGAGAGATTATTGATCTCTTAATAATCTCTTTAATTATGAAAACAGTTCTTAATAATGAAAACTTTACCTTGAATCACACACACACACACAGACACACTCACACACACACACACACACACACACACACAAAGAGAAAGAGAGAGACAGAGACAGAGAGGAGAGAGAGTCAAGTTCTAGGGTGTTAAGTCCAACATTATCAGCTGGGGCTTGGGAACCCTCAAGGTTTTATGAATGATGACATCTATTTGCTTTCAGTACTACAAGGGGGAGGAATCTGGATATTTATCCATGTTTTACCTCTTACCTCTTTTCGTTTTACCTCTTTTTTTCTCTTTCCTCCCTATGAAAGGTATCATTTGGATAGATCAATCTATTCATCTATCTACTTACCTACATACCCCTACCCATCCATCCATCCATCTATCCATCCTCCCATCCATCCATCCATCCACCCACCTACTCGCATACCTATCCAACCTTCCTTCCATCCAGCTTTTTCATCTCTTGACTTTTAGATGGCATTTTCAACATGATGTGGTGATTAAATAATGAAACTTGATGATATGATGGTTTAAGGAAATTTTATTGGTAGTAGGTAAGTGCCAGCATTTCTGACTGTTGGTTGTCTTTTCCTTGTGATAGAAAAGACAAATGCCAATTTTGAAATCTTGAATGCAGTAGGCAATTGTGTTGAAATAGTATGTGAGAATTCCTTGCAAGCTGAACATCCAGGTCTGGGGCATGAACCTGGCATACAATGTAGATTTCTGTGTTCGTTAGGCAACAGCTACATTGTCTGCTGGGTTTCAGGCTACCTGGAAACATGTTCTCCATTGGCTGTCTCACCGATGCTTCACCTACTCCTATAATGTTTCTGAATAACTGTTTTCCAGGAGGTATAAACCAGTGGAGTTTATCATTGAATAGAGTGCAGAGAAAGCACCGCAAGAAAGCTGATCACCTCAGCAACGAACGATTTCAATATAATTTCACCCCAGTGGTCTCACACACCAGCCTAGTAAACCAGAGATAAGGTGTAATGTCGTCCTTCCTTCTCCCTGCCTCGACTGTCAAAGATTGACCGCTTACATGTTGTTTACTTTTTGGCTTATTTCTGTTCATAATTATTATCAGAAGGCATAGCACCCACGAGCCTAATCATGCTGCCTTACATACAACCTTATTCCTCTTCATTTTGTCTTCTCACTTACCTGCAGAAACCCAGTTTATTTTTGTTCTGCCCTTACCACACAGCCTTGTAACTGTTATGAATGACCCTCAGTCTCACTGGAATCTGAATCACTCAGGAATTTAGGCAGACTGGATGTTTTAACCACTGTTCAGCTTTCTTATGGAATGACAGAGAACTTGTAAAGATAAAACACCAGTTTGCAGGAAGAAAGGAGGAGAATGGAACTTGCTTCTGGAAAATATGAGTTTTACAATGTGTTTTGTCTGTCTGCTCTCTTAAACTTAATCCTATAAACATTTTTTAAGAACTAGCCATTAAGACTGTTAAGTTCTCAATTATAAAGGAATAAAATGTTTTAAGGAGGATTTATTTGCCCTTGCTTATATGAACTGCATATTTTTAGTAGGAAATCATGTAATTTAAATTAGTATTGAATGTAGAAAATGGACATATAAAGAATACAAGGATGAATGTCTACATGTAATAATGGATGGTAGTGATATAATGCATTTTTGTCATCCCATGCTGAATTCAGTAAAAATAAAGCTAATGACTTGGAGCTTTTAAAATATTGTACTGTTCTCTGTGTGTGTCTTTTGGCTTCCTACTCACCAATCAGTTCTATTATCTATTCTGTACCTGAGCCACTGGCTTTTGTGGCCCAGGAAGAGAAAGTCATTCCACTCAAGATGTTTGACAGGCTTTGAAGAGTAATAAGTGGCTCTGTGCAACACGATTATGTTTAATAAATCATAATTACCAGTGGGACAGTTTCTCTTCTCCCATGCCCACTCATACTTTTTTTTTTTTTTTTTTTTAAAGAGATGGGTTCTCATTCTGTCATTCAGGCTGGAGTGCACTCGTACTGCACTCCTGGGCTCAAGTGATCATCCCGCCTCAGCCTCCAAAAGTGCTGGGATTACAGGCTTGAACCACCATGCCCAGCCCTCCAGTCCTATACTTCTGATGTTCTTTGAGTCCCTTTGCCTATCATTAAATGAGAAGGTGTTGACAGTGGTGCCAGGTGTGAAGAACTCCCTAATTCCATTGATAAGTTTACATTTACCTCTCAGGTACAAGTATTGGGTTGATCCTCAAAGCAAGATTGAATACTGTGATAATAAGAAAAATACATATTTATTCTTCACCCTCAGTTCCTGGAAGAGAGCGCCTAAAACTCTTGTAATTTTCTAACTAATAGAGTTGATACCATCTTTTGTTAAAATATTTGGTCTTAGTCCCTGTTCCTGACACAAGAGCTTCTAAGATCCTTGGACTCTCTGGAGTGATGAGTGTCTTTTTGTGTGCTAACAAGTTAATGAGATGACTTGGTTTAGTGGGGAGTGGGGGTGGTGGCAAGGTAGCTTCAGGATGAAGGCTGGTTGTCAGAAAGACCAAGGTATGATTGGAGGGTTGGAACTGTCAACATTCAACCCCACCCCTGACCTCTGACAACTGAATGGATCACTGTCGTAGTCCATTCATGCTGGTATAACAAAGTACCTGAGACTGGGTAATTTATAAACAACAGTAGTTTATTTTCTTATAGTCCTAGAGGCTGGGAAGTCCAAGGCCAAGGCTTTGGCACTCAGTGTTGGGTGAGGGCCTTCTTACTGCTTCGTCACATGACAGACGGGCAAAAAGAAGATGAATGCTGTGTCTTCACATAGAAGAGAGAGGACCCACTCCGTCAAGCCCCTTTTTAAGAGCCCTCATCCCATCAGTGAGGCCTCTTCCCCTGTAGCCTAATCACCTCTTAAAGCCTGTACTTCTTAATACTATCACACTGATGACTAAGGTTCAACGTATGAATTTTGGACGACACGTTCAGACCATAGTGTCTGGCTCCTGGCCCCCCAAATTTATGTTCTTACATATGAAATATATTCATTCCATCTCAGTAGCCCCAAAGATCTTAACTTGTTCCAGCATCAACTCAAAAGTCTAGAATCTCATCTAAATCAGATATGAGTGAGACTCAAGGTAAGGTTTATTCTGAGACAAATTGCTTCTGTGCTGTGAACCTATGAGGTCAAACAAGTTATATACTTCCAAGATACAACAGTGGAACAACCATAAGATAGACATTTCCATTCCAAAACAAAGCAATAGGAAATAAGGAAGGAATAACACGTCCTAAGTAAGTGCTAAAACCAACAAGGTAAACAACATTAAATCTTAAGGCTTGAGAATTATCTAGACACACTAGAGTGGAGGTTAAGCCCCCAAAACCATAGGGGGCCTCACTCCCATGGTTTTGTTGGGCATATCCCACACAGTACCTTGCAAGTTGCAGTTGGTTGTTTGCAGCTCTCCCAGGCTAGGATCACACTCCAGTGGCTCTGCAGTTCTGGAGTCTCAGAGGCAGTCCCAATCTTATGGCTACACTGGGCGTTACCCCACTGGGGACTCTGGTGGCACTATCCCTGTCTCAGTTCTCTGTATTGGTCCTGAGGCTCTCCAAGTCATCCATTTAAACCTACGTGGAATTAGTCATGCCTCCACAGCTCTTGCACTCTGTGTGTCTGGAGAGTTATAATGTGGACACTGGGGGTACTAGCCACACCTAGGCATACTTGCACCACGGCTGAGGTGGGTGAGGAATGCTACACTGAAGTAAATGGAGCAGAGATGAGGTATCACTGGGCAGTGAACCCTGAGGTTCTTTGGTTACCCTAAGCCCCTAGTTTTACTTATGTGCCCCAGGCCTTGGCACTCTGGGCTCGTCATGAGAAAGGCAGCACCAATAGTCTCTGATATGCCTTCAGGGTATTTTTTGTTTTGTTTTTGAGACAAAGTCTCACTCTGTCACCCAGGCTGGAGGGCAGTGGGATGATCTCAGCTCACTGCAACCTCCACCTCCCAGGTTCAAGTGGTTCTCCCACCTCACCCTCCCCAGCAGCTGGGATTACAGGCGTGCACCACCACAGCCAGCTAATTTTTGTATTTTTAGTAGAGATGGGGTTTCACCGTGGTCAGGGTCACTTTTCATTGTCTTAAACAGTATATGACTTCCTTCTGTCCATACTAATTTCCTTGCAAATGATCACTTCACACCCCTGGTGTTTTCTTCTGAATGCTTTTGCACTTGGCCAGGCTGAGAATTCTCCAAATCTTTAAATTCTGCTTCCCCTTTGATTTTATTATTTATTGTTATTTGAGACAGGGTCTTGCTCTGTTGCCCAGGCTGGAGTGCAGTGGTGTGATTTCAGCTCTCTGCAGCCTTGACCACCCAAGCTTAAGTGATCCTCCCACCTCAGCTTCCCGAGTAGCTGGGACTACAGGCATGTGCCACCACACCTGGCTAATTTGTTTGTATTTTTGGTAGAGACAGGGTTTCACCATGTTACCCAGGCTGGTCTCGAACTCCTGAACTCAATGGATCCACCCACCTGGCCTCACAAAATGCTGGGATTACAGGCATGAGCCACCATGCCTGGCCACTCCTCTCATTTTAAATTCCATCTTTACTATATTCCTCTCTTCTTGCATTTTACTATAAGCAGTTAAGCCATGCAGTACCCTGAACACCTTGCTCAAAGATTTCTTCTGCCAAATCCTAGTTCATCACTCTGCCTTCCATAAAGTTATGCCTTCTGTAAAGTTGTGCCATAAAATTTCTTCTGTAAAATTCTGCCTTCTGTAAAGTTCTAGGAGGTGGGCAAAATTCTGTCACGTTCTTTGCCATTTTGCAATAAGGATGACTTTTCCTCTGGTTTCCAATAAGACACTCCTCATTTCTATATAATACTTCATCAGGATGGCCTTTACTATCTGTATATCTGCCAGCATTCTGATCTTGATAACCTAGGTACTCTCAAAAAAAGCCTGTCTCTACAGCTTTCCTCTTCTGAGCCCCCACCAGAGTCATCCTTAATGCTCTGTTCATGGCAATGTATGCTTTTTCTAGCCTGCACCTTCAAAATCTTCCAGCCTCTACCCACTACCCAGTTCCAAAGCTGTGTCCACATTTTTAGATATTTGTTATAGCAACACCCCAACTTTCTAGTACCAGTTTCTGTTTTAGTTCATTTGTCCTGCTATATCAAAGTGCCTGAGACTGGGTCATTTATAAAGAACAGAAATTTATTTTTCTCACAGTTCTTGAGGTTGGGAAGTCCAAGATCAAGGCACCAACATTTGGTGTCTGGTGAGGACCTTCTTGCTGTGTCCTAACATGATGGAAGGTGGAGGGGCAAAAGAGATGAACTATCCTTACATGGCAGAAGAGCAGAAGAGAAGACCTCACTCCCTCAAGTGCTTTTATAAGAGCCCTAATCCCATCCATGAGGACTCTGCCATTATGACTTAATCACTGCCTAAAAGCCCCACCTCTTAATATTACATTGGTGATTAAGTTTCAACATACAAATTTGGGGAGATGCAATCAGACCACAGCAATCACCAATGGCCAATAATGTAATCAATTGTGTATGTAATAAAACTTCCATATAACCCCCAGAATTACGAGGTTCTGATAGCTTCTGGGTTGGTGAACACATGGAGATATTAAGGGGATGGCATGCCAGGAGGCTGCATGGAAGCCCCTCATCCTTTCCCGCATACTTTGCCCTGTATATCTTTTCCATTTGGCTGTTCCTGACTTGTACCCTTTATAATAAACCATTAATATTGAGTAAATTTTTTTTCTGAGTTCTGTGCCCTGTTCTTGCAAATTATCTAACACAAGACGGGAGTAGTGGGAACACCTGATTAATAACCAGTCAGAAATACAAGTGGTTCAGAACTTGGAATTGACATTTGAAGTGGGGACAGTCTTATGAGTCCTTAACTTGTGCCATCTGACACTGATTCCTGTTAGATGGTGCCAGAATTAAATTGTAGGGCACTCAGCTGGTGTCAGAGAATTGGTTGGTGTGGGGGAAGAAACCTGCACATTTGATGTCAAAGTGTTAAGCATGAAAACAAGATGGAAAGGTGCAAATGACCAGGGACTTGTTTTCTCACTTTTTCTCAACTGTTTTTTCTCTCATTGTGTAAGACCCATGAAGCAATGGACATTGGTTTGTTGGCTCTTGCTAGAAGAGGCACAACAACCTGACTATATTCTTCTAAAAAAACTTTTCATTTTGAAATAATTTCCAACTTCAACATAGTTGCAAAAATAATACAAAGGCAGCACTGGTGGGAGTTTAAAATGGTACAGCTGCTTTGGAAAAGTTTGGCAGTTCCTCAAATACTTAAATAGCATTACCAGATGATTAGGAAATTTCACGTCTATGTGTATACCGAAAAGAATTGAAAACAGGTACTCAAAGACATGTGCATGCATGTTCATAGTAGCATTACTCTTAATCACAATAACTGTAAGGCGGAAATGTCCATCAACTGATGAATGATAAAATGTGTTATGTCCACACAATGAACTATTACACAGTCTTAAGAGGAATGAAGTACTGATTCATGCTACAACATGGGTGAACCTCAAAAATATTATGCTAAGTGAATGAAGCCAGATACAAAAAGCCACATATTATGTATTTCCATTTATATGAAATATCCAGAATAGGCAATTCTATAGAGACAGTAGATAAGTAGTTGCTAGGCTTGGAGGTGGGAAAGAGTGGGGAATGAGTGCTAACAGATACAACTTTTCTCTTTGGGGTGATGAAAATGTTATGAAATTAATGTTCTGGTGATGCTTGCAAAACTTTGTGAATATACTAAAAATCACTGAGTTGTACACTTTAAATGGGTGAATTTCAAAATATGTGAATTATATCTAATAATAATAAAATTGAGAGTATCCACACACTCTTCAATTCCCCAGATGACAATATCTTATGTATCTACAATTATCAAAATAAAAACATCAACACCAATATAGTAGTATAACCTACACACTGTGTTCAGATTTCACCACTTGTCTCTCTGTTGTTCTGTTTCTTGTTCAGGATCCAATCTAAGATCCCACGTCGAGTTGTTATATCTCTAGTCTCCTTTAACCTGAAACAGTTTATCAGCCTTCCTTCATCTTTCCAATAACTTTGGCACTTTGGAAGAGTGCAGGCCAGTTATTTCGTAGAGTGTTCCTCAATTTGGGTTTCTGGTAATTCCTTCTGCTTAAAGTCAAGTTATACATGGTTTGGCAAGAATAACACATAAGTACTGTTGTGTCCTTAGTGCATCATATTAGGATACACATTACATCGATTTGTCCTGCTACTGGTGATGCTAAATTCAGTGATCAGTTTCTTTGGTGTGTGATCATGGCTATTTGTAGTTTTCTTTCTTGTTTATAAAACAATTTCATTTTATCACCATTCTGTACTCCCATTTTCCCTCACTCTGTGCACATAGTCAAATATATTTAATGTGTATCATGTAGTTTCTATGCGTTCTTGAAAAATGTACCTTGTTTTGGTGTTCAAGTATTTTTAGTTTACATGAGTGACATTGTGTTATATCTCATTCAGTTTCTTACTTTTAAAATTCAGCACATTAATTTTGTATCCTGAGACTTTGCTGAAGTTGCTTATCAGCTTAAGGAGATTTTGGGCTGAGACAATGAGGTTTTCTAAATATACAATCATGTCATCTGCAAAGAGGGACAATTTGACTTCTTCTTTTCCTAACTGAATACCCTTGATTTCTTTCTCTTGCCTGATTGCCCTAGCCAGAACTTCCAACACTATGTTGAATAGGAGTGGTGAGAGAGGGCATCCCTGTCTTGTGCCAGTTTTCAAAGGGAATTTTTCCAGTTTTTGCCCATTCAGTATGATATTGGCTGTGGGTTTGTCATAAATAGCTCTTATGATTTTGAGGTACGTTCCATCAATACCGAATTTATTGAGCGTTTTTAGCATGAAGAGCTGTTGAATTTTGTCAAAAGCCTTTTCTGCATCTATTGAGATAATCATGTGGTTTTTGTCTTTGGTTCTGTTTATATGCTGGATTATGTTTATTGATTTGCGAATGTTGAACCAGCCTTGCATCCCAGGGATGAAGCCCACTTGATCATGGTGGATAAGCTTTTTGATGTGCTGCTGAATCCGGTTTGCCAGTATTTTATTGAAGATTTTTGCATCGATGTTCATCAGGGATATTGGTCTAAAATTCTCTTTTTTTGTTGTGTCTCTGCCAGGCTTTGGTATCAGGATGATGTTGGCCTCATAAAATGAGTTAGGGAGGATTCCCTCTTTTTCTATTGATTGGAATAGTTTCAGAAGGAATGGTACCAGCTCCTCCTTGTACCTCTGGTAGAATTCAGCTGTGAATCCATCTGGTCCTGGACTTTTTTTGGCCATCAATGACAGACTGGATTAAGAAAATGTGGCACATATACACCATGGAATACTATGCAGCCATAAAAAAGGATGAGTTTGTGTCCTTTGTAGGGACATGGATGCAGCTGGAAACCATCATTCACAGCAAACTATCACAAGAACAGAAAACCAAACACTGCATGTTCTCACTCATAGGTGGGAACTGAACAAGGAGATCACTTGGACTCGGGAAGGGGAACATCACACACTGGGGCCTATCATGGGAAGGGGGGAGGGGGGAGGGATTGCATTGGGAGTTATACCTGATGTAAATGACGAGTTGATGGGTGCTGACGAGTTGATAGGTGCAGCACACCAACATGGCACAAGTATACATATGTAACAAACCTGCACGTTATGCACATGTACCCTAGAACTTAAAGTATAATAATAAATAAATAAATAAATAAAATAAAATAAAATAAAATAAAATTCAGCACTGTTTTTAAGGTCCATTCTTGTTTCTAATCTGTTATTTCTAATTTTGCATGATACTCCTTGGAGTGCAACTACCACATTTCACCTATGCCATTTCCAGTGATAGACCTCACATGGGAACCAATTCCTGGTCACCACAAATAACATTGTACTGAATATTCTAATAATACATGTCTCCTTATGGGTCTCTGTAGGAAATTATTTGGAATGTATAATGAGGAATGGAGTTGTTGGGTCATAGGACACACACATACATACACACACACACACACACACACACACACACACACACAGAATGGCCTGATCAGTCCATGTTCCCAATGTTAGTGAATGAGGTTTCCTAGGTACATCCCTGCCCATAACTGATATGATGAAGCTGTTTCTGCCAGTCTAAAAGATGTGATATCTTACTGTTTTAATTTGCATTTCTCTGGTCGTTAATGATTATGAACATCTTTTTGTATGCATTTGAGCTTTGGAGGTTTTCTGTAACTTTCCTGTTGATATATTTTTTCCATTTTTAACTTTTAAAACTGTGAAGCATAGCATGCATATGGAGAAATGCATGTAAAATAAACAACTCACTAAATAGAGTTGTGTAATTGCCACACAAATCAACAAATGGAATATTGCAAGTATCTCAGAAACTCAACTCCTATGTGTCCTCCCAGTCAGTATCCTTCCCTGCTCCCCAAAAGTAACTACCACTCTGAATTCTAAAATTATAGCTTAGTATTGCTTGTTAATGAAGTTTTCAACTCTGTTGTTCATTTTTATGTTCAGGTACATTACTCTTTGACTTGTAGGAATTCTTCATATATTCCGGATGTAAGCCTTTTGTTATTTTATTGCAAATATCTTTTACTCTATGATTTCTCTTTCACTTTCTCAATGGTTTCAATGACCAAAAACTCTTAATTTTAATGTAATCTAATCAATCAATCTTTTCTTTAATAAGTGTTATTTTTTGTATGTCCTGTTAAAATATTTCCCTATTCCAAAAGTTTTATTGTTTTGCCTTTCACATTTAAATACACAATTCTCCTGGAACTGAATTTTATAAATTGGGTGTGTTAGACATCAAGTTTTGCTTTTTACTATAGGGATTTACAAGTTATTCAACTTCATTTGTTGAAAAAGATCCCCACTGCTCTGTACAACCTTTACAAATAAATCAAATGCCTATAGATGTCTGTGTCTACTTCTGGGATATGTATTCTATTGGTCCATTTGAATATTCTTGTACCAATAATACTTTGTCTTTATTACCATAGCTGTATAAATTAAAAACAAATGTTTTTAGAGACAGGATCTCACTCTGTCACCTAGGCTGGCGTACATTCTTCGCCTCCTGAGCTCAAGTAATCCTCCTGCCTCAGCCTCCCAAGTAGCTGGGACTACAGGTGCACACCATCATGCCTTGCTAAGTTTTTCATTTTTTTGTAGAGATGGCGTCTTGCTATGTTCCTGAGGCTGGTCTAAAACTCTCCTGAAGTAATACTCCTGCCTCACCTTCCCAAAGGGCTGAGATTACAGGCGTGAGCCACCATGCCTGGCCGCTATATAAGTTTTGATATCTGCTAGAGCTGTTCTTTGATATTGCTTTGGATATTTTAGTTCTTTGCATTTGTGTTATAAATTTTAGACTCCATTGTAAATTTTGCCAAAAATGTTAGGATCTTATTTGGAAATGTAGTTAATCAATTTGGAGAGAATTGATATTTATGCTTTATAGAGTGTTCTGATATGTGAATACTGGAATCTCTCTACTGGTTTAGGTCTTTAATTTCTCAAATGTTTCATAGTTTTCTGTGTGGAGGTTTTGCACATTATACACTAGATTCATTCCTAAGTATCTGATCTTTTGTGATGCTACCATACATGGTATCTCAAAATTTCACTTGGTAATGAATTGTCCTGGTATATAAAAATGCAGTTAGTTTTTTTGACTTCATATCCAGCAACTTTGCTAAACTTATTTGTTAATTCTAAGGTTAACTGTAGAGTTTTGACCATGTATACAAATATATCTATGAATAGGTTTTCTTTCTTCCTTTCTAATCTTTATACTTCTTATTTATCTTTGTTTACTAATTGTACTGGCTAGGACATATAGTGCAGTGTTGAACAGAGGAGTGCATGGGGAGCATCTTTGTCTTATTCTCAGTCTCAAAGGGAACACTTAGCTTTTCACCAGTAAGTATGATGTTTGCCCTAGGTTCTTTGTAAAAATAGGCCTTTTAAGGCAGTTTACCTCTCTTTTGAGACTGTTAAATTTTTTTTTCATGAGTAGATAGTGAATTTTATCAACTGCTTTTTCTGCATTTACTGAGATGATCATCTGGTTTTTGTCTCCTTTGTTTAGTTAATGTAGTGAATTGCATTGATTTTTTAAAAACAACTTTATTTTAAAGTGGGCAAAGGATATGAACAGACACTTCTCGAAAGAAGACATTTATGCAGCCAACAGACACATGAAAAAATGCTCATCATCACTCACCATCAGAGAAATGCAAATCAAAACCACAATGAGCTACCATCTCACACCAGTTAGAATGGCAATTGTTAAAAAATCAGAAACAACAGGTGCTGGAGAGGATGTGGAGAAATAGGAACACTTTTACACTGTTGGTGGGATTGTAAACTAGTTCAACCATTGTGGAAAACAGTATGGCGATTCCTCAAGGATCTAGAGCTAGAAATACCATTTGACCCAGCCATCCCATTACTGGGTATATACCCAAAGGATTATAAATCATGCAGCTATAAAGACACATGCACATGTATGTTTATTGCAGCACTATTTGCAATAGCAAAGACTTGGAATCAACCCAAATGTCCATCAGTGACAGACTGGATTAAAAAAATGTGGCACATATACACCATGGAATACTGTGCAGCCATAAAAAAGGATGAGTTCATGTCCTTTGTAGGGACACGGATGCAGCTGGAAACCATCATTCGCAGCAAACTATCGCAAGAACAGAAAACCAAACACCGCATGTTCTCACTCATAGATGGGAATTGAACAATGAGAACACTTGGACACAGGAAGGGGAACACCACACACCGGGGCCTGTCAGGGGGTGGGGGAAGGGGAGAGGGATAGCATTAGGAGATATACCTAATGTAAATGACGAGTTAATGGGTGCAGCACACCAACATGGCACATGTATACATATGTAACAAACCTGCACATTGTGCACATGTACCCTAGAACTTAAAGTATAATAAAAAAAAGAAAAAACAACTTTATGAGGTATAATTTACATATATTAAAATGCACCAATTTTAAGTATATAATTCAAAAAGTTTTGATAAATATATACCCATTAGCAATCATCACAACCAAGATATAAAACATTTTATTATCCTAAAAATCCCCCTCATGTCTCTTAGGTCAATTCCCACTCCCCTCCCACCGCTACAAGGCACACACTCACCTGCTTTCAATCAATAAATTGGATTTCATTTTCTAGAGTTTTATGTAAATGGAATTGTATATATAGCCGTATGAGTCAGGCTTCTTTCTTTTTCTTTTTCCTTTTTTTTTTTTTTTTTTTTTTGAGACGGACTTTTTTTCTTGCTGCCCAGGCTGGAGTACAATGGCACGATCTCGGCTCACCGCAACCTCTGCCTCCCGAGTTCAAGCGATTCTCCTACCTCAGCCTTCCGAGTAGCTGAGATTACAGGCATGCGCCACCATGCTCGACTAATTTTGTATTTTTAGTAGAGACAAGGTTTCTCCATGTTGGTGAGTCTGGTCTTGAACTCCTGACCTCAGGTTATCTGCCTGCCTTGGCCTCCCAAAGTGCTGGGATTACAGGTGTGAGCCACCGTGTCTGGCCGAGTCAGGCTTCTTTCACTTGGCATAATGTTTCTCAGATTCTTCTGTGTTTCATGAATCAGTAGTTCTTTTTTACTGCTCAGTAAAAAAGCTATTAAATGGATATATCACAATTTGTTTATCTATTCATCTTTTAATGGACATTTGGGTTGTTGTTAGTTTTGACTATTGAGAATAAAGCTTTTTATGTACATTGAATCTTTGTATAGTCATATATTTACCTTTGTCCTGGGAAAATACTTGTGAGTCACAGGTAGGTATATTTTTAATTTTATAAGGAACTGCCAAACTGGTTTCCAAAGTAATTGTACCACTTCATGTTCTCACCTACAATTTATGAGTGTTCCATTTGTTCAAATATTTTTGCTGACCCTTGATATTGGCAGTCCTTAATTTTAGCTGCATTAGTGGCTATGAGTAGTATCTCATTGTGGTTTCAAATTGCACTTCCCTAATGACTAAAGATATTGACTTTCTTTCATGTGTTTATCTGACATTCATATGCTTTTTTGGTTAAATATCTCTTCATATCTTTTGCCCATTTTTAGATGGAATGTTTATCTTCTCATTATTCAGTTTTAAGAGTTTTTATGTATTCTGCATAGAGACCCTTTATTAGACATGTGTTTTGCTAATATTTTCTCCCAGCCTGTTGCATGCCTGTTCTTTTCTCAACAGTATTTGTATTAGTCCGTTTTTACACTGCAATAAAGATACTACCTGAGACTGGGTAATTTATAAACAAAAGAGGTGCAGCTGGCAGAATTCCCACACTGGCTCTCTGAACAGTAGGGTGAGGGCTACTATGGTGGGAAAGGCCAAATGGAAGTCATTAGAGCTGCCTCTGCCTAGAAAAATAGTAAATCAAAAACAATATCACATCCCTGGAGGGATTGTGGAGATCAGTGCCACCATCAAGGACTTCAAAGACACATGGGTGGTGATTTCCACTACACTCCCGTTCAACTCTCCTATTTGGCCTGTGCAGAAGGCTGATGGATCTTCGTGAAAGATAGTGGGTTATTTAAGCTTAACCAAGTGGTGACTCCAATTGCAGCTGCTGTACCAGATGTGGTTTTGTTGCTTGAGCAAATTAACACCTTTCCTGGTACCTGGTATGTAGCCATTGGCTTGGAAAATGCCCTTTTCTCCATTCCTGTCCATAAGGCCCACCAGAAGCAATTTGCCTTTGGGTGGCAAGGCCAGCAATATGCTTTTACTGTCCTACCTCTGGGTTATATCAACTCTCCAGCTTTGTGTCATAATCTTATTCGGAGAGACCTTGATCACCAAGCTTCCTCAAGATATCACACTGGTGGCAGGGGCAGGCGTGGGGTGCTGGTGGCGGAGAGGCCCTGGGCCTGGCCCACAAGGCCATTTTTCTCTTCTAGGCCTCTAGACCTGTGATGGGAGGGAGTGCTAGTCTGACATGCCCTGGAGACAATTTCCCCATTGTCTTGGCTGTTAATATTCCCATCTTTCTTTCACCTGTGCAAATTTCTGCAGCCTGCTTGAATTCCTCCCCGGAAAATGCGTTTTCTTTTCTACACATGGTCAGGCTGCAAAATTTCCAAACCTTTATTCTCTGCTTCCCTTTCAAACCCTCTCTTTATGAATGCACATGACTGAATGTTTTCAGAATCAGCCAGGTCAACTTTTGAATGCTTTGCTGCTTGGAAATTTCTTCCACCAGATACCCTAAATCATCTCTCTCAAGTTCAAAGTTCCACAGATCTCTAGAACAGGGGCAAAATGCTGCCAGTCTCATTGCTAAAGCATAGCAAGAGTGACCTTTGCTCCAGTTCCCAAAAAGTTTCTCATCTCTATCTGAGACTACCTCAGTCTGGACTTCATTGTCCATATTGCTATCAGTATTTTGGTCAAAACCATTCAACAAGTCTCTAGGAAGTTCCAAACTTTCCCTCATCTTCCTGTCTTCTTCTGAGCCCTCCAAACTGTTCCAATCTCTGTCTGTTACCAAGCTCCAAAGTCACTTCCACATTTTCAGGTTATTTTTATAGCAGTACCCCACTCTGCCAGTACCAATTCTCTGTATTAGTCCATTTTCACACTGCTATAAAGATATTACCCGAGACTGGGTAATTTATAAACAAAAGGGGTTTGAGTCACAGTTCCACATGGCTGCGGAGGACTCAAGAAACTTACTAACATGGCAGAAGGCAAAGGGGAAGCAAGGCACATTTTACATGGCAGCAGGAGAGCAAGAGCACAGGGGAAACTGCCAAACACTTTTAAAGCATCAGATCTTATGAGAACTCACTCACTATCACAAGAACAGCCTGGGGGAACCGCCCTGATGATCCAATCACCTCCCACAAATTCCCCTTCTTGACACATGGGGATTACAATTGGAGATGAGATTTGGATGGGGACACAGAGCCAAACCATATCAGTGTTGTTCAAAGAAGAGAAGTTTTTGACATCTAATTTATCTACTTTTTTGTTCTTTTTTTTTTTTTTTTTTTTTTTTTTTGAGACGGAGTCTCACTCTGTCACCCAGGCTGGAGTGCAGTGGCCGGATCTCAGCTCACTGCAAGTTCCGCCTCCCGGGTTTATGCCATTCTCCTGCCTCAGCCTCCCGAGTAGCTGGGACTACAGGTGCCCACCTCGCCTGGCTAGTTTTTTGTATTTTTTAGTAGAGACGGGGTTTCACTGTGTTAGCCAAGATGGTCTCGATCTCCTGACCTCGTGATCTGCCCGTCTCGGCCTCCCAAAGTGCTGGGATTACAGGCTTGAGCCACCACGCCTGGCCTACTTTTTTTATTCTTTAGATTTTTTAAAAATTTATTTTTAATTGACTAATAATTGTATATATGTGATTCAATGTGGTGTTTTGGTATATGTTTACAATGTGCAATGATTAAATTAAGCTAATTAACAAACCTACACCTCACATACTTACCTTTCCGTGGTGAAAACATTTAAAATCCACTATTATGGCTATTTTTAAATATGCAGTATATTATTATTTATTATAGTCACCATTCTGTACAATAGATTACTAAAGCTTATTCCTCCTGTCTAAGTGAAATTTTGATAAGCTTCTTTCATTTTCTCATCCACTCCCATTCTGAGCCTCTTGTAACCATCATTCTGCTCTCTACTTCTGTGAGTTCACGTCTTTTAGATTGACTTGTAAGTGAGACCATGTGGTATTTGTCTTTCTGTGCCTTGCTTATTTCACTTAACATAATGTCCTCCAGGTTTATCTGTACTGTTGAAAATGACACAATTTCCCTCTTTTAAAGGCTGAATTGTATTCCATTTTGTATCTATACTGCATTTTTAAATTGTTTTACTTTTAAGAGTACCATGCTTTTTATATTGCCTTATTAAGGAAATCTTTTCTTTTGTCTCCTTATAGACTATTCATAATTTTAGCTTTTATTTGAGGTTTATGATGCATTTCTAATTAATTTTTGTGTATGGTATAAAATAAGGGTTGAGATTCTTTTTATTTGCATTTGATTTCTAATTTTTTTTCAGCACCATTTCCTGAAAAGACTACCCTATTCCTACTTAATTACATTGCTCTCTTTTAAGAAAATAAATTAACCATATATGCATGCGTCTATTTCTATTCCGTTGATAGGTATGTCTATCCTCATGCCAATATCACACAATCTTGATTACTAAAGACTAAAGTTTTATAATAAGACTTGAAGTCAGTAGTTTAAGTCCATCAACTTTATTCTTCTTTTTCAAACCTTATTTGGTTTTATTTTTTGGTTGACAGTTTATTAAATATACTACATTTGTACTTAATGCTGTAGTTTTAAAAATTATTCACACATGGACTTAGTAAAAATGCACTTTATAGAACACCAACTGCAAGACCAAAATGAAAATAAGAACACACTTATTGCACATGTATTAGATAAACTGCTGAAATGTTATGAATTAATTTAACCTGTACATGTGCTTAATGAAGGTGATCATGAAATATTAGGTGGTTTGATTTACTTAAATTTGACACCAGACCGTGACTTCAAAAGTGTTAATGTTGAAATGTAGATGCAAAACCATCTATTAACAAAATCGTTTAATCTATTAGTCTTTGAAAAACAGAATAAAACATTGTTTTTCTTTTTAAAGATACTTTCCGAAATCCATTCTCTATGCACTCGTTCTCCCATTCAAAAAGTTAGTTGTGCAGGCTGATGAGGCAAAAAAATCAATTCCTTTTAAAAAAATCCTAACAAACTAGAGCCTACTTACAAAACATGCAAAGGGAGAATTTTAAGTAGGTATTACTGCAGAACTGGTTAAAAGTGAATACAGCTGAGTGACAGAATATACCTTTCCTCTGACAATACAGGTCCTTCCCCCTTCTCTCTGGAAGAAACACATCATTGGGGCATGGACTATATAACAGCATAAAATGCAAAGACAGAAACAAAGAAGTTTGCAAGTTCTCTATATTTCTAGCTGTTGAGGCCGTATGTTTAAGAGCTGAAGTTACCTCTAGCGGCGAAACCAGAGCCAGGTATTAAGCAGCCAGAATCCTATGGTAATTGAATACATGACCATTTCTCTCTTGGCACGTTCTTTGTTCTCCTCTTCTAGATGTTGTAAGCGTCTATTTAGTTTGATTATCTGTCGTCTTAACGAAGCTGCACCTGCACCAGTCACGTCATCCAAAGTTCCTTCACTTGTATCTAGGTTTGAAGTGCCATACCTGATGTTGTCACGATGCAGATTAGAAGTGGTAGCAGCAGACCTGCCATTCTGCACAGGTCTGCGATTTTCACCCATCTCATTCACGATATGCTGGTAAGCCCTACGAGTGGAAGACTGGATAAATGACAGAATGCCATGAACAGAGGAAAGATTAGTTCTATTTTCGGGTAACATCTTGGGAAGACAGATCCAAGCTTCTTATGGTGATGGTGTCACGATGAAATAACTCCTGATCAACTGTCTATTTTGGCCAACAACATTTTCACTCAAAGAGCAGTCTCTTTTTAGCTTGCCAACCACACAGATTTCTTCATTTTGAAGGGTTGAAGGAGGTCTTTCTAAATCCTGAAAATCTGGTGGTCTTCCACTTGAAGTACATGAAGTGGTGGTTTTAGTGCCAGAGGTTTAAAGGGAGTTGACTGAATAAGATCAAGATCCACTGGTCTTCAAAACAGAATGTCTCCGTTGTTCTCTGCTGTAACAATCCTCTCTAGAACCTGCATCATCACATTAGCATTTAGAACTCCTTCTTGGAATTCTTGTTCCAAGTCACCATTTGATGATGCTGACTTAATTTTTCTGGGACCCTCATTTGCTGACTAATATCTTTATTGTATTCCATTTCATACTGAAATTCACTAATTTCTTCCATCTCAGCACCAGTAGGAGAAGGAAGTGCTTCCCTACTCACCAAATATGTACCAGCTACTACTTGCTATTTGGCACTATCTGCTCCCTTGCTTCATATTAAATGCTTTAATTTCATTCAAAGTACATGTGCTGGGTTTAGAGCCACTTTTGTTCCTCTGGGCCTGTAGAGAGTTCTCAGTGAGAGCTGCCAGGGTGGGTGCTCTCAGGGGCCATTAGCAAAATGCAGGAAAGAGCTAGGACAAAGCACCTGTCAGGTTGGCCTGTGGCAGACTAGGAGAGCCTCATGTGGTTATTTTAGATACTTTATAATTTAATATAAATTTTACAATAAGGTTTCCAACTTCTATGAAACAACTTGGTGGAATTTAGATTGTGATTACATAAAATGTATCATCTATCTATCTATCTATCATCTGTCTATCTAGATATCCCTCTCTCCACCTCTACTCACTACTCACTATGACAACTTTTTCTTTACTGCATAACTGTGCTTCCCCTGGAATAAATACTTTTCTTGTTTCTTTTGTTTCCTTAGTTTTCTATGTATTTACACATACTTTTGCTTCCAGACTCTTCTTCATTCCTTCTCTCAATAAATTTGAATACATTAGATATTCCATCAGTTTTATCTTTTTAAACAGAAATATCTCTCTTTTTAAAAATTATTATTATATTTTAAGTTCTAGGGTACATGTGCATAACATGCAGGTTTGTTACATATGTATACTTGTGCCATGTTGCTGTGCTGCACCCATCAACTCGTCAGCACCCATCAACTCGTCATTTACATCAGGTATAACTCCCAATGCAAACCCTCCCTGAAATATCTCTTAATAAACCTCTGATCTGCTTAAATATAGACAGCTTGCTCCCTAGGCCTGTTGAACACTCTCATCCTATAATCTCCCTTTGCCACCATCTCGGGTTTTTTTTTTTTTTTTTTTTTTTTTTGCCACCTTCTTGACTTGGTTCCCCTGTTGCCTTATATATTCCTCTTCCTTGGTTTACCATCTTTCTTAGTGACCACATACTCTAGTAGTTTCCCCAGAAAGAGGGCATGGGAGGTAAAATTTTTAAGACTATATATAATATATATATACTTAAAATATATATATATATGTTCTTTAAAAAAATACATATATGTGTGTGTGTGTGTGTGTGTGTGTGTGTGTGTGTGTGTGTGTATATATATATATATATATATATATATATATATATATGAGACAGAGTCTTTCTCTGTCTCCCAGGCTGGAGTGCAATGGCACGTTCTTGGCTCACTACAACCTCTGCCTCCTGGGTTCAACCGATTCTCCTGCCTCAGCCTCCTGAGTAGCTAGGATTACAGGCATGAGCCACCACGCCTGGCTAATTTTGTGATATTTTTAGTAGAGACGGGGTTTCACTCTGTTGGCCAGGCTGGTCTCGAACGCCTCACCCCAGGTGATCCACCTGCCTCGGCCTTCTAAAGTGCTGGGATTACAGGCGTGAGTCACTGTGCCTGGCCTTCCTTCGAATTTTGATCACATTGTTCTATTGTTTTCTAGCTTCTAGCATTGCTGTGGAAAAATAAAATACCACAGCCATTCATTATCCTTTATGTAAAAGCTGAGTTTTTGCTGTTGCTGTTTCATCTCTTTCTCTTCAGAGAGAACTTTTATTTGACCTAAGTAATGTAAAACTGCCTTGATGCAGCTCTATCTTCCTTCTTTGTGATAAGCCCTTTCAAATGGAAATTCAAGCTTTTTCAATTTTGGGGAAGATTCTGGAAATTATTTTGTTGCTGATGTCTTCCTTTCTGTTTTTCCATCTTATGTTTGTGGCCACAGGAATAGAAGAGAGGGACAGCTGTTGGTCTTTTCCGTAAGTCTTATAGACCTATATGCCTCTTAAACTATCTACATTTCATCATGACTTCAAGAAAACTAAATTATAAATAAGAAAAACAACGAAAACTTAAAAAAAATTTTGTAAAGCTTAGGAACTCATAAGTATACCTCAGCAAATGATTTTAGTTACTTCAATTTTCTTCCGCAAAATTAACACAGGTTATTCAGATTAGTATCTTCGGAATGGATTATTTTTGCCTTCATACTTATACTTTTTGGTCTATTTTCTGAGATGCTTTCCAAACTCGTATTGAATTTTTATATTATTGCCAACGGCTCTTCAACTTTTTGTGTATTCCGAATGTTCTTTCCTCGTACCATATTGTTCTAGTTTCATGGATACAATATATTATCTCTCAGAAGATATAAGTAATCCTTTTAAAAGTTTTCTTCTCTCTCCAAAGTTTGTTTCTTGTTTCTTTTCTTTTCTTTCTGGTTGTTTTGTTCACTTTGTTTCATATTTCTCATATCTGATGACCCTTGACTGTCTGAATACATCATACAGCTTTGTACCAATGAGTAGGGTTTTTCAATTGTGGGAGACACTATAATGTGATTTGCCTGATCTATTTCATCAGAAAATCCCTAATGCCAATATCTCTTCTCCCCAACCACCCCAACTCCTGCCTCCCACCCAGTTGGTCAGGTTCCAAAATGAAGACCTTTACAATAGCTTATGAGCATCTGGGAAACTGAAAGAGATGAGAAAGCTGACTGTGTCAACATTTAATAGGCAAATTTCCCCCTCTCTATAATCAACTGTGCCTGGTGTACCTTAGTCCAAAGACCCGCTGTCCTCATTCGCTACAAGAAATAAACCTTCAGTCTCCTGTTAGGATGAAGTAGGATCAGTGTCGACTGCTTGGAGTGGAGGAGGCACTTTGGGACCCCAATTCTTCTTAAATAGATTTTCAGTGAAGTCTCCTGTTTTTAGCCTTACTTTAACTAGCATTTCTACAGCTGCCACCAATTCCTAAGCTGTTAGGAAAAAGTTCTGAGGTGCAAACTGAGTTGTTTCTGGCTTTCCTGCTGCCGGCTTAGAATTCAGCTGAGTTGAGCCTTTTAGGTCAGTTACCATCTATCCATCTGTTTTCTGGCTTCCATAAATTTATTACTGTTGTCTTCTCTCTCTTCTCTTTGTTCTTGTGACTCTATGACAGATGTAAATGTATTTGTTCAGTTGGTCATTGTTATTCAGAACAGTGCTCTCCTTTTAACTTAAATTTATGATAATATTCATGTGTTTTCTAATGCACTTGTTTCCTCCCATTATTCCTGCTGTCCGTCTTTCACCTCAATGTAGCCATATATTTAAGTGTTAAACCTCATTCATGATGCCCACATAATGTTATAAATGACAGTTGCAGAATCCAGTACAACTGTAGGAAGAAACCATATATGTGTGTGCATGCCTGCACACATGCACACATAGGTTAGATTAAACTCCTGGTTTATTCAGGCCGGAATGTAGAATCTTCTTGGAAATAAGGTAGCTACCTTTCCACTGCCTGTGCTAGCATCTCTTGGAAGCTTCTATTAACATTCAACATGCAATCTTGGGTTTTTCTTTTGTTTTTTTGATCTGAGGAATTCATTTTTTGACTATGTCACAGTACCATTGAGGAAGCATTTACACAGATAATGTTTTTCCTTAGAAGACAATATTTAGATATATTCTGGAACATTAAAGACAATCTAGAGGGTAAATGTGATAATGATTCTTTAGCTAAACTCAGTGTCAGCAAGATTTATGCTTATTTAAAGGATAAAACAGAGTGAGTGCCCAGAAGTCCCTGGATAATCTCTGTATCCTTCTTCTCAGTGTCCTGGAAAGCCTATTTCCCCATTAGTCCATGCACAGGTGTAATACAATATCTTATTTTTTTTTTCTGGGGTGGCTCTGATCGTGTTTTTGGTCAAAGGATCATCTAGCATTAAATTTTAGAACAGTTTCCCAAATGTGTGACTTGGTGTTGATGGAATATGGCAATGTTGATGTCCAGAGGAATCTTGGTATAGAAGCCATTTATTGCTCTGGCAACCATTAATATTATCTGTGGCATCACACTTTTTTAGTCCTAAGCAATTATTGACCCATGTAAGTCATGCAGAAACTTTCAGTTTTAAAGAGTATGCTTTCACCCTCGATGTTCTGCCAAATGGTCTTTCTCCCAGGAATACATTTTAGTTTTATGTAATGGAGCGCAGTAGGACTCTGTTTCCTATGGGTTGGTCTAGTTATAGAAGCTTCCAAAAATGTCATAAGGTGCTGGAGACCTTCATGTGGTCTTATAGAAGGTGCTGCAAGGGCTACAGTGATTGGTACAGCCTACTTTTGGAGAACCTTTTTTTTTGTTTAGCATCTAAATGGCAAATATAAGTGAGTTCAAAAAGACCTATAAGCCAGGCACTGTGGCTCACACCTGTAATCCCAGCACTTTGTGAGGCTGAGATGCAGGGATCACTTGATGTCAGGAGTTCAAGACCAGCCTGGCTAATGTGGCAATAACCTGTCTCTACTAAAAAATACAAAACTTAGCTGGGTGCTGTGGTGAATGCCTGTAATACTAGCTACTTGAGAGGCTGAGGTGGGAGGATTGCTTGAACCTGGGAGGCAGAGGCTGCAGTGAGCCAAGATCACACCACTGCACTCCAGCCTGGGCCACATAGTAAAACTCTGTCTCATAAGAAAAAGACCTATAATTAGAAACAAAGTGACTTTTTTCTGTTTCTGTAAAGAATATCCTTACTGTTTTGATAAGGATTGCATTGAATCTGCTTTGGTTAGTATGGACATTTTAACAATTTTAACAATATTAACAATATTAATTATTTAACAATATTAATTCTTCCAATCAGTGAGCATGGGATATCTTTCCATTTATTTGTGTACTTTTCAATTTCTTTCATCAATGTTTTATAGTTTTCATTGTGGAAATATTTCACCTTCTCGGTTAAATTTACTCCCAGGTATTTCATTTTTTTATAGCTATTGTAAATGGAATTGTTTTCTTGATTTCTTTTTCAGATAGGCTGCTCTCTCTATATAGATATTCAGATATATACTATCTATTAATCTAATATTATTAATGTTGATTTGGTATTCTGTAACTTTATTGAATTCATTTATTAGTTCTAACAGTTTTTTTTGGTGGAGTCTTTAGGATTTTCTATTTGTAAGATCATGTCATCTGCAAACAGGAATAGTTTCACTTCCTCCTTTCCAACTTGGATGTGTTGTATTTCTTCCTCTGGCCTAATTGTTCTGGTTAGGACTTCCAGGACTATGTTGAATAGAAGTGGTGAAAATGGGAGTCCTTATCTTGTTCCAGATCTTGGAGGAAAAGCTTTCAACTTTTTCTAGTTCAATATGATGTTCACTATGGGTTTGTCAAATAAGGTCATTATTATGTTGAGGTATATTTCTTCTTTACCTAATTGGTTGAGAGTTTTTATTATGAAAGGGTGTTGAATTTTGTCCAATGTTTTTTTTCATCTCTCGAAATGATCATATGGATTTTGTTGTATGGAACCACAAAACACCCTAAATAGCCAAAGCAATCTTGAGCAAAAAGAACAAAACTGGAGGTATCACATTACCTGACTTTAAAATATACTATAAAGCTATAATAACCAAAACAGCCTGGTACTGGGATAAAAAATAGACACATTGACCAAAGGAACCAGAATAGAGAGCCCATGAAAAAATTTACACATTTACAGCCAACCGATATTTGACAAAGATGTCAAGAATACACATCGGGGAAAGGACAGTCTTTTCAATAAATGTATTGGGAAAACTGGATATCCACATGCAAAACAATGTTATTAGGTCCTTATTTCTCATCATATGCAGAAATCAACTCAAAATGGCTGCATATTATTTCATGGTATATATGTACCACATTTTCTTTATCCAGTCTGCCATTGATGGGCACCTGGGTTGATTCCATGTCTTTGCTATAATGAATAGTACAATAATGAACACATGCGTGCATGTGTCTTTTTGGTAGAATGATTTTTTGGGGGGCTGTATATACACAGTAATGGGATTGTGGGGTCTATGCAGCCATAAAAAAGAATGAAGTCATGTTCATTCAGCAACATGCATAGAGCTGCAGGCCGTAATCCTAAGCAAATCAAAGCAGGAACAGAACATCAAATATTGCATTTTGCCACTTACAAGTGGGAGCTAAACATTGAGCTCACATGGACATAAATGTGGGAACAATAAACACTGTGGACTATTAGAGGGTGGAGGGAGGGGGTGGGTTAAAAAACTATCTATTGGATACTATGCTTACTACCTGGGTGATGGGATCCGTACTCCACACCTCAGCATCACACAATATTCCCATGTAACAAATCTGCACATGTACCCCCGTATCTAAAATAAAAGTTGAAATAAAAAAGAAAAAAACTCTAAAGAAATAAACACAAAATGGATTAGACTTAACCGCAAAACCTGAAACTATGGAACTACTAAAATAAACAGGGAAAATGCTTCATGACATAGATATAGAAAATGATTTTTTGGATAAGACCTCAAAAGCACAGGCAACAAAAGCAAAATTGGACAAATGGAACTATATTAAACTAAAAAGCTTATTCGTAGCAAAAGAAACAATCAGCAGAGTGAAGATATAACCTACAGAATGGGAAAGGATACTGGCAAACTATACAAACTATGGGGGCTAATTTCCAAAATATGTAAGGAACTCAACTCAAAAGCAAGAAAACAAACAACACTATTAAAAATTGGCAAAATGCCTGAATAGACACTCTGTAAAGAAGATATACAAGGGGACAACAAGTATATAAAAAATGTTCAGCATTGCTAATCATCAGCGAAATGCAAATCAAAACCGCAGTGAAATATCGCTTTATACCTGTTAGAATGACTATATCAAAAAGACTATTACAAAAAGTGTTGGTGTGGATGTGGAGAAAAGGTAATTCTTACACACTGTTGGTGTGAATGTAAATTAGTACAGCCACGATGAGAAACAGCACTGAAGCTCCTCAAAAAACTAAAAAGAGAACTACCATATGATCCAGCAATACCACCACTGGGTATATATCTAAAGTAAATAATATCAGTATATCAAAAAGACATCTCCACTCCCATGTTTACCACTATTCGCAAGAGCCAAGACGTGGAATCAACCTAAGTGCCCATCAACAGATAAGTGGATTAAAAAAGTGAAATATATATATATATAGAGAGAGAGATAGATTTATATACATGTATATGTATACACATATATACACACATATGTGTATATATACGTATATACACACATACGTATATACACACATATGCCCATATGCCATGTATGACAGCACGAATGAAACTGGAAGATATGATGTTAAGTAAAATAAGCCAAGCACAGGAAGATAAATACTGCACGATCTCATTCATCTGTGGAACCTAATAAAGCTGATCTCACAGAAGAGGAGAGTAGAATGGTGGTTACCAGGGGCTTGGGTGATTGCAGCATGGGGGGAATTGTTGGTCAAAGGATATACAATCTCAGTTAGACAGGAGGAGTAAAACAATTGTACAGAATGGACAAATATATAGAAAGGGAAACTAGACAAGTGACCGCCTGGGGTTGGGGGTTGGAAGGGAGAGGATAGAAGGGAGTGGAGAGAAATAGGGAGTGACCACTAACGGTTATGGAGTTTCTTTATTAGATAATGAAAATGTTCTCAATTTGATTATGGTGATGGTTGTACAGCTCTGTGACCATACTAAAAACCATTGGATTGTACATTTTAAATGAGTGAATTGTATATTATGTGAATTATATCTCAATAAAGCTGTTGAAAAAGAAAGTGAGAGTGTTTCATCAAGGTATAAATAGCTAAATAACCTACATTTATTCATAAAATAAAGCAATATAATAAGTGTGACCAATCTATGACTGAATGTTATCTTTTTTTTTTTTAAATTGCCACTTAAAATTTCTGTTTAAATAAGTACCTTTTTTTCCTCTTTGGTACAGAGATGATAAATCCAGACATTTTTGCACCAGCAGAGCTTAGTGAGCTGTAGCCATTGTGAAAGCAGCCACCGAAGGGGATTTCACCCGTGAGTCAAGGAAAGCCGGACTCTCATGCCCTCAATTTTATTCCTTCTTTGAAATTTCCTTTAGCAAGTTTATGTGTTTTACACCTTTGGCAGTAGAGTCAAAGTTAAATAATCAACAGTATTCAAGTCTTGAGGCATTTAGTCCTTTTTGCAAATTGGATTTTTCTCATTTGAACTCTCAGCTCAGATTCAAGGAGTTCAGTCTAAGTCTGTGCTCTCACATTAAGGAATAAGCAAAGTTCATTCCCATGTTGTTCTTTTCTATAGGATGGCTGTTACTAAGTTAATATAATTCTTTTTTTTCTTTTTTGAGACAGACTTTCACTCTGTCACCCAGGCTAGAGTGCAGTGGTGTGATCTCAGCTCACTGCAACCTCCGTCTCCCGGGTTCAAACAATTCTCCTGCCTCAGCCTCCCGAGGAGCTGGGATTACAGGCGCCTGCCACTATGTCCAGCTAATTTATATCTATATTTAGTAGAGATGAGGTTTCACCTTGTTGGCCAGACTGGTCTCGAACTCCTGGCCTCAAGTGATCCACCCATCTTGGCCTCCCAAAGTGCTGGGATTACAGGTGTGAGTCACCATGCCAGGCCAAGTTAATATAATTCTTTTTTTTAAACAACTAGTATTATATGTTTTAAGAGCCTGAATCAGAAATGTAAGAAAACCCTCTCAAATCTACATTTTTCAAACTATTTAAAGAGAACAAACCCAGACTCAAATTTCAAGATGACATTTTTTAAAAGACTGCACAAACTACATTTTTCTGCTGCTCTGTAAGAGGATTTTTTTGTAACTTCTTAATGTCTGTTATGTGGCTCACATGGCTTTTGGCCAAAGTTACCGTTTATGCTTATACTTCATCTCTTGTAGAAATATTCTTGCCTGCCTTTTCAGTGCCTCATCCACACATGGCCTATGATTAATCACTATTCACATTTTAATTAGTTCCAAGACTAAGCATAGAATTGAAGAAAATGTTTAATCCTAACATATACATCCCAGTTGATGGTGTGCATTTCCAAAGTTGTATATCATATTAAGAAAAGACCTGAATGAAAAGGCAAAAATGGATTTCTTTTTTGAGATGGAGTCTCACTGTGTCACCCAGGCTGGAATGTGGTGGCGCGATCTCAGCTCATGGCAGCCTCCACCTCCCTGGTTCAAGCAATCCTCTTGCCTCAACCTCCCGAGTAGCTGGGATTACAGGTACCCACCACCATGCCCGGCTAATTTTTAAATTTTTAGTAGAGAAGGGATTTCTCTATGTTGGCCAGGCTGGTCTTGAACTCCTGACCTCAGGTGATCCACCCACCTTGGCCTCTCAAAGTGCTGGGATTACAGGTGTGAGCCACTGCGCCCAGCCAAAAAAGGAATTAAAAAAAAAATCTAAACCCTGATGCCATTCGCTGGAAGATTTATGGCTTTAAAAATTCCCTCTATAGTCATTTGACAATCAATTTTCTCTCTGGTCTGGATTGCACATGCTAAAGATATGTTTAGAGTCTTTGTGCTCCTTTCCAATATTACAAGGACTCAGTTGTGTTGGTTTGTCGTTTTAAGGTCCTATTTTCCAAACAACCTCATAGCTGAGAAGAAACTAAAAAAATTGAATATTGAGTCTGAAACATATTTTATAAGTTTCTTTTAAAGCATACGACCTTCTCAAACTCTTATAGGTCCAGAGATGCCAGCAATTTATAGTAATAGATCATCTCCCTCATTTTACAGATGAGGGCACTGAATCCCAGCTAGTAAGCCAAGATATGTATCTGCTTTTGGCAAAACAACTTTAAAGGATGTAAGCAATAGCACGAATGTATCAAACCAATGTGGCAGTGAAGCTCTAATTTTGAATTATTTTTTAGCACACAATAAATGTGAAGAAAAAAATTATATATACACACACACACTATGTACATGTATATGTAAATATATTTGAGTTTCAGAAGAGGCTTAACTAACTGGACTCTGAACATTCCTAGTCTACGTTCTTAAGAGTAATACCAACCAATGAATATGAGGTTTGAATACTACCCAAATTTTGTAAAGAACTTGCTTTGAGAATTCAATTCTACAGACATTTATAATGCCTGCCATGTGCAAGGCACAGTGTCAGATGCTAAGAAGGCGTTGCATTTCCTTTAACAAATAATCCCAAAATCTCAGTAACTAAACACTTAGGTCACAGTCCAATGCATTTAGCAAGTGTTGGCAGGATGACGGGGTGATCCAGGCTTTATCCAATCTGGTGGCTTTATGTGACAGACTAGATTCTCACCAAACCCAGCCAGTGTTGAAGATGGCAGAGTAAATTAGTTAAGGTAAGTTATACACAATAGTATGCTGAGACAGGTTTGTACAGGTTCACAAGAGCCACTGATTAGCATCTCTTTCCAACTCCAAGTTCAGTAAATGTTGAATAAATGATCACTTTGGTAGCTTGAAAACAGCCATGGTGGGAGGATTTACATCACAGAAATCAGCAAACACTACAAATAGGAGTTATGTGTTTGGTTTTATTTTGTTTCATTCGAACATCCCGTTGGTAAACATCTACCAACACAGGAGTTCTTATATGATCTGCTGTTACAAACAATCCCGGTATGTCAGTGACTTGATATAAGAAATTTTTATATCTCCCTCACATCACTATGCAATGCCAGCTGACAGTGGGGACTCTGCTCCAGCCAGTAAGTCAGGCATCAAACTCCTTTCACTGGAGCTCCACTATCTTCACATGGATTCATAGTCATCTGGGGATATCTGCTTACAGAGAGGGTAGGTGGAGAGAACACAGAGACCACCACCTCTTAACTGCCTCAAAGTGACACATCACTTCCACACACTCTAGTAATGAGAACTAACCACAAGGCCCTATCTGGATGTGAGAGAGACAACAAATGTTTGACAATGAAGTGTAGCAAAAGAAGTAACACTGTAAAGGGATTGAAGGGCTGAGAAATGTTTTTTCCCTAGATTCGGAAAGACCTGGATTCAGGAAGTACTCATTATGTCGAACAAATCCTGCTCATGGGATGACAAGTTGACCATTCCATTGATAAAACAGAGTCATAAGATCAGCCCATATTCAAAGGGAGGGGAAAGAAATGCCATTTCTCGATGGGAGAAGCACATCAAGGAAGGAGCACACTGCAAAAGGGCATGGATACAGGAAGACATGACTCATGGGAAGACATTTTTTTTCTGTCTATATTATTTATTTATTTATTTGTATTTTATTGACGTATATATTTTTTATTATACTTTAAGTTCTAGGGTACATGCGCACAACGTGCAGGTTTGTTACATATGTATACATGTGCCATGTTGATGTGCTGCACCCATTAACTTGTCATTTACATTAGGTATATCTCCTAATGCTATCCCTCCCCCCTCCTCCCACCCCACAACAGGCCCTGGTGTGTGATGTTCCCCTTCCCGTGTCCAAGTGATCTCATTGTTCAATTCCCACCTATGAGTGGGAACATGCGGTATTTGGTTTTCTGTTCTTGCGATAGTTTGCTAAGAACGATGGTTTCCAGCTGCATTCATGTCCCTACAAAGGATACGAACTCATCCTTTTTTATGGCTGCATAGTATTCCATGGTGTATATGTGCCACATTTTCTTAATCCAGTCTGTCATTGATGGACGTTTGGGTTGGTTCCAAGTCTTTGCTATTGTGAATAGTGCCGCAATAAGCATATGTGTGCATGTGTCTTTATAGCAGCATGATTTATAATCCTTTGGGTATATACCCAGTAATGGGATGGCTGAGTCAAATGGTATTTCTAGTTCTAGATCCTTGAGGAATTGCCACACTGGGGAAGACATTTTTAATAATCTACCACAACCTCCTATCAGCAGCAGGATCCCACCAACCTGGCCTGCTCTCTCTTCTTCCACATACACCTCTTGAAGGCATTTTGTGACTTTGGCTATCTGTTATGGTGGCCCTAGTGTCCACTATAAAGTAATTTGCTTGTGGCCTGCAGGACTTGACAAAAACTCAGAATATGCTAACCCAATCTTAGGTCTCTGCTTTTACTCTGTTTTTTGTTCTAGCCATTTGTCCACTGGTAATTTCTTCTCTAACAGGCCACTGACTTCTTGAAAGCAAGGCCTGGGTCATTCTAACAGGTATAAGGTGATATCTCATTGTGGTTTTGATTTGCATTTCACTGATGTTTAGTAATGTTAAGCATTTTTTATACACCTGTTGGCCCCTTGTGTATCTTCTTTACAGAGTGTCTATTCAGGTATTTTGCCCATTTTCTTGCTTTTAAGTTGAGTTCCTTACATATTTTGGACATTAACCCCTGTAGTTTGTATAGTTTGCCAGTATCCTTTCCCATTTTGTAGGTTTTTTGTTCATTCTGCTGATTGTTTCCTTTGCTGTGAAGAAGCTTTTTGATTTAATATAGTCCCGTTTGTCCAATTTTGCTTTTGTTGCCTGTGCTTTTGAGGTCTTATCCAAAAAAAATCATCGTCTATGTCCATGCCATTAAGCATTTCCCACTTTTTTTTTGTAGTTCCATAGTTTCAGGCTTTGCAATTAAGGGCTAAGCACAGCTTTTTACATATCAGGCTTCAATAAATATTGAATAAATTATTCAAATTGACCAGCTCCAATTTTTACCAACCTTTCTGTAGGATCTTCCCCAATATGTAATTATTTCTGATTATTATTTAAGAAAAGAAAGCAAATGAAGCAATATTGAAGTCTCCTAGAGAATTTCTAAAAATTATTCTTTATTTCTAGCCACACTGTTTCTCACAGGCAAATACCATCCTTCGTCTGGTATCTATGCCTGTGGTTAGGCTTCTAAGAGCAGCCCAAGGAAGGCCAAATACTTAGTGGGTACTGAATGAAGGAACAGGAAGAATCAGAATAAACTCTTTCCACAACTGTTTTTTCAAAAAACACAAAGGAATAGAGCCTTGGTATTGTAAAGGGCTGTGAGCCTGGTGTGGAAAAACATCATATGAGAACAATGAATGAATACATACCCCACTCTTAGAAGCCAACCACATACATACCTCTTTCTCCCTCCCCCAGCCAGAAGTGACTGTAGAATCTGTTGATGCCATTAGGAAAATTGTAGAAATTCCCGCTATGTTCCACTTGATTCCAAGTGCTGCCTCATGACCCTGTCAGCCAAAAAATATTCGTCAATACACTCACCACTAATTCTGATGCAGTCTTTGTCTTTTAGATGTGTTTGTTGACCCTCCTCCACTCTGGTAAGCACCTGCTCATTCCAAGGCAAGGCAGTTTCAGATGAATCCCAGTACTTCACCCACCCAATTAAATTGGATATTCATGCAGTTTTAATTTCTCCCATTTTCCAACCCCACTTGTGATTTGGAGAATTAGCCAAGCTTCTCTATCTGCTTGTCTGTAAAATTGGGCTAGCCATTTACATAAAAGAGAAAATCTGCAAAATAAGCTGAGATTTTATTTTCAGAGATTACTTAGCTTGAGTCAGATTTTAGGCCTTGCCCATTCCCACAGGCCGAGAGGAGCTTGTAGAGGAGTTACCCCCCCCCCCATACCTTAAGGTTCTTTCTGGGACAGAAGCAGCCCACCTTCCATTCTCTTTCCAGATAATTCTTGTGTCACCTCACCACCTACAATGGACTGAATGCTTATGTTCCCACAAATACCTCCCCAAGGTGATAGTATTAAAAGGCGGGGCATTTGGGTGGTAATTAGGTCATGATTTGGATTGATGCCCTTATGAAAGGAATCCCAAAGTGCTCACTTGCCTCTTCCCCATGTGAGGACACAGTGAGAAGTCTCCATCTATGAGGAATGGGCCTTCACCACATACTGAATTTGCCAGTGCCTTGGTCTTGCACTTCCCAGACTCCAGAACTGTGAGAAATCATTGTGTTTTATTTATAAGCCACCCAGTTTACGGCATTTAGTTATAGCAACCTTAACAAACTAAGACACTGCCCATGTTTAACTTAGCTATGTGATTTTTTTTGTTTGTTTTTTGTTAGCTCTTTGATATTTTTGTAAATTGTAGTTATTTGCATTTGGATCAAACACTTTTAAAATCAATGAATGGATATTTGTCTATGTGAACTATTTATCATGAACCATTGATTCAAAGCAAAACAGAAAAGTATTATTTATAGAAATTCTGTACTATTGCCATATAATCACTGTATTTTTAATACCTTTATTGAGGTGTAATTGCTATAATATATGCCGTATAGATTGAGAATGTACAAGTTGATAAGTATTCACATACGTGTATATACCTGTGAAGTCACCTTCACAATCAACATAATGGACAGATCCATCACCTCTAAAAGTTTCTACCTGCTCTTTTATAATTTCTTTCTCCCAACCCTCATCCCACCTATCTCCAGGCTGGGAGGAACAAGCACTATTTACTATTTCTGGTTCTGTGTGAGCACTGGATATTGTTCCCTCTGAAGCTTTCATGTGGTTCTTTCTCTATGCTTGTATCGTTTCCTCAGATGCATGTGCTAATTAGTACTCTGCTGAATACTCGAGTGGGACCTCCGCAGCAATCCTGAATTTTTTCTCTTCTCTCTACACTGCCAAGTCTAGTTGCCTTGGTCTCCCTCAGATTCTCAACTTTATTTCTGCAACTCAAGGAGTCTTCTGGGCCCCCTCTGAGTTCCCCATCACTGCACTATGACCTGGACACTCTCTCCAGGCAGTAAACTGGTGCAATTGTAGGGCTTAACTACTTTGTTTCCTGTTTCTCAGGAATCATTGTCTTTATTGCTTAATGTCGAATGTCTTGAAAACCTTTTTTTTTTCATATATTTTGCCTAGTTTTTAGTTGCTTAAGACAGGAGTATAAATCTCCCTGGTATTCCATTTTGGCTAGAAGAGGAAGTTGCTCATAGTTCTATTGTTTGCTATAAAAATCTTAAGGGGCAATAAAATTTCCACTAATAAGCTGTAGGAAAATGTTTTTATAAGTTCAATAAGCAGATTTGGAAGGTAAATTTAACTTCTCAACTTCTTAAATACAGGGCCATGGAAACATTTAGAAGATCAATATTTATTACAACTGTGTTTGAAGGAAAATGAATGAATTGAATAAAAAATTAGAAGTGAATAAATGAAGTGGCATGATTTCTGATTTCTTTTCTCTTTTGTCCATTTTCTTACAGTGTCTTCTCTCTGATGTTGGCCCACACTCCTGCATTTAAACTTTACCACTCAACCCATCCATCTATCCGTCTACTAGTCCATCTATCAAATGTTATCGAATGCCAGGGATAAAATGACAGGGAACCTCCTACAATGTATGTACATATGGTGGGTGGGAGTTCTGTTATTGTAGAGGCCTGAATAAAATGCTGAAGCATTGTGGAGGGCAGAGTCATTAACTTGGGGCAGGGCTGGGGAACAGATTAAGGAAGGCTTCTCTCAGGAGAAAACATTTGAAGTGAGTATTGGAGAGTGACTGGCGTTTGGCTAGGTTGAGATGGGAAGGAAGAAGCATTTGAAAGAGAGGTAAAGAGCTAGGACAAGGTGAGTGTGGGGAAAAAGGCCAGTCCTATTTCTGGAGTGGTAAAAAGCTGACTGTGGCTGGGGTCTAGGGGCTGGAAGGTGGCATGGCAGGAAATTAGGCTACAGAGGTGGTTGGAGCCAGCCTAAGAACTCTGAGTGCTAAGCCAGTGTCTCCCAAGAACCTGAAGTTTCACAGCATGGAAATAACATAATCAGATGTGGGTTTTTGGGCTCTCTAGAGGAGGCAGGTGGCAAAAGGCTCCACAGGATGCTGCTGAAATCTTCCAAGAAAGGATACTAGTCCCTGAACTCAGACGGGGAGGATGCAGACTAATTCAAGAGACATTTCTGCAAGAGAACTGGAAATGTACAGTGACCGGTTGCATGTTGAGAATGAATGAGAGGGAGACATAAGGATAAATGCCTCTAGGTTTTTCAATTTGAGAGAACTGGCAGATGTCATGTAATTAACTGAGATGGAGACAGAAGACAGAATAGGTTTGAATTAGCTTTTAGTTCCACTGAGTTTAGGGTTTTTAACGGATCACTCATGTGGAGAGATAGAACAGGAAATTGGACCTCAAGAGAGAGGTCTAAGAGTCGATGGCACAATGCCATAGTTAGAATGATCACAATTGGTTTGATCATGGTGCATAGAATGAGCATAAAATAATATGACATTCTTGTTCTCTGGAAAACTTTAATGGAGAATTTTGTACTTCAAATATCTACCAAGCAAAGATATTCATGCAGGCCAATTTCTGAGTATCCCAGTGCAGGAGATAAAAGTCTGCCGTAATATTCTCTATTCTCTCAGTGGGCAAAGGGAGTTAAGGTATTCTCATCAGTTGTCATGAATTCTAGAATTTTACACAGTGTAATAATGTTCTTCAGTCAAAATGAAAAAATCAGACACAGACATATACTGTGTACAGACTTTCTAAGCAGTGACCACTGGAACAGAAAAGTAAGAAGAGCATCTGAAAGAGAGTCTCAGGAGTCAATGCCGAGCCCTTTTCAAAGAGTTGCTATTTTAAGGTCAGCTCTGATTTAAATATTCCTGGTACTGAATAAGCAGGGGAACTTGGGAAAGCCTGAGTCACCCTCACACCATTAGCTGGCTTCATAAACCAAGACACATTCTGACTTGGCCATTTTATGAGCCTGTGAAAGTGAGATCTATTTGAGGAAGAAGTGATTTGATGTGGCCTTTAAGCAGTGGAAAAGAAAACACTTGCCACTTCCGGAGGACTTCCTCAGAGGAGGTGCTGCCTCAGGCAGTAGAACCCCGCTGGCATTTCCCAATCTCCTGAAATGTCAGAAATATTGGCTACAACATTTGTGTTCATAAGGACTACATGTTTGAGAATTATTGGTGGACACCTTTGTTAATGTCAATCTGTCCAAAGCTCTAATTAAGTTCTTTCCTTCCTTAACTAAGATGGTCCAAGGTGAGCAGACAGTGTTATATATTGTGAGGAAGCTCCCTTTCCCCAGGCTACAAGATGTAGGCAGAGAAAATGAAGAGCCCAGTTTTCCCAAATCCTAATTCAGGAAATCCCTCAGACATGGCATGGTTCCATTCCTGTATTTCAGTGTCAGATATTCGGTGGCATGGCCACTTAGTTTTCAGACTGAGACCAGATTTGGTGGTTTTTGTGTCTTTCATAGAAGTAGACAGCACCAAGAAACTTCTTGCTCTTGCTCTAGTGCTACCTGGGATGAATGATTCTTAAATATAACACAGGTTGCAAAATGGTCAGGATTTGCCATCACATGCTTTAAAAGTTTCTTCTGTATATCACTGGAAGTTGTTGATGGCAATAAAAATATGCAATAGTAACTCTCTTCAGAAACTTCTAAACTTGCAAACACAACCCTGAGAGGAGAGACTGTTGTCATCCATCTGAGAATATTTGGAAGGTACTTGATAAGATAGAAGCTGATCTTCAAAGAGCTTAGCAATTCTTGGCAAGTGGAGCCTGTCCTGGAAGTCGGCGCTTTCTGTCTTCTGGGAAATGGGTACCTGAAAACAATGGTGGATGGGCAACTACAGGCCATGTCTACAGATGTCCAGTGTGAGGCTTCTGCAATGAATCCTTTGACTGAAATGCACAGAATGCTCAATGGAGTAAAAGCCTTGAGTCTTTTGTATCCAAAATTCACTGTGTGGAACAATGAATCACCTTAAGGATGTGGTATGAAGGGTTAGGGAGAACAGGCTCACACTCAAAAGACCACCACCCTTGTTCCAAACTTCTACTGATCCCTGAACTTCTACTACCAGTCATTCTCTACTTTCCCTCTTTATGGAATGTATGGAAGAAAAACAGGTGTTGCCACCAGGCTGTGAATTAATTAATCAAATTGACTCCCTAGTTAATTTCTGGGCCATTGGTTGGGAAAAGAGAACGCGAGGAGCCCAGTAAAACTACCTAATTATACTTTTGCTTACTTATTATATGGTCTGATGAAACATTACCTTAGAAGTGAGAATGCCTTACAATACACTAGTTTTTGGTGGCCATTTTATTGGATATTTACTATGTGCCAGGTTCTGTACTAAGCATTTCATAAGCACTATTCTTAGAAAAGAACCTGAGAGATGGGTAGTATGACTCTTTTACAGATAAGGAAACTAAGAGTCCCTGAGGTTAAGTGACTTAACCAAGGTCAATGAGACCCAGACCTAGGTTTGTATAACTCTGCTGTCCTATTCTGCTTAGACTTTCGTTATATCTTTAGCCAGCTGTCTTAGTCAGCCTGAGCTGCTATAACAGAATACCACAGACTGGGTGGCTTAAACAACAAACACCTACTTTCTCACACTTCTCAAGGCTGAAAGTCCGATATCAGGGTGCCAGCATGGATGGGTTCTGGTTAGGGCTCTCTTCCTGGGTTGCAGAAGGCTGCCTTCTTATTGTATCTTCAGATGGTAAGAGAGGGATCATCAATCTCATACCTCATCTTACACGGGCACTAATCCCATTCACAAGGGCTCCATCCCCCAATACCTAATCACCTCCCAAAGACTCCTCTTCCAAATACTATCCCACTGGGGAGCAGGGCTTCAACGTATGATTTTGGTGGGGCCACACTAAGTTCGCAGCACCAGTCATAATAATATTTTTCTTCATACTTAAAAATGTGGCTCCCCCCCCAATAGCTTTTAGATGGTTTTCCACTAGTGTTTATGGGTTTGCAAGCATCCGTCCTCACTATTTGACTCAGTCTCCATTGGGGCCAGGTTTTGCCCACATTCACTTGTATATACCTCTTGCTTCATCCAAACTAAAATGTTTCATGTTCCCATACATGCCCCATGCTTTTCATCGTGTTTCCTTTTGCCAGAGCAGAAACACAGGGGTGGAGGGTAGAAAGAGCTGCATAGTGTTCATCTTTTGCTCAGTGTTGAGGCAGGCAGAAGCTGAAGACATTGTTTTAAGGAGGGCTGTATCAGATATGAGAAACATGACACAGCCTCATGTCCATGTGTATGACCATGGAGGGCAAAAGGCCATTCTCCACAATTCTCTGTAGAATCAATAAGACTTGAATCCCAGAGGTCAGAAGGGACCATGACACCATCATGGTCTCCGTTGTAGCAGCTTTGCAGACACTGGAGGAAAGCACCTAGGAAGGTACACCATACTCACAGAGAGGGTGGTGGTCTGCAGAGTGGGCATGACTGAAGTGCTGTCCCTCTCAAAACATTAGATAAAGACCAGAATGGAAGAAAAAGAGAGGATAGTATGGAAACACAGATTAAACTCTCTGTAAGATCCTGGAAGTAACTAGAATGATTTGGGAGGGGGACACTTTTGGTGCTGAGACTCAACATTACCCAGAGTTGTCAAAGAAATCTGAGTTATCCCCCTTCTGTGACCTCACCCTCATTTATACAACCAACTGGTGGGGATTGGGCAAGATTGAGTTCATTTATTTGCGAAACACGTCTCGTATACCTAATATGTGCCAGACACTGCAAAGCTCTGAAGATCTAAAGATAAGACTCAGTCCCTGCCCTCTCAGGACTTACATCATGGTAACACGTCTACTTCTTATGTCCACAGAGGTTTTGCACTGTATATCTCTTAGACTTTTGTCCCAGGGTTGTCACCAGTGGTCACACAGATTGTTTTCTACACAGAGATTTTGATGTGAATGGCAACCCCTAGAGTTGTATATTGCGTAGCCTGCACAACCTGCACAACTGCACGTGGTGGCCCTGTTTGCCCAAATGATTTCCCCCTAAAATACCTTCCCCTGCAACTCTGCCTTCCAAATTTTTCCCCATGCATCTCTGACCTGAACTCCTCTTTCCATCCTGGCCTTACCACAACCCCCAAGGCATTCCTTTTTCCTCAGACCTCCTTTGATATTTTCTGCCTGTGGTGGTAAACTGAAAATTAAACAGGGCCTCCACGGACCCTTTCTTGTTTAGAGTTTTTTAACTATTAGTTTAGCCTTGCCTTTATTTAGCTTTTTGCCAGCCTGAATCTTATCTCCCTGCATGGTTTTTGGTAGTAAGGGTAAGAACTGTGTCCTATCCATCTTTGTGTCTCCCCACAGGGCGTTGCACATAATTGAAATTCAATAGGACGAAAGAAGAAAGTGGTATTTAAAATGAGAGACCTTTCAAAGAGTGAAAGATGCCAGTTGAAATGGAGTGTTTGTGACAAAAATCTTCGGTCAATACGTTTTTCAAATTCTTTCAATGTTGACTCTCAAATATTTATGCTAATGACAACCAGGAAAAGCACAGATATTGGAAATGTACCAAACCAAGACTAATTCTGGCCAACTAATTCTTTTCACCAAACCTTCTGTAAGAGTATCTAACAAGAAAAGTTTCAGGCACCACTGACCCCTCACAACTCTTCCTCAAGGGAGTCAAGCTCGATTCATGCCTCAGGCTCAAACCATTCGTGAGAGGTCCAAAGTGTGGTGATCTGAGGGTACAAGAGAGAGGGAGGAAGATGGAGAGAGAAAGTCAAAAGGCAAAGGGTCTGAAAATGAAAGAAAATATATAATCAATTGTTTACATAGAGCTTGGATTTAGAACCTTTAGATCAGCTAAGGTCATTTCCAATTAATTACTTAAGTGATTTTATTCTTATAAAGAACAGCTACTTTTTCCATAAAAGGACGGAAAGAAGGAAGTAAAGAAAGAATGGAAAGAAAGAAAGAAGAAAGAAAGAATGGAAAGAAAGAAAGAAAGAAAGAAAGAAAGAAAGAAAGAAAGAAAGAAAGAAGAGAGGGAAGGAGGGAGGGAAGGAAGGAAGGAAGGAAGAGAGGGAGAGAGAAAAGAGAGAGGAGGTGGAGGGAGAGGGGAGAGAGATAGAATACAATCAAAAGGGTAGGGCAAAAGGGAGCTCTCCAAAAAGACCATTATTTGCCTTTTTGGTATTTTATTGAAGTTCAATATGCTTTAATTGACACAGGAGTCTGGAATGCTCTGAAACTGTGACTAAGGGGACAGCCTCCCTGGGTAATTTAAGCTTCCTTTTTCATTCATAACCTCAACCACAAGGTTGAACTGGCACCCTGTTCTTTTTGAATTTCATGAGTAAAAAATGCACTGAAAACCATTACTCTAGCCAGAATGAGTGCTGCTTCCTCCAGATCTACTTACTGACAAATAGTACATCCTAAACCAGGTAGCTGACTAAGTCCTTAGTCACAGAAACAGAAGTTTTTCATCCCATCAGCCTTTTCCTCTCCCAGTTGGCCAGGCTGCCCCATCTGCTCTGAGACACTGGAGCCCGTTGAGTAAATTAGAAACCCAACTTCAGGGGAGCGAGCTACAAGGAGAAAAACCCCAGCATCCTGTACCCTCTGACAGTAGCACCAAACAAGGACATTTAGGAAAGAAAATGCAAATAGCTTGACATAGACTAAGAATTAGCAGCCTCTGTGGTCTGATACTAGGGAGTCTGGGAAGGCCCTAATGTCAGCCCCCACCATCACCACCACAGGGCTGTGGCCTTCTTGGGTAATGCTCTAATCCTCCCTCAAAGGTCAAGTGATTAAGGCCTCTACGACGTTATTACTCACATCTTCATGCGAATGCATAAACTGAAAGGCAAAGACAGGGAGAGAGAGAGAGAGGAACAATGGGGGTTAGGGGGTACATTTCAAACCCCAAATCAGAAGCCTTGAAGTGCAGGGTACATTTGGGAAAGTGATTTCATTTCTCTGGGCACCATCTTCATATGAAAGTTGATCTAGCTAGATAATTTTTACATCTTTCTCTCTTCCTTCCTGTCTTTCATTCTCTTTCTTTCCCTTTCTTCTTGTCTACGAGTATTTATTGAGCCCCTACTGTGTGCTACACTTTGGTATAGGCATTGTGAATACCACTGTAAACAAAATAGGCTAAGTCTGCATCCCATGTAGCTTACATTCTAGTAGGGGAAATATAATAAGCAAAGAAATACATAATGCAGATAATTCTCAATTTGCATTGTTTTGATATGCATGAATTTTGATTACCATGGTTTAGTTAACACCAGGTTCCCAACAAAACAGTTCAAATTTTAGTCACCACGGCATATTAATTGTGAGTAGCTGCTGCAAATTTCATTGCTAACTCTCCAGGCCACAAATGGCTATGTAAGTGACAAATGTTCATCATAATCAGTGACCAATCGCATTACTTCTTTCGAAATCATTCAGTGATTGGTCACTGTGCATCTGTTACTCAGTTCACACAAGGAAAGCAAAGCCTGTAGCTGTGTTGCCTCTTTGTCTCCCAGTGGTAGAGAGATACTGTAGGCAAAATAATTGAACTTTTAAAGCACTACTACTGTTGGATAACACTCCAGGTCAACCTGATTCTCTTAAATGGAGATGTGAAAATTTGCTTTTTACACCCAAACGCAACTTCATTAGTCCATCCAATGGACTACGGAGTTATTTCAAATTTGAAAGCGTGTTAGATGTACTTTCAGACAGACTAGGAATGCTCTAACTGGAAATCATGCCATTTCTTTAGCTGAGTTTTGAAAGAAATATGACATAAGACACGTACTTGAACACATTCAAGCACCGCGGCAGGAAGTAACAGCAAGTAGTACGCCCGCAGTATGGGAGGCAGTTTTCCTATGCCACGCAAGTAACTTTATGGGCTTCTAATAAAAGGTAAATGGAGTTGTAGAAGAAATAGTTGACCATGGCAATGTGGACACACTGCTGCTGTTTGAGAGGCTCTTGATATGCAGCCAGAGAAACTTAGTGAGGGCAAACTTACGAACACAAATGAAAAAGGGATTTTGTGGTGAAAGAGATGAATATATCCCAGAGGAAGGAACACTGGTGAAAAACTTCACATTAAAAGAGCTCTCAGAGATATTTCATGACATTGAAAATGCAAGGTACAAATATTGGAAGCTGATCCAATAAACTTAGAAAGGAGGATGGCTATTCACCAAGGAGTGTTAAAAAACATTCTTTCTGCATTGTAGGTTTTATGAAGAGAAGAAAGAAGCAAGCACTGCTCAAACTACTCTTTTTGTAGTTTGTACAAATTTATGTGGTACATGGAAAATTTTGTTATGTGTATATAGTGTGTAATGATCAAGTCAGGGTATTTACGGTGTCCATCTCCTGGGTACAGCACATTTTTAACTATAGTCACCCTACTCTGCTAGCAAACACTGAATTTATTCCTTCTATATAACTGTATATTTGTACTCATTAATCAACTCTTCTTCATTCTCCACTCCCCTCACCAGTTCCAGTCTCTATTCTCTAACTTTCCACCCTCTACCTCCATGTGATCAGATTTTTTAGCTCCCACATATAAGTGAGAACATCTGATATTTGTCTTTTCGTGCCTTATGACCTCCAGTTTTTCCATCCATGTTGCTGCAAATGACAGGATTTCATTTTGTTTTATAGACAAATAATATTCCATTGTGTATATATACCATATTTCCTTCATCCAGTTTACCACTGAAGGGCATTTAGTTGGATTTCATATTTTTGCTATTGTAAATACTGCTGCAATAAACATGTGAGTGCAGGTATTTCTTTGATATGTTGATTTTTTTGGGGGGGGTGGGTAGTTATTCCAAGGGTAGGATTGCTGGATAGAATGGTAGTTTTATTTTTAGCTTTTGAGAAATCTCCATACTGTAAAACTACTCTTGATAAGTTTTTTAATTGTGGCAAAACATGCATAACATATGATTTACCATTTTAACCATTTATAAGTGTATCTTTCAGTGGCATTCACAATGTAAAAGTATATTCACATTGTTGTGCAGCCATCACTACCATCTATGTCCACAACTTTTTCGTCACCCCAAACAGAAACTCTGTGCCCATGAAACATTCCCTCTTCCCCCACTCCTCCCAGCCTCTGGTATTCTCTATTTTACTTTGTCTCTACGAATTTGACTGTGCTCATATGAATATAATCATATGAGTAGAATCATACAGTATTTGCCCTTTTGTATCTAGCTTATTTCACTTAGCATAATATCTTTAAGCTTCATCCATGTATTAGAATTTCATTTCTTTTTAAGGCTAAACAGTATTCCATTTTATGTATATACCATATTTTGTTTATCCATTTGGGTTGTTCCCACCTTTTGTCTATTGTAAATAATGCTGCTATGAAGGCCGTGCACGGTGGCTCACGCCTGTAATCCCAGCACTTTGGGAGGCTGAGGAGGGCAGATCACTTGAGGCCAGGAGTTCGAGACCAGCCTGGCCAACATGTTGAAAGCCCGTATTTACCAAAAATATTTTTTTAAAAATTAGCTGGGTGTGGTGGTGTGTGCCTCTAGTCCCAGCTACTCAGAAGGCTGAGGCAGGAGAATCGCTTGAACCCAGGAGGTGGAGGTTGCAGTGAGCCAAGGTTGTACCACTGCACTCCAGCCTGGGCAACAGAGTGAGACTCCGTCTCAAAACAAAAACAAAAACAAAAACAAATAATGTTGCTACAAACATTGGTGTGGAAATATCTGTTCAAGTCCCTGTTTTTAACTTTTTCGGGTGGATAACTAGAAGTAGAATTCTTAGATCATATGATAATTCTGCTTTAATTTTTGGGAAACTGTGACTCTGTTTTCCACAGTGGCTCCCCCATTTTACATCCCACCAGCAATGTGCAAGAGTTTCAATTTTTCCATATAGTCACAAACATTTCCTACTCTTTTTTTTTTTTTTTTTCTGTAGTAGCCATCCTAATGAATTTGAAGTGGTATTTCATTGTGGTTTTGATTTGCATTTCCATAATGATTAGTGATGTTCAGTATCTTTTCAAGTGCTTATTGACCATTTGTATATCTTCTTTTGAGAAATGTCCATTCAACTGATGTTTTCTACAAAGAGATGAAAACATTTTGATTCCCAATATCTCTAGTGTTTTAAATTACAGTTTAGTAAATAAATATTCATCTTATTTTTTTTCATTTTCCTATACATTTATAGCCAATAGTAAGAAGGTTTTTATTGTTTTGACAAAAAATTTTTAATGGTCATTCATGGAGCAATTATTATTTCTCCCATCGATTATTACGGATGCTTTAGATCGTTTCAGCTTGCATGGCCGTTTTTATGGTCCCCTACTACCGTACAAAGTAAGAATTTCCTATAGAGTGTTGAATTAATGCTAAAGGATATGAAAATAAAGCAAGGCAAAGGGGTAGAGAATGATGGACTCTGATGGGAAAATGGGCTATTTATACGGGCAGTCAGAGAATGCGCCTCTGGAAAGGCGAGATTTGAACAGAGGCCTAAGTGGGGTAAAGAAGTCAGCCATATCCTTGCCTATGGGAAGGAATTTCCAGGCTTGGAGAATAGCAAGAGCAAAGGCCCTCAGATGGGAGCCCGCTTGGTGTGTTTGGGAAATAGTAAGAATGCCAGTGTGCCTAGAGCACAATGAGGGAGGAAGAGAATGGTAGCAGGGACTGGATCATGTAGAGCCTTGTTGGTTATGGTATGGACTTTGGATTTTATTCTAATATGATGGGAAGCCATTGAAGAACTGAGAGCGATGTTGTGTTAGTGAACAGGGCATTTGATTGGTTAGGGATGAATTCCTCCAAGGAGATAATAAGGGAGAGTGTGAACAGTAAAGATTAACTTCATCTACTTCATATTTTGTCTAATGGCCAGTCTTAGCTTAAATATCAGCACAGGATAAAACACTTGTGGAGACTAGGACCTACTCATGGTCTCATTAAGCATTCCCTGTGTACCAACGAGACCTCTCCATTTTTTCAATTTCACTACGAACTCCTAGAATTTTCCCAAGAGGGGTTTGAGCGGAGACACTTCTCACCCAGGACATGGAGGACCGAGAGTTCCCAGTTAGCAGAACCATCAGCAGACATGAATGTTCTGGAATTACCAGAGAAGCAACAGCCGGATTTCCCCACACACCAAGCTGGGCTTACCAACCCATGAGCCTACATATAGGTGGGGCAGGGAATACAAAACAGTGAGGCTGGGTCAGGGAGACTGATGGTCAGCTGTTACTACAAGGGAACGTGGCCCTTGGGGCCAGATCTTCAAGAGAAGTGGCAAATCCAGATTTCAGTCTTGGATTTCGAGTAGTGGCAAGTAATTTAAAATGTTTTTAACACATCATGCATGTTTTTATATATATATATATATATATATGTAGTATATATGTATGTAATATATATACACATATATATGTATATATTTGCGTATTATATATACACATGTGCATGTGTGTGTTTGCGTGTGTCTGGTGTCTGTAGCCTGGATCAGCCTGCAGCTCTTAAGTTGTTATTTCTGGTCTTAAAGGGCCTTGTCCACCAAAACATCCCTCCTCCATTCCCTAAAAATATTTGTGCAGAGATAATCAGCACTGATACTTTTCTCTCACCCATGTGTCTTCCAGAAGGGAATCACACTTCATTGAAAATCTGAGTGTCTTGCAACCTCTTAGTGACCTTTTAGTTCCAGGTTTAATGTACCTTGACCACTTAAAAAGCCTTTTAAAAAAGGCTCCTAGATTTAGTGAAAACTTCTGGATCGAGCAGATGTTATTTAACATCTAAGTATCCACAATTTTCTCAACATGCTACAAACTCTTAAAGGATATGGGATCGTTATTACGCAATTTGATACATAAAGGAACATCACCAATATCTTTGATTTACAAGGCAGGAATTCACTAAAAAAATTATGCTTGTTGCATTCCAATTGTGGAGAATGAAGAAGAGACAAGCAAATATGAGAATGTTTTGGTTAAAGGTTGAGTAGATTTCCTTTGAGTTCAGCTTTCTGAAAAAAATTAAAATACTTGTAATACTTAGAAATTGTGTACATGCAGACTTTTTTACACTTCTAAAAGTGCACCATATTTGCACCAACATTTTAGTTTATTTTTCCTGCTTCTGATTTGTTTCAAAGAAAAGGGAAGTTTAAATGGGATTGTAATTTGAGGTTATAACAAATTACAAGAAGGGAATACATTGTTATAACAATAACAAGAAGGGAAAATTATATTGATCTTTCAAGGTCAGTCTTTTTTTAAAAGATTTTTTTGATGTATGAAGGCAATTTAGTCAACTATTTAACTTGAAAACAAAAAAGGCTTTATGTCTTAAAAAATCCCTGTGACTGTTACTGTTTTAAACTCAAAAAAGCTGAAGAAGAACTTTCTTACAGGACATTAAACTGCAGCATTTGCTACCCAGTGTTAGGTTGGAAAGAAATCCACAGTGTGTAATTCACACAGAATCTTCATTTGATGTAGATAATTACTTTCAAATTATTTAATTATCTTATCTAAGAATATCAGCATCTCCTTGGTTTCTTTCTTTCTTTTTTCTCTTTCTTTCTTTTGACAGGATCTCATTCTGTCATCCTGGCTGGAGTGAGGTGGCACGATCTAAGAATATCAGCATCTCACTGGTTTCTTTCTCTTTCTCTCTTTCTTTCTTCCTTCCCTTTCTTTCGACAGGATCGCCTTCTGTCATCCTGGCTTGAGTGCAGTGGCATGATCACGGCTCACTGCAGGCTTAACCTCCTGGGCTCAATAGATCCTTCCACCTCAGCCTCCCGAGTAGCTGGGACTACAGGCACTTGCCACCATACCTGGTTAATTTTTGCACTTTTTTGTAAAGACAGAGTTTTGCTATGTTGCCCTGGCTTGGTTTGAACTCTTGGGTGCAAGCAATTCACCCAACTAGGCCCCCCAAAGTGCTGGGATTACAGGCATGAACTACTGTACCTGGCCTACTTGGTTGGTTTCTATAGCAACTGTAGCTTCAGAGCTTCAATAAATGTTGGCATAGCTCAAAAGCTGATGGGAAATGGAACTCATGTGTCCAGCCTCAGAAGTTGAGCAGCCCAGCTCTTCTCACAGAGATAGACCGATAAGTCTATTCTTCAGTTCTCCAAGGTGGTGTCAGGAGGAAACAGCCTTTCTATATTCATTTACAGACATGAGAGAACTTACAGGGATTCAAAGAGGACCTGATTTAACTTAGCAAAGGACTGACCCCTACCATATCCTGTTTCTGAGATGTTTACTCTGATAACAGGTGGAGTTCAGTGATTCCTTTAAAATGCCCCCCAACTGACCTAGGAGGCTACAGCTCTGCTTTAAAGCCCTCACAGCTCTCATTGTATTTAGCTAATGAATGAGCATTATAAGATCTGTCAATATATACTGCACATGGCTCTGGAATCCAAAGAAAATTCTGTACTTTCACGGAATTCCATTCAAGAGACACAGAGAAAAGTTGCCTTCTTGTGTCACGTCCTTCACAGAACAGATATGGGGCTTATACGTGGCACATTTCTCTAAAACTGAACTCAAATACTCTTGCATATGGATGGATTTTTCTTTTTGATTCAGCTATGTTTTCCCTCTGCAGAACAGTGTCTTATGAGGTAGGAAGTGACAGAAACCTGATGTTGCAGAAGAAATCAGGATAACAGGGGTGAAGGTGTGGGGGAGAATGACTCTTTACAATGTCTGAATGAATCAATGCAGAAACCAATGCACAAATTTAAGGAACCAAGTTGTGAGGCACAAATTTCAAACTTTCCTCCGAGTTTTTTTTGTCATGAGACTTTATGATAAAATGTTAATACTGGCATTGTCAAAGCTCAGGCCAACTGTGTGAGTTTCCTGTTGCTGCTGTAACAAATTATCACAAACTCAGTGGCCCCAAACAATACGAATTTATTATCCTACAATTTTGGAGGCCAGAAATCCAAAATCAGTCTAAGTAGGCTGAAGTCAACGTGTCAGCAGGGATGGTTTCTTCTGGAGGCCGTCAGGGAAGAATCCATTTCCTTGCCTTTCCCAGCTTTTAGGGCTGCCTATCTTCTTTGGCCTGTGGCATCATTGTTTGTCTTCAAAGCCATTAACAGTGGGTTAAGTCCTTTTCACATCGTATCACTCTGACACTAACTCTCCTGCTTCCCTCTTGTAAGGACCCTTGTGATTACATTGGACCTACCTTGATAATCCATGCTAATTTCCCCATCTCAAGATCCCTAATTGAATCACATCTTCAAGGCCCCTTTTGCCATGTAACATAACACTTTCATAAATAGGTTCCAGGGATTCGGACATGGACATCTTTGGGGACTATTATTCTGCTTACTATAGCAGTCACATTGCAAATTTCAGTGGGGTCTAAGGATAGCAGTTCAGCCAGTTAACATGATGAGTTCCTTTAAAGTATCAAGTTTATAGCATCTCCTGGGGGCTCCTGAGTTACCTCTGCCTACTGTTACATTATTCCAAATAGGAACAATCTTGTTTCATAGGTGTGAAAAGGGAAGCTGAAAAAGATAAATGATTATTTTCAACAACTCTTCAGTGTTATCAAGGCAGGAGTAAGTCCAACTCAAGGGCTTCTGATGCTCTGTCCAGCATGTTTCTTGCCTTTCTCCAGTGCTTCCAGGGAATGCTTCTAAAGAGATGTCAGAGTCAGTTTGGCACCATATTGGGTGGTGTTGTGTGGTATGGGGGTTGAGTGTGAGTGAAGGAAGGGAAATTGACATTTTACCCATAGGAAGTAGACAAAGCAGCCACACAGTGACAGTACTCCCAGCCACCATTCTCCACTCTTACACAGACTTTTAAAGAGTGATGTGGTTTGGATCTGTGTTCTCACAACATCTCATGTCAAATTATAATCACTAGTGCTGTAGATGGGGCCTGGTGGGAGATAATTTGATCATGGGGGTGGATTTCTCATGAATGGCTTGACACCATCCCTTTGGTACTGTTTTTGTTACATTGAGTGAGTTCTCATGCAATCTGTTTGTTTAAAATTGTGTGGCACCTTCCCCCATTTCTCTTGCATCTGCCCTGGCAATGTGAAGTGCTGGCTTCCCCTTCACCTTCCACCATGACTGTAAGTTTCCTGAGGCCTCCCTAGAAGCTGAGCAGATGCCAGCGTCATGCTTTCTGTACGGCCTGCAGAGCCATGAGCCAATCAAACCTCTTTTCTTTATAAATTACTCAGTCTCAGTTATTTCTTTATAGCAATGTGAGAACGGACTAATACAAAGAGGATCCCTTTCACAGTGCCTTCTAGACCTTATGATGGATGATGCTGCTGAGCATGCTTCATTCATGTGTCCCCAAAACGGTTTTTAAGGCCACTTATATATTTGATGTAGCAATAAATTGTTTGAGAATGAAAATCAGTTTGGGGTCAGACCCCTGTGGGGTCACATCTCAGCTCTAGCACCTACCATTGATTGTGTGACCACTGGAAATAACAACAATCTCATGAGGTAGATGTGAGCAGAAAGGAAGCAAATCCCTAGAAAGTAGTTAGCACTGTCCAAGGATGTCATAAATGTTAGCTGCTCTTATTTTTACATCAGCTGGTCCTGCATGAGCTAGCCCCTGCCTACTTCTTCAGCCTTATATTCTACCACCCTCTTTCCTTATCTACTGTGCTCCAGTCATACTGGTTTTCTTTCTGACCCTTAAGCAGGTCATTAAGGCCTTTGCATTTGCTGTTCTTTCAAGTCAGAACTCTTCCTTCCGAAATCTACAAGGCTAACCTCTATGTCATTATTCAGGCCCTAGCTCCTACAAAATATTCCTGTGACCACCCTGACTAGAGTACCTCCTTCCTTATTCCCCGCTCACAACCTGTACTATCTTTCTCTTTTATTTTCTTAGTGGTTGGCCATTATTAAGCTCTGAAAATTATCTCTCTCCTTCTTTCCTCCCTCCCTTCCCCTCTTTCTCTCTCTACATGTTAAGCTCCTCTAGTCCAACAGAGTTATCATGCTTATTGCTAGATCTCCAGCATCTGGAACAGAGCCTGAAAAATAATAAGAGCTCCATGTTTGCTGGCCAGTTGAGCAACTCATATAGACTACCATCAGAATACAGATCTTAGTTTAATGTATCATTTGAAATTTTTGTTTTCTATGAACATTGGCCTCTTGGGACCTATTTATTATCCACATCCCTCATTAATTACACCCACCTTTCTCTGATATCTCTTCACCCCTCCCCAGCTCTTCCTCCTCTGCATCCCATTCCTTCAGAGCCGTTGAGTGGGCTTCTCCCTCCTTCCGAGTACTTAAAACAATTTTTTAATAGAGCGCTCTGAAAGTCCAAAAAGCCCAGAAGATTCAAACAGTGAATCATTACTGGTGAAACTTCAAAGGCCATGGTGGATCTCTACTATGAGTCTCTTTGTCTCCCTAATCAAAACCACAATTGCACAATTATTAGTGGGCTCAGGAAAACCCAACTCTGCTCTATCCCCAGTGTTCAGTACAGTGGTTTAAGCATACATACATCACACACACATAAATGCGTGTGGAATGAATGGAACTTCTCTTACCTACTCATAAAGTAATATGAAAAATACACAAATTAATAGTGATTAAGGATGAGCATAAGGATCCTGCCACTAGGTCCTGGCAGACCTCCACACCTCTCGCAGATTCAGGCCACGGGCCATCTCATCAGTGGAGAGGTTGTCCAGATGGGGTAGGGAAGGTGAATACTCTGTTCCTAGGCCTTATCTCCTAGGACTTGGGCTTGGCAGAGCCGTCGGGGTTTCCAGCTCACAGACAAGAGCTGTTAACAGGAATAGGAAATACATCTTGGTGTCTTCTTTGAAAAGAGAAAACATCCCATGGAGTTAAACAAAGTATCGGGTCATAGAATTTCAAATTGGAAGGGTCTTTGGGAATCATCTGATCCATTCTTCCATTTTCAATTAAATTACTAGCCCATAATAACCCAGTAGCAGAGCTGAGAATAGAACTCAAGACTGATGCCCATAGCTTTGCTGTGAGGAAAGTAAAAGAGATAGAATGTGTAAGGCAATTTTCTCCTTCTCAGTCTTCATGTTTGAAGACACTCTGAGAGGACAAATGTGAGGCTATGTAAATATATATGCAAGACATTCTTCACTTTATACACATTATATATATAGCATTTATCAAAATTTTAATTTATTACAGCTGAGAATATAGAAAAATATCCTTGAACTTCTGGTCTCAAAATTCTTATCCTCAAAATAAATCCTTATTTACCACGTGGTAAATCTGTATACTGAGTTAATATTCTGGGTACTTTTTTTCACTCCAGTGAGTAGTGTTTTTAAGGAGTGCTGGATTATACATTGTAAGATACAGATTGGCACGTATTTATATTTGAGGCTGCTGTGGAACAGTCTAGAACAGATTTCAGTACCAAAAAATATTGCTGGTCAGTTGCATCCCTTCCTTTCCTTATTCCTCCTTTTCCTCTCCTCTGTTCCCCAACATGGCTTTCCCCCCAAGTGTCTCTTTAGAGACACAGGGAATGCAATCTCCCTGGGAAATGGATCAGCGACGCTCAACACTGATTATTAGTTACCTACAAAATCCAAGCTCTTTCAGACCACCTTAACTAATAAAACATGTTAGCTTTGTAAAGTTACTACATGTTTTTTTCTTTAGAAAATTGAACATTTAAAAAATCTTTGGAGCATAAATGGTTAAAAAATCAACTCCCTCTTGTTTCTACAATTCTTAAACAGTGTTTATTTATTTTCCAGGGGTGTGGAGGGTGGGGGTGCTCTGCCTGGTATTAATTTTCAGAATTTTCAGTGTGTCATTCTTTGATGAGTGTGTGTGTGTGTGTATGTGTGCACACGTGTGTGTATGTTTCTCCCTTTGAAAAAACAAAGGATGGGTTTCCTCGCCCACCATGGAAAAAATGTAACATACGACCCAATCCCTTCCTGAGAGCATGGAGGACCAAGAGCAGACGGCTTAGATCAGGGTGGTGAGGAAGTTTTGTCATTTCCAGAAGGAAGCATGAGTCAGAGTGTGCAACATTTTAGGAGGCCTGAATCAGAGCTGTCGAGGAAGTCAGCTCTTGGACAATTTAACTTCAAATCAGAATGTTATTTAATTGAATGCCTTCCTTCAAAATCATGTCTTTCTCCAAGATGGCTGCAGATGGTGATGTTCCAATTATTTCCTTTCAGGAACAGGGAGTAACTTAACAGTTGAAGAAGTTCTTGCATCCACTTTTGAGGCAATGAAGCCTGGAGATGAATACATATCTCTTAGAAAGGAGAAAAGAGAGTGAGTAAGAGAAGGTGGGAGAACAGTGCTCTAAAAATCTCTACATAAATGAAGAATGATCAAGTTAAATTATTTTGTTAGAAAAATTAAATTATTGTGACCAATTGAGCATTTTAATAAGGATGCATTTTCCTCCTTGAGGCCAATGCGTACTTGAGAAAAATCTTTCCACACACTCAAATTTCTCATTGCTTCAAGATTTGTTTCTCTTTTGCAAAGCTCAATACACAGAAAGGCTCCAGAATGCTAAAGGACACTCCATACAATCTTTCAGAAGGGTATGATCAAGGGTGGAGCTCAGGGGATGAGAAGAAATCCTGGTTTGGAGGACTGAGGGAAGGGGTGACACTGGGTTTGGGACATGGCCAAGAGCTTCAGGGAACTAAGGATTCTGAAACCTGATAATATTTAGTTATAACATGATCTGATAATCAAATAGCTTTAGAGTGACTTCAGATAGAGAAGTTGGGGTTCTGCTCCGCTCCCAGTCTCCACCATTATCTCCTCAAGGTCTGAGGGCCGTGAAGGGCTTGCTTTAGCATGACAGTTTCCTGCAGTTGGTTTCACTCTCAGCTAATCACTTAGACAGCCAGCTGCTTTTGACTTGGAAAAAATTACTTGGGGCAGTTATAGCCCTTGGGGACTCTAGGAACATGTGTATATATATGGGAAAAAGAGAAAGAGGGCTGTATGTTTCACAATGGAGAAATTTAGGAGATATACACCCACATGCATGTGCATACACACACACACACACACACACACACACACAATGTGTGGCATGAGGCCCTGAGGTCCATTTGGGATCGCAAAGGATGGCCAGAAGTCTAGACTTGATAGTAGCAGAAACCTGTCCTTCTGACCTTTTATATGTAGGTTATGAAGAAACATTATTAATATCAGGATTTATGCAACTTTTTAAAAAGTCTGTCTCTGAGTCAGGCTTAATTAAACTGGGCCAGGACCTGCCCCCAGGGTTTTAGGGGTGGACTTTTGTTCCATCAAACTTCCTAGACTCTGCAATTCACACAGTCTTAGCCTCTTCCATGATACCCTGGTAATGTCCTAGAAGGCATGGAGGACAGAGGGTAAGATGGAGAATCCCAAGATATATAGGCAGAAAGCCTAGTTTCAAGTCTCCAGTTTGCTTTCGCAAGATGTGAGTTGAACAAATCTGAACCTGAGATGCAGTGTCCTGATTCTTAGAAGTGTGGACTAGAACCCCAGGGTTGCAGTGAAGACTTGATTCAGTAAGTACCATGTGAAGCCATGTGGAACTGTGCAAAGCCATAGAACTCTAAGCATTACCACACAGTGGCATGGTAACTGTGCATGGTGTTGGGGGCCATTCTCTTTCTGAACTATTCATTTTTTCTTCTTCCTGGTCCATGAAATGATGACTTCTCAAGTCTGTCCCCTGTCCTTCTTGCCTCCCACTATTGCCCTGGTTCACCTTTCTGTTGCACCTGGGCTATTTTCAGCAGGCTCCTTCCTGAACTCCCACCTCCATCCTTTGCTTTTCCTGTTTCCACTTCCTGGCATGTTCTTCCACCTGGTGTCCACATGACTTGCTACTCATGCCTATTCAAATGTCTCCTTAGGGAGCTCTTCCCTGACCACTATCTATAAAATAAAACCCAGCCCCTCCCTTCACGTGCCTTACCCAGTTTTATTTTTTTCCACAGGGCTTATCATAAATCTCTGTACTTATTTTGTTATTTTAATGTAAACACACCTTTTGTTTTAGAATACTTTTAACTTTACAGAAAAGTTGCAAAAATAATAGAGTTTCTGTATGACCCTAACCCAATTTTCCCTATTGTTAGCAACTTGGATTGCTATATTACATTTGTCACAAGGGACCAATATTGATACACTATTATTAACTTAACTCCATACTTTATACAGGTTTCATTAGCTTTCCTTGTCTATTCCAGGATTCCATCCAGGACAGCACATGGCATTCAGTCATATCTCCTTAGCTTCTTCTAATCTGTAGCAGTTTCTCAGGCTTTCCTTGTTTTTGATTACCCTGACAGTTTTGAGCAAAGTTCTGCTCAGGTGTTTTCTAGAATGTTCTTCAATTGAGGTTTTCCTAAAGTTTTTCTCATGTTTAGACTGGGGGTTTTTGGGAGAAGGGACATAGAGGTAAAAAGTCCTTCTCATATTATATCAAGGATGCATACTATTAATCAACGTGATTTATCACTGTTGATGTTGACTTTGATCTACCAAGGTAGTGTTTGTCAGGTTTCACTATTATAAAATTACTTTACCCTCCCTTTTCATACTCTGGAAATAAGTAACTAGGCACAGCCAACGCTCAGAGTATGGGGGCTCAGATTATATCTCCTTGAGGTGGGAGTCTCTATCTTACTTGGACTTCTGTATAGGAGATATATGTTTCTCACTTTACTTATTTATTCAATCATTTACTTATATCAGTATGATCTCACACATATTTGTTTTATACTCTGGGTTATATTCTAATATTATATTATATATTTTGTTGCTCAAAATCGCTCCAGCCTTGGCCATTGGGGACTCTTTCAGTTGGCTCTTGTGTCCCTTTGACATGCCACCATTGTTTTGTTATTTGAACACTTTCTTACTTTCTAGCACTTCAAGACACTCCAGGCTCATCATATATATTTCCAGCCCTAGCCCTAGAATAAGATATGTCTCTAAAGAATTCCCAGTTTCTTTCATTAGAAATATTATTAGAAACCAAGATCTGGGAGTTAGGCATGCTCGTTGCTACAAGGGTGTCTTTGCTTTGAGACCCTCTCAGAGGACAGAGCTAGGAGATACATGTGTATATACAAACTCATGTATGCACTCATCTTTACAACTACTTCTGTATCTATCCATCTGTATCTATATCAAGCTAAATATGAGTTTACCTTGATGTCTCTGACTCTAATCCAGTACCACATGGGTCAGTCCATTCTAATCTCCCCTTGCTTATCTGGAACTTTCCTCACCAACAGAGAGAAGACTGGCTCAACCACTCATTTACTTATTTGCTCATCCAAGTATACATATACAGCCATGTCAGAATTAACCTGTACACCTATGACAAGCAACCTTATCAACTAGACTATAGTGTTCATATATCATCCCTTTTGTTTTTGGTCTTACAGTGTATAGTGAAACACAATTTTTCAAAGTGACTTAGGTCAGAATATTTTGTCTCCATTCTCTTCCATGAAATTATGGCTTACATTTGTAATACCATTAGATTCTTCTGCCATAGTGTACATCTCATCCTGGGATCCCCTGACCTCCTGGTTGATTTTAAAAATTCGCATGCCTTAAGGTTCACTTTTTGTGCTGTAAAGTTCTGTAGGTTTTGACAAATGCATAACAACATACACATACCACTCAATACAGATTAGTTCCACAAACCAAAAAACTTACTGTGCTTCCCCTAGTGAAAAACTATTTCCTATTTTTCTTCTATTTGACTTCATAAGGACAGGGACTTTTGTATGTTTGGGTTAATGTTGTATTCCAAGTCCCTAGAAAAGTGCCTGGCACATAGTAGGTGCTCAATAATTTTTTTTTTTTCAGTTATCATCATTTATTTTGAACTTTGTTCTAACTTTATTTTTTTTGTTTATTATACTTTAAGTTCTAGGGTACATGTGCACAACGTGCAGGTTTGTTACATATGTATACATGTGCCATGTTGGTGTGCTGTACCCATTAACTCGTCATTTACATTAGGTATATCTCCTAATGCTATCCCTCCCCCTTCCCCCCTCCCCACAATAGGCCCCGGTGTGTGATGTTCCCCTTCCTGTGTCCAAGTGATCTCATTGTTCAATCCTAACCTATGAAAGAGAACATGCGGTGTTTGGTTTTCTGTTCTTGTGATAGTTTGCTGAGAATGATGGTTTCCAGCTGCATCCATGTCCCTACAAAGGACACAAACTCATCCTTTTTTATGGCTGCATAGTATTCCATGGTGTATATGTGCCACATTTTCTTAATCCAGTCTGTCACCAATGGACATTTGGGTTGATTCCAAGTCTTTGCTATTGTGAATAGTGCTGCAATAAACATACGTGTGCATGTGTCTTTATAGCAGCATTATTTATAATCCTTTGGGTATATACCCAGTAATGGGATGGCTGGGTCAAATGGTATTTCTAGTTCTAGATCCTTGAGGAATCGTCACACTGTTTTCCACAATGGTTGAACTAGTTTACAGTCCCACCAACAGTGTAAAAGTGTTCCTATTTCTCCACATCCTCTCCAGCACCTGTTGTTTCCTGATTTTTTAATGATTGCCATTCTAACTGGTGTGAGATGGTATCTCATTGTGGTTTTGGTTTGCATTTTTCTGATGGCCAGTGATGATGAGCATTTTTTCATGTGTCTGTTGGCTGTATGAATGTCTTCTTTTGAGAAGTGTCTGTTCATATCCTCTGCCCGCTTTTTGATGGGGTTGTTTTTTTCTTGTAAATTTGACTGAGTTCTTTATAGGTTCTGGATATTAGCCCTTTGTCAGATGAGTAGATTGCAAAAATTTTCTCCCATTCTGTAGGTTGCCTGTTCACTCTGATGGTAGTTTCTTTTGCTGTGCAGAAGCTCTTTAGTTTAATTAGATCCCATTTGTCAATTTTGGCTTTTGTTGCCGTTGCTTTTGGTGTTTTAGACATGAAGTCCTTGCCCATGCCTATGTCCGGAATGGTATTGCCTCGGTTTTCTTCTAGGGTTTTTATGGTTTTAGGTCTAACATTTAAGTCTCTAATCCATCTTGAATTAATTTTCGTATAAGGAGTAAGGAAAGGATCCAGTTTCAGCTTTCTACTTATGGCTAGCCAATTTTCCCAACACCATTTATTAAATAGGGAATCCTTTCCCCATTTCTTGTTTTTGTCAGGTTCATCAAAGATCAGATGGCTGTAGATGTGTGGTATTATTTCTGAGGGCTCTGTTCTGTTCCATTGGTCTATATCTCTGTTTTGGTACCAGTACCATGCTGTTTTGGTTACTGTAGCCTTGTAGTATAGTTTGAAGTCAGGTAGCGTGATGCCTCAAGCTTTGTTCTTTTGACTTAGGATTGTCTTGGCAACATGGGGTCTTTTTTGGTTCCATATGAACTTTAAAGCAGTTTTTTCCAACTCTGTGCAGAAAGTCATTGGTAGCTTAATGGGGATGGCACTGAATCTATAAATTACCTTGGGCAGTATGGCCATTTTCACAATATTGATTCTTCCTATCCAAGAGCATGGTATGTTCTTCCATTTGTTTGTGTCCTCTTTTATTTCACTGAGCAGTGGTTTGTAGTTCTCCTTGAAGAGGTCCTTCACATCCCTTGTAAGTTGGATTCCTAGGTATTTTATTATCTTTGAAGCTGTTGTGAATGGGAGTTCATTCATGATTTGGCTCTCTGTTTGTCTGTTACTGGTGTATAAGAATGCTTGTGATTTTTGCACATTGATTTTGTATCCTGAGACTTTGCTGAAGTTTATCAGCTTAGGGAGAGTTTGGGCTGAGACAATGGGGTTTCCTAAATATACAATCATGTCATCTGCAAAGAGGGACAATTTGACTTCTTCTTTTCCTAACTGAATACCCTTGATTTCTTTCTCTTCCCTGATTGCCCAGGCCAGAACTTCCAACACTATGTTGAATAGGAGTGGTGAGACAGGGCATCCCTGTCTTGTGCCAGTTTTCAAAGGGAATGCTTCTAGTTTTTGCCCATTCAGTATGATATTGGCTGTGGGTTTGTCATAAATAGCTCTTAATATTTTGAGATACATTCCATCAATACAGAATTTATTGAGAGTTTTTAGCATGAAGGGCTGTTGAATTTTGTCAAAGGCCTTTTCTGCATCTGTTGAGATAATCATGTGGTTTTTGTCTTTGGTTCTGTTTATATGCTGGATTACATTTATGGATTTGTGTATGTTGAACCAGCCTTGCATCCCCGTGATGAAGCCCACTTGATCATGGTGGATAAGCTTTTTGATGTGCTGCTGGATTCGGTTTGCCAGTATTTTATTGAGGATTTTTGCATCGATGTTCATCAGGGATACTGGTCTAAAATTCTCTTTTTTTGTTGTGTCTCTGCCAAGCTTTGGTATCAGGATGATGCTGGCCTCATAAAATGAGTTAGGGAGGATTTCCTCTTTTTTTATTGATTGGAATAGTTTCAGAAGGAATGGTACCAGCTCCTCCTTGTACCTCTGGTAGAATTCGGCTGTGAATCCGTCTGGTCCTGGACTTTTTTTGGTTGGTAGGCTATTAATTATTGGCTCAATTTCAGAGCCTGCTATTGGTCTATTCAGGGATTCAACTTCTTCCTGGTTTAGTCTTGGTAGAGTGTAAGTGTCCAGGAAATTATCCATTTCTTCTAGGTTTTCTAGTTTATTTGCGTAGAGGTGTTTATAGTATTCTCTGATGGTAGTTTGTACTTCTGTGGGGTCGGTGGTGAGATCCCCTTTATCATGTTTTATTGCATCTATTTGATTCTTCTCTCTTTTCTTCTTTATGAGCCTTGCTAGCGGTCTATCAACTTATTGATCTTTTAAGAAAACCAGGTCCTGGATTCATGGATTTTTTAGAGGGTTTTTGTGTCTCTATCTCCTTCACTTCTGCTCTGATCTTAGTTATTTCTTGCCTTCTGCTAAGTTTTGAATGTGTTTGCTCTTGCTTCTCTAGTTCTTTTAATTTTGATGTTAGGGTGTCAATTTTAGATCTTTCCTGCTTTCTCTTGTGGGCATTTAGTGCTATAAATTTCCCTCTACACACAGCTTTAAATGTGTCCCAGAGATTCTGGTATGTTGTATCTTTGTTCTCATTGGTTTCAAAGAACATCTTTATTTCTGCCTTCATTTCATTATGTACCCAGTAGACATTCAGGAGCAGGTTGTTCAGTTTCCATGTAGTTGAGCGGTTTTGATTGAGTTTCTTAGTCCTGAGTTCTAGTTTGATTGCACTGTGGTCTGACAGACAGTTTGTTATAATTTCCATCCTTTTACATTTGCTGAGAAGTGCTTTACTTCCAACTATGTGGTCAATTTTGGATTAAGTGTGATGTGGTGCTGAGAAGAACGTATATTCTGTCGATTTGGGGTGGAGAGTTCTGTAGATGTCTATTAGGTCCACTTGGTGCAGAGTTGAGTTCAATTCCTGGATATCCTTGTTAACTTTCTGTCTCGTTGACTGTCTAATGTTGACAGTGGGGTGTTAGAATCTCCCGTTATTATTGTATGGGAGTCTAAGTCTCTTTGTAAAAGTCTCTAAGGATTTGCTTTATGAATCTGGGTGCTCCTTTATTGGGTGCATATATATTTAGGATAGTTAGCTCTTCTTGTTGAATTGATCCCTTTACCATTATATAATGGCCTTCTTTGTCTCTTTTGATCTTTGATGGTTTAAAGTCTGTTTTATCAGAGTAGGATTGCAACCCCTCCTTTTTTTGTTTTCCATTTGCTTGGTAGATCTTCCTCCATCCTTTTATTTTGAGCCTATGTGTGTCTCTGCATGTGTGATGGGTCTCCTGAATACAGCAAACTGATGGATCCTGACTCTTTATCCAATTTGCCAGTCTGTATCTTTTAATTGAACCATTTATTCCATTTACATTTAAGTTTAATATTGTTATGTGTGAACTTGATCCTGTCATTATGATATTAGCTGGTTATTTTGCTTGCTAGTTGATGCAGTTTCTTCCCAGCATAGCTGGACTTTACATTTTGGCATGTTTTTGCAATGGCTGGTACCGGTTTCTCCTTTCCATGTTTAGTGCTTCCTTCAGAATCTCTTGTAGGGCAGGCCTGGTGGTGACAAAATCTCTAAGCATTTGCTTGTCTGTAAAGGATTTTATTTCTCCTTCACTTATGAAACTTAGTTTGGCTGGATATGAAATTCTGGGTTGAAAATTCTTTTCTTTAAGACTGTTGAATATTGCCTCCCACTCTCTTCTGGTTTGTAGAGTTTCTGCCGAGAGATCTGCTGTTAGTCTGATGGGCTTCCCTTTGTGGGTAACCCGACCTTTCTCTCTGGCTGCCTTTAACATTTTTTCCTTCATTTCAACTTTGGTGAATCTGACAATTATGTGTCTTGGAGTTGCTCTTCTGGAGGAATATCTTTGTGGCATTCTCTGTATTTCCTGAATTTGAATGTTGGCCTGCCTTGCTAGGTTGGGGGAGTTCTCCTGGATAATATCCTGCAGACTGTTTTCCAACTTGGTTCCATTTTCCCCATCACTTTCAGGCACACCAATCAGACGTAGTTTTGGTCTTTTCACATAATCCCATATTTCTTGGAAGCTTTGTTCATTTCTTTTTACTCTTTTTTCTCTACATTTCTCTTCTCGCTTCATTTCATTCATTTGATCTTCAATCACTGATAATCTTTCTTCCAGATGATCGAGTCGGTTACTGAAGCTTGTGCATTTATCACGTAGTTCTCATGTCATGGTTTTCATCTCTATCAGTTCTTTTAAGGTCTTTTCTGCATTGATTATTCTAGTTATCCATGCATCCATTTTTTTCAAGGTTTTTAGTTTCTTTGCACTGGTTGCATAGTTTCTCCTTTAGCTCTGAGAAGTTTGATTGAATGAAGCCTTCTTCTCTCAACTCATCAAAGTCATTCTCCATCCAGCTTTGTTCCATTGCTGGAGATGAACTGCGCTCCTTTGGAGGGGGAGATACGCTCTGATTTTTTGAATTCCCAGCTTTTCTGCACTGCTTTTTCCCTATCTTTGTGGTTTTATCTGCCTTTGGTCTTTGATGATGGTGATGTACTGATGGGGTTTTGGTGTGGGTGTCCTTTCTGTTTGTTGGTTTTCCTTCTAACAGTCAGGACCCTCAGCTGCAGGTCTGTTGGAGTTTGCTTGAGGTCCACTCCAGACCCTGTTTGCCTGGGTATCAGCAGCAGAGGCTGCAGAAGATAGAATATTGCTGAACAGCGAGTGTTGCTGTCTGATTCTTGCTCTGAAAGCTTCGTCTCAGGGTGTACCCAACTGTGTGACGTGTGATATGTCGGTCTGCACCTAGTGGGGGATGCCTCCCAGTTAGGCTACTCAGGGGTCAGGGACCCACTTGAGCAGGCAGGCTGCCGGTTCTCAGATCTCAACTTCCATGCTGGGAGAACCACTGCTCTCTTCAAAGCTGTCAGACAGGGACTTTTACATCTGCAGAGGTTTCTGCTGCTTTTTGTTTAGCTATGCCCTGCTTTTTGTTTAGCTATGCGGTGAGCTCCACCCAATTCGAGCTTCCTGGCAGCTTTGTTTATCTACTTAAGCCTCAGCGATGGCAGGCGCCCCTTCCCTAGCCTCGCTGCCACCTTGCAGTTAGATCTCCAACTGCTGTGCTAGCAATGAGGAAGGCTCCGTGGGCATGGGACCCTCCGGGCCAAGTGTGGGATATAATCTCCTGGTGTGCCATTTGCTAAGACCCTTGGTAAAGTGCAGTATTAGGGTGGGAGTCGCCTGATTTTCCAGGTGTTGTGTGTCTCAATTTCCCTTGGCTAGGAAAAGGAATTCCCTTCCCCCTTGCACTTCCCAGGTGAGGTGATGCCTTGCCCTGCTTCACCTCTCACTGGTCGGGCTGCACCCGTGGACCAGCATCAACTGTCCCACATGCCCCAGTGAGATGAACACAGTACCTCAGTTGAAAATGCAGAGATCACCCGTCTTCTGTGTCGCTCACGCAGGGAACTGGAGGCTTGAGCTCTTCCTATTTGGCCATCTTGGGCGCCACTTCCTCAATAATTTTTTTTCTTGAATGAGTGAAGGTCTTTACTCTTGCCTTCTGAAATCCAACTCCCTCCTTTCCCATAGTAAAGCTTTGATAAACCCACATAAGGAACATATCAGTCCTTGGTCTGAAAATTTATTATGGCATAGAGAGAGTTTTTTAGTACAAATTTAAGGAGTGTAAATGTAGTTTTGTTTCATAGATACATTGCATGGTGGTGCAATCTGGGCTTTTAGTGTATCCATCACCTGAATGAAGTACATTGTATCCATTAAGTAATTTTGCATCCCTCATCCCCCTCCCACCCATCCAGGTCTCCAGTAATTATTATTCCACACTTTCCCAGAGAGACCTTTATGCACATAGGTCCTGACCACCTTTTCTTTCCCAAGATGGGTTACATGTCCCACACCTGTACAGTAAGCATACCATATATACATAACTCTATTATAATATGTTATACTATATAATTATTCTATTCACTCATCTATTTCCTTGTACTAGAGAACCAGACTAGTCTGGCACTATGTTTCTCTCTAATTGATCTTTAACTCTATAGAGATCTTCTCCATTCCACCTCAGGGGAGTTAGGAGAGGAAACTCTGAGTATTTCGTTTCCTTAGGCACATTCTTCTTATGTTGTTAATTAGAAGGTAGGATTTTAATTTTGTTCATTCTCTTTTCATTTTGTTTGCTTTTATTTTATGTTCTCCATCATAAAATCATAAAAACTAATGGATATACAGGGATGGATATGTGAGGGTGTATGCCTGTTTGAGGTTATGTATTTCCCTTTCTTCTTTGTGACTCCTGAGGGCAGAAGCTGAGGCTCCAAAAATTACTCTAGCAGAGACTCCATGTATATGTGGGAATAGGGAGAGGTAGAAAAGGATAGGACCAGCTTTATTCCTCACTGCTGAAGCCCAACTGTTAAGCCAGAGCTGGTGCCTTTGCTGATGTCTTTGATGATAACCTTTATCAGGCAAAATGGCCAGGGTCAGGACTAGCAGCTGACCCAAAAGATTCTGAGACTGCCTGCTTGCTCAGTGAGCCAAGAACTTTTGAGCACTTTGCTTCCATTGCCTTCCTCTGGCACACCCTTAGATGTGGGTAACCTGGTCCTGCTTTTTAGAAGACCCTGATTTGTTCCTGCAAAGACCCTGCTTTGTTCCTGCAAAGAACATGATCTCATTCTTTTTTACGGCTGCATAGTATTCTGTGGTGTACATGTACCACATGTAGAAGATTGAAACTGGAGCCTTTCTTTACACCATAATAAAAAATTAACTCAAGATGGATTAAAGACTTAAATGTAAAACCCAAAACTATAAAAACCCTGGGAGGCAACCAAGGCAATACCATCCCTGGACACAGGAACCAGCAAAGATTTCATGACAAAGACATCAAAAGCAATTGCAACAAAAGCAAAAACAGACAAATGGGAACTAATTAAACTAAAGATCTTCTGTGCAGCAAAGGTGAGTATCAACAGAGTAAACAGACAACTTAAGAATGGGAGAAAAATTTGCAAACAATGCATCTAGCAAAGGTCTAATATCTAGCATCTATAAGGAACTTAAACAAATTTACAAGAAAAAAACCAAACAACCCCATAAAAAGTGGGCACAGGACATGAACAGACTCTTTTCAAAAGAGGACATACATGCAGCCAACAATCATATGATAAAAAGCTCAAGATCTCTGATCATTAGAGAAATGCAAATCAAAACCACAATGAGATGCCATCTCACACCAGTCAGAATGGTTATTACTAAAAAGTAAAAAAATAACAGATGCTGGCAAGGTTGCAGATAAAAAGGAATGCTTATACACTGTTGATGGGCACATAAATTAGTTCAACCATTGTGGAAGATGGTGTGGCAATTCCGCAAAGACCTAAAAACAGAAATACCCTTTGACCCAGCAATCCCATTACTGAGCATCTGCCCAAAGAAATATAAATCATTATATTATAAAGACACACAGACACATATGTTCACTGAAGCACTATTCAGAATAGCAAAGACATGGAATCAACCTAAATGCCCATCAATGATAGATTGGATAAAGAAAATGTGGTACATGTACACCATGGAATACTACGCAGTCATAAAAAAGTACAAGATTATGTTCTTTGCAGGAACACTGATGGAGCTGGAGACAATTATCCTTAGCAAACTAACACAGGAGCAGAAAACAAAATACTGCATATTCTCGCTTATAAGTGGGAGCTAAATGATGAGAACACATAGACACATAGAGAGGAGCGACACACACTGGGGTCAACTGGAGAGCGGAGGGCTGGAAGAGGAAGAGGATCAGGAAAAATAACTACTGGGCACTAGGCTTAATACCTGGGTGATGAAATAATCTGTACTATAATCCCGCATGACTCAAGTTTGCCTATATAACAAACGAGTACATGCACCCCTGAACTTAAAAGAAAAGTTAAAAAAAGACTAGGGGCAGGGCCAGGCACGGTGGCCGGTAATCCCAGCACTTTGGGGGCCAAGGCGGGTGGATCACGAGGTCAGGAGTCCTAGACCAGCCTGGCCAAGATGGTGAAACCCCATCTCCACTAAAAATACAAAAATTAGCCAGGCATGGTGGTGGGCGCCTGTAATCCCAGCTATTCGGGAGGCTGAGGCAGAGAATTGCTTGAGCCCCAGAGGTGGAGGTTGCAATGAGCCGAGATCACGCCACTGCACTCCAGCCTGGGCAAGAGTGAGACTCCATCTCAAAAAAAAAAAAAAAAAAAAAAAAAAAAAAAAAAAAAAAAGATTGGGGGCATGGAACATTGATAGGCTTCCAGGTTGGCTGGCAAAATTTTGTTTCTTGCCTGGGTGATGGTTACAAGGGAACAATCCTATTGCATTGTGGGGTTTTCTGTATCTATGTTTTATTTTATAATAAAAAGGCTTGTAAAACCCTGCCAGCTGGTATTATAGACAAAACAAAAGAGTTAACTATTTGGGAATATGTTCCATGTGAAAAGACTCACTTTATAGAAATGAAGATGCCTAGATATATATATTTTTTTGTGGACCTAGGTCTGCCTTTTCCTATGAGGTAGATGGGAGGAAAATAGCATTGGAAATAGTGGAGAGCAGTAAGTGGAAACTACTCAGGCCAGCAGAATCTTCCAGTTTAGTGCACTGTGCAAACTACTGACAAGGCTAGATGGAGCAAAGAATCTCAGCTCAGTTTTTTAATACATGCAAGTAGATGATAAATATGAAGACTTCAGAGGATTAGATATAGTAAATCATGAAGGCCAGAAAAACTTTTGGGGTTTTCACCCTTGAGCAGGAAAATGTTGAACTTTTGGGCTTTTTATTTAATATATAGAAAGCATGCATATTTAACTATCCCATCTAACAGCAGCTTAAACAAACTGGAGCCTTAGGAAGGGGACACTGAAGCTGGAGGAGGGAGAGACAGCATGAAGGGCAGTGTGTCAATCGTTAAAGGCAGTCCGGAAAGGTGTATGTTTTCTTGGTTCCAGTTGCCATATTGTTAGTTAGTGATGAGTATTTTTTTGTGGCTCCCCACTCAACACCCACTTTGGGAATGCCGATTTGCCTCTGTGGCATAGAAGCTTTGGACATTTATCTAACTTTTTGTGCTGCCCAACCACTTCAAGACAGGTGGGTGCCTTGGTCTGATGGGCTCTAAAGGTGTTATGTCCAAAGGCAGGGGGAGACTCTCCCATCTTGCTGGACCCACATTGCTTAGCACAGTCTAGATACATCACAGAACCTAAGAGTCTGTCAGTCTGAAATGATTGCCCTTCACACTGGCCTCATTTCCACTTTCCAAAGAAGTTGACTCTTCTGGAAATATTGTCTAAATTGTGCTTACAGAATCATGCCATATAATGTACGCCCTAAAATCATCTTGATTTGTAGCAAAAGGGTAATAACTAAGTATTTAATAATACAAATAAAAGAAAAACGGAAATTGCCAATTCAAAATATGATGCACACTTACATGTGTGTATAACATTTTTTTCTGAAAGTACAAGAACAAATGCTTTAATAATTATAGCTAATGTTTAATGAAAGGCCAATATTTGGCCAGGCAATGTGTAGAACATAGTATGTATACTAATCCATTTATTCCTCATCACAGCTTTATGAGAAAGAGACTATTATTTTCCATAATTCACAGGTAAAGAACTGAGACACAGAGAGGATACGTCACAGTCCAAGCTCACACAGACTCCTTTCTTATTCCTTGTTCTTCTTCATATTCTTCTCTATATGGCAGTCAGCGCAATTTTTCTAAAAACAGAACAAAAATGATCAGTGCCTTCCCACTGGTTTTAAGGTAATGTGCAAATGCCATAAAATGGCTGAAGACCCTTACATCATCTGAAGTAGGCGTCTGCCTCCCTCTCAACAGCAACTTTCAACCATCCCTGCTACCTCGCTCTCTCTCTCTCCTCAAGCCACCTCATTCACTTCCTTCAACATGTTATTTCCTACCACACCTCCATGCCTTCTCAAGTGCTGATCTCTCTTTTGGGAACATTTTTTCTGTATCTCTGCCTATCTGACAAAACTTAAAAAAAAAAAAAACCTCTTTATTATCTGCCTACAAACACATGCTCAGTTAGGACTTTGTGGTGTGAGCTCCACTAACACCCTGTCTTCCTATCACAGCACACCTGCTGCCCTTCAGTTAGTGTGACTGCTTCTTTCATCATCTGTGTTTCCTGCTAGGCTGTAAGCTCCACGAGGTCAAAGACCATGACTATCTTAGATCACTGTCCCCCAATACGGAGTCCCGTGATTAGCAAGTAGTAGATACTAAATAAATATGTGTTGTATCAATATTATGCATGCCTGGGATTCAGTTTATTGTTATCAATGAGCTTTTGAAAGTTAATCCAGAGATGTATGTTTGTGATACAATCATATAATAAGAGTTTAATTATTTCAAACCTACAGCACAAATTCTGTACGTGCAAGGCTAAGAGAGACCACCTTGGGAGTCATGGGCTAGGGTAGAAAGAGTTGGGCTAGAGATATAAATAAGGAAATATAATATGAAGTAAAATAAAATAATCACTATAATTTTCTTCTGTGCATGGGTGAGGGCAAGTAGGAGTGGGAAATCGTGTACATCAGAATAGTGACATAAGAATTGAACGTTAAGGAGTGGAGAGGATTTGGGTAGCAACAAGGTGGTGAGAAGAGCAATCTGGAGAGCAGGAATAGAATAAACTAAGGCTTGGGAACAAGAAAAGGCATAACTTGCTTAGGAACAAGTGGAAGTCTTCATAAACTGAAATGGAATCATATTTTGGCTTTTTACTTAGCACAGCACGAAGCAAGAATCAAAGATGCAGATGAAGTGTTGTTAAATGTGCACAGATACTCACTGTAGATGCCACTTCTAGGTGAACTGCAACAAGTGGGTTCTGGTATTCTCAAAACCAGTCCTGGTTTCAGCAGGGAAAACACCTGCGATTATTTCTAGCATCCTTCTCTATAAAAGGGATAACCTGAAAAAGGAACTTGAGCAATTTCTTTGGTGTAATGGATTTCTTTAGTCCAAAAGACGTGTGACTATCAGACAATCTTGGCCCAATACCATGCAGTCCTGGACTTGTCAACCTCCTTTGTTTGGAGTCTATATTTTCCTTTGGCTGTGGTTTGGCCACCAGTGGAGGGCTCCCTACAGGAATAGAATATGCTATTCAGTGGGATTCAAGAATTTCCATCCCTGTGATTCTGATTTTCAAAAGCACATTAATAAATCTCATCTTTGGATACACTGGGTTGATGAGAGGTTGTTCTGTAGAGACAGGTCCACCCTTGATGGACTGCTGAGTCAGGTTTGTGAACTGCCAAGGGTGAGATTCAGTCCTCAGGCATTGTCTGTCATCTAAAGCATTAAATGGAGGCACGCTGGTATCATGGCTACAAGTGCAGGCTCTAGAGCTAGTAGCTCAGCTCCACTACTGTGATATTAGCTTCTCTGTGTCTCAGTTTCCTCATTTATAAAATGGAGATAATAACAGAATCTACCACATAAGGTTGTTGTGATAATTAAATGAGTTAATAAAACTAAAATCCTTAAAAGAGTGCCTGGCACACAGAAAGTACTCAATGAGTATAAACTATTTATTTTGTTCAGTTAATAGAGACAATCTGGTTAATAACAACTCTTGTAATTCTCAGAACCATTCTTTAAGGTGATTATGAATAATTTCTGCTACTTATGAATTTTTCTCTACCCAGGATATGGAAAACCAAGGCTCACAGCAAGAAAAGAACAATTATGACCCATCTTCCTGGGGGCAATTTCACCTGAAGTTTTAAGGCAATAATAAACATTTTGAGATTAACATAAGCAGACCGTGTTTAGACCGAAATGCAAATTTTGCACAAATACTTACTATAAAGCATACAATTTTAAAGAAATTTCTTGCTTACAGCATACCTCTCCAGGACTCATCTGCCATAACAGAGGAAAAAAGGCAAAGTCAAGTCTGGTCTGGTTGGCTGAATATCTGAGGCATTTGAAGGTTTGGTCCACTCCATAATAGGGAGCTTTCTACATAGGAGACTCCTGCTGTCAAGTCCCGTGTGGTTGATTAAAAATGGCCACAAAGTTTTGACCCTTGTGTTATTGAGAAGTGAATCTATGTCTCATCTGCTGACTTTGGGATGGATTGTGATTGCTTTGACCAATAGAATACAGCAGAAGTGATACCCTGCCACTTCAGACCTAGCCTTTATGAGGATTGGCAGTTTTTGCTTCCTTCCTCCTGAAGCCCTGAGCTACCCTTTCAAAAGTCTGGCTACCCTGAAGTTGCCATGCTGTGAGGAAGCCCAGGCTAGCCACATGGAGAGTTCGTGTGACAGAAAAGAGAGAGAAAAGAGAGAGGCAGACAGAGACTGAGACACAGCCAGCCTCTAGCCATTCTGTCCCCCAGCAGTACAAGTCATCTAAGCTGGGGGCCCAGACTATGTGGAGCAGAGATGAGCTTCCCTTCTTTGGCTTGTCTGGATTTCTGACCCAGCTTGAGAAATAATACTAATAATACTAATAATAAATTGTTATTTTAAGACTCAAAAGCACACCAGCAGAAGTCAGATCACACAGACCAGGCAACCACATTATGGGGTCAAGGGAAGTTGGCTGACTCTGAGGATAGAGGTGGAGGATGGAGTTGGAGGTGACATGGGCCCCCATAAGTTCCCCTTGGACTTGCTGGAAAGCTGACTGGCAGCAGAAACAGATTCCAGCTATCAGTGCCAACCTCGGTTCTCATTGCCCCAAGGACTAAAAGGCAAGTCTCCACTGCCCAAAGTTGGAAGGGTTTGGGTGGATGGACAGAGGGATGTCTATTAGAGTGGGAAATGGAAGGGGGGTTTCTTGGGACAAGAGAGGGCTGCAGACATCACTCTGCACTACAGGGAGAAAGGGAAGGAGACTAATGGTTCCAAAGGCAGGCATGAAGAGGGGTGGTTCTTCAGCCTGTTATTTAGGCTGTCTGCAACCTGGCACCCACCTGCTTTTGCTACATTGCTATCTAGGGCTTTTCTTCATGCATGCTGTGTTCTGTGTATATGACACCCACTTCTTTGCGTCAATGTCTTCACTCAGAATGGAATGTTTTTTCCCTGGCATCACATGTCTGGACTTTGGCCTCCTACAAAGTGTCCTTGAAATGCCATGCAAAGATTGTCTCTGATCCCTCAGTGTGGAGGTAACCGCAACACTCCGAATACTAGGTGTGCTGTCTTCACACTGCACAGTGATGAAAGTCTTGCTTCATCCTCCCTCATAGCTCAGGAACTTATAAGAAGACCTCTATCTGACTTCTGAGACTGCCCAATGCTACGACCCTCACAGCAACCCAATATTGAATGTGCCGTTAATTATTTCATTGCCCTCAATATATTTCATTGCATCAGTAATTAGAAGTAAATCTGAATATTTATAAGGACTCTGATATTACTGAAAATGGAAATATTTTGGAATTCAAGTAGCTTTTCCATGGCCATATATCTAGTAAGGATAGTTCCAGGATCCAGACTCAGGTGATGGGGTTCCAGGGCCGGTTGTCTGGAACTCTACCCTGTTCTGCATAGTAAGAGCTTATCGTCTATCCAGAAAATATCTTACCCTGTGACTGCAGATGATTAAGTTAGTTAAACCAATTAAAATCAGCCATGTAAATTGTAAGCTATATCTAATTAAAATAAACTTTTGTTCATTTTTCGGGCTGGGCATGGTGGTTCACACCTGTAATCCCAGCACTTTGGGAGGTCAAGGTAGAGGATTGCTTGAGCTCAGGAGCTCAAGACCAGCCTGGGCAGCACAGCGGGACCTGATCTCTACAAAAACATTTAAAAATTAGCCAAGTGAGGTGGCATGTGCCTGTAGTCCCAGCTACTCAGAAGACTGAAGTGGAAGGATCACTTGATCCCAGGAATTCTAGGCTCCAGTGAGCCATGATTGTGCCACTGTACTCCAGCCTGGGCAACAGAGCAAGACTGTTTCTAAAAATAAAAATTGTAAAAATAATTTGTTTGTCAACTATATGCAAGGTTAGTGAGATGTCTCTGCCCTCAAAGATAGTATACTCTAATGTGTTTGTAGAATCTCACACTGGATAGCAGTTGCAATGTCATGTGAAACAATTTATCTGATTCAACCTGTTTTACTCCTGCTATTAATAGCTTGTTAGTCACTGAAAGTAGGCTATATCAGTTTTTTCTCTTTGGGGGCCATCTATACTACCAGGTTTCAGATGCCTGGGCTATCTTGAGTCCCTCCACACTAATTGTTATTGCTAAGGAATAGAGCTGAAAGCAAAAGGACAGATAAAGGCTTTGGTCTTCCTACAAAACCCATCTGGGGTAGGAATTCCAAGTCTAGGGGGAAAAGAGGGAGGGGAAGAAAGAGGTAGACAGGAGAAAGTGGAGGTGAGAAGGTCAAAGAAATAGCAGCAAAAGGTGTAAGATGATTGAAAAAGAGAATTAAAAGAAAGAGAAAAATTAGAGTGGGAAAAAATGGAAACAGAAGAAAGTCGGAGAGAAAGGTAGAAACTAAATGGGAAGACTAAAAATAAACCAACAGGGAACAACAACAAAAATTACATTCAATTGTGGTGTTATTTGTAGTTGTGTTACCCAAATTGAACTGCCAACTTATTCAATATCTTGACTTCATTACATAATGTGTTTTCATTTTCCCAAAATGTTTGTGTCTGAATGAAAAGATCTTCTCTACAAAATATTTCCATGTCTGAATTTGACTACTCTAACTACCTCATGTAAATGGAATCATATAATATTTGTCCTTTTGTGTCTGGCTGATTCACTTAGCATAATGTCCTCAAGGTTTATCCATATTGTAGAATTTGTAGAATCATACTTCTTAAGGCTGCACAATATTATATACATATGCCACATTTTGTTTATCCATTCATCTGCTGGTGGACATTTGGATTATTTCCACTTTTAGCTATTGTGAATAATGCTGCTATAAACACTGGTGGCTTTTTGTCTTAGTAAAGCGATGACTTTTGAACTTAGGAAAGAGAGGCAAAATGGGACTTTAGGATGCTTTGGTTTTAGGCCATTGAAGCCAACTTTGCTTGAGTAAATGAGCCAGCCATGGGACCCAGCCCAAGTTATCAGAGCTTCACACTTGGGATTAGAAGCAAAATTCCTGTTAGTAATCTAAAGTTTTGCTTGGCCTTACTTGCAGATGTCTCTGTTTCTCTCTTCCGAGCTCCTCAAAAGGAGAGACAGGTGAGATGAGGTAATATTTAAGTTTTCTTGAATCAATAACCTAACACCATCATAATATCATTGCTTTGTTATGCTTCATTGCATCTCCAACTACAGAGTTATACTAAAGCAAATAATTGCCCTTCCAAAGAGTAGGTATAGAGAATACATCTTTCCTTCTAGAGAGAAAAGGAGGATTTTGACTTCTACTATAATATGTGTATACATCCTATACATCTATCACATCTTTTAGAGCCTAAATCAATTTATTAGCTTCTCTCTGAAATCCACAATGAAACACAATGAAAAATTTGCAGAAAACAGTGGAACAAACTTAGACCCACCATTTGTATTGAATGTATTTATAGGGTACAATGTGATATGTAAAAAAGCTTTTTAAACTTTCATTTTAGGTTCAGGTGTATATGTGCATGTTTGTTATGTAGGTAAGTTGCATGTCTCAGGTTTTGGTATACAGATTATCTTGTTGCCCAGGTAATAAACATAGTATCTGATAGGTAGTTTTAAAATTCTCACCCTCCTCCCACATTCCACCCTTCAGGTAGCCTCAGTATCTATTGTTCCCTTCTTTGTGGTCATGTGTACTTAATGTTTAGTTCCCACTTACAAGTGAGAGCATGAGGTATTTGGCTTTCTGTTCCTGTGTTAGTGGACATAGGATAATGATCTCCAGCTTCATCCATGTTGTTAAAAAGGACATGATCTCATTCTTTTTTATAGCTATGTAGTATTCCATGGTGTGTAGGTAGCACATTTTCTTTATCCAGTCTCCCATTGATAGGCATTTAGATTGATTCCATGTCTTTGCTGTTGTGAATAGTGCTGCAGTGAACATACACATGCATGTGCCTTTATGCTAGAACAATTTATATTCCTTTGGGTATATACCCAATAATGGGATTACTGGGTTGAATGGTAGTTTTCTTTTAAGTTCTTGGGAAATCACTAAAGTGCTTTCTATAATGATTGAACTAACTTACATTCCCAAGAGCAGTGTATAAGCGTTCCCTTTTCTCTGTAGCCTCACCAACATCTGATATTTTTTGACTTTTTGATAATAGCCATTCTGAACAGTGTGAGATGGTATCTCATGGTAGTTTTGACTTGCATTTCTCTAATGATTAGTGATGTTGAGCATGTTTTTACATGATTGTTGGCTGCATGTATGTCTTCTTTTGAGAAGTGTATGTTCATGTGCTTTGCCCACCTTTTTTTTTTTTTTTTTTTTTTTGAGACAGAGTCTTGCTCTGTTGCCCAGGCTGGAGTGCATGGAGTGCAGTTGCATGATCTTGGTTCACTGCAACCTCTGTCTCCCAGGTTCAAGTGATTCTCATGCCCCAGACTCCCAAATGCTAGGATTATAGTCATAAGCCACTGTGCTGGTCTTGTATTGTTTTCTTTTTGAGACAGAGTCTCACTCTGTCACCCATGCTGGAGTACAGTGGCATGATCCTGGCTCACTGCAACCTGTGCCTCACGAGTTCAAGCAATTTTCCTGCCTCAGCCTCCTGAGTATCTGGGATTACAGGCACACACCACCCCGCCTGGCTAATTTTTTCTATTTTTAGTAGAGATGGGGTTTCAATGTATTGCCCAGGCTGGTCTCCTATTCGTGGCCTCAAGTAATCTGCCCACCTCGGCCTCCCAAAATGCTGGGCTTACAGGCATGAGCCACTGTGCCTGGCCTTTTGCCCACTTTTTAATGGAGTTGTTTTTTGTTTGTTAGTATGTTTAAGTTCCATATAGATACTGGACATTAGACCTTGGTCGGATGCATAGTTTGCAAATATTTTCTCTCATTCTGTGGGGTGTCTGTTTATCCTGTTGATAGTTTATTTTGCTGTATAGAAGCTCTTTAGTTTAATTAGATCACATTTGTCAATTTTTGTTTTTGTTGCAATTGCTTTTGGCATCTTCTCATGAAATCTTTGCCTAGACCTTTGTCCAGAATGGTATTTCCTAGATTTACTTCCAGGGTTTTCATAGTTTTTGGCTTTACATTTAAGTATTTAATCTATCCTGAGTTGATTTTTTAATATGGTGCAAGGAAAGGGTCCAGTTTCATTCTTCTGCATATGGCTAGCCAGTTATCCCAGTACCATTTATGGAATATGATGTCCTTTCCCCATTTGTTGTTTTTGTTGACTTGGTTCAAGATCAGATGGTTGTGGGTATGTGGCTTTATGTCTGGGCTCTCTATTCTGCTCCATTGGTCTATGTGTCTGTTTTTGTGCCAGCACCATGCTGTAATGGTTACGGTAGCCTTGTACTATATTTTGAAGTTGAGTAGCGTGATGCCTTCAGCTTTGTTCTTTTTGTTTAGGATTGCCTTGGCTATTTGGGCTCTTTTTTGGCTCCATATGAATTTTAAAATAGTTTTTTCTAGTTCCGTGAAAAGCATTATTGGTAGTTTAATAGGAATAGCGTAGAATCTGTAAATTGCTTTCGGCCGTATGGCCATTTTTTTACAATATTGATTCTTCCTATCCACGAGCATGGAATGTTTAGTCACTTGTTTGTGTCATCTTTGATCTCTTTCAGCAGTGTTTTGTAATTCTTGTTGTAGAGATGTTTCACCTCTCTGGTTAGCTATATTTCTAGGTATTTTATTCTTTTCGTGGCTATTGTGAATGGGATTACATTCTTGATCTGGCTCTCAGCTTGGAGGTTGTTGATGTATAAAAATGCTACGAATTTTGTACATTATTGTTGTATGTTGAAACTTTGCCTATGTTGTTTATCAGATCTAGGAGCTTTGGGGCAGAGACTCTGGGGTGTTCTAGGTATAGAATCATATTCTCTGCATACAGAGATAATTTCACATCCTCTCTTTCTGTATGGATGCCTTTTATTTCTTCCTCTTACCTGATTGCTCTAGCTAGGAGTTTCAGCACTATATTAAAGAACAGTGGTGAGAGTGAGCATTCTTATCTTGTTTTGGTCCTCAAGGGGAATGCTTCCAGCTTTTGCTCATTCAGTATGATATTGGCTGTTGGTCTGTCACAGACAGCTATTATTATTTTGTGATATGTTCCTTTGATGCCTAGTTTGTTGTAGGCTTTTAATATGAAGGGATGTTGAATGTTATCAAAAGCCTTTTCTGCATCTATTGAGATGATTATGTGGTTTTAGTTTTTAGTTCTGTTTATGTGATAAATCACATTTATTGATTTGCATATGTTAAACCAACCTTGCATCCCAGAGATGAAGCCTACTTGATTGTGGTGGATTAGCTTTTTGATGTGCTGCTGGATTCAGTTTGTCAGTATTTTGTTGAAGACTTTTACATCTACGTGCGAGGATATTGGCCTGAAGGTTTTTTTGTTTGTTTGTTTTGTGTTTTGTTTTGTTGCATGTGTGTGTGTCTGCCAGGTTTTGGTATTAGAATGAAGTTGGCCTCTTAGAACGAGTTAGGGAGGCATCCCTCCTCCTCAATTTTATGGAGTAGTGTCAGTAGGAATGTACCAGCTCTTCCTCATAAATCTGGTAGAATTTGACTGTGAATCCCTCTAGTCCTGAGCTTATTCTGATTAGTAGGCTTTTTATTACTGATTCTATTTTGGAACTTGATTTTGATCTGGTTAGATATTAAATTTCTTTCTGGCTCAAGCTTGGGAAGGCATATGTTTCTAGGACTTTATCCATTTCTTTTAGGTTTCCTAGTTTGTGTGTATAGAGATGTTCATAGTCATCTCTGAGGAGTTTCTTTGTGTGTGTATTTCTGTGTGGTTGGTGGTAATGTCCCCTTTGTCATTTCTGATTGAGTTTACTTGGATCTTCTCTTTTTTTCTTCGTTAATCTAGCTTGTGATCCATCTATCTTTTTATTATTATTATTTTTAAAAAAGAAGAACTCCTAGATTTGCTGATTATTCTTTTTTTTGTACAGTGTTTTGTGTCTCAATTTCCTTAAGTTCAGCTTTGATTTGGCTATTTCTTGTGTTCTGCTAGCTTTGGGGTTGGTTTACTCTTGTTTCTCTAGTTCTTGTAGGTGTGATCTTAGAGTGTTATTTTGGAATCTTTCTAACTTTTTGACATGGGTGTTTAATGCTATAAACTTCCCTCTTAACACTGCTTTAGCTGCATCACAGATATTCTGGTATGTTGTATCTTTGTTCTCATTTGTTTCAAAGAATGCCTTGATTTCTGTGTTGGTTTTATTGTTTACCCAAAAGTCATTCAGGATCAGGTTGTTTAATTTCCATGTAATTGTATGGTTTGTAGCAATTTTTAAAGTACCAATTTCTATTTACATTGTGCTGTGGTCTGAAAGTGTGTTTAGTATGATTTTGGTGTTTTTGAATTTGTTGAGGTTTTTTCTATGGCCAATTCTGTGGTCACTTTTAGAGTGCCTGCCACGTGCAGATGAGAAGAATGTATATTCTGTTATTTCACAGTGGGGAGATCTATAGATGTCTGTTACGTCCATTTGATCAAATATCAAGCTCAGGTACTGTATAACTTTGTTAGTTTTCTGCCTTGGTGATCCGTCTAGTACTGTCAATGTGTTGTTGAACTCTCCTACTATTATTGTGTGGTTATCTAAGTCTCTTCATAGGTCTCTAAAAACTTGTTTTATGAATCTGGGTGCTCTTTTGTTTTTGTTTTTTTAATTATACTTTAAGTTCTAGGGTACATGTGCACAACGTGCCTGGGTGCTCTTTTGTTCAGTGCATATATATTTAGAATTATTAGGTATTCTTAATGAATCGAAACTTTTACCATTATGTAATGCCCTTCCTTGTCTTTTTTTGATCATTGTTGGTTTGAAGTCTGTTTTGTCTGAAATTAGAATAGCAACCCCTGCTTCTTTTTTTTCTATTTTTCATTTGCGTGGTAGATTTTTCTCTATCCCTTTACTTTGAACCTGTGGGTGACACTGCTTGTGAGATGGGTCTTTTGAAGACAACATAGAGTTGGGTCTTGCTTCTTTATCCAATTTGCTAGTCTGTGTCTTCTAACTGGTGCATTTAGCATGTTCACGTTCATGGTTAATATTGATATGTGCTTATTTGATCCTGTCACTGTGTTGTTAGCTGGTTATTATGCAGAATTGATTGTTTCATTGTTTTATAGTGTCAGTGGTATATGTACTTAAGTGTGTTTTTGTGGTGGCCGGAAACAGTCTTTCCTTTTCATTTTTAGAACTCCCTTCAGGACCTCTTGTAAGGACCATATTAGAACTCCCTTCAGGACCTAATGGTAATGAATTCCCTTACATTTGCTTGTCTGAAAAGTATGTTATTTCTTTGCTTACGAAGCTTAGTTTGGCTGAATATGAACTTGGTTGGAATTTCTTTTTTTTACGAATGCTGAGTAAAGGCCTCTAATCTCTTCTGGCTTGTAGGGTTTCTGCTGAGAAGTCTGCTGTTAGCCTGATGGAATTCCCTTTTGTAGGTGACCTGTCCCTTTGATCTAACTGTCTTTAACAGTTTTCCTTTCATTTGAACTTTGGAGAAGCTGATGACTATGTGTCTTGGGTATAGTTGTCTTATATAGTGTTTCCCAGGGGTTCTCTGCATTTTCTGAGTTGGAATGTTGGCCTCTTTAGAGAGGTTGGGGAGATTTTCATGGATGATATCTTCAAATATGTTTTCCAAGTTGCTTGGTTTCTCTCCCTCTCTTTCAGGGACACCAATGAGTTGTAGATTTGTTCTCTTTACATAATCCCATATTTCTCTGTGGTTTTGTTCAATCTTCTTTATTTTTTAAAAATTTTTCCTGACTGAGTTATTTCAGGGAACTGGTCTTCAAGTTCTGAGATTCTTTTATCAGCTTGGTCAATTCTGCTTTTAATACTTGCAATTGTATCGTGAAATTCTTGAGATATGTTTTTCAGCTCTATTAGGTCAGTTTGGTTCTTTCTTAAAATGGCTACTTGGTCTTTTATTTCCTATATTGTTTTATTGTATTCTTTGGATTCCTTGGATTGGGTTTCAACTTTCTCCTGAATCTTGATGACCTTCATTCTTATCCATGTTCTGAATTTTACTTCTGTCATTTCAGTCATTTCAGCCTGGTTAAGAACAATTGCTGGGGAACTAGTGTGGTCATTCGGAGGTAAGAAGACACTCTGGCTTTTTGAGTTGCCAATGTTCTTGCACTGCTTCTTTTTCATCTGTGGAGTCTAATGTTCCTTCAGTCTTTGAAGTTGCTGTCCTTAGGAAAAATTTTTTTTTTTTTTTTTTTTTTGCTTTCATCTTTGATAAAACCCACCTTATAGCACATCTTTGATGCCCTTGAGGGTTTAATTATGGTAAAACATGGGTTTAGTCAACTGACTTCCTTTCTGGAAGATTTTAGGGTGCCAGTGCTCAGCTCAGTACTCCTGGGCTGCATACCGTAATTCTGGGGGCCTAGTACTGGGCCCCTAGCTTTTTTCTCTAGCCCCTAGAAGTTAGGAACCTGTGGAGGGGCTGAGGTATTCCTGTTCTCCTGGCCACAACGATTCAACGAGTGGTATCAGCCAAAGTGCTTCATAGGGGTAGTGGCTCATGAGTGCCAGAAGCTGTGGCAGCACAGCAGGATGCATGTGCATCAGTTGGGGCAGGGTACTAGTGGGAGTGGGGCTGCTGCATTCCTCTGCATGCTCAAACCCATGGTAGCAGTGGTGGTGGTGGTGCGTTGGTGGGCAGTGGGACCACTGGCATCTATGCACACATTTGCACTGGCCATGGCAGGGGCAGCATGCAGGGGGTGGCATTGTCAGCATCCCTGGGTGTTTGCACTGGCAATGGCATGGTGGGGCATGGTTGCCAGTATCTATGCAAGTGTTTGTGCCGGTGATGATGATGCAGGCAGGTGCTTGTGCATTAGCAGCAAGGTGTGACAGGCAGTGGGTGCACTCAGGCTGGCAGCAGCGGTGTGGCGGGGTGTGCGCGCACATGCACCCTCACAAGGGAGGGCAGGTGAGGGCCACCTGCCCCTGCATGCTGGCAAAGCAGTGAGGGGACAGTTATTGGCCAGCACAGTGGTTGGGGAAGGCTACGGTGTGTGGAGTGGTGGACATCAATGGAGTTGGACATCTTCTGGAGTTCTCTGATGGTCAGGTGTGGTTTGCCAGCAAAGAAGCTACGATGATGGCCCCCCAGAAGCACCCTGGTTGGGCATCTGCTGCACTGCAAGCAGGCATGGCCAGGCTGGGGCCCCAGGAGAGGTCAGAAGACAGGAGGCACTTATACTGGACTGGCCCCATTGCATGGGCAAGACCACCCCGCTCTGTCCAGATCTGATAATCACCCTAAGCATAAAGTCTCTTGAAGGAGTGTGGCAAGCCTTGGGGGAGGAGTATCCCTGGCCATGCTCCATCACAGACATTCCAGCACCAAAGTCTCTGGGCTCTGAAGAGGCTGGAATTCTGCCCTTGCCACCTCTCTAAGGAGCTCTCGCTGCCAGCTCAAGTGTCCATGGGGGTTGTAGGGTCTCCCGCTGCCAGGATTCCAGAGGTTTGTGACAAGAGTGGGCCACTGCTCACCTGTTCAACTCACCCCTTCCCCAGGAGTTGCTGTGGGCCAGGAACAAATCCCTGTGCTTGGTAGCCACATGCAGGGTTCCTAGCTTCCTCCCCCTTCAGCCCAGCAACTGAGTTCTCCCTCCATCCACTTTTGATGCCTTCCTTCTGAAGATCTGCTTGGAGTGTGCCAGTGTTCCCAATGTCCCAGTCTCTTTGTTGGGGATGTTCCTCCTGGATGCCTCTAGTCAGCCATCTTGTCTCCCCTCCCAATGTGATGTTTTAATATTTGTATACATTGCAGAATAATTAAACCAAGTTAATTAACATAAGGCCCACCAAATTAGACTTGAGTGCTTACGGAATCTGGCCACTGTTGTGAGAAGGTGTTCTTTATTGGTGTGTATTTTCTATTGTTGTTGTTGACAGTGTTTCTCCAGATTTTGATAGTTTCTTCTAAAATGGGGTGAGCCACTTATAACCTAGACAATTTCTTTTGAGGTGAATTTTTATAATTTATCCCTAGACAGCAAATCATAGAATGCTTCTGTTGTGGAGTGAATTGTGTCTTTTCCCACCAAATTCATATGTTATAATTCTAACCCCCAGTAGACACTGGACTTTCATCTGACCAGAGGTATCAGGAGTGCTCAGTGCTTCAGGATTCTCAAACGTGAGCTTGAATTAATGCAAGAAAACTCTGAGCCTGTACATTCTTATTTTATTTTGCTTTATTTTATTTTAATATTCTGCATGGCAAAGTGGAAAGTATGCATAAGGCACTTCTACTGCGTATTCAAACTCAAACGTTGTCTCCAGGAAAAGTACGTGTGCAATTGAGTTGTAGCTTAACTAGCTACCTTTTTCATGGACAACCATTTTCACTTGAATGAATGACTGACAGATAAATCATGGTTGTTCAGATTTGGGTATTTGGCAGATATTTTCTTGAAAATGAACAAAGTGAGCTTGTTATTTCAAGGAAAACAACTGGCAATATGTGTTGCCAAAGATAAAATTCCAGCTTTCAAGAAAAAATTGGAATTTTGGAAAGCTTATATCTGCCACCATGAGTTTGTCAGCTTCCCAATATGTAAAGACATTTTCTGATGAGATTGCTGTTTATATTAACAAATATGATTCAAAAATTTATATAATGAAATGTGTCAACATTTGAAAGATCTGCATAATCTGAACCAATATTTTCCAGATGACCAATTCATAGTTTTACAAAGTCATTTGCGAGTAAAAAAATATATATTTCAAGTACAAAATAGAACAATGAATTTTAATGTAACAGACGATGAAGCACTCATTGATATGGTCTCAGATCTATGTTGCAAGTAACCTTTATGCAGCTACCACTCGCATTTTGGTATAGTATCAAAGAATATTCACAAGTATCTAAAAAGGCTACTAAAATACCCCCTCCTTTATCCAACTACACATTTGTGTAAGCTGGATTTTTTTTTTAACATATATACTTTGATCGAGACAGCATATTGCAACAGCTAGAATTTAGAAGCAGATATGAGAATCCAGGTGCCTTTTTTATTTGTTTGTTTATTTATTTATTTATTTATTGAGATGGAGTCTCACTCTGTTGCCTAGGCTGGAATGCAGTGGCACACTCTTGGCTCGCCACAACCTCCAACTCCCGAGTTCAAGCGATTCTCCTGCTTCAGCCTCCTGAGTAGCTGGGACTACAGGCGCGCACCACTATGCCCAGGTAATTTTTGTATTTTTAGTAGAGATGGGGTTTCACTACGTTGGCCAGGCTAGTTTCAAACTCCTGACCTTGTGATCCTCCCACCTTGGCCTCCCAAAGTGCTGGGATTATAGTCATGAGCCACTGCACCTGGCCCCAGTTGTCTTTTATTAATCCAGACAGTAAAGAGATTTAAAAATGTAAAATAATGTTATTCTTCTCACTAATTCTTTTGCTTCACAAAAAAGTAGCAATTTTTCATACAATATTTAACTTATATTAACTTATAATGTTTATTATTGTTATTTCAAAGTGAATTTATAAATTAACATTTTTCAAATTTCTGTTTTAATTTTAATATAGCAACTATCGATAAATATAATCTACATTAACCAAAGCTCATTAGGATCCTCAATAATTTTTGAAAGTGCAAAAAAATTCTGGGCTCCAAATATTTGAGAACTACTGATGTAGATGGCACACAGCAGTGTTTCCCAAAGTAAGCTCAGGGAACTCTTTGCATCAGAAACACTCAATTCGCTTGTTATAAAATACAGATTTCTGGGCTTTGTGCCAGATTAAATCAGGTTTCTTAAAGGGTCAGCTTGTATTTGTTTTCAATTTTGAAATTCCCAAACAAAACATTGCTTGAATTTAATAAAATTAAGGCAGTCCCTTAATAGTGTGGCCAGTTGTGTCATCTGAGATTGTAGACAATCAAACTGAACACAACACCTGTTCTATCAGAGATCCAAACCTCAGGAATTGTGGCCATGTTTGTACAAATGCAGTGATGAGAGTTCTTTAGACAACATTTTCTGCAAAAATAACTTACATACGTAGAGAAATTGACATATGGAAGTGGATTGCATTTGACGTGTCTTCTCCAGTTACCTGTGGAGCAGAGCATATATTCTCAAGGCTTTCATTTTTTCTGCTCCAGCATAAAAGCCAACTACTGTGGTGGCCATTTGAGATGAGGCAGGGGAAGGGTTGGTGCAGTGAGGCTGGGTTGAACACAGAAGAGTGGATCTTGGCAACTAAGACATACAGAAGCCAAGCTAAGGAATGTGTTTTTCTGAAAAGCCACATCTGGACCCCTGGTTAACATCCTGCCTGATCTTTTGCCTCAGACAAGAGACTAACCACATAAAACACACAGAGTGTGGAGATTTGGCCCATCTTTATTTGTCAGATATAGTAACACAAATTCAAAGCACTTTGGCTATATGCATAAATATGTATACGCATGCACAGTCACATTTGTGTGTGTTTTTATGGTGGGGGTGGGTGGGAATTTTAGTACTCAACTGGGAACCATGTCTCCCTGTGGCCTGCCTCCTGGATAAAATCCAGTCTCCTTCTTTGTGAACTATTAAAACAGACAAGTCTGCAGGCTCCTGTTGCTGGAATAAGCTGAACAATGGCATGGGATAGAAACTAAGATCTGGAAATGTGTTTTTGGTATGTGGCCCATGATTTCTCTTGCCTTTTTATGATATCTTCACTATAGGCACAAGGGCATTTTTACAAAGTCAACCTGCAGATATGTGATTTTATAACACTCAGTTCACTTGTCATTTTCCTTTGTCTTATTGATGGAGCTTTGTGTCCATCTCCCATCCCTTCCCCAACTCTACAGTCCTGTCCTGGCCATATACATCCCAACATGGTTTCATTCTGATCAAAATTTCTTCTCTATGATGTCTCCTGAGTTATGTGCAGCATAAAACATTAAGAGGTTTTGTTGTTTTCATTTTCTTCAATAAAGCAAAGGATTTGGCTTACAATTCACTTAGGTGTTATAGAAGTAAGAAATACAGGTATGGAATATTGGTTTGAATAAAAAAGTCAAAGAAGCAGAATTGAGAAAAACAAGTCTATAGTGGCCAAAACTATTGGAAGGATGAATTAGACTTGTGTAAGCTTCGAATGCAGGTCAGTAAAACAGGCTGCATTCATGGCGTATTATTGTAGTGACTGTTTCTTCCTTAGTACATTATCTACTTGTACTAGCTGGGCTGCTAGCCAGAGAATGATATGCTCTGATTGCTCAAAGCTCCCTCCTGCCTTCCCACCCTTTTCACCTCTCTTCTAAGAGGTCTTCTGTGACCACACCCCAACTTTACAACTTCCCTGGAGCACCAGAACATCATTCCTTCTTCTTGCCCAGATTAAACTTATATTTAAGGACAGTCTACAGGAGGCTGGGCATTCATTATATTTTATTCCACTAGATTATTACCACAATTCCATGAGGTAGCAATTATATATCCCTTTTTCACAATAAAAAAAAAGTGAATGCCAAAGAAGTGATTTCCTTGTGGTTACAACAGCTAGTGAGTATCAGAGGAAAGAATTCTGGGTGTTCATACCACTGGACTCTCGACTCCCACCCACCTCTACAACTTCGCCTTTCCTGCATTACGTAAGTGGATGTGGCGAACTAACATAATCTAACCAGTGAATGAGTGATGAGTGCTCAATATGCTCCCCACAAGGGGGATTTTATGTCTTGAAAGAGAGGCCTTAGACATGGGAAAGACTGCTGGACTTCTAGAGGAGTAGCAGAAGGTAAGGGACATGTTTGGGGTCAGAAGGAACCTCCTCAGGAACCTGAAATTGTACCATGTAGAGAAGTGTCACAATTTGGCAATCCTTGGTCCATGTCTGACAAATAGAAATATTTGTTCCTTGGGCTCACGTGGTGTTTTTAAAAACTTGAATATTTGCCAGCAGTTAGAAATTGGGAGATTCAATCTAAAAATCTAGATTTCTAGGTTTTCTCCGCAAATTGGATGATACAACATCACAGGATCTATATTTTTCAATGAAAGCGACTGGCCAGAGCTGCCCTCTAAAGAGATTCAAGCTCTCATGTCATCACAAGGCTTGCAGATCTCCTGGCTTATTTCATTTCTTCCTGTGCCACTATAGGCTTTTGAGTTTGAGACTCCTGAAGTAGATGAAGGCCTCTTCTGCTCATGAGAGGGGCGTCATCCTTAGAGGTGGAGGTTGTGAAGAGGCCTGGAGGCTGAATTTCCATTTTCCTATTATCTTTCAAGAAAGGAGTCAACAAATACATCAGCCCCCATATCTCAAGGCTGGAAAACATTTTATGAAAATAAGGCCCCCGTAAAATAAAATGTGCCTTAGCTTTGTAGGCAGGACTCTGCAGTCTGATAAGGCAATGTTCCTATCAAGATTCAGACCTTTGCCTTGATCACATTTTTTTTTTTTTTTTTTTTTTTTTAAGAAACAAGGTCTCTACCCAGACCGGAGTGCAGTGGCATGATTATAGTTCACTGCAGCCTCCAACTCCCAGGCTCAAGTGATCTTTCTGCCTCAGCCTCCAAAGTAGCTAGGACTACAAGCATGAGCTACCATGCCTGGCTAATTTTCAAATATTTTGTAGAGACAGGATCTTGCTTTGCTGCCCATGCAGAGCTCAAACTCCTGGCTTCAGGTGATCCTGCCTTGGCCTCCCAAAGCACTGGTATTACAAGTGTGACCCACCACATCTGGCCTGCTTCAATCATAAGAAAGATGGTGAGGGCCAGAGGGAATTGGCAGCTAGCTACTTTTACCTCCACAATTTGCAAAAGGGATTGAAAACTGTCCAGGCCCACAGAAAAGGCAATAGGCCCATGAAATTCACAGGACTTGACCCACTTTTATAAACATCATCCCCTCATAAACCTGGTCCTCCCAATGCCCACTCATGGGGAAACTGACTCCCTCTGCTGATCCTAACTATTCGTGATGATTCTCTGGCCAGGGCCACATTTGAAAAGCCATCAAAGCTAACATTTGCATTGTAAAAATCATACTCATAATCATAATCATAGTTAGCAGTCGTTGAACTCTATAATGGGTGCTATGCTAAGCTCTTCCAATACCGTATCTCAATGAATCCCTATGACAATGTTAAAGTTTGTTATCATTATTATTCCCTTTCTACAAATGAAGAAACAGAGACCAAAGAGATTAAGTAATTTGCCAAAGATAACACAGCTAAAACATCTTGGAGTCAGATTTCAGGCCCAGATATCAGGGATAGGACCCCTGATACAATGGGCAAAAAAGGCTTTCATCTACACTCTATTAATTTTTGAAATCTTTAACTGAAAATTCACAGTAACTAGATAAGATGTTAAGTCTTGCTAATCCTGCCTGCTTTCTTTTCACAGTAAGTGTATAATATATCAACCCTGCTTTCTATTTTCCCTGCACGTGGTTGATAATAGAGCAGCTAGAACCCTAGTTATATTTTGGACAGTTCTTTTTTACTTTTTGACATAAGATTTCAAATACTGCTGCCATTCTTTTGCTTATTACCACGTGTGCTTGATTTGGCTCAGTGCTTGATCTCGGTGATCCAGCAATTTGTCCCACTGCAAATACCCTTCATTTCACATGTGCCATATTGGGAACTCTATTTAATCAGAGTTTGTTTGATATGTGCTGGGAATTTAGCAGTGAGTGGGAAAAGTTGAGCAGATCTTCAGCCTCTGTTGAAGTCCAGGTAGAATTTTCACCTTAACTGGAAATGACTTAAATCTTATATAGAGAGAAGTGTGATGCTTGCATGTGTCTCAGTGATTTTATACATTATATTCTAACAGCCATCCTTATACTCAGAGGGTTATTGTTTTCTCCAAAGAAAAATGTGGTGCGTGCTGAGTTTTGTTTAGGTGGCAACAGAAAAGAGAGGTGCCAATTCCAAGTTTTTAAAAATTTGAAGTTGAGTGGGTGGCTTTGAAATGTCATAGAAATCAACTCAATTAGATGTTTGGCTGGAAAACATCAGGATGCATCAACACTGCTTAGGCTGGCTTCCTACAGTCTGAAACAATGTGGCACAAAAAGCATATTCAGAAGCATTGCTTGTAGGAAAATTGCTGCACAAAGCAGGACCAGGCAGGATGGGTTTAGGGGATGGAGAGAAAGAACCTTTTTGGATATGGGCCAGAAGTTAAAAGGGAGTTAGTGATAAAGCCAAGGCAGCACTTTTGTGTATCAAAGCACAGACTTCACCTTTGAATTACAAAGCAGATGCCACAAGCAGGTGACCTGTAGGTTCAACGTCAGTCACTATCCACACCTCCAATACATGAGGGTACCCTGTTGGACCCTCTAGTTGCTCTGCTTACTGGGACTAGGAAGAACAAATAAAGCAGGAGAATAATGAAGAGGAAAAATAATAGTAAACTAAAGAAAATGAGGGGCCAAACGGGTGGGATGTGTCAGGAAAAGTGCTGACAACCAGGGAACAAGTCTAGCTAGGGCATGAGAAATCCAGTCTAACTCCAGGCAAGGATAGAAAATGAAGAGGAGTCTTATCTGGAAAGAGTATGGGAATATGGGTGAGGCTTTGTAAGTTCAGGGCAAGAAGTATGACTGCACCTAGCTGGATAGGTTCATTTTATTATCAATATTACCATATTATGAAAAGTGAAGGGCTAAAGCAATTGAACATCATTCAGCCTCTAAAATGAGACCACCAGAGATGAGTTAGACTAACAGACAGCCAGACAGTATAGGTAGAGCACTTCTTCTACCTTCTCATAAGCCCAGGCACCCAAGTCATCAGGTAAAAGAGGATTCAGTGGGTAGCCTGTCCTTTCTTTGGAGGTATATCAGGGGGCTTTCCCGGAATTTTGTTGAAGCACTGAAATTGTGGTCTTCCATAAAGGCCAACTACTAAACTGCATTTTTGGGCAAAGAGCAAGGTGGGCTCAAAATTATTTGGTACTCAGAGTTGATCACCGGAAGGAGGCTAAATGTGGGGCAATAACAGCTCCTTTCCCTAGAGTAGAAGTCCCCTGATGGTGGCAGATAATGCTGAGCCCCTTTCCTTGACAGTATTATTGGGCCCCCAGATGAGATGAACAGCCAGAACAGAGTGAGTCAGTGATGTGAGAACCAAAAGAGGAGTACCATACACAGAAATCCAGGAATTTAGGGGATGTTCCAGCTCAGGAGATCCAAACAGGCCAGGAGTATTATGTGCAGGTTCCCTCAGAGACTCACAGTGATTGGATATTTAAGATGGCCTTGGCACCTGGATGATAGAGAGTGACCATAGAGCTCTTCATTAACAAGTCTGGGCAGAGAGTCAGAAGTCTGGATGCTATTTTAGCCACTAATTATTAAGGACATATTTAGGAAATCAGAGTTCAGAGCATTTAAGGCATTTGCCTGATGTCTCGTATCTGAGAAGTGACAGAATCAAGATTTCAACCTAGGTCAGCTTGACTCCAGAATGCTGCCTCTCCATGACCCTTTTCTCGCCATGCTCTTTAGTAGGTGACGAAAGATAAATCAAGACACAATAAGGGCAGATGTGAGCAATATGACTCTGACATGTGGCTTCCTGTGGATCCTAATACCCTCTCTACCTCAGTGGTGAACATCTGTCAACAGATCTAGAGGCACAAATAAAAGCAAATAGGTTATTCTGCCTGGTTGGCGGGTTGTTAAATGGTGGCTGCAGATGGGCACTCATTAGAGGGCCAATGTTGGCGGTTGCTAATATTGTTAATATATCAGGACCACAGCATTCCTCTAACAAAATCTTACTTTCCTCCCAACTTTTAAATCCCTTCCAGGATTGATTGTCCAACTGACAGGACTTAGTGAAACCTGGAAAGGATGCCAGTTGAAAGCCCTATGTTGAATTTCAGGCTTCCAAGGGTGAGACCAGACTAGATGAGACTTTAACATCGAGTGGTCAAAGGCAACATCAACTGACGGCAAGTACAGAATAGAGAGAAGATGGTTGGGGTGTGTGGTAAGAGATGGATTATGGAATGTGATTCAGGATGAAGACTGTGAATACTATGAGGTCTTTGGTTCCTGCTTTTGTGTGGTGCTGGCTGAATGGGACAAAAAGAGACCTCACATCTTAGGCACCAAGTAGAATACATATGAGTATATCTTGTTTCTTTGTTCTCTGAGAGCCCAAATTCCCCAGAGAGTTCTTAGGAAGAATTATTTCTATATTGAAAATAACTTGGAATAGCTCATGATTTAAATTTTTATCAGTACTTATATGGAATTTGCTGAAACTTGAATTAAGGCACTTTACCAATTTATTTTTATACCTGGCTAAAAACAGAAGCAGCTGACTTGTGGGCTCTGGCCATGATTGGTAAATAGAATGCTTTTAGGAATTCTACCATCTCTGCAGAAAATAAATATCCAAAACAATTTTTCCCTGACATCAGTGGCCACCAGTTACAGTAGTGGTAAGAACTCACTGAACCATGAGCCGCATCTGTGCAGATCCCAACTTAATTCATTTTATGTCATTCATCACATTCATCTCATCTTTTATGTCATGAATATCAAAACAGCATATATCTGCACAGAGTTACAAATATACTTCAGCTTGGCAATAGCTTTGAAGTAATCCAAAGTGAAGTTACTATCATGAAAGTCTGTCATTCTAGACATATGTCTATCTTATTCTGTCTGAATGTGTTTCCTTAACATTTTTTTAGCCCATTTGTTCTCTTCATCTATTAACATATTTGATTTTATCATCTTTGTTAAGTATAGGTTTATATCATTTTCTTTAAAAAGTTTAACTCATTCAACTAAGACATTACCAGAAGATGACTTGATTTGGAGTGGTGACTTCCATAAAATTAGCAAAAAAGAAAAAAAGACATACACAATGACAAAATCAGGTTTATCCCCAAAAGGCAAAATTGATTTAATATTTTAAAAGTCAATCAGTAATAGTTAACCATTATTAACAAACTAAGAAAACACTCATATTATAATCTGAATAGGTATAGAGAAAGCATTTAACAAAATTCGACACCCATTTATGATAAAATTCTCACTAAACTAGGAACAGAAAGTGTATTAGTCCATTCTCACACTACTATAAAGAAATAACTGAGACTGGGTAATTTATAAAGAAAAGAGGTTTGATTGGCTCATGTTTCCACAGGCTGTAGAGGAAGCATGGAAGTATCTGCTTCTGTGGAGGCCTCAGGAGGCTTTTCCTCCTAGCAGAAGGCAAAGCAGGAGCAGGCATCTTACATGGCAGGAGCAGGATTGAGAGAGAAGGGGAAGTGCCACACACCTAATTTTTTTTTTTTTTTTAATTTTCAATAGGTGTTTGGTTACATGAATAAGTTCTTTAGTGATGATTTCTTAGATTTAGGTGCACTCATCACCTGAACAGTGTACATTGTACCTGATGTGTAGTATTTTATCTCTCAACCCCCTCCCACCCTTTCCCCCAAGTCCCCAAAGTTCATTGTATCATTCTTATGCCTTTGCATCCTCATAGCTTAGCTCCCACTTATGAGTGAGAATATATGATGATTGGTTTTCCATTCCTGAGTTACTTCACTTAGAATAATGGTCTGTAATTCCATCCAGGTTGCTGCACATGCCATTATTTAATTCCTTTTTATGGTTGAGTAGTATTCCATGGTATATATATACCACATTTTCTTTATCCACTTGTTGATTGATAAGTGTTTGGACTGGTTCCACATTTTTGCAATTGTGAATTGTGTTGCTATAAACGTGTGTGCAAGTATTTTTTTTGTATAATGACTTATTTTCCTCTGCATAGATACCCAGTAGTGGGATTGCTGGATTAAATGGTAGATCTACTTTTAGTTATTTAAGGATTGTCCACACTGTTTTCCACAGTGGTTATACTAGTTTACATTACCACCAACAGTGTAAAAGTATTCCCTTTTCACCACATCCATGCCAACATCTATGATTTTTTTAAATGTTTTGATTATGACCATTCTTGCAGGAGTAAGGTGGTATCACATTGTGGTTCTGATTTCCATTTCCCTGATAATTAGTGATGTTGAGTGTATTAGTCAGTTTTCATGCTGCTAATAAAGACATACTTGAGACTGGGTAATTTATAAAGAAAAAGAGGTTTAATGGACTCACAGTTCCACATGGTTAGGGAGGCTTCACAATTATGGCAGAAGGCAAAAGGCATGTTTTACATGGCAGCAGGTAAGACAGAACTTGTGAAGGGGAATTCCCATTTATAAAACAATCAGATCTCGTGAGACTTATTCATTACCATAAGAACAGTATAGGGGAAATTGCCCCCATGATTCGGTTATCTCCACTTGGCCCCACCCTTGGCACGTGGAGATTGTTACAATTCAAGCTGAGATTTGTGTGGGGACATAGCCAGACCATATCATTCCATATCTGGCTCCTCCCAAATCTCATGTCCTCACATTTCAAAACCAATCATGTCTTCCGTACAATTTCCCAAAATCTTAATTCATTTCAGCATTAATTCAAAAGTCCACTGTCCAAAGTCTTATCTGAGACAAGGAAAGTCCTTTCTGCCTATAAGCCTGTAAAATGAAAAGAAAGTTAGTTATGTTCTAGATACAATGGCAGTACAGGCATTGGGTAAATATGCCCACTCTAAATAAGAGAAATTGACCAAAAAGAAGGGGTTACAGACCCCATGCAAGTCCAAAATTCAATATGGCAGTCAAATCTTAAAGCTCCAAAATGATCTCCTTTGACTATATGTCTCACATCCAGGTTGTGCTGATGCAAGAGGTAAGCTCCCACATCCTTGGGCAGCTCTGCCCTTGTGATTTTTGCAGGGTATAGCACCCCTCCAGGCTGCTTTCACAGGCTGGTGTTGAGTGTCTGCAGCTTTTCCCAGTGCACAGTGCAAGCTGTCGGTGGATCTACCATTCTGGGGTCTGCAAGATGGCAGCTCTCTTCTCACAGCTCCAGTAAGTAGTACCCCAGTGGGGACTCTGTGTGGGGGCTCCAACCCTATGTTTCCCCTTTGCACCACCATAGCAGAAGTGCTCCATGAGGGCTCCACTCTTGCAGCACACTTCTGCCTCTATATCCAGGCATTTCCATGCATCCTCTGAAATATAGGCTGAGGTTCCCAAACCTCAGTTCTTGACTTCTGTGCACCCACAGGCTCAACACCCCATGGAAGCTGCCAAGGCTTGGGGCTTGCACCCTCTGAAGCCATAGCCTGAGTTGTACCATGGCCCCTTTTAGCCATGGCTAGAGTGGCTGGGATGCAGGGCACCAAAACCCTAGGCTGCACACAGCAGGGGGGCCATGGGCCCAGCCTATAAAACCATTTTTTCCTCCTAGGCCTCCAGGCTTGTGATGGGAGGGGCTGCCACAAATGTCTGTGACATACCCTGGAGACATTTTCCCCATTGTCTTGGCAATTAACATTTTGCTCCTCATTACTTATACAAATTTCTGCAGCTGGCTTGAATTTCTCCTCAGAAAATAGGTTTTCTTTTCTATCATATCATCAGGCTGCAAATTTTCTGAACATTTATGTTGTTTTTCTTTTAAAACCCAATGCTTTTAACAGCACCCAAGTTACCTCTTGAATGCTTTGGTGTTTAGAAATTGCTTCTGCCAGGTACTCTAAATCATCTCCGTCAAGTTCAAAGTTCCACAAGTCTCTAGGGCAAGGGCAAAATGCCACCAGTCTCTTTGCTAAAACATAGCAAGAGTCACCTTTACTCCAATTCTCAACAAGTTCCTCATCTCCATCTGAGACCACCTCAGCCTGAATTTTGTTGTCCATATCATTATCAGCATTTTGGTTAAAGCCATTCAACAAGTCTCCACGAAGTTCCAAACTTTTCCACATTTTTTTGTCTTCTTTTGGGCCCTCCAAATTGTTCCAATCTCTGCCCATTACCCAGTTCCAAAGTTGCTACTACATTTTTGGGTATCTTCACAGCAGCGCCCCACTCTACTGGTACTAATTTACTGTATTAGTTCATTTTCACACTGCTGATAAAGACATACTCAAGGCTGGGCAATTTATAAAGAAAAAGAGGTTTAATGGGCTCACAGTTCCACATGGCTGGGGAGGCCTCACAATCATGGCAGAAGGTGAAAGGCACATTTTACCCAGTCTCAGGTAGTATCTTATAGCAGTGTGAAAATGGACTAATACAACTTGATAGCACAAAAGGGTGACTATAGTCAAAAACATTTTAATTGTACATATTGAAATAACTAAAAGAGTATGACTGGATTGTTTGTAACACAACAGATAAATTCTTGAGGGATGGACACCCCATTTTCCATGATATGATTTTTATACATCTCATGTACCCCATAAATATTTACACCTACTATGTACTCACAAAAATAAAAAATTAAAAAAAGATAGTTCCCCTGCTCTTTGAAGGACACTATTAAGAAAAGGACAAGATACTCCACAGACTGAGAGAAAATATTTGCCAATCACATATCTAACAAAACACTGGTATCTGGAATATATAAATAACTCTCCAAACTCAACAATAAGAAAACAAACATCCCAATTAAAAATGGATAAAAGATTTGAACAAAAGCTTCACCAAAGAAGAAAAATGGATCACAAGTAAGCATACAAAAAGATGCTCACCATCATTAGGGAAATGCAAGTTAAAACCACAATGAGATACCCCTACACACCTTTTAAAATGGTTAAAATAAAATAGACTTACTATACCAAGTGTTGGTGAAGTTGTAGAGGAACTGAGGCTCTCAGTACTGTTAACTGGAATATAAAATGGTGTATCCACTTTGGAAAACAATTTGGCAGTTTTATAAAATGTTAAACATATACCTACCACATGACTAAGCCATTCTACCCATAAGTATTTACCCAAAGAAGATGAAATATGTCAATACAAAGACTTGTATATGACAACTTGTATACAAAGACTTGTATATGAAATATGTCAATACAAAGGCTTGTATATTTTATGTCAATACAAAGACTTGTATATGAATGTTATAACAGATTTATGTGTAATAGTCAAAAGGTAGAAAAAACCCAAATTTCAATGACAGGTAAATGGACAAAACAATGTTATTCAGCTTCATATGCAATGGCGCACATAGGCTTAAAATAAAAGGGTGGAGAAAAATCTGCCATGATCCTATATCTAGAAAACTCCATAGTTACAGCCCAAAAGCTTCTTAAACTGATAATTTCAGCAAGGTCTCAGAATACAAAATCAATGTGCAAAAATCTCCCTTCTGATGCCTAGATTACTGGAACTCTAGAAGCCATCTTGGACAATTAGGCAGTTTGAAAATGGAAGCTGTGCTCCATGGACGAGCACAGAGTTAAGGGGCTTCAGTCTCTGACAACTGTAGACTTGCCATACCAACTCTAAATAACTCATCACCACCACACTTCTATTATATGAAAAAGAAATTTGCATTGTGTTTAAGACGCTGTTACTCGGGTTTTATGTTGCATTCAACCAAATCTGCCCCTAGCTGATACACACATACACGTAACATCAGAAAACAACAGTTGAAAACTTGTTCAAACTTATTGAGGGGGAAAGCAATGTATATGCTTGCACAATGCGAGTATATTTCCATGGTGAACATAATTATGGCCTGCATGAACACATCTGGAAGCATAACCACAGTTTAATAATACTGTGTGCTTGAGAGTGTGGTAAAATTCAACAACAGAAAACTGAGAAGGGGAACTTTCATGAATTGAATTATTTCTTTTCTTCCAAAACTCATATTTTAAAGCCCTAATCCCCAATGTGATGGTATTAAGAGGTGGGGCCCTTGGAAAGTAATTAGGTTTTGGTGAGGTCACGAAGGTGGGGTTCTCATGATAGGATTAGTGCTCTTATAAGAAGAGATCAGAGAGCTAGCTCTCTCTCTCTCTCTGCTGTGTGAGGACATAACATTAAGGCAGTCATCTACAAGCCAGAAAGAGGGTACTCACTAGAACCTGACTATGTTGGCACCCTGATCTTAGACTGCCCAGCCTCTAGAACTGTGAGAAATAAATGCCTGCTGTTTGAATCCCCCAGTCTATAGGGTATTTTGTTACAGTAGGCTGAGCTAAGACAGAAACATACCAGGTTTTAATTTTTTTCTCCCCCCTGAGTATCCTAGACTCATAGATATTATATAGTTTGAAGGAAACTTACTAAGCATCTATTTTAATTTTCTCACTTTAGAAATGAGGCAACCCAAGTTGTTTTCTATTTTAACTGTCATCAAGTCCTTTCCTCTCCTCTCCTCTCTTCTCCTCTCCTCTCCTCTCCTCTCCTCTCCTCTCCTCTCCTTTCCTCTCCTCTCTTCTCCTCTCCTCTCCTCTCCTCTCTTCTCCTCTCCTCTCCTTTCCTTTTATTTTTTCTGAGACAGAGTCTCACTCTGTCGCCCAGACTGGAGGGCAGTGGCATCTGCAACCTACGCCTCCTGGATTCAAGCAATTCTCCTGCCTTAGCCTCCTGAGTAGCTGGGATTACAGGCACCCGCCACTGGGCCTGACTAATTTTTGTATTTTTAGTAGAGACGGGGCTTTGCCACGTTGGCCAGGCTGGTCTCAAACTCCTGACCTCAAGTGATCTGCCCACCTCGGCCTCCCAAAGTGCTAGGATTATAGAAGTGAGCCACCATGCCCGGCCACTGTCATCAAGTTCTGCATATCTTTCTTGGCAATATGACAGATCTATCTCCTCTTCTTTATGTCCACTCCTGACACAACTTAACAGCTTTCACCACCTCATTTGTGAACTCCACTACATCTCATTGTGTAAAATCCTATACAGCTCTACTTTGAGAATAAACCTCACAAAATACTACTTTTTTCCCATTGGCTTCCCTTTTAGGACACTTTCAGGGAGGCCCAATGGTCTCATCAATCAATTGCAGTCAGTCACACTTTTCCTTAGCTCTAAATTTTACCCTTCCATGTTTGACGGTGCCCAGAGAAAGCACATACATCAATCTTTACTATCTCAATGGGCTCAATCATCTCAATAATGGATCCATCAGATTTAGCTGTCCTCTTGCACACTCAGGCAACATTTCAATTTGCTGATGCCAAAATGATATCTAGTTGTAAAAGATGATCACAACTGTTGGGAAGCCTTTTTAATGGAAGAGAATGTACTTGAGTTGTCTCTGGGTGACTGAGAATCAAGTGGTGGGTGAACACAGCTGCCAGACAAGGCTTCGATGAGCCACGAAGGGCCAAATAAGCAGGAGAAGGTTAAGACAGGAAGAAAAGGGCATAAAACAGTGGAAGTGTGTGTAAGAACTGCCACCTCCAGAGGGAAACAGGATTCACTACACTTGCCTTTGATTACGCTTTGTCTACCAGGTGCTCGTTTCTCTCCTCTGCCAATTCAAATTATGTGACATCTACCAAGAAGAAAGTCAAGTCCTACTCTTCTCCCCATTGTGCTTCAGGTATTTAGCTCTTCCATTTTCTTCCATTCCATAGTATATTTTGACTGTAGGAAACATTTGACTTGGGGTTTTATTCAATTTACTATTTTGTTATATAGACTTTTTTGCAGCATTATTGTTTGAGATATGCAAAGCCCATTTCTTTTGAACAACATTGACGTTTATGAAGTCTAGTGGTGTGTCATGTATTTTTTTGGTATCACAACATGGTTTGACATTAAGAAAGTGCCAAAGGGATAGGCTGAGATTATCCAAATGTACTTGAGATTATCTCAATACAGACAAGATATATTTAACATATATAAATATATACAGGTGTAAAAATTTCCTTCAGTGTAAAATTCTCTTCAACATAATAAATTTAATATGTGAAGTATTTTATTAATAAAATTTAGCATTGTGTAGGTGTTAAAAATATAAACACCCAAATCGTTTTAAAAAGCAGAAATTATATTTAACATTATTTTCACCAATAGGTGGGCAAGGACTTAGGTACTCTGGTCACACACGATTTCTCTTCCATGAAAATTTATTGTATATATATCACCAAAGCAGTTTCAAATTAGGTGGTCAGTCAAATCATGAAAGTAGCCTTGTTATGTAATTTTAACAGTTTGATGGTACTCCTTAAAATGAGATTCTGCCTGGAATATTACATTTTATAATGTCTTCTTTGCATTATTAACTACAACATCTGTGGAAGCATATTCTATGAATTGATGTTAATGAGTCTTACATTTAAAAGGAATTTCTTAGGTCAAACATGTTTGGGAACGTTAAACAGACATCTCAGTGCCTTTTATATATTCATGTGCATTTTGATTCTCCAAGAAGAAATATGTTACGTTCCTCAAACTACTTCAAATCATGGCTTGATGGAGCCTAAGCTAGTCATGGGGACAGGCTGCATGTAGAGACAGAGATACCTAGAGAAATCCAGTTGTTCTAGCTATCCAAGCACTGACACCAGACATGTGAGTAATGAAATCATCTTAGACATTCTAACTCCAGCTGAAGTGATGTGAAGAAGAATCAAGTAGTCCAACCAATAACTAGAGCTATATTCCCAGAATTATGGCCCCAGAACAGCCATGCCACCCTTCCTCAGCCATTCAAGCCACTTCAGCCAAGACCATGGACCAAGAATTTGTGGAAACCAGAGAAAATAATTTTCAAGATGGTGCTATTCACGTTTTTCTTTTTTGATTCTTATCCAGGATAACATGAACAAAAGCACTTTTTAAAAATCTGTCTCTGTGCCATCTACTTAACCTACCCTGTATGGCCAGTGAAAAGGAGATATTTTGTAGGCCCCTGAATGAAAGGAATTTCAAGGGAGGGTAGATAGATACTTAAGGTCCATAAAATCTAGACTCTTGAATGCTTATCTCTTTAATCATGTTTCTTTTTCTTCTTCTTTTTAGTTATTCAGTTAAATATCCAAGGCTATATTTCTCTCAAGACTGATATATATATAAATTTTTGGCAAGATTAATGATAAAAAGCAAAGATACAAAAAAGGATGATAAAGAATGCAGATATTAGAAAAATTATAAAATGATGTTTTGAAAAACTTTGCCAATACATTTCAAAATTTAGGTAAAATATTTACATTCCTAGAAAGTTGTCTTAGTTCATTTTGTGCTGCAATAACAGGATACCTGAGACTGAGTAATTTATGATGAACAGAAATTTATTGTCTCACAGCTCTGAAGGCTGGGAAGTCCAAGACTGAGGGGCCGACATCTGGCAAGGGCCTTCTTGTCACATCATCCCATGGAGGAAGGGCAGTGAGAAGTGAGAGAGAGTAAGAGGTGGAACTCGCAGCCTCAAGCCTTCTTTATAGTGACATTAACCCATTCATGAGGGTGGAGCCCTCATGACCTAACCATCTCTTAAGTTCTTACCCCCACAACACTGTTGCATTGGTGAGTAAGTTTCTGACACATGCTTTTTGGGGGACACATTTAGTTTAAACCACAGCAGAAGATATAATCACTAAAATTGACTCAAGACATAAAATGCCTAAATTTGTAGTTACAAAACTCTTCTCACAAAGAAGACACAAGGACAACACAGTTTTATAGGTCATTTCAATAAACTACAAATAACAAATATACTTATATAACCAGTTCCAGGGAGAAATTTTCCAATTTTTTTAGGAGACTAGTATAAGCTTGATATCAAAACCTTACCCTGATAACATGAGAAAAGAGAGTTATAGTGCTATCTCATTGATTAATACAGATACAAAATCATAAATAAAACATTATTAAATAGAACACTATAATATGTAATAAAGATTGTACAACATGACCGAAGTTGGCTTATCCCAGCACTGTAAGGTTGGTTTAAATCTAATAAAAAGTTCATATTAACAGATTAAATAAAAAGTTTTTTAATCCTCTGAATATATGTGAAAAACTGTTTAATGTAATTCAAAAACCATTCCTGATATAAAAAATTATTAAAGTAGAAAGATAAGATAAGGCCGCTAATCCCATAAAGGGCATTAAAGAAAACTGAGAGCAAACTTTATACTTAATATAAGAATGTTGAAAGCATATTATTAAACAGTAGGAACAAGATAAAGGCCTCCGTTATCACCACTTCTATATTTAGAATTATTCCAACCAGCACAGTAAAGAAAAGGAATTAAATATGTGAAGACTCAAATAGAAAAAAAAATCATTATTTCTCTGAGATGAGATTATTGTCTTTATTGAAAACCTAATTTATTAGAATTTATAAATAATTTAGCAAGATGCCAAAATCTAAAATTAGTACTCAAGAATAAATTGCCATTATACAAAATGTATTCAAGATGAATAATAGACTTAAATGTGAAGCATAAAACTACAAATCATTTAGAAGAAAACATAAAAGAAAATATGCATGGCATTAGGTTTGGCAATGAGTTTTTAGATATGATATCAAAAGCATGACCCATAAAATAAAAAATTGATAAATTAGACCTTTCCAAAATTAAAAACATTTGCTCTGTGAAAAACATAGTTAAGAGAATGAAAAGAAATGCCTCAGAAAGGGAAAATATTTGCAAATCACATATCTGATAAAGAAATTTTACCTGTAATATACTTAAAGCACTTAAATTTGACCATAAGCAAACAAACAACTGAATTTTTAAATAATGAACAAAAGGGCCTGGCACGGTGGCTCACGCCTCTAATCTTAGCACTTTGGGAGGCCAAGGAGGGTGGATCACCTGAGGTCAGGAGTTCAAGACTAGCCTGGCCAACATGGTGAAACCCCATCTCTACTAAAAATACAACTTAACAAGTTGTTAAGTGAGTACATGTATAATCTGATTTTCTATTCCTGCATTAATTCACTTAGGATAATGGCACCCAGCTGCATCCATGCTGCTGCAAAGGATATAATTTTGTTCATTTCTATGGCTGTGTAGTATTCTATGGTGTATATATATCACATTTTCTTTATCCAATCCACCATAGTTGGGCACCATTGTTGATTCCATGTCTTTGCTATTGTGAACAGTGCTGTGATGAACATATGAATGCGTGTATCTTTTTGAAAGAATTATTTCTTTTTCTTTGAGTATGTACCCAGTAATGAGATTCCTGGGTCGAATGGTAGTTCCATTTTTAGTCCTTTAGGAAATCTCCAAACTTCTTTCCACAGTGGCTGAACTAAACTACATTCCCACCAGCAGTGTACAAGTGTTCCCTTTTCTCTGTAACAAAAAATCTGTTATTTTTTGACTTTTTAGTAATTGCCATTCTGGTTTGAGATGATATTTCATTGTGGTTTTGATTTGCACTTCTCTAATTAGTAAATCTGTGCATTTTTTTCATGTTTCTTGGCTGCTTGTATGTCTACTTTTGAGAAATGTCTGTTCATGTCCTTTGTCCACTTTATTTATTATTATACTTTAAGTTCTAGGGTACATGTGCACAACATGCAGGCTTGATACATAGGTATACATGTGCCACATTGGTTTGCTGCACCCATTAACTCGTCATTTACATTAGGTATTTCTCCTAATGCTATCCCTCCCCCAGCACCCCACTCCCTGACAGGCCCTAGGGTGTGATGTTCCCCACCCTGTGTTCAAGTGTTCTCATTGTTCAATTCCCACCTATAAGTGAGAACATGTGGTGTTTGGTTTTTTGTCCTACTTTGCTCAGAATGATGGTTTCCAGCTGCATCCATGTCCCTGCAAAGGACATGGAACTCATCCTGTTTTATGGCTGCATAGCATTCCATGGTGTATATGTGTCACATTTTCTTAATCCAGTCTATCATTGATGGACATTTGCATTGGGGTTGTCTTTTGCTTATTTATTTGCTTGAGTTCCTTATATATTCTGGATGTTAGATCTTTGTTACATGTATAGTTTGTGGGTATTTCCTCCCATCCTGTAAGTTGTGTGTTTATTCTGGTGATAGTTTCTTTTGTTGTGCAGAAGATCTGCAGCTTAAATACGTCCCACTTGTCGGGCAAAGGATATGAATAGACACTTCTCAAAAGAAGACATTCATACAGCCAACAGACACATGAAAAAATGCTCATCATCACTCGCCATCAGAGAAATGCAAATCAAAACCACAATGAGATACCATCTCACACCAGTTAGAATGGCAATCATTAAAAAGTCAGGAAACAACAGGTGCTGGAGAGGATGTGGAGAAATAGGAACACTTTTCACTGTTGATGGGACTGTAAACTAGTTCAACCATTGTGGAAGACAGTGTGGTGATTCCTCAAGGATCTAGAACTAGAAATACCATTTGACCCAGCCATCCCACTACTGGAGATATACCCGAAGGATTATAAGTCATGCTGCTATAAAGACACATGCACACGTATGTTTATTGCAGCACTATTCACAATAGCAAAGACTTGGAATCAACCCAAATGTCCATCAGTGACAGACTGGATTAAAAAAATGTGGCACATATACACCATGGAATACTATGCAGCCATAAAAAAGGATGAGTTCGTGTCCTTTGTAGGGACATGGATGCAGCTGGAAACCATCATTCTCAGCAAACTATCACAAGAACAGAAAACCAAATACCGCATGTTCTCACTCGTAGGTGGGAATTGAAAAATGAGATCACTTGGACACAGGAAGGGGAGCATCACACACTGGGTCCTATTGTGGGGAGGGGGTAGTGGGGAGGGATAGCATTAGGAGATATACCTAATGTAAATGATGAGTTAATGGGTGCAGCACACCAATATGGCACATGTATACATATGTAACAAACCTACACGTTGTGCACATGTACCCTAGAACTTAAAGTATAATTATAAAAAAAATAGGTCCCACTTGTCAATTTTTGTTTTTGTTGCACTTGCTTTTGAGGATTTGATCATAAATTATTTGCCAAAGCTTATATCCAGAAGGGTATTTCCTAGTGTTTCTTCTAGGATTCTTATAGTTAAGTGCTTACATTTAAGTTTTTAATCCATTTTGAGTTAATTTTTGTATGTGATGACAGGTGGGGGTCCAGTTTCATTCTTCTGCATATAATGAGTTAGTTATCTCAGCACCATTTATGAAATAGGGAGTTCTTTCCTCACTGCTTATTTTTGTTGACTTTGTCAAAGATCAGTTGGTGGTAGGTGTGATTCTTTATTTCTGGGTTCTGTATTCTATTCCATTGGTCTATATGTATGTTTCTGTGCCCGTACCACACTGCTTTGGTTACTGTAGCCTTTGATGTTGGGTAATGTGATGCCTCCAGATTTGTTCTTTTTGATCAGGATTGCTTTGGCTATTTGGGCTCTTTTTTGGTTGCAAGTGAGTTTTAAAATAGTTTTTTTCTTTTTTTGTGAAAAATGATGTTGGTAATTTGACAGGAATAGCACTGAATCTGTAGGTTGCTTTGGGCAGTATAGACATTTTAATGATATTGATTCTTCCTATTCATCAGCATGGGATGTTTTCCCATTTGTTTGTGTTATCTCTAATTTATTTGATCAGTGTTTTATAATTCTCATTGTAGACATCTTTCTCCTCTCTGGTTAGCTGTATTCCTAGATATTTTATTCTTTTTGTGGCTACTGTGAATGAGATTGCATTCTTGATTTGGTTCTCAACTTGGACATTGTTGGTGTATAGAAATGCTCCTAGTTTTGTACATTAATTTTGTATCCTGAAACTGCTGAAATTGTTTATCAAATCTAGGAGTTTTTTGGCAGAGACTGTGGGTTTTTCTAGGTACAGAATCAGATTGTCTGCAAACAGAGATAGTCTGACTTCTTTTCTTTCTATTTGGATGACCTTTATTTATTTCTCTTGCCTGATTGCTTTGGCTAGGACATCCAGTACTATGTTGAATAGCAGTGGTGAGAATGGGTATTCTTGTCTTGTTCTGGTTCTCAAGGGGAATGTTTCCAGCTTTTGCCCTTTCAATTTGATGTTGGCTGTGGGTTTGTCATAGATGGTTCTTATTATTTTGAAGTATGTTCCTTTGATGCCTAGTCTGTTGAGGGTTTTTATCACGAAGGGATGTTAAATTTTATCAAAAACTTTTTCTGCATCTATTGAGATGATTATGTGATATTTGTTTTTTATTCTGCTTATGTGGTGAATCACATTTATTGATTTGCATATGCTGAACCAAACTTGCATCCTAGAAATGAAGCCTACTTGATTGTGATGGATTGAAGTTTGATGTACTGCTGGATTTGGATTTCTAGTAGTTTGCAGAGGAATTTTGTATCTGTGCTCGTCAGGGAGCAATATACAACTATATTGGCCTGTAGTTTCCTTTTTTCATTGTGTTTTTGCCAGATTTTGGTATCTGGGGTGATGATGGTTTCATACGGTGAGTTAGGGAATAATCCCTCCTCCCTGATTTTTTGGAATAGTGGTATAAGTGGTCACTAAGAGTGGCACCAACTCTTCTTTATATATCTGATAGAATTTGTCTGTGAATTCACCTGGTCCTGGGCTTCTTTTGATTGGTAGGGTTTTTAAAATTATTATTACTGACTCAATTTCAGAACTTGTTATTGGTCTGTTCAGAGTTTTAATTTCTTCCAGATTCAGTGTTGGGAAGTTGTGTATTTCCAGGAATTTATCCATTTTCTGTAGGTTTTCTTGTTTGTGTGCACAGAGGTGTTCAGAGATACTCACATCTCTGAGTAACTTCTGTGTTTCTATAGAATTGGTTTTAATGTTGTCTTTGCCATTTATGATTGTGTTTATTTGAATCTTCTCCTTTGTTTCTTTGTTAATCTAGCTAGTGTTCTATTGATCTTGTTTATCTTTTCAAAGAACCAATTTTTGCTTTTATTGATCATTTGCATAGATTTGGGGGTCTCAATTGCATTCAGTTCTGTTCTGGTTTTAGTTATTTCTTTTCTTCTGCTAACTTTGGGGTTAGTTTTTGTTTTTCGAGTTCCTCTAGGTATGATGTTAGACTGTTGGTTTGAGGTGTTTCTAACTTCTTGATGTAGGTGTTTAGCACTATAAACTTTCCTTTTTACACTACTTTTGCTGCATCCCAGAGATTTTGGTATGCTGTGTCCTGGAAAATAGTAAAATGGTTTTTGACTGGAAATTTTATATCTAAAGACCAAAAGAACTATAAATAAACATTGTATTCTGGTTGGGAATTTTTTTCACATAAGGTTAAGGGTTAGCATTTCTAAAACTACTTCATATGCATAGTAGGATTGATCAAATAAGTAACTACATTAAAGTAAATGAGCCCACAAAACAGAGCCTGCATTGCCAAGACAATCTTAAGCCAAAAGAACAAAGCTGGAGGCATCACACTACCTGACTTCAAACTATACTACAAGGCTACAGTAACCAAAACAGCATAGTACTGGTGCCAAAACAGAGATATAGACCAATGAAACAGAACAAAGGCCTCAGAAATAATACCACACATATACAACCATCTGATCTTTGACAAACCTGACAAAAACAAGAAATGGGGAAAAGATTCCCTATTGAATAAATGGTGCTGGGAAAACTGGCTAGCCATATGTAGAAAGCTGAAACTGGATCCCTTCCTTTCACCTTATACAAAAATTAATTCAAGATGGATTAAAGACTTAAGTGTTAGATCTAAAACCATAAAAACCCGAGAAGAAAACCTAGGCAATACCATTCAGGACATAGGCACGGGCAAGGACTTCATGTCTAAAACAACAAAAGCAATGGCAACAAAAGCCAAAATTGACAAATGGGACCTAATTAAACTAAAGAGCTTCTGCACAGCACAAGAGACTACCATCAGAGCAAACAGGCAACCTGCAGAATGGGAGAAAATTTTTGCAATCTACTCATCTGACCAAAGGGCTAATATCCAGAATCTACAAAGAACTCAAATAAACTTACAAGAAAAAAAACAAACAACCCTATCAAAAAGTGGGCAAAGGATATGAACAGACACTTCTCAAAAGAAGACATTTATACAGGCAACAGACACATGAAAAAACTATCACTCATCGTCACTCACCGTCAGAGAAATGCAAATCAAAACCACAATGAGATACCATCTCATACCAGTTAGGATGGCGATCATTAAAATGTCAGGAAGCAACAGGTATTGGAGAGGATGTGGAGAAATAGGAACACTTTTCACTGTTGATGGGACTGTAAACTAGTTCAACCATTGTGGAAGACAGTGTGGTGATTCCTCAAGGACCTAGAACTAGAAATACCATTTGACCCAGCCATCCCATTACTGGGTATATACCCAAAGGATTATAAATCATGCTACTATAAAGACACATGCACACGTATGTTTATTGCAGCACTATTCACAATAGCAAAAACTTGGAACCAACCCAAATGTCCATCAATCATAGACTGGATTAAGAAAATGTGGCACATCATATACACCATGGAATACTATGCAGGCATAAAAGAGGATGAGTTCATGTCCTTTGTAGGGACATGGATGCAGCTGGAAACCATCATTCTCAGCTAACTTTCGCAAGAACAGAAAACCAAATACTGCATGTTCTTACTCATAGGTGGGAATCGAACAATGAGATCACCTGGACACAGGAAGGGGATCATCACACACCGGGTCCTATTGTGGGGGGCTGGGAGGGATAGCATTAAGAGATATACCTAATGTAAATGATGAGTTAATGGGTGCAGCACACCAACATGTCACATGTATACATATGTAACAAACCTGCACGTTGTGCACATGTACCCTAGAACTTAAAGTATTAAAAAAAAAAAAGCTAATGAGCCCAGATTTCACACTGTCAAAGAAAGAAGTTACAAGTAAATGGAGGGGTGGGGGAGGACAGAATGAATCCTGTGGTGCTACAGTAGTCAGAGATATCAGTTGATATCAGCTCATGTTGATAGATAGATATAAATAAAAATAGAGATAAAAATAAATATAGATGCATATTTGTATACATGGGTTTGAGTGTGTGGGGGTTTGTAACTTTTTAGCTCTGAGAGATTCTAGAAGCAGTAATATTTCAATAGTAACAGGTATACCCAGCACCAAGGTCTTCGTTTTAAAATACCACCTTTCAATAAAAGGAACCACAGCTCATTGGAGAATGGCTAATTATAACGCTAAAGGAAGGAAAATACCTTATCCATTTTGTAGTATTAGAAAGTAAGGAAGGGCTAAAAATGGGAGGGGGTTAGAAGTGGAGGCATGTCATAAGAACACAGGAGCCAAACTGAAAGAGGGTCAATAACCAATTGAGGAACACAAAAATAATGATAATAATGATAGTGTTGGGTTATAACTCTAAGGATAAAATTATCCATGAGTCCACCTTGATATAAATAAATGATCAAAGCTATGAAAAATGGGGAAGAAAGGACAAATCTTCATTAAAGAATAATTTCAATTAATGAGTATAAAAGAAATGAAGAAAACAGATTATCAGCATTAGAAACACCACAGTGATAACTGTTGTAGGTAGTATCTGTTGATGAATGCTAAATTGGTGGACAAAACTTTAAGGAGAAAAGTGTATTTGTATAGTCTCCAAGTATTTCTCCCCAATTTAGTAATTACTCTGGTGGACTTAACACATTACCACAAATTTTTTTCATACTCCTTCCTCAAGGAGGTGGAGTTTAATTTCTTCCCCTTGAATGTGACTGAACTTAATGACTCACTTTTAACAAATTGAACACGGAAAAAAATAATGAATTCACTGTGAAGAAACCTGGCAGACACCACCTTAACCAAATAATCAAGTCTAATATCACCAATGATAAGTTAATTCCATGTACTCCTTGAAATGAGGTAATGAGAAGGGCACTTTCCCTTATGCTGAATTCTTCCTCCAAATCTATAACTCAAGTCTAATCTTGAGATAACATCTTACAAATCCAAATTGTGAAACAGTCTATAAAATACCCAGCCAGTACTCTTTCAAAAGCGTTAAGGTCATGAAAGAGAAGCAAATCCAAGAAGCTGCTACACATTGGAAGAGACTAGGGAGACAACGTGATTAAATACAAGGTGGTACCCTGCATGTGATCGTCAAACAGATAAAAAGACATTGGCAGAAAAACTGAGAAAATCTAAATAACACATATAATTTAGTTGACAGTATTGTACTAATGTTAATTTCTTAGTTTGATAATTGTGCCATGGTTATGTAAGATGTTGTATTAGTCTGTTTTCATGCTGCGGACATGAGAGCATTCCATGCTTTCTGACATACCCGAGACTGGGATGAAAAAGAGGTTTAATGGGACTTACAGTTCCACATGGCTGGGAAGGCCCAGAATCATGACTGGAGGCAAAAGGCACTTCTTATATGGCAGTGGCAAAAGAAAATGAAGAGGAAGCAAAAGCAGAAACTCCTGATGAACCCATCAGATCTTGTGAGATTTATTCACTATCACGAGAATAGCATGGAAAAAAGACCAGCTCCTATGATTCAATTGTCCCTCCCACAATATGTGGGAATTCTGAGAGATACAATTCAAGTTGAAATTTGGGTGGGGACACAGACAAACCATATCAGATGTGAACATTAGGGGAGGCAGGGTGAAGGCATATGGGAATTCTATATGCTATCATTGTAACTCTTCTATAAATCTAAAATTATTTCAAAATTCAAAATTAAAAATTTCAATAACATTTCTATATTCCAGTGACAGAAAATGAACTTAGCATTAAAACCCTACAGTTCCTAGAAATAAAAGTAGTTAAAAGGATGTAATATATTTATTGTGGAAATAAAATACTATATTGAAAGTCATTTAAAAAGTTCTAAGTGGAAACTGTAGTCATGGGTAGGAAGACTTAATATTGTGGTGATATCAATTTTCCTCCAGTTGATCAACAGATTCAGTGGAATTGCAACCCAAACCCAGCAGGCATGTGTGTGTGTGTGTGTGTAACTTGACAAAACGATTTAAAACAAATATGAAAAAACAAAGTGTAAAAATAGCCAAGACACCCCTAAAGAGAAAATATCCTTACTAGATACCAATAATTAGCTATAATACTTATGGCACTGTATATAGTATTGTTAAAATGATAGACTAATAGACAGAATAAGATGCCTAGAAACAAACCCTGCCCAACTTTATACTGCCTAAAAGGAAGATATCAATATAAGGACACAGAAAGATTTATAGCAAAAGGATTAAAATGTATACACCAAAAGAAAATAAAGTAGCCAAAATAATATTATACAGCATGCAATTCAAGGCATGAAGAATTGTTTGAGATAGAGACATTTCATACCAATAAATAGGAGAAACGAATAAAAGCTATTATTGTATACACCCAGTAATATACCTGAAAAGTATATAAAGCAGAAATGTACAGAAATAGAAAAATCCATAATTAACATTAACAAACTTATCAGTGCCTGATAGTACAAGCAAATGAAAAATAAAACAGTAAAGATATAGCAGTTGCTCACCAAGAAGCAGCTTCTCTGCTCCTTCTGGAATCTCCACCTGGTTCAGCCTGCCTGCCTCCACTCCTGCCTCCACCACGTCCACCAGGGTGACCCAGAAGTCCTACAAGATGTCCACCTCTGGCCCCCGGGCCTTCAGCAACTGCTCCTAGACAAGTGGGCCTGGTGCCCGCATCAGCTCCTCAAGCTTCTCCCCGAGTGGGCAGCAGCAGCTTCCGGGGTGGCCTGGGCGGAAGCTATGGTGGGGTCAGTGACATGGGAGGCCTCACCACCATCACAGTCAGCCAGAGCCTGCTGAGCCCCCTTCACCTGGAGGTGGACTCCAACATCCAGGCTGGGCACACCCAGGAGAAGGAGCAGATCAAGACCCTCAACAGCAAGTTTGCTTCCTTCATCAACAAGATACAGTTCCTGGAGCAGCAGACCAAGATGCTGGAGACCAAGTGGAGCCTCCTGCAGTAGCAGAAGATGGCTCAGAGCAACATGGACAACATGTTCCAGAGCTATATCAACAACCTTAGATGGCAGCTGGAGACTCTGGGCCAGGAGAAGCTGAAGCCTGAGGCGGAGCTTGGCAACATGCAGGCATGCAGGGGCTGGTGGAGGACTTCAAGAACAAGTATGAGGATGAGATCAATAAGTGTACAGAGATGGAGAATGAATTTGTCCTCATCAGGGATGTGGATGAAGCTTACATGAACAAGGTAGAGCTAGAGTCTCGCCTGGAAGGACTCACTGACGAGATCAACTTCCTCAGGCGGCTGTGTGAAAAGGGGATCCGTGAACTGCAGTCCTAGATCTCAAACAGGTCTGTGGTGCTGTCCATGGACAACAGCCGCTCCCTGGACATGGACAGCATCATGGCTGAGATCAAGGCGCAGTACCAGGAGACTGCCAACCGCAGCCGGGCTGAGGCTGAGAGCAGGTACCAGATCAAGTATGAGAAACTGCAGACGCTGGCTGGGAAGCACGGGGATGACCTGGGGCATACAAAGACTGAGATCTCCGAGATGAACATCAGCCGGAACATCAACCGGCTCCAGGCTGAGATTGAGGGCGGGCTTCCCTGGAGGCTGCCATCGCAGACGCCAAGCAGCGTGGGTAGCTGGCCTTTGAGGATGCCAACGCCAAGTTGTCCGAGCTGCAGGCTGCCCTGCAGCGGGCCAAGCAGGACATGGTGCGGCAGCTGCGTGAGTACCAGGAGCTGATGAACGTCAAGCTGGCCCTGGACATCGAGATCGCCACCTACAGGAAGCTGCTGGAGGGCAAGGAGAGCCGGCTGGAGTCTGGGATGCAGAACATGAGCACCCATAGGCAGACCACCAGCGGCTATGCAGGTGGTCTGAGCTTCGCCTATGGCGGCCTCACAAACCCCGGCCTCAGCTACGGCCTGGGTTCCAGCTTTGGCTCTGGTGCGGGCTCCAGCTCCTTCAGCCGCACCAGCTCCACCAGGGCCGTGGTTGTGAAGATTGAGACCCGTGATGGGAAGCTGGTGTTCCAGTCCTCTGACATCCTGCCCAAGGGAACAGCTGCGGCAGCCCCTCCCAGCGAGCCCCTCCCGTGGCTGCCCCAGAGCCCGGGAGGCAGGTTGCTGTGCAGGGGAGCACAGGGAACGGGAGGGAGGCTCACCTGAGGCTCAGCCTTAGCCCTCAGCCCACTCACGGGGGAGTTTACTGCCCGAGGACCCCCCTTGCCCATGCCTCCAGCTACAAAACAATTCATTTGCTTTTTTTTTTTTTTGTCCATAATAAAACCTCAGTTAGCTCTGGAAAAAAAAAAAATATATATATATATATATAGCAGTCAAGAATAACAAAATTAATACAATTGAGTTAATTGACATGTATACAAAACTGTGGCAAACAATAGAATACACATTTTTATCAGTGAACTTGGACTATACCAAAAGTGACCATATTCTGGGTTTTCAAAGTCCCAATAAATATTAAATAAATGAAATAATTCAAAATGTGTTCTCTGACCCTAGTTAAGATAGAAATCAATAATACAAGATAATCATAAAAATCCTAAATTTGGAAATAAAACAATATACTTGTTTATGAGTCATGATCCGAAAAATAACAAAAGAAATTAGCAAGTTTTACAAAATTGACTTATAATGAAAACATGACAAATAAAAATGTGGGAGATGCAGCTATAGAGTTTAGAGGAAAAGTTATAGTTTTATTTACGTATATTAGAAAAGATTAAAGGCAAAAATTCATGATCTAAGCTTTTATCTCAAAAAGCTAGAAAAAGACCATCAAATAAAATCCAAGGGAAATAGAAGGAAGTAAAAATAAAGACACTAGGAAAATGTTGTGAAATAAAAAATTAATATAGAACAGAAAACATGAAAATAGGCAAAAGTGATGTCTGAAAAGATTAACAAAATTAATAACATGCCAGTAAAACTGTTCGAGAGAGGAAACACATTACTAATATTAAAAATAAAAAAGTAAACATTAACTATAGATCTTACTAACGCTAAAAGAAAACTTACTACTAATATATTTGACACTTAAGTGAATAGTAAATTCCTTAAAAAACACCATGTACCCAAACCGACACTAAAAACATAAGAAAATTTGAGTAGTTTTATACTTGTTAAAACAATTGAATCCACTAGTGAAAGGCTTCCCATAAAGAAAACTCTAGATCCAAGTGGCTTCACTGGCGGATTGTGCCAAATATGTAAAGAATTAATAATACCAATTGTAACCAAACTCAAAGAACAGAAAAAGAAAAACTGCTTCCCACTTCATTCTGTTGTTGAAAGTCAGACATAATATAAATAGTCCTATAGTGTAAGCTTTTATATTAATCTGGCTGGGAGTTGGGCTATCTTTAATGTTTATGGTGGCTGTAGGTGACAAAGGCTTCAAATTCCGTTAACGTCCTTGTTTCTGTCTCCTTTGTTGACTTTGGGTTTCCCTAAGTACTCCTACTCAGAGAGAGTCTGTATCTTACAGCTTTTTCTGCTATAATGTATTTTACCCATATTTGTTTTTTATTGAGGTATAATTTAGGTAAAATAAAATGCACAGATTTAAGATGACAGTTCTATGTGTTTTGATGGATTTATACACCCAGAAAATTGTCACTCTAATTAAGACATGAGACATTTCCATCACCTCAATAAATTTGTTTTGTGTTTCTCTATATTCAATTCTTGTCCATATAATCTACTTTTATTATTGGGGAGCATATTAGTATATAGAACGAAAGTATTCTATAATCGTATGATGAAATCTCAGCCTTTTGGTGGGCCTGTGTTCCTGGACACTGTCCTTCACAAGTGTTTCTTCACTTTTCCCTCCCTGTTAGGTAAGACAGGAAGGTTAGAGGAAAATAGAGGGGGATCAATACCCTTTTCCCAGGTGGGATAAGGCTCTGGAAAAGCCTGTTTGTCCTTGGAGATGCCTTTGCTATGGAGCATACCTTGGGTTTATTTCATAAAGATTTATTTTCTTCCCCTGCTCTATCCCACCAGAACCAGTAAGGGAGAAACTAATGAGGTTTTTGGAAATAGAATCCATGAAAATATGAGGGCCCTACTAAGATGGTGGTCCCAGAAGTTTCTCAGTCTCATGCTAGTTCACACTCAGCTTCTAGCAATTTGTCAAAATTACCATCGAAATTACTATTTAAGTGTTCCTAACAGTTTATGGTTCCAAGTGGCTTCTGCTCCAGATTCACAAATATTAGCTGTACTTCTCTGAATTTGCCTGTCTCTCCCAATTTCAGAGTGGTGGTCTACCTTGCAACTTCAACTCTCTGATAGGTCCAGGAAAAATCATTGATTTTCAGTTTGTTCAGGCTTTTCTTATTATAAGGATGGAAGTGACAACTTCTAAGCTCTTTACGTGTTGGAGCTGAAACCAGAGGTTTCCAATTCATTTTATGATATGAATATAACCATGATACAGAAAAACCTGCAAAAGACTTTACAAGAAATGAAAATTAATGTCAGGTCATCTCCATGAACATGAATGCCAACATTCTAAACAAAATATTAGCAAATAAAATCCAGATATATGTATAAAAGTTAATGCGCCATGGCCAATGAGACTTATTCCAAGAAAACAAGTCTTTAACATTTAAAAACCAATGTAATTCAACATATTAACAAATAACTGAGAAAGTAAAATGATCACTACTCCTTAAAAACCTAAGTTCTTGAAGCCTTTCCCAGCTTCATGTGGTGTTATTTCGTACCTTCTCAGAGGACGTTGGCTTCTCTTTTCTCCAAAAAGATTGATTGCCTTTGGCTGGGGCGCCAATCCAGTTAGTGATGGTCAGGATGAAAGGTTTGGTTACCTTTGGCACACATGGCATGGACCAGAGCTACATGATAGGGAAAGAACTGCTTGAGGAAGTTACAACTTAAATACCTGTAGGGGTCGGGGTGGAGGAGGTCCTAGTGAAAAGTGAGCTTATTTGCACCCCAGCGTCCCTGAGAAGCTCAGCACTTTCTTTGTTGTATGACATCCCATGTAACAGTAGGATGTTTCCAACAAAATAGCAGCCAAATGTTTATAACAGACTCTTGGAAAAATCCACGTAGACTTCATGCCAGGGTCTCAAGCAAAACATGCTCAAAACTGTCTGCACCTCTCCTCAAATAGATCCTGCCATCTGACTTCTCTCTTCCTCCCATTCACCCCGGACTGCAGACTTGATCTCTTCTACATCATCTCCCTCCTACCCTACATACAATCATTTGCCCTCAAAACTTCTATATTCATCAGCTTTTTCAGTCTCAATGCTGGTGTCTTCATTTAGTTTCCTATATGATTAAGTGAACTCATTCCTAAAGGTATATGTTTAGAATGTAACCAAATCAATTGTACTCAGGTTAATTTGTTTCCATACATTTGTAATAGGTTAAGAATCATTGTGGAAAAATTATTGTGGCAGAAGCAATATAGCAGGTTAGCATCTGTCAAGTCAGTTGGGAATCACTGGTTGGAATGAAAAAAAAAAGGACAATCCTCACCATGTGAAGAAATAGTAACCTCTTGTTCCTTAACAATTCCCTAGGTCATCCCCAGGCTATCCCCTGAAATAGTGACTCAATCCTAGTCCTAATCTCCACATCTCTTGCCACCAAATCCTAGACAAATCCATATCGGAACCCACAACTACAAATCACATCTGAGGACACCCCATTCTGATGAACCTATGAGACAAAGCAGGGACGCCTCTTAGTGGCCTGCCATGCACTCCCACCCCCACCCCCCCAAGCATGGAAATAAAGGAAAATCTTGAGTTCCTTCAAAGGAAGTTCTGGAAATTCTATCTAGCTAGCCCTGAGAATTAAATGAGCAACTTGATAAGCAAAAAGGTAATAGTAGCTTAAAACAATAGCCAAGGAAGTTAGAGTCATGAGATGTTTGTTTCCTTATAGAAACTAAAGGTAATATCTTAATGTATGTCCCTAAGCTGTTTTTCAGAAACCCAGATCCCCACAGACCTCCATCAAACAGATCTGCTGGTAGGCAGACCTCAGATAAGGGGGAACTAAGGACTGAACCCTGACCACCATTCTATGTTCTGAAGTCCTTCCTGAGGGTCTGAGTCCTCGTGGGTGAGGAAGTTACACCCACGAGTCAGAGCTAACATTCCTTTAGGGTGATCACAAATTTTTAAACAAAGCTTCTCTTCCTTAACCAATTGCAAATCAGAAAGTCTTTGAATCTGCCTATGATCTATAAACCCCTGCTTAAGATGTCCCCCCTTTAAGGCCAAACCAGTGTATAGTTTCCATGTCATAATTTATAAGCTTGCCTGTAACTTCTGCTTTCCTGAAATTTTCCCCTGTCTTTGAAAACCCTTACTTGCAAGCCACTGAGGAGGTTGGGTCTTAAGCACGAGCTGCCCAATTCCTCCTTGTGTCCTGCAAATAAACACCCTCCTTTTCCTGCTGCAAACCTCAGTGTGGATGTTCGGCCTTACTGTGCTGGATGGGCAGGCCCCAGTTCAATTCATTTCAGTAACACCTGTAACTTTTACACCTTGGAATTATTGCAACCAACTCCTCCCTTGATTAATAGTACCACTTTTATCTCTATTAAAGGTCAAGCTTTTAAAAAGTTTCCACCTTGTACATTTTCTTCATTCAGGCACTTCTTTTAATCCTGACATTATTACATTTTAGCTAACTAATTATTGATACTTTCTTTTCCTGACATTGTTCACCTCTGGTTTTCCTCTTATCTCTGTAGGAGATGGATTCTCCTCTATTGGCCCATTGATAGAGTTCCCACAGGTCCAAGTGTGATCTTATGCTTTCTCTCCAATATCTGACTCTCTTTTAGTGTTTTTTGTTTTGTTTTGTTTTGTTTTGTTTTTAGTTAGTAGTTCCACCAAATTGGACGTGATAGAAACCCAGGAATAATCTCTGGCACCTCCATCTGTGTTACTCTCCATGGTCAATCCCTCAACAAGTCCTCTGAATTTTCCCTCCTATACTCATCCACTTCCATCTGTCTCCTCTGCTCCCATACTAGACCAAGCTATAACCATTTATTGCCTGGACTAATAGAGTAGTCTCTTGAAAAGTCTCCTTGAAGAACTACAAACCACTGTTGAAAGAAATTGAGATGATACAAACAAATGGGAAAACATTCAATGTTCATGGATAGGAAGAATCAATATCATTAAAATAGCTACACTCTCCAAAGCAATTTATAGATTCAATGCTATTTCCATTAAACTACCATGACATTTTTCACAGAACTAGAAAAAACTATTTTAAAATTCATATGAAATCAAAAAAGAGTCCCAATAGCCAAGGCAATCCTAAGCAATAAGCAAATCTGGAGGCATCATGCTACCCAACTTCAAACTATTCTACAGGGCAACAGTAACCAAAAAAGCATGGTGCTGGTACAAGAACAGACACATAGGCCAATGGAACAGAGAAGATAACCCAGATATAAGACTGCACACCTACCACTATCTGGTCTGACAAAAACAAGCAATGGGGAAAGGATTTCCTATTCAATAAATGGTGCTGGGATAACTGGCTAGCCATATGCAGAAGATTGAAACTGGACCACTTCCTTAAACCATATAGAAAAGTTAGTTCAAGATGGATTAAAGACTTAAATATAAAACCCAAAACTATAAAAGAAAAAACAACAACAACCCTGGAAGACAACCTAGGCAATACCATTCAGGACATAGGCACAGGCAATGATTTCATGACAAAGATGCCAAAAGCAATCACAACAAAAGCAGATATTGACAAATGGGATGTAATTAAACTAAAGAACTTCTGCACAGTGAAAGAAACTGTCAGCAGAGTAGAAAGACAACCTGGGAGAATGGGAGAAAAATTTTGCAAGCTACGTATCCAACAAAGATCTGATACCCAGCATCTATAAGGAACTTAAACAAATTTACAAGAAAAAAAAAAGCATTAAAGAGTGGTCAAGGACTTGAATAGACACTTCTCAAAAGAAGACATATGTGTGCCAACAATCATATGAAAAAAACCCCAACATCTATATACCCAAAGGATTATAAATCATGCTACTATAAAGACACATGCACATGTATGTTTATTGCAGCACTATTCACAATAGCAAAGACTTGGAACCAACCCAAATATCCATCAATGATAGACTGGATTAAGAAAATGTAGCACACATATGCCATGGAATACTATGCAGCCATAAAAAAGATGAATTCATGTCCTTTGCAGGGACATGGATGAAGCTGGAAACCATCATTCTCAGCAAATTATCACAAAGACAGAAAACCAAACACCGCATGTTCTCACTCATAGGTGGGAATTGAACAATGAGAACACTTGGACACAGGGTGGGGGGTTGGGGGAGGGATAGCATTAGGAGAAATACCTAATGTAAATGACGAGTTGATGGGTGCAGCAAACCAAAATGGCACATGTATACCTATGTATCAAACCTGCACATTGTGCACTTGTACCCTAGAACTTAAAGTATAATAATAAAAAAAACCAGCATCACGATCATCAGAGAAATGCAAATCAAAACCACAATGAGATACCATCTCACACCAGTCAGATGGCTATTTTTAAAGTCAAAAAAATAATGGATCCTGGTGAGGTTGTGAAGAAAAAGGAACACTTATAGGCTGTTGGTGAAAATGTAAATTAGTTCAGCCATTGTGGAAGATGGTGGCGATTCCCCTAAGACCTAAAGATAGAAATACTATTCCAGCAAGCAATCCCATTACTGGATATATATCCAAAGGAATATAAATCATTGTATTATAAAGACACACACATGCGTATGTTCATTGCAGCACTATTCACAATAGCAAGGACATGGGATCAATGTAAATGCCCATCAATGATAGACTGGATAAAGAAAATGGCAGATATACACCATGGAATACTACATAGCCATAAAAGAGAATGAGATCATGTTCTTTGCAGGCACTTGGATAGAGCTGGGGGCCATCATCCTTAGCAAACTAATGAAGGAACAGAAAACCAAATACTGCGTGTTCTCACTTATAAGTGGGAACTAAATGATGAGAACACATGGACACAAAGAAGGGAACAACACACACTGGGGCTTTTCAGAGGGTTGAGAGTGGGAGGAGGGAGAGGATCAGGAAAAACGACTAATGGGTACTAGACTTAATACCTGGGTGATGAATAATAGGTACAACAAACCCCCATGACACAAGTTTACCTATGTAACAAACCTGCAGTTGTAGCTCTGAACTTAAAAGTTAAAAATAAAAATAAGAAGAAAAAAAGAAAAGTCTCCTTGAACCTAGTCTCTCCACCTTTAATTTATTCACCACAATTCATACAGAACAATCACTAAATGAGAATCTGGGCATGTAGTGTCTCCCCAAATAACTTTCACTGGCTACTCATTGTTCTGCATATAAGGCTATACAAATGAAAGTGACATGGTTTTCAAGGCCCTGATGATCTGACACTTCAGTTACCCTTCCAGCCATTTTCTCCTTCACTTCTTGTAGTCTAGCCACACTAACCTTATTTCTGTGCCTGGAATGTGCCATAATATCTCTGCCACAGAGCCTTTGCACAGCCTGTTTTGCTTTGTCTGATACGTTGTTTCTTTCTTTCAAATACTTCAGAGCTCAGGTCAAACTTTACTTCCTGAGGGAAACCAGGTAAAAATGCTTTTCACATCAGAATACAAGCCAGAAGAGGGCTACAGAGCAGGGAAGGGGTCATTTGTAGGATCTTTGTTGTCTTCTTCTCTACGTATCTTTTATTGGCAGCTCCATAGCTCTACTTTCCAAAACCCTCCGTGTCTCCTCATATCCATATTTGAGAAACACAAGTCTGCAGTTCTGCATCATTGCCAAGCTCTGGTTGACAACCGACTTGAGTTTGAGACATAAAGAAAAACAATGAATTCCTTCATTGTTCCTATTGACCCTGGTATCAAGGAGTTTTTATTCTTTTTATTTATTTATTTATTTTTGAGACGAAGCCTCGCTCTGTCACCCAGACTGGAGTGCAGTGGTGCGATCTCGGCTCACTGCAAGCTCCGCCTCCCGGGTTCACGCCACTCTCCTGCCTCAGCCTCCCCAGTAGCTGGGACTACAGGCGCCCGCCACCACCCTCGGCTAAGTTTTCTGTATTTTTTTTTTAGTAGAGACGGGGTTCACCGTGTTAGCCAGGCGGGTCTCGATCTCCTGACCTCGTGATCGGCCTGTCTCGGCCTCCCAAAGTGCTGGGATTACAAGCGTGAGCCACCGCGCCCGGCCGAGTTTTTATTCTTATAGGCTCTGGGAGTGAAAACCAAGAAGTTTCCTTTTTCAGCCCTTGTGGACACAGAACTCCAACAGTTCAAGGTTTTATGGACATAGAACTCCAACAGTTCAGCGTCGGTTCTAAATTTAGAATTGCTGAAGTTAGAGTGTTTTGTTAGTCTGACAAATACAATATTCTCCTGAGTCTAACATTTAGAGCTTACATATTTTTTACCATTCACAAAATGCTATAGGCAATGACTGCTCTTTGGTTTGGGACTTTTAGTAGTGAGTTTTTAAAAACTCTCAAGTCACTCTGACTTTGACCCTCTCCAGTCAAAGGCATGACCAATGCATTTTAGTTCACCAGAACTTACCATTCTCCCCAGGCTGTTCTGTCTTAGATTTCATTTGGATTCTCTCCAGAGTTTAGTGTTTAAACTGCCATTTATGGGAACACATTTTGCTAATTGTGCTCCTATTTGGATAAGTCACATGAGCCACATTGCTAAGTTGTGACTACAACCTCAGCTGCTGCTGAACTGCCCAAGGCAGGAAAATAAATTGCACCAATCTGCTCCAGAAATGAGAGCATGGGGGAAAATCCTTAGATTTGATTAGATGTTAGCTTTCAACTATTTATGTGGGGTTTTTTCCTTCTTAATGAAAACATCCTGTTAGTAAAAATGTAACCATCGCAAGAGCTTTGACAGACTATGAACAAAATGATGTCCTCCTAATGTAGGCTCCTAGAATATCCATCCATCATTCTACTCATGTCAGCAACACCCACATTTGTTGCTTGATTTACTGATTCAGTGGTTCCTTAAGCTATCTATCTATCTATCTATCTATCTATCTATCTATCTATTATCTACCTATCTATCTATGTCTATTATATCTCTTTGCTACATCCCTCTCCATTCTTTTTCTTTTGAAGCACTTGGTAGGTCAATATATACATCTGTGAGTACCTATAATATGAATTCATTGTGAGAAAGATGAAATGTAGTGGTCTCAAGCAATAAAACTTTTGGGGGGACAACTGATGAATGAGACTCATTCATGACACATGGACTTTATTAAAATAATGGTGCATGTGTCATCCTCTGATGGAAGAGCTGGACTGGGATGAACTGTGAGCTTGCTTGTTTGCAGATGCTGAAGCTCATAGGCCAGATTCCTCATTTCTCACAAGTCCACATAGGTATGCCTGCAGCATGGCATCTACAAAACATGCTGCCCTAAGCACAAAAGTGGATTATCTGCTTCTTTTGGTTGATGGCAGTTATTTCAGGGAGGGACTATCAACAAGTTTCTACTTGCTACAATCTAGGGCTTGAATCCATAGGCCATACTCACCAGACTGCAGGAAAGAACCTTGCCTTAATTAAAATGTTAAAATCTCAAGAGTCTTGCATAAGGGAGGAGGAAATAATGGACAGAGTATTCTCAAAACTGGCTTTCTGCTTGCCAAGCAAGCATACACACATAAAGGTAATGTAAATATATTTTCTCTAAAGGTGAACTACTGTTACCAATGCCAGGGTGGAAAGCAAGACTGAAGTTGTTGAAGAAAATAAAGAACTGTAAGTAGTAATAGCACCACTAAAACCAGAAATGGTGCCAAGCTGCAGGTTATAAGTACGACTTCACATGAAACCATAAAGCGTGTATCATTACTTCAGATTCAAGTTCTGAGCAGCTTTTAGAAAATAGAAATGACACCTTTTACAGATTTAAATTTCAACGCTGCTTTTGTTTTTCATGCTGATTCACCCAGAACTTGCCAAAGAAAGTCCCAGTAAACATGTTCATGAAGTTTTTAGTAAAGTAAAAGACAAAAAAGATTTGTTTCTGAGGCTTTCCTGAGCGATTTCTCTAAATTCTTCTTGAATCATCATTCTTTGGAAAATAAGTCTGTACTCCTGCAGGCTCTGAAGGTCAGGATAGACCAGCTATGACTTTTCCAGGAAGTGAGTAATACTAAGACCAGGGGACTCATTTCTGGAGGCCTGGAGGAACTTTTCATTTCAGAAGCTGTAGGTGTGGTTTTCCCCTCCAAATGGCTTTAGGGAGCTCCAGAGGCGTGTGTACACTTGAAATAGGAATAGCCAACCTAAAGTAAACTTACCCTGGAGGTTCTGCCAACCTCTCTCAGCTCTTACCCTGGGTTTCCCCACCCATAGTGGCTGGTCCTTTATATTCCTTCTCACTCCTTTCTTCTCTAACTATCACCCATTCCTCCAACCATTCCTCCCCACCAACTCCAAATCTTAATACCCATGCAAAAACCTGAGAATTCTTTGAATACGTATCCCTTAGAATTCTTTCTTCCTGGAAAATATGGAAGGACACTGCTGCCAAATGCTGTCTGTAAGACTCACACCCAAGCTATAGCCATGGAAAATTCGTAAGAATCATTGTTGGGAGGGGGACACATTCATAATTCCTTAAAAATTCATATTCTTTTTGGAGAAAAATTTACAGTTTTAGTGTTAAAATGCAGGTAAGTGGCTTCATTTTCTTCATTCATTCACTCAATAAAAATTTATTGTGCACCTACTATATGCCAGATGTGGTGTTAGAAGACACAGTCACTGCCCACAAAGATTTTATGAGTTGGTGAAGAAGAGAAGTAAGCAAAACAATAATTACAATATAGTGCTATAAAGACTATGAGAGATGTTATAGTCTGTATGCCATGGGCAGTTAAAAATGGTTGAAGTCCCCATTGATGAGTAGGACTTAATGAGGAGACTGTGTGTATGTGTGTGTGTGTGTGTGTGTGTGTGTGTGTGTGTGTATATATGTGTGTGTGTGTGTGTGTGTGTATATATGTGTGTGTGTGTGTGTGTGTGTATGTGTGTGTGTGTGTGTGTGTGTGTGTGTGTGTGTGTGTGTGTACTGGACTTGGGGAAATTGCTGGTGCTGTCCGGCTTTAGACTGGCTAAAGTTACCACCAAAAGCCACTTTCTAAAGCTTATTACACACTAATAAGGCAGAAGAGGAAAGCAGACCAAGGTTTCTTCAGTATTCTCTTTCCTCTCCATGGTGTTCCCAGTTTCTCCTCTCCTTTTCCCCATATGCTTGCTTCCAACTTTCAGGAAATAATCAATAGACTCAGTTCTTCATGGTTAAGTTTCATTGCTTGTTTCCCACAGGAGCATATGCATTTCAGTAAATGTCAGTGTCTTCTTTCAAAAATCTGAATCTGTAATGGAATGTGTTTGGAACTTAGGGAGGAGATGGAAGGCTCACGGCAAACACCTCTTTTACTCATCCTACCCATTTCTGCAAGAAATGATCCTGGCATTTATGACATTAAGGAGTAGGGCAGAAATCTACACCATCAACTATAGTTCAAATTCCATTAAGATGAATTTCAAGAGCTGCCCATATTCTTTAGCTGTACTGGAATGTGGTTTTATTTACTGGCAGGTGAACTGAGCAAACTCAACACTAGTTTGGAAATAGTTAATGTAATACAACAGATGATCTTAAAAGTCCCCAATTCTCAACTGCTGTGAATTCTATGCATTAGATTCGTATTAAATTCTGCCTGTGACCAGGGGAAATGGTTAACAAAGTGGCAGAAGCTTAGCTTTACTTGCTGGTTTTCAACTATTCTTTTTTGTTAAAGTAATGCATTACATGTTATAAAATCCATTATATAATGAATATATAAAATACGAAGTAAGTCTCCCTGCCAACCCTGGATTCTCTTTCCAGAGTCAACACTGTTACTATTTTCTTATACATCTTCCCAGATATTTTCTCTTCACATATAAAATCTTGGTCTTTTTAAGATAATATATTTTTCATAATATATTACTGCTAGAAGCAGACACAATAAGCACTATACTTTATATTTTGATGTATTTAACTGATTTCTTGTATCTCTTGTTAAAAATTTGTTTTAAAAATATTTTTCTCAAAATATACATATAAGCAAGACAATATTATTCGGTTATTTAAATAAACTTGAGAATTTTTGAAATATTTGATTTTTATTGGTAGTTAAGCTCTTTTTATTCTTAGTCAAAGATATATTTACACTAAATTAAAAGTAAACAAGTTAATGACAAGAATATATTTGTAACCTGTCCTCAGACAGGGGCACACATATCAGGTGTTTTGTATTTTGTGCTGTTTCATTAATGGAGTTCATATTATTTTATACAATACGTAGTTTCAAAAAATCCTTCAGTATGGTTGATGTGCCTCCTGGAAGCTGTGACTATTTGAGATATTACTAAGTTCCTGGCACAACGCTTTCTGAAAGAACCACCCCCAGCTCTATTCTGTGTCTTGCAAATGACAAATTGGATAATAGTGGGAAGACATCACAGCATAGTTAATAGCAATGGTCAAATAAGAAGATCTGTGAGATTTTAGCTTTGTTGATTTTTGAAGAGAAAAATCCCATGGAAGTGACTATTTAACTTCCTGAAATGTCTCTTAACAAACTATATTTAGCCTTGCAGAAAACCTAGACTCCAAGCTCTTCATTGTTGCTAAATGCTAAGTTCTGTAAGCCAGCCAGACCTCCTGCTGTCTAAATTGATCATGTTAACCAGATAGTTGCTAGGTTTCCACTTCAACCTGAAATAATTCTTCCAGAGACCAGATGGAACATGTTGAGATGAAAAATCCAACTCTTGCACAAAGTTTTTATATCAGTAGTGGGTTATGTCCCTGAAAACAGTGTAAAACAGCTTGTTCTGATGAATAGTGGTTTATTGCTTCACCTTTGTTGCACATGGAACATTTTCCAACATAGATCCATATGCTAGGCTATAAAACAAGCCTTCATAAATTTAAAAGTATCAAAGTCATACAAAGTATGTTATCTGACCCAAGTGGAGTGAAAATAGAAATCAATAGCAGAAAAATGTGGAGATATTCACAAATGAAATTAGAAAATACTTTGAGATGAACAAAAGTGAATACATAATATACAAAATTTTATAAGATGCAGCTAAAGCAGTAATTAGAGATACAATTGTAGCTTTAAACACCTATATTGAAAAGAAGAAAGATCTCTAATCACTAACCTAATTTTCTACCTCTAGAAACTAGAAAAAGAAGACAAATTAAACCCAAAGAAAGCAGACAAAAGGAAAGAATAAAGATTACAGTAGAAACTAATAAAATAGAGAATAAAAAACCAATGGAGAAAATCAACAAAAGCAAAAGTTGGGTCTTAGAAAAGATTAATAAAATGGACAAGCCTTTAGCTAGACTGACCAAGATAAAAAGAGAGAAGACTCAAATTACTAAACAGGATGAAAGAGGTGATATTACTTTCAACTTTATAGAAATAAAAAGGATTATAAGGAAATACTATGAGCAACTGTATGTCAACAAATCAGATAGCATGGATGAAATGGAGGGATTCCTAGAAAGACTCAAACTATCAACACTGATTCAAGATTAATAGAAAATCTGAATAGATGTATAAGAAGAGATTGAATTAGTAATCTAAACTTCCCACAAAGAAAAGGTCATTCCCAGATAGCTTTACTAATGAATTCCACCAAACGTGTAAAGACAATTTAATACTATTTTTTCACAAAATCTTCCAAAATATAGAAGAGGAGGGCCACTGGCTAACTTATTTCCATGAGGCCAATATCACTATGATACCAAAACGAGACAAAAGATCATAAATAAGAAAAAAACTACAAGCCACTATTCCTTATGAATTACATTAATCTGTTCTTACACTGCTATAAAGGACTACATGAGAGTGGGTAATTTATGAAGAAAAGAGGTTTAGTTGACTCACAGTTCCACAAGATTTATAAGAAGCATGACTGAAGAGGACTTAGGAAACTTACAATCATGGCAGAAGATGAAGGGGAAGCAAGGACATCTTCACTTGGCCAGCAGGAGAGAGGGTGAATGACTGGGGAGGTGCTATACACCTTCAAACAACCAGATCTCATGAGAACTCTATCATGAGACAGCACTAGGGGATGGTGCTAAACCATTAGAATTCGCCGTCATGATTCAATCACCTCCCACCAGGCCCCACCTCCAACACTCAGTATCACAATTCAACATGGAATTTGGGTGGGGACATAGAGCCAAACCGTATCATAAATATAGATGCTCAACAAAATGCTCACAACATATAAAAAAGATTATATCATGACCAAGTGGGACTTATCTCAGGAATTCAAGGTTAATTTGACATCAATCAATCAATGTATTACCACGTATTGACAGAATAATGGACAAAACCCACATGATCATGTCAATAGATGCAGAAAAGCATCTGATAAAATCCTACAACTCTTCATGATAAAAAAGAACTTTTCAACAAACTAGGAATATAAGGAAACTTCATCATTCTGATAATGGGCATCTACAAAACACTGACCGCTAACATTATATTTAATAATGACAACTTCTCCCCAATATCAGAAACAAAAGGAAGATGCCCACACTAACTACTTTTATCCAACATTGTGCTGGAGTTTATAGCCAGGATAACTAAGCAAGAACAAGAAATAAAAGGTATCTAGATTAGAATGGTAGAAGTAAAACAATTTCTATTTTTAGATGGTCTGATCTTGTATATTGAAAATCCTAAAGAATACACCAAACAACCTATTGGAACTAATGTTAAAAATTTAGTAAGGTGTTAGGGTACAAGATCAATATATATAAATTGGATTGCTATACATTAACACTAAACCATCTCAAAATAAAATTAAGGAAATAATTTCATTTTTAATAGCATCAAAAAGAACAAAATACTTAGGAATAAATTTAACAAAATAAGTGTAAAACGTATACTCTGAAAACTATAAAAGATTGTTAAAATAAATGAAAGAAAACCTAAATAAATGGAATGTCATTCCATGTTCATGATTTGAAAGACTTAATATTGTTAACATGGCAATACTCCCCCAACTGATCTACCGATTTAATAAAATTCCTATGAAAATCCTAGCTAGCTTTGCAGAAATAGGCAAGTTAGTTCTAAAATTCATATGAAAATTCAAGGTTCTCAGAATGGTAAAACAATCTTGAAAAAGATCAGAGTTAGAGAACCCACTAGTTCCAATTTCAAAACTTACTATAGAGATACAGTAATTACAACAGCATGGTACTGGCATAAAGATAGATGTACAGATCAATAGAATAGAATTGAGAGTCTAAAGAAAACCTCACATTTATAGCCAATTGACTCTGGACAAGGGTGTCGATTCAATTCAATAGAGAAAGTATGGTATTTTTAACAAATGGGACTGGGACAATTGGATATCCATATGCAAAAAAACTGAAGTTAGACCTCTACCTCAAACCATATACAGAAGGGAATACAGACCTAAATGTAAAAGCTAAACCTATAAAACACTTAGAGGAAAATAAGGAGTAAATCTTCATGACCTTGGGTTAGGGAAAGCCTTCTTAGATATGAAATCACAAGCATGAGCAACAAAAGAATAAATAGATAAATTAGATTTCATCAGAATTAAAAGCTTTTGTGTTCCAAAGGACAGTATAAAAAAAGTGAAAACATAACCCACTGAATGGTAGAAAATATTTACAAATCATATATCTGATAAGGAACTTGTATCTAAAAAGTATGAATAACTGTTAAAACTCAACAACAAAAACACAAATAAACCAGCTAAAATATGGTAAACAGATTTGAATAAACATTTCTCCAAGAAGATATACAAATGTCCAATAAGCACATGAAAATGCTCAATATCATTAGCTTTCAGGGAAATGAAAATCAAAATCACAATAAGATACTACTTCACACCCACTAGGATGGCTACAATGGAAAAGATGAATAAGAATGAGTGTAGATGAATATGTGGAGAAGCTGGAACCCTAATATACTGCTGGTGGAAATGTAAAATGGTACAACTGCTTTGAAAAAAAGGTTTGGCAGTTTCTCAAAACATTAAACATAGAATTACCATAGGTACTAGTAACTCCACTTCATTTTTTTCTCATTTATTTTAAAATAAATATCCAGTAATAAGACGGATTAGTCGTTGCCTTTGTGAGGAAGGAGATAGTGTGATTGAAAAAGAGACACAAAGAACCTTCTGTGAGAACTGAGTGGAGATAACACGGTATGTCCGTTTTTGTGATAATTTTCTTACGATTTGTGCAGGCACCTTTCTGTACATATGATTTACTTCAATTGAAAAAAGGAAGGACTGTGTATGGAACACCCGACACTTTTCCATGTACCTCATAAATGTTGGCATTTTTCACAACCTTCTAAGTTAGGTACTATCGTCATCCCTATATTACACATGAGAAAATAAGAGATGCAGGAGGGTTAAGGGACTTGCCACAACTGATGAATCATAAGGCTAGTATTAAAACCTGGCACCTGACTCAAGAGACCATACTTTAAACCATGAACTACACTGTCTCCCATACAAAAATAAAATATTTGAAACATTTTAATAACAATTAGTCTTCCTTCAGGAACAATTAGTCTTTCTTCAGGAAGGATGTCCCTTTCAACACTGCTTTTCTTTCATTAGTATGTTTTATTAATTAATTACTTAATTTTAAAAAATTTTATTAATAAATATTTTTTCTCACTTTTAGTCAGGTACAATTTATAAATAAAATTGTATATATTTACAGTATACAACGTGATGTTTTCTTATACACCATGAAATGATTACCACAACAAAGCTAATTAACGTGTTCATCACCTCATATATTTACAACATTTTTTAATGGTAAGAACACTTAAGAATGACTCTTTTAGCAAATTTCAAGTATATAACAAAATATTGTTAATTATAGTCACTATGCTGTACATTAGATTTACAGAACTTATTTATCCTGCACAACAAACATTTTGTACCCTTTGACCAACATCTCTGCATTTCCCTTAACCCCGAACCCCTGGCAACAACCATTCTACTGTCTGCTTCTATGAGTTCAATTTTTCAGATTTCACATATAAATAAGATCATGTAGTGTTGGTCTTTCTGTTCTTGGCTTATTTTACTTATAATAATGTCCTCTAGGTTCATCCATCTTGTTGCAAATGACAAGATTTCTTTCTTTATAAAGGCTGAATACTATTCCTGTGTGTGTGTGTGTGTGTGTGTGTGTGTGTGTGTGTGTGTGTGTTTGTATCACATTTTCTTCTTTTTTTATTATCATACTTTAAGTTCTAGGGTACATGTGCACAACGTACAGGTTTGTTACATATGTATACATGTGCCATGTTGGTGTGCTGCACCCATTAATCATAGGTGGGAATTGAACAATGAGAACACTTAGACACAGGATGGGGAACATCATACACCGGGGCCTGTCGTGGGGTGGGGGGAGAGGAGAGGGATAGCATTAGGAGATATACCTAGTATATCACATTTTCTTTATCCAGTCATGTGTTAATGAACATGTAGGTTGATTTTATATCTTGTATACTGTGAATAACCCTGCAAAGAACACGGGTGTGCAAATAGCTACATAAGATACTGATTTTATTTTCTTTGGCTATACAGACAGTCCCCAACTTATGATGGCTCAACTTAGGATTTTTCAACTTTATGATGGTGTGAAAGTGATATCTATTCAGTACACTCCTCTATTTATGATGGGGTTACATCCCACAGGTGTAACTTCGCAGGTGTAACCCCATCATAAGTCGAGGATCATCTGTGTACCCAGAAGTGAGATTACTGAATCACATGGTAGTTCTATTTTTAATCTTTTGAGAAACCTCCTTATTGTTTTCTAGGATGACTGTAACAATCTACATTTCCACCAACATTGTACACAGGTTCTCTTTTCTCCACATCCTTGCCAAAACTTGTTATCATTTGTCTATTTGATAGTAGCCATTCTAACAGGTGTGAGGTAATATCTCATCGTGGCTTTGATTTGTATTTTTCTGATGATTAGTGTTGAGCACTTTTTCATAACCTGTTGGCCATTCATATGTCTTCTTTTGAGAAAAAACTATTCAGATTATTTGCCCATTTTTAAATTGGGTTGTTTTCTTTCTATTATTTGAGGTCATTGTATATTTTGGATATTAACTCTTTATCAGATGTATGATTTGAAAATGTTTTCTCCCATTAAATAGGTTGTCTCTTAGCCCTGTTGGTTGTTTCCTTTGCTGTGCAGAAGCTTTATAGTTTGATGTAATCTCAATGGTCTGTTTTTGCTTTTGTTTCCTGTGCTTTTTGTGTCATATTCAAAACATCATGACCAATACCAATGTCAAGAAGATTTTCCCTTACATTTCCTTCTAGGAGTTTTATGGTTCAGGTCTTACGTTTAAGTCTTTAATGCATTGTAAGTTGATTTTTGTGTATGATGTGAAATAAGGGTCCAATTTCATTCTCTAGTTTGTGAATATACAGTTTTCCCACCACTATTTATTGAAGAGACAAACCTTTCCGATTGTGTGTTCTTGGCAACTTTGACAAAGATCAACTGACTATAAATGTGTGGACTTATTTCTGGTCTCTCTATTCTGTTCCACTGGTTTATATGTGTGTTTTTGTACCAGTATCATACTTCTTTGATCATTACAGCTTTCTAGTATATTTTGAGATTAGTATGATGCTTTGGCTTTGTTCTTCTTGCTCAAGCTTTGTTCTTCTTGCTCAAGATTGCTTTGGCTATTCAGATTATTTATAGTTCTATTAATATATGAATTCTAGGATAGCTTTTTCTATTTCTGTGAAAAATGCCATTGCAATTTTGACAGAAATTGCGTTGAAATCTGGGGATGTGGGGACTGGTCTGGCTTTGGGGTAAGCCTAGAACTTGGGTCTGTAGATGCCAGCTTGAGCCTGAAGCTGTGGAGACAGTCTGGCACTATGGCGGGCCTGAAGCCTGAGTCTGCAGGGGATGGCCTGGACCATGTGCTCATAAGTACTGGTCTGGTGGCTGGGGCAGCAGGGCCTGGCCTGGTGCTGGTGTGGGCCTGGAGCTTGGGTCTATGGGGGCTGGCCTGGCATTGGGATGGGCCTGGGGGTTGGGTCTGTGGAAGCCTGCCTGGAGCCTGAAGTGTCTCAAGATAGTGTCTTATTTTCCTTTGAGTTCTTTCTTGCTCCGTTGGTTGTTCAGAAGTGTGTTGTTTAATTTCTATGTATTTGTAAATTTTCCGATTTACCTCTCATTATCGATTTCTAGTTTAATGCCACTGTGGTCCAAAAAACATACTTGATATAATTTCAATCTTCTTAAATGTGTTAAGATTTGTTTTGTGGCCTTATATATTATCTACCTTAGAGAATGTTTCATGTGCACTTGAAAGAATGTGTATGCTGCTGCTGTTAGAATTACCACTGCTTTTCAACATCATACTGGAAATCCTAGCTAATGCAATCAGACAAGAAAAAAATAGAAGGTATGAAGACTGGGAAGGAGGAAATCAAACTGTCTTTGTTCACTGATGAGATAATCCTCTATGTAGAAAATCCAAAAGAATCAACAAAAATCTCCTGTAACTAATGAGCAAATATAGCAAGATTTCAGGATATGAGGTTAATATATAAAAGTTAATCACTGTCTTATATACCAGCAATGAACAAGTGGAAGTTGAAATTGAAAACATTTTGTCATTTATATTAACAGCTCCAAAAATGAAATGCATAGGTATAAACCTTAAAAATGTATAATATCTATATGAGGCATACTACAAAGCTCTGATAAAAGAAATCAAAGAAGAAAATAGATACCCTGTGTCAATGGATAAGAATATTCAATATAGTCAAGATATCAGTTCTTCCCAACTTCATCTGTCTAATAAATGCAATCCCAATAAAAATACCAGAAAGTTATTTTGTGGATATCAACATAACTGTTTTAAAATTTATACAGAGAGGCAAAAGACCTAAAATAGCCAACTCAATATTGAAAGAGAAGAATCAAGCCAGAGGACTAACATTACCCAATCTCAAGACTTAATATAAGCCTACAGTAATCCAGACAGTGTGGTATTGGTGAAAGAACAGAGAAATAGACAAATAGAACAGAATAAGGAAGCTAGAAATAGATTCATATAAATATAGTCAATGGATATTTGATAATATAGCAAAGGCAATACAACAGAACAGAGATAGCCTCTTCAAAAGATGGTGCTGGAACAACTGGACATTCACATTTGAGGAAATGAATTTACACACAGACTTTAATATCCTTCACAAAAGTTGATTCAAAAAGGATCAGAGACCTAAATGTAAAAAGAAAAACTACAAAATTCCAAAACATAACATAGGAGAATTCCTAATCGAACTTGGGTATGGCAATAAGTTTTTGAATCGAACATCAAAAGCATGTTCCATGAAAGAAAGAATTGATAAGTTGGATTTCATTAAAATTAAAAATTTCTGCTCTGTGAAAGACAATGTCAAGTGAATGAGAAGACAAGCCACAGATTGGAAGAAAATGTTTGCAAAAGATACATCTGACAAAAGACTGCTATCCAAAATATACAAAAAAACTCTTAAAGCTCAACAATAAGAAAATAGGAGATGCTGGGCTGAAGCAGGAGGAGGCTAGGAGAACTGCACGGGGCAACCAAGCACAGGGACTCATTCCTGGCCCCCAGAGACTCCTGGGGAAGAGGTGAGCTGAATAGGTGAGGAGCAGCCTGCTCTTGACACAAACCTCTGGAATCCAGGCAGCAGGAAACCCCATGTCCTCCATGGACACTTGAGCTGGCAAAGAGAGCTGCTTAGAGAGGTGGTAGTAGCAGGACTCCAGCCTGTGTGGAGCCCAGAGGGCTTGGTACTGGAATGTCTGCAGTGGAGCACAACCAGGGACACCCATTTCCCCAGGCTTACCATGCTCCTCTAGGAGAATTTGGCCATAGGATGACTGTCATAACTGAACAGAGCAAGGTGGTCTTGCCTGTGACACAGGACTAGTCCAATATCAGCTCCTCACTGCCTGCTGGCCTTTCCTAGAGTCACAGCCAGTTGTGCTCACTGGCAGGTCAGCATCAGATGCCCAATCAGGGTGCTTCCTACGGGCCCGCATCATACCTCCTTCACCAGCAGACAGTGCCTGACAATCAGAGAGATCCAACAGAGCAGCTCCCACTGATGTGCACCAGCCCACCCACACCCTCCCTCCCCTGTGCCACTTTGCCAGCATGCACTCTCCCAAGGACATGCCCCTACCACTTTGATGGTGTGCACACATAAGTGGACCTAGCTTCCCCTCCCCGACTGGGGTGCATAAGCCCATGCACCCCACCACTGGTGCTGGCAAGAGGGCAACTTGTTGGTTACCCCTCACTAATGTGAGGGCACTCAGCTGAGCCACTGTAGCCAGCATGAATGTGCACACAGATGCTGGCAACTTCATGACCCCCAAGAGCCATTGCCTATGTGAACATGTGCATGGATGCTGGCAACCCCACCCACTCCCATGCTGCCAGTGCTGATGGTATAAATGGATGCACAAAGGCCAGCAGTCCTGTGCATGCCAGCACCACACCCCTGCCACTGCCAGTGCAAGTATGAACATGGACACTGGCAACCGCACTCCCACCTGTGCCATATGGCCAGAATGAGCATACACAGAAATGACCCAACTTCACTTCCACCAGTAACCTATCCAAGCTGATACATGTGCACTCTGCTGCACTGCTGCTGCTGCTACTGATACAAGCGAATGAGCATGGATCCCACTGCCATCACCCTGACAAAGTGCTTTGATTGGTACTACCCATCAGAGTGTCACTGTCAGTGAACCTGGAACAGTCCAGCCCCTCCAATGCAGCAGGTTCCTAACCTCAAGGGGCCAGAGAATGAATCCAGGGGTCTGGTACCAGCTCCCTAGAGTTACACCACACAGACAAGGGGTGCCAACTTGAGCCTTGGCACCCTAAAATCTTCCAGAAATGAAGCCAGTCAACTGAAACCATCTTACACCACGATCAAACAAACCCCCAAGGGCAACAAAGCTTAGTTATAAGTGAAGGAAAAATAAGATCTTTTTCAGACAAGGAAATGCTAAAGGAATTTATTACCAACAGACTTGCCTTACAAGAGGTCCTGAATGGAATGTTAAATATGGAAAGGAAAGAGCATTTCTGGCAATTACAAAAACACACTTAAGTACATAGACCACTGACACTATAAAGCAATCACACAATCAATCCTGCATAGTAATCAGTTAACAACATGATGACAGGATCAGATCTGCAAATACCAATATTAGCCTTGAAGGTAAATGGTCTAAATGCCCAAATTAAAAGGTACAGAGTGGCAAGTTAGATAAAGAAGCAAGACCCAACTGTACACTGTCTTCAAGAGACCTGTCTCACATGCAATGACACCCAAAATAAAGGGAAATCTACCAAGCAAACAGAAAACAGAAAAAAAGCAGCAGTTCCTATTCTAATTTCATACAAAACACACTTTAAATCAACAATGATAGAGAAAGACAAGGAATAATGCATTAAATAATGGCAAGGGTTTCAGTTCAACAAGAAGGCCTAATTATACTAAGTATATATACACCCAACACAGGAGCACCCACATTCATAAAGCAAGTTCTTAGAGACCTATGAAGAGACTTAGATAATCACACAATAATAGTGGGATCCTTGAGGCAGAAAATGAATAAAAATATTCAGTACCTGAACTTGACACTTGACCTGGGCTTAGTAGACATCTACAGAGCTCTGCACTCCCCCAAAACAGAATATGTATTCTTCTCATCTGCATAAGGGACATACTGTAAAATTGACCATACAATGCTATTCCACAGAATTAGAAAAATCTGTTCTAAAATGCATATGGAAGCAAAAATTTGTCCAAATAGCCAAGGCAATCCTAAGCAAAAAGAACAATGGTGGAGGTATCACATTACCCAATTTCAAATTATACTACAAGGTTATAGTAAATAAAACAGCATGGTACTGGTACAAAAACAGATACATAGACCAATGGAACAGAATGGAAAGCCTAGAAATAATGTCATGCACTGACAACCATCTGATTTTCTACAAGGTCAACAAAACAAGAAATGGGGGAAGGACTTCCTATTTCATAAATGGTGCTGAGATAACCAGCTTAGCCATATGCAGAAGATTGAAACTGGACCACTTCTTTACACCATATACAAAAATAAACTAAAGATGGATTAAAGACATACATATAAAACGTAAAACTCTAAAAACCTGGAAGATAACCTAGGAAATACCATTCTGGGCATAGGACCTGGCAAAGATTTCATGATGAAGGTGCCAAAAGCAATTGCAACAACAACAACAAAAATGACAAATGGGACCTAACTAAACTAAGGAGCATCTGTACAGCAAAAGAAACTATCAACAGAGTCACAGACAACCTACAGAATGAGAGAAACTATTTGCAAACTATCCATCTGAAAAGGTCTAAAATTCAGCATCTATAAGGAACGTAAACAAATCAACATGTGCAAAACAAACCACCAAATTAAAAAGTGGGCAAAGGACATGAATAGACATTTTTCAAAAGAAGACATACTCACAGCGAGCAAGCATATAAAAAATGGTCAACTTCATTAATTATTAGAGAAATATAAATAAAAACCATAATGAGATACTATCTCATACAATCAGAACGTCTATTATTAAAAAGTCAAAAAATAACAGATGTTGTCAAGGTTGCAGAGAAAAGAGAGTGCTTATACACTGCTGGTGGGAATATAAATTATTTGAGCCATTGTGGACAGCAGTATGGCAATTTCTCAAAGAAGTCAAAACAGAAATACCATTTGACCCAAGAACCCCATTATTGGGTGTATACCCAAAGGAATGTCAATCATTCTACCATAAGGACACGTGTGCACGTATGTTCATCACAGCATTATTCACAGTAGTAAAGATATGGAATTAACCTAAGTGTCCATCAACGGTGGACTAGAAAAAGAAAATGTGGTACATATACAAAGGAATAAAAATAATTCTATTATAAAGATACATGCATGCGTACGTTCATTGCAGCACTATTCACAATAGTAAAGACATGGAATCAATCCAAATGCCCATAAATAATAGACTGGATAAAGAAAATGTGGTACATATATACCATGAAATACTATGCAGCCATAAAAGAGAAGGAGATCATGTCCTTTGCAGGGACATGGATGAAGCTGGAAGCCATTATCCTCAGCAAACTAACACAAGAACAGCAAACCAAACACAACATGTTCTCACTTGTAAGTGGGAGTTGAACAATGAGAACACAAAGGCATAGTGAGGGGAACAATACTTACCGAGGCCTGTTGGCAGAGGGAGGTGGGGAGAGCATTAGGGAAAAAAGCTGATGTATGCTGGGTTTAATACCTAGGTGATGGGTTGATAGGTGCAGCAAACCACAATGGCACATGTTTACCTATATAACAAACCTGCACATCCTGTACATGTACCCCAAAACTTAAAAAAATTAATTAGTTAAAAAAGATACTGTGGTAGATATACACCACGGAATATTATGCAGCCATAAACAGAAACAAGATCATATTTTTTCAGGAACATGGAAGGAGCTCACCTTCAGTCAAATAGACAGTTTGTTTACATGTAGACTAAAATGTTCTTAAAATTAGTAAGTTACACGTTCGAAAAGCTTTGTTTAGTTAGAATTGACATAATACAGTGACAAGAACTTCAGTTTAGGCATCAGGACACATGGTGGTCCAACCCTACTCTGCCTTATCTGTGAATATGGACATTACGTTTCATTCCTTTGAGCCAGTATTAATTGCTCCATCCACAATTCTGCCAATAAAATATGTTTTTTTTTTCATTAGAAGAGCTTAAAAAATAACAAAAGTAACATCTCTTCTCTCCACTTATAAAAAAGAAAGACAAATCTTTCTTAAGCTATTTTATTCCCCTGGATTCATTTCTCTAACCTTCCCAACCTAAGCCATTGATTACCATTATTATATATTTTAAAAGGTACTCATGGAGCTTTTGGTGTTTCTCCTTCCCTCCTATCCCCCATCTCTTAAATCCTGTTAGCATTCTTCTTTCCATGCATATATATATATATATATATATATATATATTTTTTTTTTTTTTTTTTTTCTCTTTGAGACAGAGTCTCGCTCTGTCACCCAGGCTGGAGTTCAGTGGCACCATCTTGGCTCACTGCAACCTCCGCCTCCTGAGTTCAAGCGATTCCCCTGCCTCAGCCTCTGGAGTAGCTGGGATTACAGGCACCTGCCACTGTGCCTGGCTAATTTTTTGTACTTTTAGTAAAAACGGGGTTTCACTGTATTAGCCAGGATGGTCTCAATTTCCTGTCCTCGTGATCTGCCCACCTCAGTCTCCCAAAGTGCTGGGATTACACGCCCGGCCCTTTCCACGCTTTTTACTTGAGGAAACTTTTCACGTTGTCTCTTAGGTTTATCTCATATTTATATATGCCAACCTCCCTCAACATATGCATTTGACAATAAAACAACAAGAGGTGAGAGAGAGAGAGAGAGACAGAGAGAGCGAGAGAGAGAGAGAGAGTGAGCTAGGGAGTGGGCGAGTGAGGGAGGAAAGAGGAAGGGGAAGAAAAAATAAAGAAAAGAAGAAAAAAGGAAATGAATTTCCCTAAGTACTATTCTGCAAGCTGTACAAGAAGCATGTCACCAGTACCTATTTTGGTGAGAAACTCAGGAAGCTTCCACTAATGGTGGAAGGCAAAGGGAAGCAGAAATCCCATGGTAAGAGGTGGGAAAAGGGACAGAGAAAGGGAGAAAGAGAGAGAGGAGAGGGAGAAAGAGAGAGAGATAGAAGGGGAGGAGGTGTGCCGGGCTCTCTTTAACAATCAGACCTGGAAGAAGTTTTGCTGTTCCTGAAGGGTCTGTCCCCATGTCCCTAACACCTTCCCCCACCTCCAACATTGGAGATCACATTTCCACATGAGGTCTGGGGAGTCAAACATCCAAACTAGAGCACCTGGCAAAGATGAAAAAGGTATGTCTTGTTGGTATCCAACTTTTCTAAATCTTAAGAGTTTATTCCTCTGGAGAATTCAGCATTTGTTGTACTTGAATTGAGAAAATTACAAAAGACGATTAAGGGCAAAACCCTAGATATTGCCTCCTTTTTCTCTCCATTCATGTGTAAACGTCCCAAGAAGCTCTTGTATCAGTTAAAATTTGACACACACATTCTGGCAATTAATAACAGGCAAGGAAACTTTTTTCTCCTAATTTTTGCTAGAGGCAAACAGTAGTTTCTAGACCTCTGGGAGGTCTGTAGACTGGCAGTTGCTATGTGCTAGGATTTCCAGTCCTGGTAGTATTTTCATATCTTTTAAATCCATGGGGCTGTTATTTCCTGCTCTTGTTGTTAAGGAGAGAAGTTAGGTCTTTAAAAAGGAAATTTTCCCCCACAACCCCAGGCAGATCCTTTTGCACCATTTCATCATTTGCCGGACCCCCTACATAATGTGGCAAACATTTGGACCATGCTGAGAAATCTTTAGTTAGAGCAACATTTCCACACTGTGAAGGCATTTCACATCAAACCAATGCATCTCCAAGACTTCTGTAGGCTTCAACAGGTACCTTTGCTAGTTTTACACCAGGAGAGAGGACAATAGGTGTGTGATGAGGTGATGACAGCGACCGATAAAGAGGCAAAATGGGGTGTGTGTGTGTGTGTGTGTGTGTGTGTGTGTGTGTGTGTGTATGCTTGTATAGTGGGGATAGTAGGTGCTCAGTGTCAGCTCTTTTTCTTCTATTATTACTTTATTATTATTATCTTCTATTATCTTTATTATTATTACTATTTTATTAACCACATCTGAAACAATGGCTTCTTTCTGAAAATAAAAATGTAGTAAAGCCAAAAGCCTTGGGTCACATCAAAGTTGATATTGGCCCCAAGCTACAGTAATTAACAGATTACCTCCTTAATTCACCTCGCTCCTCTATGTTAACAAGTAAAAGTATCTGCCAGTATAATAGGGAAAATATGCAAGCAAATATGATAAGTATTCTCCGTGACAGCTGAGGACATCTGGGTGTTCCATCAAATTCGACCTCAAACTCTTGCAGTTTGACCTGCAAACAGAAAAATGCAAAGTTTAGATTAGATGAATAATTGTATACTTGTTTTTAAAAAGTCCCAGGCTTAACAAACAACTGTTGCAAACACAGTCTGATCATTGGATTCTATTTTATTTGTTCCTCCTACAAGAGAAGGATGTTTTAAGCAACAGCTTCCTGAAAGCTGTTGAAAATTGTTCTCTTTGAAAAATGTTCTCTCATCACAAAAGAACACTTAGAAACTACTTATTCATTATCTTTCAGCCTTCAGTGAAATAACAGCTGAGGGTGGAAAATAAAAGCTAAATTTCTCTTCTCTTTAATTAAAATGAGATGAAAAATAGTTAAGTGATGAATACAAAGCTGATTTGTTTTTTAAATCTTTCGCCTTCATTTTTATAGCTGATTCATGCTAATTAATCCCTATTTTAACCCCTAGTTAAATAACATAAATTTTTAGTCATAACATACATAGGTAAAATGAAACAAGTAATTCACCTTTCCACGGTCAACTCCATTACCAGATTAGAGTGGGTTTTTAAAATATGTGTATTAATACTTGAATTATAATAATGAAAAGAATAATAATAATAATACTAAGAAATGTAATCCCTCCTACAGTGTGAATCAAAAAGAGGCCAAAGTGGATTTCACTTGTTCTAGTCATCTACATCGCGCACAGTGGCTGTGGTGGTTCTTTTAAAACGTATAATAATTAAATTCCATCTTCAAGTTAGCTGAGCTTTACCCTTGCATTCCATGAATACTCTTGGGTATGAAAAGCAGTGAGGTCTGTTAAATATAGAAGTCTAGCATGGAGATAAAAATGATATTCTTAAACTGCCATTTATTTTAAGAGCTTGGATTGTGCTGGGCTGGGCTATATCAGATTACAAAAATTGTCTTTATTTCACTGTCTTCCTTTACTTACTTATTTAAAGTCATTATGCTTATCCTCTTGGTGACAGTGCAGTGTGGGGCTGCACCTACCTCCTGGATCTCCCTGAGCTGCCCACCAGCTTCTTCTCTTCCCCAAGCAAATCTTTTATTATTATTATTATTATTATACTTTAAGTTCTAGGGTACATGTGCATAACGTGCAGGTTTGCTACATATGTATACTTGTGCCATGTTGGTGTGCTGCACCCATCAACTCATCAGCACCCATCACCTCACCATTTACATCAGGTATAACTCCCAATGCCATCCCTCCCCCCTCCCCCCTGCCCCCTCCCCATAATAGGCCCCGGTGTGTGATGTTCCCCTTCCCGAGTCCAAGTGATCTCATTGTTCAGTTCCCATCTATGAGTGAGAACATGTGGTGTTTGGTTTTCTGTTCTTGAGTCTCTTTGCACGGTTTCTTCCCTTGCTGGTCCTTCTTTATGAAATGCAAATGACTCCTTGCACAATGCTGCAAGCATTTAAACCAAATTGAGGACTCTTAGTTACAGCTACATTTCTGTACCTGTGAGGGCATTTCACTTCAAACTAATGCATTTCCAAGACTTCCATAGGCTTCGATAGGCCCCATTGCCAGTTTTTCACCAAGAGAGAGGATATGACATAATAAGAAATATATATTTGGTCTCTGCTCCCAGTCCCAGACACAGAACTCCTAAAACCCTCGTAATTTTCTTAGTGATAGGAGCATTTTTTGTTATAATATTTGGTCTTAGTCCCTGGTTCCTAACGCAAAAATTTCTAGAATCTCTGGAGTGATGAGTGTCTCTTGTATACTAATGAGATGACAGTTGGCTGGGGATCCCTAGATAGCTTCGGGATGAGGTATAATTGGAGGGTTGGGACTTGCAGTGCCACCCTCTGACCTCTAGTGAGGGGAATGGTGTTGAAGGTTGAGCTGGTCACCAACGGTCAATTATTTCATCAATCCTGCCTACATAATGAAGCCTCCGTGAAAACCCTAAACAATAGGATTTGGAGAACTTCTGAGTTGGTGAGTGCATCAAAGTGCTGAGGGGATGGTGCACCCAGAGAGGGCATGAAAGCTCTGCACCCCTTCCTATATAGTTCACCCTATTCACCTTTCTGTCTGGCTGTTCATTTGTATCCGTTGTAAAATACTTCATAATAAGCCAGTAAATATTTTCCTGAGTTTTGTGAGGCATTATAGCAAATTATCAAAGATGAAGAGGCAGTTGTGGGAAACCCCAATTTATAGCCCGTTGGTCTGACGTACAGGTGACAATCTGGGACTTAATGACTGGCATGTGAAGTCTTGTGGGACTAAACCCTTTACCTGTGGGGTCAGATTTGAATTGTAGAACATCCTGCTGGTATCTGGAGACTTGGATAATTGGTTGATTGGACGTTTGGTGTCCAAACCCCCAGGCATTTGGTGTCAGAAGTGTTGTAAGTATTTTTAAAAAGTTTTTCCTTTTAGGGAAGAATGGGTGTTTGATGAGGTGATGACAGCTATAGTGGAGAAAAGAGGCAGAATTGTGTGTGTGTGTGTGTGCGCGTGTGCACGCACGTGCGCACATGCTTGTGTAATTAAGGTAGTAGATTTCTGGCTGTCAGAAACCCCTCTCCCTGTAGATTCAATACCTAGCACAGCCCTAAATACCCACCAGACCTCTTACAGGTGCTGCAGTGTCCTTGCCTGTCATGCCATGGAAAGAGGCAGCAGAAAGTTGAACTCAGTTTGAAGGACTAAGTTATTGCTAACCTACCCGGTGAGGTGTTCTCTAACGTGCAATCCTTACTTAACTGCGGCAGAATCACCCTAGGACTCTGATTAAAAGGGCAGATTCCCACTCTAGACCTACCGGATCAGATGTGCCAACTTTGGAGTCCAGGCATCTGCATTTTAACCAAATCCCCAGGTGATTTTTAATGCACACAAACATTTGAATATTGCTAGCTAAAATGTTGTCGTGTTGCTCATATTCAATTACCAACAGCACACGTTGTCCTAAGGAGTATGTCTTTAGTATTTCAAACTTAATATGTAGTAACATTATTCCTTGAGAACTAACTATATACTCTAAAAAAGGATAATGAATTAATATGTTGAGACTTTTAGACAAACAATGCAAAAGTATGTAAGTTAACATAAAGCTGATATATTTTAGTCTTTTAAACAAACAATACAAAATGTGTTGCATCTTGCTACAGACTGAATAGTCTCCCCCATATTCACATGTTAAAACCTTAACCTTCAGTGTGATGAAATTAGCAGATGGGGCCTTTGAGAGGCGATTAGTTTTTGATAAAGCTGTGAGGGTGGACACCAGGGAGCTTACTTTCTCTCTTTCTCTCTCTCTCTGCCATGTGAGCATACAGCAAGATGGCAGCCATCTACAAAAGGGCCCTTTACCAGAACCCAATCATGTTGGCACTTTGATCTTAGACTTCCAGCCTCTAGAACTGTGAGAAAATAAATTTGTATTATTTAAGTCACCCAGTCTACGGTATTTTGTTACAACAGCCTGAGGTGGCTAAGACACATTTTCAAATACATGTTTGATGCTCCCTGACTTCTGACTCTTCCACTGTGTTTTCCACTCCCTGAACCCCTTGCTTAAGGAGATTGCAGCATACAATACACCCTGAATCATTCTCTAAATGTCTATGACTATTTACCATTCAGTAGTCCCCTCTTATCCATAGTTTCATTCCCTGTGGTTTCAGTTACCCAAGGTCAATCACAATCTGAATATATTAAATGGAAAATTCCAGAAACAAACAGTTCATAAGTTTCAAATTGCACACCATTCTGAGCAGTGTAATGAAATCTTGCACTGTTTGGCTTCATTCAGCCCTGGATATGAATCTTCCCTTTGTCCAGTCCATCTACATTGTCTTCACTCTCCGCCCATTAGTCCCTTAGTAAGCCATCTCCGTTATCAGATGGACTGTCTCAGTATCACAGTGCTTGTGTTCTAGTAACCCTTATTTGACTTAATAATGGCCCCAAAGTGCAAGAGTAATGCTGGTGATTCAGATATGTCACAGAGAAGCTGTAAAATGCTTCCTTTAAGTGAAAAGGTGTGAGTTCCCAACTTAATATGAAAAGAAAAACAAATTGTATGCTGAGGTTGCTGAGATCTAGGGTAAGAATGAAACTTCTATCCATAAAATTGTGAAGAAAGAGAAAAGTTGTTTTGATGTCGCACCTTAAAGTGCAAAAGTTGTGGCCGTGGTGTGTAATAAGTGCTTAGTTAAGATGAAAAAGGCATTATATTTGTGGGTGGAAGACATAAACAGAAGTGTGTTCTGATTGATGATAATCAGGTTCAGTACTGTCCTTGGTTTTGGGCATCCACTGGGGGTCTTAGAACGTATCCCCCACAAATAAGGGGATACTACTGTACTCTGAAGTTTTGTCCAACAAATCTAGGTTTATTATATTTCAACTTATCCATTAATTCTGTTATTTATTCATTTTTGGATAATTTAGTAAGGCTTTTTAATCCTTCCCCACAGGCTGGGCCCCAGGCTAAGTGGTAGTAAAAGAGATGAATCGATTTATGTGCTTCCTGCCTTTATGGAACTCTCGGTTTCATAGGGAGTCAGCAAATCAATAACAGATATGTAATCATAAATTGTGAAGTAAAGAGAAAGAAATCAGGATGGTCTCAGCATGGTGCTGATATTTTAGCTGATTTCTGAAGGATAAAGATGAGTCATCCATGCAAATGCCAAGGGAAAGTATACTAGATAGAAATACAAGTACATGAAATTTTCTGAAGGGAAAAAATCTTAAACTGAAAGTGTGTCGGAATACTGTGATGTGCCACCTAGATACCCCTTTATTGAATGACTTATTGTCCCAGCTGCTGGGAGTGCTGAGGGCAGGCAGCCTTCAGTGTTACCACATTCAGGGGCTTCCTCAGCTGCAGAGAGCCATGTTTCCAAGGTTACCTCTTTCTCAAGATGGACCATATCCAGTGATGGATTCACATGGGAGTATAAGGCTTGGCCATCTCATTTCAAAGGAATATAACCCTGAAGGGCTATTTCTAACCACACTGTTCCATATAGGATCAGCTGAGTCTATTACTGGGCCAGTCCTGCAGCTCTGTTTCTCCCTGTGCCCACTCCCTTTTTTTCTCCTCCCTTCACAGAGGTTGCTCCCAAGGGCACTTCCTAATAGACACCCTGCAAGTTAAATGCTATCTCAGAGTCTACTTCTTGGGAAATTCAAACTACAGCACCTGCTGTGGCCATATCAGAGTGATTAAGGCAAACTATGAAGTAAAATTAAGTATCAGATGATGCCAGACTTGGACATGATGTTTGATTTTATTCTTATTGAACTGGAAGCCATAGAAAGTTTTAAAATAAGGGCATATCACAATGCTTCATCCCAATCATGAGAAAATATTAGAAAAACGTAAACTGAGGGACATTTAACAAAATAACTAATATTCTTGAAATGTGTCAAGGTCATGAAAGATAAGGAAAGAATGAAGAACTTGTATAGATTGGAGGAGACTAAGTAGAAAAGCAATCAAATGCAATATGAGATCCTGGATAGGATTCAGAACAGAAAAAGGATGGTAGAAAAAATAAGACTCGTAGTTTAGTTAATAGTATTGTACCAATGTGAATTTCCCAGTTTTGATAATGTACTATGGTTATGTAAAATGCTGACATTAGACAAATCTGAGTGAGAAGTATAAGGGAATTCTCTTGAACTATCTCTGCAACTTTTTTGCAAGTCCAAAATTAGTTTGAAATAAAATAAACAAAGTTTACTCAGGTTGCTATATAGAGTAAAGGTTGTGGTGAGAGCAAAAGTGAAAGGAGATAGACCAGAGTAGAGTATTGCAATAGTACTGTGACAGTTGATGATGGTGGATTGGAGTATAGCAGCTAGTAGAGGGAGATTTGAGAAGGTATAAAAAGAAGTCAACCATGTCGACCACACTTCATCTTTCATATGGCAGTCTTTGTCTGAAGCAGGCATAAACTAGAAAAGAAATACAGTTTAATGCTAACTCAAGTTTGACGTTTTGACTATTAAGCAAGACTGGACAATCTAATTTCTGAATTGAGACTGCCACCTAAAGTATCTTGAGGACTGTCCAGTCATGGTTAAGAGGTTTGAACTGCTGAAACTATTTTTGCTTAGAAACTATGAATCAGGCCTTTAAAACAACTACATAAAAATTTACATGAAATACATATATATAATATGTACACTTAAAGCAAGTATAGAGTTAGATAATAATTCCAAACAAATTTCTATTTAGAAACAACCCAGCTCAAGAACTAGAACAGTGGTTCTTAAAACTTGGTTTTATCAGAATCAACTGGAGGGCTAATAGAGGCTTACATTCCTGGAAGTAGGATAGAACTCAGGTTTTAAAATTTTTATTAAATTCCCTGCCTGATTCTGAAACAGAAGAGTTTGAGAACTGCTGAACTAGAACATTTGTGATACCTTTGAAGGCTTCTGCATACCTCTCTCCAATCGTACTCAACTCTTTATTCCAGAGTCAACTATTCAATTTTGTTAATAATTCCCTTATTATTCTTATACTTTTTTATTTGTACCTGTTCAAGTATCCCTAAAAATTACTTTGCTTAGTTTTGCCTGTTTTCAAGCTTTATATTATTAGAAACACAGTACGTGTTTTCTTCTGTGACTTGCTTTTTATTTGCCACATAATGTTCTTGAGATTCATCCATGTTGATGCATGTAATAATTATTCATTCATGGTCATTGGTGCTTGGTATTCAATTGCGTGACTATGCCACAATTAATTGTCCACTGTCTTATTGTTGAATATTTAAGGTGTCTCAAGTAACTACATATAAACAACTTCATTGGTTGCTTGGGAAGCATTAGGATCTAGTGAAGGGTAGCATCTCTGCCGTCAATTGCTCCCCTGCTGGCCTCTCCTCACCTGCATTCCTGGCCCCCCATCCTAGCCTAGGAAGAACAAGAAGACCCTTCTACCCAGGGGTCAATAGGAAATGAATGGAGAACGTCTAATTCCACCCTCATCCAACTGTAGTGAGGTGGCACCCTTTTATCCATGGGAGTGTTATCAGAGAAAGCCTGCTAAAATATAAGATTTAAATAAGATCCAAAGTCTTGTAACATAATATCCAAAATGTTCAATTTTCAGTTAAAAATCACTTGTCATACCAGGAACCAGAAAAATCTCAAGCTAAATTTAAAAAAGCAATCAACAGATGCCAACACAGAAATGGCACAGATGTTAGAATTATACGACAAAGATATTAGAGCGCCATCACAGCAATGTTTCAATGAGCAATCATGAGAAATTATGAACATGCTTGGAACAAATGAAAAAATAGTTTTAGCAAATAAATAGAAAGTCTCAACAAAGAGACATTCATATAGAAGATATTAAGAAGAACTAAATGGACAGTTTAGAACTGAAAATACAATAACTGAAATAAAAATCTCAGTGGATGGACACAGTAGCAGAATGGGCAGGAGAACAAAAGAAATAATTAGTAAACTTGAAGATAGAACAATATAAGTTATCTAATCTGAGCAACAAATTGACTGAACAAAATGAAAACAGCTTCAGAGATATGTGGAACTATAACAAAAGATTTAATATTTACGTCATTAGAGTCCTTAAAAAAGAAGAGAAAGAGGGTTGGGCTGAGAAAGCATTAAAAGAAATAATGGCTGAAAATTTCCCAAAGTTGGCAAAAACACATGAACCTAAATGTTTAAGAAGCTAATCAAACCCCAAACAGGTGAAACTCAAAACCATCCATGCTCACACATATCATAGTCACATGTCTGAGAAACAAAGACAAATTTAAAATCTCGAAAGCAGCCAGAGAGAAATGACACTTTACCCATAAGAAAAAACAACAACAACAATAACAACAAACTTGAATGACAGTAGATTTCTCATCAAAAGCCATGAAGACCAGAAGGAAATGGCACAATATTTTTTAAGAAAATGCTGAAAGAAAAGGTCAACCCAGACTTTTATATCTAGTGAATACATCCTTCAGAGACGATGGAAAAATGAAGACATTTTCAAATGATGGGAAACTAGGAAAATTTGCTGCCAGCAGACATACCCTAAAAGAATGGTAAAGAAGTTCTCTCTAGATAGAAGAATATGGTGAAAGAAGGAATACTGGAACATCAAGAAGGAAGGAAGAACATGGAAAAAACAAAAATTGGGTAAATAAAACAGACTTTCTTTCCCTTCCTGAGTTTTATAAATTATGTTTGACAGCTGAATAAAAGTTACAAGAATCTCTAATGTGGTTCTCTGCATAGAGGAAATATCTAAGAAATATTATAAATGTGGGAAATATTATAAATGTGGGAGTGTAAAAGGATATAAAAAGAGGTAATATTTCTATACTTCTCTCAAGCTGGTAAAAAGTTGAAGCCAGTAGACTGTAATACGTTATTTATATATAACATAAAGACTATAACAACCACACATGAAAAGCTATACAAAGAGATTAGCACAAAAATACTATTTATAAATAAAAATAGAATTCTAAAATATGTTCAAGTTAATCACAGGAAGGCAGGAATGAAAAAGTAAAAATAGGAATACGACAGAAAACAAAAATACAAAACGGCAGACTTAAGCCTTAATATACCAATAATTACATTAAATCACATTGTCTAAATACAACAATTCAAAGAAGGATATTTGCAAAGTGTATGAAAAAGACATGAACTAACTACAAGAAACACTTCAAATAAAATGATATGCATAGGTTGAAAGTAAAATGATGGGAAAAGACATACCATGTAAACAGTAGTCAAAAGAAAGCAGGAGTAGTGATAGTCACAGCAGACAAAGTAAACTTCAGAGCAAAGAAAATTACCAGAGACAGAGAGGACATTACATAACGATAAAAGAGTCCATCCACCCCTTTATGTGAACTGTGTATGCCCCAGACAGCAGAGTTGCAAAATATAAAAAGCAAAAACTGAAAGGAGAAATAGGCAAATTCACAATTATAAACGTATTACAGTCTACTGGTTTCAACAAATCCAAAATTTGTTTGGAATCGGACTCCAAACAAACAAACAAAAAACCTAGAGCTAGCATTATACTTAATGGTGAAAAGCTGTGTGCTTTCTCCCCTAATATTAGGAATAAGGCAAGGATGATGACTTTTCTCACTGGTCTTCAGCATAGTACCAGAAGATCTAGTCAGCAAAATAAGGCAAGAGAAGGAAATTTAAAAAACAAGCAGATCAGAGAGGAAGAAATAAAATTGTCCGTTCTTCTTTTCTTGCATATGACATAATGGTCTATATTGAAAAATCCAAGGAATCTACTGAAAACAAAAACAAAAACAACACAAAACTCCTAGAAATAATAACTGAGTTCAGCAACTTTGAAGAATGCAGGCTAATGTGTAAAAATCATTTTCATTACATATACTATCAATGAATTTGTGAAAACCAAAATTAAAAATACAATACTGTCCAGTAACAATGGCTCACACCTGTAATCCCAGCACTTTGGGCAGCAAGGCAGGAGAATCAGGAGTTTGAGACCTGCCTGGGCAACATAGCAAGAGCTCATATCTATTAAACATTTTAAAAACATAGCCAGGTGTGGTGGTGTGTGCCTATAGTCCCAACTACTTGGGAGGCTGAGGCAGAAGGAACACTTGAGCCCAGAAGGTTGAGGCTGCAGTGAGCCATTATCATGTCAGTGTACTCCATCCAGGGCAACAGAGTGATACTCTGTCTCAAGAAAAAGAGAGGGGTGCGCCAAGAGGGCAGAATAGAAGACTCCACCAATTGTCCTCCCTGCACAAAGACACCAATTTCACAACTATCTGCACATTAAAAAAAAAAAAAAAAAAAAAAAAAAAGGCACCTTCGTAAGAATCAAAAATTGGGTGAGCACTCACAGTAACTGGTTTTAACTTCATATTGCTGAAAGAGGCAATAAACATGTAGGAAAAAGTCTTGCCAATGTCACCCCTCCCCCATCCACCAGCAGCCCGCCGTGCGGCACCAAGAGAATCTATGTGCTTGGGAGAGGGAGAATGCAGCAATTTTGAGACATTGCATTGAACTCAGTGCTGCTCTGTTATAGCAGAAAGCAAAACCAGAACAAACTCAGCTGACACCCGCCCACAGAGAGAATATTTAAGCCAGCTCTAGCCAGAGGGGCATTGCCTATCCTAGTGGTCAGAAATTGAGTTCCGGCAAGGCTCACTATCTCAGGCTGGAGTGCCCTGGGGCCCTGATTAAGCTTGAAAGGCAGTTTATGCCCCAAGGACTGTAACTACTAGGCGAGTCCTAGTGCTGAACTGGGCTAAGAGCCAGTGGACTCAGGGGGATGGGTGAGAGGTGGGGAATGTAACCTACTAAGACACCAACCAGGGTTGCTAAGGGAGTGTTGGTGCCACCCTTCCCTAACACCAGGCTGCACAGGTCTCAGCTCTAAAAGAGACTTCTTCCACTTGAGGAGAGGAGAGGGAAGAGTGGGGAGGACTTTTTCTCACATCTTGGATATCAGCTCAGCCACAGTAGGATAGGGCACTGGTCAGAGGTCTTCATTCCAGGCTCCAGTTCCCAGAAGACATATCTAGACACATGCTGGGACAGGAGAGAACCTGCTGCCTTGATAGGAAGGACACAGTCCGGGCAGACTTCATCACCCGCTAACTGAAGAGTCCTTGGGGCCTGAATAACAAGCAGCCATACTCAGGTATTATGTGGAGGGCCTTGGGTGGCACTGAGATTTGCTGGCTTCAGGTAAGACTCAGCACATTCCCAGCTGTGGTGGCCCTGGAAAGAGATCCCTCCTGCTTGAGAAAAGTGGAGGGAAAAGTAAAGGGGACTTTGTCTTGTAGCATAAGTACTAGCTCTGCCACAGGGGGTAGAGCACAAAGCAGGCTTTTGGGGTCCCTGATTCCATGCCTTGGCTCTTGGATGGCATTTCTGGACCTGCCTTGGGCCAGAGGGGAGCCCACTGCCTTGAAGGGTGAGTCCCAGACCAGGAAACATTCACTAAAAGGTAACTGAAGAGTCCTTGAGGCTTAAAGGAACATCAGTGGTAGCCGGGCAGTAATCCCCATGGACCTGTGGTGATGGTGGCCAAGGGATGAGGCTCCTCCACTTTTGGAAATACACTTCACCTATAAAGGCACACATAGAGTAAAAAAAAAAAAACTGGAAAAAATATCCCATGCCAATGATAAAGGGGTCAATTCAGCAAGAGGATATAACAATTTGAAATATATATGCACCCAACACTGGAGCACCCAGATATATAAAGCAAATATTATTAGAGCTAAAGTGAGAGAGGGACCTCAATACAGTAATAGCTGGAGACCTTAACATCCCACTTTCAGCATTGGACGAATAATCCAGACACAAAATCAACAAAGAAACATCAGACTTAATCTGCCCTATAGACCAAATGGGCCTAATAGATATTTACAGAACATTTCATCCAATGCCAGCAGAATACATTTTCTTTTCCTCAACACAAGGATCAATCTTAAAGATAGACTATATATTAAGTCACAAAACAAATCTGAAAACATTTTAAAAAATTAAAAGAATAGCAAGCACCTTCTCTGTCTACAGTGGAATAAAATTATAAATCAATAACAAGAGTAATTTTGGAAACTATACAAAAATATGGAAATTAAACAATATGCTCCTGAATGACCAGTGGGTTCATGAAGAAATTAGGATGAAAATTGAAAAATTTCTTGAAACAAATGATAAGGGAAACACAGTATACCAAAACCTATGGGGTACAGCAAAAGCAGTATAAGAAAGAAGTAATAAAGATGAGAGCAGAAATAAATGAAAGTGAAGTGAAGAAAACAATACAAAAGATCAATGAAACAAGAAAGTTGTTTTTTTGAAAAGTTAAACATAACTGACAAACCTATAGCCAGACTTAAAAAAAAAAGGAGAGAGGACCCAGATAAATAAAATCAGAGATGAAAAAAAAAAAAGAACTATTACAACTGACATTGCAGAAATTCACAGGATCATTAGTGGCTACTGTGAACAAGTATATGCCGATAAATTTAAAAATCTAGAAGAAATGGACAAATTCCTAGATATATACAATCTACCAAGATTAAACCAGGAAGAAATCCAAAACCTGAACAGATCAATAACAAGTAATGAGATCAAAGCTGTAATAAAAACTCTCCCAGCAGAGTAAAGCCTGTGACCCAATGACTTCACTGCTGAATTCCACTAAACATTTAAAGAAAAACTAATACCAATCCTACTCAAACTATTCCAAAAAACACAGGAGGGAATACTTTCAAACTCATTCTATGAGGTCAGTATTACCCTGCTACCAAAGCCAGACAAAGCCACATCAAAAAACCAAAATACAAAAATCAAACAAACAAAAAACAAAAAACCAAAACCCTACAGGTCAATATCTCTGATGAATACTGATACAAAAATCCTCAACAAATCCTAGGAAACCAAATTTAAGAATACATTAGAATGATCATTCATCATGACCAAGTGGGACTTATCCCTGGGATGCAAGGATGGTTCAACATGCACAAATCAATCACTGTGATACATCATATCAACATAATGAAAGATAAAAACCATATAATCATTTCAATTGGTCCTGAAAAAGCATTTCATAAAATTCATGCCCCATTCATGATAAAAACTATCAAAAAACTGGGTATCGAAGGAACATGTCTTAACATAATAAAAGTCATATACAACAGATAGAGATCTAGTTATTTGTTTATTTATTTATTTATTTATTTATTTATTGAGATGGAGTCTCACTTCTTCGCCCAGACTGGAATGCAATGGTGTGATCTTGGCTCACCACAACCTCCACCTCCTGGATTCAAGCAATTCTCCTGCCTCAGCCTCCCAAGTAGTTGGGATTATAGGCACGTGCCAGCATGCCTAGCTAATTTTTGTTTTTTTTAGTAGAGGCGGGGTTCCACCATGTTGGCCAGGCTGGTCTCAAACTCCTGACCTCAAGTGATCCTCCTGCCTCGGCCTGCCATAGTGCTGGGATTACAGGCATGAGCCACCACACCCAGCTGAGAGCTAGTATTATACTGAATGGGAAAAAACTGAAAGCCTTTTCTCTAAGATCTGGAACATCATGAGGATACTTACTTTTACCACTGTTATTCAACACAGTACTAGAAGTCCTAGCTAGAGCAATCAGACAGGAGAAAGAAAGAAAGGGCATCCCAATTGGAAAGGAAGAAGTCAAACTATCCTTGTTTGCAGATAACATGATCTTACATTTGGAAAAACTTAAAGACTCCACAAAAAAAGTATTGGAACTGATAAACAAATTCTGTAAAGTTGCGGGATATAAAATCAACATACAAAAATCAGTAGCATTTCTATATGTCAACAGTGAAGAATCTGGAAAAGAAATCAAGAAAGTAATCCCATTTACAATAGCTACAAATAAAATAAAATACCTAGGAATTAACCAAAAAAGCAAAAGATCTCTACAGTGAAAATTCTAAAACACTGATGCAAGAAATTGAAGAGCACACACACACACACACACACACACACACACAAATAGATTCCATGTTCATGGATTGGAAGAATCAGCACTGTTAAAATGTTCATACTACCCAAAGAAATATACAGATTTAATGCAATTTCTATCAAAATACCGATTATGTTCTCAGAAATAGAAAAAATTATTTTCAAATATATATGGAATCACAAACGACCCAGAATAGTCAAAGCTACACTAAGCAGAAAGAAGAAAACAGGAGGGATTGCATTACCTGACTTTGAGTTATACTACAGAGCTATCGTAATCAAAATGGCATAGTACTGGCATGAAAACAGAAAAATAATTAATGGAACAGAATTGAGAACCCAGAAATACATCCATACATCTACAGTGAACTCATTTTCGATAAGTTTCCAAGAACATACATTTGAGAAAGGACTGTCTCTTCAATAAATGGTGCTGGGAAAACTTAATATCCATATGTAGAAGAACAAAACTAGAACCCTACCTCTCAGCATATACAAAAATTGGATCAAAATAGAATGAAGACTTAAATCTAAGATCTCAAACTATGAAACTTCTACAAGAAAACATTGGGTAAAATCTCCAGAACATTGGATTGGGCAAAGTCTTCTTGAGCAATACCCCATAAGCACAGGCAACCTAAACAAAAATGAATGAATGGGATCACATCAGGTTAAAAAGTTTCTGCACAGCAAAGGATACAATAATCAAAGTGAAGAGAGAAACCACAGGTTGGGAGAAAATATTTGCAAACTACCCATCTGAAAAGGATTAATAATTAGAATATATTAGGAGCTCAAACAACTCTACAGAAAAAAAAATTCTAATAATCTGATTTTAAAATGGGCAAAAGATTTGAATAGACATTTCTCAAAAGAAGACATACAAATGGCAAACAGGTATATAAAAACATGTTCAACCTCAATGATCATCAGAGAAATGCAAATCAAAACTACAATGAGATATCATCTCACCCCTGGGAAAATGGCTTATATCCCCAAAACAGGCAATAACAAATGCTGGCAAGGATGCGGAGAAAAGAGAACCCTCATTCACCGTTGGTAAGGGTGTATATTACTAGTACCACCATCATGGAAAACAGTTTGGAAGTTCCTCAAAAAACTAAAAATAGAGCTACCATAAAATCCAGCAGTTGCACTCCTAAGTGTATACCTAAAAGAAAGGAAATCACTATATTGAAAAGATATCTGCACTCTCATGTTTATTGCAGCGCTATTCACAATAATTAAGATTTGGAAGCAATGTTAAGTATTCATCAACAGACAAATGAATAAGGAAAATGTGGTACAGATATGCAATGGAGTACTATTGTGCCATAAAAAAGAATGAGCTCCTGTCATTTGCAGCAACATGGATGGAACTGGAGGTCGTTATGTTAAGTAAAATAAGCCAGGCATAGAAAGACAAACATCACATATTCTCACTTATCCATAGGAGCTAAAAATTAAAACAATTAAACTCATTGCAATAGCAAGTAGAAGGATGGTTACCAGAGGCTGGGAAGGGTAACTGGGGAGGATGAGGGGAAAAGGGAGGATGGTTCATGGGAACAAAAAAATAGAAATAATAAATACGACAGTATTTGCTGACCTAATAGGGTAACTATGGTAAAAATAATTTAGTTGTTCATTTAGAAATAACTAAAAGATTATATTTGGGTTGTTTGAAACTCAAAGGATGAATGCTTTAGGTGAAGGATATCCTATTTACCCTGATGTGATCATTATGCATTGCATGCTCATATAAAAATAACACATGTAACCCATAAATATACACACCCACCATGTACCCACAAGAATTAACAATAAAAATGTTTAGAAAATAGCATCTTCAATAGTTCAAAAAAGACCCTGAGGTACTTACATGTAAATCTAACAAAACATATACAGACCTGTATTCTGAAAACTACAAAATGCTGACAAAATAAATAAAAAGTTTAACTAAATGAAGAGATATACCATATTAATGACTTGGAAGACTCAGCATAGGAAAAATTGTTTAGAGCAAACCTTTGCTCTATGACTGTCTTCAAATTGATATATAGTTTAATGTAACTCCTATTAACATCCCAGCAAGATTTTGTGGACATAAACAAGATTATTCTAAAATTTTTATCAAAAGGCAAAATAACTAGAATAGTTGAAACAATTTTGGAAAAGAATAATAAAGTGAAAAGACTCACTTTACTTGATACTAAAGTTTTCTATATAGCTACAGTAATCAAGACTTTGTAGTATTGGCAGAGAGACTGACACGTAGATCAATAAAAAGGAATAGAAAACTCAGAAGTAGTCCCACACAAGTATGGAGAGTTGCAAAAGCAAATTAATGGAGAAAGGACAGACTTTTTAACAAATGATGCTGGAACAATTGTGTATCCATTGGCAAAAAAACACAAAAAAACAAAAAAACAAAAAAAAAACAGAACCTTATACAAAAACTAACTCCACTTTGATTATAGATTTATATATAAAATGCAAAACTACAAACTTTTTAGATAATAAGAAAGGAGAGAATCTTCAGGGTATAGGTCTAGGAAAAGAGTTCTTAGACTAAACACCAGTAGCATGATGAAGACAAATCAAATTTGTAAATCTCATCCAAAATTAAAAACCTTTGCTCTATGACAGACTTCATTAAGAGGATGCAACAAGAAGCTACAGATTGGAAGAAAATAGTTACCATGTGTATTTGACAATGGTTTGGTATCTAGAATATATAAAGAACCCTTTAAATTTAACACTAACCAAAAAAAAAAAAAACAAAAAACAAAAAACAAAAAAAAAAACAGTCTATTTGGAAAATGGGTGAAAGATATAAAGAGACATTTTACCAAATTGGATATATGGATAGCAAATAAACACATGAAAAGATGTTCAGCATCACTGGAAATGTAATTAGGAACACAATGAGATATCAGTGCACATCTAATAGAAGAGCTAACATTAAAAACCAGTGAAAAGTTCAAATGCTGGAAAAGATGTAGAGAAACTATATCTCTTAAACACTCTGCTAGAGATCATGTAAAATGGTACAGCTATTCTGGAAAATAGTTTGGAAGTTTCTTAATGAGACATAAACTTACTACATAATCCTGCAAATGACACAAATTTATATACACGCATTGTACTAGTGTTTTATTCCTGGTTTTGATGTTGTACTAAAATTATGCCAGATAATCATGGGGAGAAACTAGTTGAAGGGTTCATAGGATCTTTCTCTGCTATCTTTGCAACTCCCTTTAAATCAACAATTACTTCAAAATAAAAATGTAAAAAAATTCATGAATTATCTTGCTTTAGAAAGTATAGAAAATCAAATAATCTTTCCCTAATTTTAAGTGTGTGTTATAGTGCCTTTCTGAAATTATTCCATATGTTAGCTTTTATTGCTCAAAATGATAGAAATAAAAAATATATAGAAACAAAGGATTTGACAGAGTTAAGTACTAACCTAGGGCTATAACCAGTGGTGTGCTGGTAAATGTTATACAACCATCTTTCTTAGAGGAATAAGTCCTGATTTGTAGTGTTTGCCTATTTCTGTAGTGTAAATACTTGCACCATGGCCAATTTTGAGTTACTAACATGACCTTCAACTAGCATATAACATTCCTAAAACTTTAATAATCAGCTCTGGTGAGTTGGTGTGAACTTGCTCCAGCATGCTACTGAAACTTTGTTGGAGTGTATTTGTATGTTTGTGTGTGTGTGTGTGTGTGTGTTTGTGTGTGCGTGTATGTGTATGTGTGTTTAAATGACTAATTATTAGTTAGTTTTCTTAGCATTTATCCCTTTTCTTTAAAACCTAAGCACAGTCAAAATAATGAACCTGAAATATCAGTCCCTGGTAATTGCATTTGGATTAAGACAATGAAGTATTCATATAGCAGAGCCTCATAGAATCAGCAATTTTAGAAAATCTAAATAAAAAGTTTGCTTTTACCAGGTGCTCAAATAACTGTGTGAAATGAAGAGCATCAAAGTGAAGTTCATTATTGGAGCTGTTGGAACCCACCCATGCATTGACTGGGCACCATTCAGTGCCAGAGATCTGTTATATTGAGGGAGAATTTCAGAAGAGGGATTTTCTATACCCCTTTCATTAGACAAAAGGTTTCACTTAGACAAAAGGTTTTTGTAATGATCCTGGCCAATTAGAATCCATACTGTTATAATGAGTTAAAATCAGATTTATCTAAAATTCTAAAGATGAAACAATGTTGTCCCAGCATGGAACTTTATTTTTCAAAGGGATTGTACAGGCCTATTCTCCTACCACTTAATTGGCGAGTTGGTGTTTCCCCTGGTTATAATTGCATGGTCTTAGCCTTCCCTCGAGTGACCAAGGCAGATTATGTGTGTTGGTGTCTAAATCACAGATGAATGCCAGGTTAAAATCTGGGCCTAGGAGACTAGGTCCTAGGTCCTATTGTCAACTTCCAATGATCATCACTTCAGTTTACAGAAGTTCCAAGGTGACCTTCTCCATTTTCATGGGCTTTAAACAGCAGTGGACTAGGAAAGCTTGCATGCCAATCCTAGCTTCACCATTTTCCACCAGGCAAGTTGCACTCAGACCTGTATTTTCTTGATTTGTAAATGAAGCAGCTCTGAGGCCTGCACTCCTGCCCACCTCAAAGGGCTGTTGCAAGGGTCAAGTAAGAACATATGTGAAAACTTGTGTCATCTGAAATTTGCCATATAAATATAATTATAAACATCTCACAATATAGGTCTCTATAAATGTCATCTCTAAAGAGAACCCTTGCCTGGCCACTCTACCTAAAATAGTCATCCCACAATCAATCACTCTGCTTTATTATTAGTTTAGCTGTTCCTGACACTAGAATGAAAGATCTATGAAAGTAGAGCTTTATATTATTCATCACTGAATTCTTAAATCCTACGACTTGCCTTGCAGAAAGTAACCTTCCATCCATATTTATTCAATGAATGAATAAATGAATGGATGAGGTAGTATTTAATTTTTGTTGAATGTTCATAAGTCACTCATTATGCATACAATATTACCTCACAATTATTTAAATGCAAATGTAATCAATATATAGAATTGGTTGGATTTGGTACAACACAAAATAAAGCAAGTAGCTTTATTCTATGCCCACTAGTGGCTCCTTTAAGGAAGGAATGCATAAAAGAGAGCTTAGAGTTGATATTGTTCATGTTTCTCTTGACTGTTGAATACCCTCTCTCTTGTTAGGCATTTGAACCCTAAGTCTTTCATGAGATGCATTGGTGAAAACCATCACACTATACCTTTATTCTGTTATGGGCAATAAACTTTCTGGCAGACCTCTTTTATAATATGCCCTCATCTCTTGCTTCCAGGGAACTACTCACAGCCTCTTTTCCTATGGGGTCTCTTTGCCACAGCAGATAGCCTTTTGGGGTGGGGTTCTTTTAAGAATATTTTCCATGGCAAAGACTTAACCTTGCTTCCCAAATGGTGGCAGTGTGGTTTGACCCAATACTGATCCTTCCTTCCATGGTATGCCATCATGAGCTACTTTACTAGTATTAGTCCTCACGTGCATCCCAAACTTCTGGAGACACATGTGAGGCATCAGTTATCTATTGCTGTGTACAAATTTTGTAGGTTTAAACACTCTAGAACTTACTAGGTTAAAACAACCACTATTTATTTGCTCAAAATTCTGAGGGTTAGCAATGTGGGATGGGCCCAGAAGCATATTTTTTGCTGCTCTTACCTATGACTATATAGCTATCACCATCTGGTGGCTTGACTGGGGCTGGATGGTCTCACAAAACCTCACTCACATGTCTGGCAGTTTGTGTTGGACGTTGGCTGGGCCTCATACCTCCAAGTGATCTCTCATCTTCCAGCAGACTATCCTAGGTTTCTTCACATGATGTAACATTTCAAGATGGGAAGTTTTAAAGTACAAACACTTTCTAAGCTTCTACTTGTGTCTTGCTTCTGATTTCTCATGTCTGAAAGCAAGTCACATAATTAAGCCCAGAGTCAGTGTGAGAGGAGTCTAGAAAAGGGCATAGATTCAAGGAAGTATGATTCATTGGGGGGTGGGGGTGTGGGGGTGTGCATTACTGTAACAACATGGGGTTTACCTAAAATTAGTGGTGTTCTAGAGCTGAGAGCTAATTGTACACATATCTTCCCAATTTTAAATCAGTGACTTCAGGCTTGTAGCTCGAAATTGGACATAATGGGAATAATTACAGCACAGAAATTAAAACATGCTACAGGTTATTTCCCCACAGAAACTTCTGGAAAGCAAGTTGTTAAACACTTATTAGCAGGCCATTGCTTAAACCACTCTGGAAACAGCATTAGGCATGTCTTTGAGAGTCTGTGTCTCCTCTTGTAGAAAGCAGTACCTCACCAAGTGCTTCTCGAGATTCCAAATTTAAATGGTCAGGAGGAAACCCCTATTTTTTCCCACAGGAGGGGGGAAATGCTAGATTTCTCTCTTTTTCTGTAAATTCCCTTCAATGATCACACTAAAGACTTTCTAGTTTTTTTTGGATGTATTCTGAATATTGTAATAGGATGGCTAACTGAAAGACCACTTAGTCTATGTCTTAGCAAATCTGGAGAGGCTGTTCCTTGTGGAGGTCTTGTCCTCAGCTTTGAGGCATTAACGAAAACTCTGTGACAATAGGACCTATTTTATTCCATATCTTCTCACCTATCCTGTTACACAAATTTTTCCTGAGCTACACACATGTATCCAACTTTCCTATATATTAATATAAAAAATCCATACTGAAAGATATGTAGTCCATCCATCCTAGCAATACTAAATCTTATCTTTGAAACAAGCCAATGCTTCAGAGAGCAATAAATCTAAACTCTGGCATTATGCCATCACCCTATAAGGATGCATACCTTATTTAAAAGAAAAACAGCTAATGATTTACTACTCTATTTCTTCTCAGAGCATGGTGAAGGATGTTGCTCAGTGTTTCACCTGGGGCTTCCTGCATGGTTACCTGCCGGAAATGATGCCCCTGATGGCTCAGTGCCACTTGCTTCTGCTGAGAACTGAGTGGGTTTCATCTGAAGGACACTGTGAGAGTTGTAACAAATCAAGTTTTTCAATTAGTTCTGGTCATTGAAAAGCACAGAGAGAAGAAGGAGTGGAGTAAGATGGCAGAAGAGGTCTTTCCAGCAATCATCCCCGCAAAGAAACATCAATTTAAATAAGTATCCATGCATGAAAAGAGCTTCACAACGGCTCCAGAAACTAGGTGAGAGATCCCAGTACCTAGTTGTAGCACAATAACAGAAAAAACACTTTTTAGAGAGTAGGAAGGACAGTTTTTCATTACCCTCATTATACCTCTCCCAAACCCAGAAAGCACAGCACTGAGCTATTTTCCACTTGTGAGAAAGAGAGGGGAGTGAGCACAGGACTTTGCCTTGGACCCCAACACTGGCTTAGCCACTGTAAAACCCAGCACTAGGCAGAAACCCACAGACCCATTATCCAGGCCATTACCCACAAACTATTTTCAGACCTGCCCTGATACCTCACAGCCCCAGTCTTCAGGCTCATGTGGCAGAATCTGTCTCTGACCTACATGACTGCTGGGTGAACTTCAGTGGCCCTGAGCTCTGAAGAGCCTTCAATGGGAGGCAGGCCTCAGTGACTCTGGGCTCCAGGTGTGCTCCAGCACTGCACTAGCTACCGTGCCCTTGGGCTTTGAGTATGCCTCAGTGCCAATGCCAGACACAGCTGTTCTGGGCTTCAGACCTGCCATAGTGAACTACTGCTGCAGCAACCCCAGGTTTCTGGTGCGTTCCAGTGCTACAATGGCCATAGCTGCCACTTCCGGTATACCACAGTGGTGTGTCCACTGCAATGATCTCGACTTTAGGATCATGCCAGATAGCCTGTCCATAATCTCTAGATGGGATGAGTATTGAAGGGCTTTCCCAGCAAAGTCGGTCCTTGTAGACTGAAATAATTACCTACTTCTTAAAATACACAGATATTAACACATGACCACACGATCAAGAACAATCAGGAAACAGGATATTATCACTAAAGGGACAAAGTAGAGGGTTAGTGACTGACCTCAAAGAAATCGAGATATATGAACTTCCTGATGAAGAAATGAAACTAATTGTTTGAAAGATATTCAGTGAATTTCAAGAAAATGTAGAGAAGCAATTCAACAAAATGAGAAAAAAATAAGTGATGAGAAAGGAAAATTTAATAGGTATTGAAATAATAATAATACAACAAATTCTGGAGCTGAAAGCTACATTAAAAAATGAAAAATTCAACAGAGAGCAACAACAGTAGAACTGATCAAACAGAAGAAGGACTTCATGAACTCATTACAGGTTATTAGAAAATATACACTCAGAGGAGACCAAAACAATGGAAAAGGAATGAAGAAAGTTTACAGGATTTATGAAAGATCATCAGAAGAGCAAGTTTTGAGTGATAAGAATTTAAGAAGGATACAGGAAAGATAAAGGGGTAGAAAGCTTATTTAAAGAAATAGTGAAGAAAGTTTGGCAAACCTAGAAAAAGATACAAATATCTAGGTTCAAGAAGGTCAGAGATCTTCAATCATATTTAATCCTAATAAGACTACATCAAGACATAATCATACCGCCAAAAATCAAAGACAAAGAGAAGATCTTGAAAGCAGCAAGAGAAGACAAGCATTTGATATATAAGGGAGTTCAATATGGCTAGCAGTAGACTTCTCAGCTTAAACCTTACAGGCCAGGAGATAGTGGGATTATATATTCAAAGTGCTGAAGGAAAGAAAATATCAACCAAGAATAGTGTATCCAGAAAATCTGTCCTTCAGAAATAAAAAAGAGGTATAGACTTTGTCCTAGACAAACAAAAGCTGAGGAAGTTTATCAACACCATACCTGTCTTAGAAGAGATGCTAAAGGAAGTTTAAGTTGAAATAAAATGACACTAATGAGCAACACAAAAACATCTGAAAGTATACAACTTATTGGTTAAAGTATACAGGCAAATTAAGATTACTCTAATACTGTAAGAGTGGTGTATAAATAACATATCTTTAGTTTGAAGGTCAAAAGACAAAAGAATTTAAAATAATAATAGCCACCATAATTTGTTAAGGGATTTGCAATATAAAAAGATGTAAATGGTCACATAAAAACTTCAAAATGTGGAGGGGGGAGTGGAATATAAAGACAGGGGTTTTTGTAATCAGAGGTTAAGTTGTTACCAGCTTCAAATAACCAGCTAATTATAAGATGCATTTTTGACCTAACAGACATATGCAAAACATTCCATCCAACAGCGACAGAATACACATTCTTCTCAACACATGGAATGTTCTCCAGCATAGATCATATGGTAGGCCACAAAACAAATCTTAACAAATTCGAGAAGATTTAAATAATATCAAGTATCTTTTCTGAACACAATGATATAAAAGTAGACATCAATAGCAAGAGGAATGTCAAAATATTCAACAAATTCACAGAAATTAAACAAAATGCTCCAGAACAATCAATGGGTCAATGAAGAAATTAAAAATTTTAAGACAAATAAAAATAAAAACACAACATACAAAAACGTATGGGATACACCAAAAGCAGTACTAAGAGGAAAGTTTATGGCAATAAATGCCTACATCGAAAACGAAGAAAGTTCTTCAAGTAAACAATCTAATGTTGCACCTAAAGGAACTAGAGCAACAAAAACAAATTAAGACCAAAGTTAGTAGAAGAAAGGAAATAATGAAAATCAGAGCAGAAATAAATGAAATAGCAAGGAGAAAAGCGGTAGAAAAATCAACAAAACTAAGAGGTGTTTTTAAAAAGATAAACAAGGCCGGGCATCGTGGCTCACAGCTGTAATCCCAGCACTTTGGGAGGCTGAGACGGGTGGATCACCTGAGGTCAGGAGTTTGAGACCAGCCTGGCCAACATGGTGAAACTCCGTGTCTACTAAAAATACAAAATTAGCCGGGCATGGTGGCCTGTAATCCCAGCTACTCAGGAGGCTGAGGAAGGAGAATCACTTGAAACTAGGAGGTGGAGGTTGCAGTGAGCTGAGATCGCACCATTGCACTCCAGCCTGGGCAACAAAAGTGAAACTCCATCTCAAAACAAAAAACAAAAAACAAAAAACAAGATAAACAAAACTAGAGTAAGGAAAAATGAAGACTCAAATAAAGTTAGGTATTAAAAAGGAGACATTACAGTTGATACCACTGAATTACAAAGGGTTGAGGAGGCTTCAAGATGGCTGACTAGAGGCACCCCACACTCACCTCTTCCTCAAAGAAAGGCCAAAGCAGCAAGTAGAGGATCACACATCTAACTGAGTTTCTAAGAGAGAATGCTGGAATTCAGCAGGGAAACGATAGAGGACCTCTGAGGTACAAAAGAGAGTTAAGTGAAGTAGCCAGCCTGACCAGGATCAGATTGGAGCCAGGAGGAACTCCCCAGCATGGCAAAAAGATAAGTGAGAGAAAACCTGTGGTCCACATTCCCACCACAGACTCCTGCAGTCCTAGCCACGAGAGAGCTCCTCAGTCTTCTGGGCACTGAGACTTGCATAGGGAGCTGCCTAGAGTTCACATGTCAGCAACGTTACAGAGAAGGAGTTTTCTCTGTGTTCCACCCCCCCATCCCCCTGAGATCCAAGCAGCTGCAGCAAGGCACCATTCTGAGAGCTCAACTCCCACAAAACTACAACCTCCCCTAGAGTCCAGTGCCCCTGCATCTCTACATCCCTGTAGCCCTGTCGACATCCCCCACATCCACCCAGGGGCCTGCAGCATCATGATGCCAGCTGGATCCAGCATTGTGGCCAATTCCTCAGCACTCTAGCACACACAGTGTCCTACGCTCCAGGGAACAAGAGGTGCAGTGCACCAAAGAGGCTCCCCCAGGACAAAGGGAGACAAAGCCTGTGCTCCCCAGAGCCTGAGAGCCACCTACTCAGAGTTTCTGCCACTGACAGCAGCTCTGCCACATCCAGTGACGGCTGCCATGCACCTGCATGCACCTTCAGGGGGTGTGGGGACTGGCTTATTATATACCATCCTGGGACCTGAGGACAAGCCTGCCCTGCATGTTATTGCTGGTGCCCATGTGCCAGACTTGTATAGAGCAGCTCACTATACAAGTCTCCCACCCAGGGGCATGAAGACAGGCCTGTCCCCCACACACTGCCACTGCCTCCAGTGCCCAAACATGCTGTCTGGGGAACTGGGGATCTATCTGCCCTACCAACTGCAGCTGGTCCCCGCATGTACCCTCAGTGGGCCTAAGGATAGGCTTACTCTGCCTGCTGCCACCACCAGTGCCTTCACACATAATCTAGAAGACTCAAGGCTGGCCTACTCCATCTACCACCACCACTGCTGGCACCTGTACGCATCGCCCAGATGGGGATTGCACCCATCCCACCCACCACTTCCAGCACCCATGCATGTTTTCCGGGGTCCTGAGGATGGGCCTGTCCCACCTGCTGCCATCACGCATGTGCACTGTCTGGAGACCTGGGGATAGACTTTCCCTGCTTGCCACCAATTGTGCACTTATGCATTATCCAGGGACATAAGGATGGGCCAACCCAGCATATCACTGGCACCTATATGTGCCTCCTGGGGGCCCAAAGACCAATCCACCAAACATGCCACTGCCATCGCTGGTGCCCACTTGCACCACCTAGAAGCCCAAGAGTTAGCCTGTTGCGGTATAGCCAATGCCAATGTCATGTGTGCTGCCCAGGAAAGCAAGAACACAACTGTCCAGCCCATCACTGAAACCACCACCACCTGAGCGTGCCACCTGGAGGCTCAAGGACTAGGCCTCCCAGACCTGCCATTGCTAATGTCTTCATATGCCACTTAGGGGCCTAAGGATCTACATGTCTGGTCCACCACTGGCACCACCAGTGCCTGAGGACTGGCTTGCCTGGTGGCCCTGTCCTCAACAAAGACTTGCCACAGCCTCCACTAATGAGTGCAACCTAAACCACTGAGGAACTCACAGATACCACTGATGCTATTTACAGCTGAAGAAATCATATGGAAACTAGACTACTGTATCCACCCAAAATCAAAGATGAGGTCCTTTACCTAACCCACACTCTCAATACATCTGCAGGAAAATGTATTTCTCCATGCGTCAGTTTATTCTTGCATTGCTATAAAGAAATACCTGGGACTGGGTAATTTATAAAGAAAAGAAGTTTAATTGGCTCACAGTTCTGCAGGCTTTACAGACAGCATAGGGTCTTCTGCTTCTGGGGAGGCCTCAGGAACCTTCCAGTTGTGGCAAAAGGCAAAGAGGGGAGCTTGCACGTCATATGGCAAAAGCAGGAGCGAGAGAGAGAGAGGGCATGGGAGGTGTCACACACTTTAAATGACCAGGACTCACGAGAACTCACTCAGTATTGTGAGAACAGTACCGAGAGGATGGTACTAAAGAGTTCATAAGAATTCCACCCCCATGATCCAATCACCTCCCAACAGGCCCCACCTCCAACATTGGGGATTACAACTCAACATGAGATTTGGTGGGGACACACAGATTTAAACCATATCTCCCTATAAAAGGCAATCCTTAAAATGAAAAGAAGTGACTGCTACACTAGTTGTGCAGATATCAATATAAGGATACAAGAAACATGAAAAAAGCAAGTAAACATGACACCCTCAAAGAAACACAGCAATTCTTCAGTAACAGATTGCAAAGAAAGGGAAATCTATGACGTGCCTGAAAAATAATTCAAAAAATGATATTAAAAATATCTCAGTGAAATATAAGAAAACAATCAAGAGCTCCAATCAACAAACTACGTTAATCAGAAGAAAGAATTTCTGAACTTCAAGAAAGGTCTTGTAAAATATCTCAGTCAGATAAAGAAAAACTGGAAAAAGGAATAAAAAAGGATAAATAAACCCTACAAGACACATGGGATACCATAAAGCAACCACATATTTGAATTTTGGGAGTTCCAGAAGGAGAAGAGATGGGCAAGGGAGTAGAATATTTATTTAACAAAATAATATTTGAAAACTTCCCAAGTCTTGTAAGAGATATAGACATCTTGATACAGGAAGCTCGAAGATCCCCAAATAGATTCAAACCAAAAAGGTCTTCACCAAGGTACATTACAGTTAAATTGTCAAAAGTCAAAGACTTCAAACAGAAAAAGAAATAAAGCCTTTCCCAGACAAGGAAAAACTTAGGGAATTCGTCACTACTAGACTGGCCCCAAAAGACATGTTTAAGAGAGTCTTACATCTGGGTGCAAAAGGATAATATATACAATCATGAAATCACAGAAGAGTGTAAAACTTACTGGTTAGAGCAGATATGCAAATGATAAAGAGAAAAGAGTCAAAGAGTATTACTAAAAAAATCCAGCAAATCATAAAGGTAAACAATAAAAGAGGAAGAAAGGAAAAAATGATGTACAAAATAATCAGAAAACAATAAAAAATGACGGAAGCAAGCGCTCACCTAACAATAACAACCTTGAATGTAACTATTAGGTTGGTGCAAAAGTAATTTCGGTTATTGCCTTTACTTTTCATTACAAAAACAGCAATTACTTTTGCATAAATTCCCCAGTTACAAGATGTAGACTGGTTGAATGAATAAAAAAAACAAGACTCAACTGTATGCTGCCTTAAGAAAATCAATTCACCCTTAAAGACATACATAAACTGAAAGTGCAGGTATGGAAAAAAATATTCCACACTTAACAAAAAACAAAAGCATGAAGGAGTAGCTATATTTGTATCAGATAAAATAGACTTTAAGTCAAAAAGTATAAAAAGAGAAAAAGACCAAATGGACCTAACAGACATTTACAGAACATTTCATAGCTACAGAATACACATTCTTCTCATCAGCACATGGAACATTCTCCAGGATAGGCCATATGTTGGTACACAAAATAAATCTCAACAAAATTTAAAAATCAAAATCATATCAAATATCTTCTTATCTTCTCAGACCATAATGAAATAAAACTAGAAATAAATAACAAGAAAGCAATCTCATTTAAAATAGCTACAAACAAAATAAAGTACCTAGGAGTAAATCTAACCAAGGAGGTGAAAAGTCTATACAATGAAAGCTATAAAACACTCATGAGGCTGGGGATGGTGGCACACATCTACAATCCTGGCACTTTGGGAGGCCAAAGCAGGAGAATTGCTTGAGGCCAGGAGTTTGAGATCAGCCTGGGCAACATAGAAAAACCTAGTCTCTACAAAAAAATTAATAATTAGCTCGGTGTGGTGGCACATGCCTGTAGCCCCAGCTACTTGGGAGGCAGGATGATTGCTTGAGTCCAGGAGGTCGAGGCCACAGTGAGTGTTATCATGCCACTGCACTCCAGCTTGGGTGGCAAAGTGAGACCTTGTTTATATAAAACAAAACATGAATGAAAGAAATTGAAGAGAATATAAGCAAATGGAAAGATATCTCATGCTCATGGATCAGAAGAATTAATGTTGTTAGTGACCATATTGTGCAAAGCAATCTACAGATTCAGGAAATCTGTATCAAAATAGCAATGTCATTTTTCACAGAAACGGGAAAACAAATCTACAGAAGACCCCAAAAAATAGCCAAAGCAATCCTGAGCAAAATGAAGAAAAGCTGGAAACATCACATTATCTGACTTCAAAAGGTACTATAAAGGTTGAGTGTGGTGGCTCATGCCTGTAATCCCAGCACTTTGGGAGGCGGAGGTGTGAGGATTGCTTGAGCCCAGGTGTTTGAGACCAGCCTGGGCAATACTGAGACTCCTGTCTCTATAAAAAAAATTTTTTTAAACTCCAAAATACACTACACAGCTATAGTAACCAAAACATCATGATATTGGTATAAAAACAGATACACAGACCAATGGAACAGAATAGAGTACCCAAAAATAAATCCATGTATCTACAGCCAACTAATTTTCAATAAAGGTACCGAGAACATACACTGGGGAAAAGGCATCCTCTTTAATAAATGGTGCTGAGAAAACTGTATATCTATTTGCAGAATAATGAAACTAGGCCCCTATATCTCACCATATACAAAAATAAACTCAAAATGGATTAAAAATCTAAATGTAAGGCTCCAAATTATAAAGCTACTATAAGAAAACATAGGGGAAATGCTTCAGGACATGGGTTTAGGCAAAGATTTTATGGCTAAGACTTCAAAAGCACAGGCAAACCCCCCCCCCAAAAAAAACAGAACAAAACAAAAAAACCCAAAACCCGAAAATAAACAAATGGGACTGTATTAATCTAAAAAACTTCTACACAGCAAAGGAAATAACAGAATGAAGAGACAACCTATAAAATGGGAGAAAATATTTGCCAACTATTCCCCTGATAAGGAGTTAATATCCAAAATATATAGGGAACCCAACTCAATAGGAAGAAAACAAATAACCTGACTAAAAAATGAGCAAAGAACCTCCACAGGCATTTCTTAAAAGACACACAAATGATCAACAGGTATATGGAAAAACATGCTCAACATTAGTAATCATCAGGGAAATGCAAATTAAGACTACAATGAGATGTCATCTCATGCCCATTAGGATAGCTATTATCAAAAAGACAAAAGATAACCAATGTTGGTGACAATGTGGAGAAAAGGGAACACTCTCACATTGCTGGTGGGGATATAAGTTAATACAGCCATTATGGAAAACATTACAGAGGTTCCTCAGAAAATTAAAAATCAAACTTGTCATATGATCCAGCAATCCCACTACTGGGTATATATCCAAAGTAAGAAAAATCTGTGGGTTGAAGAGATTGCAGCATTATTCACAATAGCCAAGAATCAATCTGTGTCCATCGACAAATGAATTAATAAGGAAAATGTGGTATACAAACAAAATGGAATACTATTCAGCCATAAAAGAAGGCATTCTTGTCATTTATGCAATATGGATGAAACTAGAGGATGTCATATTAAGTGAAATAAGCAAGGCACAAAAAGACAAATACTGCATGATCTCGCTTATATGTGAAAGCTAAAAAAGTTGATCTTATAGAAGTAGTGAATAGAATGTTGGTTACCAGGGGCTAGGGTGTTTGGGGAAGGGGTGGAGAGATGTTGGTCAATAGATACAAAGTTTCAGTTAGATAGAAAGAATAAGTTTAAGAGATCTATTGTGCAACATGGTGACTATAGTTAACAATATTCTTGAAGAATGCCAAGAGAGTGGATGTAAAGTGAGGTAATGTACATGCTAATTAGCTAGATTTAATCCTTCCGGAATGCATATATACTTCAAAACATCATATTGTATATGATAAATACAAATTTTTCTGCAAATTTAAAATAAAGAAATTTTTGAAAGCACAGAGAGAAACACTTTTCCTCCTACCACAATTGTTCAGGGCACAATAATTTACATGTCAACTGACTTTCCCAGCCTTATGCTCTTTTCCTTTCCTATTTTTGTCGCTTAACCTCAATTTCTTCCTTTATTTAATGTTTTATCTTGTTTTCTTTTCCATAACTTTATAAATGGCAACAAGTTTTTTTTTTTCTTGGAACAAAGAGTGTGCAAACAAATACATCATTTAAAGTAGCCTTCATTAGCCATTGTGTTTACAAAGACTTTGCTACTGAAAGTGTGGTTCTATAAGCATCACCTAGGAGCTTGTTAGAAATGTAGAATCACCTTATACCTGCTGAATCAAAATCTACATTTGACAAGATCCCCAGGTGATTCTTGTGCACATTAAAATTTGAGAGGCACTGTGCTAGTGCACCCCGTCTATTTAGTACCTTGGAATCCTCATGAATAAACTGCAGCATCTTTACACATCTACAGGTGCATATCCCATACCCATGAAGCTTTGTTTGCCTCTTCTTTCTCAGGGCTCTGTCTCCTCTTAGGGTAAGGGCCCTGCCAAATCCTTAGGATCACGTTCCTAGGAGTCCCGAACGAAGCACTGAGAATATTCTGCAATTTGTTGGGTAGTCAGCATGCATTGCTTTGTTATGAAAAATGTGCTGCTTTAGCCGCAAAACTTTTTTTAACACCTTTCAAATAGACTCCATCAAGTCACACAGCTTTAAAATGGTAAATAGAATATAGGACAAGAGAAATTACAAAGTACAGACAGAGAACAAAAGATTAATTTTAAAATGGGAAGCAATGAGGTAGAAAGATGGGAGAGACTATAAAATAGAAAGTTCTCACAGTAGAAAGTTGATGTGAATTGACACCAAATTCACTCCTGAAACTTTACTCCTTGAATTACAATTTCTAAATGATGTGTCTGAATAATGTGATGTCGCTTACAAAGAAAAGTGGTGGGAATATTAATTCTATAACTTCATTAGCTTCTGATTTTGAAGGGATAGGAGGCAAAAATAAATGTATTGCCAATCACTATTGATTTTATGACCTCTAAAGCCATTCAGCCTTTAAAAGTGCAAGCCCAACATCAATACCAGTATCTTTCTTTGACTACTCCTCCTAATATTTTAAATCTCAGCAATTCTACACGGTTCTGGTTCTCTAATCCATTCTTAATTAGGGGCCCCTGTGACCTCATGTGAGAGTCTTTACTGAATTGTCATCAGGCCAGTCCCCAGCTCCCTACAGATCTAGAATTTCTTCTCACAAGATAGGACACAATTCTTAGGATGGCTCACATGATGGCTTCACAATTCACCTTCCAGTTGCATATTGACTTGTAAGGTAGGGCTCTATGACACCTTTAACCCTACTAACCATAGTTTGGGTCAATGTAATGGACCTGTAAGTCAGGCTTCTTAAATTCGAATCTCAGGATAGGGCTCCTCCCATATGTAAGGGATTGCTAAAATTGATGTTATTTATATGTAATGTTATTTTGCTATGTGTCCCCAATACTGTCCTCTCACTTTGGACGCTCTTCCACATCCTTTATGGGGAGGTCAGTGTTCTCACTGTTTGGCTTCTATCTGATTGGGCAGACATGGATAGCCTGCTAACTAAGCATGGCATCATGGTGACAAAGACTCTTGCCTTAAGTTTCAGACTCTTCCTCAAAGTTCTGGGAAAAAAGCCAAATCCTGTCTTGGAATGGAGGACTTTCTTCAGAAACACATTCACTCCCCCCAAACCTACCTTAGTCTTTTGTTTTTCGTTATAAGGGATATCCTAAAACAGAAATTGCAAGTATGACTGTTTGGCAGGGACTGTCTTATTTGTCCCTCTATCCCCAGCAATTGATGCAGTGCCTGTCACATAGTAGATGTTCAACAAATATTTATGGAAGGCAAGAAAGAGGAGGTGAATTTAAACCTGGGAGCTAAGTTCAGCTTTTAATTTTATATATTGGGACCGTTTGTTGGTTTTATGAATGTGGGACCCCTTTAACCTAAGATATACCAAGATGCTATTAATAGGGACATTATTCTGGGTCTCAGGGTCATTCCTCCAGTGGTTTGGCCAGAAGGGTGTTTCACAGTAGAAGGGTCTACTAGAGTTCTTTGCCTAAAACTTGGAAGAGAAAAGGGGACTTTTATTTATTCTTTCAGCCTGCAGCTTTCAACGTAGTTCCAAAGATGGGAAGAAGCAATGTGCCTCCCAAAAGAGAAAGAAGTGGAGGCTAGATATTTAAAGAAAGACACACTGGTATTGATGTTGGGCCTGCACTTTTAAAGGTGGAATGGACTTAGCAGTTATAAAAACCATCAATAGGTAAATGGAAAAAGAGATAAAATTCACACAAAAATTTACTCCTTTAATAAATATACATAAGATGAAATCTTCAACCTTGATTGAAATTGAAGCTATGCAAATAAAAATCAAATAGGAGATATCAAAGGCTACTAACTGATACCATGTTTTATCTATTAAACGAACCAAAGAGTATTATGATTGAAATAATTAAGTACTAGAAGAGAGCTGAGGAGATTGTGGCAGGTCTGGAACATATTCACGCTGGTGAGATGTCATTTGAATACAGTACTTTTAAAGAGCAATTGGACAAGAGGAGTCACCTGCCCTAAAAGTACTGATGTCAAACATAAAAGTGTTAATAGGAATGTATCCTAAGGGAACAATCCACTAAGAAAGTGAATGCTACACTTGTAAAAATAGTTTTGACACAGTATGCCTAATGTTGAAAAATAGGAAACAGTCTAGCTAGTCAACAGTAGGGTCACCCTCAAAGAAATTATGGTATGTCCACTTAATGGAATGCTATCAGCTTTTAAGAGTTATAATATTGAAAAATATATATATCTTTATGGTAAAATATTTAAAAGGTAAGTAAAAGGCCCTCAACCGCACATATGCTTTTATTGCAACGACGTGAAAATGCATGACACGGAACAAAGACTGAAAGGCAGTACACAGAATTGAAAATAATTGATGTTGGAAGATGGTGAGATTTTAGGTGTTTTCTTCCCCCATTATTTTGCCAAATTTTCTGCAATGCTTTTATTCTGTCTTTAAATGAAAAGGAGAAAATATGACACAATCAGCCTCACTGATATAATATTGTGAGTATTCTATTCTGGAAAAATAAGCAACCATGATGAAATGAACGAAAGGGGAAATAGCTGCAGTAAGAAATTCTTATTGACCAAAATAACCAAGGGCAGCGTGAATACTTAGATGCCTGCGAATACGCATGAAAACATGTTTGAATATGTAAGTCCAGAATTTGTATTCACAGGAAAAAAAAAATGGCACCGAGATTATTCCTTTTTTTTTTTTTTTTTTTTTTTTTTTTTTTGAGACGGAGTCTCGCTCTGTCGCCCAGGCTGGAGTGCAGTGGCCGGATCTCAGCTCACTGCAAGCTCCGCCTCCCGGGTTCACGCCATTCTCCTGCCTCAGCCTCCCGAGTAGCTGGGACTACAGGCGCCCGCCACCTCGCCCGGCTAGTTTTTTGTATTTTTTAGTAGAGACGGGGTTTCACCGTGTTAGCCAGGATAGTCTCGATCTCCTGACCTCGTGATCCACCCGTCTCGGCCTCCCAAAGTGTTGGGATTACAGGCTTGAGCCACCGTGCCCGGCGAGATTATTCCTTTCTAATAAAAATCTTTTAGTGTTTACTTTCTCTCTTTTCCCCAAGTTTGGAATGAGCTGAACTCTGGATTCAATGAAATGGCACAATACCTGGCAGATAGCAGGAATCCAAGAAATATCAGTTTCCTTCCTTCTGACAAAATACAAGATACTCTGAAATAAAAGTAGCTTTATGACCCTAAAGAAACAACAGTTCAAGAATCAAAGTCAACCTCATCTCATAGTCCCTATTACAATAAACTCTCTTAGTTTTAATATTTTTAAAAGGAAAATACCCCAAACTCTAATAATTGAAATAGTTTTCCTGCATTTTAGTTTTAAGAGAAAGAGACATATTACAACTCTTAAGAGTCTATCAAGTATTTTAGTAATGATCCTGAGAGACTGCAGATTCAATCCAATATTATACCTTCTCTCCACTGGGTACATCATCAAAGAAAGAACCAGTATAATTTAGTGTTACTATTTTATTTCTCTTAGTGGAAATAGTGGTGATTGGACATTGTTGCTGGAATATCTGGAATTTTTAATAGATATTACAGGAAACCTGGGGCTTTCTGGGCAGCATTCATGATTTTGAAGGGGACAGAAATAATCCACTTTTCTGGGAAACACTCACTTACGTAGAATATACTGCTCTTCTTAATGATGTGTTAATGAGGTGGCTCCAAAAGCCTGATGCTGCTGGCCCAAGTGAGTGGGCTGTGTGGCCTCCTATGCCCTTGCTCCGTTTTATTCAGGAGAAGGAATATCCCTGCCTGCTGCCTCACTGGTACTGTCTCCTTTCTTTCTTGTTCAGGGTCTGACCTCTCTATGGACAGGGGATCTGCCTCCACAGCCTGGCATAGGAACCAGTCTCCATCCCACTCCAGAGACCAATAAACCCAAGCGAGGCTGTGGCTTCTTATCTGGTCTTAGTATTTATTCCCCATCTAAAACACCATCTATTTATTTTGTACACTTAAAATACTTGTGATATTTAATGGAAAAAACTAGAGACATTTTGATTTTGTGAACAACGTATTCTCAGGATTAATTTGGTTATTCGAGACTGAGCCCCTTTTTGTCTTCTAATTATCTTGCACCCTGCACCCAGGATAATATTTGAGCACCTTCCATTTGGTTTGCTCCTCAAATGTTGCACAAGCTGAGAAGATGGGATAATTTCAACGTCTAAGAATAGTGTAAGGATCTTTCCTATGCTCTTTACCCAGATTCACCAATTGTTCACATTTTGCTCCATCCTTTTTATTTTCTTTCTGTCTCTCTTTCTCTCTGAATATATATATATGTATATAATTTTTTTCTGAACTAAATACTCTCAAGTGAAAATAAGTTGACAATATCAAACCTCTTTACAACACACTTGACTGTGTATTTTCTAAGAACAAGGACATTCTCTTAAATAATCACACCACAATAATCAAAATCGGGAAATTAACATTGCTACAATGCTGTTGTTTAATACACACCACTTATCCAAATCTTGTCATTGTTCCAGTACTGACCTTCATAGTTATTTTGTTTTTCCTAATCCTGAATTTGATTCAGGATCATGCATTGCATTTGGTTGTCATGTTTTCCCAGTCTCCTTTAATCTGAACAGCTCCTCAGCATTTCTTGTCTCTTTTCTTTTTTCTTTTTAAAGCTTTTCTTCCTTTTTTGTTTATTTTTTAATTTGTAATTTTTGTGGGTACATAGCAGGTATATATGGGGTATATGAAATATTTTGAACAGGCATTCAAGGTATAATAATCACATCAGAGGTAAATGGGGTATTCATTATCTCAAGCATTTATCCTTTGTGTTACAAACACTCAATTATTATCTTTTAGTTATTTTTAAATCTACAATTAAGTTATTATTGACTATAGTTACCCTGTTGTGCTATCAAATACTAGATCTTATTCATTCTTTCTAATTATTTTTTGCACCCATTAAGCATTCCCCACCACTACCCTTCAAAGCCTCTGGTAATCATCCTTCTACTCTCTGTTTCTATGGGTTCAATTGTTTTAATTCTCAGTTCTCATAAATGAGTGAGAACATGTGACGTTTGTCATTCTGTGCCTGGCTTATTTGAAGTAACATAGTGACCTCCAGTCGCATCCATGTTGTTGCAAATGACGGAGTCTCATTCTTTTGTATGGCTGAATAGTACTGCATTGTGTATCTGTACCACATTTTCTTTATCCATTCATCTGTTGATGAATGCTTAGGTTCTTTCAAAATCTTGGCTATTGTGATTAGTGCTACAATAAACATGGGAGTGCAGACATCTCTGCAATACAGTGATTTCTTTTCTTTGGGGTACATAGCTGCAGGGGGATTGCTGGATCATATGGTAGCTCTATTTTTAGTCTTTTTGAGGAAGCTCTAAACAGCATTTCTTGTTGTTTATCACCGTGCCACATGGCAGCGTATAGGCCAGTTGTTTTGTAGATTGTCCTTCAACTTGTTTTGTAGATTGATGTTTCTTCATCAGACAAATTCAAGTTAGAATTTTTGGCAGGTTTACTACTTAAGTAATGTCCCATTTTTAGCATATTATATATATTAGGAGGCTCACGATAATACTTGTCCTAATTTTGTTAATGTTAATCATTTGGTTAAGCTAGTGTTTTCCAGGTTTGTCAACTTTAAGGTCATTATTTTGAGTATGTAATTTGTGAAGACATATTTTGAAACTATGTAAAAGGCCTGTTCCTCATCAAAGTTTCAACAAATTGGGATTTCTAAGTGGCCATTAAAATTGGAATCCAATTTTGAAAATTGAAGGTGGCTATTTCTGTATTCCATCTATAACTTGATACCTCTTCACACTTTTCTTCACCCCTTCCCTTTCCGTGCCCAAAGTCCAACGTCCCAACCCACCCTCTCAGCTAACTTCCCTTCATTCACTACCTTTAACTGTTTTGGTAGACAGGTGTCTGTGCCTACTGCCTAATTTGTGTCTACCCTCAGTCCTGCCTCTCACCTTTAACATCTAGCATGTACCAGGAGTAAATATTTGTGCAAACTTCAATGAACTGTGTTCAAAAGTTGCTTGAAATAATGTTTATTTTTCTCTGTGTACTTATGTTACCAGTTGATGTATAGCAAGGTTTATCTGTTTCTGCTTATGGTCAATATTAGGGTTTGCTTTTTCTATTTTGTAATGTAATTTTATTTTCAAACATGTAAAATATTAATGTATCTCAAAAATGAGAACTATACAGAAAGACAGACTCAGAAGTATCCGCCCATCTTGACAGTCTTTTCCCCATCCATACCTCCATAGTAGCAGCTTTTATTAGTGCCTGATTGATTTTCTTGGGTTTCTTTTTCTTTTGAAAATATAAGCTTATGTGTACATATTTGTATATATATGTATGTTATATAGGTATATATAGCTATATATAGTTATCTATTGTTTTATACATATAAATTATTTATATTATATATAATATATACAATGTATAGTATGTATACACGCAAATGTTGCTTTATATATATATATATAAAATGCACGTGTATGCATAGTTATTTTCACCTCTTTCACACACAAAATGTAGCAGGCCATATAGATTATTCTGTATCTTTACTTTTTAAAAACTTAATACATTTTAGAAATTGCTCCATATCCACTCATAGAGATTGCCCTCATTCTTTCTTTATGGCTGCATAGTACTCCATTATGTGGATGGTTCATTCAACCAGTTCATATGAACAGATTTTGCATTGCTTTCAACTTTCTGCTATTATGAATAATGCATGACTAATAAATTTATACATATACTGTTTTACTTTTGTGTCAGTATATTTTCAGTACTGCTTAGTAAAAGAATAAATACATGTTTAATTTCATCAGCGATTGCCAAATTCCCCTCCTAAGGGCCTGTGCCATTTTGCACTGCCCACTAGCAAAACATGAGAGCATATGTTTCTGCACAGCCCTGCCAACAGCATGTTTTGTCAAGCATTTCATTTTTGCCAATCTGATAAGTATAAAATAGAATACTTTGTCAAGAAGCGTGTTTTGTCAAGCATGTCATTTTTGTCAAGTTGATATGTATAAAATATCTTTGAGTGATAATTTGTATTTGTATTATAAGTGATTTTCAGCATATTTTCATATGTTTAAGATCCATTTCACTTTCCTGTGTCTTTTTTTAATCATTTTTTGATTAGGCCTTTGGTATTTTTCCTCTGAGTTTTTAAATTTTTTTGATACATTATTATTTGTACATGAATCTTTTTATATCAGGGAGATTAGCCCTATACGTTGCAAATACCTTTCATTTTACTTTGTCACTTTTTAAACTTTACTTATGGTGTTTTTTTCAAGCAATTTTTTTCCAGTTTTATTGAGGTATAATTGACAAATAAAATAGTATATGTTAAAAGTGTGCAACTTGTTGTTTTGATCTACATATACATTGTGCAATGATCATGACTATCAAGCCAATTAGCACATCTATCACCTCACATAGTTTCTTCTTTTTTCTCTTTTGGTAAAAACACTTAAGATTTACCCTCTTAGCGAATTTCAAGCATGCAATACAGTATTATTAACTGTAGTCACATTGCTATACATTAGATTTCCATCATGAATAACTGAAACTTTGTACCCTTCGGCCAACATCTCCCCATTTCCCTATCCCCTCAGCCCCTGTAAATCACCATTCTATTTCAAGCAAGCTCTATTTTCACTTTTATGTAGTTGAATTTATTAATCTTCCCTTTTCTTTGCTTCTTGATTTTAAGTAATAGTAAGAAACGTTTTTCCCACTCCCATATTGTGAAGTAATGCATCCATACTTTCTCTTAGTACCTAAATGGTTGGTCACATGTTTTTGTTTTAAGAAGTTACATTTTCAACTTTATCCTCAAAATTTTTATGTAGATGAACTTCCCTTTAATAGTTACCTGATGCCCTGTCTTAGGCTGAATTCTCCAGAAGCATGCCCTAAGTTGAGTATTCACGTACCTGTGGTTTATTTAAAAAGGGCTTCCAGGAGAGACTAGGAAGGGGATGGGGAAGCAGGACAGAAAAGAGGAAGAAATCAAACCAGCGGACAGTTTCAGGCAAGGCCCCACAGAGGGTAGATTCATCCTAATCCCTCAGGGGAACTTTGGCATATAAGTTATGACTTCAAGTTGACCCAACATCAGGCAAGGAAGCTGAGCTTTCATATTGCCACACTCACCAGTCACTGGCTAAAGGCTGTCCCAGGCAAAGACAGCAGTCATCAGAAGAGTCTTGGGGGTAGGCATTGGAAGAAAAAGCACACCAAAATGTGCAGAAACAGTAAGAACAATCCAAAGGAATCTGAATGAATATCAACAAATCTCTCACCACAACTGGCAAAACCTAGACAGCAGAAGGCTATGGGAGGGGCACAACTAGTGGTAGGAGAAAGGGAGAGAAAAGAACCCAAAGAATCACTCCTTGTCTCTTCAGTCTTGTTGTTGCTAATTCCAGACCTTGGAGAGCAGACCCTTGATGATCTCTATTTACTTAGTACTGAATCCCTGGCTTCGTCAAAAGCTATGATAAAAAAGAAACTTCTAACATCCCATTGATGACATGGAGCCAGGAATACCTTTGATAAGCAATTCCCAAGTATACTTCCCAACAGAGAGCCTTGGCCAACAAGAGCTTCTCCGGATATTCTTCTTGAGGAGTCTTTGTGAACTGAATGCTTAAGTGTAAGAAGGATTAGAGCCATTTGTGAGAAGCCTTGAATATGTTCCTCCAAACACATTCCATCTGGAACTCTCAGGATAGGCAGCTGATTCTGATCAGGGGCTTCTGCCATCCAGCAGATCCAATAAACACATGCCTGGGTTCTTACAGTTGATTAGATCCATGATGTCTCCCATCCTGTCATCAGAGGCCCTTCCCCAAAATGGTAGCTCCATGGCACCTTCTCCTCTTGCATCCTCTTATTCCAATCTGGGTTAGTGGTTAAGAGACCAGGTCTTGAAATGAGATCTAAAACCAACTCAGTCACTTTTTAGATACACCACTTTAGAGGAGTTTCTAAATGCCCTCAGTGTCAGCTTATTAATATGCAAAAGACAGATAGCACCTACATTGCAGAATTAGTGTAATGATTAAATAAAATAAATATCTCACACCCTTGGCATGGTGCTAGACATGTATTATTATCAATCTTTATTTTCATTCCACTCGGATGTTTCTCACACTGCTGACTTCCCTCCTCAGAGACCCCCATTCCGTTGTAAAAACCTGCCTTATATCCTCAACCACTACACAGAACTCCATCTCCAGGCTCTCCCCAGAGCACAATAACTCTGCTGCAGCTTCTATGGAAGAGGCTTATTCTTCTACACCCATGTATCACGAGCTGTGGACTGCTTGGTCTCCTAGCTCCCCATTACAATTGGCAGATGATTACCCCTCTGTCCTGGGGCAAAAAAACCTTCTTTTATTAAGACTTGTGCCAACAATGTATACTTCCTTCTACACCTCTTCATTTTGTCTTTGAACCTCCCACCTTTCCCCGTGTATTCGTTAATGGCTTGGATACAAACTCAGTGTTTCTTCTCCTCATGTACTGCCTTCATGCTGGGCAGCAACTATATCCACGTGAAGTCTTTCAGAACTCTGGCTCATGGCTTTTTTTTTTTTTTTCTTTTCCAATAGAGTCTCGCTCTGTCGCCCAGGCTGGAGTGCAGTGGCGCGATCTCGGCTCGCTGCAAGCTCCGCCTCCCGGGTTCACGCCATTCTCCTGCTTCAGCCTCCTGAGTAGCTGGAACTACAGGTGCCAGCCACCACGCCTGGCTAATTCTTTTTTTATTTTTAATAGAGATGGGATTTCACTGTGTTAGCCAGGATGGTCTCATGGCTTAAAAAAAAAAAAAAAAAAAAAAAAAAATCCTCAACACCAACAGTCTTCATTTGTAACTATCTCCTTGACCGACTGATTGTCATAACCTAGACCTTGATATCACTTAGAATGGCTCCACCTCTGAACTCACACAGTCATGCATTGCTTAACAAGGCGGATACATTCTGAAAAATACATTATTAGGTGATTTTGTCATGTGGAAGCACCATAGAGTGTACTTACACAAATCTAGGTGGTAGAGCTTACTACATACCTATGCTATATGGTATAGCTTATAGCTCCAAGGCTACAAACCTGTACAGGATGTTACTGTACTGAATTCTGTAGGCAACTGTAAGACAATAGTGAGCATTTGTATATCCAAACATGGAAAAGGTACAGTAAAAATACAGTATTATAATATTATGGGACCACCATTGTACATGTGGTCCATCATTGACTGAAATGTCATTATTCAGTGCATGGCTGTATTCTAATGTACCATGTGGATCTCATCCTTCTATCCTTCCAGCCTTTACTCTTTTTTTTTTAGACGGAGTCTCACTCTTGTCATCCAGGCTGGAGTGCAATGGCACAATCTCAGTTCACTGCAACCTCCACCTCCTGGGTTCAAGCAATTTTCCTGTCTCAGCCTCCTGAGTAGCTGGTATTACAGGTGCCTGCCACCACACACAGCTAATTTTTGTATTTTTAGAAGAGATGGGGTTTCACCATGTTGGCAGGCTGGTCTCGACCTCCTGACCTCAGGGGATACACCCGCCTCGGTCTCCCAAAGTGCTGGGATTACAGGCGTGAGCCACCCTTTACTCTCTCTTCAGCTCTTTAATCTTACACTCAGAGACCTCAAAGCCATTTTACTTCCAGTCCATCAGCCTTCTTTGACTTCACTTCCTCCCCTATTCAAACTTGAACACCTACTGCACTCAACCACCAGACTCCTACACTCAAAACCAAGCCCGTTGTCTTTCCACCATATCTCTCCTGCAGTTTGAATTTTAGATTAATCCTACCATCTGCCTTTGTTGCTCAAACCTTGTGCTGCTGAATGCTGCTGCAGAAAATCAAATCTTTGAATGGATTAGGGTCACCACCCATTTATGATCTTCAGCACCTCTTGGATCCTCAGTATCCCTCAGTTTGTTACCTTATCTCTGACCCACATCCCCTCTCATTTCTCTCAATGGCTGCTCCGAGTCTTCACTAACTTCAAGTCTTCTATCCCATCGATGTCATCCTCTCAGTGCACATGACCTTACTTCCTATTTCACCAAGAATATCATGGCTATCAGGTTTTGAACTTCCATAATTTTCCCCCATACCTATAAGTCATTTTTATCTGCACTTACCTTCAAGTTTGGTCATTTATGCTAAAGAAGAAGAGAGTAGGCTCTGGAGACTGTTCTGTCTCCTATTCAAGGAAACTCCTTCCACATCCTCCCTTATCTCCTGCATATCCATGGCCTCATCCCACTCATTTATCACTCTTTTTTATATTTTCAACTTCTTTTCTCTTTGCGGTAATTTCTGTAGCCTCTAAATTTTCCAATAACACTATATATTATCTTCCTGCACTAACCCTATCTTTCCCCTTCTTTTTGTAGCCAAGATACTAAAAAAAGTTCTAGATTTCTGTTGCCCTCTTCTTATTCCCAGTATGTTCTTCAACTCACTCTAGCTAGGTTTTACCTTCCACAGTCTATGCAGACTGTCCTGTCTGAGGTCACAAGTGGCCTCATGACTTCCAAGTCTATTGATTGATTTTCATATTTATTTCATGAACTCTCTGCAACATAAAACACTGTTTGTATTAAATCTCTTCCCTCACTAGAGCAGCAAGAACAAACTAACCCCAAAGCTAGCAGAAGAAATAACCAAAATCAGAGCAGAACTGAAGGAAATTGAGACCCAAAAATTCATACAAAGAATCAAGGAAATCAAAAGTTGTTTTTTTGAAAGGATACACAAGATCAATAGATAGCTAGATAGATTTAAAAAGAAAAGAGAGAGAAGATCCAAATAAGCATGATTAGAAAAAACAAAGGTTATGTTACAACTGAAATGGAAAAGATCCTCAAAGACTGTTGTGAACACTTCTACACACACACAAACTAGAAAATCTAGAGGAAATGGATAAATTCCTAGAAACACACAGTCTCCCAAAATTGAAACGGGAAGAAACTGAAGTCATAAATAGACCCAATAGTGAGTTTCAAAATTGAATCAGTAATAAAAAAATGATACCAATCAAAAAAGTCGTGGAATGGATGGATTCAAAGCCAAATTCTATCAGATGTATGAATAAGATGTAGTACCAATTCTACTGAAACTATTCCAAAAAATTGAGGATGAGGGACTCCATCCTAACTCATTTTATTAAACCAGCATCACTTTGACAACAAAACTTGGCAAAAACACAATAAAAATAACTACAGGCCAATATCCCTGACAGATAAAGACACAAACGTTTTCAACAAAACACCAGCAAACTGAATCCAGCAGCACATCAAAAAGTTAATTCACTATGATCGAGAAGGATTCATTCTTGGATGCAAGGTTGATTCAACATACACAAATCAATACATCTGATTCACCACATTAAACAGAATTAAAAATGGAAATGATACAATTATCTCAATAGATGCAGAAAAAGCTTTTAATAACATCCAACATCCCTTTATGGTAAAAACCTTCAAGAAACTAGGCATTGAAGGAACATACCTCAAAATAGTGAGAGCCATCTATGAAAACACAGCCAACATCAGAGTGAATGGGCAAAAGCTGGAACCATTTCCTTTGAGAACTGAAACAAGGCAAAAATGCCCACTCTCATTACTGCTATTCAACATAGTACTGGAAGTGCTAGCCAGGGCAAACAGGCAAGAGAAAGAAATAAAAGGAATTCAAGTAAGAAAAGAAGAAGTAAAACTATCCCTCTTTACTGATGATAGGACTCTATATCTAGAAAACCCTAAAGACTCCATCAAATGGCTCCTGGAACTGATAAATGACTTCAGTAAAACTTCAGGGTACAAAATCAATGTACAAAAATTAGTTGCATTTCTATACACCAATAACAGTCAAGCTGAGAGCCAAATCAAGAATGCAATCCCATTTACAATAGCCATAATAAAATAAAATACTGAGGAATACATCTAACCAAAGGGGTGAAAGATCTCTGCAAAGAACTACCAAACACTGCTGAAAGAAATCGTAGGTGAGACAAATAAATGGAAAAACATTTATGAAATGGAAGGATCAATATCATTAAAAAGGCCATCCTGTCCACAGCAATCTGCAGATTCAACACTGTATTAGTCCATTCTCATGCTGTCATGAAGAAATACCTAAGACTGGGTAATTTGTAAAGAAAGGGGTTTAATTGACTCACACTTCTGCATGGCTGAGGAGGCCTCAGGAAACTTACAGCCAGGACAAAAGGCACCTCTTCACAGGGCAGCAGGAGAGAGAATGAGTGCAAGCAGGGGAAATGCCAGATACTTATAAAACCATCAGATCTCGTGAGACTCACTCACTACCACGAGAACAGCATGGGGGAAACTGCCCCCATGATTCAATTACCTCCACCTGGTCCTGTCCTTGACACATGGGATTATGGGGTTACATTTCAAGATGAGATTTTTGGGTAGGAAAACAGTCAAACCTTATCTAACAATATTCCTATCAAACTACCAATGTCATTTTCCACAGAATTGGAAAAAATTATTCTAAAATTATTTTGGAAACAAAAAAGAGCACAAGAAGCCAAAACAATCCTAAGCAAAAAGAATAAAGCCAGGGGCATTATATTACCTGACTTCATAGTATACTATATGGCCAAAGTAACCAAAACAGCATGGTACTGGTAAAAACAGACATATAGACCAATGAATAGAGAATCCAGAAATAAATCTGCACACTTACATTCATTTGATCTTCAACAGTGTCAACACAAATAAGCAATTGGGAAAGGACTTCCTATTCAATAAATGGTGCTAGAATAGCTGGCTAGCCATATGCAGAAGATTGAAACTGAACCCCTTCCTTATACCATATATAAAAATTACTCACAGTGAATTAAAGATTTAAATGTGAGACCTCAAACTATAAGAATCATAGAAGATAAACTAGGAAATACCCTTCTGGACATAGGCCTTGGCAAAGAATTTATGACTAAGTCCTCAAAAGCAATTGCAATAAAAACAATAATTGACAAGTGGCACATAATTAAACTTAAGAGCTTCTGCACAGCAAAAGAAACTATCAACAGAGTAAACAGACAACCTACAGAATGGGAGAAAATATTTGCAAACTATGCATCCAGCAAAAGTCTAATATCCAGAATCTATAAGGAACTTAAACAAACTATTTGACAAGCAAACACAAATAACCCCATTATTAAACAGGCAAAAGACATAAACATTTCTCAAAAGAAGACATACGAGTGGGCAACAAACATATGTAAACATGTTCAACATCAGCAGTCATCAGAGAAATGCAAATCAAATCCACAATGGAGTAGAATAGAGAGTACAGAACTAAATCCATACATCTATGGCCAATTGATTTGCAACAAGGGTACCATGACCATTCAATGGGAAAATAATAGACTCTTCAACAAATGATGCTGGTACAACTGTATATCTACACGCAAAAGAATGAAGTTGGACTCCTACCTTCCACTATATATGAAAGTTAACTAAAAATGGACCAAAGACCTGAATAAATATAAGAGCTAAAACCATAAAACTATTAGAAGAAAACACAGGGGTGAATCATCATGTCCTTGGATTCAGAAAATGGATTTTTAGATGACACCAGAAACATGAGCAACAAAAGACAAAGTAGATAAATTGAACTTCTTCAAAATTAACAATTTGTTTGTCAAAGGATACTATCAAGAGATCGAAAAAGATAACCCACAGAATGGGAGAAAATATTTGCAAATCACATGTCTAATAAGGATCTAGTATTCAGAATACATAAGGGACCCTTACAGCTCAATAACAAAACGGCAAACAGCCCAATTTTAAAATGGGTAAAGGACTTGAAAAACATTTCTCCAAAGAATATATACAAATGGTCAAGAAGTACATGAAAATATGCTCAACATCCCTGTCATTAGGGAAAGGTAAATCAAAACCTCAATGAGATATCACTTCATGCCCGTAAGAGGGCTATAATGAAAAATTAATGGAAATTAACAAATGTGGGAAAGGATGTGGAGAAATTGGAATCCTTATACATTGCTGGTGGGAATGTAAAATTATATAGCTGCTGTGGAAAACAGTTTGGCAGTTCCTTAAAAAGTTAAACATATGATTACCGTATGACCCCACAATTCTGCTCCTAGGTGTATACCCAAAGGAACTGAAAACAGGTTCTCAAATAGATGTAAATGCATGCTTATAGAAGCACTATTCACAATAGCCAGAAGGTGGAAACAGATGTCTATCAATGGATGAATGGATAAACAAATAGTGGTATATACATGCAAGGGATTATTATTCAGCCATTAAAAGGAATGAAGTACTTACTGATATATATTCCCATGAGGATAAAGCTCAAAAACATTGCTAAGTGAAAGAAGCCAGGCATGAATGATCACATATTATATGATTCTATTTACATGAAATATACAGAATAGGTAAATCTATATAAACAGAATGCAAATTGGTGTTTGCCAGGATCGGGGGGAGGAGAGAATGGAGAAAAAATGCTGAATGAGCATGGGGTTTTATTTTAGAATGATAGAAATGTTTGTAACTGAATAGAGATGGTGGTCACACAACACTGTGAATATACTAAATGCCACTGAGTTGTTCACTTTAGAATGATTAATCTTATGTTATGTGAATTTCACCTCAATACATTTTTTAAAAACTGCTTTTTCTCCTATACTTCTAAGGCTTAGTTAATGGCACCACTATTCACACATTCATCCAAATCAGAAATCTGGAAATAATTCTAGCTATCTTATTTCCTTCATTGAGAACATCCTATTGATGATGAAGTCTTTTTGGCCCTCTATCCATTGAATTTCTTGCATTTTTCCTTCTACTCCATCTGCTTGCAGTGTCTTAGCTTAGGTTATATGCTACTGCAATAGTGTCCAACTGAACTCCTTTTCTTTAAGTTTCAACCCCTTGAATCCCTCCTTCACACAGCAGTATGAATTATCTAGGCTATTGATTCTCAAATCTTAGAGTGCATCAGAATTACCTGGAGGGTTTGTTAAAATGTAGATTGCAAGGCCCTATACTCAGAGGTTCTGATTCAGTAAGTCTGAGGTGTGGCTCTAGAATTTGCATTACTGACAAATTCCCATGTAATGCTGATAATGTTGGCCTGGAGGACCACACTTTTAGAATGACTGATCCATAACTTTATTGATTGATTACTTTTCAGTTTAAAATCCTCTTGTCCTTATCATAAGATGCTCCAGGGTCCTGCACCTATCTGCAACTTCAACTTTCCCTATGGCCTATCTTAACCATATCTATGTTAATAGTCAACTCTTCCATGAAAATGTATTATTTAGAGTTATCTGCTTGTAAGCAAGAGAAAGCAACTAGAGCTTATTTAAAGAAAAAAGGAAAGGTATTAGAAGTTCATCGGAGACATAATAGGAAGTTTGGAGGACCAGACTCAGAAATAGACAAGAATGAAGACAGATCAGGTATTCCGGCAGCAGGGATTAGAATATGACCATCTGGTCCAGGAAGTAGTTCTGGAATGAATGCACTAGATGCTCCTCTACTTGTGATGGAGTTATGTCTCAAACCCATTGTAAGTTGAAAACATGTCAAATATGTATTTAATGCATTGTAGAGTATTGGTTGTTTACTCTTGTGATCACGAAGCTGGCTTGGAGCTACGGCTCATTGCTGCTGCCCAATATCATGAGAGAATATCATACTACACATTACTAGCCTAAGAAAAATTTAAAATTCAGAATTTGAAGTACAATTTTTACTGAATGCATATCACTTTTGCACTATTTTAAAGTTAAAATATTATAAGTTGAATCATCATAAGTTGGGGACCATTTGTATATCTATTTTTCCATCCTTGGGTTTCTCAAGACAGAACATTCATGGAAAAAACTCTCAAGCATCTCAGCTTGGGTTACATGCTTCCTGATAAAGAAAAGCACAGTCACTTGTTGCACTGAGACAGCACACAGTGGAGAAAAATAATTCTCCACAAGAAAATCAGGCTGTGGTTATCAGATTAGGGTGGCTGAATACTCAGGGAACAGAAAACCAAATATCTTCAGCACCATTTCCTCCTTTGTGTTTTATTGTACATTGTACCAACTTCCATATTACTTAAGACTCCTAGCCATTTTTGTGCATATGTCTTACTAGACTATGAGTACCTTGGAAACAGAAACCACGTTTCTTTTTTATTTCTAAAATTTGCATAGCATGTGACATTAAGCAGGTGTTCAACAAATGTTTGTTGAACGAACAAATAAACAAAGAAATAAAATCAAATGGATCCAAAACACAGCTGAAGTACAGGATGAAAGGGGGAAGCCAAGCATTCAAGTGAGGTGAAGAGAGGAGAGTGTAGTGGTTTGGGTAGTTTGTCCGAAGCTGTGAACACACAAAAAGCTGTTCCTGGACATGAGGAAGCGGAAAAGTCACCTTGAGCCAGAGGAAACTTATTTTTCCCCAGGACCAGAGATGCTTAGGGAGAAAATGCAGAATAACTTTTTTAAACAGCTTAATTGAGGTATAACTAACATTCAAGAAACTTTCCATATTTAAGGTGTACAATTTGATACATTTTGACACATGTATGAGCCCATGAAGCAATCACTGTAATGAAAATAATGAGAATGTCCATCACCCTGAAAACTTTCCTCATGCTCCTTTATAGTCACTCCTTCTAATCCCTGCCAGTACACCCCATCCCCAGTGCTTTCTGTCACTATGAATTAGCTTACATTTTCTAGAAGTTTATACAGGAATCATACAGTATGTGTCACACATGTTGTGTGTATCAATAGTTCATTCTATTTTATCGTTGTGTAGTATTCTAATGCACAGATACATCACAGTTAATTCATCTGTGGACCTGTTGATGGGCATTTGACTTATTTCCAGTTTGGGGCTATTAAAAATAAGGTTGTTGGGAACACTTGTGTACAAGGTTTTGTGGAGACATATACTTTCTTTTCTCTTGGTTAGATAACTAAGTGTGGAATGACTAAGTCATATGGTGTATGTATATATAACTTGTTCAAAAAACTGCTGGATTTCTACTTCTGGCATGGCAGCATGAGGGGCTATATGGATTTGTTTCCAGTAAAACTGGTAAAAATTATTTTTAAAGCAACCATTTAAAGTCTCTGGAAATTGTTCTAAGGGAATATAGAAAATGAAGAATATTTATTCAAGAAAATCAACTAAACTTAGTAGAAACTGCTAGAGTCTGTGGTATTTGAATCAAGATCTGTGCCCTCCACTGCCCATCTCAACTCAGCAAGATGGAAACTGTATTCCAGCCTGGTACAGCCAAGAACACAGGGTTCCGTTTCTCTGCAGCTCCCAGTCAGAGGGCTATCTTCCTGGGAGAGGTGAGGTGTCAGTGTTTCTCACCCTGCCTCCAGCTACCCCTTGCTGAAGTTAAGATCCAGGTGAATGTGGCCAAGAGGTAGGCGCTCCATTCTTCCATGCAGGTCCCAATCATGGGATCGAGGCTCTAACTAGGTTGCAACATTGCCGAGAATACTAGGGCCCAATTTCCTTTGCTCCAGCTCATGGGAAGGGGGTTTTCCAGTTGACAGAGGCAAGACAAGAAGACCTAGGGCTGTTGGCTTCTCTCCATCTATCAGATATCCAGCTCCTAAAGTGAGATGTCACTCAGAGAAGCATGCCATTTTCCATGTCCCAAGTATAAGAGCTATGTCTCACAGATTTTGTCCAGGGGAGAAGCCGGTTGTACAACAGAGAGCTCCAAATCCCTACCTCAAGGAACTGACTTCATTTGTCCCAGAGTGTGGAGAAGTTCAAGCCTGATAATACTCTCAAAAACAGTAAAAACTGCAATGAAAGGCAATTGGGAGGGGATTGGTAGATTAATTGGAAATAAGGTCAAAACTATAGGCTGACTAGGTTGCTGGAGAAAAACAAGGGAAAGAGACAGCTAAGAAATATCCTATAGTCCAAACAAATTCTAAACACTGAGCTCAGGAATTATCTCTTCAAAGGAGCCTGAATTGGATAGGATTAGTCTATGAAGCAATTTATGCTTAGACATTGTCAAAAACAATGGAACAATCAACTGGCAATTAGTGGAACTTAACATCAGGTGTGGTTAGGGAAAGAGAAGACCAAAGAGAACCCTACCCAAACCACTCTCATCCCAAGGTAACTGCTGGCATAACCAAGGCTGTGCCCTCTGAGGAGCAACATCAGAGGCTTCGTGTTGGAGGCATGGAGGAAACAGACTTTGCTAAAATAGTCTAGTCAGTCACTAAACAAGTAAACAAGCAAATAACAATAACAAGTCCTGGAAGGAGAATTCCAGAACCCAGAGTTGATAAAATATATTATCTAAAATGTCCAATTTTAAGTAAAAAATTATGAAACATGGAAAGAAACAGGAAAGATCATATGGAAAAAAAGCAACAGAAACTGCCTGTGAGGACTACTACTTGTTGGGTTTAGCAGACAAGGCTTCAAGGTTGCCATTAGAAATATGTTCAAAGAAGAAAAGAAAAACATGATTACAGAAGTAAAGGGAGGTGCAATGACACTGTCTCATCAAATACAGAATATCAATAAAGTGATAGAAAATATTTTAATGGGAATTTGGGAATTTAAAAGTGTAATAATGAAAATTAAAAATTCACTACAGGGGCTCAATAATGGATTAGAATTGGAAAAAGAAAAAATTGGTGAACTTGTATATTCATAGAAATTATCTAAGCTGAAGAACAGAGAAAAAAGAATCAAGAAAAATGAACAAAGGACAAATGTGGGTAACTACTACCTTCATCACATACACATAACAGGAATACCAGAAGAAGATGATGATGAAGAAGAAACATATTTTTAAAATGAGTGGCTGAAAACTTCACAAATTTATTGTAAAACATGAATCTATACAACCAGGAGGCTCCATGAACTCCAACTAGGATAAAGGCAAAGAGGTCCACAGATAGACACATCATAATAAAACTGCTAAAAGGCAAAGACAGGGAGAAAACCTTGAAAGTAGCAAGAGAAAAATGACTATACTTTCAAGAGAACTCCTTGTAAGGTTAACAGTTGACTTCTTATTAGAAACAGTAAAGGTCAGAAAGTGGTGGGATAACATTGAGAGTGCTCAAGGAAAGAAACTGCTAAAAAGATTCCTATATTCAGCAAAGCTAGATTTCAAAAATGAAAGTGAAATTAAGACATTCCCAGATAAACAAAAACTGAATTTGTTGCTATCAGATCCTCCTTACATATATACTAGGAAAAATGCTTCAAGCTGTAAGCATGTGACCTCAGATAGCAATTTGAATTCACACACAAAAACCAAAACGCACTGGTAAAAGTAATTATACAATTATAAAAGAAATATAAAACCATAATTTCTTCTTCTTTCTTCTCAACGGATTTTTAAGTAAAACAATATGTATCTCATAGATTGCTGGGCCTTGACCATATAGAAATGTGATATATTTGCCAATAACCACACAAAGTAGGTGGATGGGAGAAGGGCTACATTGAGCTAAGGAAATGACTCCAGATGGTAACTTCGATTACGAGAACAAAAGAAGAGAACCAGAAATGATAAACAAGAAGGTATATGTATATACATATAATTTCTTCTCTTAGCTTTTTAAAAAGACATAAAACTATAAAACAATAATTATAGCAATGCATTGAGCTAAAAAGCTAAGAGAAGAAACTACTGGAACTTAGAAGAGGAAGAAACACTTCCCAACTCATTCTATTAGGATATTAGTGTTAATCTAATACCAAAACAAGATAACTACATCACAAGCAAACTACAGGCCAATATCTTTTATGAATATGCAAAAATACACAGCAAAATAGTACTAAACAAACTCTGGTCAATACATAACAAGGATTATACAACAAGACCAAATGGGATTCATGTCAGGAATGCAAATTTGTTTTAAATTCCAAAACAAAAAAAAAAAGAAAAGAAAAAAGAAACACCAATTAATGTAGTAGATAAAGAGAATAACAGAAAACAAATTATCATCTCAATAGAAGCAGAAAAATATATGATAAAATCTAACATTTATTCACGAGGGAAAAAAACACTCAACAAACTAGGAATAGAAGAGAATTTCCTCAACCTCATAAAGAGCATCTATGAAAAACACAATGAGATGCCACCTCACATCCTCTAATATAGCTATCACTAAAAAGTCAGAAGATAACCAGGGTTGGTGAAGACGTAGAAAAACTGGATCCCTTGTACACTGCTGATGGACATGTAAAATGGTGCTGCCGCATTGAAGAACAGTTTGGTAGTTCCTCAAGCAGTTAAACATATATTTATTATGCCCAGAACTTCCACTCCTCAGTATATACACCAAAGAAATGAACACATATGTCCACATGAGAACTTGTAAATAAGCATTATTCATAATATCCAAAGGAGGAAATAACCCACACATCCATCAACAGATAAATGAATGAACACAATGTCATATGTTATAGTAATACAATGGAATATAATTTGGCAATGAAAAGGAATGAAGTTCTGATACTGGATGAACATTGGAAACATTATGTTAAGTGAAAGAAGCCAGTCACAAAAGACAATGTACATGTGTCCATTTATATAACATGCACAGAAAGGCAAATTTATAGAGCTAGAAAGATTAGTGGTTGTTTAAGGTTGGGGGAGTAGGGGAGTAAAGGATAATACCTAAAGGAACAGCATTTCTTTTTGAAGTGATGAAAATGTTCTAAAATTGACTGTGGTGATGATTACATGTATCTGTGGATGTACTAAAAAAACATTGAATTGTATATACTTGAAATGGGTGAATCATGTGGCATGTGAGTTATGTCTCAAGAAAGCTCTTTTAAAAGTATGTTTTTTAAAAGCCGCTCATTAAAAAAAGAAACTAAGCATTTTGAAAGTGGATGAACAATTTCACATTTCTACTAACAGTGTATGAAAGCCCCAGTTACTCCACAACCTTAACAACACTAGGTATGGTCAGTTATTTGTTTTTTTTTAATTATAGTGATCTCATTGTGGTTTAAATTTTCATTTTCCTAATGACTACAGGTTCTGAGCATGTTTTCATGTTCTTATTTACCACCTGCCTAGTTTTTGTTGAAGTTCATTGCAGATTTTTAATTGGGAATTTAATTTTCTTATAAATGAGTTTTGGGAGTTTTTAATATATTTCATATACAAGTTATTAAAATCAGATAAAAGTTGTGATTTTATAACATTTTCTCCTAGTCTTTAGTTTGTCTTTTCATTCTCTTAGCATTGTCTTTGGAAGTGGAGTGGCAGCCTTTACTTATGAAGTCCAAATTTATTATTTAAAAAAATAGATAAAATTTATTAGATGGTGATTTTGGTGATCAAAGACATCTGTATCTAAAATGTCTTTGCCTAACCCAAGGTCATTCAGATGGATTATGATTTCTTTCTAGAAGTTTTATAGCTTTAGGTTTTATATTTAGGTCTATGGTACACTTTGAGTGAATTGAGTTGTAGACGAAAGTTCTTATTTTTCAAATGGATATGTACCATTTGTTGAAAAGGCTATCTTTTGTCCACTGTATTGCCTTCACACCTTCACAGAAAATCAGTTGTATACATACATGGATCTCTTTCTGAACTCTGTATTTTTTTCCATTTATCTGTTTGTATAGTTTTATGGCAATATTATACTGTATTGATTACTGTATCTTTATAGTAAGTCTTGAAGTAAAGTAGTGTATATCTTTCAACTTCGTTTTTCTCTTTCAAATTTTTTTGGCTATTTTCATCCTTTATAAATTCATATTAATTTTAGAATCAGCTTTCCAATTTCTACAAAAATGCCTGATGAAATTTTTAATGGAATTTTCTTGAAACTATAGATCAATTGAGGAGACCCGAATTTTAACAAAATTGAGTCTTCTAAACTTTAAATATGGTATACTTTTTCATTTATTGCCTTCTTTACTTGTCCTCAGTAATGTTTTGTTCATTTCAGTGTACAAATCTTGCATATATAGTGTCAGATTTATCCCTAGGTATTTCCTATATTTTATTCTACTGTAAATAGTATTGTTTTTGAGTTTCAATTTCTTATTTTTGTTGTCAGTGTATAGAAATACAATTGATTTTTGTATATTGAATTTAAATTTTATAACTTTGCTTAAACTCACCTATTCTTCTAGTTTTTTTATTTCATATAATTTTCTTGATAAATGATTATATTGTTTGCAAATATAGTTTACCTCTTTCCTATCTGCAGGCTCTGTCTGAAGGTGAATGAATGTTTAGAATTGTTATGTTCTCTTGGTAGGTGAATTGACTTATCTATCATTATAAAATTACTGTCTTTATCCTTGGTAATATTATTTGCTCTGAAGTCTTACTTTGTGTGATATTAATATATTCACTCCAGCTCTATTTTGATTAATGTTACCATAGTATATATTTTTTCATCTTTTATTTTTAACCTATTAGTAGGCAGCATATAGTTGAATTTTGCTTTTTAAAATCTAACCTGAAAACTCTATGATTTTTAAGTACAGTATTTAGGTCATTTATATTTAACTTGATTATTGATATGACTGTATGTAAATCAACATCTTGCTATTTGTTTTATTCTATGTATTCTTTGTTCACTTCTCCTTTTTGCATTCCTTTGGATTTGGTATCTTTACTATTCCATTTTATCACATTTTTTGAATTATTGGCTGTAATGCTTTGTTGTGTTATTTAGTGGCTATTCTAAGATTTATAACAAACATCCTTATGTTATCATAGCCTATCTTCAAGTGAAGTTATAACACTTCACATGCAGTATAACTGCACTGTCATATATTCCCATTTATCCCCTCCAGTACTCATGCTCTTCTTGGCATCTATTTTACTTTTATGTATTGTATAAACCCTATAATATATTAATATTACTTCTGCTTTGAACCAAGATTTGACAAATTATAGCCCATGAAGCAAACTCAGATCACTACTTATTTTTGTAAATAATTTTTTTTGACACTGAGTCTTGCTCTGTCACCCAGGCTGGAGTGCAGTGGCATGATCTCAGCTCACTGCAACCTCCGCCTCCTGTATTCAAGCAATTCTCCTGCCTCAGCCTCCCAAGTAGCAGTGATTACAGGCATGCACCACCATCCCTGGCTGATTTTTGAATTTTTAGTAGAGATGGGGTTTCACCATGTTGGCCAGGCAGGTCTTGAGCTCCTGACCTCAAGTGATCCACCCACTTTGGCCTCTCAAAGTGCTGATATTACAAGTGTGAGTCACCATGCCCAGCCAAAATAAAATTTTATTGAAAAACAGTTACATCTTTTCATTTGTATATTATTTATGGCTGCTTTCATGCAATAACAGCAGAATTGACTAATGTGATTTATATAGTTTGGATATCTATTTCTGTCAAAGTCCCATGTTGAATTGTAATCCCCAATGCTAATTACAGCTGAGGTGGGGCCTGGTGGGAGGTGTTTAGATCATGGGGGTAGATCTCTCATAGCTTGGTGGTGTTGTTGTGATAGTGAGTGAGTTCTCACAAGATCTAGTGTGTGACACCTTGCCTTCCCCCACTCCTGCTTTTGCCGTGAAGTACCTGCTCCCAATTCACTTTCTGCCATGAGTTAAAAACTTCCTGAGGCCTATCTGGAAGCTAAGCAGAAGCCAGTGTCATGCTTACTGTACAGCCTGCAGATCTGTGAGCCAACTAAACCTCTTTTCTTAATAAATTATCCAGTCTCAGGTATTTCTTTCTAGCAATGCATGAATAGCCTAACACAGAAAATGTGTACTGGGAGTGGGGCATTGCTATAAATATACCTGAAAATGTGGAAGCAACTATGGAACTGGGTAACAGGCAGAGGTTGGAAGAGTTTGGGGGGCTCAGAAGACAGGAAGGTGAGGGAAAGTTTGGAACTTTTTTTTTTTCTTTGAGATGGAGTCTCGCTCTGTTGCCAAGCTGGAGTGCAATGGTGTGATCTTGGCTCACTGCAACCTCTGGCTCCTAAGTTCAAGGGATTCTCCTGCCTCAGCCTCCCAAGTGGCTGGGACTACAACTGTGTGCCACCATGCCCAGCTAATTTTTGTATTTTTAGCAGAGACAGGGTTTCACCATGTTGGCCAGGATGCTCAATCTCTTGACCTTGTGACCTGCCTGCCTTGGCCTCCCAAAGTGCTGGGATTACAGGCATGAGTCACTGCACCCAGCCAGTTTGGAACTTCTTAGAGACTGGTTAAATGGTTGTGACCAAAATGCTGATAGTGATATACAGTCAAGTCCAGGCTGCTGAGGTCTCAGATGGAAATGAGAAACTTATTGGGAACTGGAGCAAAGGTGACACATGTTACGTCTTAGCAAAGAACTTGGCTGCATTGTGTTTACGTCCTAGGGATCTGTGGAAGTTTGAACTAAAGAGTCAGAACCTAGGGTATTTGGCAGAGGAAATTTCTAAGCAGCAAAGTGTTTGTTCAAGATATGGCCTGGCTGCTTCTAACAACCCATTTTCAGATATGAGAGCAAAGAAATGATTTAATGTTGGAATTGATATTTATACAGGAAATAAGCATAAAAGTTTGGAAAATCTGCAGCCAAGGCATGTGGCAAACAAATAAAAAGCTTGTTTGGGAGAAGAATTCAAGCAGTCTGTGGAATATTCACTTGCTAGAGATATTTGCATAATCAAAAGGGAGGCAAGTGCTTATGTCCAAGATAATGAGAAAAAGGTCTTGAAGACATTTCAGAGACCTTCACATCAACCCCTCCCATCACAGGTCCAGAGGCTCAAGAGGACTGAATGGTTTCATAGGCCCCTGGACACTCCCAAATCCCATGGTCTTTTCACATTGCAAAATAAAACCTAGTCCCCCAAAGTCTTAACTCATTCCAGCATTAACTCAAAAGTCCAAAATCCAAAGTCTCATCTGAGACAAGGCAAGTTCTTTCCATCTATGAGCCTGTAAAATCAAAAACAAGTTACTTACTTTGAAGACACAGTGGAGGTATAGACATTGGGTAAAAATTCTCATTCCGAATTGGATAAATCAGCTAAATGAAAGATACTACAGGTCCCTTTAATGACTGCCCTGCTGAATTTCATGCAAATTTGAAACCCAGAAGGGCAGTCATTCAATCTGAAAGCTCCAAAATAACCTCCCTTGCAAGGGACTCTCAAGGCCTTGGGCAGCTCTGTCCGTGTGGTTTTCCAAGGTTCAGCCCTCAGGCGGCTGCTCTCACAGGTTGGTATTGAGTGTCTGTGTCTTTTCCAGGTGCAGGGTGCAAGCTACTGGTAGGTCTGCCATTTTGGGGTCTGGAGGATGATGGCCACCCTCTCACAGCTCCACTAGGCAGTGCTTTGTTGGGTCTCCGTATAAGGGCTGCAACCCTACATTTCTCCCTTGGCACTGTCCTAGTAGAGGTTCTCTGTGAGGGCTACACCTGTGTAGCAGAGTTCTGCATGGACATCCAGGCTTTCCCATACATCTTCTGAAGTCTAGGAAAAGACTTCCATGAATTCACTCTTGCATTTTGCACCCTTATAGGCTTAATGCCACATGTAAGTCACCAAGGCTTAGAGCTTGCATCCTCTGGAGTTGCAGCCCAAGCTGTGCCTGGGCCCCTTTAAGCCATGGCTGGAGCTGGAGCAGCTGGGATGTGGGGAGCTGTGTCCTGAGGCTACGAAGGGCAGCAAAGACCTGAAGGGATTTCAGAAAGGGGCCTATAGCCCCTTTCATTTAACTTATTTATCCCTTTTGAAATGGGAATGTTTACCCATTGTCTATACCTCCATTGTATCTTGGAAGGCATGGTTGTATTTTGCAACGTGAGAAGACCATGAGATTTTGGAGGGGCCAGAGGTGGAATGATATAGTTTAGATATTTGTCCCTGCCCAAATCTCATGCTGAATTGTAATCCCGAATGCTGGAGGTGGGGCCTGGTGGGAGGTGTTTAGATCCTGAGGGCATATCCCTCATAGCTTGGTGCTGTTCTTACGATGGTGCATAAGTTCTTGTGAGACTTGGTCATTTAAAATTGTGTGACACCTCTCCGCTACTCTCTCTATTGTTTGCTCATGCTTTCATCATGTGAAATGCCTGCTCCTGCTCTGCCTTCCACAATGATTAAAGGCTCCCTGAGGTTTCATGAGAAACTGAGCAGATGCCAGAACCATGCCTCCTGTAAAGTCTACAGAACCATGAGCTAAATAACCTCTTTTGTTTATAAATTACCCAGTCTCAGGCATTCCTTTATAGAAGTGCAAGAATGGCTTAACACAATGACAGAGCCCATATGACCTACAAATCATCATATTTTTAATCTGGCCCTTAACAGAAAAGGTTTTCTAAGTCCAACTTTAGACAATGACCTCTTAAAGGGATTTAAATAATAAGAGTTTATTTTAAATAATTATCCATGTAAGTTATCAGTTTAGGTGCTCTTTATTACTTTGTATAGGTCCAGATTTTCATATTGCATCATTTTTATTCTTCTTGGATAAAGTTCTTTAACATTTTTTAGAATGTAGGCCTGCTAGTGATTAATACTTTCAGCTTTTATGTGTCTAGAAATGCCTTTATTTTGTATTCATTTTTTAAAATGTGCTTTCACTGAGAAAGAATTCTTTGTTGACCATTGTTTTGTTGTAATACTGTAAATATGTTATCCTACCGTCTTCTTGTTTGCATTATTTCTGAATAGCAAACTGCTGACATCCTTATTTGTGTTTCTTTTTACCTAATGTGTTTTTTCTCTACTTTTCAGATTTTTTAATCACTGATTTTGAGAAATTTGATTATGATGTTCTTTAATGTAGGCTTTGTTCTTGTTACTTGTGATAAAAATTTGTTGATTCTTAATAAGTAGATTTATAATTTTAATCATATTTAGAAAGTTTTCTGCTATTATTTCTTCAATACTGTTTTCTCTTCCCTACCTATAAATCTTATCTTTTGATAAGGACTTCAGTTACACATATATTAGGGTGCCAGAAGTTGTTGTACAACTCACTAATCTCTACTCATTTTTCCCCATACTCTTAGATATTTTCTATTGCTATTTTTTCAAGTTCACCAATATTTTCTTCTGCAATGTCTAATCTGCCATAATTCTATGTCATGCCTTTTTGTCTCATACATGATAGTTTTTTATCTCTAGAAGTTTAATTTATGTCTTTGTTATATCTTCCATTATCTACTTAACATGTTCAATTTGTCTCTAATTTCTTGAACATATGAAGTACAGTTATCATAACAAGTTAAAATGTCTTTGTTTATTAATCTGTATCATTTCTGGGCTTCTTTTGGTTGATTGATATTTCTTCTCATTGTGAGTAGAATTTTTCTGTTCCTTTGCATGCCTGGTAATTTTTATTGGAGTAAGGACCTGTGGTAGAGGCCAATTTTTATGGTGACTGGAAAAAGGGTAGTGTATCTATCAGCTATGCCATAGTAATGTTGTATAACAAACATTCCAAACTCAGTGTTCTAAGAGAGCCAGCATTTATTCTTGTGGATTTACGGATCAGTGAATGTGGCTCTGCTGATCTAGGTCAGGCTCAACTTGGCATTTCTGCTTCATGCTCTCATGGCTGGGACAGCTATGCTTCTAACTGTAGGTCTGTGAGTCAACTGAGGTGGGTTCTGTTCTATATGTGTTCATTCTGGGGTCCAGGGGAAAGGGGAAGCTATAAGGGAAAGCTTTATTATGATAATGAGAGTGGTCCATGAACACAAATGAAAACCAGTCAGGCACCCATCCAAAAACCTATGCATGATCCTTCAGACCTGACTATTCAGGCAATTAAAAAAATCTTTACCTAGCAGACCTCATTGAGGAAAGCTTCCCCCTCCACACCAGACTTGGTGTATAGCTGTTATATTAGTCTATTGTAATGCTGCTATAAAGATACTACCTGAGATTGGGTAATTTATAAACAAGAAAGGTTTAATTGACTCAGTTCTGCATGGTTGGGGAGGCCTCAGGAAACTCACGATCATGGCAGAAGGTGAAGGGGATGCAGGCACCTCCTTCACAGGTGGCAGGAGAGAGATAAGAGTGCGCAGGGGAAACTTCCACTTTTAAAACCATCAGATCTCATGAGAACTCCCTCACTGTCATAAGAACAGCATGGGGGAAACTGCTCCCATGATCCAATCACCTCCCACCAGATTCCTCCCTAAACATATGGGGATTACAACTAGAGATGAGATTTGGGTAAAGACAAACAGCCAAACCATATCATTCCACCCTGGCCTCATCCCAAATCCCATGTCTTTTTCACATTTCAAAACCAATCATGCCTTCCCCACAGTCATCCAAAGTCTTAACTCATTCCAGCATTAACCCAAAAGTCCAAGTCCAAAATCTCATCTAAGACAAGGCAGTCCCTTCTGCCTATAAGCCTGTAAAATGAAATCAAGCTAGTTACTTCCAAGATACAATGGAGGTACAGGCATTGGGTAAATATTCCCATTCCCAAAGGGAGAAATTGGCCAAAACAACGGGGCCAAAGGCCCCATGCAAGTCCAAAGCCAGTCCAGGGAGTCATTAAATCTTAAAGCTCCAAAACCTCCTTTGATTCCATGTCTCACATTTAGAGCATGCTGATGCAAGGGGTGGGCTCCTATGGCCTTGGGCAGCTCTGCCCTGTGGCTCTTCAGGGTACAGTCCCTGAGGCTGTTTTCACAGGCTGGTGCTGAGTGTCTGCAGCTCTTCCAGACACATGGTGCAAGCTGTCAGTGGATCTACCGTTCTGGAGGACGGTGACCCTCTTCTCACAGCTCCACTAGGCAGTGCCCCAGTAGGGACTCTGTGTGGGGGCTCCAACCCCACATTTCCCTTTGGACTGCCCTAGCAGAGGCTCTCCATGAGGACTCCACCCCTGCAGCAAACTTCTGTCTCGATGTTGAGGTGTTTCCATAAATCCTCTGAAATCTAGGTGAAGGTTCCCAAGCCTCAACTCTTGCCTTCTGCACACCTGCAGGCCCAACACCACACAGAAGCTACCAAGGCATGGGTTTTGCACCTTCTGAAGCAACAACCTGAGCTATACCTTGGCCCCTTTTAGCCACAGCTAGAGCTGGAGCAGCTGAGATGCAGGGCACCATGTCCCAGGGTTGCACAGAGCAGTGGGGCCCTGGGCCCAGCCTATGAAACCATTTCCCACCTAGGCCTCTGGGCCTGTGATGGGAAGGGCTGCAGCAAAGATCTCTGACATGCCCTGGATATTTTTTCTCCACTGTCTTGGCTATTAACATTTGGCTCCTCATTACTTATGCAAATTTTTTCTTGAATTTCTCCTCAGAAAATCAGATTTTCTTTTCTACCCATATTGCCAGGCTGCAAATTTTCCAAACTTCTATTCTCTGCTTTCCTTTTAAACATAAGTTCCAGTTTCAAACCATCTCTTTGTGAACATGTATGACTGAATACTTTCAGAATCAGTCAGATCACCTCTTGAATGCTTTGATGCTTATAAATTTCTTCTGCCAGATACCCTAAATCATCTCTCTCAAGTTTAAAGTTCCACAGATCTCTAGGGCAAGAGCAAAATGCTGCCAGTCTCTTTGCTAAAGTACAGCAAGAGTGACCTTTACTCCAATTCCCAACAAGTTCCTCATCTCCATCTGAGAGCACCTCAGCCTGGACTTTATTATTCATATTACTATCAGCATTTTGGTCAAAACCATTCAGCAAGTCTCTAGGAAGTTCCAAACTTTCCCACATCTTCCTGTCTTCTTGTGAGTCCTCCAAACTGTTGCAACCTCCGCCTGTTACCTAGTTCCAAAGTCACTTCCACATTTTCAGGTTAACTTTATAGCAGTGCCCAACTCACAGTACCAATTCTTTGTATAAGTCTGTTCTCACACTGCTATAAAGATACTACTCAAGACTGGGTAATTTATTAAGGAATGCGGTTTAATTGACTCACAATTCCACATGGCTGAAGAGGCCTCAGGAAATTACAGTCAGGGTGGAAGATGAAGGGGAAGCAGACACCTTCTTCACAAGGCAGCAAAAGAGAGATAGAGTGTACTGGGGAAACTGCCACCTTTAAAACCATCAGATATCATGAGAACTTCCTCACTATACGAGAACAATATGGGGAAAACTGTCCCCATGATCCAATCACCTCCCACCAGTTCCCTCCCTTGACAAGTTTGGATTACAATTTGAGATGTGATTTGGGTGGGGACACAAAGCCAAACCATATCAGGGGTGCACTGCAAGCTGTGAAGGAAGTTGTAGTTAAGGACTCAGACCCTCCAGCTCGCCATGCTTGTTTGCATATCTGAATTCCTAGGCCAGGCACCTCCATTCAGAAACTTCTTTATTGGAGGTCCTTGGCCAAGGCTTCTCTCAAGCACTTCTGCTGACACTGCCTGATCAGGGTGACTTGAAGACATTTTTCTCTACTTTGACTCCGTATTCAGTACTTTCCCACTCTTAGCCTTTACTTCTGTCTTCCTATTACCAACCCCAGGTCTGGAAAATGGCAGGAGCCTTTTGCTTGCAGGAGCCAAATCCCTCAGGGGTGAGACAATTGCTATTATCTGCACTGATACATCTGACCCTCACCTGGTGCTATTTCATAGGCAAAAATGGAACATTGCAGGAGCCAGCACTTCTTGTTTAGTTTCTTGCTTATACTATCACAATAAGTGATTAAATGCTTGACTGTTACTTTCATTTTGTCTTATTGTCTTAATTAACTACCTGGCAGCTCAGCTTTTTCAAAAACAGCTCACCTCTTGAGAGAAATATGCAAAGCCTCTGAAGTCCTAGGCTCAGAATTGACCCAGCATCACATCTAGCCACACTGGCTAAAGCAAGACATGACTAAATCTGAAAGGCCACAGAAAGGGTGAAGATAGGAAGGATAAAGAACTGGACTCAATGATTTAGTCCACCATGGGTGGGATGGGGCAAATTTCCTGACCAAAGCCAAGACAACCTCATGGCAGAGTCAGCATCCTGAATCCAGGTGGCTTTTGATGCTTCTGGGCCACATGTAGACATAAGTCGTTTTTCCTGGAGAGCTACCCATAAGCAGCAGAATCCTAATATCCAAGCTCATTCTAGGTTACTTACCTAATCAATTAACATGTATTTATGGGTTAGCTCTCCCAGAACCAGTTAGTTATTGGGAATGACACAGAAATCATAAGAATCATAGTCACTGCCCTGACAGAGCTAAAATGAAACTTAAATACAAGAAAATAAACAAATACATACTATAATTTCAAGAGAAATAAGTTCTGTGAAGGAAACAAATAATATATTGATATAAAGAATAAATGGAGTGCTTCATTAGATAAGGTGGTTGAAAGCAGCACAGTATTAGGTAAATCATTTTAAGTATAGCCAGAGCTCCTCCAGAGAGGGCAATCTGTATATAGCTGTTTGGTATAGCAAGTTCTAAGATGTTGCTATAGTCTAAATGTTTAGATCCCCCCAAGCTTATATGCTGATACCTAATCCCTAATAAATAGTGTTAGAAGGTGGGGGCTTGGGAGGTGATTAGGTCATAAGGGCAGATCCCTTGTGAATAGGATTGGTGTTCTCATAAAAGAGGCCTAAAGGAGACTGTTTGCCCTTCTGCCATGTGAGGACACATGTGGGGTGCCATCTGCAAGGGGCAGGCCAGTGCCAGACACTGAATCAGATTGTGCCTTGATCTTAGGTTTCCCAGTCTCTAGATCTGTGAGCATGAATCTCGGTTGTTTATAAATTCCCCAATTTAAAGTATTGTGTTATGGCAGCCCAAACAGACTAAGATAGATGTATACTATGGACAGATTACTCATCATGGCAAGTAAACCTTTTAACAGGATGCAGGGATTCACTATATTTTAAGGAAAAATTTCCCCTTTTTTTTCTTGAGTGCATTAGACACAACTATTGGTCCTTATACAGAGAGTCTATCTTCTCCAGGAGAAGAGTCTCTAGGGGAGACCTACCAATTAATTATGTTGCTGGAGAAGAATGCTCCTTGCCCTTAAGTAAGGGAAATCCAATTTCCATTGATGAAAACTTGGGTTCCATATTTACTGGCGAATCAAAGCTCCTTTCAATAGCCATCAAGGGCACCCATGATGAAAAGAAGATAGTAGGGAGTTTTGGGTGAGGTAAAGGAGGTGTCGGTGGGAAACGAGAAAATCTGGGGCAAGAGTGAGAAGGAGATTCCGAGTTGGGAGAGAGGTTACTGAGTGGAACCACTGCCTGGAAGGTGCGGAGAGTGTAAGCTGAAAAGATGATATCCCAGGACTAGTTTTGGAGCTGAGACTTTGCCATCTAACTGCCTCGTCTTTGGGGAGAGAAAATATAACGATAATTCACTGGGATTTCCAGATTTGTAGCTGAAACTATGGTACCATCTAAATAGTATGCCTGGCACAGGTCAGGCTAGGAAATCCCAAAATCAGATTTATCTACTAATCTGTAAACATCCTTTCAAAATTTAAATCAATTGCTTCAATGCTGTCAATTTCTTCATTCATTCTTTGCCATATATCAAGAAGCAGAGCACTTTCCATAGAAATCACATGTAGAAATTTACGTGCCCGCCTCCCAAGGACCTAAGATTTTTAAAATGACTCTATTTGCATAACTTCATTGAGCTTGCATTTCCTTATGTGTAAAATGAATGGGACAGGAAGGTTGTGTGTAGAAGGACTGCATTGTCCATATTTGAGGAGGATGGACAGAATAAACAGCAAACCCAATGATCCATATTCCAACAAGCTTGCTCCAGTACAAATGGAAACAAGTTGTATAGCTGAGTTGTGTAGCTTCTATTTCCATCCGGGTTAGTGTGGATAAAACTAGATATTTTTATGAATGATATTATTGTGTTTTTCTCCCCTTTAAGCAGACGGTATAATTTTTAACCCCAAGTCAATGGTGAAGCATTCCCTGTTCTCTTGCTATCTATGCCCAGCTCCATTAGCCCAGACTGCCCCAGTCTCCCAGCTTAGCTGAATGGTTCCCTCTTATTTTCTGTGCACCATCCCTTTTGTCTGTGATCAAAGCAGGGATCCTTACATCCTTCAGCCTGATCCTTTCTGCCATTCTTCATCTTACATGCTCATTATTTCAGCTGTATTTTCAATGCTGTCTCATTTCCCCTCCTATGTGTCCACCCACATTTCCACCTACAGTGTCTATAATGTGCTTTCTATGTACTGTAGCTTAATAAAGGGAAATTATGCTAATTTTATTCAAACTTTAAAAAGTAAAACCTGTACCATTATTATTCTGCCCCTCTCTCCCTTTTATTTATTCATTTCAAAAGAAAAAGTGTCTAATCATCTGAGAAAATTGTACTTGCACAATGTTAACCACTTTCCAATTTTTTCCTTCTAATTAAGTAGATTTTTCCAATAGAGTTTGTATGGAATAAGAAAGCTGGCCTTCTGAGTAGATCGGTTTCTGATGAAATTAGGGGCCTGGGTCCAGCACAACTTTGGTATCAGTTAATGATCTTGGTGCCTGGAAGGTAGCCTGAAAAGTCTGCTGCAAGTGCTTTATGGGAAATGAGGGGCACAATTCCAGGAGACAAATGTCCAAGGATTTGTACATACATAATCAAGACCTAGAGCCAAGAAAGCTGATTCCCACATCAAATACAGCCTCCAACAGGCTAGGGATCTTTGCTTGTAAATGCCTAAAGGTAGAAAAATTGATGTTAGTCTCTACAAGAAAAATGTCTTTGTAGGCAGAAACCAGCTTTGTTGAGAAGATACTTGGATAAGGACACTGAGAGGGAAGGCTGAGTCTCCAAGGCCCAGAGTCCTCAATGAAGAAAGAATCTACTCCACGAAAAAGAGGACCAAGGATAAGAAGCTAACTGAGCACTGTTTGAAGCACTGTTTGTGTAAGGAGAGAGAGCCAGTGGCTGGAAGCTCAAAGAAGAGACTTAGAAGCGAGATAGTTCTATTGCAAGTATTCACATGAAACGCTGTAAAGAATCAGCTTTTGAACCTGATTCTTCTCTGTGGCCCATAAAATTATACATAAAACCTAGAATACATTTGACATTATTGAGTTTCTTGCAGGTGTTGGTTAAGAGGCCAAGAGTTCATCAAGTTCAGCTCAGGGAAAAAACATACTCAAAACTCATGAATGAGACCTGCAGCTGGCACTTGAATTTATTTTTCTTTCTTAGAAGATGAGTGTTAGCACTGTCAAGGAGGTCTTTTAAAGGTCTTGATGTATGGAGAATATTATGCCAGGGACTGCATGATTGAGTCAGATTAACATTCATTGGGTCCACATGATGCCAGAACAAACATGCAGTTGTGTTCTTCTTTGAGAAAATGTCAATCACATCAATACCTAACATCACAGAATTGAAAACACATATTTAACTGAATTTTTTACATTTTCATGAATTACATTTTCATAAAATTATAATTTTATGTACTTCTTCAGCAATCACCTTTGTTCTGTTTTTCCAATTCTTTTATTTTTAATTTTCATGGATACACAGTGTATATATTTAAGTGTATATATTTATGGGGTACATGAGATATTTTGATACAGGCAGGAAACACATAATAATCATATCAATGAATATGGGATATCCATCCCCTCAAGCATCTATCCTTTGTGTTACAAATAATCCAATTATACTTTTAGTCATTTTAAATGTACAATTAATTTATAATTGACTATAATGACCCTGTTGTGCTATCAAATAGTAGATCTTACTCATTCTTTCTATTCTTTTGGTACCCATGAAATATCCCCACCTGACCCCCCTTCCCCCCACCCAACTACTTCCCCACCTCTGGTAACCATCCTTCTACTCTCTATATCCATAACCTTACTCTGTATGTCTTTCTAACTAATTTTTTACCCATTAACCATCCCCACCTACCCTTTACCCCACCCCAACTACTCTTCCTAGCCTCTGGTAACCATCCTTATATTCTCTATCTCCATGAGTTCAATTGTTGTGATTTTTAGATCCCACAAATAAGTGAGAACATGTGATGTTTGTGTTTCCATGCCTGGCTTATTTCACATAACATGATGACTTACAGTTCCATTCATGTTGTTGCAAATGACAGGATCTCATCTTTTTTATGGCTGGATAGTACTCCATTGTTTATAGATATGACATTTCCTTTATCCATTCATCTGCTGATGGACACTTAGGTTGCTTCCAAATCTTGGCTATTGTGAACAGTGCTGCAACAAATATGGGAGTGCAGATATTTCTTCACTATACTGTTGGGAGCAAGCCCCCCAAAATCTAGCCATAAACTGGCCCCAAAACTGGCCATAAACAAAATCTCTGGAGCACTGTGACATGTTCATGATGGCCATAACACCCACTCTGGAAGGTTGTGGGTTTACAGGAATGAGGGCAAGGAATACCTGGCCCACCCAGGGTGGAAAACCACTTAAAGCCATTCTTAAGCCACAAACAATAACATGAGCGATCTGTGCCTTAAGGACATGTTCCTGCTGCAGTTAACTAGCCCAACCTATTCCTTTAATTTGGTCCATCCCTTGGTTTCTCATTCTCATAAGGGATACTTTTAGTTAATTTAATATCTATAGAAACAATACTAATGACTGGTTTATTGTTAATAAATACATGGGTAAATCTCTGTTTGGGGCTCTCAGCACTGAAGGCTGTGAGACCCCTGATTTCCCCCTTCACACCTCTATATTTCTGTGTGTGTGTCTTTAATTCCTCTAGCGCCACTGGGTTAAGGTCTTCCTGACAGAGCTGGTCTCGACAATATACAGATTTCCTTTCTTTTGGGTATATACCCAGCAATGGGATTTCTGGATCATATGGTAGCTCTATTTCTACTTTTTGAGAAACCTGCAAACTCTTCTCCATACTGGTTGTACTAATTTACATTCCCACCAACAGTGTATGAGGGTTCCCTTTTCTCCACATTCTCACCAGCATTTGCCATTGCCTGTCTTTTGAATATAAGCCATTTTAACTGAGGCGAGATGATATCTCATTGTAGTTTTGATTTGCATTTCTCTGATGATCAGTGATGTTGAGCACCTTTTCATATGTCTGTTTGTCATTTGTGTGTCTTCCTTTGAGAAATGTCTATTCAAATATTTTGCCCATTATTCAATTGAATTATTAGACTGTTTCCTGTAGAGCTGTTTGAACTCCTTATATATTCTGGTTAATAATTCCTTGTCAGATGAGTAGTTGGCAAATATTTTCTCCCATCGTGTCAGTTTTCTCATTTTGTTGATTGTTTCCTTTGCCATGCAGAAGCTTTTAAACTTGATGTGATTCTATTTGTCCAGTTTTGTTTTCTTGTCTGTGCTTGTCTGGTATTACTCAAGACGTTTTTTATCAGACTAATATCCTGGAGATTTTCCACAGTGTTTTCTTGTAGAAGTTTCACAATTTGAGGTGCCCAATGTATGTTCTTGGCACCTTTGTAAAAAATGAGTTCACTGTAGGTATGTGGATTTTTTTCTGGGCTCTCTGTTCTGTTCCATATGTCTATGTGCCTGTTTTTATGCCAGTACTATGTTGTTTTGCTTGCTATAGCTCTGTAGTATAATTTGAAGTCAGGTAATGTGATTCTTCCAGTTTTGTTCTTTTTGCTCAAATAGCTTTGGCTATTTTGGGTATTTTGTGGTTCCATATACATTTTAGGATTTTTTTTTCTATTTCTGTGAAGAATGACATTGTTATTTTGATAGGGATGGCATTGTATCTGTAGATTGCTTTGGGTAGTATGGACATTTTAACAATATTGATTCTTCCAATCTATGAACATGGAATATCTTTCCATTTTCTTGTGTCTTCTTCAATTTCTTTCATCAGTGTTTTATAGGTTTAATTATAGAGATCTTTTGCTTCTTTGGTTAATTCCTAGGTATTTAATTTTATTTGTGGCTATTGTAAATGGAACTTTTTTTAAATTTCTTGTTCAGATTGTTCACTACTGGCATATCGAAATACTACTAATTTTTGTATGCTGATTTTGTAGCTTGCAACTTTACTGAATTTGTTTATCAGTTCTAATAGTTTTTTTGGTGGAGTCTTTAAGTTTTTCCAAATATAAGATCATGCCATCTGCAAACGAGGATAATTTGAGTGCTTCCTTTCAAATTTGGATGCCAAGCAGGTATCCTTGTTATATTCCATATCTTAAAGGAAAGGTTTGCAGTTTTCCCCCATTCAGTATGCTATTAACTCTGAGTCTCCTGTATATGGCTTTTATTATGTTGAGGTACGTTTCTTCTATACCCAGTTTTTTGAGAGTTTTTATCATGAAGGGATGTTGAATTTTATCAAATGCCTTTTCAGCATCAATAAAAATAATCATATGGTTTTTGCCCTTTATTATGTTGATATGATGTATCATATTGATTGATTTGCATTTGTTGAACTATCCTTGCATCTCTGGGATAAATCCTACTGGGTCTTATCGAATAATCTTTTTATTGTGGTATTGAATTTGGTATACCAGTATTTTCTTGAGGATTTTCACATCAATATTTATCAGAGATATTGGCATGCAGTTTTCTTTTTTTAGGGTGTCTTTGTCTGGTTTTGGTATCAGGGTAATACTGGCCTCAGAGAATGAGTTTGAAAGTATTTCCTCCTGCACTATTTTTTTGAATAGTTTGAGTAGGATTGGTATTAGTCTTTAAATGTTTGGTAGAATTCAGCAGTGAAGCCATCAAGCTCCACGCTTTTCTTTACTGGCAGACTTTTTATTATAGCTTCAATCTCATTACTTGTTGGTCTGTTCAGGTTTTGGGTTTCTTCATGGCTCAATCTTGTTAAGTTTTATGTATCTAAGAATGTATGCATTTCCTCTAGGTTTTCCAATTTATTAGCATATAATTTCTCATAGTAACCACTAAAGATCCTCTTAATTTTTGTTGTGTCAGTTGTAATGTCTCCTTTTTCAGCTCTGATTTTATTCATTTGGGTCTTCTCTCTTTTTTCTTCATTAGTATGTGTAACGATTCATTAATTTTATCTTTTTGAAAAAACAAGCTTTTGTTTTGTTGATTTTTTATATTGTATTCATTTCAAGTTCATTTATTTCTGCTGTGATATTTGTTATTTATTTTCTTCTACTAATTTTGGGATTGGTGTGCTCTTGCTTTTTGATTTCTTTGGAATGCACCATTAGATTATCAATTTGTAGTTTTTTTCTTTCTTGATGTAAGCATGTATATCTATAAACTTCCATCTTAGTACTGGTTTTGCTGGTTTGTTGTTGTTGTATTGGTATGTTGTGTTTTCATTATCATTTGTCTCAATACATTTTTTCAATTTTCTTCTTAATTTCTTCAGTGACCTACTGGTCATTTCATAGCATATTGTTTAATATCCACATGTTTAAATAGTTTCCAAAATTCCTCTAGTTATTAATTTGTAGTTTTATTCCATTGTGGTTAGAGAAGATGCTTGTTATTATTTCCATTTCTTGAATGCTTTAAGACTCATTTTGTGTATAACATATGCTCTATCCTTGAGAAATGAGCCATGTGCTGAGGAGAAGACTGTGTATTCTGCAACTGTTGGATAAAAAGTTCTTTAAATACGTATTAGGTCTATTTGTTCCATAGTGCAGATTAAGTCTGATGTTTCTTTGTTAGATTTCTGTCTGGGAGATCTGTCCAATGCTGAAAGTGTGGTGTTGAAATCTCCAGCTATTATCATATTGATATCTCTCTCTTTAGCTCTAATAATATTTGCTTTACATATCTGGGTGCTCCAGTGTTATGTGCATATATATTTGCAATGATTATATCCTCCTGCTGAATTTTCCCATTTATCATTATGTAACGGTCTTTGTCTCTTCTTATGGTTTTTAATCTTGAAATCTATTTTGCCTGATATAAGTATAGCTACTCCTGCTCTGTTTTGGTTTCCATTCCCATGGAATATCATTTTCCTTCCCTTTATTTTTAGTGAATGTGTGTCTTTATAGGTGAAGTGTGTTTCTGTAGGTAAAAGATCACTGGGTTGTTTTTACATCCATTCAGCCACTCTTTGTTTTTTGTTTGTTTGTTTTGGTTTTTTCTTGTGTTTGTTTGTTTGTTTTTTGAGGCAGTCTTCCTCTGTTTCTTGGGCTGTGGTGAAGTGGCACAATCATGACTCACTGCAGCCTCAATGTCCCAGGCTCAAGTGATCCTCCCACCTCAGCCTCATGAGTAGCTGAGACTAAAGGCATGTGCTACCATGACTGGCTAATTTTTTACTTTTTATGGAGATGGAGGTCTCACTCTGTTGCTCAGACTAGTCTTGAACTCCTGATCTCAAGTGATCCTCCCACCTCAGCCTCCCAAAGTCCTGGGACTACAGGCATAAGCCACCATGCCTGGCAAACTATGTGCCTTTTGATTGAAAAGTTTAGTCCATTTACATTAAGTGTTATTGATAAGTAGGGAATTACTCCTGCCATTTTGTTATTTATTTGTTAATTGTTCTGTGATTTTCTCTTTCTTTTTTTCCTTCATTCCTGTCTTCCTTTTAGTTAAGGTGATTTTCTCTGGTGGTATGGCTTAATTTCTTGCTTTTTGTTTTCTGTGTATCCATTGTATGATTTTTGATTTGATGTTACTATGAGGTTTGCAAGTACTATCTTATAATTCATTGTTTTAAACTAATGGCAACTTAACACTGATTGCAGTAAAAAAAAATGGATAAAGAAAACTAATAATAAAAATGCTATACCTTAACTTCATCTTTCTCGCTTTTTAACTTTTTGTTCTTTCTATGTCTTATATTGTCTATTGTCTTGAAAAGTTGTTGTAGTTATTATTTTTGATTGATTAATCACTTAGTCTTTCAACTTAAAGTAAGAGTATTTTACACAATACAATTACAGTGTTATAATATTCTATGTTTTTCTGTGCGCTTACTGTTCCCAGTGAGTTTTGTTACCTTCAGATGATTTTTCCTTGCACCTTAATATCCTTTTTTTTTTTCAAACCAAAGACCTCCCTTTAGCACTTCTTGTATGACAGGTCTGATGTTGATGAAATCCCTCAGCTTTTATTTGTCTGGGAAAGTATTTCTCCTTCATGTTTAAAGAATATTTTCACTGAATATACTATTCTAGGTTAAAAGATTTTTTTCCTTCAACACTTTAAATATGTCATACCACTCTCTCGGCCTTTAAGGTTTTCACTGAAAAGTCTGCTGCCATTGGAGCTCCATTGTATGTTATTTGTTTCTTTTCTTGCTGCTTTTAGGATCCTTTCTTTATCCTTGACCTCTGGGAATTTGATTATTAAATGCCTTGAGGTAGTTTTCTTTGGGTTAAATCTGCTTGGTGTTCTATAAGCTTCTTCCTCTTGTATATTGATACCTTTCTCTAGATTTGGGAAGTTCTCTGTTACTATCCCTTTGAATAAACTTTCTACCCTTATCTCTTTCTCTACTTCATAAGGCCAATGACTCTTAGATTTGCCCTTTTGAGGCTATTTTCTATATCCTGTAGGCATGCTTCATTCTTTTTTATTCCTTTTCTTTTGTCTCTTCTGACTGTGTATTTTCAAATAGCCTGTCTTCAAGCTAATTCTTTCTTCTGCTTGATCAATTCTCTTACTTAGCAACTGTGATGCATTCTTCAGTATGTCAATTGCATTCTTTAGCTCTAGGTTTTCTGCTTGATTCTTTTTAATTATTTCTACCTTTTTGTTAATTGTATAGGATAGAATTCTGAATTCACTCTCTCTGTTATCTTGAATTTCTTTGAGTTTCTTCAAAACAGCTATTTTGAATTCTGTCTGAAAGGTCACATATCTATGTTTCTCCACATATCATTGGTCCCTAGTGCCTTATTTAGTTCATTTGGTGAAATCTTGTTTTCCTGGATGACCTTGATGCTTGTAGATGCTCATCTGTGTCTGGCCATTGAAGAATTAGGTCTTCATTGTAGTCTTCACATTCTGGGCTTGTTTGTTCCTGTCATTATTGAGAAGGCTTTCCAGGTATTCCAAGGGACTTGGGCCCCAAGCCCAGTAATGCTGTCTTACAGACTCATAGAAGTTGCTGCGTTGGTGGTCTTGGATAAGATCTGGAAGAATTCTCTGGACTACCAGGTAGAGACTCTTGTTCTTTTCTCTCACTCTCAAACAAACAGTCTCTCTCTCCATGTGCTGAGCCACCTAGAATTGGGGGTGTGGTGATGCAAGCACCCCTGTGGCTGAGAAACTCAAGTTCCCCTCTGGCTAGGTCTAGTGCAAGTGCTCCCCCAACATGCAGGTACTGGCTGAGTCCAGCATGGCTTTGTTCTCCACTATGACCGGGCAGCACTGAGTTCAACGGAAATTCCTCCAATTGCTATACTCTCCCCACCCAAGTGCACAGGCTCTCTCTCCATACTGCATGGCCTTTCTGGGCATGCTACTGTCACTTGTTTGTCTATTTGTTTAGTGACTGGCTGAATTATTTTGATGAAGTCTAATTCCCCTTAAAGAATGTTGGCTGGGCAAAAGAAGGGAGACACTTCTCTCTGCTGCTCCCATCCAGAGCTTAGCCTGTGCAACAGGTAGCTGGGGTTCAAGATGAGAAATGCTCACATTCATCCCTCTTGGAAAGATATAATACCGCAGCACTGGATTAGAAGCCGAGGGGAGAGGAAACCCCATCTTCCTAGCCACACCTGCCCAGAGTTTCTGCCACTCCGAGCAGAAGCAGGAAGGGTGAAAGTAGGCTTATAGATCAAATACCACAAACCTCTACTGTTCTTACCAAGTTTTGGTGTATTTTCCTGAATAATTGTTTCCTCATTTGCTATATACCCTTAGGACAATTTCCACTGACTTTAAATGGTTATTTTAAAATAATTTTCATCAGTTTCACTGTTGAATGTGTCCATGGAACCTCTTATGTTGCCATTCCAGAAATAGAACTTCTTTATTTTTTGAATTCTGTATAACTGCTTTCTCTCAAATATCTATTTAAAGGGATGTTTGTCACATTTGATCTGGAATTTTAAGATTATCAGTCTGTTTTCTGTCTCCAATTTGTTCTTCAAAACATTTCAAATATCAGCTTCTGTGAAGTCCTTCTTCCCCCGGATAACCAAGGAGTCTCCCTCCTCTGCTTTCATGATTATCTTTTATTATCCATCTATAACATTACATTGTAATTAATTACTAGCATATGTAACTTTAATTCAAATGTAAGATTCTTGAAGGCAAGCAAAAGATGTCTTATTCTAAAAAAAGTGCTTCAGTAACTAGTAAAGAGTTTGGCATATATGATATTTGTAAAGTTAATCAATAACTGAATTAATTGTATTTTAGTTGTCTAAATAATATATGATAAAGGTCTGAAACACATCAGCAATTTATCTAGGAAGGTAATATCATAGCAGTGTTAACCCTCAAACAATGTTGGAGTTAGGGGTACTGACAGCTTACCCAGTCAAAAATTCATGTATAACTTATTACTTTCCCCCAAAACATAACTACTAATAGCCTACTATTGACTGGAAACCTTACTGATAACATAAACAGTTGATTAGCATATATTTTGTATACAATGTACTGTATACTCTACTTTTACAATAAAGAAAACCAGAGAAAAGAAAATGTTATTAAGAAAATTATAAGATAGGCATATCTATTTGCTAGTCATTAAGAGGAAGTGGATCATTATGAAGTTCTTCATCTTTGTTTTTTTTTTTTTGGTTTTTATTTATTTATTTATTTTTTAAAATTATTTATTTATTATTATTATACTTTAAGTTGTAGGGTACATGTGCACAACGTGCAGGTTTGTTACATATGTATACCTGTGCCATGTTGGTGTGCTGCACCCATCAACTCGTCATTCACATCAGGTATAACTCCCAATGCAATCCCTCCCCCCTCCCCCCTCCCCATGATAGGCCCCGGTGTGTGATGTTCCCCTTCCTGAGTCCAAGTGATCTCATTGTTCAGTTCTCACCTATGAGTGAGAACATGCGGTGTTTGGTCTTCTGTTCTTGTGATAGTTTGCTAAGAATGATGGTTTCCAGCTGCATCCATGTCCCTACAAAGGACACAAACTCATCCTTTTTGATGGCTGCATAGTATTCCATGGTGTATATGTGCCACATTTTCTTAATCCAATCTGTAACTGATGGACATTTGGGTTGATTCCAAGTCTTTGCTATTGTGAATAGTGCTGCAATAAACATACGTGTGCATGTGTCTTTATAGCAGCATGATTTATAATCCTTTGGGTATATACCCAGTAATGGGATGGCTGGGTCATATGGTACATCTAGTTCTAGATCCTTGAGGAATCGCCATACTGTTTTCCATAATGGTTGAACTAGTTTACAATCCCACCAACAGTGTAAAAGTGTTCCTATTTCTCCACATCCTCTCCAGCACCTGTTGTTTCCTGACTTTTTAATGATCGCCATTCTAACTGGTGTGAGATGGTATCTCATTGTGGTTTTGATTTGCATTTCTCTGATGGCCAGTGATGATGAGCATTTTTTCATGTGTCTGTTGGCTGTATAAATGTCTTCTTTTGAGAACTGTCTGTTCATATCCTTTGCCCACTTTTTGATGGGGTTGTTTGTTTTTTTCTTGTATATTTGTTTGAGTTCTTTGTAGGTTCTGGATATTAGCCCTTTGTCAGATGAGTAGATTGCAAAAATTTTCTCCCATTCTGTAGGTTGCCTGTTCACTCTGATGGTAGTTTCTTTTGCTGTGCAGAAGCTCTTTAGTTTAATGAGATCCCATTTGTCAATTTTGGCTTTTGCTGCCGTTGCTTTTGGTGTTTTAGACATGAAGTCTTTGCCCATGCCTATGTCCTGAATGGTACTACCTAGGTTTTCCTCTAGGATTTTTATGGTATGAGGTCTAACATTTAAGTCTCTAATCCATCTTGAATTAATTTTCGTATAAGGAGTAAGGAAAGGATCCAGTTGCAGCTTTCTACTTATGGCTAGCCAATTTTCCCAGCACCATTTATTCAATAGGGAATCCTTTCCCCATTTCTTGTTTCTCTCAGGTTTGTCAAAGATCAGATGGCTGTAGATGTGTGGTATTATTTCTGAGGACTCTGTTCTGTTCCATTGGTCTGTATCTCTGTTTTGGTACCAGTACCATGCTGTTTTGGTTACTGTAGCCTTGTAGTATAGTTTGAAGTCAGGTAGCATGATGCCTCCAGCTTTGTTCTTTTGACTTAGGATTGTCTTGGAGATGCGGGCTCTTTTTTGGTTCCATATGAACTTTAAAGCAGTTTTTTCCAATTCTGTGAAGAAACTCATTGGTAGCTTGATGGGGATGGCATTGAATCTATAAATTACCTTGGGCAGTATGGCCATTTTCACGATATTGATTCTTCCTATCCATGAGCATGGTATGTTCTTCCATTTGTTTGTGTCCTCTTTTATTTCACGGAGCAGTGGTTTGTAGTTCCCCTTGAAGAGGTCCTTTACATCCCTTGTAAGTTGGATTCCTAGGTATTTTATTCTCTTTGAAGCAATTGTGAATGGAAGTTCATTCCTGATTTGGCTCTCTGTTTGTCTGTTACTGGTGTATACGAATGCTTGTGATTTTTGCACATTAATTTTGTATCCTGAGACTTTGCTGAAGTTGCTTATCAGCTTAAGGAGATTTTCGGCTGAGACAATGGGGTTTTCTAAATATACAATCATGTCATCTGCAACAGGGACAATTTGACTTCTTCTTTTCCTAACTGAATACCCTTGATTTCTTTCTCTTGCCTGATTGCCCTAGCCAGAACTTCCAACACTATGTTGAATAGGAGTGGTGAGAGAGGGCATCCCTGTCTTGTGCCAGTTTTCAAAGGGAATTTTTCCAGTTTTTGCCCATTCAGTATGATATTGGCTGTGGGTTTGTCATAAATAGCTGTTATTATTTTGAGGTACGTTCCATCAATACCGAATTTATGGAGCGTTTTTAGCATGAAGGGCTGTTGAATTTTGTCAAAGGCCTTTTCTGCATCTATTGAGATAATCATGTGGTTCTTGTCTTTGGTTCTGTTTATATGCTGGATTATGTTTATTGATTTGCGAATGTTGAACCAGCCTTGCATCCCAGGGATGAAGCCCACTTGATCATGGTGGATAAGCTTTTTGATGTGTTGCTGAATCCGGTTTGCCAGTATTTTATTGAGGATTTTTGCATCGATGTTCATCAGGGATATTGGTCTAAAATTCTCTTTTTTTGTTGTGTCTCTGCCAGGCTTTGGTATCAGGATGATGTTGGCCTCATAAAATGAGTTAGGGAGGATTCCCTCTTTTTCTATTGATTGGAATAGTTTCAGAAGGAATGGTACCAACTCCTCCTTGTACCTCTGGCAGAATTCAGCTGTGAATCCATCTGGTCCTGGACTTTTTTTGGTTGGTAGGCTGTTAATTATTGGCTCAATTTCAGAGCCTGCTATTGGTCTATTCAGGGATTCAACTTCTTCTTAAATAAGGAATCCTTTCCCCATTTCTTGTTTCTCTCAGGTTTGTCAAAGATCAGATGGCTGTAGATGTGTGGTATTATTTCTGAGGACTCTGTTATGTTCCATTGGTCTATATCTCTGTTTTGGTACCAGTACCATGCTGTTTTGGTTACTGTAGCCTTGTAGTACAGTTTGAAGTCAGGTAGCATGATGCCTACCTGGTTTAGTCTTGGAAGAGTGTAAGTGTCCAGGAAATTATCCATTTCTTCTAGATTTTCCAGTTTATTTGCGTAGAGGTGTTTATAGTATTCTCTGATGGTAGTTTGTATTTCTGTGGGGTCGGTGGTGATATCCCCTTTATCATTTTTAATTGCGTCGATTTGATTCTTCTCTCTTTTCTTCTTTATTAGTCTTGCTAGTGGTCTGTCAATTTTGTTGATCTTTTCAAAAAACCAACTCCTGGATTCATTGATTTTTTGGAGGGTTTTTTGTGTCTCTATCTCCTTCAGTTCTGCTCTGATCTTAGTTATTTCTTGCCTTCTGCTAGCTTTCGAATGTGTTTGCTCTTGCTTCTCTAGTTCTTTTAATTGCAATGTTAGAGTGTCAATTTTAGATCTTTCCTGCTTTCTCTTGTGGGCATTTAGTGCTATAAATTTCCCTCTACACACTGCTTTAAATGTGTCCCAGAGATTCTGGTATGTTGTATCTTTGTTCTCATTGGTTTCAAAGAACGTCTTTATTTCTGCCTTCATTTCGTTATGTACCCAGTAGTCATTCAGGAGCAGGTTGTTCAGTTTCCATGTAGTTGAGCGGTTTTGATTGAGTTTCTTAGTCCTGAGTTCTAGTTTGATTGCACTGTGGTCTGAGAGACAGTTTGTTATAATTTCTGTTCTTGTACATTTGCTGAGGAGTGCTTTACTTCCAATTACGTGGTCAATTTTGGAGTAAGTACGATGTGGTGCTGAGAAGAATGTATATTCTGTTGATTTGGGGTGGAGAGTTCTATAGATGTCTATTAGGTCTGCTTGCTGCAGAGATGAGTTCAATTCCTGGATATCCTTGTTAACTTTCTGTCTCGTTGATCTGTCTAATGTTGACAGTGGAGTGTTGAAGTCTCCCATTATTATTGTATGGGAGTCTAAGTCTCTTTGTAAGTCTCTAAGGACTTGCTTTATGAATCTGGGTGCTCCTGTATTGGGTGCATATATATTTAGGATAGTTAGCTCTTCCTGTTGAATTGATCCCTTTACCATTATGTAATGGCCTTCTTTGTCTCTTTTGATCTTTGATGGTTTAAAGTCTGTTTTATCAGAGACTAGGATTGCAACCCCTGCTTTTTTTTTGTTCTCCATTTGCTTGGTAAAGCTTCCTCCATCCCTTTATTTTGAGCCTATGTATGTCTCTGCGTGTGAGATGGGTCTCCTGAATACAGCAGACTGATGGGTCTTGACTCTTTATCCAGTTTGCCAGTCTGTGTCTTTTAATTGGAGCATTTAGTCCATTTACATTTAAGGTTAATATTGTTATGTGTGAACTTGATCCTGCCATTATGATATTAACTGGTTATTTTGCTCGTTAGTTGATGCAGTTTCTTCCTAGCCTAAATGGTCTTTACATTTTGGCATGTTTTTGCAATGGCTGGTACCGGTTGTTCCTTTCCATGTTTAGTGCTTCCTTCAGGGTCTCTTGTAAGGCAGGCCTAGTGGTGACAAAATCTCTAAGCATTTGCTTATCTGTAAAAGATTTTATTTCTCCTTCACTTATGAAACTTAGTTTGGCTGGATATGAAATTCTGGGTTGAAAATTCTTTTCTTTAAGAATGTTGAATATTGGCCCCCACTCTCTTCTGGCTTGGAGAGTTTCTGCCGAGAGGTCTGCTGTTAGTCTGATGGGCTTCCCTTTGTGGGTAACCCGACCTTTCTCTCTGGCTGCCCTTAAGATTTTTTCCTTCATTTCAACTTTGGTGAATCTGGCAATTATGTGTCTTGGAGTTGCTCTTCTCAAGGAGTATCTTTGTGGCGTTCTCTGTATTTCCTGGATTTGAATGTTGGCCTGCCCTACTAGGTTGGGGAAGTTCTCCTGGATGATATCCTGAAGAGTGTTTTCCAACTTGGTTCCATCTTCCCCCTCACTTTCAGGCACCCCAATCAGACGTAGATTTGGTCTTTTTACATAATCCCATACTTCTTGCAGGCTTTGTTCATTTCTTTTTCTTCTTTTTTCTTTTGGTTTCTCTTCTCGCTTCATTTCATTCATTTGATCCTCAATCGCTGATACTCTTTCTTCCAGTTGATCGAGTCGGTTACTGAAGCTTGTGCATTTGTCACGTATTTCTCGTGTCATGGTTTTCATCTCTTTCATTTCGTTTATGACCTTCTCTGCATTAATTACTCTAGCCATCAATTCTTCCACTTTTTTTTTCAAGATTTTTAGTTTCTTTGCGCTGGGTACGTAATTCCTCCTTTAGCTCTGAGAAATTTGATGGACTGAAGCCTTCTTCTCTCATCTCGTCAAAGTCATTCTCCGTCCAGCTTTTATCCGTTGCTGGTGATGAGCTGCGCTCCTTTGCCGGGGGAGATGCGCTCTTATTTTTTGAATTTCCAGCTTTTCTGCCCTGCTTTTTCCCCATCTTTGTGGTTTTATCTTCCTCTGGTCTTTGATGATGGTGATGTACTGATGGGGTTTTGGTGTCGGTGTCCTTCCTGTTTGATAGTTTTCCTTCTAACAGTCAGGACCCTCAGCTGTAGGTCTGTTGGAGATTGCTTGAGGTCCACTCCAGACCCTGTTTGCCTGGGTATCAGCAGCAGAGGCTGCAGAAGATAGAATATTTCTGAACAGCGAGTGTACCTGTCTGATTCTTGCTTTGGAAGCTTCCTCTCAGGGGTGTACTCCACCCTGTGAGGTGTGGGGTGTCAGACTGCCCCTAGTGGGGGATGTCTCCCGGTTAGGCTACTCAGGGGTCAGGGACCCACTTGAGCAGGGAGTCTGTCCCTTCTCAGATCTCAACCTCCATGTTGGGAGATCCACTGCTCTCTTCAAAGCTGTCAGACAGAGTCGTTTGCGTCTGCAGAGGTTTCGGCTGTGTTTGTTATTGCCCTGTCCCCAGAGGTGGAGTCTACAGAGACAGGCAGGTTTCCTTGAGCTGCTGTGAGCTCCACCCAGTTCGAGCTTCCCAGCAGCTTTGTTTACCTACTTAAGCCTCAGCAATGGCGGGCGCCCCTCCCCCAGCCTCGCTGCTGCCTTGCCGGTAGATCACAGACTGCTGTGCTAGCAATGAGGGAGGCTCCGTGGGTGTGGGACCCTCCCGGCCAGGTGTGGGATATGATCTCCTGGTGTGCCTGTTTGCTTAAAGCGCAGTATTGGGGTGGGAGTTACCCGATTTTCCAGGTGTTGTGTGTCTCCGTTCCCCTGGCTAGGAAAAGGGATTCCCTTCCCCCTTGCGCTTCCCAGGTGAGGCAATGCCTCGCCCTGCTTCAGCTCTCGCTGGTCGGGCTGCAGCAGCTGACCAGCACCGATCGTCCGGCACTCCCCAGTGAGATGAACCCAGTACCTCAGTTGAAAATGCAGAAATCACCGGTCTTCTGTGTCGCTCGCGCTGGGAGTTGGAGACTGGAGCTGTTCCTATTCGGCCATCTTGCTCCGCCCCGCAGTTCTTCATCTTTGTTGTCTTCATGTTGAGTAGGCTGAGGAAGAGGAGGAAGATGAGGGGTTAGTTTTGCTGTTTCAAGGTGGCAAAGGTGAAAGAGGTGAAAGGGAAGGCACGAAAGGCAGGCACAATTGATGTAGCTTTACGGAAATACATTACAATGTGACTTTCTTGCTTTTCCATTTTTATAAAAAGTTTCTATATGGTACCAATCCTTCTCCAACTGTTTGCTTTAATTTCAGTGCCCATATTATAGAAGGGCTCATGTTGTAAAAGAAGTCAAAATAAGTCTTGAAAAATTGGGATGCTTCCATCAGATTGTCTGATGTCAATTTGTTTTCTGGCACTGCTTCTTCATCTTCTTTTTCATCATCTGGCACTGGTTCAGAAGCACTCATCTCCATCAAGTTGTCTTCTGTTAGTTCCTTCGATGTGGTGTCTATTAGCTCTTGAATTTCTACAAGATCTGTATCTTGAAATTCTTCATCCCCCACCATTTTTTGTCATGTTCACAATGTCTTTTATGATTTCCTTGATGGACTCTGTCAAAAATCCTGTGAAGTCATTCACAACATCTGGAAACAGTTTCCTTTAGCAGCAGTTTAGTTGGGCTTGATGGCTTTGACAGCTTTTTCTATAACAACAATGTTATATTCAATGGTGTAATCCTTCCAGATTTTCAAGATGCTACCTCTATCGATGTTCCCTTCCATAGCATTGACAGTCCTTTCCATAGAGAACCATGTGTAATGAAGCTTAAAGACCCTTATAACTTCTGATCTAGAGGCTGAATTAGAGACGTTGTGTTTTCAGGCAAGCAGACCACTTAGACACCTTAGGTGTTGAACTCATGTGGTTTTGAGTGGCCAGGAGCATTGTCCAATATCAAAAGAACTTTAAAAGACAATCGCTTAATGGCAAGATACTTGCTGACTTCAAAGATGAAGCATAGATACAACCAGTCCAGAAAAAGTGTTCTCATTGTCCAGGCTTTCTTGTTGTACAGCTGAAATACTGGCAACTGGTGTTTACCTTTCCTTTCAAGGCTCAGAGGTTAGCGGCTTTATAGACAAAGGAAGTCCTGATCATAAACCCAACTGCATTTGCAAAATAAATGTCCTTTGTGGCACTTTTTAAAAATAGAATATGGCTCTTTTGTCTGCACTAAAAACCTGTTCAGGGAGATACCCTTTCTCTTTAACAATTTTCTGAATGGTGTCTGGCAGCTTATCTTCTGCCTCTTGGTTGGCAAAAGCTGCTTCTCCTATTATCTTGACATTTTTAAAGCCAAATCTCTTTCTAAAATTATCAAACCATCTTTTGCTGACATTAAATTCTCCAGTTTTAGATCTTTCATCTTCATTTTGCTTTAAACTGTCATATAATGACTTTGCTTTTTCTCAAATCTTAAATTAAATTTAATCTCAAAGTCTATAGGTATGCCTTTCTTACAGCAATCCTGCACACACATAAAAGCTGCATTTTTCAATATGAGATAAAAAGATATTTCACAAAAAGTGCAAGGTTTTTGTGCCTGCTGGTATAGCTGCAGTGACAGCTTCACAAATTTTCTTTTCTTTTTATATAATGGTCTTTACAGTGGATTGATTTGAAATGGTGGGAAACTTGCAGCTGCAGATCTCAGTCTATGGTATATATCAAGCAAATCAACTTTTTCTTATAATGTCATGACTTTTCTAAGTCTCTTGGGAGCACTTCCAGCATCACTAGTGGCACTTTGTATAGCTCTCATGATGTTACTCAAAGTTTACAGTGTTGCACTAAACATGATGAAAAATACACAAGAAATGTGAGAGATCACTTTTTACTGTTATACGCAATTTACTAGAGAGATGAACTGCTCCTGTGGAGATAATTAGCACCAAATGGTGTTTTAAGTGAATACTCAACACTTGAGCTCACCACAGTAGCAACAATAGGTGGCTATGAAATGATTACAGTAGTAAAGTAGGTACTACAGTTAATTTTATGCAATTATGATTTAATATTGCATCTTTACATTTGTTTACATTTCTCTCATGTGCAGTCATAAGTGTTTGTGTGTGTAAATTTTAACAAACTTTAACTTTTATAACAGATTCATGTACACTTTATGGTAGTAAATGATAAAATGGACTAGTGTCTACATATATTTTATGCATTCATGACATACCTAACTTTTAGAAAATATTTTAGATATTTCTAGGCTACAAGGTTCATCTTCGAGTTTTTTTCAAATTGTCATACATCTCTAAAATATTTTCAAATATATTTACTGAGAAAAATTCATGTATAAGTTGAGCCATACAGTTCAAACTCATGTTGTTTAAAAGTCAACTATAATACCCTACATTTACAAGGAATTGTCATTCTTTAAAGTTGCATCCATTATTTCATTTGTGCCTCAAAGATTATGGCTGGAAAAGCATTTATATTAAATACAAATTGTTATTCTTCCGACTCAGTATCATTAATACTGTTTTAGTTATATTCCTTGATGAATTATGGTGAAGCCAGATGCAGAGCAACAGAGAGAAACCAGAAAGAGTTTTACAGTTTCTTATACTGACAGTTCCCTGGGAAGACCACAACATGCCACACAGGGCCACTCAGGGGAAGCACCTAGGTTGGTCATGAGGCAAAGGAAGAGGGAAGAACTGTGGACAAGTGTCTTTATTGTGGTTTCTGCAGGAAGGAATGGATGAGGCAGGATAAGCAGGCTTAGGATTGACTAATTTGAACACTTTCGGTGGGCTCCAGAGTATAGGAGCTGTCTCTGGTTATCTGATACCTGGCCTTAGAGCAATTAGGAAATGTGTATGGTGGCCAGGAGGGTGAGACTCTCATAAGGGAGGTAGTTGGGGATATGGGCTTAGCCGATTGCTCAATAAGAACTGACTAACCCCTACATAGGGCCTCAAAACTGTGTCAAGACAGCATTTTGTCATTGTTGTTGTTGTTGATCCGTATTTTCAGTTTATTGGCATACAGAAAACATTTTAGAAAGTAATACGGTAGACTTCCATTTCAACATATTCATGTAAAAACATCACAGTGCAATAAAGTGATTACGATTAAGCATGAAGACATTAAGAGCCAGCCGGTATTTTAACTACAGGGCAGAATATTCTTGCTGTCCCTTCCTAGGAAACGTTGGCACTTTCATTAACTGCCCAGGTTACAAAAATCACTTTGTGTCCACTTCTTGTCCTTCAATATATTTTCATAACTATACTGTGTCACATTAATGCTGGTGGACAAAATAGTTCCTATAAAATCTAAAAACCTTTCAGGTAGCACAGTGATTTAAAACCAACTGGGAGAACGCTCTCTCAGAATATTTTTGTATGTAATTTTCTGTCCATTACCACAATAACAGAGTAAAAAGTTGTTTTACCTTAAAAAGAAGCTAAAGGAAAGTAATTTCGTTTTCCCTTTAAACATCATTTCTTAGCTTTTAAATAGAGAGAAAAAGTTTTAATTTTCTTGGGGAGAGAAGGATATTTCATAAGTAAAACATCAACTGTTGTACAAATGTTTCATTTAGGAAACAAGTAAATACTTGGATTCAAAGGATTCTAAAACATTTCATCATTATAAGAAAACTGTAATTTAAAGCTAAAAAATTGTAATAGATCAAACTAATATAAATTATTCATTAACATGTTCTATTGTTTTTCACAAAAATCCATAATTAAGGAATAGTGGGTTAGGTGAGATATTTTTCCCAACATTTGGTCAGATTAGCTAAGAAACTCTGGGCAAAGGACGCTTCCTCTGAGTCAGGATCTTGGCCTCTTAAATGAGGGCACTGAATTAACTGCCGGTTCACATCCCTCTAAACCACAGATTTATATACAATTGTTTATCATAATATAATCCTTCCAAGGATGAAATGTTTCAACTTCATGTATTTTCCAGACAAAGCTCTCCCATTTAAGTGGCAAAGCTCTTCTTTAAACTTTAAAATTTTTACTTTAAAATGTTATTTCCAGGGCCTCAAAACTGTGTCAAGACAGCATTTTTAAAACTACTGTTACAAATAAATACTAAATAACACCTAAGTCCTCATTTCTTGTCTTCTCCTCCTCTCTGTGCTAGGTTGTAGTGTGTAGTATCATGCATACAAGCTCAAGGAATGGATGATATCTGAACTTGAATTCAGACAACATGAGTCTCATCCACAAAAACAGAGAAGGTTCATTGGACAATACCAAGGTCTCTCTTATTAATAGTGTTCTTTTACTTTCTTTCAAAAACAAACAGACCAATCTGGCTTAATTTCAGTGTATGAGGCAAAGAAGATGAGTTGTCCCCAATATCTGTTTTGTGCTTTTTTTTTTTTTTGTAATAGCTCCCCTGATTTCCATCTGGACATACAACTACACAAAATAATGACTACAGCTCTCATCTTCTCTTGAAGCTAGGCATGGCCAGGTAGGTAAGTTGTGGCCAAAAGAATGCAAACAGAATTGGTATGTGCAACTTCCAGGAAGTATTCTTAAAATACAAGCAAGAGCTTCAGTTATTCCTTTTTGTGGTTGTTTATTTGTTTTTTGTTTGTTTGGTCGTTTGTTTGCTGACTGGATGGGGATAGGAAGCTCAAGAAACCATTTTAGACCATAAGAAGCTCAAGCAGTCATCATGGTTCATGGGATAAAGATGACAAAGTCACAGATAAAAGAAACCTGGGACCCTGACACCATGGAGCCTCACACCAGCTACATATCAGGCAGACATTTTGTTTGAGGGAGTAAACATTGTGTGTTTAAGCTGCTGCTCATTAGGGGTTTTCTGTCACTCATAGTTGAAATGAATTTCAGCTTACATAATGTGTGCCTTCCTGAGTATCTGTAAATTCATTTAAAAATGGATAGTCTTAGAGACAAGACCCAGGAAACACTTTTTGGGTCTTCATAGTCCATCAATAGAGCCCTTAGTGGTAGAACTTAGGAGGACCCTCATTTTTTCTACCCATTGGATTACAGGTTTGCTAGCAGCAGCAACTATCTATAACCAAAATTTTGAAATAATGTTGGGCCTGGAAGAAGATGCTTGATGTTGGGTTACTTGCTATCCTTCCTCTCCTCTAATCCTTTACTTTTTTTTTCCCCCTAAGTCCCGCTTTGACTCAGGCCACTCCTGGGGGTTACACAGAATGCTGATGATCTAAGACTAAGGTTGTTTTAGGCTCAACTGAATCACAAAGTAATGAACTCATGGTTCTATGTCCCAAATCTGGTCTGTCATGCACAAGCTGGGCAATCCTGAGCAAATTAAACTCCCTGAGCCTACTTCCTCATCAGCAAAGAGGTGGTGAAAATGCGTATATCATAGGCTTGTTGTGAGGATTCAATTGTAACTAAATATGTTAGGCGCCTGTCATATAATAAGTACTCAATTAATTATACCCACTAATAGTAGTAATTGAAATAGTAATAATAGCACCTGGACCTGCCTCAATTTCCACCAGTTTCCAGCTGGGAGAAGATAGCAGGATTCACCACAGGACCTTTTTTTCCCTTCAAAGTGTTGTCTATTTGACAAAGATGACAATAAAGACAACACTTCTACCTCCAGGGATCCTGAGTCATGTTATTTACCTGTCTTTGCAGCACTTAGTGTTCAAAGTAATACAGACTTATTTTAGGTGAACATTAATTGCCAACTAATTCAACTTCCAAAAATAAAAAAGAAGAGTAGCATAAAGAAGGTGGGAGGTAATTACTGCTTGAACATCAAATACTTTCCACAGCATCAGATTTTTATTAAGTGCAAATGGAATTTAAAAATACCACATGGATTCATTTCTCTCTCTCTCTCTTTTGTTATTTTGTTTTTGTTTTTGAGATGGAGTTTCGCTTTTGCCGCCAAGGCTGGGGTGCAATGGCGCAATCTTGGCTCACTGCGACCTCTGCCTCCCGGGTTCAAGTGATTCTCCTGCCTCAGCCTCCCGAGTAGCTGGGATTGCAGGTGCCCACCACCACGCCCGGCTAATTTTTGAATTTGTAGTAGAGATGTGGTCTCAACATGTTGGCCAGGTTGGTCTTGAACTCCTGACCTCAGCTGATCCACCCGCCTCGGCCTCCCAAAGTGCTGGGATTACAGGCGTGAGCCACTGTGCCTGGCTTAATTTCTTTTTAATAAATAGAGGTATAATAATTAAAAGATAGAGTCTTTGCAAAGTCCATTTGTTGTTCTGCCAAAATCTAAACATTTGCAAAGTGGTGTGCAATATCTGGATTCCCTAAAACACATTGACCCCACTCAATATTAATCTTTAGAAAGATTTATAGACCTTTTAGAAAGTGCTATATCTGGCTAGGTGTGGTGGCTCACGCCTGTAATCCTAGCACTTTGGGAGGCCGAGGTGGGTGGATCACAAGGTCAGGAGATCGAGACCATCCTGGCCAACATGGTGAAACCCCATCTCTACTAAAAATACAAAAATTAGCTGGGCATGGTGGCATGCACCTGTAGTCCCAGCTACTCAGGAAGCTGAAGCAGGAGAATAGCTTGAACCCGGGAGGCGGAGGTTGCAGTGAGCCGAGATCGCTCCACTGCACTCCAGCCTGGGTGACAGAGTGAGACTCCGTCTCAAAGAAAAAAAAAAGAAAGGGCTATATCTTTGTGCTTCCCCACCTCCTAAATGTATAAAGAAAAAGCTACCAAACCACAAAAGTAAGTGAGGAAGTAAGTATATTTGATAAAGTGGTTTGAAATTCCCATTCCAAGAAAATTTCTTAATGATACATATTGTTAAGGTTATTAAGCACTTTCTACATAGCAGGTATCATGCTAAGCAATTTAAGTGGATATTTCAATTAATCCTTACAACATCCTTGGGTCTGGTGCCTTATACCACTCAGCCATTCTGACACTAATCTTTACGACATCCTTGGGAAACACATGCTATGATTACTGCACTTTTAAAACAGAGAAATTGAGGCTTAGAGAGATTAAGTAAAAATGTAAAAGCCAGGTCTCTAACCCAGGTCAGTATAGCCTCAGGTCTTAACTAGAGCCACTACTAAATGTGATTGTGTTTGTTTGGTAAAGAAGTTGTTTTGTAACAGCTTTAATGCAGAAAGATCAAGTGAGACTAGCTCTCATCTGTATATGAAAATTCCCTTGACCATAGGCTGGTGTTCTTGATTAAGACATGTAGTTGGGGGCATTTGCCCCACATACCTCCATTTTTATATCCTTCCCAAGTTCTCAGAACCCTTCTCCACTCCCCATCATCCCTCTTTAGCTACAACAAATCAATGAGTGAAAAATTTGTCAATTTGCCAAATTACTTCAAAACTTGTTTTATTTAACCATTTACAAAATTTACAGCAAATAAGCTGTATAGTTTTAACAGCTTTGGGAGATTTTTGAGCACTTGGTTTTGGCACAAAGATTTAATTGAATCTAGTTTCAGCTTTTCTGCAGCTGTTTTGCCACTGCCTTTCACCATGGATAGCTAAAGTTTAATGTATTCTAGATTTTTCAATACTTTGGATATATGACCTTTTAAATAGAGAATTACTTGTGTATTTCAAATTACAAATGTTACACATATCTCAACTATCAAGAATTTCAGAACCAAGGTAGAGGATTTTGTCCATCCAATATATTACAAACTCAGTCCTTAGAATTTTTTAATTTTTTAATTCATAGATTTTTTCAAACCGACTTGATAAAAAGAATATGCATGTATTTTGGTCAGTGTCAAGAACTGGGAAGCGTCCAAGATTTTACCCCACTTGTAATCTAACAATTTAGCCTCATAGTTTCATGGGTGCCAGTAGAAGACACAAGACTTCTGGGTCAGAAACAATTTATTACTCATAGAAATAGTAGTAGCTAGACTATCAGAATTTCTATGAAGGTTCCCTGAGCTCCAATACCCATCGGGTAATGGGAAGAATGCCAGGTGATACCTGCACACACAATGCATTGCATCACAGAAGAATTCCGAGCTTAGGGAATTTGAATCTTTTAAAATGGAAAGTAAGCATTTATGCCCTTCACTCAGGAAGAAGACACTGTTCACTATATGAGTATTCTTGAAAATATAGTCCAGAAGATAAGAGAGTCTTGTCTTGCTTACAAGATGTGCAGAAACATGAGAGAGCTGTGGAAATTGTCTCCCAATAGGCAGTTGAAGAGTACTTGATGTCTAAAATGTGAATCACACAGAAAATAAGGTTCAACTGAGTTGAACTGACAAATCCATTGCAAAAATGCTATGGTAAAATGGCTGCAGCAAATTAAAAATGAAACCTAAGCTGAACTATACTAACTAAAATAAAACATTAAAAAAAACTTCAGTGGCTGGTGAACTGTCTCATTCAGCATAGATTGCTACAAATTTTATACTGGTAAACAGAAACAATGTTTGGCGACTCAATGATAATACAATTGGCAATTTATCATGCTGGCCATTCTGCAAGTTGAGTAGATTTTTTGGCAAATGGGTCTTTGTTTGAATTGGCCTGCTTCCTAGGCCCATGTTCAGGGTCCTATTGCTTATTAGATTTCAATTACAGCTAGCTATAAGCTAAGGTGCTAACTGAAAAGAACATAGTTTTTTTTCCCCCCTTTTCAAGAATATGTATTTCAACAAGAAACTTGACAAATCGACAAGGTCTTCCCAAAGTAACTCATCTACATTATCAAATTTTGTTGCTCTTGATGAATGCATATTTGGGCACATGCTACCTTCCCAAAATCTCACACATAGATTACCACTTTTCAGCCTGATTGATTATTGACTCTTCCACTTTGATACAATTGATTCTGACTTCACTTCTTGTCCAGCTTAGCTCCCTCAGTTCATCATTATATAAATTCATATACATTCTCTTGGAAATTCTGTTATCTCCTTTGCTTCTCTCTCCCTTACTCCAAATGGTAAGCACTGGAAATTTTCAAACATTTGCCCACTTTGTGCCATACCCACGCAGCTAAACTTTGCTAGGGAATTACACTACCAGATAAATCGGTATGCTTATAAGTTGATGAATACCAACCCCAAATGGGCATTTGATACCGCCTGGCAGTCTTACAGAAAATCTTACATTTCTCTCTCAAAACTACTTTCCCACTGCCCACAGGGATATTTCACACTTTATCCACTTCAAATTTCCTGTTCCTCCTCTTCCTCCTTAAAAGGGCTGCATTATGGGAGTTGTCTCTATACAGCAGGATTTCTCAAACTTAGCACTATTGACATTATGGGTTGAATGATTCTTTGTTGTGGGGGACTGTCTTGTACATTGTAGGATGTTTAGCAGCTTCCCTGGGCTTTCTCCTCTAGATGCTGGTACCAATTCTCCAGTCATGACAACCAAAAATGTCTTCAGACATTGCCAAATGTCCCCTGGGTGGCAAAACAGCTCCTGGTTGAGAACCACTTCTATAGAGGCATAACTGAATGAGTTCTTGGGGAGACTCATAAGAAGGAAGAGAAGAAGATATTAGTGAACTCCAACATGTGAGGGACTAGCAAAAAGAAAGGAGCCACCAGAGAATACTATCCTACTCTTAATCTGAAGTAGACCTGGAAGATTTAGTTAGAAAGATTCCAATGTCTCCAACCTCTTACTGAAACAGCTGAACAAAGGATTGTGTAAAACCACTTTACCTGGGCCATCTCAAAGGTGGAACTGTTCCCCACACTCAGGGTGATTTGATGCATCCCTGTCTAACAATGAAAGGTTGGCATAGACAACCTCTGAGAATTTGCCTAAGCCCCTGAGGTTCTGTAAGATAGTTCTAGTCATTATAAGCAAGAGCCAGATACTATAAAACCATAGAGCTTCTTGATTCTGTTAAAAAAATTAAAGACCAGATCTATGACTTTTGTGGGTCACGTAGAATTGTGCAGACACAAAATTCTTTGCCAAATCCTGCGTCCTCACAAGTGTTACTTCCCAATATACCTTTTGCCCTTCTAATTCAATTTCAGCATCTGCTTCTCAGAAAATCCAACTAACACAGGAGTATAGGTTATTTCTTCTTTCCACAATATGAAAAAATATAAAATGTAGTTTATCCTCAATTCCCACATCATAACCCATAATCCTGTTTATATACATGAACACATGCAAAAGATGCTGCTGCATACAGAATAATGCACAGGTTTTTTTTTTTTTTTTTTTTTTTTTTTTTTTTTTTTTTTTTTTTTACTTCAGACAAGTAGCACAGGTATGCTTTAAAAAAGCAAAGAACTGTAGCCCTTTATTTACATATCTTACTACCTACCTCATTATATTTTTTTCTGACATGAAGAGTGTTTACCTTCACTTCTGTTCAAGTCTCCTAATGAGACGACTAAACTCATTGCTAACATTCAAGGAAGATTGTGCTTGTGGTGAATGAACCAGACCCTGTGGTCCCCTTAGGGTCTCAATGCCTGTTCACTTGAGTAGGGGTAATTCGTCAGCGGTGCCACAAACAGGATTGCTGTGCATGATGTATTCAGGTGTGTCCCTATACACAGTGGACAGGGATGGACTCAGCAGCCCTCGTTTGGCCAGAGCTGCAAACTGGCCAGGGCCACAGTAATGCTGTGTGCCCTGTTAGATTTTGCATAGCAAAGAGTACCTTTTTACCATGTTCCCTTTAAATCCTTGAAATACTGGGGAATCTTGTGCTTACTAATCTTATAGTTGTAAAGTCCAACAGGTATGTTAATCAAAAGGTGCTTAAAGGGTATCCAAGATAAACTCTCTATCTTGGATTTCATTGGCATTTTAAGAAATACTGTTTCGGCTCGGCGCGGTGGCTCACGCCTGTAATCCCAGCACTTTGGGAGGCCGAGACGGGCGGATCACGAGGTCAGGAGATCAAGACCATCCTGACTAACACGGTGAAACGCCGTCTCTACTAAAAGTACAAAAATTAGCCGGGCACGGTGGCGGGCACCTGTAGTCCCAGCTACACGGGAGGCTGAGGCAGGAGAATGGCGTAAACCCGGGAGGTGGAGCTTGCAGTGAGTGGAGATCCGGCCACTGCACTCCAGCCTGGGTGACGGAGCAAGACTCCGTCTCAAAAAAAAAAAAAAAAAAAAAGGAAATACTGTTTCAACTGTAAAGTGGGTAGAATTCTAAGACGGCCCCCATGTTCACACCTTGTATAATCTCCTCCCCTTGAGTGCAGGTGGAACTGGTGACTTGTTTGTAACCAACAGAATATGGCAAAGATGATGGTATGTCTCTCATGTGATGACCTTATGAATTGTATAGAAGTCTCTGAGGAGACTTGCTCTCCACTCTCCTGATGCCCTTGAAGAAGAAAGCTGCTGTGAGCTTAGCCACAAGAAAACAAATCCTTCCAACAACCTGAGGGAACTTGGAAGCAGATCCTCTCCTAGTCGAGCCTCTGATGAGAACTCAGTCTGGCTGACATCTGGATTGTAGCCTTCTGAGAGGATCCAGCTAAGCTGTGACTGGAATCCTGACTTATGGAAGCTGTAATATAATAAATAAGTATTGTTTTAAGCTGCTAAATTTGTGACAATTTGTTCCACAACAATACAGAACTAATACAAACTGTCTCTTTATTTTAAATTCTTCTTGCTTTTTTTTTTCTTTTACCTCCCTCGCTGTTTATTGGAGATTGTAAGTCTCATTTTTTGTTTGTTTCAGAATAAGCCTTTTCAGTGTAACATTTTTATGGAAAGGCATTATATTTTAATAATTTTTCTCAAACTAGCAATAAAAACTGCAAAATATTCAAATCCTTTACTATCACGAAACTGTTTTAGTAAAGTTCAGAAGCTTACTAGTCAGAATAAAGTTGGTCTTATTCACATTTCACATTGACATTTCGTTTGACCTCTGTCTCCTAAATGTTTCATTTGCATTCACTGATGAAAAACAAAGACCCCATCCCCTCCTCCCAAAAAATCTAAACAGTATAAAACAAGACTTTAGCTCATGGCTTATTTTAGTCCAAACATTTCAATAGTATATTTTCACTGAATTGCCTATTAAATTATGTTTCTTAAGGTAAGTGGAGGATAATTCAAACATTTAAAATGACTGTTACACTGATTATTATGTAAGTAGCTGAGTTTGGTATTTTAGTGATACAGAGAAGAAAATCAACTGAGAGAGAAATCTTTTTGTGGTGGTTTCATGGTTTATATCTCTCAGGGGAAGCCTGCCATGTTATTTTATTCACAAAATCATTTTCTAGAGTGACCTTTTGGTATATTTATTTTATTGTTCCTGATAATGTTTAATAAACACATTTCGGTATTTCTTCACATATGGTAAAGTGATCTTTGTCTATCATTTGAAATTAAAATTATTATCCAAATTTCATTTGAAAGAGTGTATTCATTCAGTAAGCAGCATAAAGGGACATAAGGCATAGTGTAGGGCAAACTAAAGAGGTTTGATATAAATTACAAATGTTCTGCAATATTTTTATAAGTCTACAAGAGTGAATGTCTTATCTCCTTAGTCTGCCTTTTTTTTCCTTCTTTTTAAATAGAAAGTAGATGGCTCACTATGCTCGCTTAGTAAAAATAACATGCTCACAATTGTAAAATTACTGCAGAGTGAGTTAGTGTATATCAGTTAACATCATCTTTTTGTAGCATCTGAGATGCATCCTTCTTCATCAAGGGAAGCATATATGCCTTAGAAAAATATTTTTTAAATGAGAGAAAATTGTAGAGCAAAGAAAATATTGCATCAAAGAATGGCTTAGAATAAAACTGTTTTAGAAAGACTTTAAGGTGGTACGCATGCTCTCACTCATAAGTGGGAGTTGAACAATGAGAACACATGGACACAGGTAGGGGAACATCACACAACGGGGCCTGTCAGGGGGTAGGGGGGAAGGGCAAGGGGAGGGAGAGCATTAGGACAAACACCTAATGCATGTGGGGCTTAAAACCTAGATGACGGATTGATAGGTGCAGCAAACCACCATGGCACATGTATACCTATGTAATAAACCTGCGTGTTCTGCACATGTATCCCAGAACTTAAAGTAAAATTTAAAAAAAAGGAAAAAAGAAAAGGAAAAACTACAAGGTGGTAGACCAGGGGAGGCTGAGAAGAAGAGGGAATGCTATTACATGGGGAAGACCTCTAAGATGATTGAGAAGTTTGAAGGTTTTAGAGAGGATCTAGAAGATAAAAGATATTAAAGCAAGATAAAATAGTATAGATGAACAACAACAACAACAAAACTAAAACAATTGCAATTTTTGGTCAGGCACGGTGGCTCACGCCTGTAATCCCAGCACTTTGGGAGGCTGAGGCGTGCAGATCACAAGGTCAGGAGATCGAGAACATCTTGGCCAATATGGTGAAACCTGGTCTCTACTAAAAATACAAAAATTAGCTGAGCAGGGTGGCCTGCACCTGTAATCCCAGCTACTCGGGAGGCTGAGGCAGGAGAATCACTTGAACCGGGGAGGTGGTGGTTGCAGTGAGCCGAGATCACACCATTGCACTCCAGCCTGGGCTACGAGAGTGAAACTCTGTCTAAAAAAAAAAAAAAAAGGATTGCAATTTTTTTAACCTTAGAAGAAATGAACAAATTGTTCATAGTATGGAGGTAAAAATGTCAGCTGTGCTTTCCCTTTCATACAGTCTAGGAATTCCTTCAAAGATCATTTTAGATTTAAAGATATGTTAATGAACACATCATAATTTGCAGCCTTCCAGACTTTGGAACACCTGAGTTTGAGGAATGGTTTGCCTTATGAACTTTGCTTTCCCAACATAGGAGTCCCAAACTCACTTTCCCAGCCTTCCTTGAAGTTAGGGTGTAAATATTTGTATTAGACTCAGCCAATGAGGTGCACTCACATGAGTTTAAAAGAGACAAATAAGAGGAAACAGACACTGTGGAGTCTCTAAACACTGGAGTCTCTAAACACTGTGGAGTCTCACCAATCTCTAAAGAAAATGATGGCAGAAGCAATGGCTTTCAGGGGCAGTGATGGCAGCAGTTCAGCATCCATTGTCCAGGATCAATGGGACAATTTGTGGTGTCTGTGCCCAGTGGGCACAATGGTGGCATCCTTTCTGGACCCATCCTGCAGCATCATTTTGGTGTTGTGCCTTCCCACATATCTTTGAGGCTGGGTCTGGTCCTCCAAGAAGTTCTATTGAGACAGCTAATAATATATGTTAGATATATTTTCTGCCTAACCAGCCATAGTAAGTTCTGATGTCTGCAACCAAGAACTCTGACTGATGTGAATCCCTTTCTAAAGAGAAGAGCTATGAAACCCTAGATAGGAATCATTAAGGAATCATTAAGAGAGAGCCTTTCTAAAATTATTGCAATGTTACCTAATCCAGAGTCAGAAAAAATAGCACCCTGGGGATATTCTTTGCAACTTGGTAATTTACTGAAAAATTGGGAAATTGAAACACCACAAATGAATACACTAGGATAAGATAAGCAGAATACTAAACAGTTAATAGCTTCTGTTTATTAGATGAGGAGGAAATCTGCTTTAAAACGTAATCACATATAGTCCACTGGGAGTAAGAAGTAGTGAAAGTATAAACGAAACTAAAGTTGTAGAGTGTTGATAATTACTGAATCTGGGTAAGGGATATTCTATTTACTTTAGGTGTTGGAATTTTTGCTTTAAAAATGTTTAAATAAAAAAAAGTAAGTTAAGGAATTAACATTAATCGGGAAAAATGTATGCTGCCTTATTTATCTTTAAAATGAGAAAGAGAAGCAAGACTAAGTATTGTTTAGAAATTTGGATATCAGTGTCTGCCAAAAGCAATAAAACTGAGAAAAGGGGGGCGGAGCAAGATGGCCGAATAGGAACAGCTCTAGTCTCCAACTCCCAGCGCGAGCGACACAGAAGACCGGTGATTTCTGCATTTTCAACTGAGGTACTGGGTTCATCTCACTGGGGAGTGCCAGACGATCGGTGCTGGTCAGCTGCTGCAGCCCGACCAGCGAGAGCTGAAGCAGGGCGAGGCATTGCCTCACCTGGGAAGCGCAAGGGGGAAGGGAATCCCTTTTCCTAGCCAGGGGAACTGAGACACACAACACCTGGAAAATCGGGTAACTCCCACCCCAATACTGCACTTTAAGCAAACAGGCACACCAGGAGATCATATCCCACACCTGGCCGGGAGGGTCCCACACCCACGGAGCCTCCCTCATTGCTAGCACAGCAGTCTGTGATCTACCGGCAAGGCAGCAGCGAGGCTGGGGGAGGGGCGCCCGCCATTGCTGAGGCTTAAGTAGGTAAACAAAGCTGCTGGGAAGCTTGAACTGGGTGGAGCTCACAGCAGCTCAAGGAAACCTGCCTGTCTCTGTAGACTCCACCTCTGGGGACAGGGCACAGTAAACAATAACAAACACAGCAGAGGCCTCTGCAGACGCAAACGACTCTGTCTGACAGCTTTGAAGAGAGCAGTGGATCTCCCAACACGGAGGTTGAGATCTGAGAAGGGACAGACTCCCTGCTCAAGTGGGTCCCTGACCCCTGAGTAGCCTAACTGGGAGACATCCCCCACTAGGGGCAGTCTGACACCCCACACCTCACAGGGTGGAGTACACCCCTGAGAGGAAGCTTCCAAAGCAAGAATCAGACAGGTACACTCGCTGTTCAGAAATATTCTATCTTCTGCAGCCTCTGCTGCTGATACCCAGGCAAACAGGGTCTGGAGTGGACCTCAAGCAATCTCCAACAGACCTACAGCTGAGGGTCCTGACTGTTAGAAGGAAAACTATCAAACAGGAAGGACACCGACACCAAAACCCCATCAGTACATCACCATCATCAAAGACCAGAGGAAGATAAAACCACAAAGATGGGGAAAAAGCAGGGCAGAAAAGCTGGAAATTCAAAAAATAAGAGCGCATCTCCCCTGGCAAAGGAGCGCAGCTCATCACCAGCAATGGATCAAAGCTGGACGGAGAATGACTTTGACGAGATGAGAGAAGAAGGCTTCAGTCCATCAAATTTCTCAGAGCTAAAGGAGGAATTACGTACCCAGCGCAAAGAAACTAAAAATCTTGAAAAAAAAGTGGAAGAATTGATGGCTAGAGTAATTAATGCAGAGAAGGTCATAAACGAAATGAAAGAGATGAAAACCATGACACGAGAAATACGTGACAAATGCACAAGCTTCAGTAACCGACTCGATCAACTGGAAGAAAGAGTGTCAGCGATTGAGGATCAAATGAATGAAATGAAGCGAGAAGAGAAACCAAAAGAAAAAAGAAGAAAAAGAAATGAACAAAGCCTGCAAGAAGTATGGGATTACGTAAAAAGACCAAATCTACGTCTGATTGGGGTGCATGAAAGTGAGGGGGAAAATGGAACCAAGTTGGAAAACACTCTTCAGGATATCATCCAGGAGAACTTCCCCAACCTAGTAGGGCAGGCCAACATTCAAATCCAGGAAATACAGAGAACGCCACAAAGATACTCCTCGAGAAGAGCAACTCCAAGACACATAATTGCCAGATTCACCAAAGTTGAAATGAAGGAAAAAATCTTAAGGGCAGCCAGAGAGAAAGGTCGGGTTACCCACAAAGGGAAGCCCATCAGACTAACAGCAGATCTCTCGGCAGAAACTCTCCAAGCCAGAAGAGAGTGGGGGCCAATATTCAACATTCTTAAAGAAAAGAATTTTCAACCCAGAATTTCATATCCAGCCAAAGTAAGTTTCATAAGTGAAGGAGAAATAAAATCCTTTACAGATAAGCAAATGCTTAGAGATTTTGTCACCACTAGGCCTGCCTTACAAGAGACCCTGAAGGAAGCACTAAACATGGAAAGGAACAACCGGTACCAGCCATTGCAAAAACATGCCAAAATGTAAAGACCATCGAGGCTAGGAAGAAACTGCATCAACTAACGAGCAAAATAACCAGTTAATATCATAATGGCAGGATCAAGTTCACACATAACAATCTTAACCTTAAATGCAAATGGACTAAATGCTCCAATTAAAAGACACAGACTGGCAAACTGGATAAAGAGTCAAGACCCATCAGTCTGCTGTATTCAGGAGACCCATCTCACACGCAGAGACATACAAAGGCTCAAAATAAAGGGATGGAGGAAGATTTACCAAGCAAATGGAGAACAAAAAAAAGCGGGGGTTGCAATCCTAGTCTCTGATAAAACAGACTTTAAACCATCAAAGATCAAAAGAGACAAAGAAGGCCATTACATAATGGTAAAGGGATCAATTCAACAGGAAGAGCTAACTATCCTAAATATATATGCACCCAATACAGGAGCACCCAGATTCATAAAGCAAGTCTTTAGAGACTTACAAAGAGACTTAGACTCCCATACAATAATAATGGGAGACTTCAACACTCCACTGTCAACATTAGACAGATCAACGAGACAGAAAGTTAACAAGGATATCCAGGAATTGAACTCATCTTGCTGCAGCAAGCAGACCTAATAGACATCTATAGAACTCTCCACCCCAAATCAACAGAATATACATTCTTCTCAGCACCACATCGTACTTACTCCAAAATTGACCATGTAATTGGAAGTAAAGCACTCCTCAGCAAATGTACAAGAACAGAAATTATAACAAACTGTCTCTCAGACCACAGTGCAATCAAACTAGAACTCAGGACTAAGAAACTCAATCAAAACCACTCAACTACATGGAAACTGAACAACCTGCTCCTGAATGACTACTGGGTACATAATGAAATGAAGGCAGAAATAAAGATGTTCTTTGAAACCAATGAGAACAAAGATACAACATACCAGAATCTCTGGGACACATTTAAAGCAGTGTGTAGAGGGAAATTTATAGCACTAAATGCCCACAAGAGAAAGCAGGAAAGATCTAAAATTGACACTCTAACATCACAATTAAAAGAACTAGAGAAGCAAGAGCAAACACATTCGAAAGCTAGCAGAAGGCTAGAAATAACTAAGATCAGAGGAGAACTGAAGGAGATAGAGACACAAAAAACTCTCCAAAAAATCAATGAATCCAGGAGTTGGTTTTTTGAAAAGATCAACAAAATTGACAGACCACTAGCAAGACTAATAAAGAAGAAAAGAGAGAAGAATCAAATCGACGCAATTAAAAATGATAAAGGGGATATCACCACCGACCCCACAGAAATACAAACTACGATCAGAGAATACTATAAACACCTCTACGCAAATAAACTGGAAAATCTAGAAGAAATGGATAATTTCCTGGACACTTACACTCTTCCAAGACTAAACCAGGAAGAAGTTGAACCCCTGAATAGACCAATAGCAGGCTCTGAAATTGAGCCAATAATTAATAGCCTACCAACCAAAAAAAGTCCAGGACCAGATGGATTCACAGCTGAATTCTACCAGAGGTACAAGGAGGAGTTGGTACCATTCCTTCTGAAACTATTCCAATCAATAGAAAAAGAGGGAATCCTCCCTAACTCATTTTATGAGGCCAACATCATCCTGATACCAAAGCCTGGCAGAGACACAACAAAAAAAGAGAATTTTAGACCAATATCCCTGATGAACATCGATGCAAAAATCCTCAATAAAATACTGGCAAACCGGATTCAGCAACACATCAAAAAGCTTATCCACCATGATCAAGTGGGCTTCATCCCTGGGATGCAAGGCTGGTTCAACATTCGCAAATCAATAAACATAATCCAGCATATAAACAGAACCAAAGACAAGAACCACATGATTATCTCAATAGATGCAGAAAAGGCTTTTGACAAAATTCAACAGCCCTTCATGCTAAAAACGCTCCATAAATTCGGTATTGATGGTACGTACCTCAAAATCATAAGAGCTATTTATGACAAACCCACAGCCAATATCATACTGAATGGGCAAAAACTGGAAAAATTCCCTTTGAAAACTGGCACAAGACAGGGATGCCCTCTCTCACCACTCCTATTCAACATAGTGTTGGAAGTTCTGGCTAGGGCAATTAGGCAAGAGAAAGAAATCAAGGGTATTCAGTTAGGAAAAGAAGAAGTCAAACTGTCCCTGTTTGCAGATGACATGATTGTATATTTAGAAAACCCCATTGTCTCAGCCCAAAATCTCCTTAAGCTGATAAGCAACTTCAGCAAAGTCTCAGGATACAAAATTAATGTGCAAAAATCACAAGCATTCTTATACACCAGTAACAGACAAACAGAGAGCCAAATCAGGAATGAACTTCCATTCACAATTGCTTCAAAGAGAATAAAATACCTAGGAATCCAACTTACAAGGGATGTAAAGGACCTCTTCAAGGAGAACTACAAACCACTGCTCAGTGAAATCAAAGAGGACACAAACAAATGGAAGAACATACCATGCTCATGGATAGGAAGAATCAATATCGTGAAAATGGCCATACTGCCCAAGGTAATTTATAGATTCAATGCCATCCCCATCAAGCTACCAATGAGTTTCTTCACAGAATTGGAAAAAAACTGCTTTAAAGTTCATATGGAACCAAAAAAGAGCCCACATCTCCAAGACAATCCTAAGTCAAAAGAACAAAGCTGGAGGCATCACGCTACCTGACTTCAAACTATACTACAAGGCTACAGTAACCAAAACAGCATGGTACTGGTACCAAAACAGAGATATAGACCAATGGAACAGAACAGAGTCCTCAGAAATAATACCACACACCTACAGCCATCTGATCTTTGACAAACCTGAGAGAAACAAGAAATGGGGAAAGGATTCCCTATTTAATAAATGGTGCTGGGAAAATTGGCTAGCCATAAGTAGAAAGCTGAAACTGGATGCTTTCCTTACTCCTTATACGAAAATTAATTCAAGATGGATTAGAGACTTAAATGTTAAACCTAATACCATAAAAATCCTAGAGGAAAACTTAGGTAGTACCATTCAGGACATAGGCATGGGCAAAGACTTCATGTCTAAAACACCAAAAGCAACGGCAGCAAAAGCCAAAATTGACAAATGGGATCTCATTAAACTAAAGAGCTTCTGCACAGCAAAAGAAACTACCATCAGAGTGAACAGGCAACCTACAGAATGGGAGAAAATTTTTGCAATCTACTCATCTGACAAAGGGCTAATATCCAGAACCTACAAAGAACTCAAACAAATTTACAAGAAAAAAAACAAACAACCCCATCAAAAAGTGGGCAAAGGATATGAACAGACATTTCTCAAAAGAAGACATTCATACAGCCAACAGACACATGAAAAAATGCTCATCATCACTGGCCATCAGAGAAATGCAAATCAAAACCACAATGAGATACCATCTCACACCAGTTAGAATGGCGATCATTAAAAAGTCAGGAAACAACAGGTGCTGGAGAGGATGTGGAGAAATAGGAACACTTTTACACTGTTGGTGGGATTGTAAACTAGTTCAACCATTATGGAAAACAGTATGGCGATTCCTCAAGGATCTAGAACTAGATGTACCATATGACCCAGCCATCCCATTACTGGGTATATACCCAAAGGATTATAAATCATGCTGCTATAAAGACACATGCACACGTATGTTTATTGCAGCACTATTCACAATAGCAAAGACTTGGAATCAATCCAAATGTCCATCAGTGACAGATTGGATTAAGAAAATGTGGCACATATACACCATGGAATACTATGCAGCCATCAAAAAGGATGAGTTTGCGTCCTTTGTAGGGACATGGATGCAGCTGGAAACCATCATTCTTAGCAAACTATCACAAGAACAGAAAACCAAACACCGCATGTTCTCACTCATAGGTGGGAACTGAACAATAAGATCACTTGGACTCAGGAAGGGGAACATCACACACAGGGGCCTATTATGGGGAGGGGGGAGGGGGGAGGGATTGCATTGGGAGTTATACCTGATGTAAATGATGAGTTGATGTGTGCAGCACACTAACATGGCACAAGTATACATATGTAACAAACCTGCACGTTGTGCACATGTACCCTACAACTTAAAGTATAATAATAATAAATTAATTAAAAAAAAAAAAACTGAGAAAAACTTGTAAAAACAAAAGATAAGGACAGACGTATAGTGGCTATGACTACTTTTTAGGTCACTTTTTCCCTAGGTTTTTCAGGAATTACTTATTAATGTAGTCTACAAGTATTTTTATTAGTGCCTGCCACGTGTTGGCATTGTTCAAAATGCTTGGGATATATCAGGAAATAAAACAAAGATCCTTGCCATTTCCTACATTTTTTTCTATATGTATTACCTAACTTCAATAACAGATTTTATACATACTTCAGTTTACAAGCCTAGTTATCTAATTTTTAAAATTTAAAACTGTCTTCTGTATTCATGGTTTAGGATCGCAAGATTTTATAGCTGAAAGGAAGTTTAGATTTCATAAAGTACAACTGCTAATTTTCTTATAATTCACAACAATATTTTGCCTTTGTAAAATCCTTTATAAGTTAGGATATGTCTTCTTGAGACCCAGGGAGGATAAGGGGCTTGCCAGGTTTATACTACCTGTTAGTAGCTGAACAAAGACCTTCCAGTTTGTGTTTTGGTACCCTTTCTGCTACATCAAACTTTGCTGGTTTCAATGTAACGGTTGTGGTTGACTGGAAAGATTTTAACCTAAAAATGCTACTATTTATACCTCCTAGGTCTGTTCCTCTTGACTCCCTTGCTCTCTGTGCCCCTTCTTCTCCCTCTCTCATTGGTTCTAATCCAATCCTACAAATGACTAATATGTGTCTTTCTCTTTGGCACTAACATTCTCACATGCTGCCATTCCTTAACCATTGTTCAGCTAGACTCTCCTGATACAGAACTTTGAATCTTTTTTGATAACATTCTCTCTTCATTACTCTAAATAACTTATCAGGACATTTTTTTCTCATCTTCCGGTTACCTACATGTTTCAGATGGCTTGGTACCCAATAATAAATGAAGAATGGAGTCCCCACGGCTGACAAGTGTACTGCTGTATTTAATTACTTCCAGGTTCTCTGCTACTCCTTAGCTTCACAGAGTATGCCCCCATCTCATGCAGCACCAAAGAGCAGTTTTTAAATTCACTGTGTTATATATACTCACGAGTTTCTGTTCATCGTATCACTAGAGTCTAAGGTCCCTTAGAAAATATTTGAGGTTCAAGCCACAACAAAAGTTCTTCCAACTACTAAGTTTTAACATAATCTGCCTATCAGTTATTGTTTAGCCACTTGATCTCTCTCTGTGGATCTCTCTCTCTCTCTCGTGTGTGTGTGTGTGTGTGTGTGTGTGTGTGTGTGCATGTGTGTGTAAAGTGTCACAGTGTTTAATTTATCTATGTTTTGTGGAAAACATCGTAGTGGCTTAAAATAATTTACAGATGCTTCTTGGCGTACCGTGGGGCTACATCTAGATAAACCCATTGTAAGTTTAAAATGTACTTTTGACTCATAATATTTTCAACTTATGATGGGTTTATTCAGACTTAGCACCAAGATGAGTCAAGGAGTCTACTGAATGTGAATGATTTTGCCCCATCTTAAAGTTGAAAAATCATGAGTCAAACCACCGTAAGTCAGGGACCGTCTGTATTATAATCTGTCATGGTTCTGTGGGTTGACTGGGCTCAGCTAGGTAGTTCTTGGGTTCTCTCAGGTGGTTGCAGTAGATGGTGGCTGCAGTCATCAGAAGACTCAACTAGGCTGGATGTTCAAGATGGATTCTTTAGTCACATCTTGTTCAACAGCCTGAAACACCAAGAGCTTGCCAGGAATTTCTCTCTCCACGCAGTTTCTTCATGTGACATGTGGCTTCCTCAAAACATAGAGGTCTCAGGGTAGTCGGGCTTCCTACATAGCAGCGGGCTTCTTCCAGAGGAAGTGTTTCAGGAGACCCAGGTGAAAGCTCAAAGACTTCTTTTGACCTCAAAAGGAGGATACTACACAAAGGTGTAAATATTGGGAGGTGCAGTTCATTGGTGGGGGGTGGAGATGAGGGAGAAATCTTTGGTGACTAGCTATCAGATGAAGGAAAGTAGAATCTGCAGCTCAAAATCAAGTTATCTGTTAGTCCACCCGACTGACAGGGCTCTATTTTTAAAACAAGTACAATTGCCTGTAATACAGCCTTTATTTTTTGGTTAAGTATAGCAGATCCGGAGTTCCTTTTAATTAAACAAAAGATAAAAAGAAAAACTTTGAACTTAAATGACTTGTATCTCTTTAAACTGTATTTAATCTCTTATTTATTAGAGCATACGACGGCTCTGTTGATGGCTGGAGGCAGATCTACAACCATTCTAGGGCTGACCAGCCAAAACAGGTGAGCCCATATTCTGTGATTCACCTTGGTAGAAGTGATTACTACCCAGCTCTAGGCTGGCAGACCCCCTGCTCCCTTTCACCTACACAGGCTTCCCCATAGCCTGAAACATACCCTGTATCCTTTCAGAGACGGTGGATTGAACATGTGTGGAAAGACATCCAAACGCGGTTTTTTTTTTTTTTTTTTTTTTTTTTTTTTTTCCAATGAGAGAGACATTTTGTGAAGTTTTGGCAGCATGCTGGCTGGCAAAGTAATCTGGCTGGCACACTCCTCCTGCATGGAGTTATGGCGCTGCCACCTCTACTCCGGAGAGTTTCGAAATTTCATTTTGCACACTCTGTAAGATGTGAGTCATTCGGCTCGCAAAGGAGGATGAGGAGGAGGCGGCCATCTGCTAGTCATGAGCAGATGACAAATACCCTGCACTGCGAATTTCCATCCTCGTTTCACAATATTTAAGTAAACACATTTTGTAACCATTTTTCCCAGAGTTCCTTAGTGCTTAAGATGGATTTTTTTTTTCAATAAACAATATGTAAAAGCTGCTTTCTCTCCTGCAAACAACTGTGTTAGCAAAGTGACATAAAGGCAACCATCACAAAGTGCTGTCTGTTGAATGACCAGAGCAAAAAGTATACTCATCTAAATTGAATGATTAAACCCCATGCAATTTCAGACCAATGCAGCTAAATTACCAGGTCCATGAGAGGCTGTTCCATCATGCACAGCTCCATGGTGACCTCTACTGTCTGCCTGCAAGAATCCCCAAAATATCTTCCATCAAAAACAAAGTTTCCAAATAGCATCTAGTTAACATCTCTTTGTGCTATGTTATGGGAAGGAAGGAAATTGAAGAAAGAAAAGATAGCTGCTCTCCCCTTAAATTATGAGAGGCACATTACGTTCATAAAATAACTGGAAACTAATGCAAGATCTAATTTTGTGTTCACTTCAAGCTGTGCAACATGGCTCAATGCAGAATTTATTCATTCCTTCGCCAATTTGACCTGAAGAAGCCAACAACAAAAAAATAGCCAAATAGAAAGAGAAAATTAATATCAGGGAGAAAATTGAATGCATATGTGCAAACTAAAAAGGTCAAAGGAGCTTCAAATATGGCTCTGGGCATCCTAAAAGGCAGACGAAGAAGAAGAAGAAAAAAAGTAGGATGTGTTGCCTAGACCTTGCTATCATGAAGCAGAAAGACTATCATTCCTTAAGTAGATATTTTTTCTTGGTATTAAATGTTGAATGAAATTCCCATGAGATATTTTGTGCCACATTCCAGGTGGCACAAGGGCTATTGCTCCTTAGAATTTGTACTGCTGCTGTAGAACTAGTAGGACTGTTTCTTTTAACTTTGATGAGAAAAAAGTATATACCATTGAGGAAGGAAATAAAATACATCCCTGCCGACAACCAGAGAAAGTGAGAAATGGTCCTGCTGGCAGCCAGACCGTGATGTTCTCAACTAACATAAACAGTGCTGGGACAAGACCATTCCATGATCATATTTGGAACAAGATAAAGATAAAGTTACCCGGTTATCACAAAAATAACTAAACATTCTCCTTCTCTGAATAACATGAGTGACTGCTGTTCCTTTACCTGTGACAGCTCCAGCCTTATTTGTTCTGTATAAAAACTATTGAGATGCCCAAACACAAAATTGCCCCTGCTTCTTAAGAGCACCCAATCCATAATTGGTCCCTGCTTCCTAATTCCTCCTGAGAATCTCTTGGAGCAAGCCTAATCCCAACGAGGGGCCCCTACCTGCTCCCTCTTTCCAAGGGCCTTAAGATTCCTCTATATTCTCTCTTTTGTGGCAACTAGCTCAACAAACCTAATGTTTCTTAATACAATGTGTTTCTAGATGTCTTTGGTTGCTGGTCTTTCATAGCATCAAGCACTACACAGTGAAGGCGATTCTGAAAGGGGTTACATTAATATGAACCATTCAGTATGTCTATTCTCTGACTCATTCCAGGACAGAGTACAATGTGCTTATTGGAAGAAATAAATAAATGGCTTTTCCCTTAGACAACCTTCCCTAAATGTTCCTTTGTTTGTCCAGGCTTTCAATATGAGATCACTTATAGATAGTTGAAGATTTTACTCTCTTATGGAGGTCTAGGGGCATGAGCTGGTACTCTGTTCCTGGTTGAAAGCAGATCCATGTTATTTGGATAATCCATAATGAATACCTGACCTATACAAATATTTTTTTCACCGTAGAAGACACTGTAATTTTTAGTGTCTGGTCCAGATCCTTTTATTCCTTATATTTTTTTCTATGAGCTCCTCTCCCAGCTTAAGTGTCCTTTGGCTCCTAACAGCCCACACCAAACCTGGAGCCATTCCTCAGATACAGATAACTGGAAATGCCTGGGAGTTTACATTCACCACCACCCCTTACCTTCAGGCCTTTGGCCAGTAACTGACTAGAACAGGAAAGCCAACACCCTCCAAGTTGAGTTAATTGAGTGTATAATGTACCCTGTTGAGCTCTCCTGCAGGATCAAGCTGAAACTGAGACTTGCTTAGCTTCTTTCTCACCCCTGTCTTACTTTCCCCACTGCCTGACTGATCTCCCCTGGGGGCACGTTCTTAATAAATCATTGGCACAGAATTATCACTGCAGGCTCTACTTCTGCAGAACACAACCTGTGATGCTCATCTAGCCCTCACTGTATCCCTACAAAGTAGAAATCATATCATAATCTTTCAGATGAAGACAAAGGCTCAGAGAGGTTGAAAGACCAGCCCAAGGTCACACAGTTGGTAAACAGTGGACTAGACCTAAAATCCTCACCTAGTGCCCCCATTTTTTACTATGCTATATTGCCTGTCCTTTGGGGCCTTGCATCTGGCCTTATCTTCTGTCTGCGGGCACTCAGAGGGAAGGTTATGATGCCTGGGGAAGAAAGCAAGGTTCCAAATGTCCTCTGCCAAGCATCTGATGCATAATTGAATGTTTATGCCATCTGGGGCATGGTTTTCCTGTCCGCAGCATTCAGGCAAGGATTTATTGCCACTCCATTCTCCCTGATCACTGAACAGATTGCCCCTTGTTGTTTGTGGCAGGTAACTCCCCCTCTTCCAATCTACCGCCCCTCTCAGACTTCCTGAGACAAACATAAAAGTCATGGCCTCAGGAGAATGCTTGATTTCTGTCCAGTCTGTCACACCGAAGTGTCATTGTTAAGTCCTGGGTGGCTCTTCCCACCTATCACCCCAGAAAAATGGGGTAATCCCCATGCACAGTGACATTCATTATGAGGCTACCTTTTCAAATTAAGGTTGGCATTTGAAACGAATACTACTTACTACTCCCGAACCACTCACTGCTGAGGTAACTCTCCATCATAAACTTCCTCTCATCTCCACAGTCAGTGCTTAAGGGAAGGGTGAGGGAACTTCAGCATCTGCCTCTCACATTCCATTGTCAGCCTCACTCAGGATGTCTGGTCATTGGTGAAGCTGAGAGGTGGAAGGCAGGAAGGTTCACAGAATCTCAAGACTGGGGGGAACTTTAACCGCAACTGAATTATATTGTGATGCAGAAGCAGACATCCTTTCAGCAGCAGACTAACCACGCAGAGTTGCTGCATGGGCTGTGACCGAGCACCTTCACAGGCAATGAAGCCTGCTAGTAAGCTACACAGAGAGATTGTTCCCTACCTGTGCCAAGTCCCCGTCACTGACCATGCGGTCAAGTCTGAAGAAACTGAAAAGAAACAACGTACAGTCAGGGAGATCAGGGAGAATGGAGTGACGCACACTGGACAGAGTGGATTGAAAACCGTAAATGAAGGTGGGATGCATTTCACTTCCCTGATCCTTAATCTTAACCATCATGTTTTTTTTTCCACAAGAGTTTCCTTAAAATTTTAGTAGTACCTGGATTCACTTCACTTATTTAGCTTTATTACTTAAAGACAGCTTACATACGAATAATCTTTTTTTTCCTAGTGAGTACCTGGCTTTTTAAATTTTGTTTTGTTTTTTGGTTTTTGTTTTTTGTTTTTTCTTTGCTTTAAGTTCTGGGGTATATGTGCAGAATGTACAGGTGTGTTACATAGGTATACATGTGCCATGGTGGTTTGCTGCACCCATCAACCCGTCATCTAGGTTTTAAGCCCCGATGCATTAGGTATTCGTCTTAATGCTCTCCCTCCCCTTGGCCCCCACCTTCTGACAAGCCCCGTGTGTGAAATTCCCCTCCCTGTGTCCATGTGTTCTCATTGTTCAACTCCCACTTATGAGTGAGAACATCCAACCACCACATTGTACTACCTCTCTAGAGTTTTCATCAAAAAAGCTTATGTCTTTGTTTACATAGGAATTCAGAGTTGGTTCTATGGGTGGGCAGAAGAGTAAGCATTCTGGGTAGAATAATTTGAAAGGCATTGGGGTCTATACCAGTGCCTGAAATTCCATCATTAGCTTCAATTTTTCAGGTTAAGGTTTTGCTTCCAGAAAGCTCTGACTAACATGACAAAGGTGACATTCAAATCCATGATCATTGACACCACAAAGCCCTATGAGAATTTTCTTACCAGGTTAGAAAACACAAAGCCAAATCCAGAGAACAGTAGTCATTCAAGTGTGGGGATAAAAGATTTGTATTTTGAGGAGGACTCTGGTCAGAAAGCAGGGGATGGGGGCAGCATAAGGGACCAAGGGCTAGCTGGACAGCACAGGGTGACACCAATGCAGCAGACTTTCCATGTGCTGGGACCCTTATAGCAAGCATCTCCTCTCCAGGCAGCAACTATCCAGCCATGGAACTTAAGAAAATGTCCTATGGCCAAAGAGATGAAACCTGATCTGGAACCAAAAGCAAGGGAACCCCAATTGCCCTCCTAGAAGCAAAAGGCATATCCCCAAAACCCAAACCTCTCTTTCCTCCCAGAGTCCTTTGTTGGATCTCAAAGCAGATCTCCATGCAGCACAAGGCCAAGTCCAGCCCCTCCAGTCACTCTCCAACTAGGCCTCTCCAAACCATCAGCCCTTATATCTCTTCTACTTAGTGCTGAAAGTAAAAGGCCAAGCTCTGGATTTAGTCCAAACTTACTGCCTAAAATATTAGATGTGAGATTCGTGATTTGGGCTCAGCATTGACATAAAAAACAACATTCATGATAAAGCAGTCTCTAGTCCTGTTACCTTTATCATTCCCTGAAAATCCCACATAGGAAACGGTCTGGCTCTCGGCCCTGGAAAGCAGGCTTTAGTGAGTCCCTAAAGCCATAAATGTGAAATGGAGCGAAAAGGGGAGAAGGAGGGATCAGAGTCCATAGAGGGTTACTTCTTCATCATCTTCCAAAGAAGCACATGGAGAAAATAGGTCTCTGCTTATGTGGACAGCAAGAGATTCAAGAATTTAGGTCAGGCGACACCAGATTAGGGAGCCCAAGGGTGTGTCTGTGTGTGGGTAGCGGGGTAGGTACGGGTGTGCATATGTTGGAAAGAGCTCTGGAATATCAGTCAAAAACCTACCATGACTGGCTATATAAACTTGATCTAGTCAATTCATCTGTCCTGCCTCAGTTTCCACATCATTTACAAGGGGACAATACCTGCCCCATCAACTTCAAAATTAAACGGAGTAACTCACCTGCAAGCCTAAACCATACTGGCATTTCCACAAATAAACATAAGGCAATATCACCGGGAAATCTCTGGAAATAAGTGGCTGACTGACTAGACGAAAAGAAGTTCTGAAAAATGAAAATCAATTTAATTCAGTTGAAACAGGTAGTAACATGAACAAGTATTTACTGAGCATTTACTGTGTGTTCAGGCATTTTACTAAGTGCTGTGCAAACATTACCTTATTTAATAGGCACAACAAACCAATGAGGTAAAGACTATTATCACTTCCATGTTACAGATTAAGGAACTGACGCAGAGAGAGATTAAGTAACTTGTCTAATATCTCACAGCTAATGAGCAGGAGAATCAGTATTTGAACCGAGGCTTCCAGAACTGGAACTGTGCTAAACTGTTTCTTCACAGGTGCTTAAGCCATCTGCAAGTATTATAGGAGTGGAGCACTAGCTGATAATAATAATAACAACAATGATTTTTTTACATGGTATATTTAGTCCTAGCCACTTCCTTCATTTTCTCATTGGCATGCTAGCAAAGGAGGTAATGTAGCAAAGTACATTATTCTGGGGAATTTGTATCTGACTCTGCCACTTACTGAGGGTGTGACCTTAAGCAAGTTAGCTAACCTGTGTCTTCATTTCCTGATCTGTAAAATGAAGATAATATTAGCACTATTTCATATAGTTGTGATGAATTCGATGAGTTATTATTTATAAAGCCCTTAGGATAATGCCTAGGATATGGTCAATCCTATGTGTGTTCATTAAGTACATAAACAAATGCTAAATACATAATTGATAATTATATATATGGTCAACTTATATTCACGCTTTGCTTTGTATGTTCTCTAAGAAGAAGGAGTGTGTATGGAGCTGATTACAGCCAGCTCTGTAGTTCATAGCTTGGTTAGAAGCTAGATGCTCAGCTTCACAATCCCCTCTCCTTTTCCCTCCCCACAGAATGTGCTGTGGCTGCTGCTCCTTTGTCCCCTCCAGGGCTCTGTACCAGGAACTGCTGCCCTCCTCTCTCTTGCCTATTCTCCAAACTATGTAAAACCAGCCACTGTCAGCTCAACCTTCATCTGGGGGCTGCCTGTCCCTTGCCAGCATCCACCTCTGCTCTGAATCGGGAGAGCCCATGACAGGCTGAAGAGGCAGCAGAGTGTGTTGGAAATGACTGGGGCGGTGTCTTCAATCAGCTAGGTTTTAGAAAAGGGTGAAAGAAAATAAATCACAAAAGATGCTACTTCCATCAATCTGGCATGGGGGCTAGGGAGACAGTGGTCAGGGAGATGCGGAGAAACAAAGGAAGACAGGAGACACCACCGAAGCCATAAGGGACCAGAGGAAAATCACTCCCAAATGTTTCCCCAACCCCCTCCTGAACATACACATGCATCAGTCCTTCATATAGAGGTCTGTGTTGAGTCTCCAAATCCCCCACCTGAAAATGAAGGGAACACCCAGGTTTCTCTGGAGAATCATCAGCTGAGGCCATGTCTACACTCAGGGCTTGCCAAGAATATTCCCACAAAGTACAGCTCTCAAAAACCTCTTCCAGTATGTGTCCCCTAACATATCCACTGAAGAGATAATAAAAGGGAAAGTGAAGACTCTGACAAAACATTCATTAAAAGAAAATTTTACCTGCAGGTGCGTGAACACATGATACACACCCCATCATCACCAAAACTCAATTGACAGCCCAGATGTGAACCTTTAAAAGATGCTCCCCAACTGCTCACTCTCACTGTTGCTCCCACAGATGAGCTCTGGTGAATTTAACTTCCATCTTTCTACTTGAGACTCCCTTCTAGAGCTTTGTACCCCACGACTGAGAAGGGGCCTTCCTGCTTCCCAGGAAGCAGGTGCCCTCCACCTGGAACTGCTTTCCCTAAATTGTTCCTGCCCCAGAACTTTCCATCATACCCAGTTTCAGTGAGGTGCGCCAGTCTATCCCACTGGGATCCATCCCACTGGGCCCTCAGCCAGGTTCTTTCTGCTCCATAAGACGATGACTAATTACCAAATGAAACAATCTAGGGAAAATCTGATACAGCCTATTGAGTTCCCCTTCCAGAGGCCCTGTATTTTCAATGGAGCCTCTGGAAACTCCAGCATTTCATCTCAAGGGATATCTCAAGGGATAACTGGGATGGACTTCTGCTATGCATGTCATGTCACTGGAGTTCAAGTTTCTGGCCCTATTCACTCACAGGCCCAACTTTGTATCTTTTGTGATTTGTTTCCTTTTGATTTCTCTTAAGGCTGGGCTCACGGAAGGTATCTTCCATCCTGATGTTCTACGGTATACTGAACGGCAGAATTTGGTTTGTTCATTGTTTGTCTTTCACATAAAGATAGAAGTTGCATTTCATAGAGTCAGAGAACGAACCGCATACTCTTTTTTATTCCACTATTTTAGTCGGTGGTAATAGAAGGGGTTCTTTTCTTCTTCTCAGTGTTGAATCTTACCTTGATCACTAACCAACTATGTGACTTCACTTCCACAAACTTCAGTTTCCTCATCTGTTAAGTGGAAATTTAAAATGGCCATATTATTGGATGAGAGAAGATTAAATAGATGCCTGCTACACAGTAGGTGCTTAATAAATAGTTGTCATATCCTGAGCCTTTAATGTCATGCCTGGCCCTTGTTGATATTCCATAATGCTCGAGACATAAGGAATCCAGTGTTGGTGATGAAGATTTGTCTGATACTTACCAAAGTCATGGGCAATATGCCAGCCTCCTTCTCACAAATAAAGTGTCTACACTGCCCTCAAGAACATGGATACTGGCCGGGTGCAGGGGCTCACGCCTGTAATCTCAGCACTTTGGGAGGCCGAGGCGGGTGGATCATGAGGTCAGGAGATCGAGACCATCCTGGCTAACACGGTGAAACCCTGTCTCTACTAAAAATACTAAATAAATAAATATAAAGAAAAAATTAGCCAGGTGTGGTGGCAAGCGCCTGTAGTCCCAGCTACTCAGGAGGCTGAGGCAGGAGAATGGCATGAATCGGGGAGGCAGAGCTTTCAGTGAGCCGAGATCGCGCCACTGCACTCCCACCTGGGTGACACAGTGAGACTCCATCTCAAAAAAAAAAAAAAAAAAAAAAAAAGAACATGGATACAGTTCCATTCTCTAATGAGGGCATTGTCCAGAGCCAGAGATAGGAACTAGAGTATTTCTCTGCCCCGATTTCCAGGAAAGGTGAACAACAACAGGGTTAATTATCTGGAGCTAAAGAAGAGATCTTTAGGATTTACAGGCAGAAGGTTCATCTTGAAAAGACCTATTTCCATAATAGATTTTGCTTTATAAATGCTTTTTCAAAGGTTGCCATTTGACAGGAAAAGCTTTCAGCTTTCTTCTTCTTTTTTTTTTTTTTCAGGCTTGTGACCTCTCACCTACTTTGAATGATTCACTCAGTCTATTCACCGCCCAGGAATGTTGGCTTTGGCAAAGAACCACAAGTCTCTTAAAATAAACACAACTGGGCTTTCATCTCATAGCGATCGCTGCTGGCTGCATATTTCACACACTGTATGGCAGGATATGTTAAATTAAAATCATAATCTCCCCAGTGAAATTCAGGGCCTGGTTAAGCCACTCGAGAATTACTCATGCATTAACTTCCAGTGAAGAATATGAGTAAGATCTTCAGCCATTAACTCTCCCAGGTAGTGGTCTCATCCTCTCCCAATTATCCTAACCCACAGTAAATTAAATCCATCCAGAAGAATGTCATTTGGAAAGGAAGAAGTCAATGCCGACGCTCTTTTAAATATGTAGGTCCTGGAGAGGTGAGCTTGAACGACCTTGTCAGTTCTCTCAATCATATCTCAAAGTTTAACTTAAATCTTGCTAAATCAATATGCCCAATCCATATGGATTAACAATATGCTCAACATTGTGTTAAATGTTTTGAGTAGTTCAAAGAATATATGACACTGAGCCTCTAGGAGCTTAAAGTCTTCTAGGTGACGAACAAGATTAACACATTGAGAAAATAATAACAGAGGCCAGGTACTGTCTAGTGGTAAAGTGGAGAAAGAAAAGGCTTTTCTCAAGTGAGGTTCAGGGCCTGACTTCTCTCAACTGTGACTGCAGAGTAAACCTTTGGGCTTACATAGTGTCTCAGTCCTAACTTATAAAATGGGGGATATTATACTAACTGAATTGACCTCACAGAGTAGTTGTAATGTTTAAATAAAGTAGAGAAGACAAAATTGCAACATACAATACTACTTATTATAGCCTGTGATGAAACAAGTGGAACAACTTAAGAAATAAGTCTGAGAAGGTTATTTGTCTTCTGGGGTTGCCTTTAAATGGTAGTGAACAGATAAGCCACAGGGCTGTAAACTTCTTGAGGATCAAGGCCGTTCCTTTTTGACTTTAAATGTTGTTCACACCCTGTTTAGTGTCAGGCACATAGTAAGTGCCTAATATATTTTTGTTAAGTGAATGAATAAATGAATTCTGAAGTGCAGTTAAATTAAATTTGTGTATATTACGGTAACACAAGAGTCCCTCCTTTGGGGCTTCCCAGAGTTTTCCCCTCATTTGTATTACCTGAAGAATTTCAGAGAAGTAAAATCCTAATGCTTTACAAGAGCCTTTGCCCTGTGGGTTTTCTTGAGTGATTGCTAACAGCATATCCCTGGGCACCAAGGAAATGAGCTTTTCTGGGCCCATCCAAAACAGAGCCACAGAAAAGTGTTTGTAAGGCCCCCCTGCCCCAAATCCATAATGGGAAGATATTATGAAGAGCCTTTTGTGCTTCAGTTTAGCACAGTGGCTAAAACAAGACTGAAAATGCACTAAGCTACGAGTGGCTGAATATATACACCCCACTGTATAAAGACAAAATGAAAGAACAGTATCTGTCTACAAAGAGGCTCATCACCCAGTTCATGGGCACATGCCCCCGGAAGTCATAGAGAGAGGAGCATTTGCCCATCATGCATGAGATTCACTACGTTGCTTCAGAAAACAACAACAACAAAATACTTACAGTATTAAAACTGCTATTTTTCCTTCTCCTAAATGAAATCTTCATGAAATGTGGTATTTCCTCTGAACTGTGACAAAGGGAAACAGATATACACCCTGTAGGAAATGACAGACTTTGGAGAAACAGGAAAACATAAAGTACCTTAGAATGGAATGATTTTCCGATAAGGAAGCATTACCTTCATCAAATGAAACACAAAGCAGCAAGTCTTTTCCCCAGCAACAGGCAAGCTAAAATGTAGGCACCCCCTGGGGTGACATTGTGTTATGATGATCTTGCCCTATGGGAGAGCTCACAGCACAAGCAGGCATTTGTGAATCACACTGTGGTGGGAACAGAGGTTCAGAGAAACATGTTTATCTTTCCCGCTTTCCTACTTGTGTGCATCTTGCACCTGTCTCTGTACATATGGGGTTGATTCTGTTCTTGTTTATTGGGTTTGGGGACTTAACATCCCTGTGTGCGTATTTTTGTCTTTCCCATTTCTGCAATGAGGTTGTAAGATCAAGATTTTTCTTCTTCATTCTCTAAATTTCTATAGTACTGTTCTATATCCAGTACTATCAATGAAACTACTGTAAGATAGAGGAATCATCTTACCAGTTTGGATCCCAATAGAAAACAGAGTTCAACTTAGAAAGTTCAAATGAAGTAACTTAAAAAAAGAGACCACAACTGGGTTATGAGAATAAATAAGAGGTGTTGAGGCACACAGAGACTAGCACAGCAGGAGGCCTTTACCATCTGAAAGCCTGAGGAGAACACAAAAAACAGAGCCCCTTGTAAGCTGTCACATAGAGAAGGGAGGGGTTTGCACAACGGTGCTATTGTCATAGAAGATCTCAGCTGCTGTCTGAGAAGGAAGGGGTGGGAAGAAATACTTCTACCTGTTTTCCTTTTGTCCTATCTCATGTCTGTGCCTCTGTTGATTGAGCTCAACTAAAGGCGTGGTGGTAAGGAAGTCTGGTGATGCAGTCCATGGGGATCCTCCTCCAAGATCACAGAGCAGGACAGAGAAGGGCAGAGAATGGTAGGGGACAGGAAAGGAGAAGAGGAGTGGTAACAGAGAATAACCCTCAGACCAGTACCTAGCCATGCCCACAACAGTGTCCTGAGTGTAGTAAGGCTCTAGAACTTTTTATTCTATGGCAGTCCTCAAAGATAAGCAAGACAATATAGAAGGTTGATGGAACACTGCCATCTGTGTGCTCTTTGCTGTTGCTTTTAATTTTCTGTGCTAGTAGTTTTCCTAACACTTGTTACCTTATCTAGAACTGTTCTTTGATATTTATCCTGATTCTCCCCATCACCCCCCACCCCCACCACCACCACTGAGAATAAACACACGCAGTGAGACTGTAAACAGGTCGGTTAACCTTCTGGACCCAAGTTCTGTCTCTAACAATGTGGAGTGTGGACCAGATGCCTGCAGCCTTCTTCCAATCATAAAATGAAACATAAATAATTAATATCAGTCTTTGCTCCTAACATTGTTAGAGGGGGAAAAAGGGAAAAAAATGGGAAGGGAGAGATGAAAATAAATTATGCAGAAAGAAAAGGAAGAATAAGCAAAGATAGCTGAAGTAATTGCTGTTGTTTGGAAACTGTAGATTTTTATGGACTTTTAAATCCATGATTATACTTAGGGAAACTCTTCAGGGTGTGTATATAAGTGGTTGGGATGAGAGAGTGCTCAGTAAGCAAATCCAAGCCATTAAATTTCAACTCTGCTTTTCGCAAGAATCCAAAACTTTCCCCAAACAGTTAAACTTTCAAAATGGCAAGAGATCAGTTACAGTTTACTGAAGACTTTGTATTCATTACTGATCACATCAGCCATTGGGCAAAGAAGCATGGTAGCCTTTACATTTCTGAGCATCTGGAGATGTTTATTTTACAGCTAATAAAGTGAAAGAGAACCACTCCAGCAATTTCTCTCTAGGAGTCAAAAATAGAACAATTGGAGAAAGGGAATTTAAATATAATTATCTTAAATTCCTTTAAATCACTCCACTATTTGCAGAACATCTTGAAGACACATCTAAGCTTGTTTGTGTAACACTGCTAGAATATTACTGTTCTCTTCTATGAGTCCCTGAGTTTTGTTTGTTTTTTTTTTTAACATCCTACTACCAGGGAAGTTTGCTGGGCATTCATAAGGAGTCATCGTGTATTTTCACTGTACTTGTCTTCCCTAACTCCCAATAGATTATGTTAGGGGACACCTACTAAGAGCCTCCAGAGTATCTGATACTTACCCAATCATAGCATTCCTCTCACTGTATGACAATATTTTGCCCAGCTAGTTAACATCTCCATCACATTGTGGGCTCCCTGAGGGTAGGACTGTAGCTGTCTTGCTCGCCATTGTGCATAATGCCTAGAACATAGCATAAATGCTGAAATATTTTTTGAATAAGTGGAATACATGAATACTTTTGCCCTCTTTCCCCAAGTATAAGTCCTCTTGAGGTTAGGAATCCTGCTACTCAAAACAAGTTCCCTTTTCTCAAGTCACCAGTTCAAACCTATCAATAAAAAATGAATGTTTTTGTATGATTAACACAGAGGTGCCCACATATCTGCCTACTTGTTCCACTAATATTTATGGAACACCTACTACGTGCAAGGCTTATGCTAGGCACTGGAAATGAGTGAGCAAAACCAGATAAGATGTTTGCCCTCATGGAGTATGTATAGAATTTTATGGGAGACAGTTGTTAACCAGATAATCACACAAATAAACAAAATATTATAATCAGAAATTCAAATTAAACTATTAAACTGGCAAATTTTAGACAGCTAGATAACGCCAAGTGTTGGTATGGATGTGAGGATCCAGGAATTCTTATGTTCTGCTGGTGGGAGTGTAAACTGGTACAGCTATTCTGGAGACACTTAGAATTATATAGTCAAAGTTACGGTTACTGATGCCCTATAGTCCATAAATTCTCAAATAACTTATTGTATGGGGCCATAAGGATATGAGTAGATGAGCAGATTCATATTCATTGCAAATAACTTGTGGTAGTGAAGAATTTGAAGCGAACTAACTTCTAACTAGAAGAGAGGATAGGTAAATGTAGTAGATGCACCCCATGGAGATGCCCCAGTAATTGGAAACAAATGACTACATCAGAGGTGAGTGAACTATGGCCCATGGGCCAAATGTAGCCCACCTCTTGGTTTTGTCTTTTTGTTTATAAATTATTTATAAACAAAGTTCTATTAGAAAATGGCTATGCCTGTTTCTTTAGGTATTGTCTATGGCTGTTTTCACACTACAACAGCAGAGCTGGGTTACAACAGAGACCACATGACCTGCAAAGCCAAAAATGATTACTATGTGATCCCTTACCAAAAACAATGTTTGCTGATCTCTGGACTAGATACACAAGGAAAATCATGGATAGATCTTTAAAACAGTGCTGAGTTTTTTAAAAAGTAAAAAAAATGGAATGATATATATCACCGGTTCTCAAACTTGACTGTGCATTGAGATCACCTGGGGTAATTTAAGAACTATAATGCCTGGGTCCCATCATAGAGTCAGATTTTTTGGTATAAGCTGCAAGTGAGACATTAGATTAAAGCTATACAGGTGATTCCAATGTGCAGTGATGTTTGAGAACCCCTCAGATGTGTGTGTGTTGTGGGTGTGTATGTGTGTAAACACGTATGATACAATATTTTCTTGACCGCACAGAAAACTTGAACACAAAACATTAACACAAATTTTGGGAGAACACTTAATGAGCCAAAAGATATATATTAAACATATTGGAATGATTGCATATGGAAGGGAAGAATGGAAATGTCATATGAGTAATTATACATACATACATACATGAATAACTATCAGAGAGGGGCTTTGCATAAACCAATGACATTAACATGCAATGAGCTGAGAAATATGATTAACTCAGCTCTTCCTCCGAAGTCCTAAAAGAAATGTTAACCATTGCATCTGTTACATGACACATATTTAAATATGTATTGGATATCTCTTCTTGGGTGTCTCAAAGACAAGTTTTATGTAATTAGTCCAAAATTGACCCCAATGTATTTCCCCTCAAGTCTGTACCTAAAGAAGCACTTCTGGAATGGTAAAGACTTTAAAAATCTGCTCCTCCATAAAAGCAATGAGAAAACTGGCAAAAAAATGTCAAAACCATTTCTTTCAGAACTCTGGAAATTAACCCAAGGCTTTCAATAATTTGAGAATTGTTGATTTAAGAAAAGTGACTGGGAGCAAGGTGGTGGAGTAGAAGGTTCCACTAATCATTCCCCCTGCAACGACACCAATTTAACAATTGTCTACCAAAAACAAACAAACAAAAAAAGCTGGAGGCATCACACTACCCAACTTCAAACTATACTATAGGGCTACAGTTACCAAAACAGCATGGTACTGGTACAAGAACAGACATAGAGACCAATGGAACAAAATAGAGAATCCAGAAATTAGACTGCACACCTACAACTATATGATCTTTGACAAACCTGACAAAAACAAGCAATGGTGAAAGGATTCTCTATTCAATAAATGGTGCTGGGATAACTGGCTAGCCATATGAACAAGATTAAAACTGTACCCCTTTTTAATATAATATACAAAAATTAACTCAAGATGAATTAAACACTTAAATGTAAAACCCGAAACTATCAAAACTCTGGAAGATAACCTAGGCAATACCATTCAGGACATAGGCACAGGCAAAGATTTCATGATGAAGACACTAAAAGCAATTGCAACAAAAGCTAAAATTGACAAATGGTATCTAATTAAACTAAAGAGCTTCTGCACAGCAAAACAAACTATCAACAAAGTAAACAGACAACCTACAGAATGGGAGAGATTTTTTGCAAACTATGCATCTGAACTAAGGTCTAATATCTAGCATCTATCAGGAACTTAAACAAATTTACAAGAAAAAAAAAACAACCCCATTAAAAAGTGGGCAAGTGACATGAACAAAGACTTTTCAAAAGAAGACATACATGCAGCCAATAGTCACATGGAAAAAAGCTCAACATCACTGATCATTAGAGAAATGCAAATCAAAATCACAATGAGATACCATCCAACACTAGTCAGAATGGGTATTATAAAAAAGTCAAAAAATAACAGATGCTGGTGAGGTTGCAGAGAAAAAGGAATGCTTATACACCATTGTGGAAGATAGTGTGGAGATTCCTCAAAGACCTAAAGATAGAAATACCAATCAACCCAGCAATCTCATTACTGGGTATATACCCAAAGGAATATAAATCATTCTATTATAAAGACACATGCACACATATGTTCATTGCAGCACTATTCACAATAACAAAGACATGGAATCAACCCAAATAGCCATCGATGATAGACTGGATAAAGAAAATGTGGTAGATATACACCATGGAATACATCAGTCATATAAAAGAATAAAAGAATGAGATGATGTCCTTTCCAGGGACATGGATAGCAATCATCCTTAGCAAACTAACACAGGATCAGAAAACCAAATACTACATGTTCTCACTTTTAAGTGGGAGCTAAATGATGAGAACACATGGGAACAAAGAAAGGAACAACACACACTGGAGTTGATTGTAGGGTGGAGAGTGGGAGGAGGGAGAGTATCACGAAAAATAACTAATAGATACAAGGCTTAACACCTGGGTGATGAAATAATCTGGACAACAAATCCCGATGACACACATTTACCTATGTAACAAACCTGCACATGTATCCCGAACTTAAAATAAAAGTTAAAAAAATCACACGGTATTCCATAAATGTGAACAATTAGTATCAGTTAAAAACAAAACAAAACAAAAATTGTTAGAAAAAAAAAAAAAACTACAGAGAAAACACCCTCATAAGAACCAAAAATCAGGTGAGCCTTCATAGTACCTGGTTTTAACTATGAATCGCCAATGCCACCCCTCCCTCACCACCCCCCGTTTCACCCCAGCAGCAGCAATGTAGTACAGAGAGCACTTAGCACTCCCTAAGTACTAAGCAAAGGGGACTTTGTCTTTCATGTTAGGTACCAGCTTGGCCACAGTTGGGCAGAACACCAAGTAAAATCTTGGAGTCTTCGATTCCAGGATTTGACCCTTGGATGGCATCTCTGGCTCTGCCATGGGCCAGAAGAGTGCCCACTGCCCTGAATGGTGAGTTCCAGGACAGGCAGCATTTACCACAGTCTGACTTAAGAGCCCTTGGGTCTTAAGGGAAAATCGGCAGTTGTCTTGCAGAACTCCCCATGGTCTATGGTGGCCGTGGCTACAGGCTGAGGCTACTCTGCCTTTGGAGAGGGGAAGGAAGAGTGGCAAGGACTGTGTCTTGTGGTTTGAGTGCCAGCTCAGCCACAGTATAATAGAACACCAGATTGAATTTTAAGGTTTTTGACTCTAGTCCCTGACTCCCTGACAGCACTTCTGGACCCACCCAGGGCTAGGGGAAACTTGCCAACCTGAAGGGAAGGACACTGGCCTGGCTGGCTTTGCCACTTGCTGATTGTGGAGCCCCAGGGCCCTGAGAAAACATAAGAAGTAGCCAGGGAGTGGTTACCATAAGCTTTGGGTGAGATCCAGTGCTCTGCTGCACAGTCATAATGGTGGTGGCCACAGAGGTGCATGTGTCACAACACCTCCAGCTCTAGGTGGGTCAGAACAGAGAGACTCCATTTTGAAGGGAGAAAGTAATGAAAGAGAACAAGAACTTCTGCCCGGTAATCCAGAGAATTCTCCCAGATCCTGTCCAGGACCATCAAGGTAGTACCTCTACAAGTCTGCAACAACCATAGCCTTATGGGGCTAGGGGAGCCCCTAAAGCAGATATGGCTTAGATAATAACACTTAAGTTCTGTCAAGTATCTGGAAAGCTTTCCCAACAAGGAAGGGTGTAAACAACCTCAGATAGTGAAGACTACAATAAATACCTAACTCATCAATACACAGGCACTGAAGATTGTTGACTAGCATCAACACCATCCAGGAAAACATAACCTCACCAAATAAACTAAATAAGCTACCAGAGACCAACCCTGGAGAAACAGAAATATGTGACCTTTTAGATAGAGAATTCAAAACAGCTATGTTGAGGAAACTCAAAAAAAATCAAGATAACACAGAGAAGTTCAGAATTCTATCACATAAATTTAACAAAGAGATTGAAATAATAAAAAATAATCAAGCAGAAATTCTGGAGCTGAAAAATTTGACTGGAATGCTGAAGAATGTGTCAGAGTCTTTTAATAGTAGAACTGATGGAGCAAAAGGAAGAATTAGTAAGCCTGAAGACAGGTTATTTGAAAATACACAGTCAGAGGAGACCAAAGAAAAGGAATTTAAAAAATGAAGCATGCCTACAAGACCTGGAAAATAGCCTCAAAAGGGCAAATCTAGGAGTTTTGGCCTTAAAGAGGAGGTAGAGAAAGAGACAGGAGTAGAAAGTTAATTCAAAGGGATAATAACAGAGAATTTCCCAAACCTAGATAAAGATATCAATAACCAAATACAAGAAAGTTATAGAACATCAAGCAGATTTAACCCAAAGAAAACTACCTCATGGCATTAAATAATCAAACCCAAAGGTCAAGAATAAAGAAAAGACCCTAAAAGCAGCAAGATAAAAGAAACAAATAACATACAATGGAGCTCTCTAATACATTTGACAGGAGACTTTTCAGTGGAAACCTTACAATCCAGGAGAGAGTGGCATGACATATTTAAAGTGCTGAAGGAAAAAACCTTCCACCTTACAGTAGTATATCTGGTGAAAAGATCTTTCAAACATGAAGAAGAAAAAGACTCTCCCATACAAAGAAAAGCTAAGGGATTTCCTAAACACCAGATCACTCCTGCAAGAAATGCTAAAGTACTTCAGTTAGAAAGAAAATGATGTTAATTAGCAATAAGTAATCACCTGAAGGTACAAAACTCACTGGTAGTAGTAAATACACAGAATGCAGATTATTATAGCATAGTAACTGTTGTTATAAACTACTCTTATCCTAAGTAGAAAGACTAAGCAATGCACCAATCAAAAAAGATAACTATGATAACTTTTCAAGACATAGACTGTACGATAAGACATAAATAGAAAAACCACAAACTTAAAAAGCAGGGGGATGGAGTTAAAGCATAGAGTTTTTATTATTTTCTTTTAGCTTCTTTGTTTAAGCAAACAGTGTTAAGTTTTTGTCAGGTTAAGTAATGGGTTATAAGATAGTACTTGCAAGCCTCCTGGTAACCTCAAACCAAAAAACATACAATGAATACACAAAAAATAAAAAGCAAGAAAATAAATCATATCACCAGAGAAAATCATCTTCACTAAAAAAAGACAGGAAAGGAGGAAGGAAGGAAGGAAGGAAGGAAGGAAGGAAGGAAGGAAGGAAGGAAGGAAGGAAGGAAGGAAGGAAGGAAGGAAGGAAAGAAAGAAAGAAAGAAAGAAAGAAAGAAAGAAAGAAAGAAAGAAAGAAAGAAAGAAAGAAAGAAAGAAAGAGAGAGAAAGAAAGAGGATGGCAAAACCATCAGAAAACAAATAACAAAAGGGCTAGAGTAAGTCCTTACTTACCAATAATAATATTGAATGTGAATGAACTAAACTCTACAATCAAAAGACAAAGAATGGCTGAATGGATGAAAAAACAAGATCCATTGATCTGTTGCCCACAAGAAACAGACTTCAACTATAAAGACACAGACTTAAAATAAAGGGAGGAAAAAGATATGCCATACAAATGGAAACCAAACAAGAGCAGAAGCAGCTATGCTTGTATCAGACAAAATAGATTTCAAGATAAAAACTATAAGAAGAGACTAAGAAGGTCACTATATAATAATAAAGGGATCAATTCAACAAGAGGAGATAATGACTATAAATATATATGCACCCAACACATGAGCACCACAGATATATAAAGAAAATATCATTACAGCTAAAGAGAGAGATAGGCCCCAATATGATAACAGCTGGAGACTTCAACACCCCACTTTCAGTGTTGGACAGATTTTCCAGACAGAAAATCAACAAAGAAACAGACTTAATATGCACTATAGATCAAATGAATCTAATAGATATTTAGAGAACATTTTATCCAATGGTCACAGAATACACATTCTTTTCCTCAGCACATGGATCATTATCAAAGATGGACTATATGTTAGGTCACAAAACAAGTCTTAAAACACTCAATATAATCGAAATAATATCAAGTGTCTTCCCTGACCACAAAGGAATAAAACTAGAAATCAATAACAAGAGGAATTTTTGAAACTATACAAAGACATGGAAATTAAACAATCTGCTCCTGAATGATCAGAGATCAATGAAAAAACTAAGAAGGAAATTAAAAAATTTCTTGAAGGGAATGATAATGGAAACACAACATACCAAACCTTATGGGATGCAGCAAAAGCAGTACTATGAGGGAGGTGTCTAACTCTAAGTGTCTACATCAAAAAAGAGGAAACACTTCAAATAAACAATCTAATTATGCATCTTAAAGAAGTGAAAAAGCAAGAGCAAACTACTAGCCCAAAGTTAGTAGGAGAAAATAAATAATAAAGATCAGAGAAGAAATAAGTGAATTTGAAATAAAGAAAATAATAAAAAAGATCAATGAAACAAAAGGTCAAAAAGTTATGTTTAACTTTTCAAAAAAGACAAACCTAAAGACAAACCTTTAGACAGACTAGGGAAAAAGTGAGATCTAACTATATAAAATGAAAAAGAGACCTTACATCTGTTACTGCAGAAATTCAAAAGATCATTAATAGCTACTATGAGCAATGATATGCCAATAAATTGGAAAATCTAGAAGAAACAGACAATTTCCTGGATACATACAATCTACCGAGATTGAACCATGAAGAAATCCAACACCTAACAGACCAATAAGAAGTAATGAGATCAAGCCATAACAGAAAGTCTCCTGGTAAAGAAAAGCCCAGGACCCCAATGGCTTTACTGCTCAATTCTACCAAACATTTATAGAAGAAGTAATACCAACCCTACTGAAAAATAGAGGAGGAAGGAATACTTCCAAACTCATTCTATGATGCTAACATTATTCTGATGCCAAAACGGGACGAAGGCACATTAAAAAAAAAACTACAAGCCAATATATTTCATGAATATTTGTGCAAAAATTCTCAACAAAATACTAGCAAACAGAATTCGACAATACACTAGAAAGATCATCCATCATGACCAAGTGGAATTTACCCCTGGGATGCAAGGATGGTTCAACATATGCAAATCAATTAGTATGATACATCATATCAACAGAATGAAGGGCAAAAACCATATGATCATTTCAATTAATACTGAAAAATAATTTGATAAAATTTAACACCCCTTCATGATAAAAATCCTCAAAAAACTGCATATAGAAGGAGCACACCTCGACATAAGAGCCATATATGACAGACCCACAAGCTACCATTTTCATATACCAACAGCAAGTAACCTGAAAAAGAAGTTAAAAAGTAATCCCATTTACAATAGCCACAAATAAAATTAAATGCCTAGGAATTAACTTAACCAAAGAAGTGAAAGAGCTCTATAATGAAAACTATAAAACACTGTGAAAGAAATTGAAGAGGGCACCAAAAAATAAAAAGATATTCCATGTTCATGAATTGGAAGAATCAATATTGTTAAAATGTCCATTTTACCCAAAGCAACCTTTAGATTCAATGCAATCTCTATCAAAATACCAATAACATTCTTCGCAGAAATATAAAACAGAATCCTAAAATGTATACAGAACCACAACAGATACAGAATAGCCAAAGATATTCTAAGGCAAAAGAACAAAACTGGAGGAATTGCATTACTTGACTTCAAATTATACTACAGAGGCATAGTAATCAAAACAGCAATGATACTGGCATAAAAACAGACACATGGACCTATGGAACAGAATAGAGAACACAGAAACCGATCCTCACACTTACAGTGAACTTATTTTTGACAAAGATGCCAAGAGCATACGCTGGGGAAAAGGCAGTCTTTTCAATAAATGGTGCTGAGAAACCTGGATATCCATATGCAGAAGAATGTAACTAGACCCCTATCTCTCACCACATATAAAAATTAAATCAAATGGATTAAAGACTTAAATCTAAGACCTCAAACTGAAACTCCTATAAGAAAACATTGGGAAAATCTCCAGGACATTGATCTGGGTTAAGATTACTTAAGCAATACCCCAGAAGTACAGGCAACCAAAGCAAAATGGACAAATGGGATTGCATCAAGTTTAAAAGCTCTCCACAGCAAAGGATGCAATCAACAAAGTGAAGAATGGGAGAAAATATTTGCAAACTACCCATCTGACTAGGGATTAATAACTGGAATATATAAGGAGCTCAAACAACTCTGCAGGAAAAAAAATCAAACAATCTGATCAAAAAATGGGTAAAAGATTTTTATAGACATTTATTGAAAGAAGACATACAAATGGCAACAGGCATATATAAAAGTGCTCAACATAATTGATAATCAGAGAAATGCTAATAAAAATTACAGTGAGATATCATCTCACCTTAGTTGATATGGTTTAGCTGTGTCCCCACCCAAATCTCATCTTGAATTGTAGCTCCCATAATCCACATGTGTTGGAGAGACCTGGTGGGAGGTAACTGAATCATGGGGGCAGGTTTTCCTGTGCTGTTATCATGATAGTGAATACGTCTCACAAGATCTGCTGGTTTTATGAAGGGCAGTTCCCCTGCACATGCTATTTGACCTGTTGCCATGTAAGATGTGCCTTTGCTCCTCCTTTGTCTTCTGCCATGATTGTGAGGCCTCCCCAGCCATGCTGAACTGTGAATCAATTAAATCTCTTTCCTTTATAAGTTACCCAGTCTTGGGTAAGTCTTTATTAGCAGCGTGAAAACAGACTAATATAGCACATTGTTACCAAGAGTGAAGTGCTGCTGTAAAGATAACCAAAAAAGTGAAAGCTACTTTGGAACTGGGTAACAGGCAGAGGCTGGAAAAGTTTGGTGGGCTCAGAAGAAGACAGGAAAATGTGAGAAAGTTTGGAGCTTCCTAGAGACTTGGACAGAAAACAGAAAGCCGTGGGAAAGTTTGGAACTTCCTAGGGACTTGTTGAATGCCTTTGACCAAAATGCTGACAGTGATAGAGACAGTAAAGTCCAGGCTGAGGTGGTCTCAGATGGAGATGAGGAACTTGTTGGGGACTGGAGTAAAGGTCACTCTTGATATGCAAAGAGACTGGTGGCATTTTGCCTTGGCCCTAGAGATCGGTGGAATTTTGAACTTCAGGGAGATGATTTAGGGTAACTGGCAGAAGAAGTTTCTAAGTGGCAAAGTGTTCAAGAGGAAGCAGAGCATAAAAGTTTGGAAATTTTGCAGCCTGATAATGCAGAAGAAAAATAAAGACCCATTTTCTAGGAAGAAATTCATGCCTGTTGCAGAAATTTGCATAAGTAATGAGGAACCAAATCTTAGTCACCAGGACAATGAGGAAAATATCTCCAGGGCCTGTCAGAGACTTTCACGGCAGCTACTCCCATCACAAGCCCGGAGGCCTAGAGGTAAAAAATGGTTTCCTGGGCCAGGACCAGGACCCTGCTACTGTGTGCAGCCTCAGGACTTGGTGCCCTGCATCCCAGCTGCTACAGCCATGGCTAAAGGGGGCCAAGGTACAGTGTGGACTGTGGCTTCAGAGGGGGCAAGCCACAAGCCTTGGCAGCCTACATAAGCTACAGTGGTGTTTAGCTTGTGGGTGCACAGAAGTCAAGAACAGAAGTTTGGGAACCTCTGCCTAGATTTCAGAGGATGTAGGGAAACACCTGGATGTTCTGGCAGAAGTTTGCTGCAGAGGCAGAGTCCTTATGGAGAACTTCTGTTAGGGCAGTGTGGAAGGGAAATGTGGGGTCAGAACCCCCACACAGAGTTTCTACTGGGGCACTGCCTAGTGGAGCTGTGAGAAGAGGGCCTCCATCTTTCAGACACCAGAACGGTAAATCTACCAACAGCTTGCACCATGCAGCTGGAAAATCTGCAGACTTTCAATGCCAGCCAATGAAAACAGCCAGGAGGGGACTATACTCTGCAAAGCCACAGGGGAGGAGCTGCCCAAGGTCATGGTAGCCCACCTTTTGCATCAGCATGCCCTGAATGTGAGACATGGCATCAGAGATCATTTTGGAACTTTAAGGTTTAATGACTGCCCTATTAGATTTCAGACTTGCATGGAGCCTGTGGTCTTTTTTGTTGGCCAATTTCTCCCAGTTGGAATGGGAGCATTTATCCAATGCCTGTACCCCCACCGTATCTAGGAAGTAACTAACTTGATTTTGATTTTACAGGCTCTTAGGCAGAAAGGACTTGCCTTGTCTCAGATGAGACTTTGGACTTGGACTTTTGAGATAATGCTGGAATGAGTTAAGACTTTGGGGAAGAGTTGGGAAGGCATGATTGGTTTGGAAATGTGAGGACATGAGATTTGGGAGGGACTGGGGCAGAATGATATGGTTTGGCTATGTCCCCACCCAAATCTCACCTCGAATTATAGCTCCCATGATCCCCATGTGTTATGGAAAGGACCCAGTGGGAGGTAACTGAATCATGGGGCAGGTTTCTACCATGTTGTTCTTGTGGTAGTAAATAAGTCTCATGAGATCTGATGGTTTTATAAAGGGCAGTTCCCCTGAACATGCTCTCTTGCCTGCCACCATGTAAGATGTACCTGTGCTCCTCCTTTGCCTTCTGCCATGATTGTGAGGCCTCCCCAGCCATGATGAACTGTGAGCCAATTAAACCTCTTTCCTTTATAAATTACTCAGTCTTGGGTATGTCTTTACTAGCAGCATCAGAATGGACTAATATAATACACCAGTTAAAATGGCTTATATCCAAAAGTCAGGCAATAACAAATGCTGGTGAGAATGTGGAGAAAACGGAACCCTAGCACACTGTTGGTAGGAATGTAAATTAGTACAACCAGTATGGAGAACAGTTTGAAGGTTCCTCAGAAACTAGAAATAGAGTTAACATATACCCACCACTGGGTATATACCCAAAATAAAGGAAATCTGTATATTGAAGAAGTATCTGGACTCCCATGTTTGTTGCAGCACTGTTCACAATCCCAAGATTTGGAAGCAACCTAAGTGTCCCTCAACAGATGAATGGATAGAGAAAATGTGACACATACACACAATGGAGTACTATTCAGCCATAAAAAAGAATAAGATCTGGCCAGGCGTGGTGGCTCACACCTGTAATTCCAGCATTTTGGGAGACTGAGGTAGGCAGATCACCTGAGGTCAGGCGTTCCAGACCAGCTTGGCAAATATGGTGAAACCCCATCTCTACTAAAAACACAAAAAGTAGCTGGGTGTGGCGGTGGATGCCTGTAATCCCAGTTACTCAGGAGGCTGAGGCAGGAGAATCACTTGAATTCGGGAGATGGAGGTTGCAGTGAACCGAGATTGCACCACGGCACTCCAGCCTGGGTGACAGAGCAAGACTCTGTCTCAAAAAAAAAAAAAAAAAAAAAATGAGATCCTGTTATTTGCAACAACATGGATGGAACTGCAGATCACTATGTTAAGTGAAATAAGCCAGGCACAGAAAGACAAACATCACACATTTTCACCTATTTCTGGGATCTAAAAATCAAAACAATTGAACTTATGGACATAGAGAATAGAAGGATGGTTACTACAGGCTGGGAAGGACAGTGGAGCTGGTGGGGGGAAGGTGTGATAGTTAATGGCTACAAAAAAAATATTTAGAAAGAATGAATAAGATCTAGTATTTGATAGCACAACAGGGTGACTCTAGTTAATAATAACTTAATTGTACATTTTAAAATAAATAAAGGAGTTTAATTGGATTGTTTGTAACACAAAAGGTAAATGCTTGAGGGGATGGATACCCCATTCTCCATGATGTGATTATTTCACATTGCATGCATGTATCATCAAAACATCTCATGTACCCCTAAGTATATACACCTAGCATGTACCCACAAAAATTAAAAATTAAAAAAAATTTTAAAAAGAAAATTGGCTGAGTCCCAGTAAGAATGGTAACCTCTGTGATACCGTAACTTGCCTTATTTTCATCCCCATTGCTCCAGTTCTGCAGTAGTCTTTGAAAACCAGCACCCTCAAAATCACAGTAGCTGTGAAAACCAGCAATCTAGCAGCAACTGGAGGGGGCATGCCCAGGAAATACTTCAAGGCCCTAATTTGTCACCTCTGGCTAAAACTAATACTCTCTGAAAGCAGGAAATTAAGGATCAGGTAAAGTTTCAAACTGCTGAGGCGTTGAAAGTGTTCCCCAACACTCACTCAGAGCCCTTTGGCAAAGCGTGGAAGATTTGTGGTTCAAAGTATTTAAGGAAATCTCCATCCAAACATTAGCTGACTGCTAAGCTAAATGAACAGAAACTTTAGCCACAGTACACAACAAAGAATACAGACTTTATAGAATTGATCCAGGAGAGTCATTAAACCAACAGTGAAAACAACAACATACTTTGAGGATCTGATTGCCAGAGATTCAACATTATATTATTTAAAATGTCCAGTTTTCAACAAAAAATTATGAGACATCCAAAAAAGCAGGAATGCATGAAAATGATATTTAGTGAAATAGAGAATATGAATAAAAGGGACAGAAATTATAACAAAAGAACCAAACAAATTCTAAAGTATATATATACAAAATTGCTTCCATTATTATTACATTGTTTTTAAAAAGCAAAAAAGTACTTCCTATTTTATCAGTAATTACATAAAATGTATACAGATTAAACATTCCAAGCAAAAGGCACAAACTGGAAGTATAGTAAAGAATCATGATCCAACCACATGCTGTCCATAAAGGGCACATTAAATTAAAAGCCATTAATAGAGAAAAGTAAGAGGATGGAAAAAGATACACTGTGAAAATGGTAGCTAAAAGAGACCTGAAGTGGCCATATTAATATCCAAAGTCGACTTGAAGACAAAAGTTTTTTTTAGCAACAAACGAGGACAATTTTTGGAGCACTCTCAGTAACTTTATTTGAATTAGTATTGTTCAGAGAAAATATACAAGTTTAAAATGACCTCAAATAATGTCAGCATTGGCCACTCAAAAAAATCAATAAAATAGAAGACAAATTTAGTTATTATTTCTGTGATTCATTGCAAGTGTAGGACATCTTTATAAACAAATCTATTTTTGCTTTTAGAACTATTGTTAATTAACACATAAGAATTGTACATATTTATGGGATAAAATATGATATTTTAATACATGTATACAATATGAAATGATCAAATCAGAGTAATTAGCATATCCATCACCTCAAACACCTATTATTTCTTTGTGTTGGGAGCATTTCAAATCCACTTTTCTAGTGGATTTGAATAAATTGTTCAAATTATTCAAATATAATGAATAAATTGTTCATTATAGTCACCCTATATTGCTATAGAACCCTAGAACTTGTTCCTCTTATCTAGATGAAATTCTGTATCCTTTAACCAACCCTTGGCTATCCCCTCCCTGACCCACCACATTTTCCTGCCTCTTGTAACCACTACAGTACTCTCTACTTCCATGAAATCAACATTTTTAGCTTCCACATGTGAATGAGAACATGTGGTATTTAACTTTCTGTGCTTGGCTTATTTTACTTAACATAATGTCTTGAAAGCTCATGTATGTTGCCACAAATTGCAGAATTTTGTTCTTTTATACAGCTAAATATTTTATTGTGTATATACACCACCCTTTTCTTTATCCATTTATCTGTTGATGGACACTTAGGTGGTTTCATATCTTGGCATTGTGAATAGTGCTACAATAAACATGGGAGTGTAGATATCTTTTTGACATACTAATTTCCTTTCCTTTGCATATATACCCAGAAATGGCATTGCTGGATCATAAGGTAGTTTTATTTTCATTTTTTTTATGGATTTCCATACTGATTTCTGTATTACTGCACTAATTTTCCTCCTCATTAACAGTGTATAAGAGTTCCCCCTTCTCCACATCTTCACCAGCATTTGTTATTTTTTGCCTTTTTTATCATAGCCATTCTAACTGGGATGAGGTGATGTCTCACTATGGTTTTAATTTGTATTTCCCTGATGATTAGTGGTGTTGAGCATTTTTTCATATACCTGTTGGCCATTTGTATAAAAAAGGACATTTTATAAAGATAAAAGTGTGAATATAACAGAAAGACATAACAATCATAAACATGCATGCAACTAACAATAGAGCTCAAAATACAATAAGCAAAAATTAACATAATTGGAGGGAGAAATAGATAATTTTTTGTTGTTGTTGTTGTTGAGATGGAGTCTCACTCCATCACTCAGACTGGAGTGCAGTGGGGCAATCTTAGCTTACTGCAACCTTCGCCTCCCAAGTTTAGTAGAGACAGGGTTTCGCCATGTTGGTCAGGCTGGTCTCTAACTCCTGAACTCAAGTGATCCACCTGCCTTGGCCTCCCAAAGTTCCGGCATTATGGGCATAAGCCACTGTGCCTGGCCAGAAATAGACAATTTAAAGGTAATAGTTGAGATTTCAATACCACACTTTCAGTAATGGATAGAATAACTAGACAGAAGATCAACAAGGAAATAGAAAACTTGAATGACACTATAAACCACCCGGACCTGACAGACATTTATAGAATGTCCTTCTTGTCTTAGCTTGTTTGGGTTAAGACAATACTTTAATACTTTAGAATTGGTAATTTAGAAACAGTAAAAATTTATTGCTCACAATTTTGGAAGCTTAAAAGTCCAAGATCAAGGTGCTGGCAGATTTGGTGTTAGTTGAGGGCCTGTTACCACTAGATGGTGCCTTCTAGATGCATCCTTACATAGCTGAAGGGGTAAAGGGCTACCTCAAGCTTATTTTATAAGGGCACTAATCCCATTCATAAGAGCTCTGCCTTCATGACCCAATCATGTCCCAAAGGCCCCACATCTTAATACTATCACATTGGGTATTAGGTTTTAACATGAATTTTGGGGGAACACAAAGCTTTAGACCATAGCATTCTGCTCCTGGTAACCCACAATTTTTGTACTTCTCACATGCAAAATACGTTCAATCCAGCATCTGTTATTTTTTGTTTTTTTTTTGATAATTGTCATTCTAGTTAGGATGAGATGACATATTTCCAGCATCAACTCAAAAGCCTGAAGTCCAAAGTCTCATCTAAATACCATCTAAATCTGAAACGAATGAGACTTAAGGTGTGACATATCCTGAGGCAAATTCCCTTCCAAGTTTGAGCCTCTGAAATCAAACAAGTTATGTGTTTCTAAAATATAATGATGAGACAGGCATAGAGTAGATATTTCTATTCTTAAAGAGAGAAATAGGAAAAAAGAAAACAGTAATAGATCGCAAATAAGTCTAAAATACAACAGGAAAAATGCATTAAATCTTAAGGTTTCAGAATAATTTTCTTTGACTCCATGTCCTCCTTTCCAGACATAGTGAGGGGAAGGTTGGGCCTCCAAGAGTCCAGTTGGCTCCACTGCCATCACTTGGCTGGGCACAGCCCACACAGAAGCTCTTATAGATTGAAGTTGGTTGCCTGCAGCTCTCCCAGACTGGAGTTGCACACTGTTAGCTTTATAGTACTGGAGTCTCAGGGGCAGCCCCACCCCAATGGGTCCTGTGGACATTGCCCTAATGGAGGCTCTTTGTGGTGACTCTAACTCCACAGTTCTGCTGGGCATTGCCCTAGCAAAGATGCTCTGTGTGGCCCTGCTACTGTGGCAGTTTTCTGCCTGGGCCCTGAGGCTCTCTGGGGCATCCTTTGAAATCTAGATGGAGGTAGTCATGCCTCCATAGCTCATATTCTCTGTACATCCATGGGGATGGCACCGTGTAGGTGCTACCATGGTTTTCTGCCTGTGCCTTCCAGAGGAGTGCCTTGAGCTGCACCTGGTCCCACTTGTACCACAAGCGGCCAAGGAGTACTACACCAGAACTGGGGGAGTAGAGCCTGGAAATCACTCTGCCCCCAAGATCCTAGCATTCTGGGTCTGTGGTAGGTGGAGCAGCCCTGAAGTTCTCTGAGATACCCTCAGAAGCATTCTTCCATTGTACTGATGAATAGCATATGGCTTTTTTCTATCCATACTAATCTCCCTATCAAATGGTTGCTTGGCCACACTCTTGGTGGTCTCTTCTGAACAAGCTTTTTTATTCCTTACAACTTTGCCAGACTGAGAATTTTCCAAATCTTTAAGTTCTGCTTCCTTTTTGATTATAAGTTCTGTCTTTAATCTCTTGTCTCATATTTTACTATAAGTAGTCAAGAGAAACCGTGCTGCATCCTCAGCACTTTGCTTAGATATTTCTTCCACCAAATATCCTATTTCATCAACTCAGAAGTTCTTCCCTACACAAAACACTAGGACACAGACATAATTCAGCCAAGTTATTTGACACTTTATAACAATAATTGCCTTTCCTTCAGTTTCAGTAACATGTTCCTCATTTCTGTCTAAGCCTTCAGCAGGATAGCTTTTACTGTTCATATTTCTACAAACATTCTGTTCATGACCTCTTAGGTAATCTGTGAGAGGATTGAAGCTTTCTCTACAGCTCTCTATTTCTTTTGAGCCCCCACCAGAATCACCCTTTATGGTCCATTCATGGCAACAGAAGCTTTTTTTTTTTAGCATGTATCACCAAACTTATCCAGCCTCTACTCATTACCTAGTTTCAAAGCCACTATCACATTTTTAGGTATTTGTTACAGCAGCACCCTATCTCAGTTTCAATTTCTGCCTTAGTACATTAAGGTTGCTAAAACAAAATACCTTAGACTGGGTAATTTAGAAGCAATAAAAATTTATTACTCACAGTTCTGGAGGCTTGGAAGTCCATGATCAAGGTGCTGGCAGATTTGGTATCCATTAAGGGCTCATTACTCATAGATAGCACTGTCTAGCCTTGTCCTCACATGGAGCAAGAGGCAAATAGGCTCTCTCAAGTTTATTTTATAAGGCCACTAATGCCATTCATGAGGGCTCTGCTCTCATGACCTAATCACCTCCCAAAGCCCCTACCTCTTAATACTATCACATTGGGTATTAAGTTTCAACATATGCATTTTGAGGGGACACAAATCTTCAGACTGTATAGCACTGCCCGACAACAGAAGAATATGCATTTTTTTTCAAATTCAGTGGAACATTCTCCAGGAGAGACCACTATTAAACCATCACACGAGCCTCAATAAATTTAGAAAGATTAAAATGATTCAAAGTATGTTCTCCAGCCTCAATGTTACGAAATTTAAAATGAATAACAGAAGGAAATTTGGGAAATTCACAAATATGTGAAAATTAAACAACACACTTCCAAATAACCAGTGGGTCAAAAAAGAAACTATGAGGAAAACTGAAAAATACTTTGAAATGAATGAAAAACAAAAATACAACATATAACAGTTTTGTTATGTTGTTAAGCCATGCTTAGATATAAATTTATGGTTGTAAACACCTATATTAAAGAATAAGAAAGAGGCCGGGCGTGGTGGCTCATGACCGTAATCCCAGCACTTTGGGAGGCTGAGGTGGGCAGATCACTTGAGGCCAGGAGTTCGAGACCAGCCTGGCCAACATGGCGAAACCCCGTCTCTACTAAAATACAAAAATTAGTTGGGCGTGGTAGCAAGTGCCTGTAATCCCAGCTACTCAGGAGGCTGAGGACACAAGAATTGCTTGAACCTGGGGGGCAGAGGTTGCAGTGAGCCAAGATTGTACCACTGTACTCCATCCTGGGTGACAGAGCAAGACTCTGTCTCAAAAAAAAAAAAAAGAAGAAGAAGAAGAAGAAGAAGAAAGACCTCAAGTGAGTAACCTAAACTTCCACTGTATTAAACTAGAAAGAGTTAACTAAACTCAAAGCAAGAAGAATAAAGGACATGATAAAGATTAGACCAGAAATAAATGAAATACAGAGTAGAAAAACAGTAAGAATATCAATAAAGCTAAAGTTGGTTCTTTTAAAAGTCAACAAAATTGACATACTTCTAGCTAGAAAAGACTCAAATTACTAAAATCAGGAAAGAAAGGGAATATTACACCAACCTTATACAAATGAAAAAGAATGAAAAGTTAATACTATGAAAAACTGTTTGTAAACAAATTAGATAGCACAGATGAAATAGACACATTCATAGAAATACACAAACCACTGATCCTGACTCAAGAAGAAATGTACAATCTTAATGGACTTATAAAAGGAAAAAAGATTAAATTGATAAAATTCTTGCAAAGCAAAGCTTAGGCCCAAATGGCTTCACTGCTGGATTCTACCAAACATTTAAAAAAGAATTAATATAAATTGTACACAAACTGTTTCAAAAAATAGAAGAGAACATTTTCAAACTCATTATATAAGGCCAGTATTAATCTAATAGCAAAACTAAACAAAAAAAATCATAAGAACATAAAGCTAAAGACCAATATCTTTTATGATCATGGATGCAAACATCCCTAACAAACTACTAGCAAGTTGAAACTGACAATATATTTAAAAGTTTATATACCACAACCAAGTGAGATTGATTTCAGGGATGCAAGATTGGTGCTGGAACGACTGGATATCCACATGTAAAATAACAAGTTTGGACCTCTTTCTCATACTATACAAACATTAACTCCAAAGACATCATAGACCTAAATATAAGACTTAACACTATAAAACTCTTAGACCTTGGATTTGGCAATGGAGTCTTAGCTACAACATTAAAAGCATAAGCAGTCATGGAAAAAATAGGTAAATTAGACTTCATAAAAATTAAAAACACTTGTTCTTCAAAGGAAACTATCAACCAAGTAAAAGGACCATGCACAGATACGTAAATCTGTTAAGTGACTTGTATCTACAATGAAGAACTTCTACAACTAAACAATAAAAAGACAACCCAATTTTAAATAATGAGCAAAGTATTTGAATAGACATTTCTCCAAAGAAGATATACAAATGTCTAATAAACCCATGAAAAGATGCTCAATATCATTGGTCATCAGGGAAATGCAAATTAAAACTACAATGAGGTATCACTTTGCACCCACAATAATGGCTGCAATAAAAAAGTCAGACAACACAAGTGTTGACAAGGATGTAGAGAAACTGGAACCCTCATTCATTGCTGGTGGGACTGTAAAATGGTATGACCAATTTGGAAAACAGTTATATAGCTTCCCAAAATGTTAAACACAGAGTTACCATATGATTCAGCAATTCCACTCTTAGGTATGTACCCAAGATAAATGAAAATGTATTTCCACACGAAAATTTGCACATGAATGTTCCCAGCAGGATTATTCATAATGGCCAAAACGTGGAAATAACCCAAATGTCCATCAACTGATGGATAAACAAAACATGGTATATTAATTCCATGGAATATTATTCAGCTATAAAAAAGAATAGAGTATTGATACATGGTATAGCATGGGTGAATATTAAAAAAATTATGATAAGTAAAATAAGCCAGTCACAAAAGATCACATATTGCAGGAGTCCCTAACCCCTGGGCCACAGACCAGTACCAGTTCGTGGCCCATTAGGAACCAGGCCTCACAGCAGAAGGTGAGTGGCGGGCAAGCAAGCAAACTTCATCTGTATTTACAGCTGCTTCCCATCACTTGCATAACCACCTGAGCTCACTTCCTGTCAGATCATCAGTGGCATTAGATTTTCATAGGAGCCTGAACCCTACTGTGAACCATGCATGCAAACTAGGCTGCACGCTCTTTATGAGAATCTAATGCCTGATGATCTGACACTGTCTTCCATCACCCCCAGATGGAACTGTTTAGTTGCAGGAAGACAAGCTAGGGCCCACTGATTCACATTATAGTGAGTTGTATAATTATTTCATTATATATTACAATGTAACAATAGTAGAAATAAAGTGCACAATAAATGTAATGCACTTGAATTATCCTGAAACCATACCTCCCTCGTGGTCAATGGAAAAATTGTCTTTCATGAAACTGGTCCCTGGTGCCAAAAACATTGGGGACCACTGACATATTGTATGATTCCATTCATATGAAATGCCAGAATAGGCAAGTCATTAGATAGAAAGTAGATTAGTTTTTGTCAGAGGCTGAGGAGGAAAGCACAACGGTGAGTCACTGCTAATGGATATGGGGTTTCTTTTTCTGGTGATGAAAATGTTATCAAATAAGATAGTGGTAATGGTTTTCTATGTCTATAAATATGCTATAACAAGTGAAATATTGAACTGTACACTTTAAAGGGTAAATTTTATGGTATGCAAACTATATCTTAATAAAGATGTCATTTAAAAAAGTACACCAATATTCCCAAATTCCTTATTCTAGTGAATGCCAAAATGTTCCATCCATTTATACAAACCAGTAACCTTCTTTGAGAGATCTTGTTCCTACTCTCTTTTTAGTCTACCACCAATTCCTACCAATATCTTCTCCTACATATGGCCGTTCAGGCCTTTGTTTTTCTACCACCATCCAAGCCCAATTCACCATTATTTCTTGCCTGAAATATCCAATAGTCAATTAACTAGTCATCCTGCATCTGCTCCTACCTGTTCCCCTATTCATTCTTCACCTAACAGCCAGAGTAATCCTTTCAAAATGAAAAAAATTAATAAACATTTTTATTAAAGCAAAACTTACATAAATAAAAGTATATACATTCTTAGCATCCAGTTTTGTGAATTACCACAAAGTGAATATTCCCATGAAAACGCCATCCAGATTAGGAAATAAAACATTACCAATATCCCAGGAGCACCCCCACTTTATGACTTTATGTTCCTTTTCATTTAGTACTATCTATTCTCTCAATATCCTTTCTACCATTATGTATTGGTTTCACCTAGTTCTGAAGTGTATGCAAAGGGAGTCATAGAAAAAGTATGCTTTCGTATCTGGATTTTTCCATTTGATAGTATGTTTGGGAGATTCATTGTTACTGTGTATAGGAGCCAATCATTAATTTTTGTTGTTGTATTTCATTTTTTTATTTAATATAATTTATCCATTCTATAGTTGATAGACTGCTCAACCCACTTCTGGGTTGAGGCTGTTACGAGCATACCTGTTCAAGTATTTTGGGATTCATAAGTATGCATCCCTGTTGAGTACGTACATTGGAGTGGAATTGCTGGGTCATAGGGTATGTGCATGTTTGGTGTTAGTAGATGCTTCCATGTAGTTTTCCAATGTGGTTGTACAAATTTACACTTCCACCAGCAGAGTATGAGAGTTCCAGTTGCTTCATATTCTCACCAGCACTTAGTATTGTTAGTCTTATAAAATTTGGCCATTTTGATGGGCATATAATGGTATCTTACTGTCATCTTGCCATTTTCTCAATGAAAAATAAGGTTAATATCATTTTAGATAATTAATGGCCATTTGATTATATGCTTTTGTGGGATTCCTATTCAAATATTTTGTTCATTTTTCCATTGGGGTACCTGAATTTTCCTTATAATATTCTAGATCTGCATCTTGTGGCTTGCCCATTCACGCTCTTATTGGTGTTCTTTATGAAATAAATTCTTAAAATAGCCCAACTTATTGATCAATATGGTCCAATTTATTGATCTTCTCCTTTATGGTCGGGACTTTTTGTGTCCTACTTAGAAATCTTTTCCAAGGTAATGAAGCTCTTCTCCTACACTATCTTCCAGAATTTTTATTGTTTTATCTTTCACATTGAGGTCCACAATTTATCTGGAATTAATTTTTGGTTATGTTATAAGGTAGAGGTTAAGATACATTTTTCTTTCCATGTGATTTTCCAATTGACCCAACACCATTTGTTGATAAGAATATCTTTTGCCTACCAAAATGAAAATTTAATTATGCTGGATTGGAGAGGAGAGTAAGACTCTCGGCTTGGGATTCAAAATTATTTCTTGTGGTATATTTTAACCTGAAACCAAGGAGTTACAGCTAAACTCCAGCAGAAAGCCCCTGTTACCTAGAACTGGTAATGAGCCTTCCCATCTGGAAGAACAGAGAAGCAATCTTGAAATTGTAACTATTACCACACTCAATGCCATGAACTAACTGAATAGTTATGAATGAACTTCTGTTGATGGTTATACTCCTAAATCTCCCCAAAACTGAAGACAATTATGTCTACCCTTAGACAAATGAGTATTTGCTGTGCAAATGACCCTCTGAGGAGAAAGGGGCTGACAATCCTTTGGGTATAAAGTGCTCTGATCTCCTTGGGTTGTAGAGATGTAAGTCAGTTGTTTTGTCTTTTTCTCATTTCAGTATTGCAAAGACAAAGAGAATCAACTTTTAATTTATATATGACTTTGGATTTTTCCCACTGCTAATCAGATTTCTGGGCGAGAGTTCCTCATGAATTTTCTGACAGCTACATGGATCACATGGGTAAGTTGTTCCTGATGTCTGATCCCTGATCCTCATGGATGCCTGGAAGTCTGAAACAACACATAGCTGGCCTATTACTCATTCTCCCTACACCACCGAGCTCCAGTGTTGCCCCTTCCCTAGGCTTAACCTCTCCCTCTATATTTGCTGACAGCCTCTTTGAAAAATTTTCATAACATACAGATACTGTCTAAGCTTTTGAGCAAGTCTACTCCCCTTGACGTCAACTGTTCTGTTGATTTCCCCCAGCCTAATCCCTTACCACTCCCTTCTTTGCTATTCATGCTTGGTATAGTTTCTAGCACTCATCATGCTGATTCATGCCTCTGTACTTTTAGTTACAATGTTTTCCCTGCCTAGACCACCTTCATTTCCCCCTTCATTTCCCCTCCTTCATTTCCATGCTGGAGGTGAAATTTAGAAACTTTCAAAAATCTATTAGTCACCAGGAAGCTTGCCTATGACTCAGGTAGGCTAAATGCCCATACCTATGTCTATAACCACATATACCACATGATATCAGAGAGTGTGTTTATGTGTCCATTTCTCTTATGTTGGTTCTACATCTTGTCTTTGGTCTCCCAGCATCGAACACTATGCCTGGCACATTACGGTTGTTTAACAAATTCGTGTTGAATGTACCTGAACTGCGGTAGTACAAGGAAAAGATTAACTTCCTCAGAAACTCTTGCATTTGGAGCTGAGGACCAAGTGGGTTGAAATATTAAACATACTGCTGAGGCTGCTTGCCTTGGTTGGGGTCAGCCTAGGCAACCACTCAGTTTAGAGTCACAGAAGAGACTTAAAGCTCAAAAGTTTGCAATTTGTACACAGACTCTCAGCTTATAGAATCAAAACTCCTTTTGTCACACATTTATTTCTAAAATTAAATAAATAAGTTTAAAAAGGCAACTGAATGTCCTCCATCTCATGTTTTCTTAAGCCAGCAGCAGACTGTATGACACATCCTTCAAATAACTGCGGTGTTCTGAGGAAGTGTTTTAAAATACACAGCCCAGCCAACAAGAGCACTCAGGGATCTTGTTGTTTATTTTTGAGCATTAAAAAAAAAGTTAAAATTGCAGTGGTTGCTGAGTGTAGACTCATACAACACTAGCTCATTAGCCCTTTTAAAATATCCTGCATTGGAAAAATCTTCAATGCTAGAGCCCATTAAAATTTTGGAAACTTTAACATAGTTTTTAACACATTACCCCAAATAATTTAGTAGGTGCTTACATTTTAAAAATCTGTGAATAATAAACAAAATTGGTATAATAATAGCTTAGGTCAATTATTATTCTTACTGTAGTTGGTAACTTACAATACTTAAGTACTTATCTAATATACCAGCTAGAATCCAGAAAGATGCAAAGACTTTTTACTGTATTTTTTCCCCATTTGCACCCCAATTATGTATATTTCACGCCCCTCTTTGCTCTGCTATGTGTTCCAGGGGGCCCTATTTGGACTGCATTACCCAAGCCTCCTTTTCCATCTGACTTCTGGTTGTGCTATGCTTATAGAGATATTCATGGGGGATTAAAGAGTGGTAGAAGAGAGGTTGGGGTATTTCTTTACCTGCTTTCTCTGTACATCAGTGACCTATTTCTGGCATGGCTGTGTTCCTGTATGACTACAGTTCCTCTGCCTTCCTCCACAGCTCCAGGTTTTCTCCTATTGCGAGTGATGATGGTTTTCCACTGAGACCCGTCTCTGAGTGCCTCAACATCCTTTGATGGTTTTCTTAATCAAGCCCACACCCCTGTAATTAGTCCCTTCATTAATGTATTTTATTTGATTCATCTTGTTGAATCCTGCTACTTGCCAGGATTCCAACTGACACAAACTAAATTTAATGTATTTGTAGAGGACACTTCATATCACAATTGAGGTAAAGTCCTCCTATCCCCCATGGCGAGCACTGAATTAAAAGAGAAAACAGCAGAACTCATTAACAGAGATTTATAATTCACCAAGGAGTTACCAATGAAGCTTAAGAATAGGAAATACCATTTTGAAGGCATCTTAAGACTCCCACTGCACTATGAATCTAAAGGGGCAAAAGTGTCAAAGTTTTAAATCAAGGGATGCATTCACAGGAAGAAAATCCCCACATTAACAAGGCAAAAGGCAAATAAGTGACACCCAGTCTTTACATAAAGTATAGAGACTTCATACTATCACTTGGTTGGACTGCAATAACTATTTATCTCTTCTCTCCTCATTATTGATGCAACAAAATTTTTGAAGCACTTCCTTTGAAGAGCCACAAACTTACTATAAGACTAAGCATTGTAACTCTCCCTATCCTATTAGGGCCCAAGGCGAGAGGATGTAAGAATGGATTGGAGAGGTGACCTCAGGAGAGCTGAAACAAGACAAGAAACTAAAGATGGAAAAATGTTCAGATTACTGATAGATTCCAAGTAAATCTGAAGCTAGGTAGAAATGTGTCAGGAAGAACGATCAGAGATTGAAATAGGTCCAGACTGGAGAAAGGATCTGAATAATGAGCACCAGCATCCAGGCAAGAGATCCAGAAGGCAACTTTAAGAATACAATGGATACCAAACCCTTACCTCATTCCATTAGGTTTTATATATTTCCATTATAAAGGTAAAAGCAAAACCCAATGAGGCTGATCCAATGACCCTGGCTGTAGTAGAATAAAAAATGTTAAGAGAAAAGCAGTTTCTGATGAGAAGACTGGAAGAAATCATTTGTACCCTAAAATGCCATTGTAGATTGACTCATTAAATAAAAAATAAAGTTGTGTTTTCAGGTTTCCTGAGTTTATTTTTCCAACCAGTGCTATACTTAATCAGGGTTTAGAGGTTTAGGGGTGGACACAAACTCAACTTGTTTTCTAAGAGCATAATTTCTTTTAAAAGATACATGTAAACTTCCTTGGAATTACAGAAAAAGTTTGTTTTTATTTACTAAAAAAAAAAAAAAAAAAAACAGTATTTAACACTTCTGCTTCCAGCCAAAATGTAGTAAAAAGGCTGGCTTAATTTCTCACCTGAAATAACCAAATAGTGGACAAAATGTATGAATCAATTATTTTCAATACAATGAGCATCAGGGAATGAAACACTGCATATTAATTATGGTTCTCCAAATAAACAGCACCAACAGGGGTATATAAAAAAAATGAGGGCCGGGTGTGGTGGCTCACACCTGTAATCCCAGCACTTTGGGAAGCCGAGGCAGGCAGATCACGAGGTAAGGAGATCGAGACCATCCTGGCTAACACTGTGAAACCCTGTCTCTACTAAAAATACAAAAAATTAGCTGGGCGTGGTGGCGAGTGCTTGTAGTCCCAGCTACTTGGGAGGCTGAGGCAGGAGAATGGCGTGAACCTGGGAGGTGGAGCTTGCAGTGAGCCGAGATCACGCCACTGCACTCCAGTCTGGGCCACAGAGGGTGACTCAGTCTAAAAAAAAAATGAGAATTGGCTTACATGATTGTGGAGGTCAAGAAGTTCCATAATATGCTCTCTATGAGCTGAAGAAACAAGAAAGAATTGGAGGTGAAACTCAGTCTAAGTCTAAAGGCCTGAGGACTGGCATTGTGGACAGTGTGGGAGAGTAGGAGGGAGGCATGATGGTGTAAGTCAGAGATGGAGTCTGAAGGCTTGAGAACACAGAGCACTGATGTCTGAAAACAGGAGAAGATGGATATTCCAGCTCAAACAAGGCAGATCAAATTTGCCCTTCCTCTACTTTTTATTCTCCCCGGACCCTCAATGGATTAGACAATGTTTGCCTACATTGGTGAGTGTGATCTTCTTTACTCAGTCTACTGATTTGAATGCTAATTTCTTCCAGAAACATCTTCAGAGACACACCTAGAAATAATGTTTTAACCAACTATCTGGGCATTCCTTAGCCCAGTCAAGTTGACACATAAAATTAACCATACCAGACGGTGATCCCTAAAAGAAGGAAAACAATCAAGGTGAGTCCCTTGATTGGGCCAAGCTTAGTGCCTTAAGCTATTCCAGGCCACAGGAACAGGAGCCCAGGCAGAGCCTGGCAGACGACCTGAGTTAAGGAGACAGAGCTCAGAATCTGTCTCCTGGGAAATCAAAACACTCACAGTTCACAGGACAGAGTACCACAGAGAAGAGTGCTATACACAAAGAGAAACCTGGAGATTTGCAGAAGGGCCAATTCAAGTATTCAGCTAAGTATGCACTGATCACTGTATGTGTGTAAGGAAACCAGCTAAGGCTGGGAAAATAATTATCTAAAAGGATCACAGGTCTCATCACAAATAAATGATAAATATGTGAAGTAATACATATGTTAATCAGCTTGATTAAGTCATTCCAGAATGTATACATATTTCAAAAATTTCTGTGGTACACCATAAAGATATGTAATTTTAATATGACAATAAAGTAAATAAGAAGAAGAGAAAAAGGAACAATACTTGGTTCTCTAAACGGTTGGGAATTTTTCCTGCTCCTACCAGCCAGACGGGAAAACCTCACAATTTACAGGCATTGAAAATAATGCACAGAAGTGCCTTGCCTCAACAGTGGGGAATAGTCAGCCTTAGACTGAATACAACTTTGGTCCTGCCTAAAAAGTCTTAAAAGCAAGACCTCAAAAGATCAAAGTATTTTCAATTAATTTAACTTGATATTAGAAAAAAAAATCTCAATAATATTTAAAGGAATAAAATATATTCAACATCCAAGGTAAAATTCACAATGTCTGGTGTCTGATCAAAATTGGCAGTCTAAAAAAGCATTGTTAATGTGTACACTTTATACAAGTAAATCCAGTGGTAAGTTAGTTATATTTCAATAAAGCTGTGAAAAATCTTACAAAGCAGACAAAGAAGAAGGAAAATACGACCTATAATAAAAGGTAAAATCAATGAACTGAAACCAATCCAGAGTTGACACAGAAGTTAGAATTACACATGGACATTTTAAAAGCTATAACAATATTTCATACGTTCAAAAAGTAAAGTAGAAACAGAAAACGTACAATCCTCTAGACATGAAAACTACATTTTCTGAGGTTAAAAAAAATACACTGAATGGAAATAACAGCAAAATATATCTCACAGGAGAAAAGATTGGTGAGGCTGAACTTGACATAGCAATAGAATCTATTCAAATAAAACAGACAAACAAGGGGAAAAATGAACTCAGAATCAACAATAAGTGAAATAACTTAAAGCAGCTTAATATATTTTCAGTTGAAGTCCTTCAAGGGGGAAGAGATGCAGATAAAAAAATGTTTGAAGGAACAATAGACAAAAATTTTTACAAATTTCATGAAAATTACAAATTTGCAAATCCAAGAATTTCAACGAACCTCAACACCATCAATGTGTGGAAAACTATACCAAGTTACATTAAAATAAGCTTTCTCAAAACCAGTGATAGAGGGAAAATCTTTAAAGCTACCAGAGAAAAAAGATATGTTACATACAAGGGAACAAAGATAAAGATGACAACAAATTTCTTTTTGGAAGCAATACAAGCAAGGAGACAGTAATGAAATATTGTTAAAGTGCTGAAAGAAAACAAAACTTCCAACTTAGGTTTCTATACCTATTGAAAATATCTTTTAAAAACAAATGTGAAATAAAGACATTTTTGGACATATAAAAGCTGAAATAATCCACCAGGAGACCTCCTCGACAAGAAATGCTGAAGGAAGTCCTTAAGGCAAAAAGAAAATGAAAATAATACTAGGTGGAAATATGGATCTACAAAATGGAATAAAGAGCACATGAAATAGTAACTATATGAGTACATACACAATGCTATTTAAATTTCTACAAAAGATAACAGACTATTTAAACAAAAATAATAATAAAATGTCACGGAGCTTATAAGTAAAATGTTTGAAAACAATAGCACAATGGTCAGGGGAAAAGACATGGAAGTATGTTACTGTAAGACCCTTATAATATATATGAAGTGGTATATCACTTGAAGGCAGACTGTAATAAGTTAAAAATATATACTATAAACCCAAGAAACTACTAATAGGTAATAAACCAACAATGGAAATAAAATGGAATCACTTTTTAAAAATCAAATAATTAAAAAGAAAATAAAAAACGAAGCACAGATAAGACAAATAGAAAACGAATAGTAAGATGGGCAATTAAAATTTAACCATATTTATAATTAGATGACATGTAAAAGATAAAAAATGTGAATACTCTAATAAAAGGTTGAGATGCTCAGATTGAGTAAAAAAGCAATATCCAACTATATGCTTCCTATATAGATGCAAGTAGGTTAAAAGTAAAACCATTTAAAAAAGGTATTCTATACTAACACTAATCAAAGAAAACTCAAGTGGAAAATGCAAATTAAAATAACAATGAGATACCATCTTCCACGAGTCATAATGGCTGTTATTAAAAAGTCAAAAAATTACAGATGTTGGTGAAGATGTGGAAAAAAATGAATGCTTATACATTGTTGGTGGGAATGTAAATTAGTATGACCTCTATGGAAAAGAGTATGGAGATTTTTCAAATAAGTAAAAACAGATCTACTAATTGATTCAGCAATCCCACTACTGGGTATATACCCAAAAGAAAGTAAATCATTATATCAAAAAGATACCTGCAACCATATGTTTATTACAGTACTACTCACAATAGCAAATATGGAATCAACCTGTGTCCATCAACAGGTGATTGGATAAAGAAAATGTGCCATGTACATATTATACCATGAACTACTACTCAACCATAAAAAAATGAAGTCATACCTTTTGCAGCAACATGGATGGAACTAGAGGTCATTATCTTAAGCGAAATAATTCATAAGCAGAAAGTAAAATACTGCATGTTCTCACTTGTAAGTAGGAGCTAAATAATGTGTACACACGGACATAGAGTGTGGACTAATAAACACTGGAGACTCAGAAGGGTGAGAGGGTGGGACAGGGGTGAGGGATTAGAAATAAATTAATGTGTACAATATAGACTATTTGGGTGATGGCTACACTAAAAGCTCAGACTTCACCACTATGCAATATATCCATGTAACAAATGACACTTGTAACGCCTAAATCTATACAAAATTTTTAAAAAGCAAGATGAAGTAGTCATATTACTACTAAACAAAGTAGATTTTTAAACAAAACACATTGCCAGACATAAAGAAGGCCATTTAATAATGATTAAGAAGTCAATTTATCAAGAGGGCTTGATCATCTTAAACATTCATACACTAATAATGAAATGAAAACTATCAAGGTTTTACTGTAACATTGCATAATAGTATTGCAAAAAAGAGGCAAATTCACAATCATATTTGGAGAGTTAAATACTGCACCCATACATGCTGGAACAAGTAGATAGAAAATTAGCAAGGATACAGATTTGAACATCACCTTCAGTCATCTTGACATAATTGGCATTTATGGAACACTCCATCAAACAATAGCAAAATGAACACATGGAATATTTACAAAGAGAGATCATATCCTGGGCCATAAAACAAACCTCAGTAAATTTTAAAGGATAAGAGTCATAAAAAGTATGTTTTCTGACCACAGTGGTATTTCCTTTAAAATCAATACTAAAAAGATCTCTGGAAAATCCCTAAAATTTTGGAAACTGAATAACACACATCTGGATAAGGCGTGGGTCAAAGGAGAAATCAAAAGAGAAAGTAAAAAGTATTTTGAACTGAATAAAGATAATATCAAAATTTGTGGCAATAATTAGGTGGAAATTTATAGCACTACTACCAATATTACGAAAGAAGAAAGGCTTTAAATCAATGACCTTAGCTTTCAGCTTAAATAACTAAAATGAAAGAGTAAATTAAAACTAAATTAAGCCGAATAAAGTAAATAATAAATATCAGAGATGAAATCAATGAAACAGAAAAATAATGCAGGAAAAATCAATGAAGCCAAACCTAGTTCTTTGAGTAGATCAAAAAAATTGACAAAACTCTAGCCATACTGATTTGAGATCAGAGACACAAATTACCAATATGTGGAATAAAATAGTGGTATCACTTGAGTTCTATAGATATTAAAAGGATAAGAAGGAAATTTATAAATAATTTTATTCCATTTATTAAACAACTTGAAATTGAAACATTAAAATATAAAAGTTTTCAAAATTTCATTTAATGAAATTGAAAAATTTATTGAAAGATACAAAGTATGAAAGTTTACTCAATAAGATATACATAATGGTAATTGTCTTATCTATTTTAAAAATTCAATTTGTATTATAAACCTTCCCACACAAGAGACTCTCGGCCCAGATAGCTTCACTGGTGAATTCTACCAAATATTTAATCAAGAAATAGTTCTGAAGGGTAGCCTCTTCTCCTTAACCAAGATACTGGCTTGTCCCTGTTTTGCCACAGTTCCTACCTTATGAGCTTGGTTTTCTTACACTAATAAGAGTGGAACAGAGCAGAGATATACCATTCCAGGGAACAGAATCATCATGGCAGATGGAAGGCAGGACTAGATTGCAGCTCTGGACAGAGAAGCACGCAGGGGATCACAATGTGAATTTTAGGTCCAGATTGACTGCAAGAACAAACCAGCAATCCCAAGAGGACCCACAGACCCTCTGAAGGAAGCAGACTGCTGCTGCAGGACCTGGGAGACTCCCCAAAAACTGTGGGTGTCCCAACTGCGGAAGTGGAAAAGGGAGACCCTCCTCTCCTGAACTCATACCCCCAGTGGAAAAGCTGTGGTCTGATTGTGGGAGAAGTTTCCGACTTTACCTGAAGCAGAGTCAGTTTGGAGAGCCAAGTGAAATACAGGGCTAGAGGAAGCAGTAGAAAGGCCCTAGGAGCTCGTTGGGTCCCCTAGCAGGCCATTCCTGCTTGGCACCACAGGGATCCAACGGGAGAGGAGCTGGGGGTAAAACTCCACAGGGAGAAGGAAATCTCTAGCTGAACTTTGTAATAATTTGAATGGGGTGAGAAGCGTCCTGGCCAAAACTCAGAAGAGGGCACAAATCCGGTGTGCAGACTCTACAAGCCGGGGAAGAACCAAGCCCTTTTCTTTCGCAGCTGGGAGGGAGGCAGGTAGCCTGGAGCAGGTTTTCAAGTCCTAACTCTCCACCTGGAAACGAACTGGGGGCTGTTGGTGGGGCACGGTGAGAGTGAGACTGGCCCTTCAGTTTGTGTGGGAGCTGGGTGAGGCTTGTGACTGCCAGCTTTCCCCCACTTCCCTGACAACTTGCATGACTCAGCAGAGGCAGCCATAATCCTCCTAGGTACACAAATCCAGTGACCTAGGAATCTCACCCACATCCCCCACAGCAGCCACAGCAAGAACTGCCTGAGGAGATTCTGAGCTCAGACATTCCTACCCCTACCCCCACCTGATGGTCCTTCCCTACCCACCCTGGTAGCAGAAGACAAAGGACAGATAATCTTGGGAGTTCTAGGGCCCCAGCCACCGCTGGTTCCTCCCCATACTACCACAGCTGATGCCCTCTGGAAAGCACCACCTCCTGGCAGGCCAACCAGCACAAAAATAAAGCATTAAACTACCAAAGCTAAGAACCCTCACAAAGTCCATTGCACACCTCCCCCTCACCCCACCACCACCACCACTACCTCCACTGGAACAGGCACTGGTATCCACAGCTGAGAGACCCACAGACAATTCACATCACAGGACTCTGTGCAGATAACTCCCAGTACAAGCCCAGAGCTGAGTACATTCACTGGGTGACTAGACCCAGAAGAGAGACAACAATCACTAGAGTTCAGCTCACAGGAAAAGAGGAGAGCGCTACATCATTGGAACACCCCATGGGACAAAAGAATCTGGACAATAGCCTTCAGCCCTAGACCTTCCCTCTGACAGAGGGAATGAAAAAAAACCAGAAAACCAACTTCTCAAATGAGAAGGAACCAGAAAACCAACCTGGTAACATGACAAAACAAGGCTCTTCAACAATCCCAAAAAATCACACTAGTTTACCAGCAATGGATCCAAACCAAGAATAAATCCCTGATTTACCTGATGTATTATATGCCCTTTGTCTTCCACTACCAGGGTGGGTAGGGAAGGACCATCAGGTGGGGGTGGGACTAGACATGTCTGAGCTCAGACTCTCCTTGGGCAGGCCCTGCTGTGGCTGCTGTAGGGGATGTGGGTGAGATTCCCAGGTCACTGGAGTTGTGTACCTAGGAGGATTATGGCTGCTTCTGCTGAGTCATGCAGAAGGTTAGTTATTAAGCTAATTAGGGAACCACCAGAGAAAGGTGAAGCCCAATGAGAGAAAAAACAACAACAAAAAAAGATACAAAAAGTGAAGGGAGAAATATTCAAGGAAATAGCTTAAAGAAAAAACAAACAAAAATTCAGGAAATTTTGGGCACACTTTTAGAAATGTGAAATGCTCTGGAAAGTCTCAGCAATAGAAATGAACAAATAGGAGAAACAAATTCAGAGATCAAAAACAAGGTCTTCGAATTAGCCCAATCCAACAAAGACAAATAAAAAAGAATAAGAAAATATGAACAAAGTCTCCAAGAAGTCTGAGATTATGTTAAATGACAAAACCTAAGAATAACTGGTGTTCTGGAGGAAGAAGAGAATTCCAAAAGCTTGGAAAACATATTTGAGGGAATAATCAAGGAAAACTTCCCTGGCCTTGCTAGAGACCTAGACATCCAAATACAAGAAGCACAAAGAACACTTGGGAAACTCATTGCAAAAAGATCTTCACCTAGGCATATTTTCATCAGGTTATTCAAAGTTAAGACAAAGGAAAGAATCTTAAAAGCTATGAGACAGAAGCACGAGGTAACCTATAAAGGAAAACTTATAAGATTATTTCTCAGCAGAAATCCTACAAACCAGAAGGGATTGGAGCCTTATCTACAGCCTCCGCAAATAATTATCAGCCAAGCATTTGGTATCCACCAAAACTAAGCATCATATATGAAGAAAAGATACAGTCTTTTTCAGACAAACAAATGCTGAGAGAATTTGCCATTACCAAGCCACAACTACAAGAACTGTGAAAAGGAGCTCTAAATCTTGAAACAAATCCTGGAAACACATCAAAACAGAACCTTTTAAAGCATAAATCACACAGGACCTATAAAACAAAAATACAAGTTAAAAAGCAAAAACAAAACCAAAGTACACAGGCAACAAAGAGCATGATGAATGTAACAGTACCTCACATTTTAATATTAATATTGAATGTAAATGGCCTAAATGCTCCACTTAAAAGATACAGAACTGCAGAATCGGTAAGAACTCACCAACCAACTATCTGCTGCCTTCAGGAGACTCACCTAACACATAAGGACTCACATAAACTTAAAGTAAGGGGGTGGAAAAAGGCATTTCATGCAAATGGACACCAAAAGCAAGCAGGGGTAGCTATTGTTATATTAGACCAAACAAACTTAAATGCAATGGCAGTTAAAAGAGACAAAGAGGGACATTATATAATGGTAAAAGGCTTTGTCCAACAGGAAAATATCACAATCCTAAACATATGTGCACCTAACACTGGAGATCCCAAATTTACTTATTACTAATAGACCTAAGAAATGAGATAAACAGCAACACAATAATAGTGGGAGACTTCAATACTCCACTGACAGCACTAGACAGGTCATCAAGACAGAAAGTCAACAAAGAAACAATGGTTTTTAAACTGTATCTTGGAACAAATGGACTTAACAGATATACAGAACATTTCAGCCAACAACCGCAGAATACACATTCTATTCAACAGCACATGGAACTTTCTCCAAGATAGACCATATGGTAGGCCATAAAACAAACCTCAATAAATTTAAGAAAATTGAAATTATATCAAGCACTCTCTCAGACCACAGTGAAATAAAACTGGAAATTAACTCCAAAAGGAACTTTCAAAACCATGCAAATACGTGGAAATTAAATAACTTGCTCTTGAATGAGCATTGAGTCAAAAACAAAATGAAGATGGAAATTTAAAAAATCTGCAAACTGAATGACAATAATGACACAACCTCTCAAAACCTCTGGGATACAGCAAAGGTGCTTGTAAGAAGAAAGTTCATAGCCCTAAACGCCTATGTCAAAAAGACTGAAAGAACACAAACTGACATTCTAAGGTCACACCTCAAGGAACTAGAGAAATAAGAACAAACCAAACCCAAATCCAGCAGAAGAAAGGAAATAACCAAGATCAGAGCAGAAGTAAATGAAATCAAAACAAACAAAAAAATACAAAAGATAAATGAAACAAAAAGCCGGCTCTTTGAAAAGATAAATAAAATTGATAGACAATTGGCAAGATTAACCGAGAAAAGATGAGAGAAACCCAAATAACCTCACTAAGAAACAAAACAGGGGATACTACAACTGATAACACTGAAATACAAAAGATCATTCAAGGCTACTATGAACATCTTTATGCACATAAACTAGAAAGCCTAGAAGAGATAGACAAATTACTGGAAAAATACAACCCTCCTAGCTTAAATCAGGAACGATTAGATACCCTGAACAGACCAATAACAAGAAGCAAGATTGAAATGGTAATTTAAAAATTAGCAACAAAGAAGTCCAGGACCATACGGATTCACAGCAGAATTCCACCAGGCATTCAAAGAATTGGTACCCATCCTTTTGACACTATTCCGCAAGATAGAGAAAGAAGGAACGCTCCCTAATTCATTCCATGAAGCCAGTATCACCCTAATACCAAAACCAGGAAACGACATGACCAAAAAAGAAAACTACAGACCAATATCCTTGATGAACATGGATGCTAAAACCCTTAACAAAATACTAGCTAACCAAATCCAACAACATATCAAAAAGATAATCCACTATGATCAAGTGGGCTTCATACCAGCGATGCAGGGATGGTTTAACATATGCAAGCCAATAAATGTGATGCACTGCATAAACAGAATTAAAAACAAAAATCACATGATCATTAAATAGATGCAGAAAAAGCATTCGACAAAATCCAGCATCCCTTTATAATTAAAACTCTCAGCAAAATCTGCATACAAGGGACATACCTTAATGTAATAAAAGCCCTTAATGACAAACCGACAGTCAACATAATACTGAATGGGGAAAAGTTGAAAGCATTCCTTCTGAGAACTGGAACAAGACAAGGATGCCCACTCTTACCACTACTCTTCAACATAGTACAGGAAGTCCTAGCCAGAGCAGTCAGACAAGAGAAAGAAATAAAGGGAATCCAAATAGGTAAAGAGGAAGTCAAACTGTCCCTGTTTGCTGAGAATATGATTGTTTACCTTGAAAACCCTAAGGACTCCTTCAAAAAGCTCCTAGAACTGATAAAAGAATTCAGCAAAGTCTCTGGATCAAGATTAATGTACACAAATCAGTAGCATTTCTGTTCACCAACAGCAAGAACTCAACCCCTTTTACAATAGCTGCAAAATAATAAAATACTTAGGAATATACTTAACCAAGAAATTGAAAGACCTCTACAAGGAAAACTACAAAATACTGCTGAAAGAAATCATAGATGACATGAACAAATGGAAACACATCCCATGCTCGTGGATGGCTATAATCAATATAGTGAAAATGACCATACTGCCAAAAGCAATCTACAAATTCAATGCAATCCCCATCAAAATACCACCATCATTCTTCACAGAATTAGAAAAAACAATTCTAAAATTCATACAAAACCAAAAAAGAGCCTGCATAGACAAAGCAAGACTAAACAAAAAGAACAAATCTGGAGGTATCACACTACCTGATTTCAAACTATACCAGAAGGCCATAGTCACCAAAACAACATGGTACTGGTACAAAAAAACAGGCACATAGACCAATGAAACTGAATAGAGAACCTAGATATAATCCCAAATACTTACAGCCAATTGATCTTTGACAAAGCAAACAAAAACATAAAGTAGGGAAAGGACACCCTTTTCTCTTTTTTCTTTTTATTTATTTATTTATTTATTTTTATTATACTTTAAGTTCTAGGGTACATGTGCACAATGTGCAGGTTTGTTACATAGGTATACATGTGCCATGTTGGTTTGCTGCACCCATCAACTCGTCATTTATATTAGGTATTTCTCCTAATGCTATCCCTCCCCCACTCCCTCACCCCCCGACAGGCCCCAGTGTGTGATGTTCCCCGCCCTGTGTCCATGTGTCCTCATTGTTTAACTCCCATCTATGAGTGAGAACATGTGCTGTTTGGTTTTCTGAAGGACACTCTTTTCAAAAAATGGTGCTGGGATAATTGGCTAGCCACGTGTAGGAGAATGAAACTGGATCCTCACCTCTCACCTTATACAAAAATCAACTCAAGATGGGTTAAAGACTTAAACCTAAGACCTGAAACCATAAAAACTCTAGAAGGTAACATTGGGAAAAAACCCTTCCAGACATTGGCTTAGGCAAGGATTTCATGACCAAGAACCCAAAAGCAAATACAATAAAAACAAAGATAATAGCTGGGACCCAATTAAACAAAAGAGCTTCTGCATGGCAAAAGGAACAGTCAGCAGAGTAAACAGACAACCCACAGAGTGGGAGAAAATCTCCACAATCAATACATCTGACAAAGGACTAATATCCAGAATCTACAATGAACTCAAACTAATCAGTAAGAAAAAAAACACACAATCCCATCAAAAAGTGGGCTAAGGACATGAATAGACAGTTCTCAAAAGAAGATATACAAATGGCCAACAAACATATGAAAAAACGCTCAACATCACTAATGATCAGAGAAATGCAAACCAAAACCACAATGCGATACCACATCACTCCTGCAAGAATGGCCATAATAAAAAAATCAAAAAACGATAGATGTTGGTGTGGATGTGGTGAACAGGGAACACTTCTACACCACTGGTGGGAATGTAAACTAGTACAGCTGCTATGGAAAACAGTGTGGAGACTCCTTAAAGAACTAAAAGGAGAACTACCATTTGATCCAGCAATCCCACTACTGGGTATCTACCCAGAGGAAAATAAGTCATTATTCGAAAAAGATACTTGTGCATGCATGTTTATTGCAGCACAATTCACGATTGTAAAATCGTGGAACCAACCCAAATGCCCATCAATCAATAAGTGGCTAAAGAAACTGTGATATATATAATGGAATACTACACAGCCATAAAAAGGAAAATCATTGACAGCATTTGCAGTGACCTGGATGAGATTGGAGACTATTATTCTAAGTGAAGTAACATCAGGAATGGAAAACCAAACATCGTATGTTCTCACAGATATGTGGGAGCTAAGCTATGAGGATGCAAACGCATAAGGTATTTCTCCTAATGCCATGATACAATGGACTTGGAACTTGGGGAGAAGACGGAGAGGGGAGCGAGGGATAAAAGACTGCAAATATGGTGCAGTGTATACTGCTTGGGTGATGGGTGTACCAAAATCTCACAAATCACCACTAAAGTACTTACTCATGTAACCAAATACCAGCCATATCCCAATAACTTATGGAAAAGAAAAATCGTTCCAATTTTACAAACATTTCCATAAAATTGAAAACAATGGAAGATTTTCCAACACTTTCTATGAGGCCACAAATGCCTGTATACCAAAATCAGACAGACATTTCACGAAAAGAAAACTAAAAACCAATATTTCTCATACACATAGATGCAAAGATTTGAAATTCAATTTTAACAAACCAAATCCAACAAAATGGACAAATGCATAATGACCATGTGGAATTTTTCAAAGAAATGCAAAGTTGGCTTAACATTTTAAAAAAATCAAAGAATGCAATTCACCATGTTAACAAACTAAAAAGAAAATAAATGTGATCACCTAAATGGTCCCAAAAAAAAAGCAAAAATCCAATACCCATTTCTGATTTAAAAATTTTTTAAAAATCTTAGTAAGTAGGATTAGAAGAAAAATTTGTCAACCCGATAAAGGGCATCTACAAAAATCCCACAGCTAACATCATAGTTAATGGTGAAAGATTGAATGCTTTCCTTCTAAGATCAGGAACAAGACAGGGATGTCCAGTCACACTGGAGGTTCTAGCCAGGGCCTAATAAGGCAAGACAAAGAAATAAAAGCAACCAGATTTGAATGGAAGAAGAAAAACTATTTTTATTTGCAACATGATCATATATATAGAAAACCTGATGAAATCTACAAAAAGTCTAAGAACTAATAAGTGAATTTAACAAGATTGTAGGAGAAAAGATCAATATACAAAAATCAATAGTATTTTTTATACACAGTCCTAGAAACAGTGAAAAATTGAAAAATACCATTTATAATAGCATCAAAATATTAAATACTTAAGAAAATATGTGACAAAAGATATGAAAGATCTACACATGAAAAACTGTAAAATATTGCTAAGAGATATTAAAGACCTAAATAAATAGATATACCCTATTCATGAATTGAAAGACTGAATATTTTAAGATGTTAGCTCTCCCCTAATTGAACTATAGATTCAATGCAAACTCACTGCAAATTTCTGTAGGCTTCTTGTAAAAGTTGACAACTGAATTTTAAAATTCAAATGGATATGCAAAGAACTTAAAGTAGCGAAAACAAGTTTAAAAGACAACAAAAAACTTCGAGAATTTACATCATTTTACTGCAAGACTTATTATAAAGCTGTAGTAATCAATACAGTGTGGTATTTGTGTAAAGACACACAAATAGGAACAGAATAGGGAGTCCAGAAACAGACCCACAAATATATGGTCAACTGATTTTTTTTTTTTTAAGTGTAGGGGCAATTCAGTGGAGAAAGAAAAATCTTGTCAACAAATGGTGCTGGAACAATTGGATATCCATATAGAAAAAAAGAGAACTGCAGCCTATAACTCATACCATAATCAAAAATTAATTCAAAATGGATCATAGACTTAAATGTAAAACTTAAAACTATACAATTTCTAGAACAGAAATTTAAAAGAAAGCCTCATGACCTTGCATTAAGCAAAGATGTCTTAGATACATCACCTAAAAATGATCCATAAAAGAAAAAAAAACATATCAAATGTCATCAAGGTTTAAATTTCTGCTCTTATAAAGACATTGCTAAAGAGAATGAGAAGACAAGATGCTTACTGGGAGAAATACATATTATATCATATGTATCATATGTATGCTATATATGTACACATACACACATATATATGATAAAAAATTTGTATCCAGAATATGTAAAGAACTCTGAAAGCTCAGTGATTTTAAAAACCCAATTTAAAAGATTTGAACACATACTTCAAGAAGATATATATATAGGTAGCAAATAAGCACATAAAAAGGTACTCAACAAAATTAGTCACTAGGGAAATACAAATTAAAACCACTATGAGATACCACTACACATCTATTTAAATGGATAGCATTAAAAAGACTGCCCATAGCAAGTGTTGGTGAGAATGTGGAGGAACTGGAACTCTCGTACACTTTTAGTGGTAATCTAAAACCACTTTGGGAAAGAGTGTGATAGTGTCTTTAAAAGATAAACATACACCTACCATATGATCCAACTACTAACCTTTAAGTATTTACCCAAGCAAAATGAAAGTATATATTTCTACAAAGGATTATTTTAAAACTTTATTTCAGTATCTTTAGGTGTATTAGTGGTTTTTGGTTACATGGATGAATTGTGTAGTGGTAAAGTCTGAGATTTTACTGCACCTATCACCAAGTAGTGTACATTGTACCCAATATGTAGTTTTTAAATCACTCATTCCCCTCCTACTCTCCTGCTTCTGAGTCTCCAAAGTTCATTATACAATTCTGTACACCTTTGCATACCCATAGCTTACCTTCCACTTATTAGTGAGAATATGCAGCATTTGGTTTTCCATTCCTGAATTATTTCGCTTAGAATAAGGGTGTCCAGCTCCATCCAAGTTGCTGTGAAAGACATTATTTCATTCTTTTTTATGGCTGAGCAGTATTCTATGGTGTATACATACCACATTTTCTTTATCCACTCATCAGTTGATGGGCACTTAGGTTGGTTCCATATCTTTGCAACTGTGAATTATGCTGTGATAAATATATATGTGCAGGTGTCTTTTTGATATAATGACTTCTTTTCCTTTGGATAGATACCTAGTAGTAGGATTGCTGGATCACACGGTAGATCTACTTTTAGTTCTTTGAGAAATCTCATGCTGTTTTCCATACAAGTTGAACTAATTTACATTCCCACCAACAGTGTATAAGTGTTCCCTTTTCACCACATCCATGCCAACATCTATTGTTTTTTGACTTTTTAATAATGGTCATTCTGGCTGGAGTAAGGTGGTATCTCATTGTCATTTTAGTTTGCATTTCCCTGATGATTGGTGATATTGAGCATTTTTTCATATGTCTGTTGGCTACTTTTATATCTTCTTTTGGAAAATGTCTATTCATGTCATTTGCCCACTTCTTGATGAGGTTTTTTTTTTGTTTTTTGTTTTTTTTTTTCCCCTGATTTGTTTGAGCTCCTTGTAGATTCTGGATATTAGTCCTTTGTCAGATGCATAGCATGCAAATATTTTCTCTTATTCTGTGGATTGCCTATTTACTCTGATGATTATTTTGCTGTGCAGAAGCCTTTTCATTTAACTATGTCCTATTTTTATTTTTGTTTTTGTTGCATTTGCTTTTGGGGTCTTAGTCATAAATTCTTTGCATAGGCCAATGTTCAGAAAAGTTTTTCCTAGTTTTTTTTCTAGAATTTTAATGGTTTCTGGTCTTACATTTAGGTCATTAATCCATCTTGATTAAATTCAGAGAACACCTGTGAGACACTATATAAGATGACCATCCCCAAGACACATTATTATCAGAATTGCCAAGATGGACATGAAAGAAAAAAGCTTGAAAGTAGAGAAAAAGGTCCTATCACCTATAAAGAGAAGGCCATCAGGCTAACTGCAGACTTTTCAGCAGAAACATACAAGCCAGAGAAGATTGAGGGTCTATTGGTAGCATTCTTAAGGAAAAGAAATGCCAACCAAGAATTTCACATCTCGCCAAACCAAGCTTCATAAGCAAGGAGAAATAAAATCTTTCCCAGACAAGCAATCATTAAGGGAATTTGTTACCACACAATTGGTCTTACAAATGATGCTTATGGGAGTTCTAAACATAGAAATGAAAGAACAATACCTACTACCACAAAAGCACACATAATAGTACATAGCCCACAGACCATATAAAGCAACTACACAATTGAGAATACAAAGTAACCAGTTATCAACACCACGACAGGATCAAAAGCCCACATATAAATATTAACCTTTATTGTAAACAGTCTAAACACTCCACTTAAAAGACACAGAGTGGCAAATTGGATTAAAAAAAAAAAAAGAAAAAAGAAAGAAAAGACCCAACCTTCTGCTGTCTTCAAGAGACCTATCTTACATGTAACAAAATCTGCAGGCTTAAGGTAAAGGGATGGAGAAACATCTATCATGCAAATGAAAAACAAAAAAGAGCAGGTGTTGCTATTCTTATATCAGATAAAACAGATTTTAAATCAACAACCATAAAAAACGGACAAAGAAGGTCATTACATAATGATAAAAGTTTCATTGAAGAAGGAGACTTAACTATTCTAAATATATATATGCATCCAACACTGGAGAACTCAGATTCATAAAACAAGTACTTTTAAACTTAGGAAAAGACTTAGACTGCTACACAATAATAGTGGAGACTACAACACCCCCACTGACAGCATTAGACAGATCACTGAGGTAGAAAACTAACAGAAATTCCAGACTTAAATTCAACGCTTGACCAATTGCACCTAATAAATATCTACAGAATACCCAACAACCACAGAATATACATTTTTCTCATCTGCCTATAGAACATACTTTAAGAATGACCACCTGCTCGGCTGTAAAGCAAGTGTCAATAAATTTCAAAAAATCAAAATCCTATGAAACATATTCTCAGACCACAGTGGAATAAAAATAAAAATCAATACCACCCTTAAAACCACCCAATTACATGTAAACTAAGCAATCTGCTCCCAAATGATTTTTGGGTAAACAAAGGAATTAAGGCAGAAACCGGAAAATTCTTTGAAATAAGTAAAAATGGAGACACAACATACCAAAATCTCTGGGATGCAGCAAAAGCAATTAGTTAAGAGGAAAGTTTATAGTGCTAAATGCCTAAATCAAGCAGATAGAAAGATCTCAAATTAACAATCTAACATTGCATCTAAAGGTACTAGAAAAACAAGAACTAACTATCTCAAAGCTAGTGGAAAAAAAGAAATAACTAAAATCAGAGCAGAACTCAATGAAATTGAGACCCAAAAAACCATACAAATGATCAATAAAATAAAAAGTTGATTATTTGAAAGAATAAACACAATAGATAGATTAATAGCTATATTAACAAAGATTAAAAAAAAGGGAGAAGATCCAAATAAGCACAATCAGAAGTGACAAAGGTGACATTACAATCAATCTCACAGAAATGCAAAAGATACTCAGAGACCAATATGAACACCTCTACATACACAAACAAGAAAATCTAGATAAAATTGATAAATTCCTGGAAATACATAACTATCCCAGATTGAACTAGGAAGAAATTGAAACCCTGAACAGACAAATAAGGAGTTCCAAAATTGAATCAGTAATAAAAAGATCTACTAATCAAAGGAAGCCCTGAACTAGATGGATTCTCAGCAGAATTCTACCAGGTGTTCAAAGAAAAGCTGGTACCAATACTCCTGAAATTATTCCAAAAAATGAAGGAGGAATTCCTCCCTAACTCATTCTATAAAACCAGTATCATCCTCATACCAAAATTTGTCAAAGACATAATGAAAAAAGAAAATGATAGGCCAATATTCCTGACAAACACAGACACAAAAATCCTTGATAAAATACTAGCAATCAAAATCCAGCAGCACATCTAAAAGTTAATTCACCACAGTCAAGTAGGCTTCATTCCTGTGATGCAAGGATGGTTCAACATACTTCATGATAAAAACCCTCAACAAACTAGCCATCAAAGGAACATTCCTCAAAACAATAAGAGCCATCTATGACAAACCCACAGCCAACATCATACTGAAAGGACAAAAGCTTGAAGTATCTTCACTAAGAACTGAAACAAGACAAGGATGTCCACTCTCACCACCGCTATTCAACATAGTATGAAAAGTCCTAGCTAAAGCAATAAGGCAAGAGAAAGAAATAAAAGACATCCAAATAGAAAAACAGAAAGTCAATTTACCCTTTTTGCTGATGATATGATTCTATACTTAGAAAACCCTACAGACTCCATCAAAAGGGTCCTGGCACTGATAAATGACTTCAGTAAAGTTTCAGGGTACAAAATCAATGTACAAAAACCAGCAGCATTTCTATACACCAATAGCATTCAAGCTGAGAGCTAAATCAAGAATGCAATCCTATTTACAATAGCAACAAAAAATAAAATACCTAGGAATACATCTAAACAACAAGGTGAAAGATCTCTATGGGAAGAACTACAAAACACTGATGAAAGAAATCATACATGACACAAATAAATGGAAAAGTATCCCATGCTCATGGCTTTAAAATAGCCATACTGTCCAAAGCAATCTACAGATTCAGTGCTATTCCTATCAAACTGCCAATGTCGTTTTTCATAAAATTAGAAAAAAACTAATCTAAAATTCATTTGGTACCAAAAAAGAGCCTGAATAGTCAAAGCAATCCTAAGCAATAAGAACAAATCCAGAGGCATCATAGTGCCTGACTTCAAACTATACTATCATGCTGCAGTAACCAAAACAGCCTCGTATTGGTACAAAAATAGATACATAGACCAATGAGACAGCCACCAAATGATCTTTAACAAAGTCTACAAAAATAAGCAATGGAAAATGATTCCCTATTCAAAAAATAGTGCTGGGTAAAGTGGCTAACCATATGTGGAAGAATGGAACTGGACACCTACCTATCACCATACACAAAAATCAACAAGATGGATTAAAGACTTATATTTAAGACCTCAAACTATAAAAATTCTAGAAGAAAACCTAGGAAATAGCCTTCTGAATGTTGTCTTTGGCAAATAATATATGACTAAGTCATAATTCCTCAAAAGCAATTGTAACAAAAACAAAAATTGGCAAGTGGTCCTAATTAAATGAAAGAGTTTCTGCACAGTAAACGAAACTATCAAAAGAGTAAATAGACAACCTACAGAATGGGAGAAAATATTTGCAAACTATGCATCCAACAAAAAACTAATATCCAGAATCTATAAGGAACATAATTCAACAATCAGAAAACAACCTAATTAAAAAGTGGGCAAAGGACACGAATAGGCACCTCTCAAAAGAAGACATACAAGCACCCAACAAACATATGAAAGAATGCCCAACATCACGAATCATCAGAGAAATGCAAATCAAAACTACAGTGAGGTACCATTGCACACCAGTCAAAATGGCTATAATTAAAAAATCAAAAAAAAAAAAAAACCGCCATTGGTGAGGCTGCAGAAAAAAGAGAACACTTATACACTATTGGTGGGAATGTAAATTAATTCAGCCAAGCAGTTTGGGGATTTCTTTAAGAACTAAAAATAGAACTACCATTCAACCCAGCAATTCTATTAATGGGTACATACTCAAAGGAAAATAAATTATTCTACCAAAAAGACACATGCACTCATATGTTCATCACAATACCATTAAGAACAATGACATGGAATCAACCCAGATGCCCACCAGTGGTGGATTGGATAAAGGAAACATGGTATATACACATCATGGAATACTATACTGATATAAAAAAAATAAAATCATGTCCTTTGCAGCAACATGGATACATCCGGAGGCCATCATACTAAGTAAATTAACAGAAAAACAGAAAACAAATATCACATTCTCACTTATAAGTGGGAGCTAAACTTCCAGTACACATAGACATGTGGAGAGGAACAACACACACTAGGGACTTCAAAAGGAGGGAGGGAGGTAGGGGCACAAGTTCCGTAAACCTTTCTATTGGTTACTATGTTCACTGTCTTGGTGACAGAATCAGCGGAAGCCAAAACCTCAGCATCATACAATATACCCATTTAAGAAACCTGTACATGTACCCATTGAATCCAAAATAAAAATTAAAATTGAAAAAAATTAAAAATTAAAATTAAAAAAGAAAACTTTTGGAGGTGATCGATATGTTCATTATCTTAATGTTTTTGATGGTGTCACTAGTAAATACGTATGTCAGGACTTGTCAAATTGTACATTTTAAATTATACCTCAATAAAGCTGTCAAAAGATAAAAAAGTAAAGCCCAATGCTCTGTAGTATCTCTCTTCTGGTGTAGTGGGTGCTGTATGTGCTAATATTTATTCCTCCTGTGATCATTATATATCATGACCTTCTTCAATAAGGTCTAAAGTTCCCTAAAGGTGGGGACAATGTCTTTTACACTGTTGTTTTGTTTTGTTTTATTTAATTTCTCAGAGTATATTGGTTAGAACTCTGGCAGAAAATTGATGAAATACTCAAATTGAAGTAATTTAAGGAAATTTTAGTAAAGGAACGTTTTTTCTTTTTTTTAACCAAGGTGAGGTCATAGGTAAGGGATCTCCCATAAGGGTTACTACATGACCAAGGGCAGGTTACAGAGAGGTGTTATTATCACCCCTGGGCCTGAGTGGGTGAAGGGATGGTGTGCTTATCAGAACTTGGACTCAGAGAGAAAGTTATGTGGTGAGGCCTGTGACCTTCAGTAGGGTAATACACCCAGCCTTAATAAGCCTGCAGTGGGAGAACTGGGAGAGTAGCTAATAGAAGTCACCATTCTAATCTCCTGTTGGTGCTTCCCATTGGACAAGTCCAACTGGAAGTCAGAGCATGAGGAAGACCATTGATATGGTACACCCAGGTCAATCTCTTGAGACAGTGATCAGAGCACGGAAGGGTAGAGGGTGGATCTGGAGGCACAAATGGGGATAGGCAGCACACAGAATATCTAGAACTATTTTGAACATGTGCTTACTTTGCAAATGCTTCTTGTCTGATTGATAAATTGTTGATTTAAAAATCTTGACAAAATGATCATATCCTGCTTTAGAAGAATGACTGTTCATTGGCATTTGAAAGCACTTCCCTTTTAGGACCATCTGCAAATTCAATTGCCAGTTATTTTCTCACTATTGCCTCATCGGCCCTTCTCATTCCATCAACATTGTGCCAAATAAAAAATTTCCAGAGTTATTCCTTGATCTTTCCTCTAGACTCTTCTCTACAATAGAGATATTTAGGTAAACTGTAATCTTTGTTTGAAGCTATACTATTTTTAAGTGTCCCTCTAAAAAAAGTTTTCATGTTTAAATAAATTTGGGAAACTAAATAAAGTGAACGAATATATGCTAAAATGTATAAACTGCAGCAAAACTTCTACCTGGACATAAAGGTGTTTCCATATTCCTCTGAAATCTAGGTGGAGGTTTCCAACCCTCAGTTCTTGGCTTCTGTGCACCCACAGGCCCAATACCACACATAAGCTGTCAAGGCTTGGGGCTTGCACCCTCGGAAACAATGGCCTGATCTGTACCTTCTCCCCTTTTAGCCATGGCTGGAGTTGAAGCAGCTGGGACGCAGGGCACCATGTCCTGAGGCTGCATGGAGCAGGGAGACTCTGGGCCCAACCCACGAAACCACTTTTCCCTCCTAGGCCTCAGGTCTGTGATGGGAGGGGCTGCCATGAAGGTCTCTGACATTTTCTCCATTGTCTTGGTGATTAACATTTGGCTCCTCATTACTTATGTAAATTTACGCAGCAGGCTTGAATTTCTCCCCGGAAAATGGGTTTTTCTTTTGTACTGCATCATCAGGCTGCAAATTTTCCAAACTTTTACTTTCTGCTTCCTCTTGAACACTTCGCCACTTAGAAATTTTTTCTGCCAGATACCCTAAATCATCTCTCTCAAGTTCAAAGTTCCACACGTCTCTAGGGCAGGGGCAAAATGCTGCCAGTCTCTTTGCATAGCAAAAGTGACCTTTACTCCAGTTTCCAACAAGTTCTTCATCTCCATCTGAGACCACCTCAGCCTGGACTTCATTGTCCATATCACTATCAGTATTTTGGTCAAAGCCATTCAACAAGTCTCTAGGACATTTCAAATTTTTCCACATTTTCCTATCTGCTTCTGAACCCTCAAAACTGTTCCAAGCTCTGCCTGTTACCCAGTTCCAAAGTTGCTTCCACATTTTCAGGTATCCTTATAGCAGCACCCCACTCTCTGCGGTACCAATTTACTGTATTAGTCTGTTCTCACGCTGCTATGAAGACATACCTGAGACTGGGTAACTTATTAAGGAAAGAGGTTTAATTCACTCACTGCTCTGGATGGCTAGGGAGGCCTCAGGAACCTTACAATCATGGCAGAAGGTACCTCTTCACAGGGCAGTAGGAGAGAGAATAAGTGCCGAGCAAAGCAGGGAAAAGCCCCTAAAAAAACTATCATATCTCATGAGAACTCATTATCATGAGAACAGCATGGGGGAACCATCGTTATAATCTAATTACCTGCCATGAGGTCCCTCCTACAACATGTGGGGATTATGGGAACTACAATTCAAGATGACATTTGGGTGGGAGCACAGCCAAACCATATCACCAGGTCATCCTCCCATTATTACAACCACAGAAGAACATCCCAGTAGACCCATTCTAATGCTACCAATAAACTGGTTCTTGGCATTTCTAGAAAAAGTTATCCATCAAAGAAAACTTTTGCTGTTATCATTTATAATTGAGGAAGAAATAGAGACTCTGGTCACCACCGATGTGGCATGTTCACAGAATGAGTTGGAAAGGGGATTATGAGAAAAATCATGCCTGCTAAGCCTTGATAGAGCAATAAACAGAAAGCCCAAGCTGTGCTCTATAGTCTCTCTGTGGGATATGACCTGCAATCTTCATTATCAAAAGAGCGAACATTGTTTTTTCTGCTTTTCAATAGGTAATTCACTCTTATTCAAAGAGATTGTAGATAAAAATGCTCTGTGCTTTTGAAATTTACAATCTGCTGGACAATAGTTTCTGAGTGTTATGAGCACCATAGTGAGAACAGATGTCCTTGGGCTCCCTCCCTGCCTTCTCCTCCGCTTCCCTCCTCTCCACAGTACCTCCCTGCTTCTTCTATCTGTCCTTTCCACTGCTCCCCAGCCTCCAAGGCTGCTTTTGTGTTAACTCCTGCTGCCTTCACATACAATGTCCCACTGTCATTCACAAACAATGGCCAGTGTCACAGATGAGACCTCAGACATCCTGGCCTGCTGAGCTCCAACTTGAAAAACTAGCAATTAAAAAACATCCTCCTATCTGCTAATCTTCCTTCAAAAGAATCAGATGCAAAATCATGTTCTTTTTCATGAAAATGTTCCTAGCCTGTGGGTGTCAACAGAGGAAGTCTGCCACATCCCAAGGTGACTAGCAAGAAAGCTTCCCTCCTTATCAGTAAAGAACAAACTGCTAGGCAACTCTTCACCCACCAAAACTACAGAGTCCCTCCTCTGTCTGTTTCTGTGGGCAGTAAAATTTGGGGGCATTTGTTCTGGAGCTGTGAGTAAAACAGAATGAGTTGGGTTTACTGCCATCTTTCACAGTAAGGTGAACTGGACTCAAATATAATTGCAATGTTTAAAGCGGTCTCAACTTTAACACAAATGTCAGCCTTCTTCAGGATTCAGTTACTTGGCGCCAATAAACAGCCCCTCCTCTTTCCTTTCTCTTGAAGAATAAACAGCATGTGCTGTCATACACTGCCTGTTCCCACCTCGACAGGAAAACCAAATGTCCCGATGTTTTGGTTCCCTCATGTCAGCTCAATACTGGCTGGAAGTACCCAACACAAAGAATGTCCGAAAGAAAGAATTTCATTTGATGAAACCAGTATTTTCAAGCCACAATCCAAACTCTGTGATCAAAGAATGTGATTATTTTCTTCCTAAATTAAGTACTGGTGTGTAAGGCAAAAGTCCATGAGACAAATTATACCTCCCTGTAGCCATCCAGGTAACACCACCAGTTAAAGTTTTTGCTTGTCTAGTACAAGGCACCATTTCTCAAAATGTCTTCCATATGCTCAGAAACATGTAGAATAGAGGGCCCCACTGCAGATATTCTGAATCATAACCTCTGCATTTGAACAAATGTCCCTGGTAATTCTTATGCTCACCCAAGTTTGAGAATCACTGGTCTAAACTAGGGAAAGATAGGCATGGGTCCAGACACTCTACCTATACCTGATTACGTTGTTTTTTATGCATCACAGAGAAGAGAAGGGTTTTGAAGGCATACCCAACTCTCTATGCTTTCTCCATAAAATTATTTTTATTTAAAACATCACCTGTTATATGAACATTCTGCTTAAACACAAGTGATACACAAGACAAAGACAAATGCTTGGGTATGATTTAGAAATATTTGCTCTCAAACAGAATTACTTTAAATTTCTGCCTACACTTTCATACAATCTTATATTAGCCACAGGCTGCCTTTGGGCTTATTCCTAGATGTGATTTCTATGCTTTGCCTACTTTTGGAACATATAGCTATTCCTTTTACTTTCCACCCTTCTTCCAAGGATTATTTCTCCCATCAGTTTTTGTCTTTATAGAGCAGCAATCCGCAGAGGGTAATCTGGGAATCCCAGGGGTCCCTGAGACCCTTTCAGGGGACTGATGAGGTAAAAACTATTTTCAAAACTAAGATGTTATGTTCCTTTTTCCCTCTTATTTTCTCATGTGTGTACAGTGGCATTTTCTGGATGCTACATGATGAGTGATGACATCATCACTCTGATGGCTAATGGAATGCATTTCTGTGTATTCTTGTGCTTTAAGATTTTCTCAATTTTAATTTCTAATATGATAAATATCAATAGATATAGTCCACATAAACAAAAGCTCTTTGAAGTCCAATTTTTATCAATATAAAGGAGTCCTAATACCAAATAGCTTGAGAACTACTGTTACAGGAAATGGAGTCGCATTTCTATCAAGATGGGCCACATTTTAGTAAATTCAGAATTCTTGATCCATCTACTCAGCTGCCATCTCCCTGATGATCAATCAGTGAACAGCCAGTTTCTGAGTGCCTGTTACATGTCAACCACTGTACACATAGCAGTTGAAGATAGGAAAGAAGAGAATAAGGAAGAGAAGGAAGGAAAGAAGGAAGGAAGGAAGGAAGGGAGGCAGGTAAATGAATAAAGGACAAAGAATGAGCTCCTAAAGGCATTTATAGCCTTCTATAATTCTCTCTATAGGTAATATGAGAATCATCTCAAAAAACATTTAAACTTAAGCGTGGGTTAAGGTCAGTTTATTTGTGTTTCCAAAAGCTCCCCAGATGATTCTAATGCATAACTTTAGTTAAGAATAACATCTAAAATAATTGCCTCCCAAAACTGAGGTACAGATTCCTCTTTCTCATATAACTTACCAGGGCTTAGAGTACCTATAAATATTCAGCAGCAGGCAGCAGGAAGACGTTTGGCTAAATGAGTACAGGAAACATCGTGGGACTCTGTCAGTTAATGGGAAGACAAGGTAGGCAAGAAGCATTCAGTGTCTAGGTCCAACAACAAGGTAAGATTAAGGGATCGGGATTCAACAGGACTATAGAAAGCAAGGAGGGGCTTGAGTTCTGACTACAAGGGGAGTTGAGCAAGATTCCTTTGCAAGAACCAAATCAGGGACCTTAGCTTCAGAACCTGGGCAAAAGGAGATGGCAATTAGGCAAGAGGCCAGGTATCAAAGCCAAGTACATAGGGAAAGCAGAATTTGCACATTGGGCTTTTTAAACGTACCCTAGATGCAAGATTGGTTCTAGGAGGTGCAAAATGGAGCTGGGAGTGGTGTGGCAGGGAAGAAGGCTTTCAGGGACCCTAGAGATGAGTGTGAAAGACACAAAAAGAGGAAACAGACAAATCACCAAGCTTTTAAAAGTAAGTGTTGATCACTCAAAACACTTCTAAAAAACTGTGGCATGGGTGAGAAACTATAGTAGTATGTTTTTAGTTCAGTGTAAAGAACCATGATTACCTGAAAAATTAGATCTTGATTTGCTTTTGTCGTCTTAATTGTAAATATTACAAAGCATTTTCTAGTCTAATCCGACTTCTTGCAAGAAATAAATTTTTAAAAATTATTTTCTTTAGTAAATCCCCCGATCTTAGTTTTTTTCTTATCATTTGTCTTTTTTACCTAAATTTAATTTGTTGTTATAGTTAAACAGGATCCACTTTGTTAAGATTTTACTACATATACATTTATTCTCAATTGAAAATCATACACCAGGCTTTACAAAAGTCTCAAATAGGATGCTGCATAACATTTACTTGAAAAATAGTATAAATTTAGTTAATTAGTAAAAAAATTTTCAGAATGTTATGACTTTGTACAGAAGGGTATGCAGCAGCATGCTTTCAGGGATATTTCATGTTTACTTCACAGCGCACCTAGATACACCAGAGCTACTTTCTGACAAATTGATCGACTGATCCAATCAAATCATGATGGCAGGGCAACTTTGTGGATGTAATGTTTAAACTCTGAGCATTTTCTTAACAGCAATACTTTCTGAAGGAAATAATCAACTCAGTTTTTCTAGTTCTGTGCCCAATGGTATCATGGATAAAACTTCTATAGCAGCTAATCCTGCATAAATAGCAGCCAACTGTGTGTATTGGAGACACATTACCTTATTTGTACAGCAATAGATGTCTAAACCACTTTAGACTAGATTTTCATTTGAAAGGTGCACATAAGGTATTTTTTTCATTTAATAAACATTTATTGAGCATCTCTTATAGGCCAAGCCCTATGCAAGCTACTGAGGAAACAAAGACAAGTTAGATCCAAATTCTGCTCTTGAGAAGTACTCAAACTAGTGAATCATACGCATAAATCATTGACTGCAATATATCAGGATAAATATTATGTTAGAGGAACAAACTACTGTTTGTGTGCAACTATGAGCAAACTATTATTTATCCCTGTAGTGGAAATAGAGGATGAGGGTAGAGAGTCAAGGACACAACAGACAGAACGTGATATTTGAATTGGTACTTGAAAGGTGAGCGGGAATTTGCCAGAGGTAAAAAGAATGAGAGGGAAAAGGAAACAGCTTGTAAAGCTGCCTTTAAGATGGCTTCTTGTATTCAGGGAGTAGAACTGAGGAGGTGGATTACTTGATGAGGTCAAGGATGGCCTCCATGGCATTTCCACAGAGGAACACCTTAGCTGCCTCTTCCCTACTAGAGTGTCTTTGTTTTGTTTATTACTCTATTTCAATGAATCACCAGCTGAATGAAACCCAAGCAACCTTGGCAGATGAGGACTTGTTTTACCTACACTGGACTTTAAGGACTCTCTTTAGCTGACTCTTTGCAATATACAGTTCTCATTGTCAGAGAATCTACATGCTCTGAACTTTTGAGCCTATCCTGTCCCATGTTTCTGGAATGAACTCTTGAAAGGCATGCTTCTTAAATTCAAAGATTGTGATAGGTTGGGTTTAACGCATGTATTGGAATGACAGATTCTGGACATAAAAGTAAGTCAGGCTAATATTATGGCACAGATCCAGTGGGAGAAAAGGTAATAAAAACTATGTAGAGTTCTTGAATTTGGGTTCATAAGACTAACTTCTAGAATCAGGATAGAGGATGAATAGGATCAAGTGTGGAATGACATAGGTTTCCATTATCTCTAAGCTCAGTGTACACAGATAGGGAGAATCTTCTAAAAATAGCTGACAAACCTGAAATTATCACAATTCCATCCCATTTCAGGACAATCAGACCATCCCTGAAGTGTTGTGCCCACTTCTGGAAAGCGTCCTTTAAAGATGTGGACAAAATGGAGTATGCCCAGGAGAAGTAATGGGATGATAGAGATTTGAGAAACCACATCACAAGATAAAAAAATCGAAGACCAGAGAAATCAAGGTAAAGAGGAGAGGCCATTAATTATCTTCATCTAAGAAAAGTAGGTACATGTATAATGTATTTAATCTCCCTATGATACCTTTTCAGGAGATTGATTTTGAAAAGACATTTGAGTGTATGTTTGAGATCTCTTTCTGTATTCTTTAGGCTGTCTACAAATTCATTAGTTTAGCCCTGTGCGGTTACCACACTATTTTATTATTATTTAAATATTACTTTATTCACATTATTGCCTCTATTGGTTTTGTGCTTATACCAATTAGTATCAATATTTTAGTTGTTATCTTAGAAATTACAATTTTTTTTTTTTTTTTTTTTGAGACAGTGTCTCACTCTGTCTCCCAGGCTGGAGTGCTGCTCACTGCAACCTCCGCCCCCTGGGTTCAAACAATTCTCGTGCCTCAGCCTCCTGAGTAGCTGGGATTACAGGCATGCACCACCACGCCTGACTACTTTTTGTATTTTTAGTAGAAACGGGGTTTCACCATGTTGGCCTGGCTGGTCTCAAACTCCTGATCTCACGTGATCCGCCCGCCTCGGCCTCCCAAAGTGCTGGGATTTACAGGCATGAGCCACAGCCTGTAGTTCTCCTTGAAGAGGTCCTTCACATCCCTTGTTAGCTGTATCCCTAGGTATTTGATTCTCTTTGTAGCAATTGTGAATGGGAGTTCATTCATGATTTAGCTCACTGCTTGCCTATTGGGGGTGTAAAGAAATGCTTATGATTTTTGCACATTGATTTTGTATCCTGAGAATTTGTTGAAGTTACTTATCAGTTCCAGAAGTTTTTGGGCTGAGATGATGGGATTTTTTAAATACAGAATCTTGCAGTCTGCAAACAGAGATATTTGAACTTCCTCTCTTCTGAAACTGTATACATTCACACCTACCTTCCCAACCATGATCTTAGACATGTGTTACATCTGGGCAGGTAAAGCATAGAACTGTACACTCCCAGTGGCTTCTCTCTTTGCTCCATTGCGGGAGGGATGGTTGAAATGGCCCTGGAGTTAAGCAGTGGGTTGGTCCTGGGCCTGGCCAAAATTGTAAAGTGGACAGTGTTCATCTTCTGTGCCTTTCTCCCCTCTATGTCCCCTTCTATCTCTGTCAATCTCCACTCAAGGAAGGAGCTCTCCTTGATTCTTCACTACCATCTCTCTACATCTAAGCCTGCACTGGCTCTTCCTATGCAGGTGCAAACCACCACGCATAGTATTAGATAAGTGTCCATAAGACCAGAAGCATCAGCATCACCTGGGAACTACTTAGAAATGTGAAGTCACATTCAGAACTACCAAATCAGAAACTCTAAGGGTGGGGACCTTGTCATCTGTATTCTGTTAAGCCTTTTAGGTGATTTTAACTGAGGATAAAGTTTGAGAATCACTGCTTTAGAATCATTAGTCATCCTGAACTATAGATGATATCAGATTTTAGCATCTCCGCATCCGACACATTATAGGTCTATTTGTGTTTTCCAGCTACCGGTACTGCCTGCATAATTTGCTAGCTCAGTGCAAAATGAAAATGTGGGGCCTCTTGTTCAAAAAGAAGGAAAATAGTGTCAGTAGAAGTATACAGAGGTCTTTTCCTTTCTTACCCATCTCTCTTGACTTGTCACAGTGTTTTTTATTTGTAATTTAATATCATTCGGATTAAAAAAAAATGAAAGGTTTTAAGTTACTAGCACACATTTTACCATTCCCCTTTATATTATGTAATGTCAGTTTGAATTGCAGATATTAGAGTATTTAACCCATATGCAGAATCACCAAAACTTCACAGTTTGTATTTTGTGGAAGGTGCTTTGAGTTGGCCCGAAGAGACAGACACAAACCAGGTTCAGAAAGTTGCAAGGAGAAAAAGAGGATCCCTCAGGATAGAGTCAACTGATGGCAGTCTCAACATGGGACACTCATAGGAAAAGTGCAGACTGTCCCAGACACCTGGGGCCTCTGCCTGCTACATGGGGTATACTCACTTGGGCCTGATAGTCAACAGGTTCCTCCTCCCCCAAGCTGCTGAACCAACTCTCCAACAGAGAAGTGGAGCCTGGGGGAATTCCAGCCGGTATTCTTCCCATGGTCTGCTGCCCCAATCCACAACAGATGGATGACCCCCACAGGTCTTTAAACCTCCATGCCAGGACACACTCGGTACATAGATCAGGGCTGGGCAAGGGGATTGCCCTCACTAAGACACACAATTGCCTACCAGATATGACATGGTACTACTAGTCTAAGGGCAGGGACAGCCACTGCCATGCCCATCCAGGGATTCCACAGAGTGAAAGCATACAACCCTGCCTTCCCCACACTCATACCCATGCCCTTGTCAGAGACAAAGAGTATCAGCTGTTGGGGCTGAGCTGAGGTGCGACATGGGGTGTCAGGGGCAAGGAAGCATGTGGCTGAGAAGCTATCTCAGGGAGGTGGCAGGAGGCAAGACCTTCCCTGAGTTGAGGCTCTAAGCTTCTTGCATATGCCCCATTGTCCATTCAGACATCATTTACAAAACACAAATTCCAAAATAAAATTATTAAGAATTTGAAGATGGTGACCAGGTAGCATGAAGCTCCCAGATCAGGGTTCTTCTAAGCATAGGGTCCTGCGTAACTATACTGCTCACATGCCCACGAAGCCAGCCCTGCCAGCTACTCCTGAAATGAGTAGGATAAAAGCTGACCAGATCAATGGCATACCTATCCAGACTCTACACTGCCTTAGGAATAGAGTGGATCTCCTCAACTAGTTTTAAAAAGGACCTTCAGAATCTAACCCCTGAGCATTTCTTCAATCTCATCTTTACCTAGTACCTCCTCTGCAACTATAGATTTTAGCCAAACTGAACTTACTAGCAGGTGCTGTAGTCCACAAAGCTCTTTCTCAACTGCCTGTTGCTTCTGCTTCTGCCTGGAATGCTTCCCACTTTCACTACCACCACCTGCATCTCGACCTTCCCCTACTTTGTCTCCTACTTTATCTTTCAGGTGAATATTTTAGATGCATCTGGCATCCTGCGTGGTACTGTACCATACTGCCTTCAACCCCAGTGTGGGAATTAACATTGCCTGTTTACCTGCCTGTCCCCACAACAGCTATAAACTCCAAGAAGGCAGAGCTCGTGTCTTGTTCCCTATATCTTCAGTGCTTGACAGAGTATTGGCAAGAGTAGGAAACAGTGACACTAATTAAATGGATGACTGGCCCAAGCTGTAAGACTCACAGGGTGCTTTCACTGAAACAACCGCCTGTCAAAGTATCTTATGACTAAATGTTGTAATCTTTTATTCTCTGAGTCACACACAGAACTACTTCCTTTTTTGAGATTGTTTTTATGTCTGTCATATAGTTTTAAGTGGTTGAAGTTTACAGGACTTTCTTCAGATGAGATGCAATCTCTTCTTGCTTCAGTAGAATTTATACCTTAAAGATTTTTTAATCTTTCCTATTCTTCATTTGCTTCAAAAGTATTTATGATAACCGCAAGTGGTGGTGACCCCAGAATTGGGATCTGAAATGCCTTTGGATCATCAGCACAGGATTTTGCAAGTAGGCTTGTGCATAGGTCAGAGCTTTCCAGGCAGGTCAGCATGCTTAAACTCTTTAGGCTTAGAAGCCCTTAAAATATAAAAATAAATACAATGAACATCAGTTACATTTTCTCTCACTGTGTACTCAGACATAAAAACCTCTCATTTTCTAAGAACCCTAAAGAGACAACTTGGGATTCACCTGAATCATTTGTCGTTGGCTCCTAAGAGATAGATAAAAATTAGGCGATAGCACAGCACGTGGAGGGAAGGAAATTCAGATGTCTTTGCTGCCCATTCCCTTCAGAGTGGGGCTCTACTTTGTCACAGTGTTCAGAGGTCAGAATCCAGAGCCCCAGCAAGAGCTCAAACATGCAGCGGCCCTCTGAGCTTTCTACCACCCAGCATTCATATTGACTTGGCTTTGAGGCTAACAATGGAAAGCTAGAGTTAGATTTGTCAAACTGTGCCTTGTATAAATTTGCTTGGTGTCTGAAGGCTATTTTGAAAGTATATTTAGGCTTCTGGTACTCTTGTGAAATTAATTGTTTAAAAATAGCTTGTTTGGTGGGTATAACTTCTGAAATAATTCACTTTTTTAAAGTAACACTGTAATTTTTACTCAGTGGCAATGTGTTTGTTCTAAAGTACACATAGTTTATAAGGGAAAGTGAGCCATGATCATATGACTCTCTGGAGAAGGAAGAGGTATTATATTTGCTTCACTTGACCCAGATGTGCACAACCACAGGGACAGAAAAACATTTTGTAACTTCTGTAGCTACTTTTTACTTCACTTGTCTAACATTTATTTAATTATTCATAGTTTTCAATTTCTCTTCCTACCTATAACATTAACTATGGATCACAAACTGTGTGCACGTTTATTCTCTAACACTATAACAAAATGGTTAAGAACACACCAGCATCAGGAGCCAGAGTGCCTGGATTCAAATCTGAACCCCACCTGGCTCACTTGCTATGAGACCTTGGGCTTCTCTGAGCCTCAGTTTCCTCATCTATAAAAAGGGGATAATAATATTGCCCACCTCACAGAGTTTTTGTGTGGTGCTATTACATGAGTCAATATGTTTTGCACTATATATTTATATATTTTTTTGACTATATATTTTGACTATATATTTTTGACTATATCTTTATATATAGTCAATATATTTAGCACTATAGACGTATTAGATAGGAATCACATCAGCAATCACATCTGGCAGACTAGATGTTGTTATTATTATCTTTTATTTTTTTTATTTTATTTATATTTATTTTATTTTTATTATTATCTTTCCACAGAAGCATAGAGAAGCATTGATAACCACTCACGGATGAGAGCACCTTTATGAGAGTCCACTAGTAGTACACTGGAGAAGTTCCGGCACATCACTGAAGCAAAAATTTTGAAAGTAGATGCATTGGAGATGGTTAAAAAGAAGAGTTTCACTTTACTTCCATCACCTCTCCCTCAAGGCAGCATACCTCAGCGCCTAGACAGATTCCCCCAGTCCACAATTCCTTTGGACTGTGAGAATACAGTGAGTGCTCAGCTTCCACAGGCATTCAGGATGCTGTCCAAGAGGGCAACTGTCTTTCTTGTCTGACATAGAATACTGAGGTGATCAGCATAGCTGAGTGGTTGGGAGAGGCTGAGAGCAGGGAATAGAGGCAGAGACTCACAGAAATTCGGGCCTGATTTCAACAAAGGGCCACAGATCCTATCAACCACTTCACAGACTTCATCAGGAAGCCTGCCCATGAGGTGCTGAGGACACCTTGCCTGATGACCTCCCCACCAATGGACCCATGGGCACCTGCAGTGCTCTTTATTTCTCACCTCCTCCAACCCATGACTGGCTCCTTATGCACACTCCCACAGAAGGCAAATGTCAACCTCTGTAGATAGCTCAAGAGCATGAATGGTTAGCTGGCCTGACTCCATGGGACTGGAGGAAGGCACATGAACTTGAACATTTCAGGGCACCGCCCTAAAAAAAAAAAAAAAAACAAGAGGCTGTCAGCACCTGACCTTACTTTGTGGGATCAAGAGAAAGCATACAAACTTAAGAATTTTCTCCTAAGAGGGAGCAAGAAGGTAGATCTGTTTTAAGGTCTTTGAGAAATCTCCAAACCGCTTTCCGTAGTGGCTGAACTAATTTACACTCCCACCAGCAGTGTATAAGTGTTCCCTTTTCTCCACAACATCACCAGCATCTGTTATTTTTTGACTTTTTAGTAATAACGATTCGGATTGGTGTGAGATGGTATCTCATTGTGGTTTTCATTTGCATTTCTTAAATGATTAGTGATGTTGAGCATTTTCTCATATGCTTGCTGGCCATGTTTATGTCTTCTTATGAAAAGTGTCTGTTTGTGTCCTTTGCCCACATTTTAATGGAGTTGTTTTTTTGCTTGTTAATTGTTCAAGTTCCTTACAGATTCTGGATATTAGACCTTTGTCATATGCATAGTTTGCAAATATTTTCTCCCATCCTGTGGGTTGTCTACTCTGTTGATAGTTTCTTTTGTTGTGCAGAAGTTTTTTAGTTTAATTCATTCTACCGTAAAGACATGTGCATTTGTATGTCTATTGAAGCAATATTCACACTAGCAAAGACATAGAATCAACCTAAATGCCCACCAATAGTAGACTTGATTATGAAAATCGGATACATATACACCATGGAATACTAAGCAGCCATAAAAAAGAACAAGATCATGTCCTTTGCAGCAACATGAATGGAGCTAGAGGCCATTATCCTAAGCAAACTAACACAGGAACAGAAAACCAAATACCACATGTTCTCACTTATAAGTAGAAGCTAAACATTGAGTACATACGGACACAAAGAAGAGAATAGACACTGGGGCCTTCCTGAGAGTGGACGGTGGGAGGAGGGTGAGGATTGAAATACTACCTATTGAATACTATGCTTATTACCTGAGTGATGAAATAATCTATACACCAAACTCCCATAACATGCAATCTACCTATATAACAAGCCTGCACATACCCCTGAACCTAAAATAAAAGTTAACAAAAATTGAATTATTATATAATCTGGCAATCTCATTACTGGATATATTTTTACCCTGCATAATTCAATGGAAATTCCATCAGTATATTGAAGACATATTTTCACTCCTATGTTAAGTGCAGCCTGATTCACAATAGCCAACATAATGGAATCAACCTCAATGTCCATCAACAGATGAAAGGATAAGGAAAATGTGGTATATTTACACAATGGAATATATTCAGCCACAATAAGGAATAAAATCTTGTAACTTGTAGCAACATTCATAAACCTGGTGGACATTAAGTGAAGTAAGCCAGGCATAGAAAGACAAATACCACATAATATCACTCATATGTGAAATTAAAAAAGTTGTTCGCATAGAAGTAGAAAGTACAGTAGTGGTTACCCGATGGTGGGGAGGGTAAGGGCCTGGGGTAGATAAGGAGAGTTTGGTGAATGTGTACAAAGCTACAATTATATAGGTGGAATATGTTTTGGTGTTCTATTGCATAGTAGGCTGACTATAGTTAACAACAACGTATTGTATATTTCAAGATAGCTAGAAAAGAGGTATTTGAATGTTCTCATCACAAAAAAATGATAAATATTTAAGATGATGGATGTGCTAATTACCCTGCTTTGATCATTAAACAATGTATACATCTATTGAAATGTCACATTGTATCCCACAAATATGTACAATTATTATGTGCCAATCATAAAAATAATGTTGAAATCATAGTATAAAAAATAAAATACATATGTATATGAGGAATATAGATATAATCTTTTTTTTTTTTTGGAGACAGAGTCTTGCTCTGTTGCCCAGGTTGGAGTGCAGCAGCGCGATCTCGGCTCACTGCTTGGAGTGCAGTAGCGCGATCTCGGCTCACTGAAAGCTCTGCCTCCCGGGTTCACGCCATTCTCCTGCCTCAACCTCCCGAATAGCTGGGACTACAGGCGCCCGCCACCACGCCCAGTTGATTTTTTGGTATTTTTTAGTAGAGATGGGGTTTCACCGTGTTAGCCAGGATGGTCTCGATCTCCTGACCTCGTGATCCGCTGGCCTCGGCCTCCCAAAGTGCTGGGATTACAGGCGTGAGCCACTGCGCCTGGCCCAGGAATATATATATAATTGTGAAAGGTAGTTCTATTGATGGCTGCCAACAAGTCTGCCTTTCCTGGTACATGTTGCTCCTTCCACCAAGAGATGGAGTCTATTTCCCCTCCCCTTGAATCTGAGCTGGTCCTGTTACTTGCTTTGACATGAAAAGTGGCAGGAGTAATACCATGTCAGTATTACTATGTCAGGCCTATCAAGCCTTAAACTTGTACTTCCTTTCTCATGGAACCAAGGTGCCATGCTATAAGGAAGTCCAGGCTATCTTGCTAAAGAGAACAAGATCATGTGGAGAGGCCCTGGAGGATAAGACACCACAAGGAGAGGGAGGCCATATGGAGAAAAGAGGTGCTTCAGCCAAGCTCTCACTGTAATGTAATCACATGAGTGATCCTAACTGAAAACATGTGGAACAATGCTTATTATTTTAAGCTACTAAGTTTGGGGGTGATTAATTATGCAGAAATAACTGATTTTATCATGTAGATAGTTGTAGATGAGTGGTTTTTAAATAGAGGTCTCCTCCAAGGGGACATTTGACAATATCTGGGGATATTTTTGGTTGTCCTAACTGTTGGTCAGGGATGAAGGACATGATGCTACTGGTATCTAGTAGGTAGAAACTAAGGATGATACCGATAAACATCCTATAATACACAGGACAGTCCCTTTCAACAAAGAATTACTGGGCCCAAATGTCAATAGTGCCAAGTTTGAGAAACCCTGATCTGGATAGCTAGATGATAGCTAGCTAGCTAGATAATAGATAGATAGATAGATAGATAGATAGATAGATAGATAGACAGACAGACAGACAGACAGACAGACAGACAGACAGATAGATAGATAGATAGATAGATAGATAGATAGATAGATAGATAGATAGATAGAAATAAGGGCTATTGAAGTTGATATATACCCTGGCCTCCACTGATTTAGTTTTTCAAAGTTAAAAATTAAAAAAAAAATAATGAACATCTGCACTGCTTCTTGCAGGGGAGGCCAGGTTTCTGGTTAAGGTGGTAAATATGATTAAGAATAACTGCCCCTCTTGGAGGAACACGGATCATCTAGCAATCATTTCTCTGCTTGGTCCATCTCTGGCTCTAATCTGCAGAGCCACACAGTGGTGGGAGTCTGCTCTTCCACTCTCCTGAAGTCTCCTTAGTCCTAATCACATCCCATAAGTTCCTCACACACCGGCACTGTGGGATAAAAGTCGATTTTGACTCGCCAGTGCAAGTCTTCCACTAGTTTCACACTCAGCATGGGAACACACTATTGGACAAGTCATCTGCCCTGTTCCTGAAAGGAATCATCACTGAGGGCTCAACCTTCTTATGAGGGGGCACAACTGCAGTGTGGAAGGAAGAGGTGTTAATGCACCAATGTTAGAGGCAGAAAGGGTACGTGACAAAAATGCTCTGGAAGATACAGGGCAGTTGTCAGAAAAGGGTGATGGTGGATTGAAAGCCAGAGACACAGCTTTTTGGCAGACACCTCATGCTGGGGTGCTCTGCCTTTGTATGTCAATGACTGAGGAGCATGCAGGTCAGCCTCGTGACAACTTCCAAGCATGGCCGGTGCATAGGTATCTGCTTATGGATTAAAGCTGGAAACCCTCTGACCAAGAACAGCAGAGAAGGAAATGGAGGACCCCATAACTCCTCATGCAAAATTGTCTACCACCTCCCAGGACTCTACTTGAACTAGGTAATAAGAAGTAGAAGTTTGCTTTGCTGAGTTAAATGAGTGCTCATGATATCTTTTTCCTAGGCTTGCCTCCCACTGGCTTAATGAAAAGGAACCCCTCCAAAACCCCTTCTATGAGGATCTAGCTCTGTGTGTGTGGCAGACAGCTGATTGCTTCTTCCACTGGAGAAGAAATACACAAGCTCTGATAGGGTGCCACACTCTAGTAAAAATAATAGCTTTTCTCAAACGTAAGTAAAATCGATACTCAGGAAGAAGACCACCCTTTTTGAGCTTTACTTGCTCACCAGTACATACTGCACCCCCTCACCTCACCCTCAAGGTAAAATCATTTCTGTCTGATGGCACTTAAGACTCACTAAAGGAGTTTTGTAGATTTATGCTAGTAATATTACATAAATGTCTACTACTCATCTAGGCAAATGAAAATGATTGGTAACATCAATACCTTTTCCTTTTTTGTTTATGCTATTCCTTCAGACCTGGGAGGTCCTTGTTGCTTGCATGTATCAAATGGCAGATAACCCCATAAAATTCAAGGCAGCCTTCACCATCGTCATTCAATCATGCAACAGACCCTTTCAAAAAGCTCTTTATCATCAAGAATATTCCTACTTCTGATATGAGATGTGTTGTTGAAGCATTATTTTTCAGAGTCAACCCCCAGCCCAACTTCAAGCATGCCACATTTTACAGACAGCCTATGGCAGATTGGAATCCAAAGAATGGCTCTACCTTGGGTCTGTTCTAGAATGGGGGACCTTCTCCATGACCGACTAGACCATAAGACAAGCTGTAGAAGTCGTACAATCATGGCACTGGGTTCTACTCTTACACTGAACTTTACTCAGTGAGGCTGTTGCCACATGAAATGTTTTGCTATTAAGGAAATATTTTGTTCCTTAAAGTTCTCAAAGAGAATTATTCTGAGGCAAAGACTCATATAATAATAAGATATAAGTACACTGATAATTTTCTTATGTCCATTTTGATCCAAACAATAAAACTTAAAAATGTGTTTGAATATCTTTTTCCAGCAAGATTTAAGTAATTAGCATTTTAGCAACTATTCTTTGGCTAGTCTTTCAGAAAATAACTGACTGTTGCTAATTCTTTCTCTGACTTTTAACCACTGAGCCATTTGTTCAAGGTTGTCAACTGAATGAATGTGAAATATTCCATTTGGAAAGGTCAAGGTTAAAACAGAATTCAGTCTCAGGTTTATTTGGCTCTAGTGTATAATTATCTGTTCCTATTTTTTCCTCATTACTGCCAGAAGCAGCAAGAAAAAAGTGACATTCTGTTTATCTTAGTTATATTCAGAGAATGGTGAGTTAAGAATGTATCCAATGTAGCTGACACCAAGCAGAGAATCACTCAGAACAAGGCCTGCCACACAGTAGGTGCTCTCACTATTTTATATTGAAATGACTTAGTGAAACCAAATTTGGTGACAGACATGGCATCAGGGCGCCCAGCCCCAGAGTGTGCCGTCTGCTGCTTAGCCACTCTGTTCTCACACGAGTTTATTTTAACATGCACACATTTAAAAAAAATATTTTCATCTATAATTTTAATATCCAGCCAAGTGTGCATAATGTTTAATGACATCCTATTAACAAAGAAACACTTTTAGATGATCCACAGGGAAGTAACAACTGCTGCTTTCCTCCCCAGCACCTGATACAAGGTTTCTTGGCAGGGGGCAAATTGGATGACAGCCCTTACTTACTTTCAATGTCCACAGACTGAGTTCCATGAGGCTAAATGTCTTTTTCTGCAGCCTAATCCTCAAAACGATGGATGTGCTAGCTTTAAGTGTGGTTGAAACAAGGCATCACCATGGATGACGTGAACTGACAGGCCCTGTTTTGCCTAGAACCATCTCTACCTCTGATCTGTTGCTCATGATCTGAAGACTCCCTAGCAGAGGTTTGCCTTTGTGTTAAACACTGCCCTCTCCCCTAGAACCAGTTTAATTTACCGTGAGATAGAAGAACTCAGAGTCTGTAAGAGGAATGGATGTCTTGAGACAGGGAAAGGTCCCTGAAGGAAGGGCTGGAGGAGTGAGAAGTGTGGAGGTTATGATGCTGTTTTTAACATGTTATCAATGAAATTTTAAAAGGTTAAGGTTGAAAAACAAAAGCTTTGCAGTAGATAGTCTCGAGCTTAATTCCCAGCTCCACTTCTTACTGGCTGTGTAGTTTATGCCAGTCATTTAACATTCCTGATCCTGTTTCCTCATCTGTAAAATGGAGATTTATAATACTCCCTTTATTCGTGACCTAGCTCTGCCATAACAAATCATTACAAACTTGCTGGCTTAAAACTATAGAAATTCATTCTCTCACATTTTTGAAGGACAGAAGTCCAAAATCAAGGAGTTGGCAGGATTGGTTTCTTCTGAAAGCTCTGAGGGAAAATTCATTCCACGCTTCACTCCTGGCTTCTGGTGGTTAATGGCAACCCTTGACTTTTCTTGGCTTGCAACAACATACTTTCAATCTCTGCTTCCATCTTCACATGACCTTATTTCTCTGTGTCTCAAATCTCTCTCCTTCCTCTTATTAAGACACCAGTCATTGGATTTAGAGCCCACCATAATCCAGGATGATCTCATCTTGAAATCCTTTACTTAATTACACTGCAAAGACCCTTTTTCCAAATAAAGTCATGTTCACTGGTACTGGGGGTTAGAACTTGGACTATCATTTTGGAGGGACACTACACTACCATATATGGTTATTGTCAAGAGTCAGTGATTTAATATATTAAAGACCTTAGCATTATCTGAGTACACTAAGTACACTAAGAACTAAATAAAAGATCACTATAATTACAAATATGTAAATCTTCCTTACTTACAAGCTTATACAGGAACAAAGACTTATTCCACAACAAAAGTACTGTGTTGTAAGTGCTTACATTACATACTAACATTTTAGTATCTGTTCTCACAGTATTTGTTATATGGATGCATATTTGCTGATTTTGTACTTGATTCTAAGGTGTTTTACAAATATTATTAACTCTCTAATATCTGTTGAGTACAAAAGGTGAAAAAGTTAAAAGTGATAGTAAAGAGAATTATAAGATTACTAAAGATCACTAACACAGAGATTAAAAAGAAAGATGAGATTTATGGTCTGAACAAGATGGTAGAGACCTATCTCTATTCCTTTCTCCCTGCAAAGTATACCTATAAATCATGAAACTAACTCAAGAGACAACCAAAGAAATGCTCTGAAAGGTGGAAGACGGACTACAGGACTGGAGGAACATCACTGTGGCAGGGCATCTTACGAACTATTACCCAACAGAATAAAGCCAAGAAGGACACACAGAGGTGGCATTTCCCAATCTCTAACCTGTTAAGAGAAAGGGCAGCTAATGTAAGCTCATTTGTCCCCCAGATGGAAGAGGAGTCCCAACAACAACATTATGCATACCTAGCAGGACCAGCAAGGGGAATCAATCAGAAGCCACACTGAAAATAAGCGACCATCCTGACCAGAAGTGACCAGAAGCACTCTACAACCTCACTCACCCGGAGACACCACACCACTACTGGCATTGGCAAAGGGGATTACGACACAGCAAGTGCTAGCTGGAAAGCATTCTTGTTTCCCACTGGGCTTGAGGCTCCCCTCTGCCCCTTAGAGATACCATGTATGTTGAGGGTTGTGTGGGGAAGTGGAGGGATTGACAAGTGAGATCATGCCACAGTAAATGTGTGGCCTGGGAAGCACTCTCCATTTCCCACAGACAGTGAGGAAGACTGCCACAAGATGCACCCAGTCTGGGAAGCCTATTTGTTCTTGCTGGCTTAAGACTCATTGCTCCCACTCAGAGACACTCAGAGGAGCCCTACCACAATAAGCACCCAACTACAGAGGCACTCTCCATCCTCCACAGATAGGAGGAGGCTTCTATAACAAGCATCAGGAAATGCCATTCATCTCTGAAGCAAAGAGGCTCCCTTTCTTTACCTTCAAGCTCCAGGCAGCTTGGCCTGAGCAAGCTTCTTCAGCACTCTCAAACAACATGAGCAGGATCAGTGGGACCCCAGTGGGAAGAGATGAACCAAATGGACAAAAATAGTACCATAAAGGCTCTGAAATGATATTGTCATTGGAACCACAGCCCAAAAAGTAGGCCAGGACTTGCATGTTAAATCTAAACAGGGTGAGTGCCTGCTAAAATTAAGTTAGGTGGAACCCAAACCCTTCTAATGTAATAGCCAAAATGTCCAAGATACAATTGAAAGTCATTCTACATTAGGAAGCAGGAAAATCACAACTTGAATGAATGAAAAAAAAGACATTTAAATGATGTCAACAGTGAGATGAATCATATGTTCAAAATATGTGACAAGAGTTTTAAAGCAATAATCACACAAATGATTAAGCAAGCAATTACAAGTTATTTGAAACAAATGAAAAATAAAGTCTCAGCGAAGAAACAAGTTATAAAAATAACTAAATGGAAATTAAGAGCTTTAAAGTATTATAATAAGAGAAATAACAATTCACTGAATGGGCTCAATAGTACAGTGGAAATGACAAAAGATAACATCAGTGAGATTGAGGGCATATTAATAGAATTTGCCCAATCTTAACAAGAGGGAAATTAACTGAAAAACATTTAACAAACCTTCAAGGACCTGTGGGACAATAATAATATATCCAGTTTTCATGTCATCAGAGCTCCAGAAGGAGAAGATAAAAGAGTGGAGCCAAAAGAGTATTTGAAGAACTAATGATTGAAAATTAACCAAATTAAGCAAAAGATAAACCCACAGATTCAAGAAACTGAGTAAATCCCAAGCACAACAAACAACAATCAAAGCTAAGAAATATCAGAATTAAACTTACAAACAAAAGACAAAGAAAAACTCTTGAAATCAATCAGAAAGAAGCAATACATTTCCTATACAGAAACACCAATTCACATGACAGCAGATTTCTGACAACATGGAGGGAAAAATGAAATGACACCTTTTTCAAGGACTGAAAAAGAAATTGTCAATCACAAAATCTATGTCTGGCAAAACTATCCTTCACAAATGAAGGGGAAATAAAGATATTCTCAGACAAAGGAAGACTAAAGGGATTTGTCACTAGCAGACTTAACCTTAAAAAAAGGTCAAGAGGGGGAGGTGGGGCAAGGTGGCCAAATAGAAGCCTCCAGCCATAATCCCCCCAACAGGAATGCCAAATGAAACAGCTATCTACACAATAAAAAGCACCTTCATAAGAACCAAAAATCAGGTGAAAGATCACAGTACCTGGTTTTACCATCATTATATTACTGAGAGAGGCACTAAAAAGGGCAGGAAAGACAATCTTGAATTGCCAATGCCACTCCTCCCCCATCCCCTAGCAGGATCTCTGTAGTGCAGAGAAAGAATCTATGTACTTGGGGGAGGGAGAGCACAGTGATCGTGAGAATTTGCATTGGAATTCAATGCCACCCTTAACAGTAGAAAGCAAGAAGGGGCAGAACTCAGCTTGCACGCACAAAGAGAGCATTTAGACCAGTCCTAGCCAGAGGCAAATTGCCCATTCCAGTGGTTGGAGCCCAAGTTCTAGCAAGTCTCACAACCACAGGCTAAAGTGGTCTATAATCCCAAATACACTTGAAAGGCAGTTTAGGCCACAAGGACTGCAATTCCTAGGCAAGTTTTGATGCTGTCCTGTGCTGAGAGCCAGTGGACTTGGGGTGCACGTGACCTAGTGAGACACCAGCTACGGTGGCCAAGGGAGTGCTTGTGCCACCCCTTCCCAAGCCCCAGGCAGTGTGGCTCACAGCTCCAGGAAGACTCCTTCCTTCCATTTGAGGAGAGGGGAGAGTAAAGAGGACTTTGCCTTGTGTCTTGGATACCAGCTCAGCACAGTAGTATATTGCATCAGTCAGAGTTGTGAGGACCCCATTCCAGGCCCTGGGTCTCTAGACACCCCTTGGGCCAGAAAGGAGATTGCTGACTTGAAGGGAAGGCTGTGAATAATCAGCAGTGTTAGCCAGGCAGTACTTGCTGTGGGCCTTGGGTGAGACTCAGAGCCATGCTGGCGTCAGGTGTGATCAAGCACATTCACAGCTGTGGCGACTGTGGGGGAGGCCCCTTCTGCTTGAGGAAAGGAGAGCGAAGAGTAAAGTAAACTTTGTCTTGCAGGTTGGGTAACAGCTCAGCTGCAGTGGGGTAGAGCACCAAGTGGGTTCCTGGAGTCCCTAATTCCAGGTCTTGGCCCCTGGACAGCATTTCTTCACCTGCCCTGGGCCATAGGAGAGACAACTGCTCTGAAGGGAGAGACCCAGGCTTGGCATCATTCACCACAAGCTGACTGAAGAGGCCTTGGGCCTTGAGTGAACATTGGTGGTAACCAGGCAATACTTAGCCATGGGTCTGGGGTGGTGGTGGCCATGGGGAGAGACCCTTCTGCTTGAGGAAAAGGGAGGAGAGAGTGGGACAAACTTTGTCTTGCAGGTTGGGTGCCAGCTCAGCCACAGTAGAAGAGAGCACCAGGTAGATTCCTAAGGTTCCTGACTCTAGGCCTTGGTTCACAGATGGTATCTCTGGACCCATCCAGAGCTGGAAAGAACTGGCAGCCCTGAAGGGAAGGACACAAGCCTGGCTGGATTTGCCACCTGCTGATTGTAAAGCCCTTAAGCCTTGTGCAAAACAGGAAGTAGCCAAACAATGGTCACTCTGGGACTTGAGTGAAACCCAGTGCTGTGCTGCCTTTGGGTCTAACCCAGCCCAGTCCCTGCTATAGTAGCCACAGGAGTGCTTGTATCTCACCTCCCCCAACTCCAGGCAGCTCAGTACAGAGAGGCTCCATTTGTTTGGAGGAAAGTAGGGGAAGAGAACAAGAGTTTCTCACTGGTAATACAGGGAATACTCCCAGATCTTACCCAAGACCACCAAGGTGATACCTCTATGAGTCTGTGACAGCCACAGCATTACTGAACTTGAGGTGCCCCCTAATGCAGATGTGGCTACAGTGACCAAAGATTTAGATCTCCAACACCCAAGTCCCTTCAAATACCTGGAAAGCTTTCCCAAGACGGATGGGTAAAAACAAGCCCAGACTGCAGAGACAAGAATAAATACCCAACTCTTCAATACCCAGTCACTGATGGACACCCAAAAGCATGAAGACCCTCCAGGGAAACATGGCTTCATCAACTCAACTAAATAAAGCACTAGTCACCAATCATGGAGAAACAAAGATATGTGACCTTTCGGAGACAGAATTTAAAATAGCTGCTTTGAGGAAGGTAAATGAAATCAAAGGTAACACAGAGAAGGTATTCACAATCTTGTGAGATAAATTTAACAAAGATATTGAAGTTATTTAAAAGACTGAAGTAGAAGTTCTGGAGCTGAAAATGGCAGTTGACATCCTGAAGAATGCATCAGAGTCTCTCAACAGCAGAATTTATCAAGCAGAAGAAAGAATTAGTGAGCCTGAAGACAGGCTATTTGAAAATACACAGTCTTATTATTTTGAGATATGTTCCATCAATACCGAATTTATTGAGAGTTTTTAGCATGAAGGGCTGTTGAATTTTGTCAAAGGCCTTTTCTGCATCTATTGAGATAATCATGCGGCTTTTGTCTTTGGTTCTGTTTATGTGCTGGATTACATTTATTGATGTGCGTATGTTGAACCAGCCTTGAATCCCAGGGATGAAGTCCACTTGATCATGGTGGATAACCTTTTTGATGTGCTGCTGGATTCGGTTTGCCAGTATTTTATTGAGGATTTTTGCATCGATGTTCATCAGGGATATTGGTCTAAAATTCTCTTTTTTTGTTGTGTCTCTGCCAGGCTTTGGTATCAGGATGATGTTGGCCTCATAAAATGAGTTAGGGAGGATTCCCTCTTTTTCTATTGATTGGAATAGTTTCAGAAAGAATGGTACCAGCTCCTCCTTGTACCTCTGGTAGAATTCGGCTGTGAATCTGTCTGGTCCTGGACTTTTTTCAGTTGGTAGGCTATTAATTATTGCCTCAATTTCAGAGCCTGCTATTGGTCTACTCAGGGATTCGACTTCTTCCTGCTTTAGTCTTGGGAGAGTGTAAGTGACCAGGAAATTATCCATTTCTTCTAGGTTTTCTAGTTTATTTGCATAGAGGTGTTTATAGTATTTTCTGATGGTAGTCTGTATTTCTGTGGGGTTGGTGGTGATATCCCCTTTATCATTTTTTATTGCATCTGTTTGATTCTTCTCTCTTTTCTTCTTTATTAGTCTTGCTAGTGGTCTATCAATTTTGTTGATCTTTTCAAAAAACCAACTCCTGGATTCAGTGATTTTTTTGGAGAGTTTTTTGTGTCTCTACCTCCTTCAGTTCTGCTCTAATCTTAGTTATTTCTTGCCTTCTGCTAGTTTTTGAACGTGTTTGCTCTTGCTTCTCTAGTTCTTTTAATTGTGATGTTAGGTTGCCAATTTTAGATCTTTCCAGCTTTCTCTTGTGGGCATTTAGTGCTATAAATTTCCCTCTATACACTGCTTTAAATGTGTCCTAGATATTCTGGTATGTTGTATCTTTGTTCTCATTGTTTTCAAAGAATATCTTTATTTCTGCCTTCATTTCGTTATGTATTGACAAACCCACAGCCAATATCATACTGAATGGGCAAAAACTGGAAGCATTCCCTTTGAAAACTGGCACAAGACAGGGATGCCCTCTCTCACCACTCCTATTCAACATAGTATTGAAAGTTCTGGCTAGGGAAATCAGGCAAGAGAAAGAAATAAAGGGTATTCAGTAAGGAAAAGAAGAAGTCAAACTGTCCCTGTTTGCAGATGACATGATTGTATATTTAGAAAACCCTATCGTCTCAGCCCAAACTCTCCTTAACCTGATAAGCAACTTCGGCAAAGTCTCAGGATACAAAATCAATGTGCAAAAATCACAAGCATTCGTATACACCAGTAACAGACAAACAGAGAGGCAAATCATAAATGAACTTCCATTCACAATTGCTTCAAAGAGAATAAAATACCTAGGAATCCAACTTTCAAGAGATGTAAAGGACCTCTTCAAGGAGAACTACAAACCACTGCTCAGTGAAATAAAAGAGGACACAAACAAATGGAAGAACATACCATGCTCATGGATAGGAAGAATCAATATCGTGAAAATGGCCATACTGCCCAAGGTAATTTATAGATTCAATGCCATCCCCATCAAGCTACCAATGACTTTCTTCACAGAATTGGAAAAAACTGCTTTAAAGTTCATATGGAACCAAAAAAAGAGCCCACATTGCCAAGACAATCCTAAGTCAAAAGAACAAAGCTGGAGGCATCATGCTACCTGACTTCAAACTATACTACAAGGCTACAGTAACCAAAACATCATGGTACTGGTACCAAAACAGAGATATAGACCAATGGAACAGAACAGAGCCCTCAGAAATAATACCACACATCTACAGCCATCTGATCTTTGACAAACTTGAGAAAAACAAGAAATGGGGAAAAGATTCCCTATTTAATACATGGTGCTGGGAAAATTGGCTAGCCATAAGCAGAAAGCTGAAACTGGATCCTTTCCTTACTCCTTATACAAAAATTAATTCAAGATGGATTAGAGACTTAAATGTTAGAACTAATACCATAAAAACCCTAGAAGAAAACCTAGGTAATACCATTCAGGACATAGGCATGGGTAAGGACTTCATGTCTAAAACACCAAAAGCAACGGTAACAGAAGCCAAAATTGACAAATGGTATCTAATTAAACTAAAGAGCTTCTGCACAGCAAAAGAAACTACCATCAGAGTGAACAGGCAACCTACAGAATGGGAGAAAATTTTTGCAACCTACTCATCAGACAAAGGGCTAATATCCAGAACCTACAAAGAACTCAAACAAATTTACAAGAAAAAAACAAACGACCCCATCAAAAAGTGGGCAAAGGATATGAACAGACATTTCTCAAAAGAAGACATTCATACAGCCAACAGACACATGAAAAAATGCTCATCATCACTGGCCGTCAGAGAAATGCAAATCAAAACCACAATGAGATACCATCTCACACCAGTTAGAATGGCGATCATTAAAAAGTCAGGAAACAACATGTGCTGGAGAGGATGTGGAGAAATAGGAACACTTTTACACTGTTGGTGGGATTGTAAACTAGTTCAACCATTGTGGAAAACAGTATGGCAATTCCTCAAGGATCTAGAACTAGAAATACCATATGACCCAGCCATCGCACTACTGAGTATATACCGAAAGGATTATAAATAATGCTGCTATAAAGACACATGCACACATATGTTTATTGTGGTACTATTCACAATAGCAAAGACTTGGAATCAACCCAAATGTCCATCAGTGACAGACTGGATTAAGAAAATGTGGCACATATACACCATGGAATATTATGCAGCCATAAAAAGGGATGAGTTCGCGTCCTTTGTAGGGACATGGGTGCAGCTGGAAACCATCATTCTCAGCAAACTATCGCAAGAACAGAAAACCAAATACCGCATGTTCTCACTCATAGGTGGGAATTGAACAATGCGATCACTTGGACATGGGAAGGGGAACATCACACACAGGGGCCTATTATGGGGAGGGGTGAGGGGGGAGGGATGGCATTGGGAGTTATAACTGATGTAAATGACGAGTTGATGGGTGCTGACGAGTTGATGGGTGCAGCACACCAACATGGCACATGTATACATAGGTAACAAAGCTGCATGTTGTGCTCATGTGCCCTAGAACTTTAAGTATAAAAAAAAAAAAGAATAAAACTAGTTAAAAAAAAAAAAAGAAAGAAAGTACACAGTCAGAGGAGACAAAAGAAAAAAGAATAAAAAAGAATGCAGCATGCCTATGAGATCTAGAAAATAGTCTCAAAAGGGCAAATCTAAGAGTTATTGGCCTTAAAGAGGAGGTAGAGAGAGAGACATGGGGCAGAAAGTTTATTCAAAAAGATAACAATGGAGAACTTCCCAAACCTAGAGAATAATATCAATATCCAAGTAGAAGAAGGTTATAGAGCAGATTTAACCCAAAAAAGACTACCTTAAGACATTGACCCAAAGGTCAGGATAAAGAATGGATTTTAAAAGCATCAAGAGAAAAGAAACAAATATCATACAATGGAGCTTCAATACATCTGGCAGCAGACTTCTCAGTGGAAACCTTACAGGCCAAAAGAGAGAGGCATGACATACTTAAAGTGCTAAAGGAAAAAACTTTTATTCTAGAAAAGTATATCTGGGAAAATATCCCAAACATGAAGGAGAAATAAAGACTTTCTCAGACAAATGAAAGATGGATGAGTTCATCAATACCAGACTTGTCCTACGAGAAATGCTCAAGGGAACTATTCAATCTAAAAGAAGAGGACATTAATATGCAATAAGAAATCATCTGAAGGTAACAAAACTCACTGTTAATAGTAAGTATACAGCAAAACACAGATTATAACAATGTAATTTTGGTTTGTAAACTACACATATCTTGAGTAGAAGAACTAAAAGATAAACTTATCAAAAATAATAACTATGACAACTTTTCAAGACATGGAAAGTATAGTAAGATATAAATAGGGCTGGGTGCAGTGGATCATGCCTGTAATCCCAGCACTTTGGGAGGCCGAGGCAGGTGAATCACCTGACATCAGGAGTTCAAGACCAGCCTGGCCAACATGGAGAAACCCCATCTCTACTAAAAATACAAAAAAATTAGCTGGGCAAGGTGGCAGGCACCTGTAATCCCAGCTACTTGGGAGGCTGAGGTAGGAGAATCACTTGAACCCGGGAGGTGGAGGTTGCAGTGAGCTGAGATCATGCCGTTGCACTCCAGCCTGGGTGACAAGAGTGAGACTCCATCTCAAAAAAAAAAAAAAAAAAAAAAATATATATATATATATATATATATATATATATATATACATATATATGAAAAAGGTTAAAAGTGGGGAGATGAAGTTAAAGTGTAGAGTTTTTGTTAGTTTTCTCTTTGCTTCTTTGTTCGTTTAGCAACCCATGTTAAGTTGTCATCAGTTTAAAATAATTAGTTATAAGATATTATTTACAAGTTTCACAATAACTTCAGATCAAAAAACATACAATGGATACACAAAAATGAAAGACAAGAAATTAAAACATACCATCAGAGAAAACCACTTTCACTAAAGGGAAAACAGGAAGGAAGAAAAGAAGAAAGAGAAGACCAGAAAACAAATAACAATAAGGCAAGAGTAATTCCTTACTTATCAATAATAACATTGAATGTAAATGGACTAAACTCCCCAATCAAAAGACATAGAGTGGTTGAATGGATGAAAAAACAAGACCCAACAATCTGCTGCCTGCAAGACACAACAATCTGTGTGTCTTCACCTATAAAGATACACAGAGACTGAAAATAAAGGGATGGAAAAAGATATCCCATGCTAATGGAAACTAAAAAAGAGCAGGAATAGATATATTCATATCAGACAAAATAAATTTCATGAAAAAATCTATAAAAAGAGAGAAATAAAGTCATTATACAATGATAAAGGAGTCAATTCAGCAAGAGGAAATAATAACTGTAAATGTATGTGCACCCAACACCAGAGTGCCCAGATATATAAAGCAAATATATTAGAGTGAAAGAAAGACCTCAGTTCAATAATAGCTGGAGACTTCAACATCCCACTTTCAACACTGGACAGATCATCCAGACAGAAAATCAACAGGGTATCAGTGGACTTAATCTGTACTATAGAGCAAATAGAACTAATAGATATTTACAGAACATTTTATTTAATGGCTGCAGAATACATATTCGTCTCCTTAGCACATGGATTATTCTCAAGGATGAACCATTTGTTAGGCCACAAAAGAAACCTAAAACATTCAATAAAATTGAAGTAATATCAATTCTCTTATCTGACCACAGTGAAATAAAAGTAGAAATCAATAACAAGAGGAATTTTGGAAACTACACAAACACATGGAAATTAAACAATATGCTCCTGAATGACCAGTGGGTCAACAAAGAAGTTAAGAAGGAAATTGAAAATTTTCTTGATACAAGTGATAATGAAAACACCACATACCAAAACCTTTGTCATATGGAATATAGCAAAAGCAGTACTAAGTGGAAAGGTTATAGCAATACATGCTTATATCAAAAAAGTATTAATAGAAAAACTTTAAACAAACAACCTAACAATGCATCTTAAAGAACTAGAAAAGCAAGAGCAAACTAAAGTCAAAATTAGTAGAAGAAAAGAAATAATAAAGATCAGAGCAGAAATAAATGAAATTGAAATTAAAAATATACAAAAGATCAACAAAGCAAAACCTTGGTTTTTTAAAAAGATAAATGAAATCAACAAACCTTTAGCCTGACTAGCTAAGAAAAAAAGAAAACCCCAAAAAATAAAATCAGAAATAAAAAAGGAGACATTACAACTGATACTACAGAAATTCCAATGATCATTAGAGGCTACTATGAGCAACTATATGTCAATAAATTGGAAAACCTAGATGAAATGGATAAATTCCTAGATACATACAACCTACCAAGACTGAACTGTGAATCCAAAGACCTAAACAGATGAATAGCAAGTAATGGGATTGAAGCCATAATAAAAAGTCTCCCAGCAAAGGAAATTCCAGGACTCAATGGCTTTACATTTGATACCAACCATTTAAAGGAGAAATAATACCAATTATATTCAAACTCTTCTGAAATATAGAAGAGAAGGGGATACTTCCAAACTCATTCTACAAGGCCAGTATTACCCTACTACCAAAACCAGACAAAGATACATTAGGAAAAGAAACTACATGCCAATATCCTTGATGAACATTGATGCAAAAATCCTGAACAAAATACAGCAAACTAAATTCAACAAGACATTACAAAGTGTTCATAAACAGATGAGTGGATTTTTAAAATGTGGCAAGTATACACAATGGACTACTATACAGTCATAAAGAAGAATGAGGCTGGGCACAGTGGCTTACGCCTGTAATCCCAGCACTTTGGGAGACTGAGGTGGGCAGATCACCTGAGGTCAGGAGTTTGAGACCAGCCTGGCCAACATGGTGAAATACTGTCTCTACTAAAAATACAAAAATTAGCCAGGCATGGTGGTGGGCACCTGTAATCCCAGCTACTCAGGAGGCTGAGGAAGGAAAATTGCTTGAACCTGGGAGGCGGAGGTTGCAGTGAGCCAAGATTGTGCCACTGCACTTCAGCCTGGGCAACAAGAGCAAAATTCCACCTCAAAAAAAAAAAAAAAAAAAAAAAAAGAATGAGAACCTGTCATTTGTAACAACATGGATGGAATTGGAGGGTTGGAGGTCATTATGTGAAATGAAATAAGCCAGTCACAGAAAGACAAACTTTGCATGCTGTCACTTATTTGTGGGAGCTAAAAAATTTAAAACAATTGAACTCACAGAGATTGAGAGTAGAATAATGTTTATCATAGGCTATGAAGGGTAGTGGGTGGGAGAGGGAGTGGGAATGGTTAATGGGTACCAAATATATTTAGATAGGATGAATTATATCTAGTATTTGACAGCACAACAGGGTGAATACAGTCAGCAATAATTTATTATGCATTACAAAATAACCAAAAAAGTATAATAGGATTGCTTATAACACAATGAAATGATAAATGCTTGAGATGATGAATACCCCCATTTACTCTGATGTGATTATTATGCATTGTATGCTTGTATCAAAATATCTTATGTACCCCATAATTATATACACCTACTATGTACCCACAAAAATAAAAAATAAATTAAAAAGAAAGGCTAAAGAAAGTTTTCTTCAAACAGAAAAGAAATGATAAAAGAAAGATTTTTGAAGCATAAAAAAGAAGAATAACTGACTAAGCAGATACATGGGCAAATACAGTAGACCGATGAAATTTTAAAATCATATACAAAGATTGAAAATAATAACATTTTATGATATTCACGATAATCATATTTTAAAGTGGGAGTTGATAAAGAGCTGAAAGCAAAGCACATGTCCACATTTTACTCAAGGTGGTAAAAAGTTAAAGCAATAGATGGTAATAAGGGGTGTGTCTGTGTGTGTGTGTGTCTGCGCGCGTGTATGTAGAGAGAGAGAAAGAAGTAATTATATGCAGTTTTACCTATACATCATATTTTAATATATAGTTAGTGCTATATACATAGTTATATTGTGTTTTATATATATAATAATACCCTGTGCAACCACTAAACAAACCACACAAAGCAATATATATTGAAAAATACTATAAATACAGCAATATGAAATACCAGAAAGTGTTGAAGCCACAGAAAAGAAAGAAAAAAATAAACAGAAAATAAAAAACAGAGGAAACAAACCTAAAATAATTAAAAGGCAAACTTAGAAACTAATAGATCAATAACTACCTCATATTTAAATGGTGTACATGCACTAATTAGAAAGCAGAATTTGTCAGAGTTTATTTTTTTTAAAAATGACCTAACTATATGCTGTTTACCAGAAAAAGCTCACTTCAAATTTAGACATATGTAGGTTGCAAGTAAAATGTTAATGCCACGAAAACAATAAAAAAACAAGCAGCAGTAACTTAAAAAAAATCTGATAGGCCAGGCACTGTGGTTCACACCTGTAATCCCAGCACTTTGGGAGGCCGAGGTGGGCAGATTACGAGGTCAGGAGTTCGAGACCAGCCTGACCATCATGGTGAAACTCCGTCTCTACTAAAATACAAAAGTTCACCGGGTGTGGTGGCGGGTGCCTGTAATCCCAGCTACCTGTGAGGCTGAAGCAGGAGAATCACTTGAATCCGGGAGGCAGAGGTTGCAGTGAGCCGAGGTCGTTCTACTGTACTCCAGCCTGGGCGACAGAGCAAGACTCCCTCTCAAAACCAAACCAAAACAAAACAAAATGTCTGATAAAGTAGACTTTAGAGCAAAGAAATTTGCTAGGGACAAAGAGGAATATTATATAATGACTAAAAAAAATCAATCTATCAGGAAGACATAACAATCCTAAATGTGTATGAACCAAGTAACACAGCATTTAATTACATGAATCAGAAACCAAGGCAATAACAGCAAAGGAAACAATTAATAGAATGAAAAGACAACCCACAGATTGGGAGACGATATTTACAAATCATGTGTTTGGTTAATATCCAAAATATACAAGAAACTCATACTACTCAATAACCACAAAACAAATAGTCCTAATTTTTAAAAATGGGCAAGTAATTTGAATAGATATTTCTCCAAGAAACACATACAAATAACCAACAGATATATGAAAAATGCTTAACATCTCTAATCATCAGAGAAATGCAAATTAAAACCACAATGAGATATCATCTCACACCTGTTAGATAGGCCATTATCAACAAGATTAAGATAAGTGTTGCAAAGGATGTGGAGAAAACAGAACCCTCATACACTGTTGGTGATATTGTAAATTAATATAGCCATTTTGGCAACGAGTATGTAGATCCATCAAGAAACTAAAAATAGAATTACTATATGACCCAGCAATCCCACACTGGGTATATACTTAAAGGAATTGAAACCAGTATGCCAAACAAATGTCTGCACTCCCCTGTTCATTGCAGCATTCTTCATAAAAGGCAGAATATGGAAACAACCTAAGTGTCCATCAATGAATGAATGTATTTTTAAAATGTGGTAAATTTAGCCAGGTGCGGTGGCTCATGCCTGTAATCCCAGCACTTTGGGAGGCCGAGGTGGGTGGATCACCTGAGGTCAGGAGTTTAAGACCAGCCCAACCAACATGGTAAAACCCTGTCTCTACTAAAAATACAAAAATTAGCCAGGTGTGGTAGTGGGCACCTGTGATCCCAGCTACTCAGGAGGCTGAGGCAGGAGAATCACTTGAATTCGGGAGTTGGAGGTTGGAGTGAGTGGAGATCCACCACTGTACTCCCGCTCGGGTGACAGAGTGAGGCTCCGTCTCAAAAGAAAAAAAAAATGTGGTAAATTTACACAACGGAATACTATTCCGCCTTTAAAAATCCAGGAAATTCTGTTATTTGTGACAACATGGGTAAACCTAGAAAATATATTAGTGAAATAAGCAAGGCACAGAAAACAAACATGCATGATCTCACTTATATGTGGAATGTTAAATAGTCAAACTCATAGTAGATAGTAGAACAGTAGTTTCCAGAGGTTGGCAGGGTGAGGGGTAAAGGGGAGACATTGATCAATGGGTGCAAAGTTACAGATAGAAGGAATAAGCTCTTATGTTCTATTGCACAACATAGTGATGATAGTTAATAATAATATATTTCAAACTAGTTAAAGGAGATCTTAAATGTTCTCACCACAAAGAAATGATAAATATTTGAGGTGACGGATATGTTAATTAGCCTGATTTGATCATTCTATGGAAATATCATGTGGTACTCCATAAATATATACAATTATTTTTTGTTAATTAAAAATAAAATAAAACTTTTAAATGAGAAAATTAAAGGGAAGATAGACAATTCAGTAATAATAGTTGGAGATTTCAACATCCCACTTTCATTAATAGAACAACTAAGAAGATTAACAATTGAATAACATTATAATCAACCAGACCTAGCAGACATCTATAAAACATCCTACCAACAACAGCAGAATATATATTACTTTTAAAATCACATGGAGTATTCTCCACGATAGACACATATAAAGCCTTCAAACAGTCCGGGAGCGGGGGCTCAAGCCTGTAATCCCAGCACTTTGGGAGGCCGTGACAGGCAGATCACGAGGTCAGGAGATCGAGACCATCTTGGCTAACACAGTGAAACCCCGTCTCTACAAAAAAATACAAAAAACTAGCCGGGCGAGGTGGCGGGCACCTGTAGTCCCAGCTACTCGGGAGGCTGAGGCAGGAGAATGGCATAAACTCACGAGGCGGAGCTTGCAGTGAGCTGAGATCAGGCCACTGCACTCCAAACTGGGCAACAGAGGAGATTCCGTCTCAATAAATTAAAAAAAAAAAAGCCACCGAACAAGCCTAGAAAAATTCTAAAAGATAGAAATCATACAGAGTATGTTCTCTGATTACAGTAAAATGAAATCAGGAATTAATAACCAAAAGAAATTTGGGGAACCACAAATATTTGCAAATTAAACAACAATTCTTAAGTAAACAAATGACAAATGAAAACAAAAACACAATATACCAAAACTTATGGAATGGAGTCAAAGCAATATGTAGAAGGAAATTTATAGCAGAAAATGCCTACATTTTAAGAAAGAAATACCTCAAATCGGTAGTATCTTAATATTCATCCTTAATATATTGGAAAAAGAAGGGCAAACTAAACCCAAAGAAAGAACAAAGAAGGAAATAATAAAGGTTAGAGAAAAAATTAATGAAATAGAGTATAAAAATAGAAAATAAAAACAAAGTTAATTTTTTGAAAACATAAAAAAAAAATGATAAACTGGCTAGACTGACTAGAAAAACAAGAGAGGACTAAAATTTCTAAAATCAGAAAGAGGACACATTAGTAATGGCCTTACAGAAACAAAAAGATGTATAAAGGAATACTACAAACTATGTGACAACAAATTAGATAACTTAGATTAAATAAATAAATTCCTAGAGAAATGTAAACTGCTGAAACTGCCCAAGATGAAATAAAAAATTTGAGTATACCCATAACAAGTAAAGAGATTGAACTAGTAATAAAAAACAAACCAACAAGAAAAATCCCTAGGCCTGTGTGGCTTCACTGGTGCACTCTGCCATATATATATGATTATACTTTAAGTTCTAGGGTACATGTGCACAACGTGCAGATTTGTTATATATGTATACATGTGCCGTGTTGGTTTGCTGTACCCATCAACTCATCATTTACATTAGGTATTTCTCTTAATGCTATCCCTCCCCCATCCCCCCAACCCCACGACAGGCCCTGGTGTGTGATGTTCCCCGCCCTGTGTCCAAGTGTTCTCATTGCTCAATTCCCACCTATGAGTGAGAACATGTGGTGTTTGGTTTTCTGTTCTTGCAAAAGTTTGGACCAGTTTCAGCAGTCTCAGCCCAAAATCTCAGTCTCAGCCCAAAATCTCCTTAAGCTGATAAGCAACTTCAGCAAAGTCTCAGGATACAAAACCAATGTGCAAAAATCGCAAGCATTCCTATACACCAATAACAGACACAGAGCCAAATCATGAGTGAACTCCCATTCACAATTGCTACAAAAAGAAAAACATACCTAGGAATCCAATTTACAAGGGGTGTGAAGGACTTCTTCAAGGAGAACTACAAACCACTGCTCAATGAAATAAAAGAGGACACAAACAAATGGAAGAACATTCCATGCTCATGGATAGGGAGAATCAATATCGTGAAAATGGCCATACTGCCCAAGGTAATTTATAGATTCATTGCCATTCCCATCAAGCTACCAATGACTTTCTTCACATAATTGGAAAAAAATACTTTAAAGTTCGTTTGGCACCAAAAAAGATCCTGCATTGCCAAGGCAACCCTAAGCCAAAAGAACAAAGCTGGAGGCATCACGCTACCTGATTTCAAACAAGGTTACAGTAACCAAAACAGCATGGTACTCATACCAAAACAGAGATACAGACCAATGGAACAGAACAGAGTCCTCAGAAATAACACCACACATCTACAACCATCTGATCTTTGACAAACCTGACAAAACAAGAAATGGGGAAAGGATTCCCTATTGAATAAATTGAATAAATGGTGCTGGGAAAACTGGCTAGCCATATGTAGAAAGCTGAAACTGGATCCCTTGCTTACACCTTATACAAAAATTAATTCAAGAAGGATTAAAGACTTAAATGTTAGACCTAAAACCATAAAAACCCTAGAAGGAAACCTAGGCAATACCATTCAGTCCTAGGCATGGGCAAGGACTTCATGACTAAAACACAAAAAACAAATGGGATCTAATTAAACTAAAGAGCTTCTGCACAACAAAAGAAACTACCATCAGAGTGAACAGGCAACCTACAGAATGGGAGAAAATTTTTGCAATCTAGCCATCTGACAAAGAGCTGATACCCAGAATCTACAAAGAACTTATACAAATTTACAAGAAAAAACAAACAACCCCATCAAAAAGTGGGTGAAGGATATGAACAGACATTTCTCAAAAGGAGATATGTATGCAGCCAACAGACACATGAAAAAGTGCTCATCATCACTGGTCATCAGAGAAATCCAAATCAAAACTACAATGAGATACCATCTCACACCAGTTAGAATGGAGATCATTAAAATGTCTGGAAACAACAGATGTTGGAGAGGATGTGGAGAAATAGGAACACTTTTACACTGTTGGTGGGAGTGTAAATTACTTCAACCATTGTAGAAAACAGTGTGGTGATTCCTCAAGAATCTAGAACTAGAAATACCATTTGACCCAGCTATCCCATTACTGTGTGTATACCCAAAGGATTATAGACCATGCTACTGTAAAGACACATGCACACGTATGTTTATTGAGACACTGTTAACAATAGTGAAGACTTGGAACCAGCCCAAATGTCCATCAATGATAGACTGGATTAAGAAAATGTGGCACATATACACCATGGAATACTATGCAGCCATAAAAAAGGATGAATTCATGTCCCATGAGGGACATGGATGAAACTGGAAACCATCATTCTCAGCAAACTATCACAAGAACAGAAAACCAAACACTGCATGTTCTCACTGATAGGTGGGAATTGAACAATGAGAACACTTGGACACAGGGCGGGGAACATCACACACTGGAGCCTGTTTGGGGGTGGGGGGGGTGGGGAAGGGATAGCATTAGGAGAAATACCTAATGTAAATGATGAGTTGATGGGTACAGCAAACCAACATGGCACATGTATACATATGTAACAAACCTGCATGTTGTGTACATGTACCCTAGAACTTAAAGTATAATAATAAAAAAAAGAATATGCTTAAAAAATATGAATGGACTATACATGTCACGACTTTGATTAATCTCTAGAGAATTAATACTAAGTTGGAAAAAAGCAAATCCTAGGTGGTTACATACTATATGGTTCTAGTTATATAACATTTTGAAAAGGCAAACTTTTAGAAATAGAGAACAAATTAGTTGTCGCCAGGGGTCAGGAATTGGTGATGGGACAAAAGGTGGTAGATGTGTCTCTAAAATGGCAACAGGATAGATCTCTGTGCTGATGGAACTGTTCTGTATCTGGACTGTATCAATATCAATATCTTGCTTGTAATATTTCATTATAGTTTTGCAAAATGTTAGCATTAGAGGAAACTGAGTAGAGAATACTCAGGATCTCTCTGTATTATTTCTTTTAATGGCATGTACATCTACAAGTATCTCCAAATAAAAAAGTTTAAATTTCAAAAGATGTAAGACAGTGACCATCGCACATGCAAATGGGATGAATTGCAAGAACATTTCTCCAAGCGAAAGAGCAAATCTTGTGACATACTGTGAAAAGTGCCTTGCTTGTGCAGTCAACAGTAAGCTAAAAAGACGAAGAAATGGGCCTGTGTCATCCGCCATTTTGTGAGAAGCAAGGTGGCCTCCACGTTTCCTGAGCGTCTTCTTCGCTTCTGCCTCAACCGCCCCTTGACCACAGAGATGTCTCGGGATCGGTTCCGGAGTCGTGGCGGTGGCGGTGGCGGCTTCCACAGGCGCGGAGGAGGCGGCGGCCGCGGCGGCCTCCACGACTTCCGTTCTCCGCCGCCCGGCATGGGCCTCAATCAGAATCGCGGCCCCATGGGTCCTGGCCCGGGCCAGAGCGGCCCTAAGCCTCCGATCCCGCCACCGCCTCCACACCAACAGCAGCAACAGCCACCACCGCAGCAGCCACCGCCACAGCAGCCGCCACCGCATCAGCCGCCGCCGCATCCACAGCCCGCATCAGCAGCAGCAGCCGCCGCCACCGCCGCAGGACTCTTCCAAGCCCGTCGTTGCTCAGGGACCCGGCCCCGCTCCCGGAGTAGGCAGCGCGCCGCCAGCCTCCAGCTCGGCCCCGCCCGCCACTCCGCCGACATCGGGGGCGCCGCCAGGGTCCGGGCCAGGCCCGACGCCGACCCCGCCGCCAGCAGTCACCTCGGCCCCTCCCGGGGCGCCGCCACCCACCCCGCCAAGCAGCGGGGTCCCTACCACACCTCCTCAGGCCGGAGGCCCGCCGCCGCCGCCTGCGGCAGGCCCGGGCCCGGGTCCAGGGCCTAAGCAGGGCCCAGGTCCGGGCGGTCCCAAAGGCGGCAAAATGCCTGGCGGGCCGAAGCCAGGTGGCGGCCCAGGCCTAAGCACCCCTGGCGGCCACCCCAAGCCGCCGCATCGAGGCGGCGGGGAGCCCCGCGGGGGCCGCCAGCACCACCCGCCTTACCACCAGCAGCACCACCAGGGGCCCCCGCCCGGGGGGCCCGGCGGCCGCAGCGAGGAGAAAATCTCGGACTCGGAGGGGTTTAAAGCCAACTTGTCTCTCTTGAGGAGGCCTGGAGAGAAAACTTACACACAGCGATGTCGGTTGTTTGTTGGGAATCTACCTGCTGATATCACGGAGGATGAATTCAAAAGACTATTTGCTAAATATGGAGAACCAGGAGAAGTATTTATCAACAAAGGCAAAGGATTCGGATTTATTAAGCTTGAATCTAGAGCTTTGGCTGAAATAGCCAAAGCGGAACTTGATGATACACCCATGAGAGGTAGACAGCTTCGAGTTCGCTTTGCCACACATGCTGCTGCCCTTTCTGTTCGTAATCTTTCACCTTATGTTTCCAATGAACTGTTGGAAGAAGCCTTTAGCCAGTTTGGTCCTATTGAAAGGGCTGTTGTAATAGTGGATGATCGTGGAAGATCTACAGGGAAAGGCATTGTTGAATTTGCTTCTAAGCCAGCAGCAAGAAAGGCATTTGAACGATGCAGTGAAGGTGTTTTCTTACTGACAACAACTCCTCGTCCAGTCATCGTGGAACCACTTGAACAACTAGACGATGAAGATGGTCTTCCTGAAAAACTTGCCCAGAAGAATCCAATGTATCAAAAGGAGAGAGAAACCCCTCCTCGTTTTGCCCAGCATGGTACGTTTGAGTACGAATATTCTCAGCGATGGAAGTCTTTGGATGAAATGGAAAAACAGCAAAGGGAACAAGTTGAAAAAAACATGAAGGATGCAAAAGACAAATTGGAAAGTGAAATGGAAGATGCCTATCATGAACATCAGGCAAATCTTTTGCGCCAAGATCTGATGAGATGACAGGAAGAATTAAGACGCATGGAAGAACTTCACAATCAAGAAATGCAGAAACGTAAAGAAATGCAGTTGAGGCAAGAGGAGGAACGATGCAGAAGAGAGGAAGAGATGATGATTCGTCAACGTGAGATGGAAGAACAAATGAGGCGCCAAAGAGAGGAAAGTTACAGCCGAATGGGCTACATGGATCCAAGGGAAAGAGACATGAGAATGGGTGGCGGAGGAGCAATGAACATGGGAGATCCCTATGGTTCAGGAGGCCAGAAATTTCCACCTCTAGGTGGTGGTGGTGGCATAGGTTATGAAGCTAATCCTGGCGTTCCACCAGCAACCATGAGTGGTTCCATGATGGGAAGTGACATGCGTACTGAGCGCTTTGGGCAGGGAGGTGCGGGGCCTGTGGGTGGACAGGGTCCTAGAGGAATGGGGCCTGGAACTCCAGCAGGATATGGTAGAGGGAGAGAAGAGTACGAAGGCCCAAACAAAAAACCCCGGTTTTAGATGTGATATTTAGGCTTTCATTCCAGTTTGTTTTGTCTTTTGTTTAGATACCAATCTTTTAAATTCTTGCATTTTAGTAAGAAAGCTACCTTTTTATGGATGTTAGCAGTTTATTGACCTAATATTTGTAAATGGTCTGTTTGGGCAGGTAAAATGATGTAATGCAGTGTTTGGAACAGGAGAATTTTTTTTTTATTTCCTTTTTTTTTTTCTTTTTTACTGTATAATGTCCCTCAAGTTATGGCAGTGTACCTTGTGCCACTGAATTTCCAAAGTGTACCATTTTTTTTTTTTTTTTTACTGTGCTTCAAATAAATAGAAAAATAGTTATAATATTGATCTTCAACTTTGCCATTCATGCTTCTATGCACATTAGGCTAGGTATTCCACATTGAAAGCATGAGAGTGTCTAGGCCTTTGAATGGCATATGCCATTTCTGGGAAATTTATCTGGAGGCTAAGTATTGCTTTCTACAAATAACTGCCCCCTTTGTTTTAAAAAGAAGAAATGCATATTGAAGTAGTTTCATGATTTGTTTGGCATATAGGAAGCACGCTGGTGCTAAGTATTTTTTAAATGGTTATGTAAGCAAAGCTGAACTGTAAATCTTCATTCAGGAATATGTATTAAGATTGTGGAATGGGTGTAAGACAATTGGTAGGAGGTGAAAGTGGGTTTGATTAAATGGATCTTTTATGGCCCTATGATCTATCCTTTACTTGAAAGCTTCTGAAAAGTGGAAAGATCATTTTGTTGCATTTCCCCATTTCTTGTTTTTAAAAGACCAACAAATTTCAAGCCCAATAAATGGCTTGTATTGAACTTTTACATTTGAATTAAAGATTGTTAAACATGAAAAAAAAAAAAAAAAAAAAAAGACGAAGAAATGATTGATGAAATATAGGAATGTTTGCCCACATGGAGTTGACGTATATCACTGTGAGTATGGGGTAGTTTGATGGTAGTTAGGAAAAAAGCCAGGGTTCAGTTTTGAATCTTGGAGACCCACCTGAGGGAATCATATAGCAAGGACTTGTTCCAGTCTGCATTACGTCAAAGGAACTGGTGGGCAGTGATGTGAGTGTGAACTCTGGATGCTAAGATCCCTATACATTTCTGTAGAGCCCACTAACAACAAGGTTACCAACCTCAATAGTTGTCCATATGGATGAAATGTGGGGAAAAGTTGCCTGAGAGAATATATTCTAGCAGGTAGAGAAGAAGTGATTAAATTAAAGGTTAGAAGGACCACTTCACACTCCTATTTGGTGGAAATGTTTCTGGGGACTTCAAATACAAACCTACATGGTTTATTCACTTTGGACTGATACACAATTATCCATAGGAACAGTCTTCTGGGTCCTTGCACACTTAAGAAGAGCAGTTTCTCTACTTCATAGATTTAGAGACATGATTCCCTACGAGGTTTTCTTCTAAGTCAACCACAAAATGACAATCTTTACAATCCTCAAATTCTCCAACTTTAGTTAGCACTCAAGAGAGTCAGTTGGCTGTAGAGAGAGAAAGTGAGAGCCTTCCTGGGGGGGAAAAAAGCCCCAAATGACAAGAGAGCTTTCCAGAATGAGAAACCATAGTTGGAACATGGGTTTGGGCTCAATCCAGGCCTCTGATGATATAGGGTTACTAATATAGAACCAAGATTTCCTGACACAGCTACTTTTTCTCCCAAACCACTGGTGAGTGTTCTCCAACTCTGTGGGAGAGTTATCCTAGACATCAATGAAAAAGGAAAAATATACAAACATTTTGCTGGGCGAAAAAGAAAGGTTTTTGGCAATGGGAAGTTTGACTTAGGCAAGAAAAAAAATGTACTGGACACTTCTCTGTCATCTCTTAGGACTTCTGATGGGGTGTTGGGCATTCTGCTTGGTATTAAGAAATAAAAAGGGGACAAAAACCTTTCCTCACCCTGAATAGAGGCCTCCTTGGTGCCAAATTACACAAAGCTCTCTTCCCTCATCTTTAAAAATATTCTTCTCCAACTGAGATGAGATTCAGTTAGGTAACTTATGTTTCTTTTAGAGATTGTGGTAGTGACTGTGATATCACTGATGCTAACTATGTAGGACAGTATTTTCTAAAGATATTTTTAGCAAAAAAAGTGTCCGGCGTCAAATAAGTTTGTGAAATGTAGCATCATCTACTTTTCAAACAGCAAATTAAAGGCTGGGAGATGTGTGTAGTTATGAATCCTGTGTAACTATGTGTCGATTTTAAAAACTATTATTAAAAAAGAATCTTATGTAAATTTGTTCAACTTAGCTTTTCAGGAACTTATTTGATCACACAAACCTGTCAAGGCATAATTCTCAAAAAGTTAAAAATCATGACAACCATGAAAATATGTCAAAAATTTATTTCACACAAATATTTATTTACCTTATTAATGAGGATATTAAAGGGGTGGTAGAGCTGTTTAAAGAAGGATCTGAGAGCCTGTAATCCCAGCACTTTGGGAGGCTGAAGTGGGTGGATTGCCTGCGGTCAGGAGTTCGAGACCAGCCTGGCCAGCATAGTGAAACCCCATCTTCACTAAAAATATAAAAAATTAGCTGGGCATGGTGGTGGGCGCCTGTAATCCCAGCTACTCGGGAGGCTGAGGCGGGAGAATCACTTGAACCTGGGAGGCAGAAGTTGCAATGAGCCAAGATGGTGCCACTGCACTCCAGCTTGGGCAACAAGAGTGAAACTCTGTCTAAAAAAAAAAAAAAAAAAAAAAGAAGAAGAAAAAGAAGAAGAATGATATGAGAGACTAATATATACAGACACTGAAAGAAAGAATGCTGAAATAAGATTGCTAAATTGCTGAAATACAAAACAGGTTAATACCCTATGTGGGGGCATTATCTTTTTCCATGTACAGAAATTATTTGCATTTCTACTGAACAAAAATCATCAGCAACTTCTATAAGTTAACATGTAACATGTAACATGTAACCTTACAGAATCTTTTCCCTAATCAACAGAAAATAGTAAGCTAAACACTGGTATGTTCCTCTAGAACAATGGTTCTCAAGGTATGCTCCCCAGACCAGCGGCGCCAGAATCACTTGGGGGCTTGTAGAAATGCAATTTCTTAAGCCCTACTCAAGATCCACTGAATCAGAAACTCTGGGATGCGGTACAGTACTCTGTTTTAATAAGTCATCCACAGGATTCTGAGAGTTTGAGAACCACTGATCTAGAGAATCAATCTTCAAGCACTATAAGTATATTGCCAATACTCCAGTATGACTTTGCAAAGATATTCAGTCACCTTTTTGCCTATTTCCAAGTTTTGGATGAATTTTCTTACTCAGTTTTGACTATTACACTTTGGAAATGGTAATGTACAATGAATAAAAAACATCCAGAGGTTTAGGGAAAAAAAGGATGACATATCTTTTTCTATTTCATTTCATCCTACTTCAAGTAACAGTTCAAGTTACATCTTATCCAAGAAAACATTCTAACTCTTTTAGTCTTCTCCAGTATATCTCCTCCTTGAACATCTATAGACTTTTACACAGTTGTGTACACATCATTACCCTACCTCTGTATAGAGCATCAGGATAAGCTATATTGTGCTAGAGAAACTGCCCACAAACTTTTTCTGTTTTGAGGGTCATGCAGTCTCTGTCAGAACTTCCCCACCGTTGTAGTAGGAAAGCAGGCATAGAAAATAAGTAAATGAATAGGGACATTTGCATTCTGACACAACTTTATAGACCTCTGTGAAACAGCACTTTCGTGGTTCTCCTCTGTATCTCTCCAACCCCAACTACCCTTTGAACTTCCCCTACTCTTCCAACCCTCTAAATGTTAATGTTTTTTAGGACTTCAGCCTCCTTTCTCTGCTCCTCATCTCACTCTGCTATCACTTACATGGGCTCACATACTCACATAGTTTACACCACCATCTATAATTCTATTGATTTCCATACCCATGTAGTCCATCCATACTTCTTCACAGGTTTCAGAATCATGTATTCAAATTTCAGTCTCATACCTTTACCAGGAGGTCCCATAGATACTTCAAATGCAACATGGCAGAAAATATATTCCTGTCTTGTATTTAAACTGGCTTTTCTTAAGTAACCTGTATCTCAGTGGTTGCAACACCATGTACACAGTAATAAGACTAGAAACCTATAAGGTATTGTGGACTCTTCCTCCCTACTCACATGCCCTAATCCAATCAATCTCTCTATTTAGCCTACATATTTATTTCTCCTCCTTCCTTTCCAGACTACTGCTCTGAACCATACTCTTATCAACTTTCACCTAAATTACCAAACAGCTTTCTAATTTACCTTCCTAACTCTTTTGATTTGGTTGTGAAATATTCCACACAGAAAACTGTTGCCATAAATATAAGATACATCCATGCAACTACCACTTAGCTTGATCAAATTTTAATATGTTGTAGTATTTGCATCTGATTTTTAAAGGAAGATGATAACATGTCTAGGTAAAGCCCCGTGTGTTACCACCCCCAATCTCATTTCCTTCCCTCTCTCCCTGGAGCTAATCAACATTATACATTTAGAATTTATCATTATAATGTAAACTTTAGTTAAATTGCTACATTTTTATTCATCGCTTCACCATCTATAGTATTATTTTTCAGATTTTAAACTTTATGGCAATATTTATGGAATTGAGATCCCTGAATGAAACATGAGCTCTTAAAACTCTACTCTATTTGAAAGTATAGACAGACCATAAATACTTAAGCAAAGGTAACATGAGAACAAACCACATGAATCTTTTCAAAAGTTGCTTTTGTTACTCAGTATTATGTGTTATAAAACACAATTTGAAGGTGTCTTAAGGACTTTAATTAGTATTTTATTTATTTTTTTATTTTTATTTTTAATTTCCATAGGTTTTTGGGGAACAGGTAGTGTTTGGTTACATGAATAAGTTGTTTAGTGGTGATTTCTGAGATTTTGGTGTACCCATCACCCGAGCAGTACACACTGTACCCAATTTGCAGTCTTTTCTCCTTCACCCTACCTCCCACCCTTTCCCCGCAAATCCACTGTATCATTCTCATGCCTTTGTATCTTCATAGTTTTGCTCCCACTTATGAGTGAGAAGATATGATGTTTGGTTTTCCATTCCTTAGTTACTTCACTTAGAATCTGGGGACCTTCAATTTAAGATTGGCTAGTTTAAATAATCTCAGAGGCTCTAAGCTCTAGGTGTGGTCCCTAATTGTCCAGTGTCTGGACCTGGGGTGATTTAGGGCAGGGAAAATATTGGCTTGGTATTTAAGAGCTAGATAAAGCGTGTAGTTGAAGCTATGGGCTTTGGATTGGTTGGTTTGTTTATGAAAGGCTTACTGGCAGGCAAGTTATTTACTATCTCTAGGAATTAGCTATCCCTGGGAGAGGCAGTCTTTCCAGGATTAGCAAGTAACCAAGATGTCAGAGCATTATAAAACAGAGAAAGTTTAACAACATGATTCACAAAGTTAAGATGCTTTTATTCTCTTTTGAATTACTTCTAGTACTGCTGGATTTGATATAATATTTTCTTCATGACATAGTTCTACGATTTTCTTCTCTTATATTTTCCTTAGTAAACTGTGTGTGTGTGTGTGTGTGTGTGTGTGTGTGTGTGTGTGTGTGTGTGTGTGACAGAGAGAGACAGAGAGAGAGCACAAATGAGTAAAACTGGTGAATCTGGATAAGTGATATATAGGAGTTCTTGTCATTTTCCTTTCAGTTAGAAGCTACATAAAAATTAAAACTGCAACGAATGAAGGAATCCCTAGGAGTCAAAACTGGGGTGGGGGAAACCTCTACTGTATAAGAGGCATTAATGCCTTGGCTGCCCTAAAAGTATTACCTACATCAGTAAATAAAAGACTTAGGTATTAACAGCCACTTAGAGAAGCATAGATCTTGGGTTCTTGTGAGGCATAGAGATGGAATTGAGATCCCTGAATGAAACGTGAGCTCTTAAAACTCTCTACTCTATTTGAAAGTATAGACAGACCATAAATACTTCAGCAAAGGCAACATCTGGGTCAGGGATTTGGGTGGGAAGAAAAGTCTCTCTTGAAAATTTAAAACTGCAGATTTGCCTTCATAAGGTTCAAATTTACACTACCTGAGTGGTAGACATTACTTGTACTCTCCAACATACAGTTCTCCTTTCCTTTCTGAGAATTTAAAAGACTATATTTCTTAGCCCCTTTGGAGCTGGGTGGAGCCATGTGACTAGTTTTTGTCCATGGTCCCTTCGGGGCTGAGGAAGTCAAAAGCCCCTTCACCATCCTTGAGCTCTTCCCCTGCTGAAGAGATCTAGAATCGATGACAATGTCATAAGATGAAAACAGCCTGGATCCCCTTGAGGAGATCTGCTCTGAAGAGATGCCCCACCTGAAGCAGATTTTTTTTTAACTTTTTTTTTTCATCTTTTATCTTAGATTCAGGGGTTACATTTGCAGGTTTGTTACCTGGATATTTTGTGTGATGCTGAGGTTTAGGGTACAAATGATCCCATCACCTAGGTACCGAGCATAGTACCCAACAATTAGTTTCTCAACGCTAGCACCCTTCCTCCCTCCTCCCTGTAGTGGACCCCAGTGTCAATTGTTTCCATCTTTATTGCCATGACTACCCAATGTCTAGCTTTCCTTTATAAACAAAACATATAGTATTTGGTTTCCCATCCCTGCATTAATTTGCTTAGGATAATGGCCTCCAGCTGCATCCACGTTGTTGCAAAGGAGATGATTTCATTCTTTCTTATGGCTGCATTGTATTTCATGTTGTACATGTTCCACGTTTTCTTTATCCAAATCACCACTGATGAGCATCTAGGTTGATTTCATGTCTTTTGCTATTGTGAATAGTGCTGCAATGAACATGCAAGTGATTTTGTCTTTTTGGTAGAATGATTTGTTTTCTTTTAGATATGTACCCAGTAATGCAATTTCTGGGTCAAATGGTAGTTCTAAGTTCTTTGAGAAATCTCCAAACTGCTTTTTACAGTGGCTAAACTAATTTACATCCTCGCCAACAGTGTATAAGTATTCCTTTTTCTCCACAGCCTCACCAGAGTCTATTTAAAAAAATTTTTTTAATACCAGCCATTCTGACTGGTGGGAGATGGTATCTCACTGTGGTTTTGGTTTACATTTCACTGATGATTAATGATGCTGAGCATTTTTAATATGTTTGTTGGCCACTTGTATGTCTTCTTTTGAGAAATGTCTATTCATGTCCTTTGCCCATTCTTAATGGGGTTATGTGTCTTTTGCTTGTTGAATTGCTTAAGTTCCTTATATATTCTGGATATTAGACCTTTGTCAGATCCATAGTTTGTGAATATTTTCTCCCATTATGTACATTGTCTATGTACTCTGCTGATAGTTTCTTTTGCTGTGCAGAAGCTCTTTAGATCAATTAGGTCCCACTTGTCAATTTTTGTTTTCATTGCAATTGCTTTTGAGGACAATCATAAATTATTTCCCAACCCAATGTCCAAAATGGTGTTTTCTAGGTTTTCTTCTAGGATTCTTATAGTTTGTGGTCTTGCATTTAAATCTTTAATCCATCCTCAGTTAATTTTTATATGTGGTAAAAGGTAGGTGTATTAGTCTGTTCTCATGCTGCTAATAAAGACATACCTGAGACTGGGTAATTTATAAAGAAAAAGAAGTTTAATGGATTCAGTTCCACATGGCTGGGGAGGCCTCACAATCATGATGGAAGGCGAAGCAAAGGCATGCCTTACATGGTGGCAAGCAAAAGAGCATGTGCAAGGGAACTCCCATTTACAAAACCATCAGATCTTGTGAGACTTACTCACTATCACAAGAACAACATGGGAAAAACCTGCCCTATGACTCAATTACCTCCCACCAAATCCCTCCCATGACATGTGGGAATTATGGGAGCTACAATTCAAGATGAGATTTGGGTGGGGACACAGCCAAACTATATCAGGTCTCAATTTCATTCAGTTCTGTGAAGCACGTTTGTTATGAGCAAGAAGCAAATATTTGTTTTCTTAAGCCTCTGATATTTCAGCATTGTTAAATTAATTTGCTCTCTCTCATTCTCTCTCCCTACACACACACACACACACACACACACACACACAGTTTATGGAGGAAAATATAAAAGAAGAAAATCCTAGACCTATCTCATGAAGTAAAACCCAGCTTTGTCCTGAAGACAAAACAAAACAAAAATCCATCTCAAGCAAGTAGCATTTATCCCAGAAATGAATAATAAGTCACTATCAGAAAATCTATTAATGTGATATACTACATCAATAAATAAGATATACTCAATTTCTCCTAATACACTGACTGATTCAATACATTCCTAGGTGATAAATCAGCATAAATTTTCTCACCGCAGGAAATATAATTACATCAGGAGCACAACAAGATGGTGGAAAAGATCCCTTCCTGACAATTTGTCAGGAATATCAAATTTTAACAACTATCTGCACACAGAAAAGCACCACAACACGAAACAAAAATGAGGTAAGCAATCACAGTATCTGATTTTAACTTCGTATCACTGAAGGAGGCATTGAAGAGGGCAGGAAAGACAATCCTGAATTGCCAACACAACTCCTACACCATATCCCAGCAGTGGCTGTGCAGTGTGGTCTGTGCACTTGAGAAAGCAAAGCAAAGTGACTGGGAAACTTGCATTGAATGCAGGGATGTCCTGTCACAGTGGAGAACAAAGCTGTGCTGGACTTAGCACCCATGCAAGGAGGGATCATTTGGACCATCCCTGACCAGCAGGAAATCACACATCCCAGGGGCCAGAACTTGAGTTTCTTGGCAAGCATCACTACCAAGCACCAAAGTACTCTCAGGTCATAAGTAAATTTGAAACATATTCTAAGACATGAGGACTGCAACTCCTGGGTGACTCTTAGTGCTGGATTGGGCTTAGAGCCCGTGGACCAGCATGGCACATGACCTAAGGAGATATGAGCAGGGGCTGCTAAGGGAATGTTTGCACCACCCCTGCCCCTACCCCAGGCAGCTTAATTTTCAGCAACAAAAATGACTCTTTCCTTGTGCTTAAGAAGAGGAGAGCAAAGAGTAAGGAGGACTTTGTCTTGCATCTTGGATGCCAGCTCAGCCACAGTAAGATAGGGTACCAGGTGCAGTCATGAGGCACCCATTTCAGGCCCTAGCTCTTGGACTACATTACCAGACCCACCCTGGACCAAAAGCGAGCCCACTGGCTTGAAAGGACAAACCCAGTCTTGGCAGCATTCATCACCTGGTGACTAAAGGACGCTTGGACCCTGAATAACCAGCAGTGATGCCTAGGTAGGATGTCACGGGCCTGGGGTGAGACTCTGAGACTTGCTGGCTTCAGGTGTGAGAGAGCACATGCCCAGCTATGGTGGCTATGGGGAAAGACTTCTTCTGCTTGAGAAAAGCAGAGAGAAAAGTAAAGGGAACTTTGTCTTGCACTTAGATACAAAGTTAGCCAGAGTGGAGTAGAGCCACAAGCAGGTACTTCAGGTACCCAAGTCCAGGCCTAAGCTCTTAGATAGCATTTCTGAATCTGGCCTGGACTAGAGGGGAGCCCACTGCCCAGAAGGGTGTTTCCCAGGTCTGGCAACATTCACCACAAGCTGACTGAAGAGCCCTAGACCTTTAAGTGAGTATCAGTAGTGTCCTGGCAGAAAACTCCATGGGTTGGTGGTGTTAGCAGCCACAAGAAGAGACTCCTCTGCTTGTAGAAAGAGGAGGAAAGAGCAACGTATTTTATACTGTGGTTTGAGTGCCAGCTAAGCTGCGGTCAAATCAAATATCAAGTACATTTCTAAGGTTTTTTACCCCAATTGCTGGCTCCCAGAAAGCACCTCCAGGCCCAACCAGGGCCTAGAGAACTCACTGCCCTGAAGGGAAGGACACAAACCTAGCTGGCTTTCCCATCCACAGATTATAGAGCCCTAGGGCCTTGAGGGAACTTAGGTGGTAGCCAGGTAACTGCTTACAATGGGCCTTGGGTAAAAGATGCAAAACTGTGCTGGCTTCAGAACTAATCCAGCACAGTACCAGTGGTGGTAGCCACAGGGGTGCTTGCATCAGTTCCAGGCAACTCAACACACGGAGAGAAAATTCATCTGTTTGGGAGAAAATAGAGAAATAAATTAGAGTCACTGCCTCATAATCCAGATAATTCTTCTGGATCTTATTAAAGACTACCAAGGCAGTGCCTCTATGAGTCTATGAGTCTAATCCAGCACAGTACCAGTGGTGGTAGCCACAGGGGTGCTTGCATCTAGTTCCAGGCAGCTCAACACACGGAGAGAAAATTCATTTGTTTGGGAGAAAATAGAGAAATAAATTAGAGTCACTGCCTCATAATCCAGATAATTCTTCTGGATCTTATTAAAGACCACCAAGGCAGTGACTCTATGAGTCTCCAAAAAACACAGCATTATGAGACTCGGGGTCCAAGTCCCTTCAAATATGTCAAAAGCCTTCCAAAGAAGGATGAGAACAAACAAACCGAGACTGCAAAGACTACAATAAATATCTAAATCTTCAATGCCCAGACGACAATGAACATGTACAAGAATCTAAAACATACAGAAAACATGCCACCACCAAACAAACCAAATAAGGCCCACCAGGGACAAATACTAAAGAGATAGAGATATGCAACTTCTTAGACACAGTATTTACAAGAGCTGCTTTGAGGAAACCCAATGAAATTCAAGATAACACAGAAAAGGAATTCAGAATTATATCAGATAAATTTAACAAAAAGATTAAAATAATTGAAAAGAATTAAGCAGAAACTCTAGAGTTAAAAAATCCAACTGATATATGAAGAAGGGATCAGAGTCTCTTAAGAGCAGAATTGGTCAAGCAGAAGAAAGAATAAGTGAGCTTGAAGACAAGCTATTTGAAAATATACTGTCACAGGAGACAAAAAAGAATAAAAAAGAATGAAGCATGCTTACAAGATCTAGAAGATAGCCTCAAAAGAGCAAATCTAAGAGTCGTTGGCCTTAAAGAGGAGGTAGAGGGAGAGATCATGGTAGAAAGTTTATTCAAAAGAATAATTTCCCAGACCTAGAGAAAGATATCAACATTGAAGTATGAGAAGGTTATAGAACACCAAGCAGATTTAATCCAAAGATGACTACTTCAAGGCAGTTAATAAACAAACTCCCAAAGGTCAAGGATAAAGAATGAATCCTAAAAGCAGAAAGAGAAAAGAAGCAAATAACATGCAACAGAGCTCCAGTACATCTGGCAGCAGACTTTTCAGTGCAAACATAGGCCAGGAAAGAATAGCATGACATATATACTAACGTAGGAAATCTTTTTACCCCAGAATAACACATATGCCAAAAGTGTGCTTAAAACATGAAGGAAAATAAATACCTTTCCAGAAAAGCAAAAATTTGGGGATTTGATCAACACCAGACCTGTTCTACAAGAAATGCTAAAGGAAGTTCTTCAATATGAAAGAAAAGGATGTTAATGAGCAAAGAGAAATCACGTGAAAGTAAGAAAAACTCACTGGTAATAGTAAGGACAAAAAAATCATAACACTGTATGGAAAAACATCTCATGTTCATGGATATGAAGAATCCAAATTATTAAAATGGCCATATTGCCCAAAGCGATTTACAGATTCAATGCTATTTCTAATTACCAATAATATTCTTCACAGAACTAGGAAAAAAATATTTTAAAATTTATATTGAACTAAAAAGAGCTCAAATAGCCAAGGCAATTATAAGCAAAAAGAACAAAGCTGGAGGCATTACATTATGGGTCTTCAGACTATGCTAAATGGCTACAGTAACCCAAACAGTGTGGTACTGGTACAAAAACAGGCACATAGACCTATGGAACAGAATAAGAGCCCAGAAACAAGGCCACACTCCTACAACCATCTGATCTTTGGCAAAGCCGACAAAAGCAAGTGATGGGGAATAGACTCCCTATTCAACAAATGATGCTGAGATAAATGGGGAGCCATATGCAGAAAATGGAAGCTGGACCCCTTTCATGCACCATATACAAAAATCAACTCAAGATGGTTTAAAGACTTAAATGTAAAACCCAAAACTATAAAAAACCTGGAAGACAACCTAGGCAATACCATTCTGGACATAGAAACAGGAAAAGATTTCATGACAAAGACGCCAAAATCAATCACAACAAAAGCAAAAATTGGGAAATTTGATCTAATCAAATTTAAGAGCTTCTGCAAAGCAAGAAACTGTCAACAGAGTAATCAGACAACCTACAGAATGGAAGAAAATATTTGCAAGCTATGCATCTGACAAAGGTCTAATATCCAGCATCTATAAGAAACTTAAAAACTTTACAAAAAAAACCCCACCAAACTACCCCCATTAAAAAAGCATATGAGAAAAACTCAACATCACTGACCATTAGAGAAATGCACAACATCACTGACCATTATAGAAATGCACTGACCATTAGAGAAATCAAAACCACAATGAGATACCACCTCACACCAGTCAAAATGGCGATTATTAAAAAGTCAAAAAATAACAGATGCTGGTGAGGTTGCAGAGAAAACAGAACACTCATATACTGTTAGTAGGAGTGTATATTAGTTCAACCATTGGGAAAGCAGAATGGCAATTCCTCAAAGAGCTAAAAGCAGAACTACCATTTGACCCACAATTCCATTACTGGGTATATACCAAGATAAATGTAAATCACTCTACCATAAAGACACATGTACACAAGTGTTCATTTCAGCACTATTCACAATAGCAAAGACATGGAATCAACCTAAATGCCCATAATGACAAATTAAATAAAGGAAATGTGGTAACATGGAATACTATGCAACCATAAAATAAGAAGATCATGTCTTTTGTGTGAGCATGGGTGGACCTGAAGGCTATTATCCTTAGCAAACTAATGCAGAAACAGAAAAGCAAATACTGCATGTTCTCACTTATAAATGGGAGCTAAATGATGAGCATCCATGAACACAAAGAATGGAACAACAGACACTGGGGTCTACTTGAGGGAGGAGTACAGGGTGAAAGAGAAGAGCAGAAAAAATAACAATTGGGTACTAGACTTATTACCTAAATGATGAAATAATCTGTGCAACAAACCCCATGACAATAGCTTACCCAAATAACAAACTTTCACATGTACTCTGAACCTAAAATAAAAGTTAATAACATAAAATAAAATAGAGGAAAACCCGAAAAAAATCCCACTCATATATCAAGTAGAAACACAAAATTATGAACAATGAACAATAATAACTTTTACAACAACTTTTCAAGACATAGTACAATGTGACATAAGAAGAAACAACAAAAGGTTAAAAAAAGACATAAATTGAGGGGATAAGGTTAAAGTGTAGAGTTTTTATTAGTTTTCTAATAAAAATTGTACATTTCCAAATATAAAATAAAAATTAAAAAGGAAAAAAATTCTACCACAAATAATAAATGATATGTATATGATATGATTGCTATATTAATTAGCTCAGTTTGCTGATTCTAGATGTATATATGTATTGAAGCATCATTTTATACCCATAAATATATACAGTAGTTATTTGTTAATAAAATATTGTTTTAAGTGGAAAAGTGATTTCAGGTTCATTTTACTTCAGGAGGGCTGGAAGGGAAAAATACAAGAATTCTCTGACAAGTCCTTTCCTCAGTATGGGTAGTGCATAATTTCCACACAGAAAGATCCCCTTCCTTTTTACAAAGCAAGAGCTCACAATAAAAACTGCAATGAATACAAGAACATAGGCCACCATGAATGAGAATCAGAATGAAAAATAAATAAGAATATTGTTCTTTTGAAATTTATGTAATAGAATTACATGTAGACTCTCTAAGAATATTAAAATGATTAAAAAACTCCAATACATGACAGCAGATTTTTCAGTGAAAACCTTACAAACCAGGAGAGAGTGGCATGACATATCTAAAGCGATGAAGGAAAAAAAATATTTATACCATAGCATAGTATATCTGGTGAAAATATCCTTCAAACATGAAGGAGAAATAAAGACTTTTCAGACAAACAAAAGCTGAAGTATTTCATCAACACCAGATCTGTCCTAAGAAATGTTAAAAGGAGTACTTTAATCAGAAAGGAAAAGACATTAATGAGCAATAAATAAGCACCTGAAGGTACAAAACTCACTGGTAATAGTAAGTACAGAGAAAAACACAGAATATGATAATGCTGTAACTGTGGTGTGTAAAGTACTCTTATTCTAAATGGAAAAACTAAAGGATGAACCAATCAAAAATAATAACTACAATGAGTTTTGAAGACATAGTACAATAAGATATATATAGAAACAACAAAATGTAAAAATGCAGGGGGATAAAGTGAAGGTGTAGATGTTTTATTCATTTTCTTTTTGCTTGTTTGTTTATGCAAATAGTGTTAAGTTTTTATGAGGTTAAAATAAGGGGTTATAAGATACTATTTGCAAGCCTCATGGAAACCTCAAATGAAAATCATACAATGGATACACCAAAATAAAAAGCAAGAAACTAAATCATATCACCAGAGAAAAACCACCTTCAGAGGAAGAGAGGAAGGATAGAATGTAGGAAGAAAACACCACAAAATAACCATAAAAAAATAACAAAATAGCAGGAGTGAGTCCTTACTTATCAATAATAACATTGAAAGTAAATGGACTAAACTCTCCAATCAAAAGACATAGAGTGCCTGAATGGATGAAAAAGCAAGATCCATTGATCTGTTGCCTACAAGAAACACACTTAACCTATAAAGACAGAGAAACTGAAAATAAAGGCATGGAAAAGGATAATCCATGCCAATGGAAACCAAAAAGAGTCACTATACTTACATCAGACAAAATAGATATCAAGACAAAAACTATAAAAAGAGACAAAGAAGGTCACTATATAATGATAAAAGGGTCAATTCAGCTAGAGGATATAACAACTGTAAATATATATGCATGCACCCTGGAGCACCCAGACACATGAAGGAAATATTATTAGAGCTAAAGAGAGAAATAGATCCAAATACAGTAATGGATGGAGACTTCAACACCACACTTTCAGCATTGGACAGATCTTCCAGACACAAAATTAACAAAGCAACATCAGACTTAATCTGCACTATAGATCAAATGGATCTAATAGGTATTTACAGAGCATTTCATTCAACAGCTATAGAATACATATTCTTTTCCTCAGCACATGGAACATTCTCAAGAATAGATCATATGTTAGCTCACAAAACAAGTATTAAAACACTCTAAAAAATTTAAATGCTATCAAGCATCTTCTCTGACCACAATGGAATAAAACTAGAAATCAATAACAAGAGGAATTTTGGGAACTATACAAATAAATGGAAATTAAACAACAAACTTAAATTAAGCTCCTGAAAGACCAATGGGTCAATGAAGAAATTAAAAAGGGAATTGAAAAATTTCTTGAAACAAATGATAACAGAAACACAACATACCAAAACCTATGGGATGCAGCAAAACAATACTAAGAGGGAAGTTTATAGCTATAAGCTCCTACATCAAAAGGGGGAAAAACTTCAAATGAACAATCTAATGATGCACTTAAAATTCAGAACAGCAAGAGCAAACCAATCTTAAAAATCAGTAGAGGAAAAGAAATAATAATGATCAGAGCAGAAATAAATGAAATTGAAACGAAAAAAGAATACAAAGTCCAATGAAAAATAAGTTGATTTTTTAAAAAGTTAACGCAATTGCCAAAACTTTTGCCTGACTAATTAAGGAAAAAAGAGAAAAGATCCAAATAAATAAAATCAGAAATTCAAAAGGAGACATTATAACCGATACTGCAGAAATTCAAAGGGTCTCTAGTGGCTACAGTGAGCAATGATATGCCAATAAATTGGAAAATCTGGAAGAAATGGAAAAATGCCTAGAGGCATACAAACCACCAAGACTGAGCCATGAAGAAATCCTAAAACTGAACACACCAATAACAAGTTATAAGATCAAAGCCAGAATAAAGTCTCCCAGTAAAGAAAATCCCAGGACCCACTGGCTTTACTGCTGAATTCTATGAAGTATTTAAAGGACTAATGCTAATCTTATTCAAACTATTCCAAAAAATAAAGAAAAAAGGAATACAGCCAAACTGATTCTATGAGAACAGTTACCCTTATACCAAAACCAGACAAAGACACATCAAAAAAAGGAAAAATACATATCAATATCATTGATGAATATTGATGCAATTATCCTCAGTGCAGTACTAGCAAGCCAATTTCAACAACACATTTAAAAGATCATTCATCATGACCAAGTGAGATTTATCCCAAGGACGTGAGGATGGATCAAAATACACAAAATACACAAATCCGTTAATGTGATACTCACATCAACACAATGAAGGATCAAAGTCACATGATCATTTCAACTGATGCTGAAAAAGCATTTGACAAAATTCAACATCCCTTCATGATAAAAACACTCAAAAGACTAGGGCTAGAAGGAACATACATCAACATAATAAAAGCTAAATATGACAGACCAACTGCCAGTATCATACTGAATGGGAAAAAACTGAAAGCCTTTCCTCTAAAATCTGGCATATGACAAGGATGTCCACTGTCACCACTGTTATTCAACATAGTACTGGAAGTCTTAGCTAGAGCAATCAGATGAGAAAAGATATAAAGGCTGTCCAAATCGGAAAGGATGAAGTTAAATTATCCTTGTTTACAGATGACATGATCCTACATTTGGAGAAACCTGAAGACTCCACAAGAAAACTATTATATCTGAAGACTCCACAAGAAAACTATTATATCTGATAAACAAATTCAGCAAAGTCACAGGATACAAAATCAACATACAAAAATCAGTAGCAGTTCTATTAGGTTGGTGCAAAAACAATTACAGGTTTTGCCTTTGAAAGTAATGGCAAAAACTGCAATTACCTTTGCACCAAACTAATACATGACAACAGTGAACAATATGAAAATGAAATTTAAAAAAGGTTTCTGTTTACAATACATAATTCATAGAAATAGAAAAAACAATCATAAAATTTATGTGGAACCACAAAAGTCCCAGAATATCTAAAGTTGTCTTAAGCAAAAAGAACAAACACTACCTGACTTCAAATTACACTATAGAGCTATAGTAACCAAAACAACGTGGAACTGGCATAAAAACAGAAACATATACCAATGAAATAGAATATAGAACCCTTAAACCCAGACACCTACAGTGAATTCATTATCAAGAAAGATGCCAAGAACATACACTGGGGAAAAACAGTATCATTGAATAAATAGTGCTAGGAACTGGATATCCATATGCAGAAGAAAGAACTAGACCTATATCTCTTGCCATATACAAAAATCAAATCAAAATGAATTAAATCCAAGACCTCCAACTATGAAACTACTATAGGAAAACTGGGGAAAATCTTCAGGACATCGGTCTGGGCAAAGATTTCTTAAGCAATATCCCACAAGCACAGGAAACCAACGAAAAATAGACAAATTGGATCATACCAAGTTAAAAGGCTTCTACACAGCAAAGGATACAATCAACAAAGTGAAGAAACAACCCACAGAATGGGAGAAAATATTTGCCAACTACCCACCTGTCAAGGGATTAATAACTAGGACATATAAGGAGCTCAAACAACTCTGTAGGAAAAAAAATCTAATAATCCAATTGAAAAATGGGCAAGAGATTTGAAAAGACATTTCTCAGTAGAAGACATACAATTGGCAAAGAGGCATACAAAATAGTGTTCAACATCACTGATCATCAGAGAAATGCCTATCAAAACTACATGAAATATCATCTTACTGGCTTATATCCAAAAGACAGGCAATAACAAATGCTGGCAAGGATGAAGAGAAAAGAGGACCCTTGTGTACTGTTGGTGGGATGTAAATTATTACAACCACTGTGGAGAACAGTTTGGAGGTTCCTCAAAAAACTTAAAATTTAGCTACCAGCAATTCCACTGCTAAGTATAAAATTCCTAAAAAACTTTAGGATCCAGCAATTCCACTGCTGAGTATATACCCCAAAGAAAGGAAATCAGTATATCAAAGAGATACCTGCACTCCCATGTTTGTTGCAGCATTGTTCACAATAGCCAAATTTTGGAAGCAACGTAAGCATACATTAACAGATGAATGGATAAAGAAAATGTGGTACATATACAGAATGGAGTACTATTCAGCCATAAAATAGAATGAGATCCAGTCATTTGCAACAACATGGATGGGAATTGGAGATCATTGTGTGAAGTGAAATAAGCCAGGCACAGAAAGATAAACATTGTATATTCTCACTTATTTGTGGGATCTATGAACCAAAACAATTGAACTCATAGTCATAGAGAGTAGAAGGATGGTTACCAGAGGCTGGGAAGTGTAGTGGGGGTGTTGAGCGAGGTGGAAATGGTTAATGGGTACCAAAAAATAGAAAAATAAAGAAGACCTACTATTTGATAGCACAACAGGATGAATACAGTCAATGATAACTTAATGGTACATTTTTAAATAATTTAAAGAATGTAATCGTATTGTTTGTAACTCAAAGGATGAATGCTTTAGAAGATGGATACCCCATTTACCATGATGTGTTTATTTCACATTACATGCCAGTATCAAAGCATCTCATGTATACCATAAATATATACACATACTATGCATCCACAAATTAAAAAAAAAAAGAAAGTTAGCAGGCATGGTGGTGTGTGACTGTATTCCCAACTACCCAGGAGGCTGAGGCAGGAGTATCTCTTGATCCTGGGAGTTTGAGACTGCAGTGTGCTGTCATCATGCCACTGCATTCCAGCCTGGGCCACAGGGTGAGACCCTTTCTCAAATAAAATTGAAAATCATGAAAAGGGGTATACTATTATCAAGAAAAAACATAGAAAGATTTGAAAACCAGTGAAATAAAACTTTCAGAAGTAAAAGAATACGGTTTTTGAAGTTAAAAATCAGTGGATATGGTAAACAACACACTACATAGCTGAAGAGAGTATTGCTTATTTGGAAGAGTGGTACGAAAAAATAACTTAAAGTAGAGTAAAAACAAAAAACAAATAAAATATATAAATGCAGAGTGATAAAGACATATAGACTAGAATAAGAATGTTCACCATCTCTCTGATATAATTTCCAAAAGAAGGGAATACAGAGCATGAAAGAGAGACGGTGTTTTAAAAGATAATGACATTAAGCACCACATAAAATCCCAAGCTGGATAAATAAGAAATCCAGAAAATACAGCCAGACACACTATAACGAAACTGAGGTATGCCAAAGACCAAGAGAATATCATAAAAGCTATCTGGGAAAAAACAGACAGATTAAAGATATACTGATACCACATTCATTATCCAAAAGAGGTTCACCCAGAAAGTAATGGGGAGCTGAAAGAAAATAGCTGTATCCAGCTAAACTATCTTTCAAGATCAAGATTAAAGAAATAGGATTGTGAACAACACTGAATTTAGTACCAACATAACATCATGAAGTAATTTATCCCTCACAGACACTAAAATCCTGAATCGCTGTTTCTGTTTCTCAACCTGGAGCTCAGCACCTCAGGACTTCAACTTCACTCACTGCTTCGCATTTCTGTTCCATTTCCTTATTTTCAGAGCTGACTGTACCTTTTTTTGCTTTCTGTCTTTATATTTTATCACTCTCTGCTATGTGTTCAGGCCAGAGGGGTATATCAAATATGAAATCACTATGTTGTCCTGGCTAGACATTTCCCTATTTCTTTATAACTTCATTTTATTTTTGTTAATTTTTTATTTGAATAGCTTTAGGGGTACCGGTGGTTTTTGGTTACATGAATGAATTGTATAGTGGTAGTCTGGGCTTTTAGTGTACTCATCACCCAAACAGCACACACTGTACCAAATAAGTGATGTTTCACCCCTCAACCCCCCTTCCAACTTTCCCCTTTCTGAGTCTCCAGTGTCTATTATACCACCCTGTTTGCCTCTGCACACCCATAGCTTAGCTTACACTTATAAGTAAGAACATGTGTATATCTTCATTTTAACTTTCACATAACCTCCAGAATGATCTAGCTTGGTGCTTCTCAAACCACCTGTGGTGAAGAAGCAGTATCATGTTATTCTTTTTATAAAATTTCCAATAAATAACAGACTAACACTTTGTCCAATTCAGTTGATTACTCACTTGGAAGTAGCAGCCATGTCAAATTGCTGTAAAAACTTTTAGATACTTAATCTCAATTTCTATATTTATTGTAGATCTATTGCAAACAGCTTTTGGTCCAGCACTGATGTGTGGACCATGCTTTGAGTAGTACTGGTCTAGCTAAAATTTAAATCTTAAAATGTCACTTAAAATGGATTCTCTTATAAGCAATGGATCACTATTACTTATAAGAGAAATTCCAAATTCCATATGACAAGCCACATGAAGTCCTTTATGACCTGACTGTCTCTACAATTGTTTCATCCCTTACATTTGTCTGCCTCAAACTTTAGACTCAGAAACAATTAAGCATTTACAGTTTTTTAATCATTAAGAAGCATTGGAAAAGCTGAAGCTTCCTGGAGTAAACTCCAAAGCTGGATTGCAAAACTGGGCTACCAAAGAAGCTGCTATTTCCTCTACATCAAGAAGTTTCTAAATCCAGAAGCACATAGCCACTGCCATAATTTAAAAGCTACCATGATCAGTATGCAATCAATACTGGTGCCACTGCATAATCACACCATAACTGCTATAATCTACACCAGAAAAGATAATACCCCACATCTTGCCTCCCCACACTGATGAAGCAGGTTACTTGACATTGAGACCCTTGTTAATGCTGCCTCAGAAAAACTCTGCCTTCCATATCTTACACAAGTGCATCTGGTTAATCTTATATACATTCAAAATGCTAGCTGCAAGGGAGTCTGTGGAATGTACATTTTAATTTTTCAGCCTCTGCAGCACAAGGAGCATTTGATTAGAGATAGATGTTTAAGGGTCTTATGTGTTTGAATATTATCCTAGAATTTGGACAGTATGCTGTGCAGTAGAAATTTTTAAACAAGAAACTGGTATGAATCATGTGTGTCATTTTCAAATAACTCTAGTGACCAAGTTTCTCTAGTGAGGAACAGAAAGGTAGCCTAGAAAGCAGTATGAGGCTATTCACACAAAAGCAGGTAACAGAGGATGGGAGTTTGAAATGGGGCAGTGAAAAAGGTGAGCAAAAGGGATTGCTACTTCAAGACATCTCTTAGTAGAATAAACACGACTTAGAGGAACCAATTAATAGAGAAGAAAATTCACCCAGGTTATGTGCACATGTGATATCAAAATATTCTGAATTTTTTGATGAAAATGTCATTTACAAGCTAGACATACATAGTTATCTCATTATTTGGCTAGACATTCAAATAAAGTGCTATTTTGGTATTGTTTTAGATTTATTTTAGATTAATTTAGGAAAAATGAATTCATGCTCTAATCTGGTCAGAATTTGATTAGCTGCCTAAGGCAGTTTCACTTATTTCACAAACATAAAATAAAGCTGCTCTTTATTTATGATAAAGAAAGACATACTGAGCCGGGCATGGTGGCTCACCCCTGTAATCCCAGCGCTTTGGGAGGACGAGGCGGGCAGATCACGAGGTCAGGAGATCGAGACCATCCTGGCTAATGCGGTGAAACCCTGTCTCTACTAAAATTACCAGAAATTAGCTGGGCATGGTGGCAGGGGCCTGTAGTCCCAGCTACTCGGGAGGCTGAGGCAGGAGAATGGCATGAACCTGGGAGGCAGAGCTTGCAGTGAGCAGAGATTGTGCCACTGCAAAAAGTCATGCAGCAAAAAAATGTTCAGTTTTGCTTAATCTAGTATTTTACATCCTTTCAAGATGATTAAAATCTTCATTATTAATTTATTAATAATATCTATTTACATTCTGTGAAAACAGTGTAAGTTATAGTACAGTTTGAGGAATGAAAGTTTAGAAAAATGGTCTCCAAACTTTTAAATAATATACCTGAAAGCACTATTATACATATACATTATACAACCACTATTGTACTTAAGTATTACATACATGGTATAACATACACAAAACACAAATTTAAGATTATGTAATATAGAATAATATTTTTAAAAATTTCTTTTTATCTATTCATGGCACAAAAATTCTATATGCACATCAAAGTAGACTTAGGAGCAAGAAAAATTACAAAGGATAAAAATTGACATTACATAATGATAAAAGGATCAATTCACCAAGAAGACATAAGATTTCCAAATGTGTAAACATCAAACAACAGATTTTCAAGATACATGATGCAAAATCTGACAGAACTGAAGGGAGGAATGAATAAATTCCAAATTGCAAATGGAAATTTCCAATAATCTTTTTTAAAACTTTTAGGTTTGGGGTACATGTGCAGGCTTGTTATATAGGTAAATTTTGTGTCACGGAGGTTTGGTGTACAAATTATTTCATCACCTAGGTAATAGGCATAATACTGATAGGGATCTCAGCTCACTGCAACCTCCATCTCCCAGGTTCAAGCAATTCTCCTGCCTCAGCCTCCCGAGTAACTGGGACTACAGGTGCATGCCACCTTGTCCAGCTAATTTTTTTTTCGTTGTTATATTTTTAGTAGAGACAGGGTTTCACTATGTTGGCCAGGATGGTCTTGATCTCTTGACCTTGTGATTCACGTGCCTCAGCCTCCCAAAGTGCTGGGATTACAGGTGTGAGCCACCACACCCAGCCACCAGCAATTCTTTATACAACTGGTAAAATTTGGCTGTGAATTCATCTGATCCTGGGCTTTTTTTTTTAGGGGACAGGGGTTGATAGAATTTGTATTACTAATTCAACTTCGGAACTCATTATTGGTCTGTTCAGCAATTCCATTTCTTCCTGCTTCCATCTTGGGGGGTGGAATGTTTCAAGGAATTTATTCATTTATTCTAGGTTTTCTAGTTTTTGTGCATAAAGGTGTCCATGGTAGTCTCTAGCGGTCTACAAATAGTATTATTCTTCCAAGGAGCCAAGTGCTGGATTCCTTGATCTTTTGCATGGTTCTTGTGTGTCTCCATTTCCTTCAGTTCAACCCAGATTTTTGTTATTTCTTGTCTTCTGCTAGCTTTGGAGTTGATTTGTTCTTGTTTCTCTAGTTCCTCTAGGTTTGATGTTAGGTTGTTAATTTGAGATCTTTCTAACTTTTTGATGTGGATGTTTAGCACTATAAATTTTCCTCTTAACACTGCTTTAGCTGTCTCCCAGAGATTCTGGTATGTTATATCTTTGTTCTTAAAACTTTCAAAGAATTTCTTGATTTCTTGCTTAATTTTATTGTTTACCCAAAAGTCATTCAGGAGCATGTTCTTTAATTTCCATGTAATTATATGACTTTAAGTGATGTTCTTAGTAATGATTCCTATTTTATTGCACTGTGGTGCTAGGGTGAGGTTGGTATGATTTTTTTTTAATGTTCTTAGGATTTTTTTTTTTTGGCTGATTATGTGGTCAATTTTAGAATATGTGCCACGTGCAGATGACATGAATGTATATTCTGTTGATTTGGGGTGGAAAGTTCTGTTAGGCCCACTTGGTCAACTGTCAAGTTCAGGTCCCTAATATCTTTGTTGATTTTCTGCCTCAGTGGTCTGTCTAATAATGTCAATGTGATGTTAAACTCTCCCACTGTTATTATGTGGTTATCTGCGTCTCTTCATAGGTCTCTCAGAACTTGCTTTATGAGTCTGGATGCTCCTATGTTGGGTACATATAAATTTAGAATAATTAAGTCTTCTTGTTGAATTGAACTCTTTACCATTATGTAACACCCTTCTTTGTCTTTTTTGATTGTTGTTTGTTTAAAGACTGTTTTGCCTAAAATTAGAAAAAACAACCCCTGCTTTTTTCTGTTTTCCATTTGCTTAGTAGATTTTTCTCCATCCCTTCACTTTGAGCCTATGGGTATCATTGCATGTGACATGGATCTCTTGAAGACTGCATACAGTTGGATCTTGCTTCTTTATCCAATATGCAAATCTGTGCCTTTTAATTGTACCATTTTGGCCATTTATATTCAAGGTTAATATTGATATGGGTGAGTCTGATTCTCTCGCCATGTTGTTAGCTGGTTATTATGCAGACTTGATTGTGTGATTGCTTTATAGTGTCAATGGTCTATTATTTAAGTGTGTTTTTGTGGTGACCAGTAATGGTTTTTCCTTTCCATATTTGGCACTCCCTCAAAGACCTCTTCTAAGGCAAGTCTGGTGGTAACAAATTCCCTTAGCATTTACTTGTCTGAAAAGGTTGGAATTTCTTTTTTTAAAATGAATGCTGAATATAGACCCCCAATCTCTTTTGCCTTGTAGGGTTTTTGCTGAAAGTTCCACCATTAGCCTAATGGGGTTCCCTTTGTAGGCAACCTGCTCCTTCCCTCTAGCTGCATTTAACATTTTTTCTTTCATTTCAACCTTGGAGAATTTGATGACTATGTGTCTTGGGGATGGTCATCTTGTATAATATGCCACAGGGGTTCTCTGCATTTCCTAGATTTGAATCATGGCCTCTCTAGGAAACCTGGGGAAGTTTTTGTGAACAATATCCTGAAATATGTTTTCCAAGTTGCTTACTTTCTCTCACTTTTTTTCAGTAACACCAATGGATCATAGATTTGATCTCTACATATAATCCCATATTTCTTGGAAGTTTTGTTCCTTCTTCTTTATTGTTTATTCCTTATTTTTGTCTGACTAAGTTATTTTGGAGAACTGGTCTTCAAGGTCTGAGTTGTTTTGCTCTGTTTGGTCAATTCTGCTGTTAGTATTTGGCCCTGTGGAGGGAGGCACACCCCACTCCTCCACTGGCCTGTGAACCCAGGTGTCTCATCTCTTTCAGTGATCTGAGAGTGAAGGCTCCTCCCTGCACAGGCACTGCCCAAGCCAGCAAGTTCTGCTTGGCCAGGAGCTGTGGGGGTGGGGGTGGTCACCTAATCTGCTATCCAAGGGCTTCCATAGGGTTGTGCCTGCTGACAGACTTCAGGCAGAAGCAGAATTGCTGGCCCAGAAGTTCTGGTGGGATGGCCCATCTGGCTATGAGAGGTGGGAGTGGGTGGAATCACCTACCCTGCTGTCTGGGTGTTTCCTGAGACAACAGGAGGTTGCACCCCCTGAGTTTGGACAGAAGTGGGACTGCTGAGCTGAAAGCTCTAGCAGGCATTGTCCACTTGGCTATCAGTGGTAGGAGTGGTTGGGGTTGCCTGCCCTGCTGTCTAAGCGCTTCCTGGGACAAAGGCTGCTACACCCCACTGTCTAAACACTGGTTGAATTTAGACAGAACCAGAATCACTAGGCCAGAAGCTCTAGCAGGTGTTACCTGCCTGGCTACCAATGGTGAAAATGGATGTGGTCATCTGCCCTACCATCTGGGTGCTTCCCAGGACAAGAGGAGGCTGTGCCCACTGTCTGAGTTCACACAAAAGTGGAACCAGTGAGTTGGAAGATCTGGCAGACATTGCCTGCCTGGCTACCAGTGACAGGGGTGGGTGGAGACACCCTCCCTGCCATCCAGGTGCTTCTTGGGACAACAGGAGGCTTTGCCTGCTGGCTAAGTTCAGACAGAAACAAGGCCACTGGGCTGTAAGCTCCAGCAGGCATTGCCTGCCTGGCTACTAGTGGCAGAAAGGAACCCACCCTCCCCTTCATGTTCTTCCCAGGACAACAGGAGGCCACAGCTGTCAGTCAATTTCTGGGAAAAGCAGGACCACTGGGCCAGAAGCTGGTGCTGAGCCTTATCTGGTGAGGGATGTTGGAGCAATCTTACTGCTCCTAGGCACTGCAACTGCAGCCTCTACAAGGGCTATGGTGCTGGTGCCAGTTTGTTCCAGGGTCTAAGGCTTGTAGAGGTCCCCTTGGATTTGAGAATTGCCTCTGCAAGATGTCCAGATGGCTCTCTGCCTCAGTATAGAACCACAGTGGGGACATTTTGGGTGAGCAAGGGGGATTCTCCCATTCCCAGTCGTGCACAGGTCTCTGAAAAAATTTCCTCCCATTCTGTTGGTTATCTGTTCACTCTTATGATAGTTTCTTTTGTTGTGCAGAAGTTCTTCAGTTTAATTAGATCCAATTTGTCAATTTTTGCTTTTGTTACAATTGCTTTTGGTGTTTTTGTCATGAAATCTTTGCCTGTACCTATGTCCTGAATGGTACTGCCTAGATTTTCTTCTAGGGTTTTTATGGTTTTGGGTTTTACATTTAAGTCTTTAATTCATCCTAAGTTAATTTTTGTATAAGATTTAAGGAAAGGGTCCAGTTTCAATCTTCTGCATATGGCTAGCCAGTTCTCCCAGCACCATTTAATAAGTGGGGAATTTTTCCCCCATTGCTTGTTTTTGTCAGGTTTGTCAAAGATCAGAAGATTTTAGGTGTGCGGTTTTTTGATCCATCTGACAAACGTCTAATATCCAGACTCTACAAGGAATGTAAACAAATTTACAAGAAAAAAACAAACAACTATATTAAAAAGTGGGCAAACGACACGAAGAGACACTTTTCAAAAGAAGACATACTTGAGTAAGAAAGCTGCACATCCTGTACATGTACCCTGGAGCTTAAAATAAACAAAGAAACATTGAAGGAAACAAAATAGAAACTGTCAACAGAAATCTGGGCTTCCTCAGCAGAGCAAAGCCTTAAGAAAACAATTCACTGCTTTTTATTTAAAAGCCTACATATGTATTCTTTTAAAACTCTTTCCATTTGAACAGTGAAAAAAAAAGAACTTAGGAAGCAATGAAGCATTGATATAAAATGGGTGGATTCATCTTCCAATGTGTTAGGATAATGACACTGCCCATATTAAGGCTTCAACCTTTATCTAAGAAATTTCTACCAACCTTTAAAGATATGTGTCAACACTTAATCATTTGACTTCTCAAATAAAAAAGTTACCAAAAAATAAAAATAAAATAAGTTTAAAAATATTAAAAGTAAAAATAAATAACCCCATTAAAAAGTGGGTAAAGGACATAAACAGACACTTCTCAGAAGAAGACATACATGCGGCCAACAATCATATGAAAAGAAGCTCGAAACTGGAGCCTCGGGGTGTGCCTAAGATGGCCGAATAGGAACAGCTCCAGCCTCCCGCCCCCAGTGTGAGTGACAGAGAAGATGGTTGATTTCACGTTTTCAACTGAGGTACCGGCTTCATCTCACTGGGGAGTGCCAAACAATCAGTGCTGGTCAGCTGGTGCAGCCCAACCAGTGAGAGCTGAAGCAGGGCGAGGCATCACCTCACCTGGGAAGTGCAAGGGGGAAGGGAATCCCTTTTCCTAGCCAAGGGAAACTGAGACACACACCACCTGGAAAAGCAGGTAACTCCTACCCTAATACTATGCTCTACCAAGGGTCTTAGCAAATAGCACACCAGGAGATTATATCCCACAGCTGGCCGGGAGGGTCCCACACCCACGAAGCCTCCCTCATTGCTAGCACAGCAGTCTGAGATCTAACTGCAAGGTGGCAGCGAGGCTAGGGGAGGGGTGCCTGCCATCGCTGAGGCTTAAGTGGGTAAACAAAGCCACCTGGAAGCTCGAATTGGGTGGAGTCCACCACAGCTCAAGGAGGCTGGCCTGCCTCTGTAGACTCCACCTCTGGGCACAGGGCACAGCTAAACAAAAAGCAGCAGAAACCTCAGCAGAGGTAAATGCCTCTGTCTGATAGTTTGAAGAGAGCAGAGGATCTCCCAGCACGGAGGTTGAGATCTGAGAACTGACAGACTGCCTGCTAAAGTGGGTCCCTGACTCCTGAGTAGCCTAACTGGGAGACATCCCCCACTAGGTGCAGTCCGACACCTCACACCTCACACAGTGGGGTATACCCCTGAGAGGAAGCTTCCAGAGCAAGAATCAGACAGCAACACTCGCTGTGCAGCAATATTCTATCTTCTGCAGCCTCCGCTGCTGATACCCAGGCAAACAGGGTCTGGAGTGGACCTCAAGCAAACTCCAACAGACCTACAGCTGAGGGTCCTGACTGTTAGAAGGAAAACTAACAAACAGAAAGGACACCCACACCAAAACCCCATCAGTACGTCACCATCATCAAAGACCAGAGGCAGATAAAACCACAAAGATGGGGAAAAAGCAGGGCAGAAAAGCTGGAAATTCAAAAAATCAGAGTGCATCTCCCCTCCAAAAAACGCAGCTCATCGCCAGCAATGGAACAAAGCTGGATGGAGAATGACTTTGACGAGTTGAGAGAAGAATGCTTCAGTTGATAAAACTTCTCAGAGCTAAAGGAGGAACTATCTAACCAGTGCAAAGAAACTAAAAACCTTGAAAAAAGAATGGATGAATGGATAACTAGAATAATCAATGCAGAGAAGGCCTTAAAAGAACTGATAGAGATGAAAATCATAACACAAGAAATACGTGACAAATGCACAAGCTTCAGTAACTGACTCGATCAACCAGAAGAAAAAGTATCAGCGATTGAAGATCAAATGAACGAAATGAAGCAAGAAGAGAAGTGTGGAGAAAAAAGAGTAAAAAGAAAGAACAAAGCCTCCAAGAAGTATGGGATTATGTGAAAAGACCAAATCTACGTCTGATTGGTGTGCCTGAAAGTGACAGGGAAAATGGAACCAAGTTGGAAAACACTCTGCAGGATATCATCCAGGAGAACTTCCCCAACCTAGTAAGGCAGGCCAACATCCAAATTCAGGAAATAGAACGCCACAAAGATACTTCTCGAGAAGAGTGACTCCAAGACACATAATTGTCAGATTCACCAAAGTTGAAATGAAGGAAAAATGTTAAGGGCAGCCAGAGAGAAAGGTCGGGTTACCCACAAAGGGAAGCCCATCAGACTAACAGCAGATCTCTCGGCAGAAACTCTACAAGCCAGAAGAGAGTGGTGGCTAATATTCAACATTCTTAAAGAAAAGAATTTTCAACCCAGAATTTCATATCCAACCAAAGTAAGTTTCATAAGTGAAGGAGAAATAAAATCCTTTACAGACAAGCAAATGCTTAGAGATTTTGTCACCACCAGGCCTCCCCTACAAGAGATCCTGAAGGAAGCACTAAACATGGAAAGGAACAACAGGTACCAGCCATAGCAAAAACATGTCAAAATGTAAAGTCCATCAATGCTGGGAAGAAAATGCATCAACTAGCAAGCAAAATAACCAGCTAATATCATAATGACAGGATCAAGTTCACACATAACAATATTAACCTTAAATGTAAATGAACTAAATGGTCCAATTAAAAGACACAGACTGGCAAATTGGATAAAGAGTCAAGACCCATCAGTTTGCTGTATTCAGGAGACACATCTCACATGCAGAGACACCCATAGGCTCAAAATAAAGGGATGGAGGAAGATCTACCAAGCAAATGGAAAACAAGAAAAAGCAGGGGTTGCAATCCTAGTCTCCAATAAAACAGACTTTAAACCATCAAAGATCAAAAGAGACAAAGAAGGCCATTACATAATGGTAAAGGGATCAATTCAACAGGAAGAGCTAACTATCCTAAATATATATGCACTCAATACAGGACACCCAGATTCATAAAGCAAGTCCTTAGAGACTTACAAAGAGACTTAGACTCGTATATAATCATAATGGGAGACTTTAACACCCCACTGTCAACATTAGACAGATCAACGAGACAGAAAGTTAACAAGGATATCCAGGAATTGAACTCAACTCTGCACCAAGGGGACCTAACAGACATCCACAGAACTCTCCACCCCAAAGCAACAGAATATACATTCTTCTCAGCACCACATCACACTTATTCCAAAATTGACCATATAATTGGAAGTAAAGCACTCCTCAGCAAATGTACAAGAACAGAAATGACAACAAACTGTCTCTCAGACCACAGTGCAATCAAACTACAACTCAGGACTAAGAAACTCAATCAAAACCACTCAACTACACGAAACTGAACAACCTGCTCCTGAATGACTACTGGGTACATAACAAAATGAAGGCAGAAATAAAGATGTTCTGTGAAAACAATGAGAACAAAGATACAACATACCAGAATCTCTGGGACACATTTAAAGCAGTGTGTAGAGGGAAATTTATGGCACTAAATGCCCACAAGAGAAAGCTGGAAAGATCTAAAATTGACACTCTAACATCGCAATTAAAAGAACTAGAGAAGCAAGAGTAAACACATTCAAAAGCTAGCAGAAGGCAAGAAATAACTAAGATCAGAGCAGAACTGAAGGAGATAGAGACACAAAAACCCTCCCCTCCAAAAAATCAATGAATCCAGGACCTGGTTTTTTGAAAAGGTCAACAAAATTGATAGACTGCTAGCAAGACTAATAAAGAAGAAAAGAGAGAAGAATCAAATAGATGCAATAAAAAATGATAAAGGGGATATCACTACCGAAACCACAGAAATACAAACTACCATCAGAGAATACTATAAACACCTCTACGCAAATAAACTAGAAAACCTAGAAGAAATGGATAATTTCCTGGACACTTACACTCTCCCAAGACTAAACCAGAAAGAAGTTGAATCCCTGAATAGACCAATAGCAGGTGCTGAAATTGAAGCAATAATTAATAGCCTACCAACCAAAAAATGTCCAGGACCAGATGGATTCATAGCCGAATTCTACCAGAGGTACAAGGAGGAGCTGGTACCATTCCTTCTGAAACTACTCCAATCAATAGAAAAAGAGAGAATCATCCCCAACTCATTTTACAAGGCCAACATCATCATGATACCAAAGCCTGACAGAGATACAACAAAAAAAGAGAATTTTAGACCAATATTACTGATGAACATCGATGAAAAAATCCTGAATAAAATACTGGCAAACCAAATCCAGCAGCACATCAAAAAGCTTATCCACCATGATCAAGTGGGCTTCATCCCAGGGATTCAAGTCTGGTTCAACATACGCAAATCAATAAATGCAATCCAGCATATAAACAGAACCAAAGACAAAAATCACATGATTATCTCAATAGATGCAGAAAAGGCCTTTGACAAAATTCAACAGCCCTTCATGCTAAAAACTCTCAATAAATTCGGTATTGATGGAACGTATCTTAATAAGAGCTATTTATGACAAACTCACAGCCAATATCATACTGAATGGGCAAAAACTGGAAAAATTCCCTTTGAAAACTGGCACAAGACAGGGATGCCCTCTCTCACCACTCCTATTCAACATAGTATTGGAAGTTCTGGCTAGGGCAATCAGGAAAGAGAAAGAAATAAAGGGTATTCAGTAAGGAAAAGAAGAAGTCAAATTGCCCCTGTCTGCAGATGACATGATTGTATATTTGGAAAACCCCATTGTCTCAGCCCAAAATCTCCTTAAGCTGATAAGCAACTTTGGCAAAGTCTCAGGATACAAAATGAATGTGCAAAAATCACAAGCTTTCTCATACACCAGTAACAGACAAACAGAGAGCCAAATCATGAATGAACTTCCATTCACAATTGCTTCAAAGAGAATAAAATACCTAGGAATCCAACTTACAAGGGATGTAAAGGACCTCTTCAAGGAGAACTACAAACCACTGCTCCGTGAAATAAAAGAGGACACAAACAAATGGAAGAACATACCATGCTCATGGATAGGAAGAATCAATATTGTGAAAATGGCCATACTACCCAAGGTAATTTATAGATTCAATGCCATCCCCATCAAGCTACCAATGAGTTTCTTCACAGAATTGGAAAAAACTGCTTTAAAGTTCATATGGAACCAAAAAAGAGCCCACATCGCCAAGACAATCCTAAGTCAAAAGAACAAAGCTGGAGGCATCACGCTACCTGACTTCAAACTATACTACAAGGCTACAGTAACCAAAACAGCATGGTACTGGTACCAAAATACAGATATAGATCAATGGAACAGAACAGAGCCCTCAGAAATAATACCACACATCTACAGCCATCTGATCTTTGACAAACCTGAGAAAAACAAGAAATGGGGAAAGGATTCCCTATTTAATACATGGTGCTAGGAAAATCGGCTAGCCATAAGTAGAAAGCTGCAACTGGATCCTTTCCTTACTCCTTATACAAAAATTAATTCAAGATGGATTAGAGACTTAAATGTTAGTCCTAAAACCATAAAAACCCTAGAAGAAAACCTAGGTAATACCATTCAGGACATAGGCATGGGCAAGGACTTCATGTCTAAAACATCAAAAGCAATGGCAACAAAAGCCAAAATTGACAAATGGGATCTCATTAAACTAAAGAGCTTCTGCACAGCAAAAGAAACTATCATCAGAGTAAACAGGCAACCTACAGAATGGGAGAAAATTTTTGCAATCTACTCATCTGACAAAAGGCTAGTATCCAGAACCTACAAAGAACTCAATCAAATTTACAAGAAAAAAGCAAACAACCCCATCAAAAAGTGGGCAAAGGATATGAACAGACATTTCGCAGAAGAAGACATTCATACAGTCTACAGACACATGAAAAAATGCTCTTCATCACTCGCCATCAGAGAAATGCAAATCAAAACCACAATGAGATACCATCTCACACCACTTAGAATGGCAATCATTAAAAAATCAAGAAACAATCAATAGGTGCTGGAGAGGATGTGGAAAAATAGGAACACTTTTACACTGTTGGTGGGACTGTAAACTAGTTCTTCCTTGTGGAAAACAGTGTGGCAATTCCTCAAGGATCTAGAACTAGAAATACCATTTGACCCAGCCATCCCATTACTGGGGATATACCCAAAGGATTATAAGTCATGCTGCTATAAAGACACAAGCACACGTATGTCTATTGTGGCACTATTCACAATAGCAAAGACTTGGAATCAACCCAAATGTCCATCAGTGACAGACTGGATTAAGAAAATGTGGCACATATACACCATGGAATACTATGCAGCCATAAAAAGGGATGAGTTTGTGTCCTTTGTAGGGACATGGATGCAGCTGAAAACCATCATTCTCAGCAAACTATTGCAAGAATAGAAAACCAAATACCGCATGTTCTCACTCATAGGTGGGAATTGAACAATGTGATCACTTGGACACAGGAAGAGGAACATCACACACTGGGTCCTATTGTGGGAGGTTGGGGGAGGGATAGCATTAGGAGATATACCTAATGTAAATGATGAGTTAATGGGTGCAGCACACAAACATGGCACATGTATACGTATGTAACAAACTTGCACATTGTGTACATGTACCCTAGAACTTAACATATAATAAAAAAAAAGAAAAGAAAAGAAGCTCAACATTGCTGACCATTAAAGAAACGCAAATCAAAACCTCTATGAGACACCATCTCATGCCAGTCAGCATGGGGATTATTAAAGAGTCAGAAAATAACAGAGGCCGGTGAGATTGTGGAGAAAAAGGAAAACTTTTACACTGTTGTTGGGAGTATAAATTAGTTCAACCATTGTGGAAGACAGTGCGGTGATTCCTCAAAGATTTAGAGGCAGTAATAGCATTTGACTCAGCAATCTCATTACTGCATATATACTCAAAGGAACATAAATCATTCTATTATAAAGATACATGCACACATATGTTCACTGCAGCACTATTCACAATATTAATGACATGGAATCAACCCAAATGCCCATCAGTGATAGACTGGATAAAGTAAATGTGATACATAAGTAGCCATGGAATACTATGTAGCCATTTAAAAAAAAAAAAACACCACCACCACAACCACTAGATCATGTCCTTTGCAGTGACATGGGTGGAACTGGAAGCCGTTATCTTCAGCAAACTAAGGCAGGAACAGAAAATCAAACATGGCATGTTGTCACTTATAAGTGGGAGCTGAACGATGAGAACACACGGACACATGGGGGAGATCAACACATACTCTAGCCCGTCAGGGGATGCGGGTGAAGGGAATGAGAGCATCAGGAAGAATAGCTAATTGATGCTGGGCTTAATACCTAGATGATGGGCTCATCTGTGTAGCAAACCACCATGGCACATGTCTACCTGTTTAACAAACCTGCACAGCCTGCACACATACCTTGGAACTTAAAATAAAACTTGAAGGAAAACAAAACTGAAACTGTCAACAGAAACCTGGGCTTCCTTAGAAGAACAAAGCCTTGAGAAGAACACAATTCACTGCTTTGTGTTTAAAAGCCCATATATGCGTTCTTTTAAAACTCTTTGCATTTGTACAATGAAAAAAAAAAAAAGAATCTCAGAAGCAATGAGGTATTGATATAAGATGGAAGGATTCGTCTTCTTATGTGTTAAGATAATGACACTGCCCATACTCAGGCTTCAAACTTTATCTAAGAAATTTCTGTCAACCTTTAGAGATATGTGTCAAAACTTAATCATTTGACTTCTCAAATAAAAAGTTCCCAACAAATAAAATAAAATAAATTTAAAAGTATGAAAAACAAAAATAAAAATATGCCAAATAAATATATTTTGGGGTAAAATACTTCCATTTCTTTCAGGGCCTGCTATCTGTCATGTGATACTATACTAGAATCAGGTTGGAATTTGGTGTCTTATTGCTACAAAGTCTCTTTTGTCACTTTTAAGATCTCTGTTTTAATGTTAATGCTGGTCAGTTATGCTTGAATTCCAAAGGGAGGAGAGTATAATGAGTCTTGTCTGACCCCTCCTTCCCATCATGATCTGGTTAAAAGCTTAAAAGGAGGGATTAATTCAGTCAGTGGGGGGCCTTAAAATTTTATTTTTGCTTAATGTCAGGCCTCTGAGCCCAAGCTAAGCCAAGCCATCTATCCCCTGTGACCTGCACGTATACATCCAGATGGCCTGAAGCAAGTGAAAAATCACAAAAGAAGTGAAAATGGCCGGTTCCTGCCTTAATTGATGACATTCCACCATTGTGATCTGTTCCTGCCCCCAACTTTGACTGAGTGATTAACCTTGTGAAATTCCTTCTCCCAGCTCAGAAGCTCCCCCACTGAGCACCTTGTGACCCCTGCCCCTGCCTGCCAGAGAACAACCCCCTTTGACTGTAGTTTTCCACTACCCACCCAAATCCTATAAAATGGCCCCACCCCTATCTCCCTTCGCTGACTCTCTTTTCAGACTCAGCCCACCTGCACCCAGGTGAAATAAACAGCCTTGTTGCTCACACACAGCCTGTTTGATGGTCTCTTCACACGGACACACGTGACACTTACAGCACACAACAACCTTCTATGCAGATGGACTGAGTGAAGCCACTAGTGTCAGTCCGTATATTAACTGCTGATAATGCTTAATTTATTTCTTATATCTAAAGAAAACTCCTAATATTTTCTTCCCACACCACAGTGGATCATTCCATGTACTCCAACTCAGAAACTTCTAAGCTAACAAATCAAGTGCAAAAGGACCTGGTTATAAAGGAATTTCACCTCTCAGATGCTCCCATGGAGTTCACCCACAACAGAAAAACACATTGAGCTTAAAGTGAAACTTTGTAAAAAGTAGGTATTTATAAGGCTAAAATAATCCTTTGGAGAACACACTGCATTTTTGTTAAGTTGTCAAGCAGTAGGTCTCTATGCCTCCTTGTGTGTTGTGCTGTGACTATCTTCTAAATACCACATTCCACTGTCAGCTTGATATTTAAAACCAGCTGGCCTCACTCCACCACCATCCATTATGTAGCATTGTTTTACAAGAAATGTAACTTCTCTGGCAGCAGACAAGTTGATCCCAAAGAAACTGTTTTTCACATTTTACTGTATATATTTTTGAAATATATTTATACTAGACACAGAAGAAGTAACCTTGAAACAACTGAACTTATTCAAACAGTTGATAGATTTATACATACTGCTCCATTCTCTCAGGATAATTTTATTTAAAATTTTTTTAAAATAAAGCTTAGACCCCATCTTTGTTGGCTCAGATGCTTACATGGGAGTTGGCTCATAATGCTTTCTCATTTGGAATAATCTTCTGTTGCTAAGAGATTTGCATATGCTTAGGGATGACTTAAGACCATTGGTAGAAAATGTACTCAGAAACTAATCTATAGAAGCCATTTTTATATGAAGAATTTTGGTCAGGTAGACTTTCAAAGAGAAAGTATTTTCCTTTTCTTTTAACAAAAGTGAGAGCTCGAATCTGAAATATAAGCATAATGCATCCCTATCAAGGTCAATTTGATTCAGTATTCAAGGTGGCAGTGACCCTGTTAAAGTCTAAATTTTCCTTCTAAATCCCAAATATTTGCTCTAAACAGATTGAATAGGAAAGTGGAAATACTTAAGAATTGTACACATTTATTATCTCATATTTTCTGTGGGCCAGGAATCCAAGCATAGCTTAACTGTGTCTTCTGCTTCAGGGTGTCCTCCAAGGCTTCAAGCAAGGTGTCAGCCAGAACTGAGTCCATCTAAAACTCAACCAATGTAAGATTCACTTATAAGTTCACTACATGATTGCAGAGAGGATTCTGTTCTTTTTCTTTTCTTTTTTCTTTTTTTTTTGACAGGGTCTCACTCTGTTGCCAAGCGTAGAGGGCAGTGGCTTGACCACAGCTCACTGCAGCCTCAACCTCAGGGTTCAAGTGATCCTACCACCCCAGCTTCTGAGTAACTTGGACTACAGGCCTAGACCACTATGCCTGGCTAATTTTTAAAATTGTTTACAGATACAAGGTCTTGCTATGCTGCCCAAGCTGGTCTTGAACTCCTGGCCTCAAGTGATCCTCCTGCCTTGGCCTCCTAAAATGCTGGGATTACAGGCACGTGCCACTATACCCAGCCAGAATTCAGTTCTTTTTGGATTACTGGACTGAGGATCTCAGTTAACTGCTGGCTATTAGCCAGAGGTCCACCTCAGTTCTGTGCCACATGTGTCTCCTAAATAAGACACTTTGCCTCACAAAGCTAGCAAAGGAGAAGGTCTGATAGCAAGACAAAGGCTACAATCTCTTATAAGCTAACGACAAAATTACATCTCCACAAAGTTGAGATAGTCTATTGTCTAGAAGCATGTTACTCAAGGTCACACATATTAAGAGATAGGAGTATTTGAGGGCCATCTCAGAAGCTACCTATCACACTGAAACACAATATCCCTCTCCCTTTCCTTATGGCTACTTTCAGCTTTCTCATTTTTAATGACATATACAGGGAATGCAACAATTAAAAAATCTATTTTGCCAACTAGCAGTAATGTACCAGTGAATTTAGCCAGATTCAAGTTAAAAGAAAAAAAGCAGATGGAAATTTAGATCATGCGTTTTTCTTTTTCGACTCCTAATGTCAGTATACATTTTTCTTTCTGGGTTTGTAATCTCTACCACTAGTAGGGTCTGAATATATTTTTTCTTAACGTTAAAGAAGTTGCCTGGCATGATGGCTCACGCCTGTAATCCTAGCACTTTGGGAGGCTGAGGCAGGCGGATTACTTGAGGTCGGGAGTTCAAGACCAGTCTGGCTAACAAGGTGAAGCCCCCTCTCTACTGAAAATAGAAAAATTAGCTGTGTGTGGTGGCGCATGCCTGTAGTCCCAGCTACTTGGTAGGCTGAGGGAGGAGAATCGCTTGAACCTGAAAGGTGGAGGTTGCAGTGAGCAGAGATCTTGCCACTGCACTCCAGCCTAGATGACAGAGTGAGACTTCGCCTCAAAAAATAAATAAATAAATAATAAAATAAAGAAATTAAAAATGGAACAAAACACAAAACATTTTGCAACATGATAGTTGCAAGTCAAGAAACTGTCACTAGCTCCCATTAGGCAAACTTAATGACCAAATATATTAGAATCACTGGCTTGATTTTGGGTTTCTCCAATAAGTAGCCCAAGTGTTTGAGTGTAGGTTTTGGTTTTCTAAAATGGTTTTGTTTGATTGTTTGTTTTACTGAGAGGCAATACCAGGAAACACTGATAAGGTGTAAGGAAATGAGAATGAAAGTTAATGCAAAGACTGTTTTTTGTTTGTTTGCTTGTGTTTTGTTTGTTTGTTTCTTTCTTTCTTTCTTTTAGATGGAGTCTCACTCTGTCGCCCAGGCTGGAGTGCAGTGGTACGATCTCGGCTCACTGCAAGCTCCATCTCCTGTGTTCATGCCATTCTGCTGCCTCAGCCTCCTGAGTAGCAGGGACTACAGGCACCCACCACCACACCCAGCTAATTTTTTCATATTTTTTTTAGTAGAGATGGGGTTTCGTTGTGTTAGCCAGGATGGTCTCGATCTCCTGATCTCATGATCTGCCTGCCTCGGCCTCCCAAAGTGCTGGGATTACAGGTGTGAGCCAGTGTGCCTGGCCAAGAGTGTGTTTTTAAGTTAGTTGCCATTGTGGGTAACAGAAGGTCAGTTCCAGAGGGGAACAGTGAAAGACAGTAAAGAACACACCTCAGCAATCTGGCAGAATAGATCTCAGACTTCACTAACCTCCACAAAAGTTCAACTGACAAATAGCCACAAATAAGAACACCTTTGTGAAAACCTCAAAACTTGGAAATAAGCCTGATATACCTGTGTGGACCACAGAACCAAATAAGAACCACAAGAGAGGGTAAAAAACATGATCTCACTGGTTGTGTCACCCCTCTTCCTTCCCCTCCCCCAAGTTGCCACAGTGTCACACAGAGAGAATTCCTCAGGAGTCACAGTTTCTACAGTGGGGAAAGAGAGCCAGAGGTGGACATACAGCTTCCCTAGCATTTTGAGATGCTTCCCAAGAAGCCCACTTTACTCTCACCTCATAGGGAACACAAGAGGTATTGGCATGACTAGACTACCTAGGGTCAGATAGAAATAAAGCAAGAACACAGTGACTAGTATACACATACTTGTGTTAGTTCTTTGTAATTGCCAGTAATGGCACATGATCAGAGACAGCAGTCAACAGCATAGCTCATCTTCAAAGCTGAGCTGACTGTTACCAGAATTGGTGGGAAGTTCTGCCTGGCTGGAATCTCTAAACAGACAGCCTCCAGGCCCAGCCTTAGACCCTACCCGAGGGCCCCATCCAGGGACAGCACAATTTAGCAAAAAGCAGGGGCTAGTTCTGCCACACATAGGAGTTTAAACAGCGCTTGGCATGGCCTCAATGCCCACTTGAAGACCTTGTCCTGGAAAGGTGTGATGGACTGCCACAGTGAATGCTGGGAAAGAGCAGTGGCTAGTTCTGCCACAACCAAGAGTTTAAACAGCACTCAACTCAGCTTCAAACTCAGCCTGCCTAGACACTGCCCAGAGAGATAGATGCCCACCACAGTGCATTTTGGCAAAGTGCAGAGGCTACTTCTGCCACACCTAGGAGTTTAAACAGTGCTTGGCCCATCCTCAAAGCCCACCACAAGGCCCCATCTAGGCAGGGAGGCAAACCTCAACAGTGCATTTCTACTTAGCATAGCAGCTGGTCCCATCCATCTCAAGCAGTGATTCTGCCTAACCTGAGGTCCCAGCCTACAACCCTGTCCAAATACATACCTCAAACAGTGGTGCTACCTGGCCATGGAATACACCTTTTGGTCAAGCCCAATAAAAGGCAATTGTAGTAACCTGCCAGCAGCTCTGCCTGATTAAAGAGCTCAGCCAGTGGTCTTACCTGACAGTGGAGCTGAGTCAGCAGCCCCATCCCAAATCAGAGCTAAGGCAGCAGCCCACATATCTAGAGAATCCAAAAGCAAGCTCTTCCTGCCCAGGGTCATTATGAGTTGGCCCACAAAGAATCACAGGCCAGGCTAAATAGTGAAGGTTTATCCCTGACAAAGAACACCTGTAAAAGCCAGAAGAGGTAGCTGTCTCCCCAAATGCACAGACACAAATGCAAGGACACAAGGTTTACAAAGAACCACGAAATCATGACACCTCTAAAGAAACTAACAAAGTTTCAACAGTGAACCTTTAAAAATGGAAGTCTATAAAATGACAGACAAAGAATTCAGAATAATAATCTTGAGGAAGTTTAGTGAGCTACAAGAATGTATGAAGTAAAAAATTAAATGCAGTTTGGAAAACAGTGCACAAACAAAATGAAAAGAGTAACAAAGAAATAGAAATAATAAAAAGTAAAACTCCTAGAGATGAAAAATACAATGACTGAAATGGAAATGCAATAAAAAGCTTTAACAGTAGGCTCAATCAAGCAGAAGAAAGTATAAGAGAGCTTAAAGATGATTCTATACATAGAAAACCCTAATGACTCTGAAAAAGGATACTAGAACTGATAAATTCAGTAAAGTTCCAGGATACAAAATCAATGTACAAAAATCAGTGGCATTTTTACACACTAATAACATCTAGCTAAGAACCAAATCAAGAACACAATCTCATTTATAATAGCAACAAGAAAATGAAATACATAAGAATTTATCTCACCAAGGAGGTGAAAGATCTCTACAATGAGAACTACAAAATACTGCTGAAAAAAATTAGATGTGATGCAAATAAATGGAAAAATATTCTATGCTCATGGACTGGAAGAAAATACATAGTTAAAATGACCATACTGCCCAAAGCAATTTACAGGTTCAATGCTATTCCTATCAAAATACCAATATCACTTTTCACAGATTTAGAAAAATCTATTATAAAATTTATTTGGAACCAAATTTAACCCAAATGTCCAAAGCAATCACAAGCAAAAAAACAAAGCCAGAGGCATCGCATTGCCTGACTTCAAACATCTGAAATTGTCCAACCAATGAAGCAAAAATAAGAAGCAGACTAAAAAGAAGGAAGAAAGCCTATGAGAACTATGGGACACTATCAAGAGATCTAATTACCACATAACAGTAATTCCAAAGGAAAAGAGAGAACAAAGGGACCAGAAGCATATTTTAAAAAAAAATGGCTGAAAACCTCCCAAATCTTAGGAAAGATGCCAACATCCAGGTACAGGTGGCAGAGAGGTCACCAACAATATTCAACCCAGAGTTCACCAATGCACAAAATAATGAAACTATCAAAAATTAAAGACAAAGAAAAAATTCTGAAAGCATCATGAAATAAGAAATACATTATCTACAAGGGAGTTCCAATATGACTATCAGCATATTTCTCAGCAGAAACACTGCAGGACAGTAATATAGTTGGATATTTGTACCTGCCCAAATCTCATCTTGAAATGTAATCTCCAGTCTTGGAGGTGGGGCCTGCTGGGAGTTGTTTGGATCATGGGGGCAGATCCCTCATGAATGGCTTCAGTCATCCCTTTGGTGATAAGTGAACTCTTTGTGAGTTCACATGAGATCTGATTGTTTAAAAGTATGTGGTACCTCCCCCTGACTCTCTCACCCCTGCTTTCACCATATGATATGTCTACTCCCCCTTTGCCTTCTGCCATGACTGTAAGCTTCCTGAGGCTTCTCCAGAAGCCAAGCAGATGTTGTCACATGGATCCTATAAAGCTTGCAGAACTATAAGCCAATTAAACATCTTTTCTTTATAAATTATGCAGACTCAGGTATTTCTTTATAGCAATGAAAGAACAGACTAGTGCAGAAAATTGGTAAAGAGTAGAGTATTGCTGTAAAGAAACCTAAAAATGTGGGAGCAGCTTTGTAACTGGGTAGCAGACAGAGGCTGGAAGAGTTTGGAGGACTCAGAATATAGGAAGATGAAAGAGTGATTGGACCTTGTTAGAGACTAAGTGGTTGTGACCAAAATGCCAATAGTGATATGGACAGTGAAGCCCGGGCTGCTGAGGTCTCAGAGGGAAATGAGGAACTTATTGGGAACTGGAGCAAAGGTCATGCATGTTATGCCTTAGCAAAGAGATTGGATGTATTCTGTTCATTTTCTAGGGAATCTGTAGATGTTTGAACTTGAGAGTCATGACCTATGGTATTGGCAGAATAAATTTCTAAGGAGCAAAGCATTGAAGATTTGGCCTGGCTGCTTCTAACAACCTGTGTTCAGAAGCAGGAGCAAAGAAATGATTTAAAGTAGGAACTTATATTTAGAAAGAAAGCAGAGCATAAAAGCTTGAAAAAATTGTAGGTGATGTGGCAGAGAAAGAAGAAACTTTTTCAGGAGAGGAATTCAAGTGGGCTGTGGAGCAATCACTTATTAGAGACATTTGCATAACAAAAGGGAGCCACATGCTAACAGCCACGACAATAGGGAAAAGACCTTGAAGGCATTTCAGAGACTTTTGTGGCAGCTACTCCCATCACAGGCCAAGGTCTAGGAATGAAGAATGACTTTGTAGGCCAGGCCCAGGGCCCTGCTGCCTTGTGCAGCCTCAGAACACTGCTCCTCACATCCAAGCTGTTCTGTCTCCAGCCTTGGCTCAAAGGGCCCCAGATACAACTCAGGCTACTGCTTCAGAAGATGCCAGCCATAAGCCTTGGTGGCTTCCATATGTTGTTAAGCCTTCAGGCATACAGGGCGCAAGAGTGGTGGATTCTTAGCAGCCTCTGCCTAGATTTCAGAGGATGTATAGAGAAGCCTCAGTGTCCAGGCAGAAGCCTGCTGCAGAGGTGGAGGCCTCACAGAGAACCTCTACTAGGACAGTGCAGAGGGGAAATGTGGGGTTGGAGGCTCCATACAGAGTCCCCACTGGAGCACTGCCTAGTGGAGCTGTGGGAAGAGACCCATCATCTTCCAGACCCCAGAATGGTAGAAAAAATGGCAGCTTGCATCCTTAGCTTGGAAAAGCTACAGATATTCAATGCCAAGCTGTGAGATCAGCCCTGAGGCTTTAACCCTGCAAAGCCACAGAGGAAGAGCTTCCCAAGGCCTTGGGAACCCACTCTTTGCGCCAGTGTGCTCTGGATGTGGAACATGGAATCAAAGGAGATTGTTTTAGAGCTTTAAGATGTAATGACTGCCCTGCTGGGTTTTCAGCCTATGTGGGGCCCATTCCTCCCTTTTTTGGCCAATTTCTCCCTTTTGGAGTGGGAATATTTATCCAATGGCTATACCCCTACTGTATCTTGGAAGTAACTAACTTGATTTTTTATTTTACAGGCTTCTAGGTGGAAGGGACTTGTCTTTTCTCAGATGAGACTTTGGACTTGGACCTGGGACTTTTGAGTTAATGGTAGAATTAGTTAAGATTTTGGGGGATGATTAGGAAGCATGACTGTATTTTGCAATGTGAGAAGGACATAAGATTTGGGGAGGAGTAGGGGGAGAATAATATAGTTGGATATTTGTTTCTGCCCAAATCTCATGTTGAAATGTAATCCCCAGTCTTGGAGGTGGTGCCTGGTGGGAGGCGTTTGGATCATGGTGGTGAATCCCTCATGAATGGCTTCAGCCATCCCCTTGATGATAAGTGAGCACCATGCTTCCTGTAAAGCTTGCAGAACTATGAGCCAGCCAATTAAACCTCTTTTCTTTGTAAATTGTCTTTATAAATACCCAGTCTCAGGTATTCTTTGTAGCAATGCAAGAACAGACTAATAGAGGCAGGAAGGAATAGAATGATATATTCAAAGTGCTCATAGAAACTAATTGCCAACCAAGAATACTTTACCTGACAAACGACTTTCAGAAGTGAGAAAGAAATGAAAACCTTCACAAATGAACAAAAGCTGAGGGAGTTCATCCCCACTAGGCCTGCCTTACAGAAATTACTAAGGAGAGTTCTTTAAGCTTTACCTAAAGGCCAAGGCCTCTAATTAATAACATAAAACATATAAAAGTACAAAACTCAATAGTATAACTAATACATAATCACATTCAGAATACTCTGGATTGAAATGGTGGTTTGTAAAGCAATTTTATTTCTAGTATAATTATTAATAGACAACTCTATTTCAATAACTATAGAAAAATTAATTGTCTTGGGATACCAATTTCAAAATTGTGTACTTTTTGACATCAAAAACTTAAAATGTTGTGGGGGAGTAAAAGCATACAGCTATTTTGTGCTCCCAAAGTTAAGTTGTTATTAGCTTGGAATAACCTGTTATAACTGATGTAAATGATGAGTTGATGGGTGCTGACGAGTTGATGGGTGCAGCACACCAACATGGCACAAGTATACATATGTAACAAACCTGCACGTTGTGCACATGTACCCTAGAACTTAAAGTATAATAAACAAAAAACAATGAGTTCTACCAACCATTTAAAAAAAAAAAAGATACTTCATGTAAGTCTCTTGATAATCACAAAAAGAAATCTACAGTAGATGTACAAAACATAAATAGAAAGGATTCAAAGCATATCATTAAAGAAAATTATCAAATCAGAAAGCAAGACAGCAAAAGAGAAAGAAACAAAGTATACACAAAACAGCCAGAAAACAAATTGCAAAATGGTAGTAGTAAATCCTTACCTACAAATAATTACTTTTGATGTAAATGAATTAAATTTTTCAATAAGAAGACATAGAGTGGCCAGAAAAGTCAACTATATACTACCTATAAAAGACTCACCTCGCCTTGAAGAGCACATATAGACTAAAAGTAAGGGAATAGGAAATGACATTCCACATAAATGGAAACCAAAGGATAATAGCTGTAGTTATACCCATATGAGACAAAATATACTTTAAGTGAAAAAGAGACAAAGATGGTCATTTTATAATGATTAAGGGATGAATTCATCAAGAGGATATAACAATTGTAAACATATGCACACCCAATATTGGAGCACCTTAATGTAGAAAAGAAATGTTAAAGGATCTGAAAGGAGAGATAGATTGCAATACAGTAATAGTAGGGGACTTCGGTACCCCACTTTCAACAATGGACAGATCATCTAGACAAAAATTAATAAGGAGGCTGGGCTCAGTGGCTCACACCTGTAATCCCAGCACTTTGGGAGGCTGAGGACGGTGAATGATTTGAAGTCAGGAGTTTGAGACCAGCCTGGCCAACATGATGAAACCACGTCTCTACCAAAAATACAAAAAGTTAGCCAAGCATGGTGGTGTGCACCTGTAATACCAGCTACTCAGGAGGCTGAGGCAGGATAATCACTTGAACCCAGGAGGCAGATGTTGCAGTTAGCCGAGATCATGCCACTGCACTCTAGCCTGGCTAACAAAGAAAAATTCTGTTTCAAAAAAAATTCATAAGGAAACATTTGACTTGAACTACGTTTAGACCAAATGAACCTAACAGATATATACAGAACATTCCATACAAAAGTAACAGAATGCACATTTTTCTCAAGCACACACAGAACATTCTCCAGAATGGGTCATATGTTAGGCCACAAAACATGTCTGAACAAATTTAAGAGGATCAAAATCATGTTAACTACCTTTTCTGACCACAATGGTATTAATATAGAAACCAATAAGAGGAGAAATTTTGAAAATCCATAAGTATGTGGAAATTGAACAACATACTCCTAAACAACCAATGGGTCAAAGAAGAAATCAAAATGCTTATACACTTCTGGTGGGAATATAAATTAGTTCAGTCACTGTGGAAAGCAGTTTCACAATTTCTGAAAGAAGTTAAAACAGTATTACCATTTGCCCCAGAAATCCCATAATTGGGTATTCACCCTAAAGAACATAAACCATTGTACCATAAATGCACATGCACCCATATATTTATCACAGCACTACTCACAATAGCAAAGACATGGAATCAACCTAAATGCCCACCAATGGTAGACTGGATTTTTTAAAAATGTGGTACATAGACACCATGGAATACTACACAGCCATAAAATAGAATAAGATCATGCCCTTTGCAACAACATGGATAAAATTGGAAGCCATTACCCTAAGTGAACTAACACTGGAACAGAAAACCAAATACCACACGCTCTCACTTATAAGTAAGAGCTAAACATTGAGTACATATGGACACTAAGAAGGGAACAACAGACACCAGGGCCTACTTAAGGGTGGAAAATGGGAGGAGAGTGAGGATTGAAAACTACTTATTGGGTGCTATGCTTATTACCTGAAATCATCCATACACCAAAACCCCATGACATGCAATTTACCTATATAACACACCTGCACATGTATCCCTGAACCTAAAATACAAGTTTACAAATAAAAATTAAAATTAAGAAAGGGAAATCAAAAAATATCCTGAGACAAAAACAATAATGGAAACACAAAATACAAAAACTTGTGGGATGCATCAAAAGCAGTTCTAAGAGGAAAATTTACAGCAATAAATGCCTAATAACATAATATTACACCTCAAGAAACTAAAGAAAAAACAAAAAACTAAGCCCAAAGTTAGCAAAAGGAAGGAAATAACAAAGATCAGAGTAGAAATAAATAAAATAGAGACTAGAAAAACAGTAGGGAATATCAAGAAAACTGAGTTGGTGTTTAGAAAAGATAAACAAAGTTGATAAACCTTTAGCTTAACTAAGAAAAAAATAGAGAAGACACAATAAAATCAGAAGTAAAAGAGGGGAAATTACAACTGATACCACAAAAATATGAATGCTCATAAGAGATTACCATGAATACTTATGTGGCAACAAATTGAATAATGTAGAAATCATGGATAAATTCCTAGATACATACAATTTCCCAAGACTGAATTATACAGATATAAAAAATATGAAGAGACCAACATAAGTAAAGGATTGAATCAGGAATCAAATGCCTCCCATCAAAGAAAAGCCCAGGACCTCATAACTTCACTGCTGAATTCTACCAAACATTTAGGAAAACTAATAACAATCATTCTCAAACTCTTCCAAAAAATACTAGAGGAGGGAATACTTCAAAACTCTTTCTTTGAGGCCAAATTCAGACAAGGACATTATAAGAGAAGAAAATTACAGGTCAATATCCCTGATGAACATAGGTGCAAAAATCCTAAAAAATACTAGCAAACAAAATTCTACAGCATATAAAAATAATTATTCACTATAATCAAATGGGATTTATTTCAGGGATGCAATGATGTTTCAACATACCAAATCAATAAATGCGATACAACACATCCTGGGAGGGAGTACTGGATTACCTCAGCCCTAAGGTACCCTGGGTATTTGGCATGGCCCACATCAGACCCAAGATAAAAGGAATCTCTGATTTTCTAATTCAAAGGTATATTTCACATGCAGAGCACATTGGAAAATATAATCAGCAATAGACACTCTCTGACAGGCAAGCATTTCTCCAGCCATCTAAATAGCAGCTGACCTCAAGTTATAACAGAACTAAGATTCCTAAAAAAAAACTAAACTTTTCCCAAACATAAATGGAATCAACATGTGAAGACACTGGTAAAATGATTAACAGCTCCCCAAAAGCAGAGTCTTATTTTGTTTACCTTTGTACTTCTAGTCCAGTCATTGGGATAGTAAATAAGTATCAAATGAATGAATGAAAGCCTTAGTTTAAGTTTTTAAGACAGAAACTACCAATAATTATTTCTTTGGCATAAAAGGTGTGGGAGTCTATTTTCAAATACATGTAGGAATCAATGAGTTAAGTAAAGTGAAACAGATTTCTTTACTGCACAAATTCTCGGAGCCTTTATTATGTTAAGCTATATTTTAAGTCACCAGGCCAGGGAGATGACACATGCTTAATTCCCTCAACTTACTTAACCACTAAACTCATTTTTCCCCCGTGAAGCATTTCAAAATCCCAAAGAATTTTGGGACATTCTAACTCCAAAGACTGATTAAAAATTGCAAAGCATAAATAATAGCAAAATCGAATTGCTATGGGAGATTCCAGCAGGTGGGTGTAGACAATATAAGAAAGGAGAAATGGGAGCATAATGATTTGGGATTCCACATTAACTGATCATGGCTACTGGTAAAAATTAGACATCTAAACACAAGACAAAGAGTACTGTAAGGGATCTGGTGTAGTTCCCACAATCATGACACGCCCTTGCTGACAAATTAATCTTCTCCATCTTTGGATTCCATAACCAGTATTACCGTTAGACCTGGGAAACTAGGGTCCTCACCTAGGTCCCTCACCTATGGGGAGGTCTACACTTATTTCATGCCATCTTATATCACACATTCCTGATCGTGGCAAACAAGTCGGACTCAAAAGTTTAGAAGGCCCTGCACTATATCTCCTCCAGTGTGCCCTTCACATGAGGCAAGAAATCCATAGGACCAAGGGGCCATATCCACTCAAAGCCCACATCTCCCCATCGAGGTCAAACTCTGGATCTCAGGACCCTGAGATTCCCTGCCCAACATTTCCAAGCCACTTCCAGTACCTATGCAGTTCTGTCTTTTGGATCCATTATTCTGAGAGCAAACTGTGCTACGGGGTGACTGCTGGTTGGGGTGATAGGGGTGATGGAATTTAGTCACACGGTCTAGTCACCAAAGGCTCCTAGTGGTTCAGGACAGAGCCAGAGGTGGAAAGAAACGGAGATAGGGGCTGCATGGCTTGGGGAGTGGGGCTCCACCGATCTTCTTGCCTTAAGCTCTGCAAATATTAAGGGCAGTCCTGCCCTTAGGAGTACAATCTTCCTGTTCAATGAGCCCATGTGGGAAATACATGGCAATGCTGCAGAAACAGTTACTTATTCCAGTACAATTACTTACGACTTCCTCATCCTTTACAGAATTATGAATTGTCAGATAACAGTGGCATTTCCAAGATTTATCTCCAGCATCTCATTGCACTTCCAAACCTCATGCTTTGCAGGTATGTACAATAGATGCACTCATGTACATGGCTATTTTAATTATATGTAACACAACCAAGATGAAATTTTCAAAGGCTTCTAAATAGTCAGTCTGTCACAGTCATGCACTTGCATTAATTCACACAAAAAAAAAATCATTAAAAATTAAGCAGACTGCCTCATCCAATAGGCTACATTGTGATAATAGGAAATGCCATGGGTCTACCCAATGGATGACCTCCTTCTAGCTCATATTTAATCTGAAAACTGAAAAATGAAGGTGTTGAGAGGACATGAAGCCAGGAAGTATTGGCAGCACTGAGAAGCAGTAGACAGAGATTCCTCAGAGAGGGAGACAACCACTAAGCCAGGCAAACAGAGAAGCCATTCCTAAATAATAGCTGGCTCAAATCGGCAAAGAACATTAGAGGAAATATCTTAATATAAGTCGGAGCCGGGAGCCTTAACTGCAGTTTCAGAAATAGCAGCTCAGTGCTGGGTAAGGACTACAAAGAATGCGAAAAAGGATCAACAAATCATAAGTAGAGAGATTTGGACCGAATCTGAACAGAAGCAAGGTTTTCAGACATATCTGGCCAAGACAAACCACTTTTTGTTAAAAATGTATATATAGACAGATTAATTTCAGAACTCTGCTGAATCATTTAAATTTGGTATGTGTAAGTTAATTGTTAACTATATGTAATTCTTATTCCATGCCATGGGCTCAATTATTTTCAACCAACTGTTTGCTGTTTTTGTAGATTCCTCCATTAAAGACTTGCCCTAAGATGCCTTTAGCAATAAACTACCACATTCTGTGAACTTCAACCGACCATTTCAATGAGGAGGTCAAGCCCTGAATTTTCTGTCACTTGCAGTAGTGTTTGAAAAACTCATCCAATCATAAGACTCAACTGAATCATCTGTTAAACTGGTGGTTCTCAAATTGTAGTGAGCATCAAAGTCAACTAGAGGGCTTGTTCAAACAGATTATTAGAGAATCTTACACACTGGGAATTAAGAGATTCCAATAATTTGCATTTCTAATAAATTTCCAGATGATGTTGACGCTGCTGTTCCATGGACCACCCTGTGAGAACCATTGTATTAAACACTCTGGATGCCCAGAATTCCACCTCCAATCCATGGAATCAGAATCACAGACTCAGGATCCTATTTTTAACAAACATTCATGATGATTATTCTGGTCTAAATATACCACATCTTTTATATGCACTAAATTTCATGTTCTTTCTCTGTTGAGGAGTTTCTCAAACCCTGATCAGGGTCCATTACCCTTATTCTACACAGTATTCTCAAACTCTTGATTATCTAATTCCCCAACTCAGAGCAGGTTCAAAGCTATCTACTGTGTGGTGTGGAACTGGCTCTTTTTTGTTTGGTTGGTTGGTTGGTTTTTTATCTATAATATGAGATTTTTTGTTTGTTTGCAGAAAATGTTTTGCTCTCAGGTGAGGGAGTTTATAATAAGTGACTTATTTATTACAGATACAAATTCCAAACCTAGTTTATTCTAAGCTTTTAAGTTCAACCTACAAATTGTATTATTCCGTTATTAAATCTAGTAAAGTTTAACAATCATGCAAATATTTTTGACTGACATTTGTCCCATTTAATTAAGTACCCTTCTGCATTTTCAACTGCCTGTAAGGGGATGGAATAATTTAATTTACTTTTTTTAGTTTATTTTTTTGAGATGGGATTTTGCTACGTTGCCCAGGCTGATCTCAAACTCCCAGACTCAAGCAATCCTCCTACCTCAGCCTTCTTAATAGCTGGGATTATAGGCATGCATTCTCAATGTACTTTTTAAGCCCCTTATATATCTGACAAACAAATAAAACCTTCCAAGACTTAATCAATTCCTACGCACATAACAAATTAAAAGTATAGTGAATCTTAAAGTTTTCTTAAATGTCCTAGCATATTAATGGCCTTAAAATTATGGGCAAGCAGTCAGACAGGTTATGAGAAATTTATCCAGATATCATTTTAAAATTTGTAAGAATTGTGTAAAAAAATGGAAAATTGTGTCAAGGTTAAAGTATTTGAACCAAAACATGAAGACTTTCAAGTGTCTCAAGATGTAAAAGTTAAAACTTCCATACTGGTAAAGAAACCAAGAACCTACATTGGGTAAAGGATGCCCTCTTCACTAAATAGTGTTGGAAAAATTGGATATCCACATACAGAAGAAGGAAACTCAATCCCCATCTCTCACCACATACAAAAATCAACTCAAGAGAACTTAAAGACTTAAATATAAGACTGAAACTCTAAAAAATACTAGAAGAAAACAGGGAAAATACTTTAGGACATTGATCTAGGCAAAGATTTCACAGTTAAGACCTCAAAAGCACAGACAACAAAAATAATAACAGACAAATGTAACTATATTAAACTAAAAAGCTTCTGCACAGCAAAGGAAACAACAGAGTGAAGAGACAACTTGTTAATGGGAGAAAATATTTGCAAACTATTCATCTGACAAGGGACTAATATCCAGAATATACAAGGAACTCAAACAACAGTTTAAACACACACACACACACACACACACACACACACACACACACACACACACACACACAGATAATCCCATTAAAAAGTGGGCAAAGAACATGAATAGACATTTCTCAAAAGACATACGGCCTCCTGCAGTGTCACGGGCCACAGCGTATCCGGATAGGGAGCCTCTGGGAAGGGCGGCGCGGGAACCGGCACCCACCACTGGCGGGGCGGCGACAGCGGCAGAAGCGACCTAGAGAGTTGAGTGGAGCCGCCATGGCCGAGTTCCAGTCAAAAGTGAGCACGTGGACTAGCAGTCCTGCGCAGGGCGCCGGAACCTCTGTGTCCACGCTGCGCATGGACCTGGGCTTTGTGCGCTCCCGCCTCAGGGTGTTCATGCTGCTGCAGCTGGTGCTGGGGCTGCTGGTGTGGGCCCTGATTGCAGACACCCCGTACCACCTGTACCCGGCCTATGGCTGGGTGATGTTCGTCGCTGTCTTCCTCTGGCTGGTGACAATCGTCTTATTCAACCTCTACCTGTTTCAGCTGCACATGAAGTTGTACAAGGTGCCCTGGCCACTAGTGTTAATGATCTTTAACATCATTGCCGCCATGCTCTATGTCACCGCCTTCATTGCCTGCTCTGCGGCAGTTGACCTGACGTACCTAAAGGGCACACAGCCGTATAACCAGCGTGCAGTTGCCTCGTTCTTTGCGTGTTTGGTGATGGTCGCCTACGGAGTGAGCGCCTTCTTCAGCTATCAGGACTGGCGAGGAGTAGGCAGCAGTGCGTGCCACAGCTCCCCCTGGGGCTGAAGCCGCCGCTGGGTCACAGAGCAGGGTCGCCCTGCAAGCCCAAAGCTGGGGAGCCCTGCGCGGAGTCAGCCCTGCAGGGACCACACTTGCTTCTCTCTGCTCACCAGACACAAGCTCTCACAGCGCTAAGGAAGCAGGCCCAGGCTGGCAGGCATCTGGGCTTGCAGGAGGCCAACCGCTGAGACCTCCTCCCCATCTCCCCTATTCAGTGGAAGGTGACGGGGATCTGAGGCTGTGTCTCTGCCTTGTCTTTAGAGGACTTCAGCGTCCAAGGCTGGGGCCCACCCTTCTCACCAGCACTAAATGCCCTAACAAGGACTTCAGACCTGCAGCCCCAAACCCGCTGTAGTATAAGCCTAACAAACAACATGTAGCACCTTCGTCTTTGTTCCAGGAGAGCTGAGAAAGCTCATGAAACTATTCTCCTTCCTTAAGACGCAATTCCGACCCAACGCTCGCTGGAGTCAACCTGTAAAAAGCGAATTATGATTGTTGACAGCATGGTCTTCCCTCCCCGCATTTCAGACATACCAGTTACTGAAAGCAAATCCGTTTTAAGTGATTTCTCAATGCTGAAAAGCCTGTCCAGGTTTCCTTCCCTTTCCCGAGCCTCTCTTGTAATACTCCTTTGGACAAAGCTAACATCAGTGCCGATTGCTTCCCTGACCCTGCTGACGAGGCCCAGGGGACCCGAAGGAGGAAGGGAAGCAAGGCCTTGTCTGGCCAGTTGTCATGTGGTTGGTGGTGACTTTGTTTTTTTTTTGTTTTTTTTTTTAATAAAAATGAAGATGAGAGAAATTAAAAAAAGAAGACATGCAAATGGCCAAGTTATATATGAAAAAATGCTCAACATCACTAATCAGCAGGAAAGTGCAAATCAAAACTACAGTGAGATATTACCTTACTCTAGTTATAATGGCTATTACTAAAAAGACAAAAAAAAAAAAATAACATGCTGGTGAGGATGTGGAGAAAAGGGGAATTCTTATACACTATGCAGGAGCATAAATTAGTATAGCCACTGTGGAAAACAGTATGGAGATTTCTCAAAAAACTTAAAATAGAACTACCATATGATCCAGTAATCCCACTCTTGGGTATTTATCCAAAGGTAAGAAGATCAGTATATCAAAGGTATACCTGCACCCCGGTGTTTATTGCAGCACTATTCACAACAACAAGAATATGGAATCAACTTAAGTATCCATCAACAGTCAAATGGATAAAGAAAATGTGGAATACTATACAGCCATAAGAAAGAATGAAATCATGTTATTTGCCGCAACATGAATGGAACTGGAGGTCACTATGTTAAGTGAAATAAGCCAGGCACAGAAAGACCAATGTTCTTACTCATATGTGGGAGGTAAAAAAGTTGATACCATGGAGATAGAGAGTAGAATGATAGATACCAGAAGCTAGGAAGGGTGATGTGGGGATAGGAGGATTGAAGAGAGCCTGGTTAATGGGTACAAACGTACAGTTAAATAGAAGGAATAAGTTCTAATGTTTGATAGCAGAGTAGGGTTACTATACTTAGCAACAATGTATTGTATATTTCAAAACAGCTAAAAGACTTGAAATATTACCGGCACATAGAAATGATAAATATTTGAGGTGATAGATACCCCAAATACTGACTTGATCATTACACATTCTATGTATATAACAAAATATCACATATGCCCCATAAATATGAACACAAAAATTTAGAGAACAACTTTTGTCCAAGGAAGGAGCAGCCTGAGGTTTCAGGAGTCCACGAGTAGATAGAAGAATTTGGTAATAATTAGGCTGATTTGGTAATTAGACACAAATCAGGGACATGGTCTACATGGTCATTCCTTCCTTAAATTATGTAGTACAAGACACTATGAGTGTAAAAGGAGAGCTCGGCGTGGCAGTCAAGGTCAAGAGAAAAATTGACTTGTCTGTCTGAAAGTCTAGACTTCACATCCCAGCTGATATCTCTGGACACCACGTAGTATCAACAGTCAAAACTTCTTTGGGATGAGGTAATGGGGTGATTCACAAACCTCCAAATATCAGTGGCTTAGCGCAATATGAATTTATTTCTCTCTCATAAGAAGTCCAATGAAGATTTTCCTGGCCTGTGGTTTTCCTCTAAGCAAAGACTTGGAGATCCAAGCTTATTTAGTCTTTTGGGGCTGTCACTATCAACACATGGCCTCTGAGGTCACTATGGAATGAGAAGAGACAGAGCCTGGACAAAGCACACCAGTTTTTAATTACCAGAGTGCATTTTTTTACTGTTTTACTAATATTATTTTTATCTAATATATTATAACTATTATATTTATGGGGTACAATATGATGTTTTGATATATGTATATAATGTGGAATGATTAACTCAAGTTAATATATCCATCACTTCACTTATTTAACATTTTTTTGTGGAGATACATTTGACATTTATTCTCAGTTATTTTGAAACATACATCATTATTGACTATAGTCACCCTGCTGTGCAATAGATATCAAAACTTATTCCTCCTGTCTAACTGAAACATTGTATCCTTTGACCCTCAACTGCCCATTCTCTCTGTCCCCCCTCCTCAGCCTCTGGTAATCATCACTCTATCATCTACTTCTATGAATTTAACTATTTTTAGATTCCACACATGAGTGAGATCATGCAGTATTTATCTTTCTAGACACCTAGGTTGATTCTATAACTTGGTTATTATGAATAATGCTGAAATGAACATGAAAGTGCAGATATCCTTTTGACATATTGATTCCAATTCCTTTGAATACATTCTCAGAAGTGGAATTACTGGATCATATGGTAGTTATATTTTAAGTTTTTTGAGGAACCTCCACGTCATTTTCTATAATGGCTGTATTAATCTACATTCCCAAGAGTGTGTTAAGGTTCCCTTAACTCCACATTGTTGCCAACACTTGTCTTTCATCTTTTTGATAAAAGCCATTATAAAGGTGTGAGGTGACATCTTCTTGTGGTATTAATTTGAAAATGATTAGTGACATAGCCATGAATGATAGACTGGATTAAGAAAATGTGGCGGGGGGCAGAGCAAGATGGCCGAATAGGAACAGCTCCAGTCTCCAACTCCCAGCGCGAGCGACACAGAAGACCGGTGATTTCTGCATTTTCAACTGAGGTACTGGGTTCATCTCACTGGGGAGTGCCGGACGATCGGTGCTGGTCAGCTGCTGCAGCCCGACCAGCGAGAGCTGAAGCAGGGCGAGGCATTGCCTCACCTGGGAAGCGCAAGGGGGAAGGGAATCCCTTTTCCTAGCCAGGGGAACTGAGACACACAACACCTGGAAAATCGGGTAACTCCCACCCCAATACTGCACTTTAAGCAAACAGGCACACCAGGAGATCATATCCCACACCTGGCCGGGAGGGTCCCACGCCCACGGAGCCTCCCTCATTGCTAGCACAGCAGTCTGTGATCTACCGGCAAGGCAGCAGCGAGGCTGGGGGAGGGGCACCCGCCATTGCTGAGGCTTAAGTAGGTAAACAAAGCTGCTGGGAAGCTCGAACTGGGTGGAGCTCACAGCAGCTCAAGGAAACCTGCCTGTCTCTGTAGACTCCACCTCTGGGGACAGGGCACAGTAAACAATAACAAACACAGCAGAGGCCTCTGCAGACGCAAACGACTCTGTCTGACAGCTTTGAAGAGAGCAGTGGATCTCCCAACACGGAGGTTGAGATCTGAGAAGGGACAGACTCCCTGCTCAAGTGGGTCCCTGACCCCTGAGTAGCCTAACTGGGAGACATCCCCCACTAGGGGCAGTCTGACACCCCACACCTCACAGGGTAGAGTACACCCCTGAGAGGAAGCTTCCAAAGCAAGAATCAGACAGGTACACTCGCTGTTCAGAAATATTCTATCTTCTGCAGCCTCTGCTGCTGATACCCAGGCAAACAGGGTCTGGAGTGGACCTCAAGTAATCTCCAACAGACCTACAGCTGAGGGTCCTGACTGTTAGAAGGAAAACTATCAAACAGGAAGGACACCTACACCAAAACCCCATCAGTACATCACCATCATCAAAGACCAGAGGAAGATAAAAACACAAAGATGGGGAAAAAGCAGGGCAGAAAACCTGGAAATTCAAAAAATAAGAGCGCATCTCCCCCGGCAAAGGAGCGCAGCTCATCGCCAGCAACGGATCAAAGCTGGACGGAGAATGACTTTGACGAGATGAGAGAAGAAGGCTTCAGTCCATCAAATTTCTCAGAGCTAAAGGAGGAATTACGTACCCAGCGCAAAGAAACTGAAAATCTTGAAAAAAAAGTGGAAGAATTGATGGCTAGAGTAATTAATGCAGAGAAGGTCATAAACGAAATGAAAGAGATGAAAACCATGACATGAGAAATACATGACAAATGCACAAGCTTCAGTAACCGACTCGATCAACTGGAAGAAAGAGTGTCAGCGATTGAGGATCAAATGAATGAAATGAAGCAAGAAGAGAAACCAAAAGAAAAAAGAAGAAAAAGAAATGAACAAAGCCTGCAAGAAGTATGGGATTACGTAAAAAGACCAAATCTACGTCTGATTGGGGTGCCTGAAAGTGACAGGGAAAATGGAACCAAGTTGGAAAACACTCTTCAGGATATCATCCAGGAGAACTTCCCCAACCTAGTAGGGCAGGCCAACATTCAAATCCAGGAAATACAGAGAATGCCACAAAGATACTCCTCGAGAAGAGCAACTGCAAGACACATAATTGCCAGATTCACCAAAGTTGAAATGAAGGAAAAAATCTTAAGGGCAGCCAGAGAGAAAGGTCGGGTTACCCACAAAGGGAAGCCCATCAGACTAACAGCAGATCTCTCGGCAGAAACTCTCCAAGCCAGAAGAGAGTGGGGGCCAATATTCAACATTCTTAAAGAAAAGAATTTTCAACCCAGAATTTCATATCCAGCCAAACTAAGTTTCATAAGTGAAGGAGAAATAAAATCCTTTACAGATAAGCAAATGCTTAGAGATTTTGTCACCACTAGGCCTGCCTTACAAGAGACCCTGAAGGAAGCACTAAACATGGAAAGGAACAACCGGTACCAGCCATTGCAAAAACATGCCAAAATGTAAAGACCATCGAGGCTAGGAAGAAACTGCATCAACTAACGAGCAAAATAACCAGTTAATATCATAATGGCAGGATCAAGTTCACACATAACAATCTTAACCTTAAATGTAAATGGACTAAATGCTCCAATTAAAAGACACAGACTGGCAAACTGGATAAAGAGTCAAGACCCATCAGTATGCTGTATTCAGGAGACCCATCTCACACGCAGAGACATACATAGGCTCAAAATAAAGGGATGGAGGAAGCTTTACCAAGCAAATGGAGAACAAAAAAAAGCGGGGGTTGCAATACTAGTCTCTGATAAAACAGACTTTAAATCATCAAAGATCAAAAGAGACAGAGAAGGCCATTACATAATGGTAAAGGGATCAATTCAACAGGAAGAGCTAACTATCCTAAATATATATGCACTCAATACAGGAGCACCCAGATTCATAAAGCAAGTCCTTAGAGACTTACAAAGAGACTTAGACTCCCATACAATAATAATGGGAGACTTCAACACTCCACTGTCAACATTAGACAGATCAACGAGACAGAAAGTTAACAAGGATATCCAGGAATTGAACTCATCTCTGCAGCAAGCAGACCTAATAGACATCTATAGAACTCTCCACCCCAAATCAACAGAATATACATTCTTCTCAGCACCACAACGTACTTACTCCAAAATTGACCACGTAATTGGAAGTAAAGCACTCCTCAGCAAATGTACAAGAACAGAAATTATAACAAACTGTCTCTCAGACCACAGTGCAATCAAACTAGAACTCAGGACTAAGAAACTCAATCAAAACCGCTCAACTACATGGAAACTGAACAACCTGCTCCTGAATGACTACTGGGTACATAACGAAATGAAGGCAGAAATAAAGATGTTCTTTGAAACCAATGAGAACAAAGATACAACATACCAGAATCTCTGGGACACATTTAAAGCAGTGTAGAGAGTAGAGGGAAATTTATAGCACTAAATGCCCACAAGAGAAAGCAGGAAAGATCTAAAATTGACACTCTAACATCGCAATTAAAAGAACTAGAGAAGCAAGAGCAAACACATTCGAAAGGTAGCAGAAGGTAAGAAATAACTAAGATCAGAGCAGAACTGAAGGAGATAGAGACACAAAAAACCCTCCAAAAAATCAATGAATCCAGGAGTTGGTTTTTTGAAAAGATCAACAAAATTGACAGACCACTAGCAAGACTAATAAAGAAGAAAAGAGAGAAGAATCAAATCGACGCAATGAAAAATGATAAAGGGGATATCACCACCGACCCCACAGAAATACAAACTACCATCAGAGAATACTATAAACACCTCTACGCAAATAAACTGGAAAATCTGGAAGAAATGGAAAATTTCCTGGACACTTACACTCTTCCAAGACTAAACCAGGAAGAAGTTGAATCCTTGAATAGACCAATAGCAGGCTCTGAAATTGAGGCAATAATTAATAGCCTACCAACCAAAAAAAGTCCAGGACCAGATGGATTCACAGCTGAATTCTACCAGAGGTACAAGGAGGAGTTGGTACCATTCCTTCTGAAACTATTCCAATCAATAGAAAAAGAGGGAATCCTCCCTAACTCATTTTATGAGGCCAACATCATCCTGATACCAAAGCCTGGCAGAGACACAACAAAAAAAGAGAATTTTAGACCAATATCCCTGATGAACATCGATGCAAAAATCCTCAATAAAATACTGGCAAACCGGATTCAGCAACACATCAAAAAGCTTATCCACCATGATCAAGTGGGCTTCATCCCTGGGATGCAAGGCTGGTTCAACATTTGCAAATCAATAAACATAATCCAGCATATAAACAGAACCAAAGACAAGAACCACATGATTATCTCAATAGATGCAGAAAAGGCTTTTGACAAAATTCAACAGCCCTTCATGCTAAAAACGCTCAATAAATTCGTTATTGATGGAACGTACCTCAAAATAATAAGAGCTATTTATGACAAACCCACAGCCAATATCATACTGAATGGGAAAAAACTGGAAAAATTCCCTTTGAAAACTGGCACAAGACAGGGATGCCCTCTCTCACCACTCCTATTCAACATAGTGTTGGAAGTTCTGGCTAGGGCAATTAGGCAAGAGAAAGAAATCAAGGGTATTCAGTTAGGAAAAGAAGAAGTCAAACTGTCCCTGTTTGCAGATGACATGATTGTATATTTAGAAAACCCCATTGTCTCAGCCCAAAATCTCCTTAAGCTGATAAGCAACTTCAGCAAAGTCTCAGGATACAAAATTAATGTGCAAAAATCACAAGCATTCTTATACACCAGTAACAGACAAACAGAGAGCCAAATCATGAATGAACTTCCATTCACAATTGCTTCAAAGAGAATAAAATACCTAGGAATCCAACTTACAAGGGATGTAAAGGACCTCTTCAAGGGAGAACTACAAACCACTGCTCAGTGAAATAAAAGAGGACACAAACAAATGGAAGAACATACTATGCTCATGGATAGGAAGAATCAATATCATGAAAATGGCCATACTGCCCACGGTAATTTATAGATTCAATGCCATCCCCATCAAGCTACCAATGACTTTCTTCACAGAATTGGAAAAAACTGCTTTAAAGTTCATATGGAACCAAAAAAGAGCCCGCATCTCCAAGACAATCCTAAGTCAAAAGAACAAAGCTGGAGGCATCACGCTACCTGACTTCAAACTATACTACAAGGCTACAGTAACCAAAACAGCATGGTACTGGTACCAAAACAGAGATATAGACCAATGGAACAGAACAGAGCCCTCAGAAATAATACCACACATCTACAGCCATGTGATCTTTGACAAACCTGAGAGAAACAAGAAATGGGGAAAGGATTCCCTATTTAATAAATGGTGCTGGGAAAATTGGCTAGCCATAAGTAGAAAGCTGAAACTGGATCCTTTCCTTACTCCTTATACAAAAATTAATTCAAGATGGATTAGAGACTTAAATGTTAGACCTAATACCATAAAAATCCTAGAGGAAAACCTAGGCAGTACCATTCAGGACATAGGCATGGGCAAAGACTTCATGTCTAAAACACCAAAAGCAACGGCAGCAAAAGCCAAAATTGACAAATGGGATCTCATTAAACTAAAGAGCTTCTGCACAGCAAAAGAAACTACCATCAGAGTGAACAGGCAACCTACAGAATGGGAGAAAATTTTTGCAATCCACTCATCTGACAAAGGGCTAATATCCAGAACCTACAAAGAACTCAAACAAATTTACAAGAAAAAAACAAACAACCCCATCAAAAGGTGGGCAAAGGATATGGACAGACATTTCTCAAAAGAAGACATTCATACAGCCAACAGACACATGAAAAAATGCTCATCATCACTGGCCATCAGAGAAATGCAAATCAAAACCACAATGAGATACCATCTCACACCAGTTAGAATGGCGATCATTAAAAAGTCAGGAAACAACAGGTGCTGGAGAGGATGTGGAGAAATAGGAACGCTTTTACATTGTTGGTGGGATTGTAAACTAGTTCAACCATTATGGAAAACAGTATGGCGATTCCTCAAGGATCTAGAACTAGATTTACCATATGACTCAGCCATCCCATTACTGGGTATATACCCAAAGGATTATAAATTATGCTGCTATAAAGACACATGCAAACGTATGTTTATTGCAGCACTATTCACAATAGCAAAGACTTGGAATCAACCCAAATGTCCATCAGTGACAGATTGGATTAAGAAAATGTGGCACGGCCGGGCGCGGTGGCTCAAGCCTGTAATCCCAGCACTTTGGGAGGCCGAGACGGGCGGATCACGAGGTCAGGAGATCGAGACCATCCTGGCTAACACAATGAAACCCCGTCTCCACTAAAAATACAAAAAAATTAGCCGGGCGTGGTGGCGGCGCCTGTAGTCCCAGCTACTCGGGAGGCTGAGGCAGGAGAATGGCGGGAACCCGGGAGGCAGAGCTTGCAGTGAGCCGAGATCGCGCCACTGCACTCCAGCCTGGGCGACAGAGTGAGACTCCGCCTCAAAAAAAAAAAAAAAAAAAAAGAAAATGTGGCACATATACACCATGGAATACTATGCAGCCATAAAAAAGGATGAGTTTGTGTCCTTTGTAGGGACATGGATGCAGCTGGAAACCATCATTCTTAGCAAACTATCACAAGAACAGAAAACCAAACACCACATGTTCTCACTCATAGGGGGGAACTGAACAATAAGATCACTTGGACTCAGGAAGGGGAACATCACACACCGGGGCCTATCATGGGGAGGGGGGGAGGGGGGGAGGGATTGCATTGGGAGTTATACCTGATGTAAATGACGAGTTGATGGGTGCAGCACACCAACATGGCACAAGTATACATATGTAACAAACCTGCACGTTATGCACATGTACCCTACAACTTAAAGTATAATAATAATAAATAAATTTAAAAAAAAAAAAGAAAAGAAAACGTGGCACATATACACCATGGAATACTATGCAGCCATAAAAAGGATGAGCTCATGTCCTTTGTAGGGACATGGATGAAGCTGGAAGCCATAATTCTGAGCAAACTATTGCAAGGATAGAAAACCAAACACCGCATGTTCTCACTCATAGGTGAGAATTGAACAATGAGATCACTTGGACACAGGGTGGGGAACATCACACACCGGGGCCTTTTGTGGGTTGGAGGGAGGGTGGAGGGATAGCAATAGGAGATATATCTAATGTAAATGACAAGTTAACGGGTGCAGCACACCAACATGACACATGTATACATATGTAACAAACCTGCACGTTGTGCACATGTATCCTAGAACTTAAAGTATAATAATATTAATAAAAAGAAAGAAAATGGTTAGTGACATTGAACATTTTTTCATGAACCCGTTGGCCACTTATATGTCTTCTTTTGATAAATGTCTATTCAGGTCCATGCCCATTTAAAAAATTGGTTACTTGTTTTCTTGCTGTTGAGTTGTTCCTTGTATATTTTGTTTGTTTTGTTTTTAATTTTAATGTTTAATTTTTGTGGGTACATAGTAGGTGGATATATTTATGGGTTGCATGAGATATTTTGATACAGGCATGCAATGTGTAATAATCACATCCAGGTAAATGGAGTATCCATCACCTCAAGCATTTATCCTTTGTGTTACCAACTATCCAATTACACTCTTTTAGTTATTTTTAAATGTATAATTAAATTATTTTTTATTATAGTCACTTTGTTGAACTAGCAAATACCAGATCTTATTCATTCTTTCTATTTTTTGTACCCATTAACTCTCCCCAATCCCTGTCCTTCAAACCCACAACCCTTGCTGATATCTGGTAACCATGTTTCTACTCTGTATCTCCATGAATTCAACTGTTTTAGTTTTTAGCTAGCAAAAATAAGTAAGAACAGGTGAAGTTTGTCTTTCTGTGCCTGGCTTATTTTCACTTTACATAATGACCACCAGTTTCATCCACGTTGTTGCAAATGACGGGATCTCATTCTTTTTATGGATGAGTAGTATTCTGTTGTGTATGTGTACCAAATTTTCTGTACCCGTTCATCTATCGATGGATGCTAAGATTGCTTCCAACTGTTGGTCATTGTGAAAAGTGCTGCAATAAACATGAGAGTGTGGCTATCTCTTCAGTATACTGATTTCCTTTCTTTTGGGTATATACCTAGGAGTGGGATTGTATGCTATCTCTATTTTTAGATTTTTGAGGAACTTCCAAACAGGTTTCCATGCTAGTTATACTAATTAACATTGCCTCTAACAATATATGAGGGTTCCCTTTTCTTCACATCCTTGCCAGCATTCGTTATTGCCTGACTTTTGGATTAAGGCCATTTTAACTGCGGTGAGACGATACCTCATAGTAGTTTTTGATATACAATTCTCTGATGCTCAGTGATGTCGAGCACCTTTTCATATACCTGTTTGTCATTGCTGTGTCTTCTTTTGAAAAACATCTATTCAGATCTGTTCCCCATTGTTAAATTGGATTATTAGCTTTTTCCTGTAAATTTGTTTGAGCTCCTTAGGTATTCTGGTTATTTAATCTGTTCTCAGATGGGTAGTTTGAAAGTATTTTATCTCATTCTGTGGATTGTCTCTTAACTTTGTTGATTGTGTCCTTTTCTTTTGCCATGCAGAAGCTTTTAAATTTAATGTGATCTCATTTGTCCATTTTTACTTTGGCTGCCTGTGCTTGTGGTGTATTACTGAAGAAATTTTCACACAGACCAATGTCCTGCAGATTTTCCTCAATGTTTTTTTGCAAGAGTTTCACAGTTTGAGATCTTAGATTTAAGTCTTTAATCTATTTTGATTTGATTTTTGTATATGGAGAGAGTTAGAAGTCTAGTTTCATTCTTTTCCATATGGATATCCAGTTTTCTCAGCATCATTTATTGAAAAGACTGTCCTTTCCCCAGTGTATGTTCTTCACACTTTTGTCAAAAATGAGTTCACTGTAGATTAATGGATTTCTCTCTGGGTTCTCTACTCTGTCCCACAGATTTATGTGTCCGTTTTTATGCCCGCATCATGATATTTTAGTTCCTATAGTTCTGTAGTATAAAGTCAGATACTGTGATTTCTCCAATTTTTTTCTTTGTGTTTAGGATAGTCTTTATTATTCTGCATCTTTTGTGGTTCCATATAAATTTTAGGACTACTCTTTATATTTCTGGGAAGAATGTCATGGGCATTTTGACAGGTATTGCATTAAATCTGTAGATTGCCTTGGATAGTATAGACATTTTTACAGTACTGATTTTTCCAATCCATGAAAATAGAATATCTTTCCATTTTATTGTGTCCTCTTCAATTTCTTGCATTAATGTTTTATAGTTTTTATTATAGAGATCTTTCACTTCTTTAGTTAATTATTAGGTATTTTATTTGTAGATACTAAAAATGGAATTACTTTTTTAATTACTATTTCAGATTGTTTAGTGTTGGCATATATGTATGCTGCTGATTTTTGTATGTTGATTTTGAACCCTGCAACTGTCCTTATTTGCTTTTCAGTTCCAATAGGGTTTTTTTTTGGTAGACTCTTTAGTTTTTCTCCACTTCTAAGATTATACTGTCTGCAAACAAGGATAATTTGACCTCTTCCTTTCCAATTTGGATGCCCTTTCTTTCTTTCTCTTGTCTGCTCTAACTAGGACTTCCAGTACTGTGTTGAATAACAGTGGTGACAGTGGGGATCCTTGTCATGTTCCAAATTTCAGAGGAAAGGTTTTCAGTTTCTTTCCCATTCAGTATGATACTGGCTGTTGGTCTGTCATATTTGGCTTTTATTATGTTGACATATGTTCCTTCTATCCTCAGGATTTTTTAACTTTTTTATCATAAAGGGATGTTTAATTTTATCAAATACTTTTTTCAGCATCAACTGAAATGATCATTTGACTTTGATCCTTCATTCCATTCATAGGAGGTACCACATTCATGGATTTGTATATTTTGAACCATCCTTGCATTGGTGGGATAAGTCTCACTTGGTCATGATGAGTGATCTTTTTAATGTGCTGTTGAACTCCATTTGCTAGTACTTTGCTAAGGATTCTCGCATCCATATTTATACATGATATTGGCCTGTAGTTTTCTCTCTCTCTCTTTTTTTTTTTTTTTTTTTTTTTTTTTTTTTTTTTTTTTTTTGATGTGTCTTTGTCTGGTTTTGATATCAGGCTAACAATGATCTCATAGAATCAGTTTGGAAGTATTCCCTCCTCTTTTATTTTTTTGGTTAGTCAGAATATGATTGCTTTTTATTCTTCTTTAAATGTTTGGCAGAATTTAGCACTGAAGCCATTGGGTCCCAGACATTTCTTTGCTGGGAGATTTTTTATTACAGCTTTGATCTTGTTACTTGTTATTGGTTTGTTTGGGTTTTGGATTTCTTCATGGTTCAGTCTTGGTAGGTTGCATGTGTCCAGGAGTTTATCCATTTTTTCTAGATTTTCCAACTTATTGGCCTATAGTTGCTCATAGTATCCACTAGTGATCCTTTCCATTTCTGTGTTATCAGTTGTAATATCTCCTTTTTCACCTCTGATTTTATTTATTCGGATTTTTTTCTCTTTTTTTCTTATTTGGTCTCATGAAGGGTATGTCAATTTTGTTAATCTTTTCAAAAAAAAACCCAACTTTTTGTTTCCTTGACCTTTCATATCATTTTCTTCATTTCAAATTCATTTATTTCTGCCCTGGTCTTTATTATTTCTTTTCCTCTACTAATTTGGGGTTTTGTTTACTCTCCTTTCCTAGTTTGTTATGATAGATTGTTACATTATTTGAATTCTTCTTCTTTTTTAGATGTAGGTGCTTATAGCTATTAACTTCTCAGTTAGTACTATTTTTGCTATATCCCATAGATTTTGGTATGTTGTGTTTTCATAATCATTTGTTTCAAGAAATTTTTTTACTTTTTTCTTAACTTTTTATTGACCCACTGGTCTCTCAGCAGCAGAAGAAACTTTTTTAGTTTTTTCTTAACTTTTTATTGACCCACTGGTCATTCAGCAGCATATTGGTCGATTTCCATGTATTTGTATAGTTTCCAAAATTCCTCTTGTTATTGATTTCTAGTTTTATTCCATTGTAGTCAGAGAAGATGCTTGATACTATTTCAATTTTTTGTAATGTTTTAATACTTGTTTTGTGAGCTAACATATGGTGTCTCCATGAGAATGTTCCATGTGCTCAGGAAAAGAATGTGTATTCTGCAGCTCTTGGATGAAATGTTCTGTAAATATAATTAGATTAATTTGGTCTATAGTGCAGATTAAGCCCGTTGTTTCTTGGTTAATTTTGTGTCTGGAAGATATGTCCAATGCTGAAAGTGGGGTGTTGAAGTCTCCAACTCTTATTGTATGGAGGCCTCTCTCTCTCTTTAGCAGTGATAATATTTTCTTTGTATATCTGGGTGCTCCAGTAGTGAGTGCATATATATTCACAATGTTATATCTCTTGCTGAATTTACCCCTTTATCATTAGTGACCTCCTCTGTCTCTTGTTAGTTTTTCTCTTGAAATCTCTTTTGTCTGATATAAGTATAGGTACATGTGCTCTGTTTTTGTTACCATTGGCATGAAATATCTTTTGAATCCCTTTATTTTCAGTCTATGTGTGTCTTCAGAGTTGAAGTGTGTTTTTTGTAGGCAATAGATCATTGGGTTCCCTTTTTTTTTTTTTTATCACCCATTCAGCCACGGTATGTCTTTTGATTAGAAATTTTAGTCCATTTACATTTAATGCTGTTATTGATAAGTAAGGACTTACTTCTGCCATTTTGTTATTTGTTTTCTGGTTTCTTTGTGATCTTCTTCTCCTTTTTTCATTCTTTCCTGCCTTCCCTTTAGTGAAGGTGATTTCATCTGGTGGTATAACATAATTTCTTGATTTCTTTGGTTCCTGTATCTGTCATACATATTTTTTTCATTTAAGGTTACCGTGAGGCTTGCAGATACTCTCTTATAACTCATTATTTTAAGCTGATAACAACTTAACACTGCTTACATAAACAAGCAAAAAGAAAACAAATAAAGACTCTATGCCTTAACTTCATCCCCCTACTTTTTAACTTATGTTGTGACTATTTACATCTTATTGTTCTATTTATGTCTTGAAAAGTTGTTGTGGTTATTATTTTTGATTGGTTCATCATTTAGTCTTTCTTCTTAAGAGTACACAGCACAGTTACAGGGTTATAATACTCTGTGTTTTTCTGTGTACTTAATATTAGCAGAGTGTTTTCTACCTTCATATGATTTCTTATGCCCATTAATGTGTTTTTCTTTCTGACTAAAGTATTCCCTTTAGCATTTCTTGTAGGACAAGTCTGGTGTTGATGATGTCCCTCAGCTTTTGGCTCTCTGGGAAAGACTATTTCTCCTTCATGTTTGAAGGATATTTTCACTGGATATACTATTCTAGGGTAAAAGTTTTTTTTTTTCCTTCAGCACTTTAAATATGTCATGTCATCCTCTCTTGGCCTGTAAGGTTTCCACTGAACAGGCTGCTGCCAGATATGTTGGAGCTCCATTGTATGTGATTTGTTTCTTTTGTCTTGCTGCTTTTAATATCCTTTCTTTATCCTTGACCTTTGGCAGCTTAATAATTAAATGCCTTGAGGTAGTCTTCTTTGGGTTAATATGCTTAGTGTTCTATAACCTCCTTGTACACAGATATTGATATATTTCTCTAGGTTTGGGAAATTATCTGTTATCATCCCTTTGAATAAACATTCTACCCCTATCTCTTTCTCTACCTCCTCTTTAAGGTCAATGACTCTTAGATTTGCCCTTTTGAGGCTATTTTCTAGATCCTGTAGGAATGCTTCATTATTTTTATTCTTTTTTCTTTTATCATCTCTGATTGATTATTTTCAAATAGGCTATCTTCAAGCACATTATTTTTTTCCTCTGCTTGATCAGTTCTGCTATTAAAAGAGTCTAATGCATTCTTCAGTGTGTCATTTGCATTTTACAGCCACAGAATTGCTGCTTGATTCATTTTAATTATTTCCATCTCTTTGTTAAAGTTATCTCATGGAATTCTGAATTCTTTCTCTGTGTTGTCTTGAATATCTTTGAGTTTCCTTAAAACAGCCACCTTGAATTCTCTGTCTGAAAGGTCACATATCTGTTTCTTCACAACTGGTCCCTTGTACCTTGTTTAGTTGATTTAGTGATGTCATGTTTTCATAGATGGTCTTGGTACTGAGAGATATTTGTCTGTGTAAAGGCATTGAAGAGTTAGGTGTTTATTGTAGTCTTTGCAGGCTAAGCTTGTTTTACCTGCCCTTCCGAGGAAGACTTTCAAGGTCTTCAAAAGGACTTTAGTATTATGTTCTAAGCCATATCTGCATTAGGGGACACCCCAAGCCCAGTAACACTGTGGTTCTTGCAGACTTATAGAGGTACTATCTTGGTGGTCTTGAATAAGATCCAGAGGCATTCTCTGGATTACTAGGCAGGCACTTGTTCTCTGACCTTACTTCCTCCCAAACAAAGTCTCTGTTTCTGTTCTCAGCCATCTAGAGCTTGTAATGTGGTTATACAAGCATCCCTGTGGCCACCATCACTGGGACCGTGCTGCCTGAGAACTAAGGCCAGCACAGCACTGGGTCTCACCCAAGGTCCACTGTAATCACTACCTGGCTACCACCTATGTTCGTTCAAGGCACTGAGACTCTATAATCAGAAGGTGTTGAAGCTTATCAGGCTTGTGTCCTTCCACTCAGGAAGGCAAGTTCCCTCAGGCCCCAGGGAGGTCCAGAGATGCCATCCAGGAGCCAGGAACTGGAGTCAATACCTCAGAAGTCTACCTGGTGTTCTATTGCACTACAACTAAGCTGGCATTCATATCATGTGATGCAATTCTTCCCAATCTTTTCTTCACTTTTCATAGGCAGAGGAACCTCATCCCATGGCTAGTACCACCACAAGCCCTCAGAGAGTACTGTCACGCTACTGCCAATGTTCCCTTTAGACCCAAAGGCTCTTCAGTCAGCTTGTGGTATATGTTGCCTGGCCTGGAACTCACCCTTCATGACAACGGGCTCCCCTCTGGCCCAGGGCAGGTCCAGAAATGCTGTCCAAGAGCCAAGTCCTGGAATTGGGGTTCCCAAGAGCCTACTTTGTGCTCTCAACCCCTGAGGTTGAGCTGGCATGTAAAGTGCAAGACAAAGTCTCCCTTACTTTTTCCTCCCCTATTCTCAAGCAGAAGGAGTCTTGCCCCATAGACACCACAGCTGGGAATATGCTAAGTCTCACTTGAATCCAGGAAGTCTCAGAGTCTCACCCATGGCACATGACATACTATCTGGGTATTACTCCTCATTATTCAGGGCCCAAGGGCTCTTTAGTCAGCAGGTGACGGGTCCTGCCAGGACTGGGTCTCTTCCTTCAAGGTAGTGGATTCCTTTTTGGCCCAGTGTGTGTCTACAGACATTGTCTGGGAGTTAGGTCCTGGAAAGGAGGCCTTACATCTTTGACTGACTCTCTATCCTACTGTGGCTGAGCTGGTATCCAAGATGCAAGACAAAGTCTTCTTTACTTTTCCCTCGCCTCTCCTCAAACAGAAGGAAGGGGTCCCTTTTGAATCCATAAGTTGTGTAGCTTGTGGCTGGGGGGGGGGGTTGTCACAAGCACTCCCTTAGCTGTCCCACCTGGTGTCTCAGTAGGTCATGTGCCCCACCAGTTCACTGGCGCTGAGTTGAGTTCAGCACCAGGACTTGCCTACAAATTTCAACCCTTGTGGCCTAGACTGCTGTTCAAATTTATTTAGGGACCCAGAGAACTTTAGCCTAGTGTGGCAAGGCTTGCCAGAACTCAAGTTCCAACTGCTGAGTTGAGTAATTTCCCTCTGGCTAGGGCTGGTCTAAATGCTCCCTCTGTGGGCAGCCATTAGCTGAGTTAAGCCCAGTTTGCTTTCTGCTATGACAGGGCAATACTGAGTTCAATGCAATGTCTTACAATTGCTGTGCTCTCCCTCTCCCACCTTCACAGATTCTCTCTCTGTGCCACATGGCTACTGCCAAGGGATGGAGGATGGGTAGTGTCTGTGATTCAAGACTTTTTTTCTCTTCTTCAGTGCCTCTTTCAGCGATATGAAGTTAAAGCCAGGTACTGTGAGTGCTCACCTAATTTATGATTCTTATGAAGGTGCTTTTTTGTGTAGATAGCTGTTAAATTGGTGTCCTTCTTGGGGGGACAATTGGTGGAGCCTTCTATCCAGACATCTTGCTCCCTTTACATATTTTGGATATTAACCACTTATCAGATGTACAGTTTGCAAATAACTTTTATCCACTTTGTGGGTTGTCTCTTTACTTTGTTAATTGGAGTTTCTGTTGTTGTTTTTTTTTTTTTTTTTCCTTTCTTTCTGTGCAGACACTATTTAGTTTGATGCTATCCCCATTTGTCTATTTTGGCTTTTGTTGCCTGAGCTTTTGGGGTCATATTCAAAAAGTCCTTGCCCTGACCTATGTCATGAAGCTCTCACTCTCTGTTTTCTTCTAGTTCTTTTACAGTTTTAGGTCTTATGTTTAAGTCTTTAATCTTTTTTGAGTTGATTTCATTATGTGATGCAAGGTTAGGGTCCAATTTCATTCTTCTGTATGTGGATAACCAGTTTTCCCCACACTATTTATTAATTAGACTGTCCTCCCCACATTGTGTGCCTTTGGCATCTTTGTCAAAAGGCAATTTATCATAAATGCATGGTGTATTATTTTGTTCTCACACTGCTATAAACAATAACATAAGACTGGGTAATTTATGAAGAAAAGAGGTTTAATTTAATTTACTCACAGTTCTACAGGTTTAGCAGGAAGCATGACTGGGAGGGCTCAGAAAACTTAAAATCATGGCAGAAGGTGAAGGGGAAGCAGGCACATATTATCATGGCAAAGCAGGAGAGAGAGAGTAAGTAGGGAAGTGCCACACACTTTTAAAGAATCATATCTCATGAGAACTCACTCACTATCATGAGGAAAGCATGGAGGAAATCTGCCCCATGATCCAGTGACCTCCCAGTAGGTACCTCCCCCAACACTGGAAATTACAATTTAACATGAGATTTGGGTGGGGACACAGAGCTAAACCATATAATTCTGCCCCGGCCCCTCCCAAATCTCATGTCCTTCCCATATTCAAAACATAATTATGCCTTCCCAACAGTCCCCCAAAGTCTTAACTCATTCCAGCATTAGCCCAATAATCCAAGTCTAAAGTCTCATCTAAGACTAGGCAAGTACCTTTCACCTAAGAGCCTGCAAAATCAAAAACAAGTAGTTACTTCCAAGATACGATGGGGGTACAGACTTTGGGTGAGTGCTCCCATCCCAAATGAGAGAAATCAGCCAAAACAAAGGGGCAACAGGTCCCATGCAAGTCCCAAACCCAGCAGGGCAGTCATTAAATCTTAAAGTTCCAGAATAATATTCTTTGACTCTATTTCTCACATCCAGGCCACACTAATGTAAGGAGTGGGCTCCCAAGGCCTTGGGCAGCTCTGTCTCTGTGGATTTGCAGGGTACAGCCCCAACAGCTGGTTTCATGGGCTGGCGTTGAGTACCTGCAGCTTTTCCAAGTGCACTATGCAAGATGTCTGCAAGAATCTACCATTCTGGGGTCTGGAGGACGTTGGCCCTCTTCTCACAGCTCCACTAGGCAGTGCCTCAGTGGGGACTCTGTATGGGGGCTCCAAAGCCATATTCCCCTCCACACTGCTCTAGTAGAAATTCTCCATGAGGGTTCTGCCCTTGCAGCAAACTTCTGCCTGGACATCTAGGCATTTCCATACATCCTCTGAAAACTAGGCAGAAGTTCCTCAACTTCAAGTCTTGTCTTTTGTGCACCCACAGGCCCAAAACCACATGTAAGCCACCAAGGCTTGAGGCTTGCACCCTCTAAAGCCAAAGCCCAAGCTGTACCTGGGCCCCTTTTAGTCATAGCTGGAGCTGGAGCAGCTGGTATGCAGGGCACCATCTCCTGAGGCTGCACAGAGTAGTGGGCCATGGGTATGGCCCATGAAACCATTTTTTCCTCCTAGGCCTCTGGGCCTGTGATGGGAGGGGCTGATGTGCAGATCTCTGAAATGCCCTGAAAACATTTTCCCCATTGTCTTGGCTATTAACATTCAACTCCTCTTTACTTATGCAAATTTTTGCAGCAGGCTTGAATTTCTCCCCGAAAATGGGCTTTCTTTTCTACTACATGGTCAGGCTACAAATTTTCCAGACTTAAATACTCTGATTCCCTTTCAAATATAAGTTCCAATTTCAGATCATCTCTTTGTGAATGCATACGATCATATGCTTTTAGAAACAGCCAGTTCACATCTTGAATGCTTTGCTGCTTAGAAATTTCTTCTGCCAGATACCCTAAATTATCTCTCTCAAGTTCAAATTTCCACAGATCTCTAGAGCAGGGGAAAAATGCTGCCAGTCTCTTTGTTAAAGCATAGCAAGAATGACCTTTACTCTAGTTCCCAATAAGTTCCTCATCTCCTTCTGAGACCACCTCAGCCTAGACTTCATTGTCCATATCACTATCAGCATTTTGGTCAAAACCATTCAAGTCTCTAGGAAGTTCCAGACTTTCCCACATCTTTCTCTCTTCTTCTGAGCCCTCCAAACTGTTCCAACCTCTGCCTGTTACCCAGTTCCAAAGTCACTTCCACATTTTCAGGTATCTTTATAGCAATGCTCCACTCCCAGTACCAATTTTCTGTATTAGTCCATTCTCACACTGCTATAAAGAACTACCTGAGACTAGTTAATTTATGAAGAAAAGAGGTTTAATTGACTCACAGATCCACAGGCTTAACAGGAGGCATGACTGGGAGGTCTCAGAAAACTTACAATCATAGTGGAAGGTGAAGGGGAAGCAGGTACATCTTACAATGGCAGAGCAGGAGAGAGAGAGAGAGAGAGAGGGAGAGCAAGTATTGAAGTGCCACCCACATTTAAATCATCAGATCTTGTGGGAACTCACACACTATCATGAGAACAGCATGGGGGAAATCTGTCCCCATGATCCAATGACCTCCCACCAGGTACCTTCCCTAAAATTGGAAATTACAATTCAACATGAGATTTGGCTGGGGAAACAGAGCCAGATTATATCACATGGCTTTACTTCCAGGCTTTCTATCCTATTTCATTGGTTGATGAGTCTCTTTTTATGCCAGTTCCATGTTGTTTTTATTACAATCTTTATATCTTGGAGTTGGGTAGGGTGATATCTCCAGTTTGTTCTCTTATCTTGAGATTATTTTGGCTATTTGGGGTATTTTGTTGTTCCATTGGAATTTAATGATTATTTTTATCTATTACCATGAAAAATGACATTGTAATTTTGATAGGGATTCCTTTGAATCTGTAACTCTTTTAATTCAGTCGTTGAAGTGTCACAGCCCCTCTGTTTACAATCCATCAGCAGGAACTAGTCACATGGTCCTGTCAGGTAAAAGGTGACTGGGAAATGTAGTCTAGCCATGTGCCTGGGAAGAGGATATGGGTTTGGTGAGAATCTAGCCAGTCTGTCAGAAGTACCATAGAATCTCTTCAGGGGGTGTATTAGTTTTCTAAAGCTTCTGTAACTGCAACTGGTTGGTGATATGGTTTGGATCTCTGTCCCACCCAAACTTCATGTTGAAATGTAATCCACCATGCTGGAAGTAGGAGACACTGGTGGGAGGTTATTTGATCATAGGGACAGTTTCTCATGGTTTAACAACACCCCCCCTTGATGTTGCTGTCATTATAGTGAGTTCTTGTGAGATCTGATTGTTTAAAAGTGTGTGGCACATACCCCATCTCTCCCACTCTCTCTCTTTCTCCTGCTCTGGTCATGTAAAGTGTTGGCTCTCCCTTTGCCTTCCACCATGATTGTAAGTTCCATGAGGCCTCCCCAGAAGAAGATGCCACTATGCTTCCTGTACAGCCTGTACAGGAATTTATAACCTCTTTTGGTTATAAATTACCCAGTTTCAGGTATTTCTTTACAGCAGTATGACAATGAACTAATATAGTTGTTTTACAACGGTAATTAATTTTCAAAGTTTTGGAGGGCAAAATTCTGAAATCAAGGTGTTGCCAGGGCTATGCTTTCTATGAAGTCTCTAGAGCAGAAGAATCCTTCCTTGTCTCTTTCAGCTTTTGGTGGTTGCTAGCAGCAATTCTTGTCATTTTTTGACTTATAGCTACATCACTCCCATTTCTGCCTTCATCTTCACATGGCCATCTTCCTTCTATGTATATTTTGTGCCTTCAAATCTTCCTCACCTTATAAGGGCACCAGTAATTGGATTTAGGGTCCATTCTAATCCAGTATAATTTTATCTTAACAGGATCACATCTGTAAAGTCTACTTCCAAATAATGTCACATTCACAGGTACAAGGGATTAGAACTTCAACATATATTTTGGGGAGACACAATTCAACCCACTATAAGGAGAATATTGGTTTCCTATTACACAATACCTGTGGATCAGGAGTGCAGGCACAAGTTAACTGGTCTTCTGTTCAGGCACTCCCAGGCTGAAATGAAGGTATCTGCCAGTACTACGGTTCTCATGTGAACCTAAAGCCCCTCTTCCAAGCTCACATAATTTTATTCTTTTAGGTTATAGAACTGAAGTCCCTGGTTTTTGCTGTTTGCTGATCAAGGGTCAGCAGCATCTTCAAAGTCAGCAGGAGCATATCTCTCTGATGCTTTGTCTTCTTTTAAAGGCTCACCTGATTAAGTCAGGCCCACTCAGGATAATCTCTGTTTTGATTAGCTCGAAGTCAACAAATGAGTAATATAATCACAGGAGTAATATCTCATCATAATACCAGGTTCTAAACACACTGAAGAGGAAGGGATTATACAAAACTGTGGGTCACCGTGGGTCATTTTAGAATTCTGCCTACCACAGGGGATATATTTATTATAAACCCAAGTAGATTTAGAATTAAAATCATAAATCTGTAAAAGAATCCATTTTGTGGCTGGGAACAGTGGCTCATGCCTGTAATCCTAACAATTTGGGAGGCCGAGGTGTGTGGATCACTTGAGGTCAGGAGTTCGAGACCAGCCTGGCCAACATGGTAAAACCCTGTCTCTACTAAAAATACAAAACTTAGCCAGGCGTGGTGGCGCATACCTGTAATCCCAGCTACTCTGGAGGTTGAGGCAGGAGAATCGCTTGAACCCAGGAGGCGGAGGTTGCAGTGAGCTGAGATCGTGCCATTGCACTCCAGCCTGGGCAAAAGGAGAGAAACTCCGTCTCAAAAAAAAAAAGAAGAAGAATCCATTTTGTGTTTTGATATATTTGCGTTAAGGAATCTTTGCATAATTTGGTATTTATGTATTTACAATGTTTCAGAACATTTGTCTAATTAAACAAAGAAGTCAGCCTTATGACAGCATCTAAAATTATAATTGTACAATGAGCTCAGGCAGGTTCACTATGTTGAAATCATTCTAGTGTCTTCAAGTTTATGAGAGCTTAAGGCTGAGCCCTTTTCACAGTTACTATTATAGAATCCCATGTCTGAACTCTTCATACAGGTTGATCTTTTCTGAGTTCAAGGGGTACCATTTTTTATTTCTTTCATCTGCTTGCAGTAATCTGTAATCCTCACTGATGTTCAAGCTAACTTCCTCAGTCTTGATTAGATTCTGAATTTTTTAAGCTGTCTTTATCCTAATGTCTGGTATCTATTTCCTGGTCCTATAAGATAAATGAGTCACTATAGAGGTAATTTAATAAGACTATAACAAAAAGCCAAGCTGTATAACTGTAAAGTATTTTATTCTATCTTTCCCTGACCAACCCCACAAAGTTCCAACAAACACTTAAAGATGCCAAATGTATTAGTGTGTTTTCACACTGTGATAAAGAACTACCTAAGACTGGGTAATTTATAAAGAAAAAAAAGTTTTAATTGACTCACAATTTTGCATAGCTGAGGAGGCCTCAGGAAACTTACAATCACAGCAGAAGGTGAAGGGGAAGCAAAGCACATCTTACATGTCAGCAGGAGAGAGAGAGAGAATAAAAGGGGAAGTGCCACACACTTCCAAACAACCAGATCTCATGAGAACTCACTCACTATCATGAGAACAGCATGGAAGAAGTCCACCCCCATGAATCAATCACCTCCCACCAGGCCCCTCCCCTGACATATGGTGATTATAATTCAAGAGATGAGATTTGGATGGGGACACAGAGCAAAACCATATCACCAACTATCATATAAAAACAAGTGAAAAATAATTATATGCTATTGGTAATGAAGTTTAGATTTACAAAAAGTAGAGAGAAGGATCCACCTCCCCCAGACCCATCCAACCATTGAGTGTGGTGACCCAACTTGGCTCATTTCTGTGAGGTCAATCAGTTAGGAGTTTCTTCTTGGCAACAGGACAGACTACAGTGAGGCAAGTGAGGTCCCCAGGGTGCAAAGTGCAAGGCAGCACTCATTCTCAGGCATGTGCTGGAAAAGATGCCTGAACTCCTTCATAGGGTCAGTACCTGAGAATGACACCTCCATATATTTTTCACTCCAGGTACCTTGCTCCTTGCTTACCTAAGCCTATTCTCAGTCCTATTGAGCACCTGAAAATTCTTTTTAGAGTGACTCTGTTTACAAAGACTTTTCAAAAAATCAAGAAAAGGCTACTCCCATCCCTCATCTTTTGGTGAGAGTTCCTGCTGGAGCTGGCTTTTTTTTTTTCCAGGTGAGGCCATACCTGGAGGGTTCACCTTTTGACCTGGTAATTGTCCCATCTTTCAGAGCAGCTCCACCTGTACAAACTCTCTCGGAAGTCTCACGTCTCCCATATTGAATCCATTACAAAGTCACTTAAGAATAACCTTTGCAGCATATTTATTTTTTAAGAAATCAGAAAATTCAGATCTGCAAAAAAGAATAACACAACTACCCTTCACATTTTGAAGAATGATTGTTTACCTTTTTTATGGATAGACACACTTTAGTTTTACATTTTTAGCTGCAAATTGTGTGTTATGATTGGCAGATTAAAAAGCTAGAATACCAATCTATTTCAGGAAATGAGGCTCCAGCTTTTGGTTTCACGCAAGAGGTGCTGACTGCCGCTTTTGGGATTCAAACTGCAGCTCAGCTCTGCATCCATTCAACTCTGTGGTGTGGGTGCTCAGCTGGCAGGATGATCTGGGACTCATACATAAGGGCGAATATGTAAGACTCCATATGGAAAGAAAAGTCACCAAAACTGCTCCAACTTGAGCTTTCCCTATGTGAAGGTGATGCAATTGTACACAACCTAAAGATTCAAATGTCCCCACACAGCCCAAGACCTGAAAAGATGACCCCTTCAGATTCAAGAAACCTTTCATTGCCCTATTGAGTGGGAGTCTCCATAACTCTGGCATGCCCTTGATTCTGCCTCCATCAAATAGACAGACTTTAGTTTGCTTAAGGAGAAAATGAACACAGAACAGAAATTCCAACCACAGAAATAACAATAGCCAACATTTACTAAGAGCTTACTAGTCTACTAAGTGTTTTTTGTTTATAATTAACATTTCACAAAAACTCAATGAGTAGCTATGATTCTTATCCCTATTTTACAAATGAGAGAACATGTTTAGAAAGGTCTGTGTCTTGCTCAGGGTCTTGCTAGTAAGTGAAGGATAAAGAACCCTATGCCTTCTCTCTTAATACCTGCACTAAACTGCCACTCACATTTGCTTGTAGCGATTAAAACTCACATCATTATTTATAACAAGAGCATATAAAATACAACAACAATTATACATAACAACCATAAAAGGTAATGTTGTATCTTTTAAAACCAAATCACATGCAGAAAGTACTAGAACTTATACAAATGAGAAAAAAAATATGAAATACAATTTGGAAAGTTTCTAAGAACTCAAAGGGAAAATTCAAATATTTAATTCAAATCTGCTGAGGCGAGGTTTTTGCTTCCTTCAGTTGCCCATTGAGAAAACTCCATACTTCTTATTTTGTCAAGGCTTATAGGTTAAGGGACTGGTAATGTAACAAATTCTTAGTGAGGCTTCTTGCATGCCAGGAAGGTTACATGCACTCACTCTATATTTGCAGACTTTATAAATATGAGACAAAGTATTATTGTTTCAGTTTTACAGAAGAAGTCACTGAGGCTCAGAAAGGCTGATCTTGGATCTGGCACCAGTACTAGAAAAGAAGGCAGGCTTCAGACCACTTCTGTTTACTTCCAAAGTCTATAGGAGCTGTGCTCTACTCCCTTGGCCAAGGAAAGCAATTTTGAGGGTCATGACCTAGAAGCATGGTGATGCCTATGTCTGTAGTTTTTTTTTTTTTTTTTCCTCCATGAGAAAAAGCTCCATTTATGGGTGTATTTGCTATCAACTTCCTACGTGTTCTCCTATATTTCAAGGATTTTCACAGTCTTCTTGTCCGCTCTCATTTTGTGTATTCCAAATATCATATTCTTTTTCTGAAGTATAAACCATACATCAGCTCTCTCTGAGATAAGGACCTCTGTTTTAGTGTTAAATGTGGAAGCATGATATAAAAGCAAAGCAGAGAATCTCAGTAATCAAGATTTGGGAAATTGTGGAGGGAAGGATATTCAGTGTTTCCTGATGAGTACTTTAAGGCTGAGACAGGCTTTAAGAACAGACATCCAGACTCAAAGTATCAACTCGAAGACCACTTATTTATTACAAAGTGAAAGAGGAACTTTTACAATGGAAAGATCCAGAAAGTGCCACCTCACCTTGACCCTACCCATGATGGGGGAAACTGACATAAATTGCTTCCCAAGTGGAAGAAGCATTGATGTCACATATGTGGAAATCTTGCCCAGAATATTTTATCTAAATCAAATTAAGCAGAAACAATCATACAAATCTAGATTGTAGGACATTCTATAAGACAATTGTCCTGTAATATTTTAAAAAATCGATATTGGGGAAGAACTCTTCTGTATTAAAGGAAGATAAAGAGACATTACAACTATATGCGATGTGAGATTCTTAATTGGACCCTCCATCCAAAAAATAGCTATGCAAATATTAAATAAAGGTCATTATCTAAAACAGAAATTTGAACATTGTGTTAGTACACTTTGTGTTGCTATAAAGGAACACCTAAGGCTGGGTAATTTATAAGGAAAAAAGATTTATTTGGCTCATGACGCTGGATAGCTGGAAAGCTCAAGATTGAGCATCTGCATCTTGTGAGGGTCTCATACTGCTTCCACTCATGGAGGAAGTTGAAGGGAAGCCAATGTGTGCCAAGATCACATGCCAAGAAAGGAAGCAGGAGACAGAGCAAGATGATGGCATTGAAGGCTTTACCAATTATACCCCTGCAACGACACCAATTTAACAACTATGTACGTGAAAAAAACAGCTTCATAAGAAAGAAAAATCAGGAGAGCACTCATAGTACCTTGTTTCAACTTCATAGCACTGAAAGAGGTGCTGAAGAGATAACAAAAGGAATCTGGAATCACCACCAACACCCCTTCCCCATCCCTGAGCAGTGGTGGCATGGACAAGAGAGTGATTCCATGTGCTGGGGAGAGGGAGAGTGCAGCAACTGTGTGGCAATGAGCTCAGTGCTGTTCTGCTATAGCAGAAAGCAAAACCAGCACAAACTCAGCTGACACCTGTCCATGGAGGAATTATTTAAATCAGTCCTAGTCAGAGGAAAATCACTGATGCCAGCTGTCAGAACTTGAGGTCCTATATATAGGTCTTGCCATCATGTGGTAAAGTGCTCTGGGGACCTAAACTTGATAAGTTGTCTAGGCCACAAGGACTACAAATCTTAGATGAGTCCTAGTACTGAACTGGGCCCAGAGCCAGTGGACTGAGGGGCATGTGACCTCCTAAGACACAAATTTGGGCAGCTAAAGGAGTGCTGGCCTCACCCCTCCCCTAACCCCAGGTTTCAAAGCTTGTGGCTCCAAAAGAGACCCTTTCCTTCTGTGTGAGGATAGGAGAGGGAAGAGTTTGGAGGCCTTTGTCTTGCACCTTGAATACCAGTTCAGCCACAGTAGGATAGGGCACCAATGAGATCCATAAGTCACCCTTTCTAGGCCTTAGTTCCTGGCTAACACATCTAGACACACCCTTTGCCTGAAGGGAACCCACTAACTTGAAGGGAAAGACTCAGTCTTGAAGAATTCACCACCTGCTAACTGAAGAGCCCTTGGACCCTGAATAACCAGCAGCGATACCCAGGTAGTACAACATGGGCCTTGGGTGACACTCTGACACTTGCTGGCTTCAGGTGAAACTCAGCATATTCCCAGTTCTGGTGGCTGTGGGGTAAGACTCCTTCTGCTTGAGAAAAGAGGAGGGAAAGGTAAAGGGGACATTGTCTTGCACCTTAAGTACCAACTCAGCCACAGTGGGTAGACCATCAAGCAGGTACCTGGGGTCTCTGATTCTAGGACCTGGCTCTTGGATGGCATTTCTGAACCTGACCTGGGTCTGAGGGAAGCCCAATGCACTGAAGGGTGATTCCAAGGCCAGGCAGTATTCATCACAAGCTGACTGAAGAGCCCTTGAGTCTTAAGAGAACATTAATGGTAGTCTGGCAGTACTCTCCACAGGCCTGTGGTGGCATTGGCTGATGGGTGGAGCTCCTCTGCCTTTGGAAATGGGAAGGAAAAGTGGGAAAGACTGCACCTTGTGGTTTGAGTGTCAGCTCAGCTGCCGTGCAATAGAACACCAGACAGACTTTTTAGGTTTTTGACTCTAGTCCCTGGTTACCAGATGGCGCCTCTGCACCCATCCAGGATCTGAGGGAACTTGTCTCCCTGAAAGGAAGAACGCGGGCCTGGTTGGCTTTGACACCTGCTGATTATAGAGCCCCAAGGCCTTGAGAAAACATAGACAGTAGCCAGGGAGTGGTTTCAGTGGGCCATGGGTGAGACCCAGTGCTATGCTGGCATCAGGTCTGACCCAGCACAGTACTAGTGATGGTGGCCACAAGTTTACCTGTGTCACTCCACCCCAGCTCCCAGTGGCTCAGAACAGAGAAACAGGATCCATTTTTTTTGTTTGGGAGAAAGTAAAGGAAGAGACCAAGAGTCTTTGCCTGGTAATTCAGAGAACTGTTTTAAAATATCTTCAAGACTATCAAGGCAGTACCTCTACAAGTCTGCAAGAACCACAGCGTTATTGGGCTTGGGGTGTGCCCCAAAGCAGGTGAGGCTTAGATCACAACACTGAAGTCCTTTAGAATCTCTAGAAAGCCTTCCCAGGAATAATGGGGACAAAGAAGCCCAGATGGCAAAGACTACAATAAATACCTAACTCTTCAATGCAAAGACACAGATAAACATCTACAAATATCAAGACCATCCAGGAAAACATGATCTCAATAAATGAACTAAATAAGTTACCAGGGACCAATCCTGGAGAAAGAGAGATATGTGGCATTTCAGACAGAGACCTTAAAATAGCTGTTTTGAGGAAACTAAAAAAAAAAAAAAAAATCAAGAAATCACACAGAAGGAATTCAGAATTCTATTAGATAAATTCAACAAAGAGATCAAAACAAAAAGTAACAAGTAGAAATTATGGGCTGAAAAACGCAATTGACAGAGAGGAGATGCATTGGAGTCTTTTAATAGCAGAATTGACCAAGTGGAAGAACGAATCAGTGAGCCTTAAAACAAGCTATTTGAAAATACAGAGAAGGAGGAGAAAAAAGAAGTAAAAAGAATGAAGCACGCCTACAAGATCTAGAATACAGCCTCAAAAGAACAAATCTAAGAGTTATTTGCCTTAAAGAGGAGATAGAGAGATAGATATAGAAAGTTTATTCAAAGGGATAATAACAGAATGTCAGAAACCTAGAGAAAGATATCAATATCCAAGTAAAAGAAGGTTATAGAATACCAAGCATATTTAACCCAAACAAGACTACCTCCAGGAATTCAATAATCAAACTGTCAAAAGTAAAGCATAAAGGAAGGATCCTAAAAGGAGGGAGAGAAAAGAAATAAATCACGTACAATGGCACTCCAATACATCTGGCAGAAGGCTTTTCAGTGGAAACCTTACAGGACAGGAGAGAGTAGCAAGACATATTTAAAGTGCTGCAGGGGGAAAAATATTATCCTACAATTGCCCTACAATTGTATGTCTAGCAAAAACATCCTTCAAACATGAAGGAGAAATTAAAACTTTCCCAGACAAAAAAAGAAAAAAAAAAGCTGAAGGATTCTAACACACCCAGTCCTGCAAGAAGTGCTAAAAGGAGTACTTCAGTCAGGCAGATTAAAATGTTAATGAGCAATAAGAAATTATCTGAAGGTACAAAGTTCACTGGTAATAGTAAGTGCATAGAAAAACATAGAATATTATAATACTGTAACTGTCATGTGTAAACTATTCTTAAATAGAAAGACTAAATGATGACCCAACCAAACATAATGACTATAACAACTTTTCAAGACATAAACAGTACAACAAGATATAAATAGAAACAACAAAAAGTTAAAAAAAATCAGAGAGACAAAGCTAAGGTATAGAGTTTATACTAGTTTTCTTTTTCCTTGCTCATCTGTTGTTTTACAGAGACAGTGTTAAGCTGTTTAAATAATGGGTTATAAAATAGTATTTGCAAGCCTCATGTTAACCTCAAACCAAAAAACATACAGCAGGCACACAAAAAATAAAAAGGAAGAAACTAAATTAATCACCAGAGAAAATCACCTTCACTAAAAGGAAGGCAGAAAGAAACAAAAGAGGAAGAAAAAGATCTCAAAGCAACCACAAAACAAATAACAAAATGGCACGAATAAGTCCTTACTTATCAATTATAACATTGAATGTAAATGAACTAAACTCTCCAATCAAAAGACATACTGTGGGTGAATGGATGAACAAAAAGGTATCCAGTAATCTGTTGCCTAAAAGGAACACTTATAAAGACACACAAAGACTGAAAGTGAAGAGATGGGAAAAGACATGTCATGCCAATGAAAATCAAAACAGAGCATGAGTACCTATACTTACATCAGACAAAATAGATTTCAAGGCAAAAACTGTAAGAAGATGTAAAGAAGATCACTATATGATGATAAAGGTATCAATCCAGCAAGAGGATATAACAATTGTAAATATATATGCATCCAGACCTGGAGCACCCAGATATATAAAGCACATATTGTTAGAGTGAAAAAGACAGATAGACACCAATATTATAACAGCTGGAGACCTCAACACCCCACTTTTAGAATTGGACAGATCTTCCAGAGAGACAATCAACAAATAAATATTAGATGTAATCTGCACTATAGGCCAAATGAATCTAATAGATATTACAGACCATTTCATCCAACAGCTGCAGAATACATATTCTTTTCCTCATTCTTAAGGACACATCACATATTAGCTCACAAAACAAATCTTAAGACATTCAACAAAATTGAAATAATATCAAGCATCTTCCCTGACTACAACGGAATAAAACTAGAAATCAGTAACAAGAGGAATTTTGCAAATTATACAAACATGTGGGAATTAAGCAATATGCCCCTGAATGACGAGTGGGTCAATGAAGAAATTAAGAAGAAAACTGAAAAATTTCTTGAAGGAAATTATAATGGCAACACAACATACAAAAACCTATGGGACACAGGCAAAAGCAATACTATCAAGGAAGTCTATTGCTATAAGTGCCTCCGTTAAAAAAGGAGAAAACCATCAAATAAACAACCTAACAATGCATCTTAATGAACTAGACAAGCAATAGTTAACCAAATCCAATATTAATAGAAGAAAATAAATAATGAACATTGGAGCAGAAATAAGTAAAATTGAAATGAAAAAAAACATAAAAAAATCAATGAGGTGGCAGAGCAAGATGGCCGAATAGGAACAGCTCCAGTCTCCAACTCCCAGTGTGAGCGACACAGAAGACCGGTGATTTCTGCATTTTCAACTGAGGTACTGGGTTCATCTCACTAGGAAGTGCCTGACAATCAGTGCTGGTCAGTTGCTGCAGCCCGACCAGCAAGAGCTAAAGCAGGGCGAGGCATCGCCTCACCTGGGAATCGCAAGGGGAAAGGGAATCCCTTTTCCTAGCCAGGGGAACTGAGACACACAACACCTGGAAAGTCGGGTAACTCCCACCCCAATACTGCGCTTTAAGCAAACAGGCACACCAGGAGATTATATCCCACACCTGGCCGGGAGGGTCCCACGCCCACGGAGCCTCCCTCATTGCTAGCACAGCAGTCTGCGATCTAACCGCAAGGCAGCAGCGAGGCTGGGGGAGGGGCGCCCGCCATTGCTGAGGCTTAAGTAGGTAAACAAAGCTGCTGGGAAGCTCAAACTGGGTGGAGATCACAGCAGCTCAAGGAAACCTGCCTGTCTCTGTAGACTCCACCTCTGGGGACAGGGCACGGCCAAGCAACAACTAAAGAAGCAGAAACCTCTGCAGACAGAAACGACTCTGTCTGACAGCTTTGAAGAGAGCAGTGGATCTCCCAACACGGAGGTTGAGATCTGAGAAGGGACAGACTGCCTGTTCAAGTGGGTCCCTGACCCCTGAGTAGCCTAACTGGGAGACATCCCCCACTAGGGACAGTCTGACACCCCACACCTCACAGGGTGGAGTACGCCCCTGAGAGGAAGCCTCCAAAGCAAGAATCAGACAGGTACACTCGCTGTTCAGAAATATTCTATCTTCTGCAGCCTCTGCTGCTGACACCCAGGCAAACAGGGTCTGGAGTGGACCTCAAGCAATCTCCAACAGACCTACAGCTGAGGGTCCTGACTGTTAGAAGGAAAACTATCAAACAGGAAGAACACCTACACCAAAACCCCATCAGTACGTCACCATCATCATCAAAGACCAGAGGCAGATAAAACCACAAAGATGGGGAAAAAGCAGGGCAGAAAAGCTGGAAATTCAAAAAATAAGAGTGCATCTCCCCCGGCAAAGTAGCGCAGCTCATCGCCAGCAACGGATCAAAGCTGGACGGAGAATGACTTTGACGAGATGAGAGAAGAAGGCTTCAGTCCAGCAAACTTCTCAGAGCTAAAGGAGGAATTACGTACCCAGCGCAAAGAAACTAAAAATCTTGAAAAAAAAGTGGAAGAATTGATGGCTAGAGTAATTAATGCAGAGAAGGTCATAAACGAAATGAAAGAGATGAAAACCATGACACGAGAAATACGTGACAAATGCACAAGCTTCAGTAACCGACTCGATCAACTGGAAGAAAGAGTATCAGCGATTGAGGATCAAATGAACGAAATGAAGCAAGAAGAGAAACCAAAAGAAAAAAGAAGAAAAAGAAATGAACAAAGCCTGCAAGAAGTATGGGATTATGTAAAAAGACCAAATCTACATCTGATTGGGGTGCCTGAAAGTGAGGGGGAAAATGGAACCAAGTTGGAAAACACTCTTCAGGATATCATCCAGGAGAACTTCCCCAACCTAGTAGGGCAGGCCAACATTCAAATCCAGGAAATACAGAGAACGCCACAAAGATACTCCTCGAGAAGAGCAACTGCAAGACACATAATTGCCAGATTCACCAAAGTTGAAATGAAGGAAAAAATCTTAAGGGCAGCCAGAGAGAAAGGTCGGGTTACCCACAAAGGGAAGCCCATCAGACTAACAGCAGACCTCTCGGCAGAAACTCTCCAAGCCAGAAGAGAGTGGGGGCCAATATTCAACATTCTTAAAGAAAAGAATTTTCAACCCAGAATTTCATATCCAGCCAAACTAAGTTTCATAAGTGAAGGAGAAATAAAATCCTTTACAGATAAGCAAATGCTTAGAGATTTTGTCACCACTAGGCCTGCCTTACAAGAGACCCTGAAGGAAGCACTAAACATGGAAAGGAACAACCGGTACCAGCCATTGCAAAAACATGCCAAAATGTAAAGACCATCGAGGCTAGGAAGAAACTGCATCAACTAACGAGCAAAATAACCAGTTAATACCATAATGGCAGGATCAAGTTCACACATAACAATCTTAACCTTAAATGTAAATGGACTAAATGCTCCAATTAAAAGACACAGACTGGCAAACTGGATAAAGAGTCAAGACCCATCAGTCTGCTGTATTCAGGAGACCCATCTCACACGCAGAGACATACATAGGCTCAAAATAAAGGGATGGAGGAAGCTTTACCAAGCAAATGGAGAACAAAAAAAAGCAGGGGTTGCAATCCTAGTCTCTGATAAAACAGACTTTAAACCATCAAAGATCAAAAGAGACAAAGAAGGCCATTACATAATGGTAAAGGGATCAATTCAACAGGAAGAGCTAACTATCCTAAATATATATGCACCCAATACAGGAGCACCCAGATTCATAAAGCAAGTCCTTAGAGACTTACAAAGAGACTTAGACTCCCATACAATAATAATGGGAGACTTTAACACTCCACTGTCAACATTAGACAGATCAACGAGACAGAAACTTAACAAGGATATCCAGAAATTGAACTCATCTCTGCAGCAAGCAGACCTAATAGACATCTATAGAACTCTCCACCCCAAATCAACAGAATATACATTCTTCTCAGCACCACATCGCACTTATTCCAAAATTGACCACATAATTGGAAGTAAAGCACTCCTCAGCAAATGTACAAGAACAGAAATGACAACAAACTGTCTCTCAGACCACAGTGCAATCAAACTAGAACTCAGGACTAAGAAGCTCAATCAAAACCGCTCGACTACATGGAAACTGAACAACCTGCTCCTGAATGACTACTGGGTACATAACGAAATGAAGGCAGAAATAAAGATGTTCTTTGAAACCAATGAGAACAAAGATACAACATACCAGAATCTCTGGGACACATTTAAAGCAGTGTGTAGAGGGAAATTTATAGCACTAAATGCCCACAAGAGAAAGCAGGAAAGATCTAAAATTGACACTCTAACATCACAATTAAAAGAACTAGAGAAGCAAGAGCAAACACATTCAAAAGCTAGCAGAAGGCTAGAAATAACTAAGATTAGAGCAGAACTGAAGGAGATAGAGACACAAAAAACCCTCCAAAAAATCAATGAATCCAGGAGTTGGGTTTTTGAAAAGATCAACAAAATTGACAGACCACTAGCAAGACTAATAAAGAAGGAAAGAGAGAAGAATCAAATAGATGCAATAAAAAATGATAAAGGGGATATCACCACCGACCCCACAGAAATACAAACTACCATCACAGAATACTATAAACACCTCTACGCAAATAAACTAGAAAATCTGGAAGAAATGCATAATTTCCTGAACACTTACACTCTTCCAAGACTAAACCAGGAAGAAGTTGAATCCCTGAATAGACCAATAGCAGGCTCTGATTGAGGCAATAATTAATAGCCTACCAACCAAAAAAAGTCCAGGACCAGATGGATTCACAGCTGAATTCTACCAGAGGTACAAGGAGGAGCTGGTACCATTCCTTCTGAAACTCTTACAATCAATAGAAAAAGAGGGAATCCTCCCTAACTCATTTTATGAGGCCAACATCATCCTGATACCAAAGCCTGGCAGAGACACAACAAAAAAAGGGAATTTTAGACCAATATCCCTGATGAACATCGATGCAAAAATCCTCAATAAAATACTGGCAAACCGGATTCAGCAGCACATCAAAAAGCTTATCCACCATGATCAAGTGGGCTTCATCCCTGGGATGCAAGGCTGGTTCAACATTCGCAAATCAATAAACATAATCCAGCATATAAACAGAACCAAAGACAAGAACCACATGATTATCTCAATAGATGCAGAAAAGGCTTTTGACAAAATTCAACAGCCCTTCATGCTAAAAACGCTCCATAAATTCAGTATTGATGGAACGTACCTCAAAATAATAAGAGCTATTTATGACAAACCCACAGCCAATATCATACTGAATGGGCAAAAACTGGAAAAATTCCCTTTGAAAACTGGCACAAGACAGGGATGCCCTCTCTCACCACTCCTATTCAACATAGTGTTGGAAGTTCTGGCTAGGGCAATTAGGCAAGAGAAAGAAATCAAGGGTATTCAGTTAGGAAAAGAAGAAGTCAAATTGTCCCTGTTTGCAGATGACATGATTGTATATTTAGAAAACCCCATTGTCTCAGCCCAAAATCTCCTTAAGCTGATAAGCAACTTCAGCAAAGTCTCAGGATACAAAATTAATGTGCAAAAATCACAAGCATTCGTATACACCAGTAACAGACAAGCAGAGAGCCAAATCAGGAATGAACTTCCATTCACAATTGCTTCAAAGAGAATAAAATACCTAGGAATCCAACTTACAAGGGATGTAAAGGACCTCTTCAAGGAGAACTACAAACCACTGCTCAGTGAAATAAAAGAGGACACAAACAAATGGAAGAACATACCATGCTCATGGATAGGAAGAATCAATATCGTGAAAATGGCCATACGGCCCAAGGTAATTTATAGATTCAATGCCATCCCCATCAAGCTACCAATGACTTTCTTCACAGAATTGGAAAAAACTGCTTTAAAGTTCATATGGAACCAAAAAAAGAACCCGCATCTCCAAGACAATCCTAAGTCAAAAGAACAAAGCTGGAGGCATCACGCTACCTGACTTCAAACTATACTACAAGGCTACAGTAACCAAAACAGCATGGTACTGGTACCAAAACAGAGATATAGACCAATGGAACAGAACAGAGCCCTCAGAAATAATACCACACATCTACAGCCATGTGATCTTTGACAAACCTGAGAGAAACAAGAAATGGGGAAAGGATTCCCTATTTAATAAATGGTGCTGGGAAAATTGGCTAGCCATAAGTAGAAAGCTGAAACTGGATCCTTTCCTTACTCCTTATACAAAAATTAATTCAAGATGGATTAGAGACTTAAATGTTAGACCTAATACCATAAAAATCCTAGAGGAAAACTTAGGTAGTACCATTCAGGACATAGGCATGGGCAAAGATTTCATGTCTAAAACACCAAAAGCAACGGCAGCAAAAGCCAAAATTGACAAATGGGATCTAATTAAACTAAAGAGCTTCTGCACAGCAAAAGAAACTACCATCAGAGTGAACAGGCAACCTACAGAATGGGAGAAAATTTTTGCAATCTACTCATCTGACAAAGGGCTAATATCCAGAACCTACAAAGAACTCAAACAAATTTACAAGAAAAAAACAAACAACCCCATCAAAAAGTGGGCAAAGGATATGAACAGACATTTCTCAAAAGAAGACATTCATACAGCCAACAGACACATGAAAAAATGCTCATCATCACTGGCCATCAGAGAAATGCAAATCAAAACCACAATGAGATACCATCTCACACCACTTAGAATGGCAATCTTTAAAAAGTCAGGAAACAACAGGTGCTGGAGAGGATGTGGAGAAATAGGAACACTTTTACACTGTTGGTGGGATTGTAAACTAGTTCAACCATTATGGAAAACAGTATGGTGATTCCTCAAGGATCTAGGACTAGATGTACCATATGACCCAGCCATCCCATTACTGGGTATATACCCAAAGGTTTATAAATCATGCTGCTATAAAGACACATGCACACATATGTTTATTGCGGCACTATTCACAATAGCAAAGGCTTGGAATCAACCCAAATGTCCATCAGTGACAGACTGGATTAAGAAAATGTGGCACATATACACCATGGAATACTATGCAGCCATAAAAAAAGATGAGTTTGTGTCCTTTGTAGGGACATGGATGCAGCTGGAAACCATCATTCTTAGCAAACTATCACAAGAACAGAAAACCAAACACCGCATGTTCTCACTCATAGGTGGGAACTGAACAATGCGATCACTCGGACTTGGAAGGGGAACATCACACACCGGGGCCTATCATAGGGAGGGGGGAGGGGGGAGGGATTGCATTCGGAGTTATACCTGATGTAAATGACGAGTTGATGGGTGCTGACGAGTTGATGGGTGCAGCACACCAACATGGCACAAGTATACATATGTAACAAACCTGCACGTTATGCACATGTACCCTAGAACTTAAAGTATAATAATAATAATTAATAAATTTAAAAAAATCAATGAAACCAAAAATTGGTTTTTTGAAAAATTAAACAAAATTCACAAACCTTTACCAGACTAAGAAAAAAAAAAAGAAAATTCAAGTAAATAAAATCAGAGATGTAAAAGGAGACATTACAACCAATACCACAGAAATTCAAAGGGTTGTTAGTGGCTACTATGAACAACTATATGTCAATAAATTGGAAAATCTGGAGGAAATAGAAAAATTCCTAGACACATACAACCTACCATGATTGAACCAAGAGGAAATCCAAGACCTGAATAGACCATAATCAAAAGACATAATCAAAAGGCTTCCAGCAGAGAAAAGCCTAGGGCCTGATGACTTCACTGAAAATATTTAAAGAACTAATAACAATTCTACTCAAAGTATTCCAAAAAATAGCAGAGAAGGGAATACTTTCAAACTGATTCTGTGAGTCCAGTGTTACCATGATACCCAAACCAGACAAAGATGCATAAAAAAATAAAACTACAGGCCAATATTACTTATGAATATTGATGTAAAAATCCTCAGCAAAATACTAACAAGCTGAATTAAACAACACATTAATGACCGAGTGGAATTTATCTCAGGAGTGCAAGGATGGTTCAACATACACAAATCAATCAATGTTATACATCAACAGAATGAAAGACAAAGATCATATGATCATTTCAATTTATGCTGAAAAACATTTGATAAAGTTCAACATCCCCTCATGATAAAAACCCTCAAAAAAACTGGATATATAAGAAACATATCTCAACATAATAAAAGCTATATATGAAAGACCCAAAGCTATTATAATACTGAATGGGGAAAAACTGAAAGCCTTTCCTCTAAGATTGGGAACATGACAAGGATGTCCACTTTCAACACTGTTGTGCAACATAGTACTGGAAGTCCTAGCTAGAGCCATCAGACAAGAGAAGGAAATAAAAGGCATTCAAATTGGAAAGGAGAAGGTCAAATTATCCTTGTTTGTAGAAGATACGATCTTATATTTGGAAAAACCTAGACTCCACAAGAAAACTATTAGAAATGATCAATTTGGTAAAGTTTCAGGATACAAAATCAACATACAAAAATTGGTAGCATTTTTACATGCCAACAGCAAACAATTTGAAAAAGATATTTTAAAAAGTGATCTTTTTTACTGTAACTATAAATAACATAAAATACCTAGAAATTAAATTAATCAAAGAAGTTAAAGATTCCTACATTAAAAAGTATAAAACATTGATGCAAGAAATCAAAGAGGACACAAGAAAACTGGAATGATATTCCATGCTCATGGATTGGAAGACTCAATATTGTTAGAATGTCCATACTACCCAAAGGAATCTTGATTTGCTGCAGTCCCTATCAAAATACCAATGACTTTCTTCACAAACAGAAAAAAAGTCCAAAATTTATGTGGAACTACAAAAGACCTAGAATAGTCAAAGTTATCCTAAGCCCAAAGAAAGGAACTGGAGGAATCACATTACATGACTTCAAATTATAGTACAGAGCTATAGTAGCCAAAGATAATCTCTTCAATAAATGATGCTGGAAAAATTGGATATTCTTATGCAGATTAATGAAACCAGACCTCTGTCTCTAACCATATACAAAAATCAAGTCAAGATGGATTAAAGACTTAAATCTAAGATGTCAAACTATGAAACTACTACAAGAAAACATTGGGGAAACCCTCCAGGACATTGGACTGGGCAAAGATATGTTGAGCAATAACCTGCAGGCATGAAAACCAAAGCAAAAATGGACAAATTGGGATCACATCAAGCCAAAAGCCTTCTGCACAGCAAAGGATATAATTAACAAAGTGAAGGAACAACCCACAGAATGGTAGAAAATATTTGCAGACTACCCATCTGACAAGGGATTGATAATCAGAATATTTATGGAGTTCAAACAACTCTATAGGAAAAAAACTAATAATACGATTTAAAGGTGGGCCAAAGATTTAAATAGACATTTCTCAAAAGAAGACATACAAATGGCAATCAGGTATATGAAAAGGCACTCAACATCACTGATCATCAGAGAAACGCAAATTAAAACTACAATGAGATATTGTCTCACCCCAGTTAAAATGGCTTTTATCCAAAACACAGGCAAAAAAAAGAAAAAAAAAATGATGAGAATGTAGCGAAAAGGGAACCCTCACACACTCATACATTGTTGGTGGAAAGGTAAATTAGTTCAACCACTATGGAGAGCAGTTTGGAGGTTCCTCAAAAAGCTAACAATAGAGCTACCATATAATCCATCAATTCCACTCCTAGGTATATCTCCAAAAGAAAGGAAACCAGTATGTTGGAGAAATATCTGTACTGCCATGCTTATTGCAGCACTCTTCACAATAGTCAAGATTTGGAAGCAAACTTAATGCCCATCAATAGATGAATGGATAGTGAAAATGTGGCAGATATACACAATGTAGATTATTCAGCCATAAAACGAGTGAGATCCTGTCATTTCATTAGCAACAACATGGGTGGGACTGGAGTTCATTATGTTAAGTGAAATGAGCCAGGCACAGAAAGACAATCATTGCATTTTCTCGCTAATCTGTGGGAGCCAAAAATTAAAACAATTGAACTCATGGAGATAGAGAGTAGAAGGATCGCTACCAGAGGCTGAGAAGGGTAGATGGGGGATGGGAGAGGCATGAGAGGTAGTTAATGTGTACAGAAAAATAGTTAGAAAAATAAATCTAGTATTTGCTAAGACAATAGGGTGACTATAGTAAAAAATAATTTAATTGTACTTTTTAAAATAACTGAAAGTATATAATGGGATTGTTTCAAATACAAAGGATAAATGCTTGAGGCGATGGATAGCTTATTTGCCCTGATTTTATTATTATGCTTTGCATGCCTGTATCAAAATATCTCGTATAACTCATGAATATATACACCTATTACATACCCACAAAAATTAAAAATTAAAAGTTTTAAAAAGGAGGGAGGAGGCAAGAGAGAGTGAGAGGATGTGTCAGGTTCTTGTTAACAACCAGCTCTCATTAGAACTAATAAAAGTGAGAACTCTCATCCCTAAAACCAAGGGCATTAATCTGTTCATGAGGGATCCACCTCCATGACTCAAACACCTCCCATTAGGCCCCACTGCCAATATTGGTCATCAAATTTTACTATGAGGTTTGTAGGGACAAACATCCAAACTATGGCAATCATGGACTGTATTAGTTTCCTAGGACTGCTGTTAAAAAAAAAAAAATACTGTACCACAAACTGAGTGACTTAAAATGGCAAAAATTTGTTGTCTCCCAGTTCTGGTTGGAAGAAGACCAAAATCAAGGTGTTGGCAGGGCCATGTTCTCTTCTTTGAATTCTTCCTTACCTCTTCCTAACCTCTGGTGGTTTGCCAGCAATCCTTGACATTCCTTGGCTTGCAGCTACATCACTCCAGTCTCTGCTTCCTTGGTCAGATGGCATTCTCCCTGTGTGTCTCTGTCTTTATGTGGCTGTCTTCTTACAAGAAAACCAGTCATATTGGATTAGGGGCCCAGTATGACCTCATCCTAACTAATTCCATCTGCTGTGATCCTGTTTCCAAATAAGGTCACATTCTGAGGGTTAGAACTCCAACATATCTTCTTTTGGGTGGGAGTAGGAGATGTAATTCAATCCATAGCATCAACTGTATATCTCTATATATAACAGAATTGTATTAATGTTAAATTTCTTGAGTCTGATAATTGTGTAGTGAGTATGTAGGAAAATATCCTTGTTCTTAGGTAATGCCATCTGAAGTATTTGCAGGAAAAGTGATACAATATCTCCAACTAACTTTCAGCAAATGTCACAAAATACTAACAGTTGCTAAATCTAATTGAAGGTGCCTATTTAAGTGTTCATTATATTGCTTTTGTAACTTTTTTGTTGATTTGTCGATCTTCCAGACAAAGTCTTGGGGATAAAGAGATACGTAAAAACCAAAGGAGGAGGAGGAGAAGACATTTGGGAAGGCTGTGGGTTCTCTCCCATAGAACCTGTACCCCCAACTGTAGCATGAGGGCCTTCTGAAAAGTGACTTTCCTCTGCATTCAGCTGCACCGGCTGCAGAAACTACTCATGTAGAATCTCCTCTATGCATTCTTCTCACAGGGCCCTGTCTGTATGTCTCTGTTATGATTTCATTTTCTGCAAGAAATCAACGTCACACAGCCCCTCATCCTCTCTCCCTCACCAACACTGTCTAAGGCTTTTGGAATGTTAGCAAAGTGTCTTCTACTCCTCCCAAACTCAAGTGCAAATGACAGAAACTATTGCTGCAATTGGGACTTTGCTAAGTGAAAACAAGAAAAGGGTTTCGAAAATTCTGTCCTCAGCCAACTCTATTCCTGCCGAATTTTCTCAAATGAATTCCTTGATGTAACAATAAAGATCACACAGTTACTGTTTATCTACCCTGAGTGCTTTTGAAACACCAAGACCCCCATAGCCAGGCCTTTCACATGGGCCCCAAGACAGACACTACCCACCCCAAGAGCACAACCTTATGTGTTACCCTGCAAGCTGTGGCAATCATCCAGATGCTACATTCCCTGGGCATCTGACCAGGGAATCCTTTTCAGAATGCCGCTTGAGATCTTTGACTCAAACTAAGGAGGGGCAAAAGAAGCTTGTTTTTCACTGCGTTCTGTGCAGGTCCATGCTGAAACCTAAACGACTGTCTCTAGATATAGGAGAGGGACAAACCAAGAGTCCCTGAGCCTCGAGGCCTGAACCGGGAAAATCCTACCTCCTGTTTCTACTCCAGTGATGTAAGGCCATATACAGCCTAAATCAGTGTCAAAGAGCAGTGACAAATTCATCAGACACAGCTCTCTGGGCCAAGCTTGAAGGGAGGAGAGAGGAAAAAAAGGAAAGTTTCTTTAAAATGGTGAGGACTGCCTTGTGCAAAATCTTTAACAGCAAGGGAGGCCAGCACCTGAAAACAAGCCAGCAGAGCTATCCACCAAGTAATGAAAGAGTCTTGTCTCATGACAAGCTGGTAAGGCGACCTGTTGGAATGTGCTTTGAGGAAGTGTTGCCACCAGCCTAGCACCAAGGAACCATGCTGACTGAGCAGCTGTCAGGCCTGCCCCACTGGTACCTGGGAGTCCAATAGCCAAAGCATGGGACACACAATGGAATAAGAGTGATGTCCCCTCAGTGTAGAGGATTACCCTGCATTTATGGTGAAGTAGTGGCCCTGTTGCCAATTTGCATCACACTGATGCAGCCTAGGTCTTTGGAGACACTTAGGAACAAAAAGTTAGTTTTTCAGCTGTTTCAGGGTGGCTATAGGCCCCTCTCCATCTGCTCATTTTAAAAGAGATATGCAGAGTATTTTCCAAGTGCCTGGCATAGATGAGGCACTGCTCCTTTGAAACCACTTGGACAAATGCCTAATAGTTTACATTCCATCTGAGTGAGAGCCTTAGTATGCTGAAATTGGTCTATTTCCCCATGATAATTCTAATCATGTCCCCGTACTCAACATCAGTGATTACTGGCTTTGGAGGCCAAGCAATAAAAGAAGAGAAGTTGGTGGAATGAGGAGATAGGCGATGCTCTGAGAAGGAATGCTCAGCAACAATAATCATGAAGAGTAGAAACAGCAGGGACAGACAGAGGCAGACAACCTAAAATGGGAAAGAAGAATGTCTACAACTTCTTCATCTGGAGAAAATCAGCCATCTATAACCTCCAGCCTTTGAAATCATAGGCATTAAACCCCTCCATTATGTGTTTGATGGTGGAGGGAATAACTAACAACCAGTAGTAACTGAAAAAACTCTAAAGGAATACACATACAATTTAAAGAATATGTTAACTGATCATAGTCTATATGTAAATTAATTTATTTAAATAGCTTAAAGCTCCCATCTTAGGAAGCAGAGCCAGAAAGAAAAAGGAATTAATGTGTAAGTGATTTGTTGGGGGAGTGCTCCTGGAAGACGGGGAAGGAGGAAAGCAGAATTGAGCAGGAAGTCAGAGGAGTTAAGCAAGGATGTGGTCTCAGCTAGAGACTAGTTTTGATCTGGTCACAAGGGGAAGCTCTGGAACAGGGTGGTACCACTGAATTAGTCCCACCTTGACATATGGGGGCTGCCTTTTGTATCCCCTTATTGGTCATTCATTGGCAGAGGTTTTCAGGGACAAATTCCAGAGACGGTGGCACCAGTGATTTGCCAACAGCTAAGGGGATAAGTTTGGAAGGAGTTCAAAGGAGATCTAGGTAGGGTACCAACTGCATCCAATACAGTTCTCCTCTACTTAATGTGATTAAAAAGGCAGAAGATAACATGGCATAGCTACCAAGAGGCTATAAGTTTTTTAAAAAAATAAAATAAAACAGCAAATATTGTTAAGGATATTGGGAAATTGAAACCCTCATTCATGCTGGTGGGAATATAAAGTGGTGCAGTCCCTTTGGAAAACAGTTTGGCAGTTCTTCAAAAGGTTAAACACAGAGGTAACATTTGATCCAGTAATTCCACTCCCAAGTATATACCTGAGAGAAATAAAAACATAAGTCCACACAGAAACACATACACAATTGTTCATAGCAGCATTATTCACAATAGCCAAAGGATGGAAACAATCTAAATGTCCATTCAGTGATGTATGGATAAACAAAATGTGGTATATCCATTCAATGAAATATTATTCAGCCATAAAAAGGAATGAAGTATTGATACATGCTACAACATTGGATGAACCATGAAAAGATCATGCTAACTTAAAGAAATCAGACACAAAAGGCACATATTGTAGGTTTTCATTTATATGAAATGTCCACAACAAGTAAATCCATAGACAGAAAGTAGATTAGTGATTGCCAGGGACTAGGGAAAGGCAGAATGGGGAGTGACTGGTAGTGGATACAGAGTTCTTTTTTGGAGGGGTCATGAAAATGCTCTGAAATTAGACAGTGGTGATATTTACACAACCCCGTGAACATTATAAAAACCACTGAATTATACAATTCAAAAATGTGAATTTCATGGTATAGGAATTATGCCTAGGTAAAGTACTTGTTTTTAAAAGATGGCACTGCCAATTTCCTGAGCTCTTCATTCTTCAGGTATGTGGTGCTGATGTTTCATATATAGATGTCCTTAGAAAGCTATTTCAGCCTGTAGAAAGGTCTTCAAATTATTATTACAGAATTTTTTGTGTGAATGCTACTGAATATCCATTTCTGAGCACATTTTATCTCCTGGAGAGTTTTATAATGATGCTCAAACTGGTTCTTTTTGGTTGTATTGGTCTACTTCTACCCTAGCAGGGTCCAGTGAATCCATGGTGCCAAGCTGTCAAAGATGAAAAGATATGTGGATTTAATGCTTCTGGTAAAACTGAAAGTTCTCATAAAATTGGAAGATTTTAATACCCTGGAACCCCAGTCATTGCACATTTACTTTGAGCCCTCGAAGTTTTTTAAGAGATAGGTAGGCTGTTTTTACAGCTATTTTGATCATTTTGGGGGACCTCAAAAACGTTTTCAGAAGTAAATTATTTCCAAATTATAGATTTAAATGAGGTGCAAAGCTGCTTTGCTATCAGATGACAAGCTGTCTCACTGAGCTAACAAAACATAGGATACCAAGAACATGGGACTACAGGAAAATGGTACCAAAAGAACTCTGAGATTTCAACAGATGAAATTAATACATTATGCTTTTTCAAAGGTCAATTTCCAAACAGGAAGAAAATCTCAGTTATACTAGGGTTGGCAATAGCCAAAGGAAATGTGGTATCCACACAAAGGGAGTTGATTATGGAAACATGGAATCAAAAAAGAGGGTCAGGATCAAAATTGGCAGTGTCTACTCAGCACTGTCAAGGGAGAAAAGGGACCGTTGCACATGAACATAGCTTACCAGACCTTGCAGCAGGTAATCTGTGGTCTGGAGGTTGCTGCATTTAGCTATGGAAAGTGAAGCTAGTTGATATTAAAATAATCCAGCCACCTCCTGTCTGCTTCCTTGCCCATGAGCAGCCTTCTGGTCACACCAGCGCTTCTGCTGGAACTTCTCACCCAGACAGAATTTATTAACTAGTGAAAAAAGCAAAACCTAAGTTTCTCATTATAGATTTACATATTAGTGTTCTGGTTTGTGTACCAGTCTCCTGTGACTTGGGTTAATGGTAGTCAGTCTCATGGGGTTTGTTCAACTCTAGATCCAGCCATATACTCCTCTTCTCTAAGGATACCAAGTTAGAGACATGCTAAGTAGGGGATTTCAGGAACATAAGCCTGGGCCCAAAGGCACAGAGTCTTGACTTGGAATGAGTTGACTCAACTGAGCCCAGCTCCTATCATGTTCCCTCCAAAAGCCATTCAGTTGGCCCACCCAAGGTGACCCTTTAACCATGAAGAAAAAAAAAAGTCTCTTTACCCTTGTGAGAATACTTTGAGAAAAGTTGCTTCAGTCTTTGGTATATTTCTTTAATTTGTGGACAAACTATCATGTCACATTACCTAGATGGTCATACAACCGGACATATTTTATTGAGTCATTCATTATGAGTAGAGAGCAAATGATCAAAACAAAAGCTGACTTAATTGACTTTCTTATGCAAGGCCATTGTGAGCCAAGTTAGAATCAACTCCCTCTTAGTCTCACCCAACAGTGTATCTATCGACAGCCACATCTACTATGCTGAAGGTGCTAGAGAAGGCAGGGGTTACATCTTCTGTATCTTTATATCCCCAGGGCTGAGCACAGTGCTTGGCATACAGGAGATGCCAAATTAATATTTGCTGGATAGATGAACAAACGAATGAATGAATAAGTTTCATGGGTAAGAGAAAGTTTGGAAATGAGTATCATTGGCCCAAGAAAGTAGAGAGAGGAATGTCATGCTCTGGAAAGATTTCCATTTCTCAAGTGATTCAAATACCAAAGTGCTTGTGCTCAAAGGTTAAATATTTACTTATTCACCTCTCCACCCAAAATATGATTGATGAATCAGTTCTCTCTCTCTCTCTCTCATACACCATACCCTCTCTCTCGCTCTCAATCTCTTTCCCCTGGGAGCTAAAATTTGCAGTTACACTTTAGTTATGCAGCACATTTCTTAGATTGTTCATGTATTAGTTTGCCTGGAAAAGAAGTAGTATTGAAGAAGCCAGAGAGAAAATGAGAATCAAGAGGCCGTAATCTCAGAAGCAGAAAATTCTCACTCCTTATAGTCTAGAGTGGTGATGGCATATTCACAGAATGGGAGTACCCAGCCCAATTTAATACCAGCATCTTTTCCTTCTTTTTAGAAATAGATAAGTCACTCAAAAAAGGAGTTGCTCCCTTTTTCTCTTCTACTTAGATATCCAGCTCCCTATTGAATAATAGATTAATGTAAAGTAAAAGATAAATTCAGTCCATACTCTAGGAGAATCTACAGTTCAAACACAAGCTAGAAAAGATTAATCTTTCAGGAAGGGCCACATTTTTAGTCACTCTTTCTACAATATCCTGGATAAAGCTGTAATCATGAGTTGAAGCTTCATCTAAGATTAATATGGATACCTCCTTCTATTCTTGCCTCCGTCTATTTGCCTTTTGTCTTTCCATTAATGATCTATATTACAGAGTCATAAGTTCTTTTAATAATGTGCTCATTTATCTAAAGTTATAGACACTTTGAAGAAATTTTTCTGTGCTAAGCAGACTTTGAAAGATTTTGAACGATTGAATAAACCAATGGACTTATAAAGGCTCTGGAAGTCCCAAGATTCAAATGGCTTCCCAGGACAGCGAAAACACATTTCTATTACTAAAAATATGGCAATGTAAAGATTAGCCCCTCTCTCTTTATGCTTCTTTGTGCAGTGGAATCCATGTAGGCAAATTACTTCAAACCATCTAAGCCTCTAAAAGTGGCCTCCAATATGACTAGCCTTAGAAAAGATCCACTTTAACCCACCAACTTGAGGTAACCTATCAGCATTCTCAATCAACAGGTTCTTCTAGGCCAGTGCATCCCAACTTGGCTGCACATGAGATTCACTCAGAGCGCTGGTGGGTGTCTATTCAACAAATCAGAATGCAGAGGATGGGACCAAGGCATCAGTAATTTTTACCATTGTTTGGAGCAATGTAATATGCAGGCAAAGGTGAGAATCACTGCTCCAATATAATATTTCTCAAATTGTTCCCGTGGACTACCAAAATAAAACTATCCGGGAGAACCGGTTAAAAGTGCATGTCTCTGACTTCTACGATAGACCTAGTCATTGGGTGTTTTGGAAAATCTGTTAGTGTAACAAACCCTACACAGGTGATTCTTATGCACATTTTAACATACTTTGCAGATTAGCTTTCTCAAATCTATTCCAAGTCCCTTAGATCGGTGGTTCTCAAAGTATGGTCTCTGACTAGCAACATCATCACCACCTGGGAACTTGATAGAAATGCAAATTCTCTGGGGGCCCCCATCCCTGACCTACTGAATCACAAGCTCTAAAGGTGGGGCCCCAAAATGTATGTCTTAACATACCCCCAGGTGCTTCTGATGCAGGTTCAAGTTTGAGAACCAATGCCTTATAACATGACTTACTCAGAGCTAGAGGGTAGAAAGCTAAAGACTACCTTTCCTATCCTGTCTTAGAGCTCATGTTCTTCTTGTAACCCGCCTTCTGCCAACTAGATGAACCTCTGTGGGGTATGGAAGGTAGAAATAAAAGGGTGATTACACTTCTCTTGGAAAGTACAGCAGTAGAGGAAGTTGGTCTTTCTGTGGTGGTGGTAGCAGAGGTTCCAGTGACTGGCTCCTATTCTGGGGGTAGAGGCAGGGTACAGACCCTCCTTTTGTTGGCATGAATCACACATGAGGCAGTGTGCCCTAAAGCCAAGAGTTGTGGCAGTGGCTTTCTCATGCCCAGGAGGCAGCTGAGGTGGTGGTGTCCTGCAGTCAAGAGATAGGCCAACAGCATCCTGATTCCCCAGCTTCTGATCATTCTCCAGTAAAGGTAGCACCTCCCTTGGTGGGCCACTTACGTGGTATGCTGGGCATCATTCCTGCAAGTTCAGCTTAGAGTCTGCTCCTCCAACCCTTACAAGTATTTTATAAATTTCCTAAGTCCTTTTATTCTTAAACTAACTAGAATACTTTTCATGATCTGTAACTAGACCCAGACCCATGCTGCACTTTTATTTGAGGTCTGTTATTGTAATTGTTGATGCCAATATCTTTCCCAGAAGGCAGCAAGATCCTGGAAGGCATGTTTGTAGAATAGTTCCAAAGTGGTATTACTGAAATAGAGACCATCTCAATTATTTGCTTATTATACTGGCTCCACTAAGGGGTAGTTTTGGCCAGGTGATGGGATCTGCCCTATCATTTCTATCAGTACCCACCAAAATCATCCCAAATTAGCATACAGTTTAAGTAAAATCTATTACTAAGTAAACCCAAATTCAAGGCAAGTTTCCTAACCTCCTCTCACCCCACTTCAACTGCAACTAAACCTTCTTCTTAGCAAAAATTCTGAAATTGCCTTTGGCCAACTATGTATCTGATTCTTGCTTAGATCTTAAAATTCACAAATGATTAAGAAGAGAATTCTACCCTCCAACATTTTGCACAACAGTGTAGGGAGTAGAAAAGATTCCTTAAGGATATTTGTATTTATAGAAATACAAGCAAATGCCCACCAAATACTCTACTTCATTCAATTCAAGACATAAAGAAATGACTTCAAATGCCATTACTAAACTTTGATGCTTTCTTTAATTCAATAACTTTTCTTCTAGCCCAGAAATATTTTTACTTCTTTGCAGCTCAACAATGATATACACACACACACACACACACACACACACACACACATGTGGAGACCACAGAGCCTAGAATAGAGCAGATGTTTAAGAAACATAGAGCTAATTGATATATCAGGTGGCTTGTCCCCTTTGGGCTGGGCTACTAAAACCTTCCCACACCACTTTCTTGACGTTTGTATCCAAAAGTGATCATGATTCTGTCACAGCTCTTCATTGCATGAAGGACTAGCATGGCTTAAACTAGAAGAGAGTTGATATCAATAAGTCAGACCAATTACATCTATCAGAGACCAGCATGTGTGCAATAAACAAGGCAAATCTGATCCCAGAAGAGTGGAGATGGTCATCTGTCAACTCTGTAATATGGTTTAAGAGTGAAGACCAGAAATGAGTCTTGACATCTCTGGTGCAGTCTGTAGCATTCCTAATTCCAACATTAAAGCTTTATCCCTTAGGATCAAGGTTTTGCTTCCCAGCCAGAATATGTGGAGCCCTGGAAGTAAGCCACAGCTGATGCAAAACCACAGAATAAGGTGGTACATCTCCCTTGAGAATCTGTTTTACTTGAAGATTTGAGGAGAAACACATTCTCTGTATATTTAAACAAATCTGTATACATTTCAGAGTGGAATTCAACCTTCACATTCATTTTTAAATCTCTATTGAAATACAGCATGCACACAGAAATGTACAGATATCGTAAGAATACAGTTTGATGGATTTTTTTAAAAACTTCTTACATCTATGTGTTACTGGCAAAAATCTGCAGTTGCTTCTGTGTTTAGGCGCTGCCCACGCCTAAGAGTCCCCAGTTGAAAAGGAAAAGAGAGAGAGAGTCCCCTGTATGGAGCAGAAAGGAAAAGGAGAAAGGAGAAAAATAAATCCCAAACTTTGGGCCTATCTTCTCCTGGAATTTCTCCTGGCTGGCTCTCCAAAATATGTTATTGATGGAGGGTGTCCAGGTTCTTGGCATCTTGAACAAAGAATTGGACAAAATGCACAAACAAAGCAAGGAAGGAATGAAAGGATTCATTAAAAATAAAAGTACACTCCACAGTGTGAGAGTGGGCCCAAGCAGAGGGACTCATGGGCCCCATTACAGAATTTTGGGGAGTTTAAATACCCTCAAGAGGATTCCATTGGTTACTTGGTGTACACCCTATGTAAATAGAGAGCATTACGAAAAGTTACAAAGTAATTGACTCAATGTACGCCCTATGGAGAGGATATTTCATGTCATAGCTGAAGTGTGAATTGGCCTTAGGTTCCCTGTCTCCAGACCCTATTTTCCTGCCTCACATGGAACCAATACCCAGATCAAGAAGTAGAGCATTACCAACATCCCAGAACCCAGTCTTGTGCCTCTTCCAGATGCTACTTCTCTAGGGGTAACCACTCTCCCTTCATTGAACTTTATGTAAATGGAGCTATACAATGTGTTTAATATTTGGCTTTTCTGCTCAATATTATCCTTGTAAAATCCACTTATATTGCTCTGTTCAGTTGAAGGTCATTCATTCTCACTGCTGTCTAGTATTCCATTGTGAAAATATATACACAATTTATTCTGCTGTTGATAGCCATTTAAGCAGTTTCCAGTTTAAAGTTATTAATAATAGTGCTGTTGTAAATATTCTTTTACATGCCTTTTGATAGAAGTAAGCAGTCGTTTTTTTCTTAATGTATAACCAAGAATGGAGTTGTAAGATCATAGGGTAGGCATATGTTTAGCTTCAGTAGACACCAAAACAACCTTCTTGAGCACTTATACCAAGTTCCATTTTTTTTTTCATTTTTTATTTTTTTACTTTTTAAATATGTTTAGAGATGAGGGGGCGGTCTCACTATGTTGGTCAGGCTGGTCTCAAACTCCTGGCCTCAAGCAATTTTCTTGCCTCAGTCTCCCAAAGTGCTGAGATTACAGATGTGAGCCACTGCACCCAGCCATCCAGTTCCATTTATTTTTTTAAAAAAAATTTTAAGTGGAGACTGCAGAGAAATTGCATCATTGGGTTGATGTTTTCACTATGTCTTTGAAAGGTATCAATTCATACTCGGACTTTTTTTCAAGATTTTATACTGGGTGGCTGGGAAGGTGGTATTTATTTTTAGTCAAGTACCCTACAGTTAGTAGGGCTAATATTCACAATTATTTCTTTAAGAAATTGTAATAAAAATGGTTGCAACCGATATTAGTTCTCTATTGCTGCATAATGAATTACCACAAACTTAACAGCTTTAAAAATACACATGCTTTATCTCAAGTTTTCATAGATCAAAAGTCTAGGCACAGTTTAGCTGAGCACACTGTTTCATGTCTCTCACTGGCTGCATAAAAGGTCTTGGCCAGGTATGAGTTCTCATCAGAGGCTCTACTGGAAAAAAATCTACTTCCAAAATCCCTCAGATTTTGGGCAGAATTTATTTCCTTGTGGCTATAGGATTGAGGGCCTCTGCTTTTTAATGACTACTGGCTAGAGGCTGCCCTTGGGTCCTAGAGGCACACCCCTTTCCAAATTCCTGGCTATCTGTACCTCTCACGTGACTATTTACTTTATTAAACCAGCAAGGAAAATCCTACATAACATAATGTGCTCATGGGAGTGACATTCCACCATCTTTGCCATAATCTATAGATTAGAAACAAGTAATAGGTTCTGCTGGCACTCATAAAACAGGTTACTACAAAGAGGCATGAATTCCAGGAGATGGAAATCATTGGGGGTCACCATGAGGTCTGCACCATATTACTTAATGAGCTACTATTGAGGTCTAGGCTTTATATAAGTACTTTATTCCCATTAGCTCACATAATCCTATTGGAAATCTTGCAGCTAAGTATTTGGGCTTGTCAGGGCTCTTGGCCACAGACTATCAACAACAGTTGTCAGTAATCTTAGTAGAAACATTTTAAACTTTTCAAAAATTATGCATATTTATGGGTTGCAATGTTTTGATATATGTATACATTGTGTAATGATCAAATCAGGGTAATTAACATATCCATCACCTAAAGCATTTATCACTTCTTTGTAGTGAGAACATTCAAAAACTTCCTTTTAGCTATTTTGAAATATACATTTTTGTTAACTCTAACCATCTGACTCTACAATAGAATACCAGAACTTATTCCTCCCCATTGACCAACCTCACACCCTCCCCTCATTTTTCCCACCCTCTCCATTTTCTGGTAACCACTATTCTATTCTCTACTTCTATGAGAACAACTTTCTGGCTCCAGATATGAGTGAGATTATTTTATCATTTTCTATGGCTGAATAGTATCCCATTCTATACATACACCACATTTTCTTTATCCATTTATTTACTGATGGACGTTTAGTTTGATTCTATGTCTTGGCTATTGACAATACTGCTACAATGAACATAGAAATGAAGATATTTTTTGACATTGATTTCATTTCCTTTGGATATATACACAGCAGTAGGATTATTAGATTATATGATAGCTGTATTTTTTTTAATTTTATTTTAAGTTCAGGGTTATATGTGCACGTTTGTTATATAGGTAAACTTGTGCCATGGGGATTTGTTGTACAGATTATTTCATCACCTAAGTATTAAGCATATGAGGATTTTTCCTGATCCTCTTCCTCTTCCCATCCTCCGCTTTCTGATAGGTTCCAATGTCTATTGCTCCTCTCTAGGTGTCCATGTGTTTTCATCATTCAGGTCCCACTTATAAGCAAGAACATGCAATGTTTGGTTTTCTGTTCCTGTGTTAGTTTGCTAAGGATAATGGTCTCCAGCTCCATTCATGTTCGTGTAAAGAACATGATCTCATTCTTTATGGCTGCATAGTATTCCGTGGTGTATATGTGCCACATTTTTTTTTTACCCAGTCTACCATAGATGGGCATTTAGGTTGATTCCATGTCTCTGCTACTGTGAATAGTGCTGCAATAAACATATGTGTGCCTGTGTCTTTACAACAGAGCAATTTATATGTCTTTGGGTATATACCCGGTAATGGGATTGCTGTGTTGAATGGTAGTTCTGTTTTTAGGCCTTCAAGGAATCACTACACTGTTTTCCACAATGGTTGAACTAATTTACACTCCCACCAACAGTGTTTAAGCACTCCGTTTTCTCCAAGATCTTGCCAGCATCTGTTATTTTTTGACTATTTAATAAAAGCCACTCTGACGGGTGTGAGATGGTATCTCATTGTGGTCTTGATTTGTATTTCTCTAATGATCAGTAATGTTGAGCTTTTTTCCATATGCTTGTTTTGGCCACATGTATGTCTTTTCAAAATTGTCTGTTCATGTCCTTTGCCCACTTTTTAATGGGGTTGTTTGTTTTCTTCTTGTAAATTTAAGTTCCTTATAGATGCTAGATATTAGACCTTTGTCAGATGCATAACTTGCAAAAATTTTCTCCCATTTTTTAGGTTGTCTGTTTACTCTGCTAATTGTTTCTTTTGCTGTGCAGAAGTTCTTAAGTTTAATTAGATCCTATTTCTCAATTTTTGCAATTGCTTTTGGCATCTTTGTCATTAAATCTTTGCCTGTTCCTATGTCCAGAATGGTATTGCCTAGGTTGTCTTCCAGGGTTTTTATACTTTTGGGTGTTACATGTAAGTTGTTAATCCATCTTGAGTTGATTTTTGTATATGGTGTAAGGAAGAGGTCCAGTTTCAATCTTTTGCATATGGCTAGGCACTCACACCATCACCATTTATTGAATAGGAAATCCTTTCCCCATTACTTGTTTTTGTCCACTTTGTCAAAGGTCAGATGGTTGTAGATGTTGTGCAGCCTTATTTTTGGGCTCTCTATTCTGTTTCACTGGTCTGTCTGTTTTTGTACCAGTACCATACTCTTTCAGTTACTGTAACCCTGTCGTATAGTTTGATGTTAGGTAGCGTGACACCTCCAGCTTTGTTTTTTTGTTTTGTTTTGTTTTGTTTTTTGCTTTTGCTTAGGATTGCCTTGGCTATTTGGGGCTCTTCTTTGTTGTCATTTCATATAAATTTTAAAATAATTTTTCTAGTTCAGTGAAGAATGTTATTGGTAGTTCGACAGGAATAGCATTGAATCTATAAATTGCTTTGGGTAGTATGGCCATTTTAACAACATTGATTTTTTTGTTTTTTGTTTTTTCTGTTTGTTTGTTTGTTTTGTTTTGACATGAAGTCTCACTGTCTCCCAGGCTGGAGTTTAGTGGCGCAATCTCAGCTCACTGCAACCTCTGCCTCCCAGGTTCAAGCAATTCTTGTGCCTCAGCCTCTCAAGTAGCTGAGATTACAGACGTGTGTGACCACACCTGGCTAATTTTTGTATTTTTAGTAGTGATGGGGTTTCACCATGTTGGCCAGGCTGGTCTAAAACTCCCGACCTCAGGTGATCCACCCACCTAGAAAATGATAAAATAATCTCACTCATATGTGGAGCCAGAAAGTTGAATCCCAAAGTGCTGGGATTACAGGCATGGGCCACCATGCCCAGCCCAATATTGATTCTTCCTATCCATGAGCATGGAATGTTTTTTCATTTGTTTGTGTCATATCTGATTTATTTCAGCAGTATTCTGTTGTTCTCCTTGTAGAGATCTTTCACCTCCCCGGTTAGCTGTATTCTTAGTTATTTTATTCTGTTTGTGGCAATTGAGAATTTTGTGAATGAGATTTCATTCCTGATTGGGCTCTCAGCTTGACTGTTGTTGGTGTATAGAAATGCTAGTGATTTTTGCACATTGATTTTGTATCCTGAGACTTTGCTGAAGTTATCAATTTAAGGAGCTTTTTGGCCAAAACAATGGAATTTTCTAGATATAGGATCATGTTGTCTGGAAACAGGGATAGCTTGACTTCCTCTTTTCCTGTTTGGATGCCCTTTATTTCTTTCTCTTGGCTGATTGCTCTGGCCAGGACTTCCAATACTATGTTGAATAGAGGTGGTGAGAGAGGGCATCCTTGTCTTGTGCAGGTTTTCAGAAGGAATGCTTCCAGCTTTCACCCATGTATGATGTTGGCTGTGGGTTTGTCATAGATGGCTCTTATTATATTGAGCTATGTTTCCTCAGTACCTTGTTTATTGAGAGTTTTTCACATGAGGGGGTGTTGAACTTTTTCAAAAGCATTTTCTGTATCTATTGTCTTTAATTATGTTTATGTGATGAATTACATTTATCGATTTGTGTACATTAAACCAATCTTGCATCCCAAGGATAAAGCCTAATTGTTTATGGTGGATAAGCTTTTTGATGTGCTGCTGAATTCAGTTTGCCAGTATTTTGTTGAGAATTTTTGCATTGATGTTCATCAAGGAAATTGACCTGATGTTTTCTTTTTCCATTGTGTCTCTGCCAGGTTTTTGTATCCAAATGATCCTGGCTTCAAAGAATGAATTAGAAAGGAGTCCCTCCTTCTCAATCTTTTGGAATAGTTTCAGTAGAAATGGTACCAACTCTTCTTTGTACCTCTGGTAAAATTCAGCTGTCCTGGGCTGAATTGTCTGGTCCTGGGCTTTGATAGGCTATTTATTATGGATTCGATTTTGCAGCTTGTTATTGGTCTGTTCAGGGATTCAATTTCTTCCTGGTTCAATCTTGGGAGGGTATATGTATTCAGGAATCTATCCATTTCTTCTAGATGTTATAGTTTATGTGCATAGAGGTGTTCATAATATTTTCTGATGGTTATTTGCATTTCTGTGAGGTCAGTGGTAATATCCTCTTTGTCATTTCTAATTGTGTTTATTTGGATTTTTCTCTCTTTTCTTCTTTATTACTCTAGATAATGGTCTATCTATTTTATTTTATTTTATTTCAGAAAACCAACTCCTGGATTTGCTGATTTTTGGAATGGTTTTTTATGTCTCATGGTTTTTGATGTGAGCATTTAGTGCTATAAATTTCCCTCTTAACACTGCCTTAGCTGTGTCCCAGAGATTCTGGTATGTTGTATCTTTGTTTTCATTAGTTTCAAATGACTTACTGATTTCCACCTTGATTTTATTATTTACCCCAAAGTCATTCAGGAGCAGGTGATTCAATTTCCATGTAATTGTCTGGTTTTGAGCAATTTTTTATATTTAATTTCTAATTTTATTGTGTCATGGTCCAAGTGGTTGGTATGATTTCAATTCTTCTGCATTTGCTAAGGGTTGTTTTATGTCCAATTGTGTGGTCAATTTTAGGGTTATGTGCCATGTGGCAATGAGCAGAATGTATATTCTGTTGTTTTGGGGTGGAGGGTTCTGTAGATGTCTATCAGGTCCATTTGATCCAGTGCTGAGCTCAGGTCCTGAATACCTTTGTTAATTTTCTACCTCAATGATCTGTTAGTGGGGTGTTGAAGACTCCCACTATTATTGTGTAGGAGTGTCAGTCTCTTTGAAGGTCTTTGAGAACTTGCTTTATGTATCTGGGTGCCCCTGTGTTCAGGGCATATATATTTATGATAGTTGTGTCTCCATGTTGCATTGAACCCTTTACCATTATGTAAAATGCTTCTTTGTCTTTTTAAAAAATCTTTGTTGGCTGAAAGTCTTTTTTGTCTGAAATTAGGATTGCAACCCCTGCTTCTGTTTTCCACTTGCTTGGTAGATTTTTCTCCATCCCTTTATTTGGAGCCCATGGGTGTCATTGTATGTGAGATGGGTGTCTTGAAGGCAGCATACCAGTGGGTATTGGTTCTTTATCCAGATTTCCACTCTGTGCCTTTTTATTGGGGCATTTAGCCCATTTACATTCATGGTTAGTATTGATATGTGTGGATTTGATCCTGTCATCATGATGTTTGCTGGTTATTATGCACACTTGTTTGTGTGGTTGATTTATAGTGTCACTGGTCCAGGTACTTCAGTGTGTTTTTGTAGTGGCTGGTAATGATCTTTCCTTTCCATATTTAGTGCTCCATTCAAATAGGAAAGAAAGAAGTCAAATTGTTCCTGATTGCAAATGACTTGATTTTGTATATAGAAAACCACCAAAAACCTGTTAGAACTAATAAATGAGTTCAGTAAAGTTACAGGATGCAAAGTCAAAGTATAAAAATCAGTATCTTTTTTATACACCAATAACAAGGTATCTAAAAATGATATCAAGAAAGTAATTCCATTTATAATAGTTACAAAAAATAAAATATCTAGAAATAAATTTAACCAAGGAAGTGAAAGATCTTTACAATGAAAACTGTAAAACATTCATGGAAAAAACTGAAGAAGACATACACAAAATGGAAAGATATCTTGCTCATAGATTGGAAGAATTAATACTGTTAAAATGTGCATAGTAGTAAAGATATTTTTATTGGGAAGATATTGAGTGGTTCACATAATCCACAAAAAAAGGCCATAAAACCAGCAAGTTTTTATTAGCGATTTTCAAAAGGGGAGGGAGTGTATGAATATGGTGTGGGTCACAGAGATCACGTGCTTCACAAGGTAATAAAATATCACAAAGCAAATGGCGGCAGGGTGAGTTCACAGGACCACAGGATGGGGCAAAATTAAAGTTGCTAATGAAGTTTCAGGCACACATTGTCATTGATAACATCTTATCAGGAGATAGGGTTTGAGAGCAACCAGTCTGACCAAAATTAATTAGGCGAGAATTTCCTCATCCTAATAAGCCTGGGAGTGCTACGGGAGACCGGGGCTTATTTCATCCCTTTGTCTATGACAGTAAAAGACAGCCATCCCCAAAGCAGCCATTTTAGAGGCCTCCCCTCAGGGATGCATTCTCTTTCTCAGGGATGTTTCTTTTTTTTTTTTTTTTTTGGTGTTTCCTATAGTGTCTTTTTTTTTTTAATTTATTTATTATTATTATACTTTAAGTTGTAGGATACATGTGCATAATGTGCAGGTTTGTTACATATGTATACTTGTGCCATGTTGCTGTGTCAGGGATGTTTCTTGATGAGAAAAAGAATTCAGCGACATTTTTCCTATTTGCTTTTGAAAGAAGAGAAATATGGCTCTGTTCCGCCCAGCTCACAGGCAGTCATAGTTTAAAGTTATCTCCCTTGTTCCCTGGACATTGCTGTCGTCCTGTTCTTTTTTCAAGGTGCCCAGATTTCATATTGTTCAAACACACATGCTCTACAAACAATTTGTGCAGTTAACGCCATCATCACAGGGTCCTGAGGTGACATACATCCTCCTCAGCTTACAAAGATGATGGGATTAAGAGATTAAAGTAAAGAAAGGCATAGGAAATCACAAGGGTATTGATTGGGGAAGTGATAAGTGTCCATGAAATCTTCACAATTTATGTTCAGAGATTGCAGTAAAGACAGGTGTAAGAAATTATAAAAGTATTAATTTGGGGAGGTAATAAATGTCTATTGAAATCTTCACAATTTATGTTCTTCTGCCATGGCTTCAGCCAGTCCCTCCGTTTGGGGTCCCTGACTTCCCATAACACTTGAAGTGTGAACAAAATCAAATGGGGTGAGGGATTCAGCAGCCAGAAAGTAGCCAAGTGAATGGCAGGAAAGATCTGGTTAATATGCCTCTCCTACTGCTCTGCTGCTGAGCATCACATTCCTACCACTATCTTCCTCCAAGAATGAAGTATAAACCACTGCCAGTCACAGGTGGTGTCTGAAGTGTTACTATGTAACCAGCACAGAAATCGAAAATAAACATTTAGAAATTTTATAGTACTTTGACAGAGTAATTTTCTCTCTTGAGAACCCAATAATATAAAATTGGGTTTTTAGTTTTAGGACATTTTAATGTGTCATTTTTCTAATGATTTGTTTTTTATTGTCTATTATAAAAGTATATGTCTTCAGCAGATTGGAAATTTTTTAATCCTAGCCCTTCAGCACAGATAGTTTGTGAAACCCTGTCTAAGTTGTCATGGTTTGCACTTGTTACTGACTTCAGATGTGAAGTCCCAGTTGGGAACATTTGAGTCTTGGGCCTGTATGATATCTGCCACATAGAGTTTGAAAATCTATTGTTTTCTATGTCTGTGCATCTTTGCTGGAGCAGATATTTACCTCTCTCAGAAGCTTCTCAAAGGTGGGCTCCCCAGATGTAGAAAGGGGTGTAGATGTGAACCAGCCAAAAATGTGACAGAGACCAAGATGAGAACTTCAAATTGTCCATAGGTTTTAGGAATGTGATGGTTACTGGCAACTTTAACAAGAGAAGTTTCACTGGAACAGTTTTAAATGTGGATAGAAAGTATTCAGCAATGAATATGAACATAAAGCAGTGTACAATCAGCCCTCCATATCTGTGGTTTCCACAACCATGAATTTAGCCAATTGTGGGTCAGAAAATACTTGAAAAAAAAGGATGGTTGCATCTGTAATGAACATGTGCAATCTTTCCTTCTTGTCATTATTCTCTAAATGATACAGCATAACAATTATTATACAGAATTTATATTATATTAGGTATTATATGTAATCTAGAGATGATTTTGGGTATACTGGAGGATGTGCATAGATTATATCTAAATACTATATCATTTTATATAAGGGACTTGAGCATCCATGAATTTTAGTATCCCCCCTGAGATATGGAGGTACAAGTGTTTTCAAGATGCTAACACAGTTCAAGATGGTGTCATGAAACATATGGCACATTTAAATTAGGTAAATGAGAAGACTTTAATAAAGAGAATATTTACAAAGTTGTTGGCAGGGGATAGGAAAATCAACAAAGGATGTTGATGCATTCCATGCTTAGCAACAGCAAGAGAAACATTACTACCATTAGGCTCTAGAGGGTAAGAGGGGAACAGTTATCATTAATTAGAGAGAGTAGCTATAGGAAAGGGCTGCCTAATAGGTGATGTCAACTTCAGTTGAGAAAGTCAGTCAACACATGAAAGATCATAAGATCCCCCTTAATATTTTGTTAGGGTCTCCCCTTGGTCTAATCCAATTCAAAGGCAGAGGGCCAGAAGGATCATTGACATGGTCTATTAAGATCAGCCCTTCCTGGGTATGGAGCACAGCAGCGAAGGATAGAGAATTGCTTTGGGACAAAGAGAAGATATCCAGCATGGAGAGAGATATCTTTGGATCATATGAAGTTTCTGAGAAAGTGAGAAGGGAGCAGATGCAGAAAGAAGTGGAGAAAGAGAACTACCCTTCCTCCAACCATGGTAATAAGTGAGAAGGGGGAGGATTCAATGTGTTGCTGGTGAGCTTGTAAATATGACAGGAAGTTGATGAAATTCTGATGGGATGGCTTCTATTTTCTCTGCAAAGCGCAAACTATGTCATCTGTTAAAATAAAGGAGGTGAAGAACAGCAGAGATCTGAGAAGAGAGTTGAGAATGCATGAATTATTGAAAAGAGCTGGAGGACAAATTGACTGGAAAAATAAAGTCAGTTAGCCAGCCACCCTCAAAGCCCAGATGAGCTGAGTCAACTTTAATTTAAAATGAACACACATCCAATTAGTTGTATGATTTTCTCCAGTTGCTCTTAAAATATAATATTTTTAAATGCTTACAAATATTATTTTTAAAATACTTCTAACAACATACATGGCAGGCATTATCATCCATGTCTCACAAATAAGAACATAGCATTTAGAGACATTAAGTGATTTACCAAAGTTTACCCAGTTAATCAATGGTATGTCAGGATTTGATTCAACTGTTTCTACATGATGTTAGAATCACCTCACTCAGTAAATACTGGTATGAATGACTGCAAATTAGTTTTTTGACAGAGTACAAGCAAGAAAACAGATAGAACCTTATAGTCAGAGAAGTTCAGAAAAATAGAAAGCAAGTATGCGAGAAGGAATGAAAGACAAGGTAGATTCTGATCAAGTAGTATACCCAGGACAAAACTATTTCTTGCTCAGTGGTACTCTGGGTCATCAAGTCATATATAAAGCCCTTCACATGAATTACTGATATCACACACACTTAAGTACACATAGAAGGAAACCTGGTTAGAAGATATCACAGTGTCTCTGAGGGCATATGTATTTTTCTGTGACTTGTGTTGCCTGGTTATGTAGGATGATCATATAATTTCCAAACTAACACATTTTGAAATGAAAACAATAAAATTACATGCTTTTAAAAGATAGTTATTTATTGATCAGAAAATTGGACTAATTGCATTGAAAATATTTTAAAATTATATATTTGAACTATTTTCAAATATGAAATTCTTTTAAAAATAACATCTCGTGTAACAAACTTTTTGAAATGATTTTCCAAAATTAAAAAATACATAAGCAGAATAATTATTCTTGGTATGTATTCATAAACTTCAATCCATTTATCAGCTATATTTATTTCTAATACCATGTTACTGACATTTCTCTGAAAATATATTTATTCAGTAGAACTTAATAAAATTGCCTGCAATATTTTTCAAAGTTGCAGTTTATAGTTAATATATTTGAAATTTCTCATTTTAATCTCACTTTAATTGACTATAGTATTTTCAATTGAGAAAATATTCTCTTTAGGCTGGGTGCAGTGGCTCACACCTGTAATTCCAGCATTTTGGGAGGCTGAGGCAGGCAGATCACTTGAGGTCAGGAATTTGAGACAAGCCTGGCCAACATAGTGAAACCCCATCTCTATTAAAAATACAAAAATTAGCCAGGCGTAGTGGTGCACACTTGTAATCCCAGCTGCTCAGGAGAAGGCTGAGGTGGGAGAATTGCATGAACCCGGGAGGTGGAGGTTGCAGTAAGCCAAGATCACACCACTGCACTCCAGCCTGGGCAACAACAAAAAAAAAAAAAAAAAAAAGAAAAAAGAAAAAAAAGGAAAGAAGAGAAAAAGAAAAGAAAATATCCTTTTTAGGTGGTCACAAACATTACAATAAGATAGAAAAGATAAATTCCATGTTTGATAGCAGAGTAGGATGACTATATTCAAGCAAAAATGTATTGTGCAGTGATGGATACCCTAAATATCCTGACTTGATCACTACGCTTTATTATATACTTGTAAAAAATTTTCGTGTACCCCTTGAATGTGCACGAATACAAAAAAAAAAAAGATTTAATTTGGGAACAAAAAGAAAAATATTCTCTTTACAGATGCTAAGGTATCTGGTCAATTTCAAGCAAATTCTGCTAATTAGAGAATATTCTCAATTCTAATTATTTAAATATTTTGGAATAAATATTTTGAAGGGTACTGTCTTTTTGCTTCCATTTTGGGTCCTTCAACAAATGTTTTTACACAATGAAACTCATTAGCTGGGCATGGTGGTGCATGCCTGTAGTTCCAGCTACTAGGGAAGCTGGAGTTGGAGGATCATTAGAGGTTAGGAGTTCGAGGTTGTAGTGTGCTACTTGTGCACCTGTGAATAGCCACTGCACTCCAGCCTGGGCAACATAGCAAGACCCTGTCTCTAAAAAAAATTCCCTGTGTTTATGTTTTTAAATAAAATATGGCTCACCATATTTAAATGCTACAAAATCAAAGCCTTCTTAAGTTTATTCCATTCCAGTACCAACTATAAACTCTCTAGTTAAAAATAAGATGCATCAAGTTAAGATATTACAAAGTGCAGTTATAAAATGTCAAAATTAAACCTTGTGCACAATTTGGGCTCTCATCATGTAATCTGTTAACTGATAAATTTCAATGTCTTCTCATATACAAGCTTTGTTTCCATAATTACAATTTGCTAAGAGCTTCAAAAGCTGAAATTTTTGGTACTTCATTCCTTGAGTACTTTAATTAAAGATTTCCAAATGATTTTAAACAAAATGCAACCTAAATTTAAAGGACTTGTTTACAATAATATTCAATACTCTCTAGAACACTTGAGTTAATTAACAAAGTACTTCTTTAAAGGCTCAAACATTTTAAAAATCTGAGTGATGACTGGAAACAAAAAGAGGATCATGTACTGCCACGCTAAAATTTTATGTTCTATGCTCCACATCACATTTGTTATAAAACTTTGCAATTCAATTAATCTAAATGTATATTTGTATATACATTTGTAAATGTCAAAAACTATTGCTTCTATTTCAATTCATAGATTATCACAGTGTAGAAGAAATGATGAATTATATGTGCCCCACAACCAATTCCAAATATAGTTTTGCCTTATAGGTTTCTTAATTTAGTAAGAACATTGCTTTTACTAAGATAATTATATTCCACCTAGATTTGTATTTGGATTATCACCAAAAAAAATTATCTTCAACATTAAATTTTTAACTGAATTTACAAATAAGTATTACCATTAAATTCATATGTTTCACCTCTAACAAAATGAACTTCCCAAAACCATAGTTTGCATAAATTGGACGAAAAAATTAAGTCATTACTGAAATTAACCAATTTTCTGTTTGAAGCATCTGATGTCACTAATGTCAGACTGGCATCATTTAACTGTTTGCAAAGATCTTTTTCTGCTAATGGAGTCAACCCTTTACCACCTATCACTTCACTCTTTGTGTATGCACAGGAAAACATGGAATTGAAAATGAATAGAATTAATTTAGAAGACCCATCATTTGATCTAATTGAAAAGCCATGCTTCACAGAATGCTATGTAAATTACCTTCTGCAGCTAACTTTTGAAATAGATGCTCCTGTTTTGTAAGCAGGTTTGAGTCTTCTGGTTTTCACATGGTCAGTGATATTACTAAGGCTTCCAGTTGGATGGTAAATGTTAAGGGACATTTTGTTCAGTTTACACAATCACTATTTTTATTTTTGAGAAATAGAAATTTAGCACTTAATTATTTACAGAACATGTATTCTTTTACCCACTGCTATTGAAATTCATTGCTATGGAGAGGGTACATTTGCAAAACACAGAGGTATAACCAAACAAAACAAGTAGATGCAGATTATGCCTTAACATAAATAATAAAACAACTGCAGCAAGAGTGTTTACTTGGTTTTCTCTGTGCTCTGCAGGAGGACTATTAAGCTTCCATTTGTCATGCGCATCTCTCTTATAGCTAACCCATAGTTTCTCACATTTCCTACTGATTCTTGAAACTATTAACCTGGCAACTTTATGCATCTTGCTGGCTATGGCATGTGCCACAGCAGAAGTAACTGTTACACTAACTGACCAGCAGATGCAAAAGCGTCAGATATGCTGCACAAGGCCAGGAGTTAGCAATCTCTAACTAATGGAGTCCAAGAGAACTTTGTCCTACAAACAAGATCCTTGCAGGCTGTCCTTGTAACAGAAATGTTCGTTACATTGCATCTGGATAGTGTCATCATCTTTCACATTTAACCATGTGTTATAGAGAGAACTCTGTACCCTGCCCATACATCTTACACACTACTACATGAAAATTGTATGCTTTGAAATTTACTTTACCTGATATTAATATAGCCACTCCTACTTTTGCTGTTGTTTTTGTCTTTTTTGTTAATATTTGCATGGTACATCTTCTTCCATCCTTTTACTTTCAACCTATGTCATTGTATTTAAAGTGAGGTTCTTGTAGAGAGCATATAGCTGGATCATGGCTTTTTAAAATTCATTCTGTCAGTCTCTGTTTTTAATTGGGGTATTTAGACTATTTTCATGTAAGGTTAACTATTGATATATTAGGGTTTTTACTGACATTTTGTTATTTCTTTTTTGACTCTTTCTTATATATCTTATTCTTCCGTTTCTCTTTTCTAGCCTTCCAGTGGGTTACTTGAACATTTTTTAGGTTTTTATCTTGATTTATTTGTAGTCTTTTTGAATATTTCACTGTTTATAGCTTAGCAACAGCCAAGGATGTCCACTCTCACCACTTTTATTCAACGTTGTGCTAGAAGTTCTAAGTTCCATCCAATAAGGCAAGAAAAAGAAATGAAATGCATACAGATTGAAAAGGAAAAAATAAAACTCTCCCTATTTGCAGATGACATGTTTTCTATGTAGAAAATGCCAAAGAATCAACAAAATACAAACTCTTAGAGATAGTGAACTTTTCAAAGCCTCAGGATGCAAAATCAACACACAAAAATTAATCTCAATTCTATATACTAGCAACAGACATGTGGAAACTGAAATTAAAAATTGAATACAAGGTACAATTACTCTAAAGAAAATTAAATATGTAGGTATAAATCTAACAGAACATGAACAGTATTTCTATCATGAAAATTAAAAAATGCTAATAAAAGCAGTCAAAGAAAAACTAAATAAAAGAAGCACCATACTGTGTTCATGGACTAGAAGACTCAAACTAGTAAAAATGTGAACTCTCCCTCAATTGATCTATAGACTAATGCAATATTTATCAAAGTCCCAGCAGGGATTTCTGTAGACATAAAGAAGTGTATTCAAAAATTGACATGGAACTACCCAGACCCTAGAATAATTAAAATAACCCTTAAAGGGAAAATAAAGTGGGCAGAACCACTCTACCCTGTGCTAAGACTGACTATATGGCTACAGTGGTCAAGATAGTATAGTATTGGCAGAGGACTAGACACATGGATCAATGGAACAAAATAGAGAACCCAGGAATAGGCCTACCTAAATATGCTCAACTTATCTTTGGCAAAGGTACAAAAGCAACTTGTAATAAAGTGTCTGAGTCTATTTTTGATGTTTGACCACTAACAGCTTTCAGCCCCTACCTCTCTCCCTTCCGTTTTTCTTCGATATCTAGGTGAGCTGCTAAGAAAGCCTGAGCACTCCTTCCCTTGGCACCACCAGAAAATGCCAAACCACAAAAATTTCTGCCCACACACAGGAATCCTCATCCCAGCCCCATCCCTGGACCATAATAAAATCCAAAGTTACTGGCCCTTTCCTTACTCAAGTCATTTCAAACTGGCTTGGGTGTCTGCCCTGCTCTCCCCCAAAAGTCCAAATATGTGAATAATAAAACTTTTCAGGTCCTCTTTGTGTGTGTGTGTGTGTGTGTGTGAGAGAGGGAGAGAGAGAGAGAGAGAGAGATCAGTCTCAATCAACATTTGAGCCAATTTTGAGTAGGGGGTTGGTCCTGCTCTCCATGGGGCAACCACTAAACAATTGGTACTGGAAGTAGGATTGTTAATCATATCACTACGCACTTATCAGAATGTCTAAAATTTAAAAAAAAGTGATAACACCAAATGCTGGCAATGATGCCAAGAAATTAGAGCACTCATACATTGCTGGTGGGAATGTAAAATGGTACAACCAGTGTAAAAGAGTATGGTAGTTTCTTATAAAAAATAAACATGCTCACTGTGCAACCTAGATATTGCATTCTTGGGCATTTAACCCAGAAAAAAGAAAACTTATATCCACACAAAGACTTGTAATAAAATAGCCATAGCACCTCTATTGATAATAGCCTCAAACTTGAAACAACCCAAATGTCCATCAACTGATGAATGGATAAACAAAATATGGTGTATCCATACCACGGAATGGTTTAAAAAGTACAACTACCAATACCACGCAACAAGTTAAATGGATCTCAAGGAAATTATGTTGAGCTAAAATAAATAAATAAGGCAAACAAAAAGGTTACAACCTGTATGATTTTATTTATATAACATTTTTGAAACGACTCAATTATAGAGATGGAGAACAGATTACTGGTTGTCAAGGTTTGGAGTTAGGGGTGGAGATGGGGCATGGAAGGCAGGTGAGTGTGGTTATAAAAGAGTAATACAAGGGATCTTTGTTACAGAACTCTTCTGGATCTTGACTGTGGTAGTGGTCACAGTATTCCACACATAATGATAAAATTGCAAAGAACAAAATACACACACACACATGACTGCATGTAAAACTGGAGAAATATGAATAAGGTTAAGTGGATTATATAAATGTCAATTTCCTGGCTGTGATATTCTACTATAGTTATGCAAGATGTTACCACTGAGGGAAACTGTGGGTGACGGGTGTAAGGAATTTATCTGTATTATTTCTTAAAACTGCATGTGAATATACAGTTATCTCAAAATAAAGAGTAAAAACAAAATCTCTTCCAACATCTAGGTTAAAGAAGAAAGAATGTGCTCCAGTTTTGAAAATAAATTACCCTATCATTTCCAGTACAAAACAGTTGTTAAAACTGCTGTTGCCAGGATCTACACACTGCTGTCAATGGGAGGAAGGAGGGATGGTGCACTGCTCATGAGGAAAAATTTTGAAAGTTAGTACCAATCCTAAGAGTGACTGGTAAAGTGACTTGCTGAGAGCTGTTATTTGGTGCCGCTGGTAGGTTTTCCTGTTTCCTGGGGCAGAGTAACAGAGAGAAACTGACTAGGGAAGAGAGCTTTCTATTTCATTGTTGTTTCTAGCTAACTTGAATTATCTTGAAATTCAGGAGAAGTGGAGACACTTGGTGTTTTGGTATGCTTCCCATTCAGTAGATAGAATGACACATTTATATGAGAAAACATAGTAGAATTTGAAGAGGAGAATAGGCAAGAAGGCTCAGACATTCTGGTAGAATTGTAGCCAGAATCCTTCACTGCAATCTGACCCTATGCTCCTAGGGGAGGATGGTCCTAGAAAAGATATTTACACTGGGATGTCTGATCACTTTAGGCGGATCTAAATGATTTTGAGTCCTACTTTCCTATTTCTCCTTCCCTGTCAATTGAAGTAGTTCCCACTTCTTCTATTCAAACAAGAGCATCTCTTCTTCAAATTCTTCCTATGCTTAGGACCTGCTATGTTGTAGCTTTCCTTTATTATTATAATAAGGTTTATTCCTATTCTTGTTTCTGCCCCAAAGACAGGCACCTATCATTGAAACAATATCTGAAGAGAAACATGCTGTCAGAACTGACAACCTCCGAGACAGATATGACATAAAAATAGTCTGGGAACAGAAAACCAAACACCGCATGTCTCACTCATAGGTGGGAGTTGAACAACAAGAACACATGGACACACGGCGGGGAACATCACACAGCAGGACCAGTCAGGGGTTGGGGGCCTGGGGGAGGGATAGCATTAGGAGACATACCTAATGTAAATGACGAATTGATGGGTGCAGCCAACCAACATGGCACATATATACCTATGTAACAAACCTGCATGTTGTGCACATGTACCCTAGAACTTAAAGTATAATTTAAAAAAATAAAAAAGAAGTCACTAAGCCTCTAACTAAAGAAAATCAGTTGGAAAGCAGTAATCAAAATAAAAGTTTCAGAAAGAAAACCAATTGGAAAGCAGTAATCAGAATAAAAGTTTCCACTGTCATTTAACAGTTTCTAAGCCTTTTTGGTGTCCTTCTGCAATCAGAGGTATTGGCGAAAAACAAAGCCGCCAAATCCGATGCTTGCAGATAAAAGATGCAAAAGAATGTTGCCCTGATACTGATAATAAGCAAATGATCCACTTCAAGCACAGACAATGGATGTGGAGCATGGATTTGAGCAAGATATCCTGGAACCTAGAGCTGTAACCACTCCAGGTCCTGCTAGTCATCATTCAAAGGTCAGTCCATACACACACAGCAACCACATACCAGAGAGTTATGGAGCCAACATGATGATCAAGCTAATATCTGCAAGTAATAGTAAGTTACACCTGTCCTTAGATAAGATTGTAAAATCTTTGTGATCCAATAAAACCATTTGCTCAAAGAAAAAAAAAAAAGTCTGGGAAACATGTCTATTTTTCTTGAGACTGTTTAGCATTGTACAGATATTTGCATAGGTACTATTCTTATATATCTTACCACAGGCCTAATAGCATCTTTGTTTTACAGGAGTGACTGCTAAGTGGGCAAAAGGCTGGCAAAGTATCTGCTATATAGAATTTCTTATGCAAACAAAATTCAAGACATTAATTCTTCAATACACATACAGGTTACCTACCCAGGTGTTGATATGGGATTCTACCCCACTCTACCACTGTTCCTCCAAACTGAAATCTGAAAATGGCAAGTCTGAAAGGGATAAAAGAGGTTCTTGTACTTCCATGAAAAAGTTCTATTGGAGGAGGTATTTATGAAGGTGAGTAAGATTCTCAACAATAGTTTACTCTAAAGTCTTTTGGAAATAACTTTCTCCAAAAGTCTGAGACCCTGAAGTTCCACTGTTAACTGAGCAAGGGTTTCTCCACACTGCTTTTTCTTTTCTTTTTTTAATTTATTTTTTGTTTTTTTAGACAGAGTCTCGCTCTGTCACCAGGCTGGAGGGCAGTGGCATAATCTCAGCTCACTGTAATCTCCACCTCCCTGGTTCAAGCGATTCTCCTGCCTCAGTCTCCCGAGTAGCTGGGACTACAGGTGCATACCACCACGCCCGGCTAATTTTTTTCTGTTTTAGTAGAGACAGGGTTTCACCATGTTGACCAGGATGGTCTCGATCTCCTGACCTCGTGATCCACCCACCTCGGCCTCCTGAAGTGCTGGGATTACAGGCATGAGCCACCATGCCCAGCCCACACTGCTATCTGTACTCAGAAGGATTCACATGACACTGGCATTTGCAATCATGATTAAACATATCTGATTCACATAGACAACATGCCATGTTAGTAGACAGTTAAAAGGAGAAAACTGTAATTGTGTTGATAACAATAACTGAAGACAATTGTGAAAAGTCCTAAGATACAGCATTCTTCTTGGTGAAGCATGAATAATTCATCACTTGTAAATTTTAAGAAAATGTGCTCTATGGAACTTATACTTTTCCCTCACACCTGCTCCTCCCACCCCACTGTTCCCCAAGTCTCTTAATGTCATTAGCCAGTCATCTTCTGCCTTCCTCAGCACTGTACAGTGTGAGCCCAGGATACCTTCACCCAGTCCTGACGCATTGTCAGCTGGAGAGAAATGGGAATCTCTGCCACCAACAGGTGAGTTGAGAGTTACTGATGCAGCCATCAACCTAACATCCTGGATGTCTCCAGCTGTAAAACTGAGCTTTCCCAGCACCTTCTGTTTTCACCCAACCCTTCTGGACTGGACACATCAGATTTTTAACTGCCAGCCCAGGGACTAGTCTCTCAACTTGGTGAATTTCCACCTGCCCTTGCCTCTCCTATTCCTCACTTTCTTCTCTTCTCAATAATCCCCCACCCCATACACAAACTCGATTCACATGACACATATGCATCATTTGCATCACACACACACACACACACACACACACACACACCCTGGGTACAGCAAGGGTCATGTGTTGTTCTCTTTAGCTCCTGATCCCTTGGAGCCGGATGTTACACAGAAATACTCATAATAACTGTTAATTGAATTCATTGAAGAAAAGCCATTCCAAATAATGCCTAACAGAACGAAGAAAGGAGTAAATTGCTCTTGGAAATCTGATTCTTCTTATAAACTTGGAAGACCTAATTAGCAGAGAGAAGAAGAAAACAAATCAATTAGAAAACACTAAAGTTCCACCAAGGGTACAAACAAAGCATAAGCACCATGACTAAAATTAAACCATAATATACTTCACAGGGCCATACTGATTCAATAAAATGGGCCCAGAGTTCAGACTCCTCAAATAAATTATTTCCCAAAATGGATAAATGGGATTCTTTCCTCCCATATTTATTTTTCACGTGGAAAAAGCTACCTTGAATCAAAAAGTTTGGACAAAGAAAATGACTTCCTTACCCTACTCTTTGCAATAATAGATATTAAGCTGAAGCTGACGAAAGCAGGAAGCTGTGGAAGCTACAGCTGTCCTGATAGACATTCCATTCTGCTCACTGCTCAGGCCCCAGCTGTAAGTTTGTACAGTCAAAACAGTCAGGTTTCCAAATGGCCAGAAAAGGACAAACTGAAATGTGAAGTCTCCTGTCTTCACTTCGAGCAGGAAATTCATAGAGCAGGCAAAACCTGACCAATATCTGGCTCTTCAATCTAGAAAACTCTCACCAGAGTCTTTAGCTCTAGTATTGAAATGCAACATTTTGCCTTAGTTCTCCACTCTACAACTTATCACACCAATTGCCGGCCAAAGCAGACAAGTCGTCCTTTGGAGTTTGAATTTATATGGTCCAACCTCCAGCCACAGGGCTTCTGGAGAACCCACGAACGGGCTTCAGGATGTCTGTGGACTCCTTAACTTCGTAAGCAAAACTTTAAGCTCATGTGCATTCTTCTGAGAAGAGGATTCAAAAGTTTCAGTAGACTCTCAAAGAAGACCGTGACACTCAAAAAGGTCAAGACCATCAGGCTAGTCCTAAAGAGACCCTCTGACTTCTCTGTAATTTCAAGGGGAAAAAGTCATGAACTTGGATTTAAACCTGGGCTAGGTCTGAATTCTCAGCTCCAGTGCTACAGGGAATTTACGCTTTTTCTGTAAACTAGATCCATGATGGTCACTTCTCTGGATTCCATTAGTCTTTAAGAATTTGAAGTGAAACGGACATTTGCAGGACCTGGCTTGGACCAAATGGGCACCTAGCACCCCCACCTTTGTGACTTTCCATCTACCAGAACTCTTTAACGCCAGTATCCCTGGGAGAAATTAAGCTACTGAGTAAAGGAGGGAAAAATCGAGAAGGTGCTTGTGAGGGTGGAGGAGGAAATAAAGCTGAATGAAAGAAAAAACTGAGTAGGAAGGAAAGCATAGAGAGAGGGGAAGGAATTGAACAAGAAAGAAGAAGAAACATGGGGAGGAGAAGAGCTATGGGCTGAGAAGAGAAAACCGACATGAGGAAAGAAAAGAAGATAGAGGAAGGACAAAGTTATAAGAAAGACATAACCACAGTAAGAAAGAAAAAAGGCAAAGAGGGCTATTAGGGGAAAAAAGGAAAAAATGAAAGAAGATGAGAAGTAGAACACAAAGATAACAATATCTAAAAATTGTACAAAGCACTACTAAGTGTGATTAATTAATAGGATATCACCAAACAAAAGTCCGTGCTATCGATAATATGATAGACCCTGATGTCTTTTAGCAGTAGCCACGCTGGACAAGCTTACACAGCTGGGCCAGAGAAAGTGTGGCATACGGCCCTTTATGTGGCCAATGGTCCACTTGTAGAAGAGTGGGAAGGGTGGGGATAGGGTTAATGCTGGGAAGACTGCTACCATCCATCTGAAAACTCCCAAAAGGCAGTTCCATGGATCATTTGTAAGCCATTGGCTAGAGCATGAAAGGCTTGTGAGGAACCAGGCAAAGACACTGCACAGCCTGAGCTGTTATCCAAGAATCCCTGCTTACCTGCTTGCTTGAGTCATGCAGGCTCCTGGTAATAACAGCCTATTTACTGAACCTTCCCTGCCAAAGTGGGAGGGGTGACTGTATCAGATTTCTATTTGGGTCTGCAGGTGGGAGGGGCGAAAGAATAGGTATAGTAAGGGCAGGTAACAGCTTTGCAAACATGTGCAGTAGTTCATGCCTGTCCACATGCTTGCCCCATAAGCACATGGCTGCATGGACCAGTGTGGGTCGATGTAAAGGGCTGCTCCCTGTTGCTCTGGGGCTCACCTGCATTGATATACATCATTTGTCTAAAGTGCAAATGGCACCTCCATACATGTGATGTCTTGTTCAGTGCACAGTCTGAACATGTAGACATGGCTGCTCCAACAGTAACCAGCAGTAGGTGCTTTATTCATAGGCACAAGCCTAGGGCACTTTAATGCATTATCTTCAATCCTTAAGGGTCTGGAAGAGTTATTAGATTGAGAAGCCAGCTCGAGAGTACATAGCTAGGAAAGGACAGAGACAGAGTCTAGCCTAGACGTGGCAGATGCTGACACCCTAGCTCTTCTTCCTGCATTGAGCTGCCTTCCTCTCTAGGCAGCAGGAAAGCTGCCCTGCTGTGAGGAGCATCCCATTTACTTGGGTATTGCAGTAGTCTCCTTGATGCTTCCTTTGTGTGTCATTCCCTCATGTCTAAGGAAAGTGCTTATATACCAATAAGAACTTACCAGGGATCACAGAGGATTATTAAAATGTCAAGTAGTGTTTTTACCTTTTGAGATGGGCATAAGAAGAGGGAAATAGGTACTTTGTTAGAGAAATAAGTATATTTATTAATACAAGTAAAATTATGTATCCTGTTGATTTAACTTTATAACCCTGTAAGCTGTTGGAGCCCAAGTCTCAAAACTACCATACCAGTCTGCTCCTCAGGTTTGCCTGGCCCCCATGAAAGTTTTAGGGGATAGGAGATACCACTTTCCCTCACCTTCTGATTTCCATGTGAGAAATGCCACCAGCTTTGACCAGCAGCTGCAACTTTGCCTGTGCCTGGCAAGTTTACAAATTCACTGAATTTGCTTCAAAACTTTGTGGTTCAAGGGCTCCATCTTGAGGCACATTCTGTTTCTCTCAGTGCCTCTGAGTTGGGGAAGAGATGCAAAGCATTATTAGAATTTTTGCTGCATAGCACAGTTGACTTCAATTTGCTAAATGTTTTCTTTAGTGTTCACAGCAAAAAATTCAGACTATAAGACAGTGACATGGGTTTGAGCAGACACAATGAATTCCTTTTTACATATGATGGTTCCTCCTAACAAAAAAATATTAAAACTCTTTTAACCATAACCACAGCATGAAAGTCCTTGATTTGTTTGTGTTTACCATAAGCTATTTTCTCCCATTTTGGGAACAATTCTCAGAAGCCACGTTATCTGAATTACTTGGTTCCATCAGAAAGTGCAGAGATCTGAGACCCTGCTTAAAGTCCCTTGAGTATCCCTTAGTAATATTCTACTTCCAGTGGATCAATCAGAAATGCAAACCATGATTCAGCTCCCTGAATGGATGTGGGCAAGCTTTGTGGGCATCAAACCCCTGGACCAACTAAGGACCCTACTGCACCCCAGACCCCCAACCCCACTAATAAAGCCCTTGTCCTACCAGCCAAAGTCTGATTCATGAAAAAGAAAGTGGAAATTCAATACCAGAAACCTTCCCACCCAAGAAGTATCCTAGGTCTTTCCAGTTGTGCCAGGGATTAAGAGACCCCGGTTTTACTCTCCTCTTAACAGACCCTGCATCTTCACATTTCCATGCTTTTATGCATGCTGTTTCTTCTGTGAGAATCCCACAACCCTACCCCCTCTCACTGCCATCAACATTACAAGTAGTTGATTAATCTGATTAATTTTGCAAGGCATATAGTTCAAGTAACCTTCTACCCACCCACTCAGCCACTGCAGGAATAACTACAAGCTTCTCCCTGTGTCTTTTCATAGAATTATGGTCAAACCTCCATCGTTACCTTCTTCACATGACATCATGGGACAATTTTTAATGTAGTTTTTCCCACACTAGAGTGTGGGCACTCTCAGGTACCACCTTATCCATCCGTGTATCTCCAGGTACTGTGTCAGTGTTCAGTAGACTATGGACACATAATATATGTCAGAAGACAACGTTGTCTTATCAACAAGAGAAAATACTATTAGCACCATAACTAAAAGATGTACACGATGAAGCATCTGGTATAAGACAAGAAGGAGAAACAAAAAGGCAGAAAAAAAAGTCAAAATATAAGGTACTGTGTTTTCTTAAGAGTCAACCTTCTTCTACTCCCTGCCCCCGCCACACCACCCCCAAAAAACTTCTAATAGCTATCCCACAGGAAGATAACCATTTTGTAATGAAATTTGGTTTTGAGCTTTTGTAGCTACTTTTTTTAACAGGGTGGAAGATGAGGTCAAGAGAGGAGTAGGAGGACTGCCTCCCATGCCTAGAGCCTACTCAACATCTCTACCTGGATGTCTTCTATCCCCTTAAATGCAAGGAAACTCACTTACAATACAATAGGAAACTCACTTCTTAACCAGGGGTAGGCAAAGTATGGATCCTGGCCCACCAACTGTTTTTGAAAAGTTTTATTTGGACACAGCCATACCCATTTGTTTACATATTGTCTACATCTGTTTTCACATTAAAATGGCAGAGCTGAGTAGTTGCAACAGAGGCTCTTTGACCCACCATGCTCAAAATATTTGCTATCTGACCCTTTACAGAAAATGTTTGCCCAGCCCTTGATTCTTAACCATCCAGATTGTCTCACTGACTGTGTTCTTCATTTTAACAGCCAGCACTGTTATCTATCTGGGACTCAAACGTAATCCTTCTCTCCTATTAACCTTACCCATATAGCCAATCAATCGCCAATTAAAGCACTGCTGTTTCAACCTTCCAAGTATCTCTAGAACTTTTCTTCACCCTCATTCACTATACTGGTCCAGGGCAGCATCCTCTTTCACCTAGATAGTGTCCTACCTGCTCTCCCAACCACCAGTCTGGAACAATCTTTCTAAACCATAAATCTGATTGTTATTTCCCTAGTTAAAACCCTTCAGTAACATCCTATCTCCTTTAGGATAAGGTCTAAACTCCAACAGAGCCCACAAAGCCCTTTGTGACATCATCTAGCCTTCCTCCCCAGTTCCAACTCCAGCAAACCTTCTGATTGTCCCAGGAGATTAGGTCCCCCAACTATATGTTCCCATAGTGCCTTATATATTATAAATATATAATAAATAATAATAAATAATAATTATTTTAAATTATACATTACTATAAGGCTATTAGCTTTCTAAGTGCAAGGGTTGTTCATTCTGTTTCCTGTCCCATCCATAGTGAACAGCATATAAGTACTTGATTCTACAAAGAATGCAGCTTTCCTACCCAAGACCTCTCTCAACTGTCAAACACCCACTTCTTCACCTTTGTTAATAACCTCTATGGCTGGAGTAGCCTCAACAAAGTGATTACCATTACTGTGTATTTGTTTTTCCAATCCACTCCCCATTTTTCCCTTGCTTTGCTCTGTATCATGGTGGTTTGAAGGGTGCAAATTATACTTCCCAGGCTTCTGGCTAGATTCAATTAGTGGGAGGCCCTGGTAAAAGACTAGAGAAAAAAGAGGGTAAAACCAATGTATTTCTCCCATGTTCATTTATGCTTGCCAGCTCAATCTCCTGCCTATCCCCCAATCCTGCTTTAGGTGGTATCCCTTGTAATAATTGGTGATTGTGTCCCTCCATGGTCCCAGCTTTTTCTGGGAGGCTCACGTCATGATTCTGGCCCCTAAAGGTGGTCTTGGCTCCTGTGCTCTGTTAACATTATCTTTTTCATAGTTCCTTCAGCCCTAGGGGTGCTTCTTTAACTTGCTCGTCAGGCTCTTCTAACACTTTTGCCATTCAATCGCCACTATTAAATGCCTTCAATTAAACTATTTAGTGGAATTTCTTTTTCTTGACTAGACTTTCACTGATATAGTTACTGAAGCTATACTTTCTTACGTTTAGAATTTTACCTGACATTCATATTATATTGATGAACAGCTATATTAAGCACATAACTTTGGTATAATCTCATTTAACAAAGACTAAAATAAAATCCTAGCTTTATGGAAAGGCAGAAGAACCTTAAACATGTAATCAAAAGAACACCACATTGTGATATAAAGTTTAAACTCCAAAGTCTGTTGTAACTGTCAGGCTCTAATCCACAAAGTGGAAATGCAGAAAGGGGACCTGGGTGAAAAGAGGAAGGAGACAGTGGGTATCGGGAATGGTTTTTCTGGAAATATCAAATTCTTAAACCGATGACATTAAGCTGAGAGGTAATTTTCGGCTTGGCACTGTGAAGCAAGACCCAGGCAGAAGTGAAAATGTCATCAACTAAACAGCAATTCTCAGCAAACTGCAGGAAACTCTGTTCCCACAGAGAATAATGCAGGAGAAATAACCTGTCCTTAGAACAGTGAGGAAACCACTTATAAAAGCCTGTAATAAAATAGAGCCTAACAGTCAAATGAATCTTTAAAAGCTAAAATTAAAAAAAAAAAGTAGATCTATAATAAAGAGGAAGAAAAAAATTCATGCACTTGGATCTAGGAAATTAGCCTATTTGCATTTTGATTTGAAAATACTATTTTGAAAATTTCATTCATTTGGGCCCCAGTAATGTGACTGTTATTTATTTTTATTTTTTAAAAAACTTTTTATTTTTAATTTTTCTGGGTACATAGTAGGTATATTTATTTAAGGGGTACATGAGCTGTTTTGCTACAGACATGCAATGTGTAATAATCATATCATGGAAAATATGATATCCATCCCTCAATATTTATGCTTTGTATTACAATCCAATTCTACTCTTTTAGTTATTTTAAAATGTACAATTACATTATTATTGACTATATTTACCCTGTTGTGATACCAAATACTAGATCTTATTCATTCTTTTGAGCTAATTTTTTGTTACCCATTAACCGTCCCCACCTCCCCAACTCACCCACTATCCTTCCCAGCCTCCGGTAACCATCATTCTACTCTCTGTCTCCATTAGTTCAATTGCTTTGATTTATAGCTCCCACAAATAAGTGAGAACATGTGATGTTTGTCTTTCTGTGCCTGGCTCAATTCACTTAGCATAGTGACCTCCAGTCCCATCCATGTTGTCACAAATGACAGGATCTCATTCTTTTTATGGCTGAATAGTACTCCATTGTGTATAAGTATCATATTTTCTTTATTTATTCATCTCTGGATGAACACTTAGGTTGCTTCCAAATCTTGGTTATTGTGAATAGGGCTGCAATAAACATGGAGGTGCAGATACCTCTTCAATATCCTGATCTCCTTTCTTTGGGTATATGCTAGGAATGGGATTGCTAAACCGTATGGTAGCTCAATTTACAGTTTTTTGAGAAACCTCCAAACTGTTTTCCACAGTGGTTGTACTAATGTACATTCCCACCAACAGTGTATGAAGGTTTCCTTTTATCCACGTCCTTGCCAGCATTTGCAGTTGCCTATCTTTTGGATAAAAGCCATTTTAACTGGGGTGAGATGATATCTCATTGCAGTTTTGATTTGCATTTCTGTGATGATCAATGACGTTGAGCACTGTTTCATATGCCTGTTTGCCATTTGTGTATCTTCTTTTGAGAAATGTCTATTCAAACCTTTTGCCCATTTTTAAACGGATTATTAGTTTTTTCTTATAGAGTTTTCTGAGTTCCTTAAATATTCTGGTTATTAATCCCTTGTCAGATGAGTAGTTTGCAAATATTTTCTCCTATTCTGTGGGTTATCCCTTCACTTTGTTGATTGTTTCCTTTGCTGTGCAGAAGCTTTTTAAATTTATGTGATTCCATTTGTCCATTTTTGTTTTGGTTGCCTGGGTTCTTATGGGATATTACTCGATAAATTATTGCTCAAATGTCCTGGAGAGTTTCTCCAATGTTTTCTTATAGTTGTTTCATAGTGTAAGGTCTTATATTTGAATCTTTAATCTATTTTGATTTGATTTTTGTATACGGAAAGAGATAAGGGTCTAGATACATTCTTCCGCATATGTATATTCAAGTTTCCTAGTATCATGTATTGACGAGACTGTCTTTTCCCCAGTGTAGGCTCTTGGCACATTTGTTGAAAATTAGTTCACTCTAGATGTCTCAGTTTGTTTCTGGGTTCTCTATTCTGTTCCATTTGTCTATGTGTTTGTTACGCCAGTACCATGTTGTTTAGGTTACTATAGTTCGGTAGTATCATTTGAAGTCAGGTAATGTGATACCTCCAGTTTTGTTCCTTTTGCTTAGGACAGCTTAACTATTCTGGTTCTTTTGTGGTTCTACATAAATTTTAGGATTTTTTTTCTATTTCTGTGAAGAATGGCATTGGTATTTTGATAGGGATTACATTGAGTCTGTAGATTGCTTTGGGTAGTATGCACATTTTAACAATATTGAATCTTCTAATTCATGAAGATGAAATATTTTTCCATTTTTGATGTCCTCCTCAATTTCTTCCATCAGTTTTTTATAGATTTCATTATAGAGAGATCTTTCACTTCTTTGGTTAATTCCAAGGTATTTAGTTTTATTTGTGGCTATTATAAACGGGATTACCCTTTTTTTTTTTTCAGATTGTTCAGTGTTGGCACAAAGAAATGCTACTGATTTTTGGTATGATCCAAATAAGACTACCTCAAAGTATATAATCAAACTCTCAAAGGACAAGGATAAAGAGAGGATCCTAAAAGCAGCAAGAGGAAATTAGCAAATAACATAAAGGAGCTCCAATGCATTTGGTATTCTCAATGGAAATCATACACATCAGGAGGGAGTAGGTTGACATTTTCAAAGTTCTGAAAGAAAAAAAAAAAAAGAACTTCCAATAATACTGCATCCAGCAAAGCTAATCTTCAAATATTAAGGAAAGGTAAATTATTTCCCAAACAAACAAAAGCTGAAAAAATTTATCACCACCAGACCCATCTTAGAAAAAATGCTAAAGGGAGTTCTTCAATTTGAAAGAAAAAAACACTAACATACAAAAAAAGAAAAGAAAAGAAAATTGAAGGTATAAGAACCACTAGTAAAATTTGGTACATGGAAATACCCATAATTCTCTAACTCTGTAATTGTAATGTGCAATCCACACATAACTCTAATATGGGCCCCAAGTGATAAATCTACAGAAACCTGTCAAGAGATAGGCAACCTAAAAATATGAAAATTGAGAAAACATAAAGCCAAACTGTGTGTGGGTGCAGTTAAAGAGTAGAGCTAGTTTTTGCATTTTTTTTGTTCTATTCTTTGTGATCTAAGATAAGGTTTCATCTCTTTAAAATAACATGTTATATCTATAAGATGTTTTCGTAAGTCTCTAAATGTGAGTCAAATAGGAACTCACAATGGAAATAAGGAAATATTTTGAATTAACACATCAAACTTGTAGGGTACAGCTAAAGCAATTCTTAGATGAAAATTTAGAATATTAGATGCTTATCTTTTCAGAGAAGAAAGGTCTCATATCAATAATCTACTCAAATCAAATAGCTAGGACATGTGGGGTCATTTTAAGAAGAAGAGGGAAAGAAGTAAGAGGCACCCAATGAATGTCAATTCCCTACATTTACAGGTATAGAGAGCTCACTACATCTCTAGAAATATCAATCTTGGTCATTCTGTTTTTCATTGTAAGGGTAAAGGAAATTGTACAAACACCCAGACATGAAAAACAAATTACAAAAAAAGAACAAAAATGAAGCTGGGTTTAGAATCCTTTTCTGCAATATAAAATACTGGAAGACATATCAGAAGGAAAAGGAATATGATCTTTATTTTATATGATACATAGTCATTATATATGTATGCATAGGCAACAGAAAGTCAGCTCACATATGCAAAGGTTCAAAAGCTATATTCACTATATATGCACTTCCGAAAAATTTGGTTGAAAATAAACTCTATCCAATTGAGAAGTAAAGAAAATGAATATGTCAAGAATAGGCAAGTTGTATAACAAAAGGGCTAGCAGGAAACATCAAACCTATTAAACCAAAAACTAATGTAAATGATTCTTATGAATTTGGTTGCAACATTGTATGCAATAGTCAAAAGTCACTCTTAAAAGATAAAATATATACTATAAAATAATACTTCCATAGCAACAACTGAGGTATAAAGACTTCAGACTAGGAAGTAATTGGATCAAAGAAGGCGGCGGTAAATGCCTTTTTGAAAAGTTTCTTATTTTTAAATGGAGGGAAATATTTAAAATGTCATCTTAGTCCCACCTGTGTCTTTTTGCCTTTGCTGCCTGTGCTTTCAATGTCATATCCAAAAAAATTATTGTCAAGACCAATGTTTTGGAGCATTTCCCCTGTTTTCTTCTAGGAATTTTACAATTTCAGGCCTTACATTTAAGGCTTTGACTCATTTTGAGTTGATTTTTGTGTATGGTTTGATGATATAATTTCACTTTTTTAACATGTGGGTATCTAGTTTGCCCAAAACCATTTATTAAAGAGACTATCTTTTCTCCACTGTGTATTCTTGGTGCCTTTGTGAAACATTAGTTGACCATATGTGCATGGGTTTATTTCTGGGCTTTCTATGTTCCACTGGTCTCTGTGTCTGTTTTTATGCCAGTACCATGCTGTTTTGATTACTCTAACTTTGTAATATAATTTTAATTTAGGAGGTGTGATTCCTCCAGCTTTGTTCTTTTTGCTTAAAATTGTTTTAGCTACATGGGGTCTTCTGTGATTTCATACAAATTTTATATTTTTTTCTATTTTTGTGAAAAATGTAATTACAGTTTTTATATAGATCACATTGAACTACTCAAAACTAAAATGTTTCTGCACAACGAAAGAAAAAAATCAACAAAATTAAAAGGAAACACATGGAATGGGAAAAAATATTTGCAAACCATATATTCAATAAGTGGTTAGTTAAAAACATGTGAGGAACTCATGCAACTCAATAGCGAAAACAACAAATAACCTGATTAAAAATGGGCAAAGGACCTGAGTAAACATTTTTTCAAAGAAGACATAAAATGGCCAACAATTATATGACAAGATGCTCAACATCACTAATCACCAGAGAAATGAAAAATTAAAACCACAATGAGATATCATCTCATACTCGTTAGGGTGGCAACTATCCAAAAAGTTAAAAGGTAACAAGTGTCTAGTCTAACGCAGAATTCAAGTCCAATATTTTCTTACTGATTTGCTGTCTAGATGATCTGTCCAATGTAGAAAGGTGATTACTAGGGGTTTAGCGGGGAGAAGAAGGGATGTGGATAGTAAAGATGTTGATCAAAGGGTATAAAGTTTCAGTTAGACTTAAGGAATAGGTTTTAGTGATCTAGTGCACAGCATGACGACAACAATTAATAATGTATATTTCAAAATTGCTAACATAGATTTCTTAACATTCTCACCACAAAAAGATGATAAATCAGTGAGGTGATGGATATGTTAATTAGCTTGACTGAATCTTTCCATAACATATACATAGATTAAATTATCACATTATATCCCATAAAGATATCACATTGTATCCCACAAATATATACAATTATTATTTGTCAATTTAAAAGTGAATATAAAAAATAAAAGTCAATAATAAAAATGTCAAATAAAAAAAGAAATGATGGTCAGAGGGTGGAAAAAGGGAAATTTGTTCTCACTGTTGTTGGGAATATAATTGGTATAGCCATAAAGGAAAATAGTGTAGAACTTTCTCAAAAAATTTAAAATAGAACTACCATATGATTCAGCAATCCCACTTCTGGGTGTATATCCAAAGGATATAAAATCAGCATCTCAGAGAAATATCTGCACTGCCATGTTCATTGCAGCATTATTCACGATAGCCAAGATATGGAAACAACCTAAATGTCTGCCAACATATGAATGAATAAAGAAAATGTGCTATGTATGTATGTATATACACACATAATGGAATATTATTTGCTTATTATAAAGAAGGAAATCCTGTCATTTGTGACAACATGGATGAAACTGGAATACATTACGTTAATGAAATAAGCCATTAAAATGAATAAACTGTGGAGAATGAATGTACAGTGTGGTAACTATAGTTAATAATATTGTATACCTGAAATTTGCTAATAGAGTAGATCTTAAATGTTCTCATTACACACATAAAAAGAAAGGTAACCATATGAGGTTATGAATATGTTAATTAGCTTGATAGTCATAATCATTTCACAATATATACATATATAAAAACATATTGTACACTTTGAATGTATATAATTTTTTATTTGTCAATTATACCTTAAGAAAGCTAGAAAAATTAATTAAACAAAATGTCATTTTGTTTTTGACTCAATTAGAAAAATATGTTTTCCAAATCCTTTGAAAAAAAAAAGTAAAAACAAATAAAAATGGGACATACTGTATTTCATCTAACCTAAGGGTGACATCATTTTTAAGAAACATCTTTTTTCTGTACCGTTAAGAAAGAAAAACTGTTGCAAATTAAACTATGGCATATCCTAAATTATAAGATGTATTTTAATTCTAGAAATATTAAAATGTTAAAAATATGTAGAATTTATAAAATATTCTGTGTTCCAAATTCCTGGAAAGGATAAAGTAAAGAAATAAGTCTATGTAACAAAAGAAAAGTAAATTAAATAAAACAAAGGAACCATAAGAAAAAAATAGCAAAGGTAAGAGCAAACCCAGCAGGCATAACAACAAATATTTACGAGTTAAGCAACTATATTTTAAAAGTAAAGATTCTTTTAAAAATTGGCCAATAAATATTGTATATATTTATGGTGTACAACAGGTTTTGAAATATGCATATGCTGTCAAATGGCCAAATTGAGCTAATTAACATATGTATTACCCCACATAGTAATTATTTAAACAAAAACAAAGATTCTTATATTGAAGTAATATACGGCAAAAATCATACACTGCTGGCCGGGCGCAGTGGCTCACACCTGTAATCCCAGCACTTTGGGAGGCCAAGGCGGGCAGATCACCTGAGGTCAGGGTTGGAGATCACCCTAACCAACATGATGAAACCCCGTCTCCACCAAAAATACAAAATTAGCCGGGTGCGGTAGCACATGCCTGTAGTTCCAGCTACTCGGGAGGCTGAGGCAGGAGACTCACTTGAACCTGGGAGACAGAGGTTGCAGTGAGCCAAGATTGCGCCATTGCACTCCAGCCTAGACAACAAGAGTGAAACTCTGTCTCAAAAAACAACAACAACAACAAAACATATGCTGTTTAAAAGAGACAAGCCTAAAACAAAATGATTAAAGCTATCAAAGTTTTAAAAAAGAACAGGCCGGGTGCGGTGGCTCACGCCTGTAATCCCAATACTTTGGGAGGCCAAGGCGGGTGGATCACCTGAGGTCAGGAGTTCGAGACCAGCCGGACCAACATGGTGAAACCCCATCTCTACTAACAATACAAAAATTAGACAGGCATGGTGGTGGGCATCTGTAATCCCAACTACTCAGGAGGCTGAGGCAGGAGAATCGCTTGAACCCAGGAGGCAGAGGTTGCAGTGAGCAGACATCGTGCCATTGCACTTCAGCCTGGGTGGCAGAGTGGGACTCCATCTCAAAAGAAAAAGAACAAACAAAAATATAAAAACAACAACAACAAATGAAGGTAGAAAAATATGAGTAAGCTAAACACGGTTATTTTACAATAAATATGCAACTTTAAATGAAGATACAGTAGTCATAAAATATTTGTGCTAAATAACATTACATTAAAAAGTTGTACTTTTGAATCTAATGCATTTAAAATAGTTGTACTATTTAATGTAATATATTGTAAGCAAAAACTGTTTAAATATATAAGGATACAGTTAGAAAACAAAATCACACCAGAAGACTAACTGACCTATCTTGTATTTAGGAAAAAAAATTCTGACGATGTAAAAGTTCTGCATATATAAGAAATATGATTGATTTGGTAGATGTGTACTACATAATTCACAAAAGAAAATACACCTTTTATCAATATCCATGGAAATATTTTTTAATTAATCATATATTAGACCATGAAGTAAACCTCAATAAATTCCAAAAAGTAGTTATTATACAGGTTACATTTCTAACCTCAGTGCAATAAAATTGAAAAGAAATAGCAGCATTTCAAACAAAAAAAATCCCCAAATTCTTGGGAATATAGAACCACTCTCCTCAGTAATGCTTGGGTCAAGTGGGATATCAAATATTATTTATCAACCACTCAGAAAATAATGAGAGCTAGTCAAACAAAACAGAAAAAGATAAACAACCTAATAGAAAACTGAGCAAAGGCTGGGTGCGGTGGCTCACGCCTGTAATCTCAACACTTTGGGAGGCCAAGGCGGGTGGATCACAAGGTCAGCAGTTCGAGACCAGCCTGACCCACATGGTGAAACCCTGTCTCTACTAAAAATACAAAAAAATTAGCTGGGCGTGGTGGCAGATGCCTATAATCCCAGTGACTTGGGAGACTGAGGCAGCAGGATCGCTTGAAACTGGAAGGCGGAGGTTGCAGTGAGCCGAGATTTCACCACTGCACTCTAGCCTGGGGAATAAGAGCAAAACTCGGTCTCAAAAAAAGAAAAAAAAAAAAAAACTGAGCAAAGAATATGGAAAGCAATTTATAGAAGATATATTAGTGGCTAATAGGCAAATTAAATTACTTTAATCTCACTAATAATCAAAGAAGTGTACATTAATATAAAAATAACAATATACCTTGTTACCTATCAATTTTGCCAAAATTAGAAAAGACCAATTCCCTGCAGTATTGGATAGCATATTAGAAAGCAAACTTCTTATAGCTAGTGTAAACTGGTAAAATATTATTAGAGGGCAACTGGAAATTAATATATATCTATGACATATTAAAATAAATCAATTTATAGAATTATCTGTATAATGTGAACAATACTTATAATATGTAAGCTATATATGTGTATATACGTGTGTAATGTATGTAAATATAAATGAACACATACATTGATAAATGCATAAAAATGGCTCTGGGAGGATAGACAAAGCAACAACTGTATCTCTGGATAAGAAAAGAAGTATTACAGAGAAGGAATGCAAAAAGAGATTGGAATATCACTTTTATCCTCCATATATGTGTGTATGTTTGCATTTTTATAGTGAACATGTTTTCACTTAAGGGAAAAATAATTACAATAAGTACACTACTTTAAAAATTAATGCCTGATTCCAATGTTCAGAGACAAATTTATAGCTTTAAGTACCTTACTAAGCAAAAACAGTATAAAAATGAATTAAGCTAAGATTTAATACAAGTAGTCATGAAAATCACAAATAAATAAGCTATGAAAGGGAAGGGAATTAAGATTAAACAAAAACAGAAATCAGTACATTGAATGAAGAAAACATAATTACTAAGTCAATCAAAGAACTGCTAAGTCAATTTAAAAAATAATAATAAGGTAGACAAACTTCTGACCGGTTTTATCAGGGAAAAGGCTTGAGAACACAAAAACATACAATGAAATATGGATGAAAATATAAAAACTGGCATAACATAAAATGGCAGATCTTAGAGTAGTTGATAAAAATATTAATGCATTTTTACTAATATTTTACACCTACATACAGCATTTCATCTACAGTTTCTTAAGATTCTTGTACTCAGATCTGCCATTTTTAGCCTCCTTAATACTTTTTAAAGCTTTGATTGCAATATAGACTTTTTTTAAAGCATAGTTATTTTATTAAATAAATACTCAGAAATGCATATTATTCTTATCAAAACTTCTCTGCACAAATGGATATATTAGTTACTCATTGTAGACACTGTAAGCTTAATTTCAGAGATGAAGTAAATAAATGTTCAGGAATACAGGCCTCTTCTTAGAAGAGTCTAAGCAGCTTCTACCTTCCTGCCACTTACAAGTTATGTTTATAAACTAGCAAGCCTGATGGATGAGTCACTAAAGCCATCATGGAAACACCACAGCCAGCTGTTTGTTGGGTAAAACACTTTATACAAAAGAGCTATGACGTGATACACATTTTGATGCTAATGAGTTTGAAAACCACAATGACAGAGGTAATTTTCTATTTTTATATGTCTACTTAGTGATCATACAGCACCTGTTGCTGTTTAGGGAACAAGTGACATTCTCCCCATTTCTGGACCACATAGGGCTGCAGCACGGTTAGGACTGAAGAGCATCTTCCTTCACTCCAGGGTGAGTCCCTAGGAACACCAGGAGGCAGTACCAGACAGAGTAAGGTACACAGCGGAGGTCATGCCTGATGATGTGGCACCCTCAGAAGTTTGAGAGATACAAATACTCTTCTCAACGAGGAGGCTGCGGAGCATAGGGAGTCCCAACAAGAACTTGGGGGACATGGGAGTGTGCAAAAACAAGGTAGAGACTGAGGTCCTACAATTCAGCAGGTGGGAGCTACAAATCAAAAAAAAGAAGTGTTACTGTGATTGTGTTTGTACTCACAAACTAAAGAGGTCTGAGGACATTTGAGTTAGTTAAGCATACGCGAAAACTAAGAAATTATGAAGGAAATGACTGATAGAATTGATTACATAAAAATTAAATTAAGCACTTTCCTATGCCAGGAAAATGACAAATGAAAAAATATTTGCAACATAAATGACAAAAAGTAAATATTCTTAGCTTTTATGTCAAAGATAAAAAGGCAAATATCCTCATATAAAAATTAGTAAAAACATAAATAAATAATGTAAAAAAGGAAACAGTGCAAAGTGCCAATAAACATATGAAAAAAATGTTCAATCTCTGTAAAAATCAAAGAAATGCAAACTGAAGCAATGATAGCATATGACTTGTGGTCTATCACATACATTTAAAAATAGCCTTTTATTGAAGTATACTATACATACAGAAAAGAGTACATATCAAAAGTATATAGCTAGCTGGATTTTCACAAGCTGAAGCTATCCCTTTAACTATTTAATAGTACTCAGATCAAGAAACAAAACATTACCTGCATTTGTGTGCTATGCGATGGACTGTAAGAATTTGAAGTTTGAGGAAAAAAGACTGACAATGTCAATTTGGAAATCATTAGCATATAAGCAGTTAAAACCATGAGAATGTATGAGCTCACTCAGTGAGTGTCTAGAAAAGAGCATAGAACTGAGCACTGAAGAGGAGTAAATAACTGTATTTCAGTAGTGCAGGGAGAAAGAAAAGTCTATAAATTTAACCAATAAATATCAGATTTGCCTTAGATGACAACATAATATTTGCACATATATAATTCTCTACCACCCTCTAAATTCTACAACCTACTGTAATCTGGTTTCTGCTACTCAATAAACTGTTTTCTTTAAACAACAACAACAACAAAAAAGGCCGGGCGCGGTGGCTCAAGCCTGTAATCAGCACTTTGGGAGGCCGAGACGGGCGGATCATGAGGTCAGGAGATCGAGACCATCCTGGCTAACGCGGTGAAACCTCGTCTCTACTAAAAAAATACAAAAAACTAGCTGGGCGGGGTGGCGGGCGCCTGCAGTCCCAGCTACTCAGGAGGCTGAGGCAGGAGAATGGCGTGAACCCAGGAGGCGGAGCTTGCAGTGAGCTGAGATCGGCCACTGCACTCCAGCCTGGGCGACAGAGCGAGACTCCGTCTCAAAAAAACAACAACAACAACAAAAAAAAACCTGCATCCCAGAAGTCCCCTCATTTTCCCTGCCAGTCACAGCTTTCCACTCCTGGCCAAGGGTAACTACTACTCTAACTTCTAACAGCATGTTTTGCCCCTTTCAATCCTATATAAAAATGGAATAATATACTACGTACTCTTTTTCCTAGTTTCTTTCACCCAGATTACTTTTGTGAGACTCACCTATGTTATAGAGTGTAGTCAAGGATCATTTATTTTCATTGCTGTGTTAAATAATTCGTTGTGGATATAATAAAATTTATTCATTTTACTGTTTATGATTATTGGATAGTTTCCACTTTGAGACTATTACGAAGAATCTGCCTTTGAATATTTAGTACGTGTTGCAAACCGAAAAATACCTGAGATGGGTCTCAAACAATTTGGAAGTTTATTTTGCCAAGGTTAAGGGCATGCCTGGAAGGGAGGTCTGTGTCTTTCTCCAAAGATAATTTTGAGGACTTCAGTATTTAAAGTGGAAGAGCAGGCTGGAGGGGAAAGAGGGAGGGTATGGTCGCATTACTGAATCCACAGGTTGCAAGAGAAAAGGAGCAAATAGTGGAATAGTCAATTATGTATTAATCTTGCACTCAGTAAATCAGCACTTTCCATAAGATAAGGTGAACATAGAGTAGCTACCTGTGGAGGCATTTAACCTTTTATTTGTAGCTATTGGCTTAGGAACAAAAGGAAAGGCCATTTCTTGCACGACTCAGCTTTTAGCTTAACTTTTTCCTTTTGGCATAACGAATTGGAGATTTTATTTTCCTTTCATGTTTCTCTCCCCTTATCTTTTAAAAAATCTTTTGAGAAAACATTTTAGAAGGAAATTAGTCTCCGGTCTTGAGTTTTGTTTGATCTCACTTGGCTAGGATGGTTTATCCTAGACAGATATAGCCCACATTGTTAGGAGTAATCATTTTTAACAGGTTGTGAAGTCTCACGTCCCACAAAGAAAAAATAAGGGGAGGAAGAGAGAACGAAAACAACACACACAAAAAAAGTGAAAACATTCCTGGAAAACCACATAGGCCATATTACTCTGAAGTTCATACATGGGTAGGCAGGTATGAAAGTTGGTTTATATATATAAATAGGTTGCTGTTATTTTCTTCCAAAGTTTAAGTTGTCTAGCTTTAGTCTGCAGGGCTTTAAGCAAAGCACAGCATAATTTTTAGTGATTTCAAATTAGGAAAAATGAATTAAAAAAGGAAAAGAAGGGAAAAATTTGAAAACATTATTTTGGAGACTTGTAGCCAAGAAAAATTTAGAATTCAGCCCAAATTGTAAAAAATAATAAAAATTGAAAAAAATTAGGCAAGTCTAGAATCTAATAACAGATGTACTATAGTTTATTTTGAAACATAATTTTTCTCTCTTCAGTTCCTCAATTGTACTAAAGACAAAATAGCAGGACCAATTTATTTGTAAAATAAGGTTTAGTCCTATTATTCTTGGCTTGATTATTTCCATAATCAAATAATAAGTGAGAATAATCACTTGCTATTATAGGCTTTCTTTAAAAGAAAATTGGCTTTGCTAGACCCTTTTCCATAAGGAATCCAAGATTAGACCTTTTAAAAGCCTCAAACCTAGCCAAGGATTTATCTGTGTCTGCAGATACCTTTATGAATTGGGTGAATTCCTCTCTTTCAAGGTACCAAGAAAACGTGGGGTCCCTGGACCTGTCAGAAAGTAGCATTCTATACTTACCACAGGTCAGGACCTTGTAAAGGACAAAGTATGAGGCCAGTTTTTCCAAGGGGCTTTTATCAGCTCTTTAGGTCAGACTCATTTTTTTCAAGGAAATCTGAAAATGTTATTCCAGTCAAAGCCTTAGTAAAATAACTAGTGTCTCCAATTATGCCCTGTTATAAAAGAAAACAGGTTCTTATTGAACTTATGCAAATAACCATATTGCCATAAATTAAGAATATTCACAAATAGTTTCCAAATTTTGGAGAAATTAGGTAGAGAGAAAGGAATTATGTCTTAAATTTTTCTCACTAGAGAATACTTTACTCAATTATTAAAAGCTATAAATAGCTTAAAAGAACAGAAAGTTGACCAGGCGTGGTGGCTCATGCCTGTTATCTCAGCACTTTGAGAGGCCAAGGCAGGCAGATCACCTGAGGTCAGGAGTTCAAGACCAGCCTGGTCAACATGATGAAATCCGTCTCTACTAAAAGTACAAAGAATTAGCCGGGCATGGTGGTGGGCACCTGTAGTCCCAGCTACTTGGGAGGCCGAGGTATGAGAATCGCTTGAACCCAGGAGGTAGAGGTTGCAGTGAGCCAAGATCATGCCACTGCACTCCAGCCTGGGTGACAGAGTGAGACTCTGTCTCAAAAAAAAAAAAGAAAAAAAGAAAAAGAACAGAAAGTTTTCTTGACCCTAAAAAGCAAAACAAAACGAATCAGCAAATGTTTTAAACAAAAGGTCAAAAAAGATTATTTCAGTCTTCTGCCAGTTTAGTCCTTGCAACTAACTCCTGTTCTGCTTGATATTGGATCAACAATCCTCATTAATACATCACCTCTTCATGAGAGTCCTGGAAGTTATTATCTCTATTCCAATGGCACAATCTCTAAAGTTATCAGAAACCTATATTTAAGAGTACTCCTCAGAGTTCTATAGCTGATTATATATCACCCTATAAAAAGATCAAAGTAAAGCAACAATTGTGGATGACAAAGTTCTTAAAAGAGCCATAGTTAAAGACGCAATTGACAAGGAAATTTGGTTATTTCTGTAGCACACAACAATTCTATATAATAATGACAACAGCTACTAATAACATATACTAAGACATATCAGAATCATAGAACTCTTATAATTTTGGAATACATACTAACAACACATTTATATAAATAAAATCCAAAGAAGGTTAAATATCATTTCACATTTGACAATGTTTACTGTATGATTTCATTATACCAAATAAGTTAAATATATCTCTTTTGAACTTCAGAGGACCTAATACCAAAACATAATTAATGAGGTCAAAAGGACTGGGAATTCCATTTTGGAAAGTTTGTCATATATCAAAAGTTTCAAATATTTGATATCACAAAATAGAATCACAGATCATTATAAACTAAGTCATTCATTTAGCCAAAGTGATCACTCAAATATTTTTTAAAGGCAAAACCTTTATTCTTTGAGGGGGGAGACTTAATTTCTCAAATAATAAACCATAATAAAGACAGCATGAGGCCAATTAAATTTGTCTCTCAAATTTTATAAACAAATCTATTAAATTTTAATCATCTTTACCATAAGATATAATTTCATAAAACTTTTTAAAACTTTTTTATTAAAGAATAGTTTAATGCTCCAAGAAAATTTTGTTATTCTGACACAGGGGCCCACATGCTGGTCTTGCATCAGTGTGCCTTTGATATTAATGTCTAATTTATAGAAACTCTGAACTAATTTTCTGTCTCAAAATCAGCCCTCACAATCTCATGTACCCATCTGTTCTGCAATAGTCCCTGGGCCTAGAGGGGTTGAATGATTTAATTTCTGGCCTCTGTTCCATGAACACAGTTTCTTTTGATTGTTATCCTCTCCTGTGTCTGAAAATGAGGTTTTAACTGCTGTTAGTGTTGAAGATTTGGCGGGACTTGGTGTCCTTTTTAGACCCAGGACTCAAAGCCCTATAACTTAACAGTACAAAAACCTTCAAGGCAATACAGAAAGTTACATAAATGTAATAACCTCAGTCTTTAAAAAATTTAATCTGTTTTCCTAAGTAAATCAAAACTTAATAACAATGACATAGGAATTATTTTGATAAAACATAAAATCTGTTTGTTAGGCCAGTTACCAAAAGGCAACAAAAAAAGACCTTCTGCAGTGTGACTGTTTTTCCCTATGGGGAGTCCATTTAGATAAACTGCAAGTCAAAATTAATGAAAAGGGTATTTGAATTAATTAGACATAGGAAGGGTGTATCCTGGGTCATAAGAGAAGGTTTTCCATTTCATAAAACAATCTAGACATATTAAGAAAAGCCAAGAGAACAGAATGTCATATTGGAAGAAAAACATTTCCTTTAGACCTTTAAGATAAAACATTTTTAGCATCAGACCACAACAGTAGTTAGAACCTGAGGAAAAAAAACCTTAGAGGAGCTGATGAAAAAGTTGGAGTGAGTTATTATCTCAGGCTTTCTCAAAAGGGAGAGAAAGCTGAAAACAGTAAGATGCAATAAAAGTTAAACTTCTGGGTTAAGAAAAATCAAAATCTCTTGTAATTTTATTAAGAGTAAATAAATACCATAAGAACATTTTGTTGTTCTAACCAATTCTTTAGTGTATTAGTGTATTTTTAATATCAAAGCTCAATGTCTTCGAAGACTATTATAAATAATTTCCTTTTAATTATAGCCAACTTTATCACATAAAGGTTTTTTAATAAATTCTCTTTTTGCAAAGCTTAATATGATTTATACAAACCATTTATATAATTTCCTTTTAATTATAGCCAACTTGATCACATAAAGTTTTTTTCATAAGTTTTCTTTTTCCAAAGCTTATTATGATTTACACAAACCACTTATGATATGCTTGGATTTCCTGCTTTATCCTAAACATTCTTGTTTCTTAAATAACTAGTCATTTTATCTTAGGATAGAAAACTTACCATATAAGATTCTATTGCATATAAAATTACTTTCTTTTAAACCTTTCTTACCAAAAATACATCTTTATTTCGATAACTTCCTTTACATCTCTCTTTTTTTTTTTTTTTTTTTTTTTTTTTTTTTTTTTTTTGAGACGTAGTCTCGCTCTGTCGCCCAGGCTGGAGTGCAGTGGCCAAATCTCAGCTCACTGCAAGCTCCGCCTCCCGGGTTTACGCCATTCTCCTGCCTCAGCCTCCCGAGCAGCTGGGACTACAGGCGCCCGCCACCACGCCCGGCTAGTTTTTTGTATTTTTTTTTTTTTAGTAGAGACGGGGTTTCACCGTGTTAGACAGGATGGTCTCGATCTCCTGACCTCGTGATCCACCCATCTCGGCCTCCCAAAGTGCTGGAATTACAGGCTTGAGCCACCGCGCCTGGCCCCTACATCTCTCTTATTTACTGGTACTTGTTACCTTGTTTCATGAATAACCTTTGAATTAGACAAAAATTATTTCCTTTTAATAAGAACACATTTTTTAGAAAAAGTTTTCCTGTAATATAATGCTTTTTAAAAAATTGGAAGTGATCAAGACATTTAATGAATATCTATTTTTAATTTAATATAGCCTTAGAGTCTAAATTATATGATGAATTTATTTATAAGCATTTATTTCATTGCATTTACTTAATTATTTTTTAAGAGTTTACCTAGATTACTTATGAAAACTGATAGTCATCATTTAAAGTTACTTTCCTGTTAACCATTTTTATAGCCTGTGAATTTCAAGTGTTCAACTAAGTGAGAACATAAGGTTAAATAAATGGTTCTTTTTGTTGGCTGATAATTCAGGATTTAGCTGTTTTTATTAAACCAACAATATTAAATGCCTTATTTATGAAAAATTACACAAACAAAAATAATTATCTTTTGGACTGCATTTATAGCTTTATAACCCTCATGCCAAATTTTGACACCTTATAATCTCTAGCAGAGGTAAATATAAAACTGCTTGACCAGTAAATCCAAAAAGAGATATCATGGGACTAGGCCATGTAATGCTTTTACAGTGCACTTTGCTACAGAAGCATTTCTCTACCTTTGAACTGTGCCCATTCTTATCTTAAACACAGAATGACCCCTGTAGTAACTCTTTTAGTAAAAAAAAAAATCAGGTAATACAATACAAAAAGCAAGCAGTTTCAGATATGAGAGGACCTTGTCTGTTTACACTCTTGAGGGTCCATAATGAAAAACAGAGGTTTCTCCCAAAAAGGACTTTGGCACCTTCTCTGTTTTCTTTAAGCAATCCCAGGCTGTTAGAAATTGTCTTAGATTCCCTCATGCAGCAGAGGGTGGTAAGAGGAAGGAAAGACAGGCAGAAGTACATTGAGAAAACAGAATTCAGTCAACTGAGAAGAAAAAGAAACTTTTTAATCAAAGCACAAGATCCTAGGAAAGAAAAAAAAAAGCATAAAGACTCTCTCTCTCTCTCTCTATATATATATATATGTACACACATACCATTGAGCTCTTCAAAAAAAAATCCTTTTAAATCTCTTATTACCATATTTTAGCTGGGACAACCTGCTGATATTTCAAAAGTAACACAAATTTAGGAACAAAACCCAGGCTGTCATGGTGAAAAAAATGGCAGAATCTTAGCTACTGAACTACACCATAGGGAGGCAGCTATTGCTCTTTCAGTTTGTGCTTGGCTAGCAAATGGGGGTCTTGTTGTGTAAATAAAGTCCCTCAGGTAATCAGGATCTTTTTTTTTCTTTTGATCGCCAAATTTTTTCCCCCTTTTACTTTTTAGCTGCAGGGAATTTAGCCAATTCAGAGGCCTTGTTCCCCATAATTTGGAACTTTCCTTCGAATTTGACCATGTCAGGTGGAGCTGGGAAAAAAGACTGAAACCACAAAACAACAAAAACAGAAGAAAAGAAAACTAAAGAAAAAACAGTGAGGCAAAACAAACAAATGATCACACAATTTATATGATTACTTAGTGTCCTAATGGTAAGGAGAAATTAAGATCAGCTGGTTGTTTATCTTAACTTTTAGTTATTAAGGAGAATTTCCCAGACAAAACTCCAATTCAGCTACTTACCTAGAAATGGGGCCCAGGCAGAACACCGCTCTCTATCATCTCAGAAGCTGAAAAAACTCAAACTTGCCTTCCACGTTGGAAGCAAGCTGAAAGTGAGCTGAAGCTCCAGATGGAGCAGCTCTCAATCGTCAGGGAAGCAGGAAAACTCACCTTCCTTGTTGGGAGTGAATAAAACTCCAGAAAGGGAGTTACACAGCAAAATAAGCCTTAGATATCAACCAAATTTTGGGAGATTAAGGATTCTCTGGAGAGGGGCACTCCCAGGCCTCAGCAAATTGTCTTGTTGGTTTGAACGATAGAGATAGCTCAAGCTGGTGATATAGGAGTTAAGAAGAAATTACGTTGGCAGATAGTGAGGGTAAGGAAGTCCTCAGTAATGCTTTCTTTTTAATGAAAAGAAGCCCCCAAATCATACTTTTCTAACAAAGAGCAGCCTGTAAAATCAAGCTGCAGACATAGATAAGCAAGCTGGAAGCTTGTACTGGTGAATGCCAGCAGCTGTGCCAATAGGAAAAGGCTACCTGGAAGGAGGCATATTCAAAATGGTGGCTCCATCTTCCCTTTTCCTTTTCAACCACGTGCGCAGTAGGGAGCAGACCACATGGTGCCAGCCAGGCAAAGACTCCTTTGCATAATAAGATTAGGGTGGGGCAGCCAGCTTCCCTGCATGCTATGTAAATGTCACACATGGTCCAACCAATCTTTGGGCCCTATGTAAGTCAGACGCCACTTCCTCAAGCCTGTCTATAAAACCCTGTGCACTCCACCATGGGCCAGAAGTCCCATTTGGGTGCCCCTCTCTCTGGCAGGAGAGGTGTTCTCCTTTCTCTTTCTTTTGCCTATTAAACCACCGCTCCCAAACTCACTCATTGTGCGTGTCCATGTCCTCAATTCCCTTGCCGTGAGACAACAAACCTTGGGTATTTACCCCCAGACAATGACACCACTTCACTGGTATCAAGCACTGATAAAAGATTCATCAGATATCAGGGCCACCTCCACTCAGAATCTCTTCTGTTGGTCACCAAAAATATCTGAGACAGGTCTCAATCAATTTAGAATTTTATTTTGCCAAGTTTAAGAACGTGCTTGGAAGGGAGATCTGTCCATTTCTCCAAAGATGATTTTGAGGGCTTCAATATTTAAAGGGGAAGAGCAGACTGGAGGGGGAAAGAGGGACAGTATGGTCACATTACTGAATTCACATGTTGGAAGAGAAAAGAAGCCGGTAGGGGAATAGTCAATTATGTATTCATCTGGCACTCCGTAAATCCGCACTTCACCTAGGATAAAGTGAACCAACCTGTGGAGACAGTTAGCCTTTACCTGCAGCTATCTGCTTAGAAACAAAAGGAGAGGCACTTTCTTGCATGACTCAGTTCTCAGCTCAACTTTTTCCTTTTGGCATAGTGATTTGGGGCCCTGACTTTTTATTTTCTTTTCACAATGTCTTTTGGTGCTCCGGAGTACACGTTTCTGTTGGATATATACCTAGAAATAATATTGGTCGGTCATAGGTGTGTACTTTTTCGGGGTTGTAGATACTGTCAAATAGTTGACCAAAATGTTTGTTTCAACTTATACCACCACCAACAATGTATGAGAGTTTCAAGTGCTCTACATCCTCATCAACACTTAGTGTTTTCCATTATTTTGTATTATAGCCATTCTAGTGGGTTTGTAGTGCTGTTTCAGTTTGGATTTTATTTGCATTTCCTTGAATATAATGAAAATAAGCACTTTTTCTTATGCTTATTGGCCATGGTTATACTTATTTATACATCATCCATCCAAGTCTTTTGTCCATTTTCCTCTTAGGTTGTATGCCTTTTTCTTACGGATTAGTCAGAGTTCTTTATATATTCTGGATATGGGTCTATTGTCAGATATATGTATTATGAATATTGTCTCCTACTCTTTGGATTGCTTTTTCCTTTTTGCTAATGAACAGAAGTCTTTAATTTTAATATACATCACTTTTAAAGTATTTATTTTATGGTCAGCCCTTTATTAGCCTTGTTTAAACAATACAAGGTAATAAATATATTTGCCAATGTTTTTCTCTAAAAGTTTTATGGTCTTATTATTGACGAAGATTTTTTAAATATAATCCAGTGTTGGCAACTGCCTAGACTAATGGACGTATATAATGCTAGCGCTCATATAAACTATTAGGAATTTCTGAAGGTTAATTTGGCAAACAACAAATTTTTTAAAGTTCATATATTCAATCAAATAATTCAACAGCCAAGAATTCATCGCAAGGAAGTAGTGAGGGTGACAAAAAAGGATTTATATTAAAAGTTGTTAAGTATTACATTTTTTAAGAACAGCAAAAAGTAAATAAAACTAAAAACAATCTACATGACCTTCAATGAAGAAATGATTAAATGAACTGTGGAATAGTTACAATTTAGAACACTATACACTAGTTCAGAATAATAAATAATTGCATATGTATTAACAAGAATGGATAACATATTGATGAGTTAAAAAATCAAATTGCAAAATGATAGAAATATATGATATGATGTATAAGTAAAAGCACATGCCCAAGTAACAAAAAACACTAATCATAAAGAAAAACATTCATAAATTTGATTATATTAAAATTAAGAAGTTATGTTTCTCAAAAGACACCATAGAGTGAAAATTTTAAGATAAAGAATATATTTGCAACTCATATAAACTGATAAGGGACTGGATTCAAAATATGTAAGGAACTCCTACAAATCAATAGGAAAAAGATGGGCAATCTAATAGAAAAAAATGATGTAAACAGGTACCTCTATAAAGTAGTAAGTCCAAATGGCCAATAGAAGTATTAAAAAATGCTCAGCCTCATTAGTAATCAGAAAAATGTAAATTAAAATTACAAAAACTACTGCTACACACCCACCATATTGGCAAAACTCAAAAAAATATGACAACGCCAAAATGTTGGAGAGGATGTGGAACAATGGAACCTCTCACACATTAGTGATGGGAGTGTAGATTGGCACAAACCTTTTGAAAAACACTTCAGCATTTTCTAATAGAGCTGGACATATGCATACCCAATGATCCAGTAATTCTACTCCTATATTTATAACCTACAGAAACTCATTCACGTATGTATCAAGCGATATGTAAAAAAGTAAAAATAAAGAAAAAGTTTATACCAGCATCATTTGTAATTGTCCAAAGCTGGAAACAATCCAAATATCCATCAACGGTAGAAGGGATAAACAAATGGTGCTGTATTAACATAATGGAATACTACACTGTGAGGAAAATGAGCAAAGAATGCCTACAGGCAAAAATATAGATTAATCTCACAAAGAAGAAAGTGAAAGAATCATGGCACAAAAAAATATATTACACAGCATAATTCTACCTGCATAAGGTTTAAAAACAGAAAAAAAAAAAAACCCTATAATGTTTAGGGATGTAAACCTAAATAATAAAATTATTTTTAAAAAAAGGCCAGAAAGTGAGTATCATAACATTCAGGAAGAATTAGAAGAATGGTATGATTGGTGAGGGACACAAACGAGGTTGGGGTGCCGGAAATATTCTGTTTTTTGACCTGGGTGCGGTAATGTAAGTTCTCACTTCATAATAATTCATCATATCAAACATTTACATTCCACAACTTTTCTTTGAGCTTATATAACAATAAAAATTGTAAAAGGATACACACATATAGACTTACACACAAAATTCCAATTGTGACATAAATGTATGACATCTGTTTGAAAGGATGCCAGTCAAATTGACAACAGTGGTGACTTTGGTGGCCCCTGGGGAGGGAAGGCAGAGGACAGGGGCCAGGATTCGGAGAGGGGGTGGTCAAAGGGGATTTTGATCTTATCTATAATGTTTTTAATTTTAAAAGTATATTATTCATGTATCCATGAGTAATTAATAGTAAATTTTGATGGAAGTATGAAAACAAAGATAAAAGCAAAATGTATATTATATTCTAAAGTTGTAAAATTATTTATATATATAATATTAAAAAGTGCATATACATCTAAAAGGAAAACAAATCAAAATATTAACTTTTTTATCTCTGGGTTATCGGATTGTGGATGGTCTTTTGGGGGCTCAGAAACTGATCCCCCAAAATATGGTGTTTTGATATGCTGAACTAAACAAGCCTCAAGGGCTCTCTGATGTTCCTTCCCCTCCTGTCTTTCAATCTTTTGTCTTTCCCAAAACATAGGATGAAGTTGTTCTCTGAAGTTTCCTTATCTGCTTAAAGAACAAACTCACCAAAGGAAAAAAATCAATTACCTCTGGTCCCTTCCCAGAGTTTTCATTTACTAAGCTCGTATCACAGGAAGAAAGACTGATGTCTGTCAATGCACCTGGACAGACTTTTGTCACAAATCATTATCTGCTCTGCAAGCCAAACAAACTTTGTCCTAGGCCACTGTATGTTTTTCAAGCCCATTGAATTCCCCTAAAAATAATTTACTATCCCGCTAAAATCATCCATACTTTCCCATCTCCCTTTCCTCTAAGAAGGATATATAAGCATCTGTACCCCATTGTGTGGTGGAGTAATCACTCTGTGATACTCCCGTGTTCAAGTCAATAAATTGGTGTGCCTTTTCTCCTATTCAATTGCCTTTTGTCAGTTGATTTTCAGTAAGCTTTCAGAGAATGAAGGAGTTTTCCCTTATTCCCTACAGTATTTTTCTTTGTGTTTGTCCTGTAGTTTCTGAATATTTTATAATAAATACATATATATTTAAGTTCAGAAAAACTTACAGGAATGTATAAGAAAAAAAAAAAATCTTCTCCCAAAGAAAATGGGGGAAAGGACAAAAACAGACATTGTACAGAAAAATAAATTCAAACAACCCATCAAAATGTGAAAAGAAAATCCACTCTGTAAGTGCAAATTTAAATTAGAATAAAAATGTCATTTTTTAACCCAGACAGGCCAAGATACAAATACTGAGAATTTCCAGTGTTATCTATGGTATTGAAACAATTTGATACACTTTTTAGTGGAAGTACAAACGGAAGCAACCATTCAGGGGGTCGTATGACATTGGGCATAAAGAGCCTTTTAAGTATCTACATTCTTTAACCCAGTAATTCCACTTCTAGAGAATCATCCTTAAAAAATATTCAAGGATGTACAAAATGGCGTATATACAAGAATGGTCATAGCAATATTATGTAATACCAAATATTTGAGAACAGCATAAATGTATAAATAGAGGACTGGTAAAAAGGAATACTCAGGTGCACACATGCTACCCCTTCTCATGCTATTTGAATTAGAAATCATGTTCAAAGACATTTAATAATATGGGAATATGCTAAAGAGACAAAGTTAAAAGTAAATAAAGCAGGATATGCAGTAGTATCCGCAATGTGATTGCAGCTTTAGGGAAAAATGAAAAGACATATTTGTTTAAGTATAAAAGTGCAAGTGAATGGGTATGTAGAAAAAAATCTAGAAGAAAATATAGTAGAATATTAACAGGAGTTTTCATTGGGTGATTTTTATTTTCCTGTTTATGATTTTCTATATCTCTAGATTTTCTTCAATGAACCCATCAGCAATATTTAAACACGTATTTCTAAATGTTTAAAACACTTCGTAATAAAATAAAAAACTTCATAATAAAACTGACAGTGATGCAGTGGTCTGATGATTCCGTTTATAAAAATTACCTCGGACATGCTAACCACTTTCATGCCTCTCTCCAGCTGACCCTATAATTCACACTGGTCTCCCCTGGAGCCTCTTTCTTGCTCTGTAAATCTTGCACTGGCCTTTAGCCAAGAGCAATAAAACCTGACCTGACATGACCTGCAAGTGCAGTCAGTGGTAACAAAAGGAATTTATATCTTTGCTCTGCTGAACGCTCTCTTTCCTTCCTATGACAATCCTTGCAATTGTTGAACTGCTGTCTACACTACCAAATTATGTTGACCATCAGGGGTTAATGGGTCAACTGTTAAGATATCTATTGATCTTAACATGCCATGCCTGTTAGCATTAGCATACTGCGAAAAAATATATATATTGTACATAATAACTTGATGTAAACGAAATGCCAGTCTTCATCAATATTAGAAGCACACTTGGTACAGGTCAGCAGACTTCTACATGTCATTACTCATCTTTCCCTTGGGGTCCCAAAGCTGAGTTAATCAAGTACAGGTCAGAAGCAGGTCACCAAATACCAGAGGCTTGTGAATAGCTGTAGAAAATAGAAATAATTATTAGAAATCATAAACACCTCTTGGTGTATCTCTTCTTTGGGATAGCAGTGAACACCAGAAACTAAAGACAAAGTTCATCCCCTATTTTCAGCACCGACTTCTGACCATGTTTCATACTGCATTGATCATTAGCTAGAATTCACCAGACGTCATTCATTCACAAATATCAATTAACTGTCCACTAGTGCCAGGCACAGTTCTGGGCACTCGTTATATACTCGTGAACAAATGATACAAATATCTGCCCTCATGGACCCTACATTATCATCAAGAGAGACGGACTATAAACACAAAACAGAGTAAATAAATGACATGGTTTGTTAAATCATGATTAGTACTACAGAAAAATAGAATGAGGTAAGAGAGATCTAGTGGTGCAGGAAGTAGGATGCAGTTTGCAAGCAGACATAGAGTGGTCAAGATAAGACTTATTGAGAAGGTGACAATGATGGACACATTATGTCCAGATTCTCTTTTAAGGAAGGAGCTGTGGCCCAGCTTCTGGAATTGCTGACTACCCTTCAGGGCTTGCCACAGCAGCAGAAAACCACCTCATCTAGGGTCAGTCCTGATAGAAGGGTACATAAAGGGGTGGCACTTTTCAACCCAATGGGGGACAACTCTGACAGGCCATTTTAGCTCTAGAGTTCAGTGTAGGATTGGGCAATCTGTTATTAAGCCTTGGTCACAGCTTGACTTCTCCTTCTGTCCACTCCTGCTTCCTTCTCTTCCCTTCCACACATGTGGATTCCAAGAGCTTTCTTAATAATATCTTGCATGCCAAACATCATCTTAGAGTCTGATTTCCATAGAACTCAACCCACAACAGTGACATTTGAGCAATGCTTGAAACAAATGAGGGAATGCAGTGAGCCACACATCTATCTGAAGGAAAAGTATCCCAGACAGGCACAGCCAATGCAAATGCCAAGTATGCCTGGGTGGTGAAAGAATAGGAAGAAGGCCAGTGAGGCTGGCGTGGAGTGAGTTCAAAAGAATTAGTATGAAATAAGGCATTTGGCTTTTACTCAACATGAGATGAAAAATCACGGGAGGGTTTTGACCAGAAGTATGACATGATCTGTCACACTTCTGAAAAATCACCACAGCTGTGTGGAGAAAACAGTGTAGAGAGGGCAATATGGAAGCAAGAGTTTAGGTAAGAGACTATTAAAGTAATCCCGGGGCGAGTGATGATGGTGGCTTGGTCCAGGGAGGTAGCAATGGAGTTAGAGAGAAATGATCAGAGTTTAGGGACATTCCAAGGGTAAAGCAAGCTTTCTAGGATTTTCTGGTGGATTAGATGAAGAATCTATGGAAAAAAGCAGATTTGTGTTTGAGCATGTTCAAACTGGGATGTCTCTATTTATTTAAGTGGAGATATCTAATATATGGTTGATATAGAACCTAGCATTTAGGAAAGAAATCAAGAGACAACATGGTGTTTAAACCTTTCAGACTGAATGAAATCACCAATGGAGTGAGTACAGACACGTAAGAGAAGATGACCAAGGACCAGCCCATTCCAATGCTGAGACTTTTCACAGAAGGGGAAAACCTATCAAAGAACACTGAGAAGGAGCAACTATTAAGGATGGACGAAAGTGAAGAGAATGAGATGTATTGGAAACCAAGTGAAAAACATGTAATCAACTATACAGATGGTAGGTCAAGGAAGATTAAGACTGAGACCAGCAATGGAAACAGCCATGTAGAGCACTTGGGTGGCATTGACAGGAGCAGTTGGAGAGGAGAATGAAAATCATTGAAATAAAAGAGAAGAAATATTAAAATTTCATTTTTTGCTTCCTATCTCTTCATCAAAAATACATCTATCAGACCAAAATATATATATATATACATCTATCAAAATGATGATCCTTTCTTGAAAACTTACTCCCACGGAAAACTTTTTCAAACCAAGATGACAACACAACTTAAGCAAAAAAAATTCACTATAGAAATAATAGCATTTACTTCCTTATCCTTTAGGAGCTAATGATAAATTAGCGTTCCATTCAGCTCATTTTAAAGACACTTCCATTCCAAGGATATCTTTCAGTGCTGGCAGAGTGGGGAGATGTCAATGAAGTACTTAAACGTATGCTGTAAAGAACTAAACTCTGTAAAGTAGACCCAGTTCCTTCCAATCTACAGCCATAAACACCGGCCAACCATGGAATCAGCCTCAACTAACCCATGAAATAAATAAAACCTATAATTAGCATTCTCTGCTACTCACTCTCAGTCATTGAGCTACATATATTGGAAGAAATTGCTATATCCAATTGATGATCATCCAGCATTTCAGATTCCAATGGCCTCACCCACCACTCTCCTACTCTTCACCTTCCTCTGTTGCCCCATCCCACACACTGATGACCTGCATATCCTCCAGCTACACCAGGCAATCACCACTCTCCTCCCACACTCTGAATTTTTAACTTCATTGCCATTGTGTACAAAAAACACATACATGCACATGTGCTTACTCAAACACTATACCAATTGAAATTTTATCCAAACTTAAAAGCCCAACTCAAATGCCCCCTCTTCTGAAAAGCCTGTCCTGACCCTTGCCTCCTTCATGTTTTCGTAACATTGTGTATGTCTGTTATATACAAATGCTTTGTACAGACACTCTCTTCATTCAACTAGGAATGATGTATTTTTCAGCATTTCCTATTCATCTGTAAGCAGGTAATCATGCATCCTGGTTTGCTGAGTACAATCCTAGTTTACATCTATTGTCCAAGGGTATATATTATCAATGCTCCCTTTTACTTTCAAAAGGTGTCCTGGCTTGGACGATAAATGAAATGGTCACCCTAATAATAAACATTTTTAGGGTACAATCTGAGCCTCATTCATCCATGTAACTCCCAAAGCACCTAGCACAGTGCCAGGCACCTTTAGCAGGTGATCAATAAATGTGTAATGACAAGTCATAGAAATAAGTACTTTAGTGTGTGATTTCTCTTTGCTGAGGAGGGGGAACTTGTTATAAAAGCAAGGGAAAGCTCAGAACATAAGCAAGGCAAAATCACCCTTTCCCCATCCCCCCCACCACCCCATCAGCCCATGGATGTGCCACAAACAATGTGGAATGAAGACACTTGAAATTTCTAAAACACCTACATTTATCAATTGGAAGATGGGTTCCCTCTAATGGGGAAGGGAGGCCTTGGACCAGGAGTCGAGAGACAAGGATTCCCATTGCAACGCAGCCCTAATAAGACTTTCCTGCACTGGTACCAGGATACATCCTTTTACACTCATAGGCGACCACAGGAAAAAACACTTTGCCTCTCTGAATTTTCATCAGAAGGTGGGGAGGCTGAATAAGGTCATCTCCAGGCCCCTTCCAGCTCTCACATTCAGGGCTGATCCAGACACGAGTTTAAACGAATACAGATCACATCAGCATCTATTCCTGTTTTCAGCTTTCTGGGCCACGACCCCATGGACCGGGCTGGAATAACTAAAGCACTATTTCAAGGGGCCTGAAATTCTTTGAAACTGTTCTAATATAAATGTTCAGTCGGGGGAAAACAGCTGCCCCCAGAAAAGACCTACTTCTTTAGTGCCTGGCATGAGTTCTTATTACAGAGATTCTGCGACTTGAGATCACCTGTTGGGCATGTTAAAACAGTTAAAATGCAGTTTCTAATTTGCTAGGTCTGGGGTGGACTCGAGAATATACATTTCAAACAATTCCCCCGGTGATGCTGATGCTGCTGGTCCAGGGATCATTCTTGGAGAACCACTGCCTTATTATATTGTGGGCCACTAAAAGATAATTTTTAAGGAAAAATAAATAATTATTTTTACAAAAACTAAAAGAGATATTCAAGATGAAAGATCCCTAGAAGCAGGCTTTTATTCTAGACTTTGTCGAATATCATGCTTCCTGGTTCCTTTCTGGCACTGTCCTCTTAGTGAGGATGTGTATTCACTGGGTATAATGCTTCCAGCTGGGAAAGGATGCTTTCTTCAAAGGATCTTGTTTTCTTCCTCCCTCAGCTCTTGTGTGTTACTCTTAGGTCTCATTAGCCCTTGAAATGTATTCCAATTTAGCATCAGCTGCAAACTTAATTAATGTCCCATAACCCTTCTTCACAGCACTAAAGAAGATGCTAATTAAAGGCAGAGGCAAACCTAATCTCCCTATCCCTCCTGCTCCTACCTGCTATTAGGATCCTAGCAGTTCTTAGTTGACTCTCAGCTCCAAACCAAATTCAATTTCATTTGTAGAGGATACAATTTTTCATTCTTTATATCAGCTGGACATCCGTGATTTGAGAGACTCTGATTTGAAATGGGAGGTTCCACCCTAGTTTGCTCCCAAGGTATGCAAGCTGATTATTCTCCACTATTTACTTAGGCTACACAAGAAGCCCCTGATGTAAACATCTGACAAACAAGTCAGCCACAGAAACATCTGTGGCTTTGCCTGCCACTACAACCTGCCTCCCACCTCCATACACCCACACATACTCATGCTATCCATCAAAACCCCAGAGCCCCAGAATCTCCTAAAAGCTGATCTAGGGAATTAGTGGATTCAGAAATAGAAGTGGAGGGAAAGCCATGCAATGTAGGGATATAGTAAGAGCACTGCTCCAAGGATAAGTGGCCCCAAAGGCCCATTAACTCACCCATGTAGAATTCTCATTGACAAAAAGTACCCTGTCTACCCCCTCCCCAAGCCACTTTTCATTGCAAGACTACCAATATCATGTTCACTTTGTCACACAGTTTAACTTTTCAGCCTGTTCAGATCCCTCAGGGTTAATGATAACTGATACGGTTTGTCTCTGTGTCCCCACTCAAATTTCATCTTAAATTTTACTCCCATAATTCCCACGTGTTGTAGGATGGACCCAGTGGGAGATAATTGAATCACAGGGGCGGTTTCCCCCATACTGTTTTAGTGGTAGTGAATGAGTCTCACCCCTGATTCTTTTACCAGGAGTTTCCACTTTTACGTCTTCCTCATTCTCTCTTTGCCTGCTGCCATTCATGTAAGATGGGACTTGCTCCTCCTTGCCTTCTGCCATGATTGTGAGGCTTCCCCAGCAGCGTGGAACTCTCAGTCCAATTACACCTCTTTCTTTTGTAAATTGCCCAGTCTCAGGTTTGTCTTTATCAACAGTGTGAAAACGGACTAATACAATAACTTTCATTCGAGGCTCTCATATTAGAGCCATGACTGCAACTCTGGCCGCTCCTTATAATCACTTGAGGAGCTGTAAAAATCATGAAGCCCAAGCCACACTTCACATCAATTAAATTAAAATCTCTTTAAGTGAAACCCAAGCATCAGTATTTTTCAAATGTACAGCCAAGGTTGAGAATACTACATTCAAGTGGATTTGCCCAACTTTATTGATCCAAATCCCCCTCTGAAGTGTTGCTTTTTACTGAGGGATTGGAAAATTTAATTGGGGAGGTTGGCAATTTCCATTTAAGGAACAATCTTAGAAGAAGGGCAAGACCAGTGGGAACACATGCTAAGCTGAAGAAAAAGGGAGGGGGACTAGGAGATGGTAGGGGGTGCAGAGAAGGTGTTAAAGATATTATTTTTAATATTGTTTTTAATTAAAAGGCCACTATTTTTAATGTCTGGGACATCTCCATACCCAGTCAAATAACAGAAACCTTGTACTCTGCCTTTAGCTCCTATTCCTCATAGCTTACTTCTCAGGCTCAGATTTACTGTATTTACTTTGGTGCCATTATTTGGTTAACAGGTGAACTAACAGTGCAAATGGGATGTTATGATTGGAATATTTATGTCCACTCCAAAACTTATGTTGAAACTTAATCCCCAATGCAGCAGTATTAAGAGTGGAGTCTTTAGGAGGTGATTAGGCCATGAGGGATCAACTCTCATGGATGGGATTAGTGTTCTCATAAACAGGCTGAAATTGGACTTACAGTTCCACGTTGCCCCTTCTGTCCCTTCTGTCCTGTGAGAACACAGCATTCATTTCCTCCAGAAGATGCTGCAACAAAACACCATCTTGAAAGTAGAGAGCAGCTCTCACCAGACACCAGTCCTGCTGGCACCTTGATCTTGGACTTCCCAGCCTCCAGAACAGTGAGAACAGGTGAACTAACAGTGCAAATGGGATGTTATGATTTGAATATTTATGTCCACTCCAAAACTTATGTTGAAACTTAATCCCCAATGCAGCAGTATTAAGAGGTGGAGAAATAAATTTCTATTGTTTACAAATTACCTAGTCTTGGTTATTTTGTTATAGCAGCACCAATGGACTAAGACAAAGGGCTGACAGTGGTCTCACAATCATGTAAGACACTGTTTTTTGTGGAAAATTTCAGTGTTCCAACCATAGCCTTACCCACAAACTTCTAGGTTTGGACTGCTTTCTTCCATTCCATCTGCCTAAGCTGATGGAGCCAGAGGCTCATGAGCACCAAGCTAAATGTTTGATCCCTGGGGGTCAGTCACCCCTCAGCCTTCCCCTTAAGCCCTGGTCACTACTCTCATGAGTGCTGACTGTTGCTTACAAAGAGAACTAAGGAAGGAAACGTGATTGAAGCTACGCATTTAAAGGCCAACTGAAACAACATCCCAAGTGCAGGCCCCTGGTAAGTCCATCATGTCAACTTCTAACACAAAGGTAACTTGCTTATTCCTTCATTCAGCAGTGGCCTTTCTGTTCAGAGATAACTCTGCCTTTCAGCTTATTTCCCTTAGGAAAGATTTTTAAAATAACTATCTCTAAGGCACCATCAGTACCACTTTCTGTGGGTTCCTACTATAGACTGAATTACGTGCCTCAAAAATTCATATCTTGAAGTCCTAACCCCCCAGAATGTGACTTTATTTGGAAATAAATTTGTTGCAGATGTAATTAGCTGAGGTCATACTGGAGAAGGGTGGCCCTTATACCAGTATGACTGGTGTCCTTGTAAAATGGGAGAATTTTGCGACAGACACACACACAGGGAGAACATGTGAAGATGAAGGCATAGATGGGAGTGATGCTTCTACAAGTCAAGGAATGCCAAAGATTCCAGCAAACCACCAGGAGCTAGAGGAGAGGCATGGAACAGTATCTCAAAAGGAACCAACCCTAGCAATATCTTGATCTCAGACTTCTCGTCTCCAGAACGCTGAGGCAATAAACATGTTTGTGATACTTTGCTATGGCAGCACTAACAAACTGGTCTAGTTCCTTTTATTCCAAAACTGACCCCGAAGACATTTGCTTAAGTAATTACCACTAGTCAAAACACACTGATTATTCTTTTGAAGAACACATCTCAAGGATAAGCTCCCTGAGAAGTGGTGCGGTCTGGCAATTGGAAGCCCAAACTTGGGAGCCATACTGGGTTTAGTACCAGCCCAACACTAGCTCTGTGACTTTGGAATAAGATTCTCTAATCTCTCTGTGCCTCAGTTTTCTCACCTATAAAGTGGGGATTATAATAGCACCTCCCCCGTGGGGTTTTGATGAGGATTAAGTGCCTTAATATGTGTAAAGCATTTATAAAACTAGCACATTATAAACACCATGCAAATGTTATCTATCACTGTTGAGAGAAGGGACATTGTCAGCTTTATTCAATCCTGAACGTCTAATGCCATTAACAGGGCCTGCCATATGTTAGGGGACTTCATGTATGACTCCAATGGATTAGTACTTTCTTCTAGCAAAGTCCTTAACTAGAAAGTCCACCATGACTTTGTCATCATCTAGAGGCTCAGAAAACACTAATTCCTTAATCCACAGGCATCAAGAATCATTCAAAGACACATACTCAGAAGTTCTACTTCTCAGAACATTCAATCTGCAGCATGTGCCATCCAGCCTTGCAAAGGATTTCTTACTCACATACCCATGAAGACTCCCAATTTAGGTTGAGCAAGTAACAAAGACCACAGATCCATATTTGCAGGTTCTCTTAGAAGGGCTAGAAAAATGTTAGGGTTTTTCTGACTGCTTCATTTTTCCATATATTTATAAAGTTATGGCTGTCTTTTTGAGATTTCCATTGCTATTCAAATGTTCATTCAAACCAGCCTAAATATGATTGAATATCTTTTCCCCAAAATTCCTAACTATTTATTCAATTGACAATTTCACATGACAGTGGTTGCCAGCATATGTAACTTGATTGGTGAGTAAAAGCATACACATTATTTGCTAAGAGAAAAAATTAAAACGACAAAGAAAAATGTCTAGTTTCATCAAAGCTTCCAGTTTCCTTTCTTCTAGAACGGGCTGTGCAGAATCATGCTAGAGCATCCCAGCTGGTGCACTTATGAAGAGAGACGCCTTTTCAGATACATAACCTAAAAATCCTGCTTTAGAGCAAACTGCTGGTTGATGCATTAATTGAAGCTAAATTAAAAATGTTCATCAGACCTTCCCTCCTTCCCAAACACACAGTCATACACAATCACAGATTGATGAAGAAAGTATTTGCTAACATGCACACACACAAACACACACACACACACAGAGGCATATCAGCCCCTCTGGATTACCTTAACAAAAAGAGATGGTGTGGTTGACTGCAAAAAATAGCTTTTTTGAAAGATACATATATTGAAATGGAAGTCACAACTGATGTCTATTGAATGTTCCAAATCCTGGATGTTCAGGATGTTCTTTGGCATATTGCTACCCATACTGGCCATTAATTCCTCCTCAGACCTCATCTTAGATCTCAGCAGCCCTTTCTCATGCTAATAATCCACCAGGACCCTGAGCTGCTGAAGCAAGTCCCTTGACAGATTCAGAGCATTATCCAGCTGACTGCACAATTTGTTCGGCACCTGGGGCAAAGAACTGGGAGATGCAGAGAGCAGGAACACAGTGGTAAATTGAAGAATGCACATGTCAGGAATGTCAGGGAGACTTGTTGAACTGCCTACCTGCTCCAGAATAAAGGGATTAAATGAAGAGAGATGGGGAAATAGCCAAGGAGGTTAGGATAGGACCAAGGAGTTACAGAAACTAACTGAAACCCTGAAAACAGGATTTGGTTTGGACTTACTTGCAGGGCTACAAAGGAGGTCCACCATTATTATCCTATAAGTCCAGAATTTCTGAGGGGTGTCACACAGGTGTGTACATGATGTTACCTTTGACTATATTTTAGTCTCTTGGGTCATAGAACCACTACATGACAAACCCACACAAATGCCCCTGAAAGAGCTTCCCAGATGCTGGGAGTAAGGAGATTACAGGGAAAGGTATTGTAACATCCTGTGTGAGTAAAGCCACCAGGATAGGGGCTCAGGGCATGAGAATGGAACTAATATTTATGGAGCATTTAAGAAATACCAAACAGTCTCCTAAGCATGTCACCTAATCACTTAATTCCATATCTACAAAATAGTATAAAGTATCATTGTATCCCAACTTGCAGAAAAGAGAATTGAGATCCTGCCAGAATGGAACAGGCTCAGGCTCAACTATTAGGAAAGAACTAGAAACATCTTGTTGTTTTGTGCAGTTCCAAGAATGTGATGCATACATGTGGAAAACTGTATAGACAAAATCAAAAGCAAGTGAATGAACGCTTTAAAACGATATCTGGCCATTGATCTGAGCAGTCATTTCTATAAATGTTTTTCTATTATATTTTAACACTATACTTTCTCATATTTGCTGTGTTTATTTAAAACTTAATTTGCCAACAAGGGTGCCATGACAATTCAATTGGGCAAAAAATATCTTTTCTACAAATGACACTGGGACAAATGAATATCCACATGCAAAAGAATGAAGTTGAATCCTTACCTCACACCATATACAAAAATTAACTCAAATCATAGACCTAAATGTAATAGCTAAAATTATAAAACTCTTATAAGAAAACAGGGATAAATCTTCATTACCTTGGGTTAGGTAATGTTTTCTTAGATATAACAACTAAAGCATAAGTGAAAAAAGAAAAATAGATAAATTGGACTTCATCAAAATTAAAAACTTTTGCACTCCAAAGAACATCATCAAAAAGATGAAAGAAAATCCACAGAATTGGAGAATATTTATAAATCATTTATCTGTTAAGAGACTGGTATTCAGAATATATAAAGAGCACTTACAATGAAACAGTTCAGGAACAAATAACCCAATTAATAAAATAGGCAAAGGATTTGAGGTGAATAGACATTTCACCAAAGAAAATACACAAATCACTAAAGATCACATGAAAAGATGCTCACATTAGGGAAATCAAAACTTCAATGAGATACCACTTCACAACAACTAAGATGGCTAAAATAAAAAAGGCCGACTATAGCAAGTGTCAGTCAAGATACAGAGAAATTGTAATCCTCATTTATTGTTAGTAGGATTGTGAAGCAGTGCAACCACTTTGGAAAACAGTGTGGTACTTCCTCAAATTATTAGGCATACAGTTACCATATGACCCAGCAATTCCACTTGGGTATATACCCAAGAGAAATGAAAACATACATCCCTGCCAAAACTTGTATACAAATGTTCATAGCAGCATTATTCATAATAGCCAACAAGTAGAAAGAACTCAAATGTCTATCAACTGTTGACTGGATAAACAAAATGTGGTCTATTCTTGCAAAAATGTATATTTTGATATGCCTTTTATTCAACCATAAAAAGAAATGAGGTACGGATACATGGTACAAAATGAATGAACCTTGAAAACATTATGCTAAATGAAATATGTCAGTCATAAAAAACACATATTGTATGATTCCAGTTATATGAAATATATATATCAGAATAGACAAATTCATGCAGACAGAAAGTAAATTAGAGATTTCCAGGGCCTAGGGAGAAGAGGCAATAGGAAATGACAATAGATATAGGTTTCTTTTTGGGGTGTTGACAATGTTCTGGATTTAGATACTGGTGATGGTTGCACAACTCTAAATATGCTACAGAGAAATTGGACACTTTAAAAGGATAACATTTAAGATATGTAAAGTATAACTCAATGAAATTAAGATTTTTTAAAAATCTAACTTGTTCCAAAAAGAATTTAAGGCCAAAAAAAGAGATTCACAATTATTAGTGGATCAAAGTTTTCCTTCTCTAATATTTGCATGCACAATTAGTCCAAGGCTTTTATACTTCATTGATCCCAGATGAAGACTTAAGACCTACTACAAATACCTGAAAATAAACAAAAATGGTAAAAATTTAGGAAGCTGAGGTTGTGACCAAAACACAATTTAGATTTTTCAGTACATGAATTCTAACAACTTTATTTTTAGAATTATCTCTTTCTTTATGTGTCTATGTCTCTCTTTCTCCTTCCCTCTTCATACAGTTTTTAAAGTTTTATTTTGTTTTTAATTGACACACAATAATTATACATATCTATGGGCTACACTGTAATATTTTAATACATGAATACATTATATAATGATCAATCAGGGTAATTAGCATATCCATCACCTCAAACATTTATTATTTCTTTGTAGTTAGAACATTCAAAATCCTCTCTTCTAGCTATTTTAAAATATACTGTGAAAGGAAAATAAATCTCGGAACTCCAAAATCACTAAGTCAAAGGGAAAAGTCAAGCTGGGAGCTGCATCAGGCAAACCTGCCTCCATTTTATTCCTAAATAAGATAGCTGCAAAGATTTTTCTTTTGAAGCTACATACTTCCCTTACAATTTGCGCACAAGGAAATTCCTTGTGGGTTTCAAGACCTTTACCCTAAAACAGTTCTGTTGAATTTCAACCTGGCAATGTAAATTGATAGCTTTATTCACAGATGTGGGACAAAGGACAGACAAAACTCAAAGTCGTCCTTCTGTGCTCACCTGAGAAAATGCTGTCTGATTACTTCCTCTGCCCTATTGTTTACGTAAAAATACAGATTCACTGAGTCAGACTAAGGCATAAGTAATTATTCTTCTACCCCCTACCCTGCCTCACATGTAAATTGTGTATCCAGTGAAAGGCTGATCAGAGACCCAAAAGAATTCAACCTTTGGTCTCTTATCTACCGATGAACCTGGAAGACCCCACTTTGAGTTGTCCTGCCTTTCTGGACTGAACCAACGTACATTTTACACATATTGATTGATGTCTCATGTATCCCTAAAATGTGTAAAACCAAGCTGTGCCCCTACCAACTTGGGCACATATCATCAAAACCTCCTGAGGCTTTGTCATGGGCACATCCTTAACCTTGGCAAAGTAAATTTTCTAAATTGATTGAGACTTGTCTCAGATACTTTGGGTTTCACTAATAATACATTATTGTTAACTATAGTCTCCTTACTGTGAAACAGAACTTATTTTTCCTATCTAACTATAGTTTTGTACCCATTAACCAACCTCTCCCTATTCTCTGCTCCCCCATACCATTCCCGGCCTCTGGTAACCACTATTCTACTTTTCACTTCATGAGTTTTTAGAAACCAAATAGCAATCAATAGATTTATTGCCAGGAAAGAAATATAAACTAAAAAGTATCTACGACAGGCCTCAATGAATTTAGAAGTTTATTTTGCCAAAGTTGAGAACATGCCAGAGAAGGAAGTCTGCGCCTTTCTCCAAAGATGATTTTGAAGGCTTCAATACTTAACGGGGAAAAGTGGGCTAGAAGGGAAGGGAGGTTATGGTCTAATATCCAGAATTTACAAGGAACTTAAACAAATTTACAAGAAAAAAAAAAACAAACAACGCCATCAAAAAGTGGGCAAAGCATATGAACAGACACTTCTCAAAAGAAGACACTTACGTGGCCAAGAAACATGAAAAAAAGCTCAACATCACTGATCATTAGAGAAATGCAAATAAAAACCACAATGAGATACCATCTCAGGCCAGTCAGAATGGCAACTATTAAAAAGTCGAGAAACAATAGATGCTGGTAAGGCTGTGGAGAAATAGAAATGCTTTTGCACTGTTGGTGGGAACGTAAATTAGTTCAACCATTGTGGAAGACAGTAGGCAATTCCTCAAGGATCTGGAACCAGAAATACCCTTTGACCCAGCAATCCCATTACTGGGTATATGCCCAAAGGAATATAAATCATTCTATTGTAAAGACACATGCACATGTATGCTTATTGCAGCACTATTTACAATAGAAAAGTCATGGAATCAACCCAAATGCCCATCAATGATAGACTAGATAAAGAGAATGTGGTACACAATGGAATACTATGCAGTCATAAAAGGGAATGAGATCGTTTCCTCTGCAGAGACATGGATGAAGCTGGAAGCCATCATCCTTAGCAAACTAACACAGGAACAGAAAACCAAACACCACATGTTCTCACTCATAAGTGGGAGTTGAACAATGAGAACACATGGACACAAGGAGAGGAACAACACACACCAGGGCCTGTTGGGGGATGAGGGGTGAGGGGAGGGAACTTAGAGAAAGGGTCAGTAGGTGCAGCAAACCACCATGGCACATGTATACCTATATAACAAACCTGCATGTTTTGCAAATGTATCCTGGAACTTAAAGTAAATTATTTTTAAGTGGGCAAAAGACATCCACAGTAAATTTTCAAGAGAAACATCAACAGTCAATTTTCAAGAGAAAACATATATAGGCGAAGAAGCACATGAAAAAAAATGCTCAATATCACCAATCATTGGAGAAGTGCAAATCAAAACCAGAATGAAATACCATCTCACACCAGTCAGAATGGTTACTATTAAAAAGTCAAAAAAATAGTAACAACTGATGTTTACAAGGTTGTGGAGAAAAGGGAATGTTTATACACTGCTGGTGGAAATGCAAATTAGTTCAGCCACTGTGAAAAGCAGTGTGACAATTTTTCAAAGAATGCAAAACATAATTACCATTAGACTCAGCAATCCCATTATTAGGTATATACCCAAAGGAATATAAATCATTCTACTACCATGAAGACATATGCACTTATATGTTCATCACAACACTATTCGCAATAGCAAAGACATGGAATCAACTTAAATGCTCATCAACGGTAGACTGGATAAAGAAAATGTGGTATATATACACCACAGAGTACTACACAACCATAAAAAGAATGACATCATGTCCTTTACACAACATGGATGCAGCTGGAGGCCATTACCCTAAGCAAACCAATGCAAGAACAGAAAACCAAATACCATATGTTCTCACTTATAAAAGGGAGCTAAACATTAAGTACACATGGACACATGAGTCCTTGAGGGTGGAGGATGGGAGGAAAAAGAGGATGAAAAAACTATCTATCAGGTACTATGCTTATTACCCGAGTAATGAAATAATCTGTACAGCAAACCCCCATGATGTGCAATCTACCTACATGCCAAACCTGCACATGTAACCTTGAACCTAAAATAAAATTTTTTAAGAAGAATGAATAAAACTTCCAAGAAATGTGTGATTATGTAAGGAGACCAAATCTACATCTCATTGGCATCCCTGAAAAAGAGGGAGGGGAAGCAGTCAACTTTAAAAACATATTTCAGGATATCATCCCTTCTGGTTTGTAGGGTAAATTTTCCCAATTTCACTAGAGGAGCCAACATTCAAATTCGGAAAATACACAGGATTCCTGCAAGGTACTATACAAGACAACCATCCCCAAGACACATAGCCATCAGATTCTTCAATGTCAATGTGAAAGAAAAAATATTAAAAGCAGCTAAAGAGAAGAGGCAGGTTAACTACAAAGAGAACCCCATCAGGCTAACAGCAGACCTGTTAGGAGAAACCCTACAAACCAGACGAGACTAGGGGCCTATATTCAGAATTCTCAAATAAAAGAAATTCCAACAGAGAATTTCATATCCAGCCAAAATAAGCTTCATAAGCAAAGAAAAAAAAATGAGATCCTTTTCAAACAAGAAAATGCTAAGGGAAATTATTACCACCAGATCAGCCTTACAGAAGGTATTTAAGGGAGTGCTAAATAAGGAAATGAAAAGTCATTACTGGCCACCACAAAAACACACTTAAGCACATAGACCACTAACACTATAAAGCAACTACACAATGAAGTCTACCTAACAACCAGCTAACAACACAACAACAAGATGAAATCCACACATATTAATATTAACCTTAAATGTAAATGGGCTAAATGCCCCAATTAAAAGACAGAATGGCAAGTTAGAAAAAGAAACAAGACTCGATGGTATGCTGTTTTTTTCAAGAGACCCATCTCACATGGAATGACACCTATTGGTTCGAAGTAGAGGGATGGAGAAAGATGTAGCCAGTAAGCAGAAAACAAACAAACAAAAAAGAGCATGGGTTGCTATTCTTATTTCAGACAAAACAGACTTTAAACCAACAATGATCAAAAGGACAAAGAAGGGCATTACATAATGATAAAGAGTTAAATTCAATAAAAAGACTTAAATATCCTAAATGTATTTGCACCCAACACTGGAGCACCCAGATTTATAAAACAAGTTCTTAGAGATGTGTGAAGAGACTAAGATAACCACAAAATAATAGTGGGAGACTTCAACACACACTTGCATCAATGCAGAAAACTAACAAAGATATTTGGGACCTACACTCAACACTTGACCAAACTGACCTAAAGGACATCTACAGAACATTCCATCCAATAAAAACAGAATATACATTCTTCTCATCTGCACATGGCACATATTCTAAAAGTGACCAAATACTTGGCCATAAAGCAATTCTCAACAAATTTTTAAAAAACAGAAATCATAACAACCACACTATCAGACCACAGCACAATAAAAATAGATACCAATACCAAGAAAATTGCTCAAAACCATACAATTGCATGGAAGTTAAACAATCTTTTCCTAAATGACTTTTGGGTAAACAATGAAATTAAGACACAAATCGAGAAATCGACTCTATTGAAAATTAAAAAAAAAAAAACAGAATTTCTGGGAAACAGCTAAAGCAGTGTTAAGAGGAAAGTTTATAGCACTAAAGGCCCACACCAAAAAGTTAGAAAGATCTCAAATTAACAGCCCAGCATGGTGGCTCATGTCTGTAATCCCAGCACTTTGGGAGGCTGAGGCGGGTGGATCACGAGGTCAGGAGATTGAGACCATCCTGGGCAACATGGTGAAACCCCATCTCTACTAAAAATACAAAAGTTATCTGGGCGTGGTGGTGCGTGCCTGTAATCCCAGCTACTAGAGTCTGAGGCAGGAGAATCACTTGAACCAGGGGGTCAGAAGTTGCAGTGAGCCGAGATCACGCCACTGCACTCCAGCCTGGTGACAGAGCAAGACTCCATCTCAAAAAAAAGAAAGAAAGAAAGAAAGAAAGAAAGATCTCAAATGAACGACCTAACATCACACCTAGAAGAACTAGAAGAGCAAGAACAAACCAATCTCAAAGCTAGTAGAATGAAAGAAATAATTGAAATCTGAACTAAACAAAATTGAGACACATAAAACTATACAAAAGTTCAACAAACCCAAAGGTTGTTTCTTTCAAAGAATAAGTAAGATTGCTAGACCATTACCTAGATTAATAAATAAAAAACAGAAAATTGAAATAAACACAATCAGAAATGACAAAGGGAATATTACCACTGACCCCACAGAAATTAAAAAAAAAAAAAACCTGAGAGATTATTACAAATACTTCTATGCACAAAACTAGAAATTTTAGAGGAAATGGATAAATTCCTATAAATGTACAATCTCCAAAGACTGATCCAGGAAGAAATTGAATCTCTGAATAGACCAATAATGAGCTCCAAAATTGAATCAGTAATAAATAGCCTAAAACCAGTAAAAGTCCTAGACCAGGTTCACAGCCAGATTTTACCAGACATAAAGAATACCTGGAACTAAGCCTATCAAAATTGTTCCAGAAAATTAAAGAGGAGGGAATTCTTCCTAACTCATTTTATGAGGCCAACATCATTCTGATACCAAAACCTGGCAGAGATATAATGAAACAGAAAACTTCCTGATGAATATAGATGCAAAGTCCTCAAAAACATACCAGCAAACTGAATCCAGCAGTATATCAAGAAGCTAATCCACCACAATCAAGTAGGCTTTATTCCTGGGATGCAAGTTTGGTTTAACATATGCAAATCAATAAATGTCATTCATCACATTAACAGAACTAAAACCAAAAACAATATGATCATCTCAATAGACATAGAAAAGGCTTCTGATAAAATTCAACATCCCTTCATGTTAAAAACCCTCAAGAAACTATGCATCAGAGGAACATACTTCATAATAATAAGAACCATCTATGACAAACCCACAGCCAACATCATACTGAACAGGCAAAAGCTGAAAGCATTCCCCTTGAGAAACAAAACAAGACAAGGATGCTCACTCTCACCACTCCTATTCAACAGCACTGGAAGTCTCTGCCAGAGCAATCAGGTGAAAGAAAGAAATAAAAGGCATCTAAATAGAAAGAGAGAAAGCCAAAGTATCCCTCTTTGCAGATGATATGATTCTGTACCTAGAACACACCCAGAGTCTCTGCCCACAGGCTCCTATATCTGATAAACAACTCAGCAAAGTTTCAGGATACAAAATCAATGTACAAAAATTAGTAACAATTATATTCACTAACAATGTCCAAGCTGTGGGTCAAATCAAGAAAGCAATCCCATTCACAATAGCCCCCAAAGAATAAAATACCTAGAAATACAACTAACCAGGGACGTAAGAGATCTCTACAGTGAGATCTCTACTACTAAAACACTACTCAGAGACATCAACGATGACACAAACAAATAGAAAAACATTCCATATTCATGGATAGGAAGACTCAATGGTGTTAAATTGGCCATACTACCTAAAGCAATTTACAGAATCAATGTTATTCCTATCAAATTATCAATGAAATTTTCCACAGAAATAGAAAGAACTATTCTAAAATTGATATGGAACCAAAAAAGAACCTGAATAACCAAAGCAATCCTAAGTAAAAAGAGCAAAGCCAGAGGCATCATACTACCTGATTTCAAACTATACTACAAGGCTACAATAACCAAAACAGCATGGTACTGGTACAAAAACTGATGCATAGACCAATAGAACAAGTTAGAAAACCCAGAAAGAAAGGTGCACACCTATCACCAACTAATCTTTGAAAAAGTTGAAAACAACAAGCAATGGTGAAAGGACTCCCTATTCAATAAATCATGCCGGGATAACTGACTAGCCATATGCAGAAGATAGAAACTGGATCCCTACCTTTATACAAAAATCAACTTGAGATGGATTGAAGACTTAAATGTAAAATCTAAAAGTATAAAAACTGTAGAAGAAAATCTAGAGTTTACACATAAAATGATCTTTGACATTCTGGACATAGGCCTTGGCAAAGGTTTGATGATAAAGACACCAAAAGCAATTACAACAAAAACAAAAATTCACAAGTGGGATCTGATTAAACTTAAGAGCTTCTGCACAGCAAAAGAAACTATTGATCAATCCAAGATGGCTGATTAGAAGCAACTGCAGTCCACAGCACTGAAAGAGAGGAATGAAAAGGGGCAAGTGAATTCAGCACCTTCAACTGAAATATTCATGTTCTCGCATTGGGACTGACTAGGCAAACAACCTGACCCACTGAGAATGAAGCAGTGGGGAGTGACTGCCCACCCAGGAGTGGCACCAAGCCAAAGGAACTCCCACCCTCAGCCAAGGGAAGTGATGAGTGATTTTGCAACCCTGCCCAGGAAACCATGCTTCTCCCATGGATCAGGAGATCTCCTCATGAGCCCATGCCACCACGGTCTTGGGTCTGATATACACAGCTGTGTGGAGTCTAGGCAGAGCAACCACTCAGGCACACATACTCAGAAGTTTTACATACTCTGGCCCCAGGATCCCTGGCAAGGCAGGAAATCCATCTGTACATATCACTAGGAGGGGATTTGAATCCAGGGAGCCAAGCAGTGTTATTCTGTGGGCCCCACTTCCATGGCACTTCACAAGTTAAGACCCACTGGCTTGGAATCCCAGCCAGCCAACAGCAGCAGGTTGGAATCTACCTGAGATGAGTCCAAGTTTCCAGTGGGAGAAGCAGCTGCTATCTCTTCAGTTTGGTCCACTCAGCCACTCCAGGCTGCCAACTGTGGAGAATACAGACAGTTCGGAGGAGGAAGAGTCCCCCACAACACAGCATAGCTGTCTTACCAAATCATGGCCAGACTGCTTCTTTAAGCAGGACCCCGATCCATTCCTTCTCACTGGGTGGGAGCTCCCTGCAGGGGCTTCAGCCAATCCAGTGAGGGTTCTAGAGATAGAGCTCTGATCTCTCCCTGGGATGGAGCTCTGGATAGGAGGCATGGCTGCCATCTCTGCAGTTCAGTTGACTCAGCCGCTCCAGCCTACTGGCTGTGGAAAACACAGGCAATTCAGAGGAGGAAGGGTCTCCCCAGCCTCAATGCAGCACACCTGACCTACCGAAAAGCAGCCAGACTGCTTATTTGGGTGGGTCCCTGATCCCATTCCTCCTGACTGGATGAGATATCCCAAAGGTGCATGCGGGTCAGCAACAGGTCAGCACTCCCCTGGGATGGAGCTTCCAGAGGAAAGAGCTGGCTGCCATCTCTGCTGTTTCATGCCCTTCACTGGTGATACCTCCAGGTACAGGAAAAACTGAGGCAACTGAGGTGTGAAGTGGGACCCCAGCAAACCGCAGCAGCTCTATGGTAGAGTGGCCTGACTATTTAAAAACAACAACAACAAAAAAAACAGAAAACAGCAACAACAGCATCAACAAAAAAGGCACCACAAAAACCCCATTCAAAGGTCAGCAACCTCAAAGATCAAAGGTAGATAAGCCCACAGAGATTAGAAAGAATCAACACAAAAACACTGAAAACTCAAAAAGCCAGAGTGCCTCTTCTCCTCCGAATGATCACAATACCTCTCCAGCAAGGACACAGAACTGGGCAGAGACTGACATGGCTGAATTGAGAGAAGTAGGCTTCAGAAGGTGGGTAATAATGAACTTCACTGAGCTAAAGGAGCATGTTGTAACCCAATTCAAAGAAGCTAAGAATCATGATAAAACAATACAGAAGCTGATAACCAGAATAGCCAGGTTAGAGAGGAGCATAACTGACCTGATGGAGCTGAAAAACACAACACAAGAAATTCACAATGCAATCACAAGTATCAATAGCAGAATAAAACAAGCAGAGCAAAGAATCTCAGAGTTTGAAGACTGTCTTCCTGAAATAAGACAGGCAGACAAGAATAGAGGAAAAAAGAACAAAAAGGAATGAACAAAACCCCCGAGAAATATGGGTCTATGTAAAAAGACCAAACTCATGACTGATTGGGATACCTGAAAGAGACATGGAGAATGGAACCAAGTTGGAAAACACACTTCAGGATATTATCCAGGAGAACTTCCCCAACCTAGCAAGACAGGCCAACATTCAAATTCAGGAAATGCAGGGAAGACCAGTAAGGTACTCCATTAGAAGACCAACCCCAAAACACATAATCATCAGATTCTCCAAGGTTGAAATGAAAGAAAAAAATATTAAGGGCAGCCAGAGAGAAAAGCCAGGTCACCTACAAAGGGAAACACATCAGACTAACAGCAGACGAATATTGCAATAGAGGAAAAGAGACATCAGTGTAGAAGTGGGCTCTATTCCAAATACAGCATGAGCAAGTGGGAATTTACAGCCATGGAGCAGTGTAGTGAGTCAATGAATGAGAAATTACTGAGAGAAAACATCAGAGGTAAGGGGTATTCTGGCTAAACCACTTGACAGAATTCTTGCTGAAGCCAGGCCATGGTGGTAAAATATCACCCGGAAGATAGTAAGGAGTGAAGAATTTGATCAGAAATCAAGGGGGATCTGATACTGAAGGCAGAAGATTCTCACTAAACTGACTTAATGGATCCCTGCTAAAATTGTGCTACACAAAGATGAAAAAGGAAGTCCAAAGGTCAAGACCTGGTTGCAAAGAGAGTTCAGAAGAGGCTGACTAAAATTTAGTCAAAGAGAAATTCTGTGTCAACCCAATCCTATTCTTTGAAATACCTGGCGCAGCCCTTGTCCACGGGGCTGTGAGACATTCCTTCTTTGTTGAGGACAAGAGCTTTGGCCTTGTGCTAATTGCACAGCCTTCAGTGGAGCATCAGAATAAAATAACAACAACAACAACAAAACTATCTGTAGGTGACAGAGACTTAGAATAGCTGTGTTTAATTGGCTGCTAATAACTTTTAAAAGCAAAGGCTCTGACAAGAATGCATAACAAGAATGACACAAATGACAAATAAATTTGTTTATTTCTGTGGCATGAAAAACAAGATAATAAAGCCAATCCAAAAAGTTTTAGATAAAATGTCTGTAAGCATAATAATTAAAACTACTTTCAAAGAAAAGAAACATCACATCTGATTTACAAAAATAGAAAAAAATATTTTTGCAGAGAAAAAATCTTCAGCCATAGTATAACATTGGGGTTTAGAACACAACACCCCAAAATATGGCACCTTAGTATGCTGAGTACTTTGAACTGACAGAGATTAGAAGTCCTCAGAAGTAAAGTCTCTCTCTGACCTCCTCCTGCCCTCCTGTCTCATCCTTCTTTCTCTCCCAGAATTCTTCTTCCTCATGGCGAGTCATAGAAACTACGACTCCTCTTCTGCAAAGCAAGCCATAAAACTTGGAAAGATCACTCTCTAGTCTTCTCCCCTTCTCCCTTGAAGACCCTCATTCCAGAAAGATCCTGCCCCATACCTAGGAGGAAGGAATGCTACACAGAGACGCCAAGGAGAATCTGGACATGACTTGTTGGGTTTCCCCTCAGTTTGTTACCATTAGATCACACCCTTTTGTCCAATCACATTTCTATACACCTGCCCATTCTTCATCAAATCTAAGCACAAAAATAATCGTTTGACCTGGGTCTTTGAGTCTTCATTCTGAAGTCTCCTGTGTCACATAAAACTTTGATTAAATAAATTTGTCATGCTTTTTCTCTTGCTAACCTGTCATTTGTTATAGGGGTGTTGGCCATGACTCTAATGCTGGGTAAGGAAAGGCACCACACCTTTCTATCCATAGAATAAAATAATGCAATATTAATATAATACAATGATAATATAATGAAATATAATAAAACACATTATATCATTAATATACCAAGTATATATTAAGAATATCCCAAGAATAACAAGTAAAGAGACTTCATGGAGTAGGTCCTAGACATCCATATTTTTATTAAATTCTTTAAGTAAATCAATTGAAAATCACTGGACTAGATACAAATGTTTTAAAAAGGGCTGTGGCAAAGTAAGCATTTTTAAATTACAACCTAAATTGTGTCTGATAACACTATGCTGTTTTTGTTGTTATTGTTGCCTAATATCATTACACAAAGCAACATCAGGGCTCTGGTAAATAGAATCATATTCTACAGAGCAAGGGCATTGACAAATTTCTAGGAACTTCCCAAATAGCAACCAATTTCTCAAATATTTTTATTGGAAACATTTTACCTATGAAAATTTAATCTAGGGAAAGCTAAGCATCTTTTCTGATTTGACAGCTCTTCCAATCCAACTCATCAGTCGTAACTCATCAAATAAACCTAATTATTTTGAACATATCTTTTTTGTAGGGTGAAAGAGCAAATCTTTGTAATTTTCCAAGCACTCTCTAGGAAATCTCAAAGATCATTTTATGTGTAAAAGGATATTCTGAAAGTTTTATTTTATTTTATTAGATTTGGTTTAGAGAAAGCAAAAATCAAAAAAGTTTTTTTAGAGAAGATTTGGACACGATTCGGATGAGATAACGGGTGACTGAGAAACCATACCTCATTACCCATTTAACCAAAGTGAGAATAAAACATTTTCTAAATATATAGATTTTAGCAAGGCTGTAAAAAATTTTGGCTCTTTAATAAGTGAGGAAGATTTTGTTCATTTTCTTATGTGCTCAAAAGCACAAAATGTCAACATCCAGCATAGAAAACTCTCATTTAGGCAAATTACAGAGAAAAGGAACAGTTCACACTATAAGCAAACAGTAAACTAAAGACATAAGCCCATCATAACTGAGCAAACTTTGCTAAGATTTTAACAAATGTCATAGCTTTTCAGACTCAAGTACTATAAATTAAACCAAAGTAATTAAAATTCACTTTCCAAGTTTTGTCCTTTGTTAGGATTGCTTTAATTCTGGAATAAGCTGACACTTTAGGGCAGATATCTTGCAAGGTTAGAACTAATTTAAAAACAATACTGACTGGGCGCAGTGGCTCACACCTATAATCCCAGCACTTTGGGAGGTCAAGGTGGGCGAATCACGAGGTCAGGAGATCGAGACCATCCTGGCTAACACGGAGAAACCCAATCTCTACTAAAAACACAAAAAATTAGCTGGGCGTGGTTGCACGCACCTGTAGTCCCAGCTACTCAGGAGGCTGAAGCAGGAGAATGGCTTGAACCTGGGAGGCAGAGGTTGCAGTGAGCAGAGATCGCGCCACTGGGCTCCAGCCTGGGAGACAGAGAAAGATTCCACCTCAAAAAAAAAAAAATACTAAGATGTTGTTAACAAGCAACATGTTCATCAATGTTGTCTTCAAATGAATCTGTAAGTTCACATTTAAACAATTTCGAACTTTCAATTTCCAACATGATAAGTATCAATGGTTACGACACTCAGGAAAACAACAGCAGACAACCTCTTTGGGGTCCTCGATAATCACATGAACCAATTCCTTATTTTTTTATATATACATATATATAAATTATATATATATAAAATATTTTTATCTCCCTATCTCCTTTTCCCTTTCCCTCTCCATCTGTCACTTTCTTTATATATCTTATTGGTTCTGCTTCTCTGGAGAACCCTGACTAATGTAAGGTCTTAATCCATTGCAGTCAAAATATCTTACTTTTTCAAATTTTACAAAAATATAAAGCCATATGAGTACATTACTAGGACCTTAGAAAGTGTCCATGCATATGAGGGTCCCTGGAGCTTAAGATTCATTAGCTTCATAGTAAATCTACCTCTACTTCTATTCGTCTTTCAAACTCTGACCTTCAAAGAAGCTTTCCTGACTCCCCGATGTCCCTTTCCTGCTCCCAGATAAAAATGATTATTCACTCCTGTATTACTTCTATACATGTACATTTGTAATGTTGTGTTTGTTACCCTGGTTTACCTTAATAGTTTGTAAGCTTCTTAACAGGAGGTGCTGTGTCTTATCTATTTCTATATTCCCAGTGCCTTACAAAGTAGGGCCTCAATAAATACAAATGAATGAAGAATGAACGAATGAATGAATGAATACCAAACATGGCTTATTTTGCTAGCCATTCAGAGCTCTCCAGCTGCAAAATCCCTCATCGCACTATATCCCACCACACCTCCACTACCCGAACATAGTCCATTCATTTTCCTTCCTTTTCCACTGCCCCAGTCCCCACAAAAATACACAAACAGAAATTGTATAAAATGTTGTGACTTAGACTGAAAAGTAATACTGCATCCTCTTCCTTAGAAGCAAGTCATTATCACCAGCCTAAATTCTAGGGGAAGGCAGTTAGACTTTACCTGTTGACGGGAGGAGGGTTAAAGAATTTGTAAACATATTTTCTAACTACCACACTACCCCATTGCACAGTCTTACACAGACCTCACTCCCTCATAAGTGGCAGCAAGCTAATCAAACCTGACTGCTGAGAACATCTTGGAATTTCTTTTCTTTGAGAATGCTGAATATAGGACCCCAGTCTTTTCTGCTTTGTAGGGCTTCTCCTAACAGGTCTGCTGTTAGCCTGATGGGCAATAATTTTTTGGATATGACCCGGAAAGCACAGGCAACAAAAGCAAAAATAGACAAATGGGATTGCATCAAACTGAAAAGCTTCTACACAGCCAATGAAACCATCAACAGAGTAAAGAGGCAACCTATGGTACGGCAGAATATATTTGCAAACCATACATCTGATAAGGGGTAATATCCAAAATTATAGGGAACTCAGAAAACTCACTGGCAAGAAGCAAATAACCCATTAACAAATGGGCAAAAGACCTGAACAGACATTTCCCAAAAGAAGACATAGGAATGGCCAACAAATGCAAAAAACAAACAAACAAACAAACAAACAAACAAAAAAAAAAACCCTCAACATCACTAATCATCAGGGAAATACAAATTAAAATCACAATGAGATATCACTTCACACCTGTGTGAATGGCTATTATCAAAAAGATGAAACATAAATGTTTGTGAGGATGTGAAGAAAATGAAACACTGCTACACTGTGGGTTGGAATATAGATTAGTACAGCCATTTGGAAAACTCTATAGAGGTTTCTTAAAAGCCAAAAAAGACAATTACCATATGATCCAGCAATCCCACTTCTAGGTATATATTAAAAGGAAAAAAAATAGTATGTCAAAGAGATATCTGCACTCAGCACTCCCACATTTATTGCAACATTATTCACAATAACCATGATATGGAATCAATCTAGGTGTCGATCAATGGATCAACGAATAGAGAAAATGTGGCATACACAGTGGAATACTATACAGCTTTTAAAAAGAAAGAGATTCTCTAATTTGCATCAACATGAATGAAACCAGAGGACATTATGCTAAGTTAAATAAGCCAGGCATAGAAACAAATTACTGTATGATCTCACTTATATGTGGACTGCAAAAAAGTTAAACTCATAGAAGCAGAGAGTAAAATGATGGTTACCAGGGTGGGAGTTAGGTGCTTGGGAAGATGATGGTCAAAAGCTACAAAATTCTGGGTTACATAGGAGGAATAAGTTCAAGAGATCTTTTGTACAACATGGGGAATATAATTGACAATGTATTGCATTCTTAAAAATTGCTGAGGGAGTATACACACACATAGACAATGAAAAATTATTCAGCTTTTCGAAAAGAAGAAAATTCTGCCATTAACAACAACATGAATGAACTTAGAAGACATTATGCTAAGTGAAACAAACCAGGCACGGAATGTCAAATTACTGCATGATCTCATTTACATGTAGAATCTAAAAATGTCAAACTTGTGAAAGCAGAAAGTAAAATGGTGGTTGCCAAGGGCTGGGGAGTCGGGGAAAAGGGATGTTGGTCAAAGGGTATAATTTTTAGTTCTAGAGGAGAAATAAGTTCTGGAGATCTAATGTAGCCTGGGGACTATAGTTGATAACACTGTATTGTATACCTGAAATTTGCTAAGACAGTAGATCTTAAATGTCCTCACCACACAAAAAAAATGGTAACTATGTGAGGTGATGGATATGTTAATTAGCTTAAGAGGGGTAATCATTTCACAATGTCCATGTATGTCAAAACATTACATTAAAAACAATCCTAAAATTTATATGGAGCAACAAGAGACCCAGTATACCCAAAGCTATCCGAAGATAAAAGAACAACACTGAAGGAATCACATTACCTAACTTCAAATTATACTACACAGCTATTGTAACCAAAACAGCATGGTACTTACACAAAAATACGCACACAGACCGATAACACGGAAAAGAAAATCCAGAAGCAAATCCACACACCTACAGAAAATCCATTTTCTACAAAGGTGCCAAGAACATACACTGGGGAAAAGACAGTCTCTGATAAATGCTGGGAAACCTGGATATCCAAATGCAGAAGAATGAAACTAGACCCCCATCTCTCACCATATACAAAAAATCAAATCAAAATGGATTAAAGACTTAAATCTAAGACCCCACATTATAAAGTTACTACAAGAAAACTCTTGGGAAACTCTCCAGCACAGCACAGGCAACCAAAACAGAAGTGGACACATGGGATCACATCAAGTTAAAAAGCTTCTGAAGCACAGCAAGGGAAACAATCAGCAAAGTGAAGAGCCAACCCACAGAATGGGAGAGAAAATGTTTGCAAACTACCCCTCTGACAAAGGGTTAATAAACAGAATATATAAGAAGCTCAAACAACTCTATAGAAAAAAAAATCTAATAATACAATCAAAACCTAGGCAAAAGATATGAATAGACATTTTTCAAAAGGAGACATACAAATGGCAAACAGGCATATGAAAAGGCACTCAACATCATTGATCATCAGAGAAATGCAGATCAAAATTACAATGAGATGTCATCTCAGCTCAGTTAGAATGGCTTATTGGCTTATATCCAAAAGACAGGCAATTGCAAATACTGGTGAGGATGTGGTGAAAGGGATCCTTTGTTCACTGTCAGTGGAAATATAAATTTGTACAACCACTATAGAAAACAATCTGGAGGTTCCTGAAAGAAACTAAAAATACAAGTAACATACGATCCAGCAATCCCACTGCTCAGTATATAACCAAAAGAAAGGAACTCAGGATATCGAAGAGATATCTGCACTCACATGTTTGTTGCAACACTGCTCACAATAGCCAAGATTTAGAAGCAACATTAAGTGTCCATCAACAGACGTATGAATGAAGAAAATGTAGTATTTATACACAATGTGGAGTACTATTCAGCCATAAAAAGAATGAGATCCTGTCAGTTGCAACATGGATGGGACTGGAGGTCACTATGCTAAGTGAAATGAGCCAGGCACAGAAAGACAAACATCACATGTTTTCACTTATTTGTGGGAGCTATAAATCAAAGCAATTGAACTCATGGAGACAGAGAGTAGAATGATGGTTACCAGAGGCTAGAGAAAGTAGTGGGGTGGTGGAGAGACGTGGTTATGGTTAATGAGTGTGAAATATAGAAAGAATGAATAAGACCTAGTATTTGATAGCATAGCAGGGTGACTATCATTAATAATAATTTAATTGTAGATTTAAAAAAAAAACTAAAAGAGTATAATTGGATTGTTTGTAACACAAAGGATAAATGCATGAGGTAATGGATACTCCAATTACTCTCATGTGATGATTATATATTGTATGTCTGTGTCAAAATATCTCAAATACTCCATAAATATATACACCTACTATGTACCCACAAAAATTGAATTAAAACTTTTTTAAAAAAGAAAAAAGGACATTACATTGGACACCTTAAATATATATAATTTTTATCTGTCAATTATATCTCAATATAGCTGGAAAATAATTAAAATTTTATAAAAGACAGCAGGATTCATTCAGAGAATTATCAAGGAAGGATTATGATTATTTTCTTGTACTTTATATCCTCCCATTCCTAATGCACAGAACCCCAAATTTAACAAATATAAACCCCAAAAGTAACCATAATATTCATCTCCATCACTGTCCATCTTTTAAGCAAAACTTTTAAAAGTCTTTCTCTGCCCCTGGCAGCACAACATGTAGCCAGCTGTCTTAGACCAGTTTCTCCTAAAAGCAGACACTGAGATGAGAATTTGTGTGCAAGTGACTTACCAAGGAAGTGCTCCCCGAAGACGCCATTAAGGGAATAGAGGAAACAGGGTGAGAAAAGGGAGGAAATCAGTCAAGGGTATAATTTCATGTGATATTCCAGACTCAACCTGAGGTCTGGTGGGTAAATTACATGTCAGAATTTGTTTTGCCTGGAGACAAGGAAGCTGGGTCTTGTATTCCCACCCCAGGCTGTCATTGGCTACTCAGCAAGGGGCAGGAGTGGGGATGTAAATTCCAGGCATTTCCAAACAGTAGTGTGCTAGAGCCAGTCTGTACTGGCTTTCCAGAGGTAATTATTGCCAACTCTGAATTCAATAAAGTCTCATTGGTAGGTTGAAATCAGTCATAGTAGGCATATTTATGCCATGGAAAATGATCAACACTACAAACCAGGATGTCAGGGATTTTTTTAGAGAGAGAGTAATAGTTGTTAAACATTTACCAGTACACCACTGCTACCAACTCTGTACAGCTGAGGTGATATTTGTGCCTAGGGACAAGCCTTTGAAGGTCACAGGTGCCAGCCATTAGCTGCAAAGCCGGCAGAAGCTGAAGGATGGACACACAGCATTAGTAAAAGGAATAGAGGGAGTCTGGGTGGGGTGCCAGTAGTGTCTACTATACCAGCACAAATCCACTCTGCTTAAATATGGACCCACTGTAAATAACTCAAAGATGAGTTCTTTCATCTTTGAGGAAAAATACAGCTGAATATGCAAGACTTGATGTGAACCTGGGGAGTACCTCCATCACTCACTTGGAAGATAGGAGAACTGGATAAACTATACCTGCCACTCAGGTCTGTGCCCCCAGATGCATTTACTCGCAGGCTGGGTGGCAATGAGGAAGAAGAAGGTCCTTCTTCTGAAAGCCAATGCATTCTTCCCTGCTTGGCTCCATTCATAACTCAATGTCTGACCAGGGAGTCTTCACAATGACAGCACCTTGCTATTAACAAAGAGGACAAATAGGAATCAAGGTGTTTCTTCCATGGAGAAGAGAACAAAGAACAATATCCAGCCATTACTGCCATTGACCTACTGGCTGGTGACTAGCTCCATTTCCATGGAAACAGAAAGCAGAACAGGAAAAAGAAAGGCCTTTTAGAATTATTTTTTGTGTTTTGAGTTGCTTTTTATAAAATAAAGCCAGCAGGGTGCCTCCATTTTCTCAGCCCTGACCCCTACATTGCTCTCCAGAGCAACCAGTAGGCAGTAGAACAGAATGGCAAGAGGGTACCTGCCCACCCACTAAGCCTCCCCACCAGCCAAAGCAGCCTGACCTAGCAGGGCACCACACAATGGCAGCCGCCCTGAAGAGGGGGAGACTTCGGAAGAAAACAAGAACAGTTACGTCCAACGAGAACAAAGCCTTATGCAAAGAGCTAGCTGCTTTTTACATGTCTTTTCGACTTAAAAAAAAAAAAAAAGAAAAAAAAGGTATGTATGTGCCTTAGAGAAAAAACTACATCCTTCAGTGAAGCATCATTTTGAAACTATGGTAAAGCTTCACAGGTTGAAGTGCTGCAAATGTACTAGCCCTCCATCACCCACTATCCTGGGCACTTTGGGAGAGATGGTCAGAGGACACTGATCCTTGGAGCACTGGGTTCTGTTTTACATCTTGGCCTCACTCCGGAAATCAAAAGCATCTGAGGGCGCTCTGCCCCTTGGCATCTAGCCTGTGAACATGGAGCTCAGCCTCTCGAGCAAGCCACGGGGAAGCCGAGAAGCAGAGTAGCTCTGATAACATGCCTGATTTGCTTTGTGCAAGCTTCATGGAAAGCAACCATTTTAAGAGAAGCGAAGAACCCACACACAACTGCCATAGAGAGAAAAAGCAGAACTGAGGGGAAAATAAGACACCAAAAGAAGCGACCAGTGCCAATCTCTCTTTTCAGAAAGTCGAGTTTGCCTTGGTAACCATAACTCATAGTTGCCATAGTGATGAGTACGGTTGCATAGGAAATCTGATTTTATAGACAGAGACTGAAAAAAAAAAAAAAAAAAAGTTCTGCGGGCCTCTTGAGTTTGGGGCCTTAAGTTCTGCTGAGTAGTGGGTTTCTTCCAGAAGGAGCCTCTAGAATGAAGATTTGGGTACAAGTGATTTATGAAGGAAGTGCTCCCAGAGTAAGTGGTAAGGGAGTGGGGAAAAAGCCAAGCAGGGGTGTGGGTTTAGGTGATATCCCAGCATCAGCTGATCCTGCAGGGAGCTCAAAGGAAAGAATTACTCTTCAGAGTTTGGTAGGTCTGAAGGCAAGCGAGCTCGAATTTTATAATTCTGTACCTATTGGCTCAGCATCACCCCGGGAATGCAAACCTTCAGGCACTTCTGGCACCAGTAGCCCCAGGGGAAACCTCTGCAGAGGAACTACAGGTGCAGGCTATTAGCAACAAAGCCCACAAAAGGTGGGGAGAGACATAACGCACTAATAAAGGAGGTCCGAGGAACTTCAAGGGGGTATCACAGTGTCCTTTTTAAATACGGCCAAGCTACTTGCTAAACAACATGAAAACAACCATTTGACCATCTACCTTCTCAAAGACATCAATTTCCTTAAGGTCCTTCTCAGGTAGCAGGGCCAGGACCAGAGTGAGGCAAGGAAGACGCTTGCCTCTTGCACAAAATTTAAGGGAGTGCCCAAAATCTCAGGAATTCAGATAAATAATATTTTAATTAATTACTTTTTAAAATAAAATTACAGAAAAAATTCATGTTGAAAAAATATCAATATTTTAAATAAAGAAAGGGCCCTCCTCTGCCCCATTCAGCTCACCCTAATCCTGGCTCAGCCTGGTCCTTTAGTGACAAAAACAGGAAGCTGGCCTGTGGGCTGTAGTTTGCCACTTCGATTTTTTTAATAGTGCTTTAAAATACTATGTGTCTTAATTGCTAAGAATTTTGGTGGTTGGTCCCATAAATTTTTCACCAGAGGTGGGTTCCTCACTCACTTCACCTTAGTCCCAGCCCTGCTCAGGGGAGTAACAACTTCCTGAGAAGTGGGCAGCATGCAAGGATTTCTTTCCTGTAACAACTACCCCCTAGCATACACACAAATACATCCTTAAATCCCTTTTCTTTCCCAATCTCCAACCCCAATTCTCAATCACTAGACATTAAGATTTTTTTTTTTTTTTTTTTTTTTTTTTTTGAGATGGAGTCTTGCTCTGTCGCCCAGGCTGCAGTGCAGTGGCAAGATCCTGGCTCACTGCAACCTCCGCTTCCTGGGTTCAAGCAATTCTCCTGCCTCAGCCTCCTGAGTAGCTGGGATTACAGGCACATGCCACCATGTCCAGCTAATTTTTGTATTTTTTGAGTAGAGACAGGACTTCACCATGTTGTCCAGGCTGGTGTTGAACTCCTGACCTCAGGTGATCTGCCCGCCTCAGCCTCCCAACGTGCTGGGATTACAGGCATGAGCCACCATGCCCAGTCAAGATGTTTTTTAAAAGTTGTTTTCCATTAACCAAATAAATACATTTTTGTGCATCTTAAAATCTTCCAGCTCCCAGGAAGACCCATCTGCTACATTGATCATGCCTTAAATTAAAAGTGACCAAATCATCTCTGCTTGCCTTGAACTTTCCTGACTTTAGCACTGAAAGCCCACATATCCCTGGAAACCTCTCAGTTCCAGCCAACCAGGATGGTTGGTCAGCCTCCTTGTAATGCTGCTTCTCTAGAAGAGGACTGTGCCATTTCTTTGGATTGTGGACCCCAGGGCAGTATCCCTATTCCAGTCACTATGGCTGCATAGCAAACCTCTCCAAAATGGTGATGTAAAACAACCACCATATAATATGTCTTTGGAATCGATGGGTCAGGAATTTATGCAGAAGATATCTGGAATCTCAGCTGGGAAGTCTCAAAGGCTAGGGCGATTTGGCTGTTGGTTGGAACCTCAGCTGGGCTGTCAGCCAGAATACCGCTCCATGGTCTTCTCATGTGATCTGTCTGCATGAGCTAGTTAGGGTTTCCTAAGAGCATGGCAGCTGGTTCCAAAAGTGAGCATCTCAAGAGACTAAGATGGAAGTGTAGAGCGTCTATGATCTAGCCTCAGAAGTCACTGATGTGGTTTGGATGCTTTGTCCCCTTCAAATCTCATGTTGAAATATGACCTCTAGTGTTGGAGATGGAGTCTAGTGGGAGGTGTTTGGGCCTCAGGGGCAGATCCCTCATGAATAGCTTGATGCTGTCCTCAAGGTAATGAATGAGTTCTCACTCTATGAGTCCACATGAGAGCTGATGGTTTAAAAGATCTTAGTACCTCCTCCCCTCTCTCTTGCTCTCTTCTCTCTCTTGCTCCCTCTTGCCATGTGACCTGCTGGCTCCCACTTTGCCTTCCACTGCGATTGTAAGCTTCCTGAGGCCTCATCAAAAGCCAAGCAGATGCTGGTGCCACACTTGTACAGCCTGCAGAACTGTGAGCCAAATAAATCTCTTTTCTTTAAAAATTGTCCAGCCTCAGGTATTCCATGACAGCAATGCAAACAGACTAATACAAGCAAGTGTGTGCTTGTCCATAGTCTGTTGGCGGAGGCAGTCAAAAAGGTCCACCAGGTTCAAGGCAAAGGGAATGAGATTCCACCTCTTAATGGTGACTGACGCAGGTGTAGAAGAGCATGTGGAATGAAGATCTTGTTTCAGGCATCTTTGGAAAATGTGGTCTGCCACAGTCACACAAGCAACAGGATGTCTCCAGAGGAGGAGAGAAGAAATTTGGAGAACCTCCCATGCCTCAGCATGATCTCCAGCCCCCTCAAGATTCCTAGGTGCTTGCCCTGTGATGCTGTGAAAAGGCACGGGGATAGAAGTTCTAGGCACGAAGAGGGACCCAAAGTCCTGAGGGCCCTTGGGATGATCTTGGGCACCTGAACAGCAACTGGACAGTGGGGACCAGAAACAAGTTGTTGTTCTATGACGTGAGGATTTTCATCCCCCAGGAGCTCTGATTCCTCCCTACCCCCTTCCCCTGATCAACACTTCTGTTATAGACTAAATGTTTATATTCTCCAAAAATTTACATATTGAAGCCCTAACCCCAGTGGGATGGTATTTAGAGGCGGGGCCTTTGGGAGGTGATTAGATTTAGATGAGGTCATGAGGGTGGAGCCCTCATGATGGGAATAGCGTCCTTTTAAGAAAAGGAAGAGGTTTGCCCTCCTCTCAACATGTGAAGACACAGTGAGAAGGTGGCCATCTACAAGCCAGGAAGAGCACCCTCACCAGAATCCAACTACACTGGCACTTTGATCTGGAATTTCCAGCCTCCAGAACTATGAGAAAATAAGTGTCTGATATTTAAAGCCATCCAGTCTGTGTAGTATTTTGTTATGGCAGCCTGAACAGACTAAGACAACTTCTCCCATAGAGATCATGCCCAAAGGAAAGAAGTAAAAGTCTTTGTGAATCCCCTCACCTAGTGCCCATAGTAGTGTGTGCACTGGGAGGGGTGCCTTCCCTCTGATCACTATCTAAGGTGGCCACCAATCCCTGGGAAGGACTCCAGAGCCTCCAGTTACTGGCCACAGAAATTTCAGGCTTGTTTGCCCAGATCCCTGCTGAAGCATTCCTTCCTAGGGTGCTTTTGTCTTGGAAGGGGCAAAGGCCAACAGCTCTTTCTCTGTCAAGGCCCTAAATGCACCTGACTTCTAAATGTGTGTGAAAGCTAGCCCACATGCCATTATACAAACATAATTTGCAAGAAGGAAAAGCAATCAGAGGCTTTAAATACAAAATTGGAAGATATATTTTTAAAGTTCAGTGACAGTAAAAGCATCAAAATCCCATTGTGTGGGGGTTTTCGAGGCCAAATTAAGATCCCTGAGGGAAATTTAGAGATATGAAGCTCTATCTCTTTTAAAACTTAAATACTCAGGGGACAGCACACACCTGTGTGACTTTGATTCTTTTGTTAAAGCTGTGGGAAAAAAAAAGAAGAAAGCCACCTTTTTGCTCTATATTTCAAGCCTGAGTAGTGAGCTGAGAGAACAACCCACAATATGGTATAAGAATAGCAACTAAAAGAGAAAGATACGACACTGACAAATAGGCCTTATTAATGGTTTCCACAAAGTAGGCAAGGCAGAAAAAGTTAAAAGAGTTCCAGTGTGGTTTGCGGGTGCATCTGCCAGTCCATTTTCAAGCAAAATTTTTATTTTCATGTTTTTTCCTACATTCAAAACTAAATCAATGGTGGTGTGCATGCATTTTGTTATTGTTGTTGTCATCAGGCTACCTGTTTAGGCCTCCTAATAATGAGCTGTTTGCTCTTCTTATATTTGATTCAGACTTCCTTAAAATGGACTTAGTTTTCATAAAGAAATAAATGAACACCCAACCCTACAATGGATTAGAATCCAATTTAAAGGTTATACCAGTTGCTATTGATTTTTGTTTCCTATAACGGGGTCTGGCGAGTCAATAACATATGTGTAGATGAGAAAGAGGACTACACATTTTTCCCCTCTCAGTATCTATGCCGCTGAAAGGTGCATTGCAGATTTTGTATCCAGAGGTGGGGTTTATTTTTTCATCTGTTGAATCTGAGTTAACCATGTAACTTCTTTTGGCCAATGAGACATTAGTATTACAACACAAGGAGAGATTTCCAAAATATTTGCACACTGGAGCTTCTCTTGAAAACTTACTTGCAACTGTATTGAACAATCCCAGGCCTGAGAGACATGTGACTCAATCACGCCTGTCATCACAGCCACCACCAGCACCAGGCAACCCTTAGAAGCAGAGCCACTAACTGATGGGAAGCCAACTGCAGATGAATGAGTGACCCAAGCTGAGACCAACAGAAGAGCTACTCAACTGAGCCCAGCCAAAATTCCCAGCCCACAGGCTGGTGAACTAAGTAAATGGTCGATATGTTAAGCCATTATATTTTAGAGTGTTTTGTTATGCAGCCGTGGTTAACTAACACACGTGGACTCACAGGTGTTTATTTCCCTGATGAATTTCTTAATAAAAGGGGTAACAAAGGGCACATGTATCAAATATCATTGTCCATTTAATCTCATGATATTTGGAATTGCTATCATTTTTAATTTTTTTCTTTATTTTCCTCCCTCTGGAAAGAGAATTTTTGATTTTTAAAACATATTTCCTCTTGCCTCTCCCCATGGCAACAGTGTGAGTTGGTAGGGTTTAGGTTAAATTAAGAGTGTGGCCGAGAGTTGAAGGGCGGAACGTGAAGCTGGGTACTTTCAGCCTCTGTTTTTGACCCAGCACTGGAGGGCACAGCAGCCAAGTGGCCAAAGCTCCCTGCCCTCAGCCATTGGCCCTGAAGACTTCAAGGCTCCTTTCTGTGTCCTCAGTCCTCAGGGTGCAACTTGCACTCCCTGCCCCCATGGGCCTTTTTCCATATTAAGGGTTTATTACAGGAACAGAAGGACAACAGCCAATTACCGTGCGATCAGTGCAGTTGTACAGGGTCTCACATTTAGACAGAAACGCCCCTGTGGTGGAAAGAGTTAACACAGCAGGCCTGACTGCTTAGCCTTGAAGAGCTCTGCTTACAAGGTTGGCCGTTGGCTGATGTCTGGGAAGTTGGATTGTAGGAGGGTTTCCACCCTTCCCTAACTGATAAGATGGTTCATTGCCCCTATATTGTTTATACAAATAATGAGGTTTATGCTGAACAGCAGCTTTCCTCCTGGGAATCTGGAATTTGGGTACATGCCAAGCAAGGGGTGCCTATGTGACCAGCCCCCAATCAAAACCCCAGGCACTGAATCTGTAATGAGTATTCCACAGTTGGCAACATTTCACATGTGTTGTCACAACTTGATTGTGACTTCACTGGGAGAGGACTCTTAGAAAACTGCACCTGGCCTCCCCTGGACTTTTCCCGTGAGCCTTTTGCCTCCTCTGACTATGCTTTGTATCCTTTCGTTGTAATAGTCATGGGTATGACTATATGCTGAGTCCTGTGAGCCCTCGTAGTGAATCACCAAACCCAGGGATGGTCTTGGGGATCCCAGACCCAGACCCAGACCCACATTTGGAGTTTAATGCTCTGCAGTCACCATTTTGACATTCTTCATTTTTATCTTTGAATTTGTGCTTCCTAAGTGAAGTCATCTGTTGAATCTGGGCTGGCCATGTAACTTCCTTTGGCCAATGGGATATTAGTATTATGAACAACAGAGCTTGCTCCAGAGACTTTAAGTCTTTCACCCTCACCTCTCCCCATCTCCCAGGAATGATTCCCGCCCCCACACCACCTCACCGCCCCCAGGATCGCTGCTGCACTCTGCCACCAGCATGTCCCTAGGCAAAAAAATGGGGTTGAGCACATTTGCCCTGAGGGTCTCTGGGTGGGGCATGGTGGCCACGGCCCTTGCCAAGGCTAGCAGCTCCATTGTGCAATCTTACATTCAATTCAGTCTTCCTTAAAATGACTAAATTGGGTCGGGCACACTGGCTCACGCCTGTAATCCCAGCATTTTGGGAGTCCGTGGCAGGCTGATTGCCTGAGCTCAGGAGTTCGCGACCAGCCTGGGCAACACGGTGAAACTCCATCTCTACTAAAATACAAACAATTAGCTGGCTGTGGCGGCATGCATCTGTAATCCCAGCTACTCAGGAAGCTGTGGCAGGAGAATTGCTTGAACCCGGGAGGCGGAGGTTGCAGTGAGCCAAGATCATGCCACTGCACTCCAGCCTGGGCGACAGAACGAGACTCCATCTCAAAAAAAGACTAACATTTCCATAAAGGAATAAGTGAACACCCAACCCTACAATGGACTAGAATCCAATTTAAAAGTTATACCAGTTGCTATTGATTTTTATTTCTTATAATGGGGGTCCAGTGAGTCAATAACATATTGTGTAGATTAGAAAGATTAGACACTGGGGTGACTTGGCAGAGGCCAGGCCTCTTGTCTACCTCCATCCATGTACTCAGCAGATCCAGGTACAGAGGTTGCAGTGCCTTGAGCAGGTGGGGGCCGTTTTTCATCTGCTGTGGTTTGAGGCAGTGGGCCCACTGGAAGGAGAGATGCCTGACGGCTTCCCTGTCCCTGTCACATTGCATATCAGTCTGGCAGCTGGTGGGAGCCCAGTGTCAGGACAGAGCCCCCAGGTGCCTGTGAGGGTCTGCATTTAACACACAGGATACATGCCCAACGAAGCACAGTATTAAACAGTAAGTAAAAATAACATGACAGACTGGTGGACAAAGAGACTCTCTGTGAAAGACAAGGACAAGCTTTATATTTTGGTACCTTTAATGGCACTTTTTCCTGCTTTTTGAACAAGGGGCTCCCACATGTTCTGTTTGAGCCTCAAAAATTCTGTAGCCAGCCCTGACAACAGCTGAATATGTTGAGCTCTTGGCATGTTCTCTGCATCATCTCATTTCATCCTCACAACTATTTCCCATGCTTTTGGACTAATATCTTTGAATTAAGTTTTTCAGCTTTTTCAACCATGACTTGGAGTAACAAATATATTTTACGTCATGGCTCCTACATATAAATTAAACAACTGTTTCACTAAATAATACCACTGTAACATATGATAAAGTAAAAACATAAAGTTAATAGCACATGTGATTTTATGAAAACTTAAATACAATATTAAAAACTTCTCAATAAATAATATAAAAAACAAAACTTGGGAGAAAATGTTTTTGATGAAGCTCAACAGTCTAGATCATAAAAGAGCAAGGATACATGTATGGCTGGAACACTGTTGAGCCTGTTTTTAAGCTGATCACAGCCTAAACTGATTTCACAACACCCGATTAATGGGTCACTTTCTATTATTTGAAATACAGTCTTCTGGAGTAATGCTCCCCCACCTCAGCCCCTAATATCATGCAAAATGTGATTAAGTGTTCCACAGAGAAAGGGTTCCACAGGGAATAAATGTGGAAAATGCTGCATATGCATTACCTTCATAGATACTCACAGTGCACATTACCATATTACTATCTCTGAGAAATCCTATAGTGGAAAGAAATAGATTATCCAATCTTCATCAAGCGTTAGCATATAATGCTTCCTAGGTATTTATTGGGTCAAGAGAAAATACATCCCCGATATGTGGATATTTTAAATGAGTAAAAACAACAACATTGTATCTTTGATTTTACAAAATGGGGTCAAAATTACTCTCAGATAAAAACGATAGCTTTAATAAATTTTATTGTTTTAAAACATAAATTTAAAATATTAATTAAAGAGTCTATTCAAGATGTGTATCAGAAGATAATAAAACAACTCAAGGAAGATGAGGATGATAAAAATAATGGAAAATCATAAATTTTAAAAAGGAAAATAGAACCTTTCTTTAAAAATAGACAGAATTTTGTCAAACACAATTTTAAAGAGAGAAAAAATACAGATAAATAGACATAATGGGTAAAAGAGAGCAAACAGATGTGTGGGTTTGACCATCTTGATAACCTAAAGAATTTTCTGGAAAATATAATGAAGAAGGAGAAAACTCAAGCAGATCAATAACAATAAAAAAAAAAAGCATTTGCAAGGAAGTACCTTCAAACGAAGGCTGGAGGACCAAATAGTCTTATGAGTGAGTCCTGTCAAACTTTCAGTAAGCTAATTTCTAATGTTCCATAAATTGCTCCAGAAAAAAAAAAAAAAAACCAGAAACCTACTAAGTTTGTCATATTTAACTAAAATAAGTTTGACACTAAACCTGACAAGTACAGCTAAAATTCTGTAGACATAGACCATTAGAGCTTATAAAATAAAATAGCTAGAATGCATTAAAAACACATAAAACCAAATGCAACAGAATAGTACAATAATGACCTACCACATCCACACCTAATCAGAGTTGATTCCAAGTCTTGCAAGATTTAATTTATAGTAGGAAATCTATAAATAGCATATGTCACATCAATAGATTAAATAAAAAACTCATCACCACTAAGAATGCTTTAAAAGCATTTTAATTAAATTCAAACCTAACTCATGATTTAAAATATCAAAACTCTTTTAAATTAAGAAGAAAAGGATATTTCCTTGATATTAAAAGTTATTAACTAAGGGTTTTAGGAGCCCATGGATAATAGTTAGGGGGGCTGTGATCCCATGAAATTGTATGAAAAATTGAGTATGTGTGTCAGCAAGTGTTTTCTAGAAATAAAATGAATAAAACTATCATCAGATTCTCAAAGGAGTCTATGATCCAAAAAATCTAATAGCCTTTACTCTATAGGATAAATCTTTTTACCTTAACCTAATTAACTTTATACTCAACTGAAAAAATAGGAAGCATTCCTATAAATAGGAGAAATAAGACAACGATGGTCCCTGTCTATTGTTAACTTTAACATGACTCTAGAAGTTCTGACCAAGGCAATAATACGTAAAACAGAAATAAGAGCTATAGCCACGTGTGGTGGCTCATGCCTATAATCCCAGCAACTTGAAGGCTGAGGCAGGAGGATGCATTGAGGCCAGGAGTTCAAGACCAGCCTGGGCAACATAGCAAGACCTTGTCCCTACAAAAAAAAAAATAAATAAATAAATAATTTTTAAAAAGAAAATCTTTTGTAGTCCCAGCTACTTGAGAGACTAAGGCAGGAGGATCACTTGAGCCCAGGGGTTCAAGGTTAGGGTGAGCTATGATTGCACCACTGCACTCTAGCCTGGGCAACAGAATGAGACCCTGTCTCAATTAAAAAAAAAAAAAAAAAAAAAAAAAAAAAAAAAAAGAGCTATAACTACTAGAAAGCAGATCAGTTTATCACAATATGGTGGTATAGCTGGAAACCATAAGAAATCAATAAAACATACTGTTCAAACTAACCAATAAATTATGCAGGGTAGCCCAATACAAAAAAATATATAATTATAAATTTCATAGTACAATGGGAAAATTCGAAAATAATCATTAAAACTTAAAATAATTAGGAATAAACAACATAAATCCATAAAATTCTCTGAAAATTTTCAAAACATTGCTGAAATAGTATTTGTATGGCCAGAAAAACATACTATTTTCTTCTCTTTTTTTTAAGAAAAAAAATTTGATTGGATAGTTTGAAACATAATGCAAAGTTATTACTCCATTTTAATCCTTCAATGTGTTCCTATCTCTAGAATTTCTTTTCTTTTTTATTTTACTTTCAGTTCTAGGATACATGTGCAGAATGTGCAGGTTTGTTACATAGGTATACATGTGCCATGGTGGTTTGCTGCACCTATTAACCCATCATCTAGGTTTTAAGCCCCGCATGCATTAGGTATTTGTCCTAATGCTCTCCCTCCCCTTGTCCCTCACCCCCCAACAGGCCCCGGTGTTTGACGTTCCCCTCCCTGTGTTGATGTGTTCTCATTGTTCAACTCCCACTTATGAGTTAGAACATGTGGTGTTTGAAAACATACTGTTTTCTTATATAACAATGCTTTTATAGAATATAGATAACAATTTTATCCCAATTATTTCAAAGGTCAAAAAAAATTCCAATTAAAGTCCCAATGGGATTCACTTTCAAATTTTTGTAAAAGATTATTAAAGAACACCTAAGAGAATAAACACCAAGAAAAAAATATAAAAACCACTGGGGAAAATGTAAAAAAGACTTTAAAAAGCTAATAAAAAACATAGAGAGAAGTAATGATGGGTTACTTACACTTCTAGATATTAAAACATATTATAAAACTCTAATAATTAGAACAGTGTTATAATGATGCAAGTACAGACACACTTATCACCAAAAATGTATAGCTGATCCAAAAACTTCCTAGTATAAAATCCATGATGCGGCTGGGTGTGGTGGTTCACGCCTGTAATCCTAGCACTTTGAGGGGGACCAAGGCAGGTGGATCACTTGAGACCAGGAGTTTGAGACCTGCCTGTGCAATATGGTGAAATCCCATCTCTACTAAAAATACAAAACTTAGCCAGGCATGATAGTGAGTGCCTGTAATCTCAGCTACTCAGGAGGCTCGGGCAGGAGAATCGCTTGAACCCTGGAAGCACAGGTTGCATGAGCCGAGATTGCACCACTGCACTCCAGCCTAAATGACAGGGCCAGGTTCTGTCTCAAAAAAAAGCCATGATGAGGGTAGGATCACATATCAGTGAGGAAGGGACTATTTATTGAAGAACACAACACATTATCCAGTTATTTTGAAATAGTAACAATTTTGTTACCACTTATGGAATGCTTACACTATGCTAGGCCCTGTGATCAGTATTTTACATACATTTATGACTTAATCCTTACAAAATTCTTATCAAGTAAATACTGTTATTCTCATTTTATTGTTGATGAAATTGAGGCACATAAAGGTTAAGATATTAGACTAAGTTACACCTCTAGTCAATGGTCAAGTGAAGTTTCAAATCCATGTTGGTCTAACTCCAATGCAAGTCCAAATAAATTTTATATGCATTCAAGACTTTTATTATTACCTTTAAAACCAGAGGCACTTCCATTTTCAGGACAATGAAGTAGACACCCTTTTGCCTATTTTCCTACTATGTAAACTGAAAACCCCTGGACATGATATACATTTTAAAAAGAAGTTCAAGATGGCTGAATAGATGTATTTCATACTCCCCTCCTCCACTAAGAAGAACCAAAATAGTGAATAGATCATCACACTTTGAATAGATCACCCAAGAAAGAACACGAGAATGCAACAGAAAGGTGACAGGAAATACCTAAAGCAAAGGAGAGGGAAATGAAGCAGCCTGCTCAGCCAGGATTGGCTGAGATCCAAGAGAGACTTCCCAATGTGGAGAAAAGGGAAGTGAGAGACCCCCAGTGGTCCACATTTCCACTGTGGCCTCTTGTAATCCGAACAACAGGAGAGCTTCTCAACCCTTGCAGGACCAGAGACTAACATAGGGAGGTGCCACAAGAGACTGTGTACTGGCACTGCTCCATCATACAAGAAGGGAGCTCATGCTTGGTCCCTGAGAACTAAACAGGTTCAGAAAGGTACCATTTTAGAGACCCACTCCCAAAAGAAAATGCATTGTCCTGGGGCCCAGCAGCACTGAGGCTGAAGCACAGAGAAGCACTTGCTGCTGCTTATGGATCTGAGGCCTGAGAAAGGCACAGGATACCACCTCTGGGGCAGAGGTGTAAGTAGCGCATGTACTCTCCACCCACTGGCACTGCCCTTCCCCTTGTTATAACCTAGGGTATCAGGCAGAAGAAATTTCTAGACAACGAAGCATTTGAGAAGAGGTGTGGCTGTTTTTAACAGCTTACAATCAGATACAGCGGCAAAGGAATTACACAAAGCTGGAATTTATAATCAAAAGGGAAGCAGAGCATAAAAATTCAGAAAATTTGCAGCCTGACCATGTGGCAGAGGAGGAAAGGGCATTTTCAGAAGAGGAATCTAGGGGTGCTATAGAGAAACCACTTGCTAAAGAGATTAGCAAGACTAAAAGGAAGCCAGGTGCTAATAGCCAAGCCAATGGGAAAATGTCTCCAAAGGCATTTTAGATATCTTTGAGGGCACCCCTCCCATCACAGACTCAGAGGCCTAGGAGTACAGAATGACTTGAGGGACTGGCCGAGGGCACCACTGTCTTGAGAATCCTGGAGATGCTGCTCCTCACATTCTGGTTGTTCAGGCTCCATTCATGGCTCAAACAGCCTCAGGTACTGCTCAGGCCCCCACTCCAGAGACCTCAAGACATCAGCCTTGATGACTTCTATGTGGTGTTAAGTCTGTAAGCATTGAGAACTCAAAAATAATGGAGGTTTGGCGGCTTCCATTTAAATGTCAGAGAATATGGGAAAGTTTGTGTGCCCAGGCAGAAGCTTGCCACAAGAGTTGAGTCACCACAGACAACCTCTACTAGGGAAGTACTCAGTGAAGCTGTGGGAGCAGGACCACTTCCCTCCAGATTCCAGAATCATAGAGCCACTGGCAGCACGCAACTCAGCCTGGAAAAGCTGCAGGGCATCAGATTCCAACTCATGAGAGCAGTCACATGGGCTTCACCCAGCAACACCTGAGACCTCAAGAGCCCATCCCTTGCACCACTGTGCCCAGGATGTTAGACATGGAGTCAAGGGAGATTACTTTGGAGCTTTAAGATTTAATGTCACTCCTGCTGTGTTTTAGGCTTGCATGGGGCCTCTTACCCCTTTCTCTGGGCCAATTTCTCCCTTTTGGAATGGAAATGTTTACCAAATGCCTGTACAACCATTGTGTCTTGAAAGTAAATAACTTGTTTTTTATTTTACAGGCTCATTGCTGCAAGGAACTTGCTTTGAGTCTCAGATGAGACTTTGGACTTTGGACATTTGAATTGATACTAGAACAAGTTTAAGACTTTTGGAGACTATTGAGAAGGGATGATTGTATTTTGCAATGTGGGAAAAAACACAAGATTCAGGGGTCATGGGCAGAATGCTATAGCTTGGATGGTTGTCCACTCCAAATTTCATGTTGTAATTTTATCCCCAATGTTGGAGGTGGAGCCTCATGGGAGGTGTTTGGGACATCGGGGGCAGATCCCTCATAAATAGATTAATGCTTGGGTGGGGAGGGAGTGAGTGAATTATCACTTTATTAATTCCCATGAAACCTGGTTGTTAAAAACAGCCTGGCACCTTTCCCCTCTCTCTGGATTTCTCTCTTTCTCTCTCTTTCTTTTGCTTCCTCTCTCTCTCTTGCTTCCTCTATCACCATGTTATCTCTGCAGACAAGCTCCCTTTCACCTTCCACCACGAGTGGAAGCAGCTTGAAGCCCTCATCAGAAGCAGATGCTGGCAGCATGCTTCTTGTACAGCCTGCAGAACCATGAGCCAAATAAACCTCTTTTTTTTTTTATAAACTACTCAACTTCAGGTATTCCTTTATAACAGCATTAAACACACTAAGACGGTATAAATCTAACAAAACATGTACAGGACTTGGTTGCTGAAAACTACAAAATGCTTTTGAAATAAATCAAAGATAAAATACATGGAAAGACATACTGTGTTTATGGATTGGAAGACATTACACAATAAAAAGGTCAATTCTTCCCCAAATTAAAATGCAGATTTAATGTAATTTCTGTCAAAATCCCAACAAGGTTTTATAGCTATAGATAATAGTCTAAAATTTATATGGAAATACAAAGGATATAGAATAGCTTAAGACAACTTTGAAAAAGAAGAATAAAATGGAAGGAATTACTCTACCTAATTGCCATACATATTATAGAGTTACAATAAAGGCTTGTGTGGTATTGGCAGAGGGATAGACATATAGATCAATGGAGCAAAAGGGAGAACTCAGCCAAATACAAGTACAGACAACAGATTTTTGACAGAGATGCAAAAGCAATTCAATGAAGGAAGGATAGTCCTGTCAACAAATACTGCTGGAGCAATTGGATATTCACAAGCAAAAACACATATGTTTCCTAAACCCCACATTTCCTACAAAAGTAAACTCATTAAATGTAAACCATAAACTATAAAATTTTTTAAAGACAACATGAGAAAATCTTCAGAACCTGAAACTTAATGAAGAATTTTTAGACATAACACCAAGAGTATGATTCATAAAAGAAAAAAAAATTGAACTTAAATTTCATTAAAATTAAAAATGTTTGCTCTTTGAAAAACCTTGTTAAGAAGATTAAAAGACAAGATACAGCCTCTAAGGAAATATTTGCAAACCACATATCTGACAAAGAACTCACATCTAGAATATATAAGGAATTCTCAAAGGTCTCAAAGAGAAAAACAAATCTTATTTAAAATGGGCAGAAGGCATGAAGGGAAAGTTCACTGAAGAGCATATACAGATGACAAATAGGCATGTGAAAAGATGTTCAACATTACTATCCATTTGCTAAATGCAAATTTATACCAAAATGAGATGTTACTACACACCAATTAGAACATCTAAAATAAAAAATAATGAAAATACCAAATGATGGCAAGAATATAGAGAAACTGAATCTCTCACACATTGCTAATGGGAATGCAAAATTGTACAGCCACTCTGAAAAACAGTTTGGCAATTTCTTAAAACAAACAAAAATCCTGAATATGCAATTACAGTATAACTCAGGAATTGCACTCCAGGGCATTTATCCTAGAGATGAATGAAATGAAAATTGTATTCACACAAAAACCTATACACAAAGGTTTATAGCCATTTTGTTCACAAAGCCAAAAACTGGAAATAACCCAAATATCCTTCAACAGGGAGTTGTTAAACAAACTGTAGTACATCTACACCATGGAACACTCCTCAGCAATAAAAAGGAACAAACTACTGATACACACAACAACTTGGATAAACATCAGAGCTTTGTGCTGAGTGTGAAAAAAGTCAGTCTCAAAAAGCCCAATACTGTATGATTTCATTTATATTACATTCTCAAAATGAAAGACTTCTGGAGAAACAAATAAGTAGTTACCAGGGTTTAAGGATGGTGGCGTAACTACAAAAGGGTAGGAAGAAGGAGATATTTTTGGTGATGGGACAGTTCTGTATCTTGATTATGATGGTAATAAGACAAATCTACACATATAATGAAATCACATAGATTTATACACATAGCTTGCGCCATGCCAATTTCCTGGTTTTGATATTGTACTACAGTTATAGAAAATGTAATTATTGTGGGAAACTGGGTGAAGGGTACACAGGCCTCTCTATACCCCCTTTGTAACTTCTTGTGAGCCTATAATTAATTTAAAGTGTGTAAAAAGGTTCTAAATAAAGAAAGTAGAGCAAGATAGTGGGGGAAGAAAAAAAGCTCCACCAATCATTCCCTCACCCCAATAAAGACACCAAGTTAACAACTTTCTATAAACACACACACACAAACACTTCCATAAGGACCAAAAATCGAGTGAGCCCTCATAGTATCTGATTTTAACTTCATATTGCTGAAAGAGACACTGAAGAGATAGAAAAAAGCAGTCATGAATCATTGATGCCATCCCTTTCCCATCCCTGGCAGTGGTGGCGTGGTGGAGAGAGTATCTCTGGGTGCTAGGGGAGGGAAAACATAGCGATTGTGAGGCACTGAACTCAGTGCTGTCCTGTTAGAGCAGAAAGGAAAAACAGACCAAATTCAACTGATGCCCATCCACAGAGGGAGCGTTTAAAGCAGCCCTAGCCAGAGGGGAATCTCCAATCCCAGTGGTCCAAACTCGAGTGTCTAAAACACTCATCACTGAGGGCCAAAGTGCCCTAGGTCTTTAAGTAAGCTTGAAAGGCAGTCTAGGCCACAAGGACTGCAACTCTTAGGAGAGTCTTAGGGCTGAACTAGGCCCAGAGATAGTGGACTGGGTCGGGGGGGCGGGTGCCACACGACATACTGAGATACCAGCTGGGGAAACAAGGGGATTGCTGGCATCACCCCTCCCCTAACCCCAGGCTGCACAGCTCATGGTTCCAAAAGAGACTCCTTTCTTCTGCTTGAGGAAAGGAGAGGGAAGAGTGGGGAGGACATTGTCTTGGCTCTTGGATACCAGCTCAGCCACAGCAGGATAGGGCACCAGTCAGAATAGTGAAGCTGTCATTCCAGGCCCTAGCTCCTAGATGACATTTCTAGACACAACCTGGGCCAGGAGGGAACCTGCTGCCTTGAAGGAAAGGACCCAGTCCTGCCAGCATTCATCACCTGTTAACTGAAGAGTCCTACCAGCAGCAATACCCAGGTACTATGTTGAGGGCCTTGGTGAGCCTCTGAGACTTGCTGGCTTCAGGTGAGACTTAGCACATTACCAGCTGAGGTGACTATGGGGCAACATCCCTTCTATAATAATTGAGAAAAGCAGAGGGCAAGGTAAAGGGGACACTGTCTTGCACCTTAGGTACCAATACTGCCACAAGGGGGTAGAGCACCCAGTGGGCTCTTAGGGTCCTGATCCCAGGACTTGATTCTTGAATGGCATTTCTGGACCTGCCCTAGGCCGAAGGGGAGCCCACTGCCCTGAAGGGTTAGTCCCAGGCCAGAAAGCATTCACCATAAGCTGACTTAAGAGACCTTGTGCCTTAAGGGAACATCAGTGGTATTCCGGCAGTACTATTCATGGCCAGGGGTGGTGGTGGCTATGAGATGAGGCTTCCTTGCCTTTGGAAAGGGGAAGGAAGAGTGGGAAGGAATGCATCTTGTGGTTTGAGTGCCAGCTCAGTCACAATACAATAGAATACAAGGTAGACTTTCTAAGGTTTTTGACTCTAGTCCCTGATGCCCAGATGGCACTTCTGGAATCACTCAGGGCCTAGAGAACCTCACTGCCCTGACAGGAAGGATATAGGCCTGGCTAACTTTGCCACCTTCTGATTGCAGAGCCCCAGAACGTTGAGCGAACACAGCGGTAGCCAGGGAGTGGTTACATCAAACCTTAGGCGAGACTCACTACTGTGCTGGCTCCAGGTTGGACACAGTGCAGTCATAATGGTGATGGCCACAGGAGTGCTTTTGTCACTCCATCCCCAGCTTTAGGTGACTCAGAACAGAGAGTCTCTGTATGTTTGAAAGAAAGCAAGGGAAGAGAACAAGAGTCTCCACTTGGAAATCCAAAGAATTCTCCTGTATCTTCTCCAAGACTATCAAGGTGGTACCTCTAAGAGTCTACAAAAGCCACAGCATTACTGGGCTTGCAGTGCCCTCTAAAGCAGAAATAGCTTAGAATACAACATCCAAATGCTTTAAAACATCTGAAAGGTCTTCCCAAGAAGGATGGCTACAAATAAGCCCGGACAGTGAAGACTACAATAAATACCTGATTCTTCAATGCCCAGACACTGAAGAACATCTACTAATATCAGCACCATCCGGGAAAGCATGAATTCACCAAATGATCTAAATAAGGCAGCAAAGGTAGTACTAAGAGGGAAGTTTATAGCTGTAAGTGCCTACCTCAAAAAAGAAGAACAATTTCAAATGAACAATCTAATGATGCATCTTAAAGAACTAGGAAAGCAAGAGCAAATCAAATCAAATATTAGTAAAATAAAATAAAAAATAAAGATCAGAGCAGAAATAAATGAAACTTAAATACAAAAATACAAAAGATCAATGAAATAACAAAAAGTTGTTTTTTTGAAAAGTTAAAAGAAATAAACAAACCTTTATCCAGACTAAGACAAAAGGAAAGAAGATCCAAATTTTAAAAATCAGAAATAAAGAAGGAGACATTATAACTGATACTGCAGAAATTAAAAGGATCAGTAGTGGCTACTATGAGCAACAATATGCCAATAAATTGGAAAATCTAGAAGAAATGGACAAATTCCTAGACACATCCAACCTACCAAGATTGAACCAAGAAGAGATCCAAAACCTGAGCAGACCAAAAATAAGTAACGAGATCAAAGCTGTAATAAAAAGTCTCCCAGTAAAGAAAAGCCCAGGACTTGATGGCTTCACTGCTGAATTCTACCAAATGGTTAAAAAGAACTAATACCAATTTTACTCAAACTATTCCAAGAAATAGAGGAAAAGGAAATACTTCCAAATTATTTCTACAAGGCCAGTATTACCCTGATACCAAATCCAGAAAAAGGTGCATCAAAAAAAGAAAACTACAGATCAGCGTCTCTAATGAATACTGGTGCAAAAACCCTTAACAAAATACTAGCAAACCGAATTCAATAATACATTAGAAAGACCATTCATCATGACCAAGTGAGATTTATCCCTGGGATGCAAGGATGGTTCAAGATATGCAAATCAATCAGTGTGATTCATCATATCAATAGAAAGAAGGCCAGAAACCATATGGTCATTTCAACTGGTGCTGAAAAAGCATTTGATAAAATTCAACATCCCTTCATGATAAAATCCCTCAAAAAACTGGGTATTGAAGGAACATACCTCAACATAATAAAAGCCATATATGACAGACCCACAACTAGTATCATACTGAATGGGGAAAACCTGAAAGACTTTCCTCTAAGATCTGGAAGATGACAAGGATGCCCACTGTCACTACTGTTATTCCACATAGTACTGGAAGTTCTAGCTAAAGCAATCAGATAAGAAAAGATATAAAGGGCATCCAAATGAAAAGAAATAAGTCAAATTATCCTTGTTTGTAGATTATATGATCTTATATTTGGAAAAACCTAAAGACTCCACAAGAAAACTATCAGAACTGATAAACAAATTCAGTAACGTCATAGGACAAAATCAACATACAAAATCAGTAGCATTTCTATATGCCAGTAGTGAATAACGTGAAAAAGTAATAAAAAAGTAAGCCCATTTACAACATAAAATTAAATACCTAGGAATTAACCAAAGAAGTGAAAGAGCTCTGTAATGAAAACTATAAAACACTGATGAACAAAATTGAAGAGGACACCAGAAAATGGAAGAATATTCTATGTTTGTGCATTGGAAGAATCAATATTGTGAAAATGTCCATACTGCTCAAAGCAATCTTCAGATTCATTGTAATCCCTATGAAAATACCAGTGACATTCTTCACAGAAATAAAAAAAAATCATAAAATTTATATGGAACCAGAAAAAAACCAGAATAGTCAAAGCTATCCTAAGCAAGAGGAACAAAACTAGAGGAACCACATTACCTGACTAAAAATTATGCCACACAGCTATCGTAACCAAAACAGCATGGTACTGGCATAAAAACAGACACATGGTCCAATGGAACAAAACAGAGAATCCAGAAACAAATCCACACATCTACAGTGAACTCATTTTAGACAGAGGTGCCAAGAACATACATTGGGGAAAAGACAATCTCTTCAGTAGATGCCGGGAAAACTGGATATCCATATGCAGAAGAATGGAACTAGACCTCTATCTCTCACCATATACAAAAACCAAATCAAAATGGATTAAATACTTAAATCTAAGACCTCAAACCATGAAACTACGACAAGAAAACATTGGAGAAAATCTCCAGGACGTTGGTCTGAGCAAAAATTTCTTGAGCAATACCCCACAAGCACAGGCAAGGCAGAAATGGATAAATGGGATCACATCAGGTTAAAAAACTTCTGCACAGCAAAGAATACAATCAACAAAGTAAAATGACAACCCACAGAATGGGATAAATATTTGCAAACTACTTATCTGACAGGGGATTAATCACCAGAATATATAAGGAGCTCAAACAACTCTATAGAAAAAAGTCTAATAATCCAATAAAAAGATGGGCAAAAGATTTGAATAGGCATTTCTCAAAAGAAGACACACAAATGGCAAACAGACATATAAAAAGGTGCTCAACATCATTGATCATCAGAGAAATGAAGAAATGCAAAAACTACAATGGGATATCATCTGACCCCAGTTAAAATGGCTCATATCCAAAAGACAGACAATAAATGCTGGTGAGGATGTGGAGAAAAGGGAACACTTGTACACTGTTGGTTGGAAAGTAAATTAGTACAACCACTGTGGAGAACAGTTTGAAGATCCCTCAAAAATTAAAAATAGAGCTACCATATTATCTAGCAATCCCATTACAGGGTATATATCCAATAGAAAGGAAATCAGTATATCAAATAGATATCTGCACTCCTATGTTTGTTGCAGCACTGTTTACAATAGCTAAAATTTGGAAGCCACCTACATGTCTAACAACACTGGAATGGATAAAGAAAATGTGGTACATTCAAAAAATGGATGTACTATTAAAAAGAAAGAGGTCCAGCCATTTGCAGCAACATGGATGGAACTGGAGATCATTATGTTAAGTGAAATAAGCCAGGCACAGAAAGACAAACATTGCTTTTTCTCACTCATTTGTGGGATCTAAAAATTAAAACAATTGAACTCATGGAGATAGAAAGTAGAATGATGTTTATCAGAGGCTGGGAAGGGTGGTGGGGGGCTAGGAGGAAGTGGAGATGGTTAATGGGTACAAAAATAATAGAAAGAATGAATAAGACCTACTATTTGATATCACAATAGGGAGACTATAGTCAATAGTGATTTAGCTGTACATTTTAAAATAACTTAAGGAAGGTAATTGGGTTGTTCACAACTCAATGGATAAATGCTTGATGGAATGGATACTCCATTCTTCATGATGTGATTATTATTCATTGCATGCCTGTATCAAAACATTACATGTACCCCATAAATATATACACCTACTGTGTACTCACAACATTTTTTTAATAAAAAGGTTGTCACATGGACACAGGGAGGGGAACAACACACACCAGGGCCTGTTGGGGGTGGTGGGGGGCAAGGGGTGGAAAAGCATTAGGACAAATACCTAATGGATATGGGGCTTCAACTCTACATGATGGGTTGATAGGCGCAGCAAACCACCATGGCACATGTATACCTATGTAACAAACCTGCACGTTCTGTACATGTATCCCAGAACTTAAAGTAAAATTAAATTAAATTAAAAAATTAAAAGACTCTAAAAAACACTTGGAAATCAATTTAAAAAATTGTGGTATATCCATATAATGGAATACTACTCAGTAATAAAACAGAATGAACTGATGCACACAATGATATGGATGAATCTCAAAAACATCATGCTAGCCATAAAAAAATAGCTCGTGTCCTTTACAGGAACATAAATGAAACTGGAAGCTATTATCCTTAGCAAGATAATACAGGAACAGAAAACCAAATACTGCCTCTTCACACATGTAGCAGCTAAATAATGAGAATTCATGGACACATAGAGGGAAACAACACGCACTGGGGCCTGGGAGGGTGGAGGGTGGGAGGAGGGAGAGGATCAGAAAAAATAACTAATGGATACTAGGCTTAATATATGGGTGATGAAGCAATCTGTACAACAAGCCCCTGTGACATGAGTTCACCTATAAAACAAACCTGCACATGTACCCCTGAACTTAAAAGTTAAATTTAATAAAGAATATGTATTAACAATTAAACTAAATAAATGACAATATGCAAAACCCAAAGTGTATATCTTAATTTCATTAATCTTGGCCCAGAAATTTTTGTTAATAATTATATATATATATATATATATATATATATTTTTTTTTTTTTTTTTTTTTTTTTTTTTGAGACGGAGTCTTGCTCTGCCGCCCAGGCTGGAGTGCAGTGACCTGATCTCGGCTCACTGCAAGCTCCGTCTCCCGGGTTCACGCCATTCTCCTGCCTCAGCCTCCCGAGTAGCTGGGACTACAGGCACCTGCCACCACGCCCGGCTAATTTTTTTTGTATTTTTAGTAGAGATGGGGTTTCACCATGTTAGCCAGGATGGTCTTGCTCTCCCCACCTCGTGATCTGCCCGCCTCGGCCTCCCAAAGTGCTGGGATTACAGGCGTGAGCCAACGCACCCGGCCTGCTAATAATTTTTTATCTCTCCTCTTGCTACCTTCTTATGCTTTTTTAATTTACAAAAGATGATAAACAGTTAAAGTAATTGTATTAAAAACATCATGCTAAATAAAATTAATTTTATACAAAAGAATATATATTGCTTGATTCCATGTAAATTAAGTCTAAAATAGAAAAAAACTAATTCATGAAGAAAACAATCAGAAGAGGTTTTGGAGAATGGAGATTAACGGGGAAGGGGCATGAGAAAGCTTTCTGGGGTTGTAATATTCTGTATTTTGATAAGGGTTACGGTTATATAGGTATATGGAGCAAGGATCCAATAAATGATACTGGGATAATCTGTTATTCTTATAAAAGACAGAAGTAGATGCCAATACAAGCATTAATTCCTAATAGATTAAATACCTAAATATGAAAAATGAATCTTTTAACTTTTAGAAGAAAGAGAATGTGTTTATAACTTTGGAGCAAGGAAGGCATTCTTGATAATAGTGTAAAAAGGAGAAACCAGAAAGAAAAAAATTATAAAAGTCACCATAAACACAGTGAAAATATAAGCCCCAGTTTGGTAGAAGATATTTGCAGCTCACAAATCTAGCAAAGGATTGGTACCCAGAATATATATAAAGAACTCCTAAACCAACCAACCAGTCAAATAGAAAAATGGGCGTAGGCTATAAATAGAGAATTCTAAGAGGAAGAAGGTCAAATGGCCAAAAAACATTTTAAAAGATTCCCAAGACAATGGTCTTGAAGACAATGAAAGTTAAAAAGAATAAGGAGACAGCGTTTTGCACTCATCAGATTGGAAAAAATCAGTGACTGTTAACACCAAGGGTTGTGAGGATCTCGGGGAAGGGAGAACGCAGTACTGGTGGTAGGGTAAATTGGACCAATCACTTTGGAAAACAGTCTGGCATTGTCTATTAAAACTGAAGATGCTCCTACCCCATCACCCAATAATTTCTCTTGCAGATAGCTGCACTACAGAAACTGCCACACATGTACATGAAAACAAAGAAATGAGAATGTTCACTGCACCAAGGTTTGAAATAGAGAAAAATGAAAACTATCTGTTGCAGCATTTGACACAACCAATCACTTCCTCTTTCTGGAAACATTTTCCCCATTTGACTTCTAGATAGCCCACCTCCTGTTCTTCCTCTTACCTCACTAGCTGCTCCTCTTGACTGTTGGATTCTCCTCCTCTTCCTGGTCTTTACATTTTGGAGTGTCCTAGCAGTCATTCTACATCTGTTCCCTAGTTGATCTCATAAATAATCTTGGCTTTAAATACCGTCACCAGTCACCAGTCTGGACTCCCTTCCTGACCTTGACTAGGATATCCAACTGCTTATTTGACATAACTAATTGGATATCAAATTGGTAGTGCAATGTGTTAACATGTCCACAGCCAAAGCCTTAATTTCCCTCCAAAGCCCAGTCCTCCCCGAGGCTTTCCCATCTTAGTACATGGCATCGCCATTCACCCAGCTGCTCAGGAAAACCTGAGTCCTCTCTTTTGCACGCATTCTTGCTATATTTCTTTCCTTTGAATTCTCCATTGCATCCTGTTTCAGGCCATGATCACTTCTTATCTGGACTGCTATGATTGCCTCCTTTCTATCTCCCAATCTCTACTCTAACCCTCCTACAGTCTGCCCTCCTCCAGCAAACAGATTGATCTCAGAAACACGTATATACTCTGAGGCCAGAGTAGACCTATGACTTCCTACATTTCTTACAAAACCCAAACTCCTCTGACCACTGATAACTCTCTGAGTTCATCTTCTCTATAACTCCCCACCCAGGGTCACTATCCTCCAACCACACTGGCTTTCTTGCTGTTTCTTGAATGCATCAAGATTATTACTACCTCAGGGTCTTTGCATTTGATATTCCTTTTGCCATGGGTATGGGTAAATGTGACTGACTCCATAGTATCCTTCTGCATGACCTGGAAGAATCCTCACTGTGTGTCTCATACAAACTGGGAGGTTCCAATGGAAATAGGATTTGGAGCACCCTGCAATGTTGCAAACTGTTGTATGGAGAATACTTCTTGACTTAAAGAAACGTACCATTGCATACCACCATGTCCTAGAGAGCACATGATGGGGCCAGAGGATGAATCTAAAGCCAAGATCAACCTCTGGCAGGGCCTCTGTGAAGGAGATGAAGATTCGTACAGTGTACTTCTGAAAAAAAGCTTTCCTTTCAGAAGGCAGATCTGAGAATAGGGAAGCATGGTCAGGAAGTGGAATATGCCCCTGAGGGTACAAGGCCAGGAATCAGGGTATCTCCCTACTTGAAAAGTATATTAATCTCCTAAAGCTGCCATAACGGAATACCACAGAGTGGCTTCAACAACAGAAATGTGTTTTCTCACAGTTCTGAAGGCCAGAAATTTGAGATCCAGGTGTTAACAGGGCTTTGTCTGAGGCCTCTCTCCTTGGTTTGTAAATGGCCATATTCTCCCTGTGTGCTCATGTGTTCTTCCCTCTGTGCCTGTCCACGTCCTCACCTCTTCTTCTTATATGGACACTAGTCATACTGAATTAGGACCCCTCAATAATGACCTCCTTTTACCTTAATAAGCCTCTGTAAAGGCCTTATCTCCAAATACAGTCACATTCTCAGATACTGAGGGTTACGGCTTCAACATATGAATTTTGAAGGGACAAAATTCAGCCCATAATGAAAGAGTTAATGTATTCTTCTTTGAAGCACAGGGACAGATATTTGAAATATTTCTGTTCTTATTTTACTTCTTTACCCCCAAGACTTCAAAAAAGTCTAATTAACATTGTTGAAAAAGAACTGTGGGCTGGCCGTGGTGGTTCACGCCTATAATCCCAGCACCTTGGGAGGCCTAGGTGGGCAGATCACCTTAGGTCAGGAGTTCGAGACCAGCCTGGCCAACATGGTGAAACCTCATCTCTACTAAAAAATACAATAAATTAGCCAGGCATAGTGGCACATGCCTGTAATCCCAGCTATGCAGGAGGCTGAGGCAGGAGAATCCCTTGAACTCAGGAGGCAGAGGTTGCAGCGAGCCAAGATCGTGTCACTACACTTCAGCCTCAGTGACAAAGTGAGAGTCTGTCTCAAAAAAAAAAAAAAAAAGAAGAAAAGAAGAGAAAAGAAAAAGAAGTGTGATTTTTACCACATTCACCCTTTTGCTGACTCTGAGTAGCAGAAATGTAGCAGATTATAAAGGAGACCATGTTGAAGAGCCAGTGCTTGGACAGCGCAGTTGGATGTAGAGATCCTCCCTTGGAAGAGCTGACAGCCATAGTAGGCAGAGGCAGGACTGCCAAAGCCGCACACTCAGCCATGTAACCCAAGCTCCCTCCCCACTATGTGCCACGGCAAGGAAATGAGAAAGGAAGGGGTTCAAGTGATCCAGATTCATGTATTTGTTTTGTCAAAAATATTTATTGAACACCCGTCATGAGTAAGACAGTGTATTCAGTTAAGGGGACATTTAAGAAACAAAACAGACAGGGTCCCTGCCTTACACTGCAGTAGAAGGGAGAGACAATGATGAAATTAACACATAGTATAATTGTAGGTCATCAAATACCAATGTAGAAAAAAAACAATAAAGGGAAAATAGAGTAGAGAAGGGGTAATATTTAAAACAGAATGGTGAGAGGAAGCTTCTCTGAGGAGGTGACTTTGAGAGAAATCTGACTGAAGTGAGGGAGGGAGCCATGTAAGGGTTGTAGGAAAGCATCCTAGCACATGGAGAGAGACAGAGCGGGGCGGGGGGGGAGAGAGAGAGAGAGAGAGAGAGAAAGCCAGAAGATCTCTATTCATTCTTAGAGTAAATAGATTGGGTTATGTGTCAGATACAGGAATGTGACTCTCAGATCCTCCTTCTAGAAAGAACTTGCTATCCAACTATGAGCAGTATGGTTAAGTGGGAGCTTCCACCTGTTAGCTTTGTCAGGGTTCACTCAGCTTTCAAGCTGAGGTCATATCTTTCTCAGGGTATGACAGTCATTGTGCCTGGCCAATGACTGAGTAAGGAGGTGATAGCTGAAGACACACTCTTCTTGGAGCAGCTTCCAGAAACTAACTGAGCAAAGCAGTGCTAAAAGGGCCTGGCCATCTCCACACAATGCAGGACGCCTTGAGTGTGCAATCTCTGCCCCAGAGTTCCCGCTTGAACTGGTAGAGGTCTCGTCACAGTCTGATGGCTCCCCCTGCCTCGTTCTGTTTCCTCTCTTTTCCTGGCACAGTTGCTACTCCTCAGTGGAACCTCTTCACTCCTACCTCTGTCTCAGCATCTGCTTCCTGGAGAAAGCAAATTGCAACAGTTTTAGAGAAGAAAATATTTCCCCCAAGTTCAAAATAATCTACCAGAGCAGGATGTTACATGGAAATGTCTTCCAAGACCATAAGGTGATAGATATCACACTCAAAGTGAATTGTGAGATTTCAAGATAGGTTCTGAAAACCAATTAGATGACTCACCTTCATTGAGTGAGTGCATAAAACAGTTGGCTTGTTGGAGACTAAGAGAAGAAGGAATTTATACAGAATTATTCTAAAGATAACTGTGTTCTGCATAGCCCCTCCCCGAACCATGTCCCCAAAAGAGATGGTAAGGTTTCCTGTTTCTCACCTCAAGCCTATGAAAGGCTTTTAATAAGTCCACTTGGAGTATGTTCCCTGGAACCTGGGGGAGAAAACAATGGCCCAGTGTCCAATTCATTCCAAAGAATTTTCAGAGGACAGACATTTGCTAGCTGGAAGAGCTTGCTGTGTTGAGGTAGTTAACACTCCAAGTTTGTGGGAACAGAGGATGGTGTTGGAGATACGACTGACCTGGAATCATTTAAATCCTGCCCAAGAGGATCCCTGGGAGAGGGAAAACCTCCTCAGGGAGAATCTGAGCTGACTGGATTGAGAGTTGAGGGGAATATCAGAACTTAAGAAAATGTATTCCCCGCTTATTAAATGTCCTCATAGGGCCTCTGAAGACCCCTATTTCCCCACCCCACTGCACCCAGGAGTCTGCTTAAAACTCGCCAGCTGAGTTTGGAGAATTTGGGTTAAAAGTTCCAGTAATTTGAGAGGGACTAGACAGAAGGGATTTTTACTTGCTTTTCTCATTTGCTGCCAAACCTACACTCTACTTTAGTTGGTATGCTTTTCATTAGGTTCTCACCAGCATAAAACATTTGCATTTAATGCACTTATTAGAAAAAAAAAACACATTTTCAAAGGACTATTGGAGGTTGTCTGAGACTCGCCCTGTTTTATAAACACCTTTAAAAGGTAGGTAGAGGAGTCAGAGAGACAAAAAACACCGACCATCTCCAGGTGCCATTGAAATCACTGCTGTTTATCCTCCAAAGCTTCATTGGTCAAGTCAATGAGTCTCAAGGCAATTGTAAATCTGAAAAATTACTACTCCTTGATGAAACCTACCTGCATTTTAATCCTGCAGGTAAAGAGTTTGGAGAAGTGTGAAGTGTATCTTATTTCTTCCTAAAGACACATATTCCCCTCTCATTGACCACAGCTGCTTTGGGGAAAACTTTAAGCGCCTATTCATTCCTGGCCCCCAAAGTACTTCCTTTTCAAAAAACCATTTGGATCTCCTTCTTCATCCTACATTGATTTAATGTGAGCCAAGGAGGTCTGAACTTGGGCTTGTTACCAATGGGATCTGATGTTTTACATCAAGAACTGATGGCTGCCTTGTGAAATGCTGCATTTCCCTCTCTCACATAGTAGAATCTTGCCAAGTTCATGGACCATGACTAATGGAAATGCTATAAGGTGGAAAAGTTTTTCCAATTAAAATATTGGTCAAATTTACAGGTGATAATAGGCCATATTGGGAACGTGTACTTGTGACCATTAGCCAGGAGACACTCATGTTGTTTGTGTATCTGATGGTTTGGGCCTATGAGGAACTGGTTGAGGTGGCCTAATTCACTCAACTCTTCCTCTTCCAACAAAGGGTCAAGGCACAGAAGCCAGCTTTACTCTTCCACAACAAAAAGGTGCCTCCCTTGACTACTTCACAAGCAAGGAAAGGAAGCTGCAGTTTAAAAACTGCTTTGAGAATGAGACGGCTTCTAAAGCAAGCACTGAGGGTGTTCATCTGAGTCTGACAACCTGCCACTAAGGACTACATTTCAGCCATCCTTGGCAACTCTGCAGGGAGTGTGCCTGTTGGCTCTCATCTATGGCCAGCAAAGAGCCTTGCAAATAGAAGGGATTAATTGATCGATCTCACGTAGACCACAGAAGCTTTTCTAAGGGAAGACACTTAGGAAACATAACTAAAAGAAGCCAGAAGAGTCATCCCCAGTATTCAGATCTCAGAGACTACTGACATGTATTTTACTGGTTCAAACACAGCCTCTGTAGCTCATCTGATTCCACATTTTGCCTGGTTCAAGTCAACTGGTTCTGATCACAAGGTAAGCATAATAAGTGACTATAACTGGAAACCATTCCTGGAAAACTAAGCAAAAATGTTCTCTATGATAGCATCAATAATATTATGCTCCTATGGGAAAGATGACATAACCCAAGCCTCAATTCCTTATTCAGGGCCTTTTCTATTACAAGACGAAATCAGGCAACCTAAAATGTTCACAGGAAGTCTGTTGTCTTGGTCCGTTGTGCTGCTATGACAAAATACTCAAGACTGGGTAATTTATAAACAACAGAAATTTATTTCTTATAGTCCTTGAGGCTGAGAAGTCCACTGTGAAGGGGCTGGCAGGTACAGTGTCTGGTGAGGGCTGCTCTCTGCTTCAAGATGGTACCCTATTGCTGCATCCTATGGAGGGGATGAATGCTGTGTCCTCACATGGCCGAAGTACAGAAGAGAGAAAATCCAATCCCTTGAGCCCTTTTTATAGGGGCCTAATCCCATCCATGAGGGCAAAGCCCTCCTGATAACATAATCACCTCCTAAAGGCCCTGCCTCTTAATACTGTCATACTGGGCATTAAGATTAGGCATACGAATTTTGGAGGACATATTCAGACCATGAGAACTGGTCAAGTAAAGACCACATTAACATTTGTAAAGGGTGAGGTGGTATGAGGAATACTAGCCTGTGAGAGTTTCTGCTAGAAAGTGTTCCTTGTCCAAAAAAAATTGTGGAAAACACTGAATACTATTCCTCTTCTTGGAATTTTGTAGAACATTTTGACATTCCAAGGATTCTAAAAAGCTCATCAGTTACACACAACAACAAAAACCATACTTATGCAACCATGAAAGGCTTTATTATAAAACCTATGCACATTCTTGCAGATGTGTTTTTCCATAGAACACACTTTAAGAAACACTAAAACTCCTCTACATGTATCTTCCCACTAAATAGCATAGATCCAGATGCTGAGTCAATCTGGAGGGCAATACTCCCAAAAGAGCAAGGTGGCTCCAGGCCCACTCATATGAACCTGGTGTTGACACTGGCCATGAGGAGAGCAATGAAAGTTCTTCCCTGGGGAGAGTCAGCCTGATGTCATGCAGTGCTCACTAGGTCCAGATTAGGAATTTCGCAAGAAGCCCAAAACCCTAAAAACATTAAATGTTCCACTATGTATATATAATAATTCCAAATAAATTCAACTCTAATTTGTAAAATAAATATAAGCAAGCTTAACAGAATTCTGAGTGGTTCCATAATGACAGCTTCAACATTTAAATATTGAATTTTTTCCAAAAAATTAATACACCTGCTTTGCTGGTGCCCTAAGCACATGTTTAGTCTGTGTTAGGTTACTAATATTGGCAGAATTTCTATCCCAGCATCTGCTATTCATTGACCCTAAACTTATCAATTCACTTTTTTTTTGGCCTCAGTTAAAATGGCATAGATTAAACTAGGCTAGATAGTTATTGATATTACTTCCAGCTCTAAAGTTTTGTGATTCCTCCTGTTGTATTAACTAGTCCTTGGTCTTCAACATGACATTGGAGCATTTCCCAGGTGCTGACTGTAGTACACACTGTCGGCTTCTCACCTAAGTAGGCACTGTGGATGCCCACCCACATACCTTTGGCACTTCCTTTATTCCCATACTTTCCACCTAACTGATGGCTTCCAACTTCAGACACTACAACGCTTTGTCTAAAATCTTCTTCTGACCATCAGAGCTCACTCAGCCTAGGTGGAGCAGCCTGGAACTGCCCCAGAGTTCATATTCTTCAATACAACCCTCAACCAATGACTGGTGAGAGTTAGTCTTTACATACCCCAGCTCTCTACCTCTCAGTCAGGGTAACTCTGAGGTGTGTGCTCCACACTATCTCCCAAAATTCCCCAGAAAGATAGAACCCCAGTTGTCTGCAGTGGTAGTTGACCTGATAATGCATCTTTATTGGTTTCTTTTACTACCCTATCTCAGCTGTCCTCTCTCCTACCAGTATTTCTGGGATCTTCGCCCAAATAATCTACTTGCACTCAAATTCTTGTTTCAGATTTTGTTTCTAGGGAACCCAAACCAACATACTAGCCAGAATTCATTCCTCCACCTGACCCTCTCCACTTTCTTCCTCTGTATCCACACCTTGTTCTGGTTTAGCTACCCACCCGGCAAAAAAAATATAATTATATCCCTAACTCTAAGGACGGAGCCAAGCCAACCACAGTAATCTTACTCCTCTTCCCAGTGATGGGGTAGGATTTAATCCAATTCTAGCCGATGAAACCTGAAGGGAGAATTCTGGGAAATAGTTCCTTCCTCCAAAATAAGAAACACAAAGACAGAGACACCCCCTATTCTTCCACTGGAAGTTGACATGTCTCAATATAATGCTCAGAACTGCAGCTACTAACTTGTGCCTAGGGGAGCCATCTTAGAGGAAAAAGTGACTCATTGGGTTAGGCCATTCTTGCATTGCCATAAAGAAATAACTGAGAGTGGGTAGTTTATAAGAAGGGTGGTTTAAATGGCTCATGGTTCTGAGGGCTGTACAGGAAGCATAACACCTGCATCTGCTTCTGGGGAGGCCTCGGGAAGCTTACAATCATGGTGGAAGGCAAAGGAGGAGCAAGTGTCTGACATGGTAGAAACAGGAACAAGAGGTGGTCAGCGGGTAGGGGTATCACAACACTTTTAAATGACCAGATCTTGTGAGAATGCACTCACTATCAGGAGGATAGCACCAAGGGATGAGGGATCCACTCCCATGATCCAATCACCTCCCAGCAGGTCCCACTCTAACACTGGGGATTACAATTCAACATGAGATTTGAGAGGGACAAATACTCAGGGCAGAATTGTCAAGATAGCCATTTATCTTGCTACTCAAGAGTTATGGACAATGTGAGAAGGCTTCCAACAACCTAACGTGCATATCTATGTTTGTCTTCCTGCCCAAGGCACTCACCATTGGGAATGCTGTAGATACAAGCTGGTCTCCTGGTTTCAGGAGAGGTGGTAGGGTTGAGGAATCTTATGTGAGCTAACTTATTGGAAAGAAAGTAGAGATTTTGCAGGATGGAAGAAAAATATCCAAAAGTAAAGCCAGAATCAGAGAGTAGAGAGAAATTAAAACCAAGATTATGAGGGTTGAATGGAAAAAAATAATCCACAGTTAAAAAGAAAGAGGAGAAATAGTACCAAGAAGCCAGATCTCTGGCTCCCTCTGAAGGGTGAGGCTGGACACTTGAAGTTTCTGACACATGGCAATATAGAAGCCTTTGTAGGCACCAGTAGCTCATACAGTGATCTCTGCTGGGTAGAGTAGAGAAGGCACAGGTCAACCTCATGTGGCCAATTCAGAAGCATGCCATCTTCTTGGATGTGTTGCCAGAATATGTGGAAAGCCTTCTGAGAACCCAATGTCACTTCTACGCATCTGGGAATTCAAATTCCACCAGAACCCCTTGGAGTAGATGGTACTGGCAGAGAGAAAGTTGAATCCTATTGGATTGCCGTCTTTTACATTAAGGAGAATAATTTTCAAATATTAAAGAGTAGGGCCAATATTGTTGGGAAAGAATTAAAGCCTAAGCAATCTGAGAGAGCTATATGAGACCTCTTCCTTGGGATTCCATGCTTAACAAATTATCTTTGAGTCCCTGAAAACACTTAGACGTTTGATCCCGAGACCAATGTCAGGAGAGCATAAAAGAATAATGCTTGTGTTTGTTGGGTCTTCCAGGAAGCAGACACTGTGATGCAGTTAAAAGTGCAAGAGGTTTATTGGTAGGAAATGCTTGTGAAAGATAAAAGGGAAGGAAGCAGTCTGGGGCAGGGACAGCGTCAAACCACATGCAGATCTGACAAAGCCTCAGCCAACCCAGGCAGCTCTGAAGCAAAGATTACCCATTAAAGGAATCCCATGCTGGGGAGACATGGCCAAACCTTAACACCTCCATCATGCTCAGTCGTTTGTTGGGGGATGCGCAGAAAGAGTGTATTCTCAGCTCAAAAGCCATGATGGATTCTGAAGTGCTAACAGTTGGAGACCATCAGCTAACTGCACTTCTCATGGCTGACCTGCAGTTCTTTCTTGACCTACATAGAGTGCACCTCCATGACTGTCATAATGTGGAATAAGAGAGGTGCCAGGAGTCTGAAGATGTTCAGACATACTGTGGATTTTTTTAAGGTGGCCTCTAGAAAATCTAGAGTGGATTATTGAATGGAGTGTTTGTGAGCTCTTACAATAGGCACTGAAGATCACCAGGGACCAGGAAGTGTTCACCAAGAAAATGCCATTCCTGTTTTTAGCATTACCAATTGACACACCAAGAGAATGCAGATGATATAGTGTAATTGGATTTCACTAAGATATTTATTAAAATCATTATCATCAAGATGAAAACATTGGACCTGGGTAACAATTGGGCAAATTTTTATATTCTTGGGCAATCATATTTATGGAGATTAATTAATAAAATCTATATTATTAGTAGCTAAAGTCTTCTCCCACTACAAGCTCCTCTTCCTCATTCTTAGCTTCAGGCAATGATACTATATATTTTCCTAGACAGCTAGATTTGAAAGCTCTAAGGTTTATGGATTCTTGTTTCTCCTTTATTCCCTTTGTTGACTCGAGTCAGGCATAGTAGGCTTCTTATTAACCTCTCGTGTTCATTCCTTCACTTTTATTCCCACTGCCATGTCTCTGGCACTAGGCACCATTCTTTCAAACTGATCCCAAGCCATGGTCTGTCAAGTACTCTTAATACATTAGTCCATCCCACACTCTGTTCACATTGGCCTTCTCTGCCTCTCCAAATAATCGGCCTGCTAGCCAAGGGCCCCACAATGGGGCCCTCCATTTATGCACCCTGACCACCACTTGCTCAGATGCTCCACCCCTGGGATCAGACAAATCTAAATGCTGCCCTCACTGTGCCTCTTCCTGGCTCTTGGCTGCACTGCAGATTTCCTCCATGCTGAGCCACATATTTTTAGAGTCTTCCAATGTTTCTGAAATTAGGAAGTACTTTATAATCAAGGTCAGAAGAAAACCGTTAGTCTCAGGACTGAAGAAGAAGTTATAAAAGGCTCCCTGCTGTCTGTGACTATAAAAATTTTGTAAAGTTTGGAAGGAATCAGTTCATCTAATTGTCGTTAAAGCTGTATATTAACTTTGGATCCTTAATTTTTACTTAAAATGAGGCAGCATATGCTAGAAACTGCTCTGGATGCTTGAAGCAAAGCAGACATAAATCCCTACCCTGGTGGAGTGTATATCATGAAGAACTGTTGCCAGGTTCTGAAAAATCTATCTGTCACAGGATCTGGTTGACTGTTAAGAGAAACTCTTTAACTTCTAGTGACAAGTAATTCAATAAGTGGGGGAAAAAAAATGAAACTGTGGTTCCAACCATATAGACATGCAGATAAAACCTGTTATACTTTGTGTGGTAGAAAAACATTTGGAGACAATAACCCATGCATTAGTTACTCCTGTATTTCTTCTTTCGTCCACCTCATACCCCACCACCAATTCAAGCAAATAGTTGTTCCCTTTCTCACTTCCTCTGGGGAAGAATGTGGCAAGTCAGAAAATAGCTATAACCTTAGAGAGAGGGGATCTAGACCCTGTGTCTTGGCCATAAGAGGAACACAGGGGGAAGGAAGTGACAGGACACCCCAGAAAGGAAAAGATACTTAGGTACATCTAAAGACATGGAAAGCCAAAGCCCCAAGTGGAGCTCCAAAGGATTTAGGAGAAACTTGAAACTGGACATGACAGGGCACTTGGAAGGGGCACAGTAGGGTTTCCTCCCTGATCACCTTTATGCAGCAAGGACTCAGATATCAAACAGCCCTACCCAGTGACTGCACGTTGAGTAAATCCCCCAGAACCTCAATAAAATTCCTTCAGAGAAGGAACTCAAGAAAAAGCCATGCTAGTATTGCAGACCAACCCAAAACAGAAGGCTTAAAATGGAAATTAAGTTATAAACTGTAAAGTTGTATGTCTTACACATCTGAATTTATACACTGAAAATCTGCTATATTTGCCATGTCATGAAATGAAAGGTGTCAAAGAGGTCAAGAATCATGATGAGGGCAGCAGCAGGGCCATCTGGAGTGGCTTCTGCCATCACACCAACTGCAGCAGGAAGACCCTTCCGAGGCTGCATGCTCCACGGAGCTGGTGGGAGCTGGGGGCAACCTGCCCCTTCCAAGTTGGGGTGGGAGCTCCCAGAGTGCCACTGCAGTCACCCAAACCACAGCTGCGGACCTGGGCATCCCTATGCTCATGGGCTGGGAGCGGGCGGGAGCCTGGCCCTCCCAGGCACAGCTGCAGCCACCCAAGTCACAGCTGAGAACCTGGGCCCCTGCTCCACTAAGGAGCTTTGCCTTCCTGCACAGGGCTGCAGCCACCCAAGTCATGGCTGCAGATCTGTGCCTCCGACTCCACAGGGCAGGCAGGAGCCTGGGGTACTGGGAGTAGGCAGGATCCCCGCATTCTTGAGTGCAGCTGCAACCACCCAAGTCGCAGCTGCAGACGTGGGCCTCATGCTCCATGGAGCAGGCAGGAGCCCAGCCCTCCTGGGTGCAGCTACAGCTACCCACGCCGCAGCTGCAGAGCCAGGCATCTCTACACTCTTGGGGACCCAGGAAGGCTCTCTGTGACCCCAGAAGCTCCGAAGTGTCCACTCCTGCTGCCTGGCCCCTTCCCGCTCCTGGCACCCATTCTAATCTCAGTTGGAGTGAGCCCAGGTGCAGTCACAGCCTGGCCAGGTGTGTGTAGGCTCAAGGCAGTGCTGACATGCCAGGTCCCTGCCACCTTGGCCCCTTCTGGACTTTGGGCACTGATAAGCATGGGAGGGAAGCCAAGAGAGTGTTGAGGGCAGCTTGGTGCTGACCTGAAGGTGCCCCTTGGCACAAACATCCTGGGTGCCATGAACGGCAGTGGAAGGCAGACAGGCTCCTGGGTGGAAGTGGGTGGGTCCCCGGTGAGGCCACACCTTCAAGCCTGGGAGGGCCTGAAGGCTGGGGGCTGGAGCTGCCAGTCCCATGGACAAAGTGGTAACTTGTGGAGCCTTTTCTGGGTCTCCCAATGGCTGCCTCTGAACCAACTGGCATGCACGCTTCTTCACCTCTAAGGCCTTAAAAGCCCTGGGCTCAGCCAGAGCTGAACAGATGATGGGGCAACCAGCTGCAGAGAGGAGCTACCCTCTTCCTGAGAGCTGGAACAGATGATGGGATGACCAACTGCAGAGAGGAGCTACCCTCTCTGCTAGGAGCTGAACACTCAATGGGACACCCTGGCTGCAGAAATAAGCTGCCCCTTGTGGGAGACTGAGCTGTTCTATCACTCAATAAAGCTCCACTTCATTTTGCTCACCCTTCACTTGTCTGCATACCTCATTCTTCATGGTCACAGGACAAGAACTCAGGACCTGCCAAATGATGAGGCTAGAAGAGCTGTAACACAAACAGGGCTGAAACATGCCCCTTGCTTGACATGTTGCAGGTGAAGAGAAGGAGAGAAGAGCTGTGGCCCTTCGGGGAGCCCAGACCTGGGAGCTCCCTGAGCCAGGGCTGTGACTCCCTCTTCAGGGCCCTGCAGTTTCCAGTGTCTCCAAGCTTCCAGGCACCACTGCAATCCTTGGCGCCAGCCGGGGAAGCTGCTTGCAGTGTGCCTGGTCCACCCACAGCCTCGCAGAGAGCTGGCACCCATGCCGGCATGTGGAGCTGCCCACCCTGCTGCAACAGCTGGTATGTCTGACTGCACAGTGACCAGACCCCATGCTCACTCACACACTCCTTGCCACTCCACGCCTGAATCACAGTCTCTTGTGGAGGCGTGGGATCTATGCCAGTAACATGAGCTGAGTGCAAGTAAGCTGCCAGGTTGAGTGGGCAGAACAAGTCCAGTGGGTCCAAGCAAAACTTGGGCAAAGGTGCCACTGCCACAGGTTTCCAGCCAGAAAAGTCACACCCCAACGATCCTGTAACAATGAGAACATTATGAAAAGCAGCAAGTCACTTGGAATGTTTGAGGAGAAAAGCAATTCAGGAAAATATTAAGAGTCTATGAAAAAAAAATTCAAAATTTGGTTTTGATTCTAAAAGAGAAAGCAGTCTATTTAAAATCTTTTGAATAAATTTATGCTGTCACTTTTAAATGTATATTTGATACAGAGTTCCTTATACTTTCTTCTTAAAAGCTTTTATTTAAATTAATGGTGCATCTTACAATTGGTAGCATTTTAGAACTGAGTAAAAATGCTGGTTTTCATCATTTTCAGGATTTTCAGCTGTCAACATCTTACCCATCAGCAACCAAAATGTTCAACAATAAGGGATTTATTTAATAAATTGTGCTACATCTATATAATGGAGTACAGTACTTATAAATGGTCCTATAGAAGAATGTTTAATGACATAAGAAAATGCTAAAGTTAACTAAATTTAAAAGAAAATGTGTGTGTGGGGTGTGTGTGTGTGTGTGTGTGTGTGTGTGTGTAAACGTGCATGTGTATAATCTGCAGCTCTGCCTCCAAGGTGTCTCCCAAGCCATCTACCCTCAAAGATTGTTCTTTCATCCAATCGCAAAATGGCACACCTGAGGTCCCATCTCATACACTTCATACAGAAGGTCCACCAATGCTAGAGTGATCAACCATTCAGGTTTTCCTGGGATGCAAGATCTTCAAGGCTAAAACATGAATAGTCCTGGGCAAATTGGGACAGTTATTCCTCCTAGTCGGTGGCCTGTCCAATGTCTCAGACGCTGAGTCAGTCCTCGCTGCTTTCCATGAGTCCTTGGCTCCTGTGCTGCGGAGTCGACCTTCAGGGCCTAAAACAAAGCCTTAAAGTCACAGTAAGTACCAATACATATTTTATTACACCACATTGAACCTGGAGCACCATTTCCAGGACTTTGCTTGGGGCTCTGTACTTGGCCTTGTACCTCTTCAATACTTTTGTACTTTTTATCAATGCCTCAAAAACAAACAAACAAAAAAATAGACATGCCTGTAAGAGTCACAGATGACAGAAATTAGAATTAACAGACTCAAAAGTCCAAAATATCTCCAATAGTTGAAACTAAAGCCAGACACAAGATATAATTAAACAGGGGAAAATATCAAGATCACAAGTTAAGGCTTTCTTTAAAAAATCAATAATACATGTATAGGCTAAGGACACTTGATGAAGCCGTTCATACGGAAAATAACCTGGGATTTTAATTGCTGAAAGCTCATATGAAACAAGATGATATGCAGCTGCCAAGAAAAGGAAATACAATCTTTCAATATATCAATAGAAATATGATGCCTGAATTAGGAGTAAAATCCAGACCACATTTACTCCCTAAGTTAGGAATCAATGAGTTATGTCCTTGGTTCTCATTATGCATCATAATCACCCAGAAGGCTTGTTAAATCACAGATTGCTGGGCCTAACCACAGAGTTTCTGATTCAGTAGATCAAGGTGAGGCCCAGGAGTATGTATTTCTAACAAGTTCTCAGATGAAAATGGCCCAGGGACCACACTTTGAGAACCACTAAGAATGTTGTCAGAAAAAACACCATACAATGGTGAATGTTCTAGAAGCCGTGACAGGAGGAAATTTTGAAAGATCTGTATATATTTATCTTGAGTAAGAGTTACATGGTAACTTCACACTCATATTTGAAGACTTTTATGGCAAAACAAATGGGTTTTGTAGTGCCAGAGGCAAAATTAAAGCCAATGATTGGAAATTACAAAGAGGCAAAATTGAACTCAGCGTAAGGACACGCTTTCTGTTAAACCACTCAAAAACAGAATAGGTTATGTAAAAAAATGAATTATAAACTTGTATTTATGGTGTAATCCCTTTTTAAAAAGGATATGTTGGCCGGGTATGGTGGTTCACGCCTGTAATCTCAGCCCTCCGGGAGGCTGAGGCAGGAGGATTGCTTGAAGCCAGGAGTCTGAAACCAGCCTGAGCAACATAATAAGATCCTAGTCTTACAAAAAAAATTTTTTTTAATTAACCAGGTGTGATGGTGTGTACCTGTAGTCGTAGATAGTCATGAGGCTCAAGTAGAAGGATCACTTGAGCCTAGGAGTTTGAGGCTGCAGTGAGCCATGATGACACCACTACACTCCAGCCTGGGTGACCAAGAGAGACTCAACAAGAAAGAAAGAAAGAAAGAAAGAAAGAAAGAAAGAAAGAAAGAAAGAAAGAAAGAAAGAAAGAAAGAAAGAAAGAAAAGAAAGAAAAAGAAAGAAAGAAAGAAAGAAAGAAAGAAAGAAAGAAAGAAAGAAAGAAAGAAAGAAGGAAAGAAGGAAAGAAGGAAAGAAGGAAGGAAGGAAGGAAGGAAGGAAGGAAGGAAGGAAGGAAGGAAGGAAGGAAGGAAGGAAGGAAGGAAGGAAGGAAAGGAAGGAAGGAAGGAAGGAAGGAAGGAAGGAAGGAAGGAAGGAAGGAAGGAAGGAGGGAGGGATGGAGGGAGGGAGGAAAGAGAGAAAGAAAAGGCTACATTTTTTAAAAATCTAGAATCATAATATATACCAGAAGTTCAGTGGTGGTTATCTTTTGGTGGTGATGGTAAGGCAGATTTTTTCTGTACTATCTGATTTTCCTAAAATAAATATAGATTATTTATACAATAAAATACTGAGAGTTAAAAAAATGAAATAGGCTGCCTTGTAGGATAGGTGGGCTTTTCCTGTCACCTGAAGTAATCAAACACAAGCTAGAAAAAAGGCTTAGTAAATTGCTTAGAGAAGTGGTTCTCAAACTTTAGTGTGCATTTGAATTCCCTGGAGGGCTTGTTTAAAACACACAGTGCTGGTCCTAGCCCCAGAGTTTCTGATTCAGTGGGTCTGAAGTGAGACCCAAGGATCTGCATTTCTAACAAGTTTCAAGTGATGCTGATGCTGCTGATCCAGGGGTCACAGTTTGAGTAGCTCTGGTGTGGTAGGCATATTTATAAAATGGCTTCCAGTGATTCTCATCTCCTGGTATTCATGCCCTTATATAACCCTGTTCTCTTGTGTGTGAGTTGGACCTATTGACTTGCTTCTAGCAAATAAAATGCAACAAAAGTGATGGGATGTTCCTACTAAGATTGGGCTGTAAAAGACTGTGAGGGACTTCTGCTTGCAGAAAGATGAAGTAGAAGTACTTTAAAGGTGAAGTAGAAGTACTGTTCCCTATTCTTTCTGCTAAGTACAACTAAAAATCCTGGACATTACAGTCAACCCTCAGTATCTACAGGAGGCTGGTTCTAAGACTCCCACAGGTATCAAAATATGCAGATGCTCAAGTTCCCTATATAAAATGTCATAGTATTTGCATGAAACCTATAGACATCCTGCAGTATGCCTTAAATTATCTCTAGATTATTTATAATACCTAATATAAGGTAAATGCTACATAAGTGGTTATTATACTGTATTTGTATTATTTTTTATTTTGTATTGTTTTTAGGTTTTTTCCTTTGTTTAATTTTTCAATTTTTTTAATTCCTTTTACTCATTCTTAATTTTTTTTTCCAAATGTTTTTGATCTGAGATTGGTTGAATCCAAGGATACAGAACTCATGGGTATGGAGGGATGACTGTATATGTAAACCAAACATAAGAAGATACTGGAGGTTGATTAGTGTGTACAAACATACAGTTAAATAGAAGGAATGAGTTCTAATGTTCAATAGTAGAGTGGGATGACTACAGTTAACAATATATCGCATATGTCAAAATAGTAGAAAGGACTTGAAGGCTAGGCATGGTGGCTCATGCCTGTAATCCCATCCCTTTAGGAGACTCAGGCAGGCAGATTGCTTGAGTCTAGGAGTTCAAGACCAGCCTGGGCAACATAGTGAGACCCCATCTCTACAAAAATTAAAACATTAGCCAGAAGTGGTGGAGCATGCCTATAGTCCTAGTTACTCAGGAGGCTGACGTGAGAGGATCACATGAGCCCAGGAATTCGAGGCTGCAGTGAGCTATAATCATGACATTGCACTTTAGCCTGGGCAATAGAGTGACACTCTGTCTCAAATTTTAAAAAGGGAGGGGGAGACTTAAAATGGTCCCAGCACATCAAAATGATAATTACTCAACACAATGGACACCCCGAATACTCTCACTTGGTCATTACACAGTCTATGCATGTAACAAAATATCACATGTTCCCCATAAATATGTACAAATATTATGCATCAATAGTTTTTTTTTTAAGGGAAGACACTGAAAAGTGAAAATAGGACAGATGGGCTAGGGACCTTGGGATCCAAGGAATGACATAATTGTGAGTTCCTTGTTTTCTTTTTGCCTCATATATCCAAGACCTGGAGAGTCTTGGATAAGTGCTGGAGAAGCTGGCAACTTGGAAATGCCAATGGATGGAGTTTTTTTCAAACCACAACAAAGGCCATATCTGTCTTGCCAAAGGACTAGGAAAGGGGATAGCCTAGAAGGACAGAAAAAACTGTGGCCTTACTCAAACCAGCAAGGCCAAGAGGAGAGCCCAGATTTCCATTTTTGCCTGGCCATAATGAAGCACCCCACCCTCCCCCCAACCCCTCATCCACTGGGGTGGTGTCAGAGAAGGTTACTGGGGAGCTAAGATCTTCTTTGCCCCAAAGGCAGTAGCAAGGAATACCACTCTAACTGCATCATCAGTGGAGTCCATGTAGGGAGCCTGGATTTCAGCCTCCACCCAGTGGTAATGGAGTGCTCACTCTATCTCCCTGCTAGGCTTAGTGAAGAGTCAGAACTTTCATTACTGCCCAGTGGTAACAAGATCACCATCCTCCTGCAGTATCAGTGACCTCCACTGATGGTGGAAAAGGATCCCCTTCACTTGGGAAAAAAGGAGAGGGAAGTGAGCACTGGACTTTGCCTTGGACCCCAATACTGGATCTGTCTCAATAAAGCCCAGTGTTGGGCAGGCCCCAGTGGTCCCACACTCTGTGCCAGTACCCATAGGCTGAGCCACCAGCTCACCCCACCACCAAGCTAACACCAATGGCCCTGAAGCTTCAGGCCAACCCCAGAACTAGGCTGGTCCCCACAGCTCTAGTCATCAGGCCACCACTCATGGACTCAGCCTCCAAATTGGCCCTTGTTATACAGACTTCAGCCCTCCTGGCATAAAAACAGGCACATAGATCAGTGGAACACAATAGAGAGTCCTGAAATAAATTAACACATTTATGGTCAATTGATTTTTGACAAAGGTGCTAAGAGCACACAATCAAGAAAGGACAGTCTCTTCAATAAATGGTGTTGAGGCAACTGGACAGCCACATGCAGAAGAATGAGACTTAAATGTAAGACCAGAAACTATAAAACTACTAGAGGAAAACATGGGGAAAAACTCTATGACATTGGTCTGGTCAATATTTTGTTAATATGACCCCAAAAGCACAGGCAACAAATGCAAAAATAGACAAATGGGATTTCATCAAACTGAAAAGCCTCTGCATAGCAAAGTAAAGAGACAACCTATGGTATGGGAGAATATATTGGCAACCATACATCCGATAAGGGGTAATATCCAAAATATATAAGGAACTCAAACAACAAGAGCAAGAAATCAAATAACTCAATTAACAAATGGGCAAAGGACCTGAAAAAAACATTTCTTAAAAGAAGGCATTGAGTAGCCAACAGGTACATGTTAAAATGTTCAACATCTCTAATCGTTGGGGGAAATGTAAATTAAAACTACGATGAAGATTTGGGGCAGAACAAGATGGAGCAATAGAAGACTCCTGCGATCATCCCCCTCAAAAGGACTCCAGTTTAACAACTGTCTACACAAAAAAGCACCTTTATAAGAACCAAAAATCAGATGAACACTCACGGTACATGGTGGTAACTTCAAGCAGATACACCATAGATCACAACATCCAAGCCCTTTTGGATATCTGGAAAGCCTTCACAAGAAGAACAGGTACAAACAAGCCCAGACTGAGCAGACTACAATAAATACTTACATTTTCACTGCCCAGACACTGAAGAACATCTACAAGCACCACTGCCATCCAGGAAAACATGACTTCAACAAACTAAATAAATAAAGCACCAGAGACCCATCCTGGAGAAAGAGAGATATGTGACCTTTCAGACAGAGATTTCGAAATAGCTGTGTTGAAGAAACTCAAAGAAGTTCAAGAGAACACAGAAAAGGAAGTCAGAATTCTATCAGAAAAATTCAACAAAAAGATTGAAATAATTTTTAAAAATCAAGCAGAAATTCTGGAGCTGAAAAATGCAATTGGCATATGGAAGAATGCATCAGAGTCTCTCAACAGCAGAATTGATCTAGCAGAATGAAGAACTAGTGATCCTGAAGACAGGCTATTTGAAAATACACAGTCAGAGGAGACAACAGAAAAAACAAATTTTTTAAGCCTACAAATCTAGAAAATAGCCTCCAAAGGGCAAATCTAAGAGATATTGTCCTTAAAGAGAAAGTACAGAGAGACATGGGGATAGAAAAATTATTCAAAGGGATAATAACAGAGAACTTCCCAAGCCTAGAGAAATATATCAATATTAAAATACCAAAAAATTACAGAATACCAAGCAGATTTAACACTAAAAACATAGGCCGGGCGCGGTGGCTCAAGCCTGTAATCCCAGCACTTTCGGAGGCTGAGACCAGCGGATCACGAGGTCAGGAGATCGAGACCATCCTGGCTAACACGGTGAAACCCCGTCTCTACTAAAAACACAAAAAACTAGCGGGGCGAAGTGGCAGGCGCCTGTAGTCCCAGCTACTCAGGAGGCTGAGGCAGGAGAATGGCGGGAACCCGGGAGGGGGAGCTTGCAGTGAGCTGAGATCCGGCCACTGTACTCCAGCCTGGTCGACAGAGCGAGACTCCGTCTCAAAAAAAAAAAAAAAAAAAAACCACTAAAAACACTACCTCAAGCATTCAATAATCAATCTCCCAAAAGTCATGGATAAAGAAAGGATCCTAAAAGCAGTAAGAAAAAAAAAAAAAATAACATATAGTGCAACTCCAATACATCTTATGTAAACCATAAAAAATACACCTACTATGTATCCAGAAAAAGTAAAAATTAAAATTAAAAAAAAAAAAACCTATGATGAGATAATAGCTTACACCTGTTAGAATGGCTATTATCAAAAAACTAAAGATACCAAGTATTGGTGAGATTGTGGAGAAAATGGAACCCTGGTACACTGCTGGTGGGAATGTAGATTGGCATGGCCATTTCAAAAACCATATAGTGGTTCTTCAAAAATCTAAAAGGAGAATTACTGTTTGAGGCAGTTATCCCACTTCTGGGTATATGTGCAAAGGAAGTGAAATCAGTATGTCAAAAAGATATCTGCACTCCCTTGTGGCAATCTAATTGTCCATCAATGGACGAATGGATGAAGAAAAGTTAGTATATATACACAATGAAATACTATATAGCCTTTAAAAAGAAGGAAATTCTGTCATTTGCATCAACATGGATGAACCTTGATGTCACTGCTAACCTAAATAAACAAGGCACAGAAAGACAAATACTACATTACCTCACTTACATGTGGAATCTAAAAAAGTTGAACTCATAAAAGCAGAGTAAAATGGTAGTTACCAGGGGTTACGGGTGGTGGTGAGGGTATTGGAGAGATAAAGAATAAAAAATTTCAGTTAAATAAAAGGAATAAGTTCCAGGAATCTATTGCACAACACGGTAACTATTGTTAATAAAAACATATTCTTGAAAATTGCTAAGAGAGATTTTAAGTGTTCTCACTGCAAAAATGATAAGTATATGAGATAATGCATATAACAATTAGCTTTATTTAGCCATTTCACAAGGTATGCATATTTCAAAACATGTTTTATATGATAAATATGTGTAATTTTATTTGTCAATTTAAACAGGTAAATAGTTTTTTAACTTTTATTTTAAGTTTAGGGGCACACGTGTAGGTTTGTTACACAGGTAAACTTGTGTCATGGAGCTTTGTTGTACAGATCATTTCATCACTCAGGTATTAAGCCTAGTACTCATTAGATGTTTTTCCTGATCCTCTCCCTCCTCCCGCACTCCACCCTCTGAAAGGCACCAGTGTGTCTTGTTCCCCTCTTTGTGTTCATGTGTTCTCATCATTTAGCTCCCACTTACAAGTGAAAACATGTGATATTTGGTTTTCTGTTCTTCTGTTAGTTTGCTAAGGAAAATGGCCTCCAACTCCATCCACGTTCCTGCAAAGGCCATGATCTCATTCTTTCTTATGGCTGCATAGTATTCTGTGGTATACATATATATCACATGTTCTTTTTTTTGTTTGTTTGTTTGTTTTGTTTTGTTTTGTTTTTACCTTGGTAAATGACTTTTATTATGAGTGTGTATGGAAACTTACAACTGATCAGAAGAAAACAATGTAACAAAATGAGCCAAATATCAGAACAGACACTTCATCCAAATTATTTAAAAATAATTAAATATAAAATTTCAATCAGGGACATGTGCATTTAAACAACAATGAGATACCACTACTCATCTATCAGAATGGTTAAAATCCACAATTCTCGTAATGCCAAATGGCAATGAGGATGTGGAAGAACATGATCTCTCATGTATTTCTGACATAAACTTAAAATCATCACGGCACACAATGAAAAAATGTTAAAATATTTTATCACATGTTCTTTATCCGATCTATCATTGATGGACATTTAGGTTAATTCTGTCTTTGCTATTGTGAATAGTGCTGCAATGAACATACACATGCATGTGTCTTTATAACAGAATGATTTCTATTCCGCCCAGTAATGGAATTGCTGGGTCAACTCATATTTCTGTCTTTAGGTGTTTGAGGAATCACCACACTGTCTTCCCACAATGGCTGAACTAATTTACACTCCCACCAACAGTGTATAAACATTTCTTTTTTTCCACAATCTTGCCAGCATCTGTTATTTTTTTACTTCTTAATAGTAGCCATTCCTGACTGGTGTTAGATAGTATCTCATTGTGGTTTTAATTTGCATTTCTCTAATAATCAATGATGTTAAGCTTTTTTTTCATATGCTTGTTGGCCACATGTGTCTGCTTTTGAAAAGTGTTCATGTCTTTTGCCCACTTTTTAATGGGGATGTTTTTCTCTTGTATTTTTATTTAAATTCCTTATAGATGCTGAATATCAGACCTTTGTTGGATGCATAGTTTTCAAAAATGTTCTCACATTCTGTAGGTTGTCTGTTTATTCTGTTGATAGTTTCTTTTGTTGTGCAGAAGCTCTTAAGTTTAATTAAATCCCATTTGTCAATTTTTGCTTTTTTTTGCAATTGCTTTCAGCATCTTCATCATGAAATCTTTGCCTGTGCCAGACTCCTGAATGGTGTTGCCTAGGTTGTCTTCCAGGGTTTTTATACTTTTGGGTTTCACATTTAAGTCTTTAATCCATCGTAAGTTAATTTTTGTATATGGTATAGGGAAGAGGTCCAGTTTCAATCATATGGCTAGCCAGTTATCCCAGCACCATTTATTGAATAGGGGATCCTTTCCCCGTTACTTGTTTTTGTCGGATTTGTTGAAGAGCAGATCGTTGTAGGTGTGCAGTCTTATTTCTGGGTTCTCCATTCTATTCCATTAGTCTGTATGTCTGCTCTTGCACCAGTACCATGCTTTGGTTACTGCAGCTTTGTAGTACAGCTTGAAGTCGAATAGGGCAATGCCTCCAACTTTGTTCTTTTTGCTTAGGATTGCCTTGGCTATTCAGGCCCTTTTTGCTTCCATATGAATGTTAAAATATTTTTTTCTAATTCTGTGAAGAATGTCAATGGTAGTTTAGTGAGAATAGCATTGAATCTATAAATTGCTTTGGGCAATATGGCCATTTTAATAATGTTGATTCTTCGTGTCCGTGAGCATGGAATGTTTTTCCATTTACTTGTGTCCTCTCTGATTTCTTTAAACAGTGTTTTGCAGTTCTCCTTGTAGAGATCTTTCACCTCCCTAGTTAGTTGTATTTCTAGGTATTTTATTCTTTTTGTGACAATTGTGAATGGTAGTTCATTCATGATTTGGCTCTTGGCTTGACTGTTGTTGAAGTATAGGAATGTCAGTGATTTTTGCACATTGATTTTGTATCCTGGGACTTTGCTGAAGTTGCTTATCAGGTTAAAAAGCCTTTGGGCTGAGACTATGGGTTCTCCTAGATATAGGAGTATGTCATGTGGGTAGTTTGACTTCCTCTCTTCCTATTTGAATGCACTTTGTTTCTTTCTCTTGCCTGATTGTCCTGGCCAGAACTTCCAATACTATGTTGAAAAGCAGTGGTGAGACAGAACACACTTCTCTTGTGCCAGTATTTCAAGGAAAATGCTTCCAGCTTTTGCCCATTCAGTATGATGTTGGTTGTGGGTTTGTCATATATGGCTCCTGTTATTTTGGGGTATGTTCCTTTAATACCTAGTTTATTGAAAGTTTTTCACATAAAGGGTGTTGAATTTTATTGAAAGCCTTTTCTGCATCTATTGAGATAATCATGTGGTTTTTGTCTTTAGTTCTGTTTATGTGATGAATCACATTTATTGATTTGCATATGTTGAAGCAAACTGCAAACTTGCATCCTGGGGATGAAGCCTACCTGACTGTAGTGGATAAGCTTTTGGATGTGCTGCTGGATTCAGTTTGCCAGTATTTTCTTGAGGATTTTTGTATTGATGCTCATCAAGAATGTTGGTCCGAAGTTTTCTTTATTTGTTGTATCTCTGCCAGGTTTTGGTATCAGGATGATGCTGGCCTCATAGAATTAGTTAGGGAGGAATCTTTCCTTTTCAATTTTCAATTTTTTTTTTTTTTTTTTTTGGAGTGGTTTTGTTAGGAATGGTACCAACTTTTCTTTCTCCATCTGGTAGAATTCAGCTGTGAATCTGTCTGGTCCTGAGCTTTTTTTTGCTTTGTAGGCTATTTGTTACTGCCTCAATTTCAGGACTCATTATTGGTCTGTTCAGGGATTTAATTTCTTCCTGGTTTAGTCTTGGGAGGGTGTATGTGTCCAGGAATCTATCCATTTCTTCTAGATTTTCTAGTTTATGTGCATAGAGATGTTTATAGTATTCTCTGATGGTTGTTTGTACTTCTGTGGAGTCAGTGGTAAACTCTCCCCTATTGTTTCTGGTTGTGTTTACTTGAATTTTCTCTTTTTTCTTCTTTATTAGTCTAGCTTGTGGTCTATTTTACTGTTTTTTGTTTTGTTTTGTTTTGTTTTCCAAAAACAAAAGAAACAGCTCCTAGATTTGTTGATCTTTTGAATGGTTTTTTTTGTGTCTCTATCTCCTTCATTTCAGCTCTGATTTTGGTTATTTTTTGTCTTCTGTTAACTTGGGATTTGTTTGTTATTGGATCTCTAGTTCTTTTAGTTGTGACATTAAGTTGTTAACTTGAGGTCTTTCTCACTTTTTGATGTGGGCATTTGGTTATAAATTTCCCTCTTAACAATACCTTAGCTGTGTTCCAGAGATTCTGGTATATGTTTGTTCTCATTAGTTCATTAGTTTCAAAAAAAATTCTTGATTTTTGCCTTAATTTCATTATTTACCCAAAAGTCATTCAGGAGCAGGTTATTCAATTTTCATGTAATTGTATGGTTTTGGATGAATTTATTAGTCTTGATTTCTAATTTGATTGTGCTGTGGTCCAAGAGACTGTTTGTTATTATTTCAGTTATTTTGCATTTTCTGAGGAGTGTTTTACTTCCAATTATGTGATCAATTTCAGAATAAGTGCCATGTGGTGATGAGAAGAATGTATATTCTGTTGTTTTGGAGTGGAGAGTTTTGTAGCTATCAATCAGGTCCATTTGATACAGTGCTGAGTTCAGATTCTGAATATCTTTGTTAATTTTCTGTCTTGATGATCTGTCTAATATTGTCAGCGGGGTTTTAAAGTCTCCAGCTACTATTGTGTGGGGTCTAAGTCTTTTTGAAGATCTCTAAGAACTTGCTTTATGAATCTGGGTGCTCCTGTGTTGCATGCATATATATTTAAGATAGTTAGATCTTCTTGTTGAATTGAACCCCTTTACCATTATGTAAAAATGCCCTTGTCTTTTTTGACCTTTGTTAGTTTAAAGTCTATTTCTTCAGAGCCTACAATTGCAACCTCTGTTTTTTTGTTTGTTTGTTTTTGTTTTGTTTTGTTTTGTTTCTGTTTTCTAGTGCTTGGTAGATTTTCCTCCACCCCTTTATTTTTAGTTTATGTGTGTCATTGCACGTGAGATGGGTCTCTTGAGACAGCATACCAACGGGTCTTGGTTCTTTATCCAGCTTTCCACTTTGTGTCTTTTAATTGGGGCATTTAGCCCATTTACATTTAAGGTTAGCATTGATATGTGTGGATTTGATCCTGTCATCATGATGTTAGCTGGCTATTTTGCAGACTTCTATATGTGGTTACTTTACAGTGCCACTTATCTGTGTACTTCAGGGTGTTTTTGGAGTGGCTGGTAACAGTCTTTCCTTTCCATATTTAGTGCTTCTTTCAGGAGCTCTTGCCAGGCAGGTCTGATGGTAATGAATTCCCTTAGCATTTGCTTATCTAAAAAGGATCTTATTTCTCCTTCACTTATGAAGCTTAGTCTGGCCAGATATGAAATTCTGGATTGGAATTTCTTCCCTTTAAGAATGTTGAATATTGGCCCTCAATCTCTTCTGGCTTTTAGGATTTCCACTGAGAGGTCTACTGTTAGTCTGATGGATTTCCCTTTGTAGGTGACCTGGCCTTTCTCCCTAGCTACCCTTAACATTTTTTCTTTCATTTCAGCCTTGGTGAAACTGATGATTATGTGTCTTGGGAATGATCTTCTCATGGAATATCTTACTGAGGTTCTCTGCATTTCCTGAATTTGAATGTTGGCCTGTCTGGCTATGTTGGGGAAGTTCTCATGGATGATATCCTGAAATATGTTTTTAAATTGGTTCCATTCTCCCCATCTCTTTCTGGTACACCAGTCAGTCATAGTCAGTCTCTTTACATAATTCCACATTTCTCAGAGGTTTTGTTCATTCCTTTTCAGTATTTCTTCTCTATTCTTGTCTGCTTGTCTTCAAGATCTCAGATTCTTTCCTCCACTTGGTCTATTCCACTTTTAATACTTGTGATTGCATTATGCAATACTTGTAGTGTGTTTTTCAGCTCTATCAGGTTGGTTACATACTTCTCTGTACTGGCTATTTTGTCTGTCAGCTCTTGTAATGTTTTATTATCGTTGTTAGCTTCCTTGCATTGGGTTATAATGTACTCTTTTAGCTCAGTAAAGTTTGTTTTTATCCATATGCTAAATTCTACTTCTGTCATTTCAGCCATCTCAGCTTCAGCCCAGGTCCACATCCTTGCTGGAGAGGTGATGTGGTCATTTGGAGGAAAGAGAGTTTTCAGTGTTCTTATGCTGATTCTTTCTCATCTTTGTGGGCTTATCTACCTTCAATCTTTGAGGGTGCTTTGGATTTTTTTTTTTAAAGTCTCATCACTTTTCCACAGGGTGCTGTAGTTTGCTGGGGGTCCACTCCAGTCCCTAGTCACCTCAGATTTTCCAGTACCTGCAGGTACCACCAGTAAAGACTTCAAGACAGCAAAGATGGCAGCCTGCTCCTTCCTCTGGGAGCTCTGTCCCAGGAAGGTAAGGACCTGTTGCCGGCATGAATGCACCTGTACAAGGTGGCTAGAGACCCCAGTTGAGAGTTCTCACCCAGGCAGGAGGAACAGGATCAGGTATCTACTTAAAGAACCAATCTGTGCTGGGTGCAGTGGCTCATGTCTGTAATACCCACACTTTGGGAGGCCAAGACAGGTGGATCACCTGAGGTCAGGAATTTAAGACCAGCCTGGACAACATGGTGAAACCCCATCTCTACTAACACAAAAATTAGCCAGGCGTGGTGCTGCATGCCTCTAATCCCAGCTACTCAGGAGGCTGAGGCAGGAGAATCACTTGAATCCGGGAGGTAGAAGTCACAGTGAACCAAGATCACACCATTGCACTCCAGCCTGGGCAACAAGAGTGAAACTCCACCTCCAAAATCAATCAATAAATAAGTAATCTGGCCACACTTTTGTTGAGCAGCTGTGCTGTGCTGGGGCACCACTTCCACCCCAAGTTGGCTTGGGCTTTCCAAAGCCTGGAGGTTGAAACAGCTAAGTCATTCAAATAGCAATGATAGTGGGCTGCGCCTCCATCTGGGAGCTCTGTCCCAGGAAGTTTTCAAATCTCTGTCAGCCAAAAAACACCAGTGGGGGTGACTGGAGGCCCCAGTTGGGAGGAAGAGATTGGGCACCCACTTAACAAAGCAGTCTGGCCATATTTTGGTAGAGCAACTGTGCTGTGCTGGGAGACCCCTTCTGCCTTCAGTCTGTTTGGACTCTCCAAAGCCCACAGACTGGAATGGCTGAGCCATCAAGGCAGCAAAGATGGTGGCCTGCCCCTCCCCTCTAGGAACTCCATCCCAGGTAGGCACAACACTGCTGCTGGTTGCTGGCTGGAATTGCAAGCCAATGGGTCTCATCCCACGAGGTGCTATGGAAGTGAGGCCCATAGACCATCGCTGCTCAGCCCTTTAGATTCAGCTTATTTCCTAGGGGTATGTGTGGAGGTCTAACCTTCTGCTCCATTGGAGTTGCAGTTACTTTTGCTGGGAAGCCCAGAACTGGAGTATGTAAAGCTCCTGGATCTCTGTGTGTGCCTGAGCAGCTGCTCTGCCAAGACTTTATGTAGCTCTGTGTGTTAGACTGATGGCCCTGGTGGAGTGGGTTCACAAGGGGATCTCCTGACCTAAGGATTACAAAGATCCATGGGAAAAGTGTGGTTTCCCAAGGTTGCACATTCACTCACTGCTTCCCTGGGTGGGAGAGGTTCCCTTGGCTCCATGTTGCCAAGGATGGGATGGGTGGGCTGTTGTATTGACTTAGTTTTCTCCATTCTCCATGGGTTAAATTGTTTCCTTTATTAGTCCCAATGTGAGTACCTGGATGTTTTAGTCAAAGGTGTTGTATTTACTCACTCCTTTCATTCCTCTCCATGACAGCCAGGCACCCTAGCTGTTTCTAGTCAGCCATCTTGGCCAGTCCCACCAAATAATTTTTTCAGTACAATTATTTATAGGATTTGGATGCTGAAAGCTACAAATAACTGATGGAAAAAATAAAATAAGATCTAAGGTGAGAGACAAAAAGTGTTCATGGATTTGAAGACTCAACATAATAAAGATGTCAATTCTCCCCAAACTGATACACAGAATTATCTAAATTCCTATAAAAATTCCAGAAGATTTTCTACAGATGTATACAAGATTATTTTAAAATGTATACATGGAAAGTCAAATAAACTAGAAGAGCTAATATAATCTTGAACAAGAAGAATAAAGTGAAAGAAATCACTACGCAAATTTAAGATTTCATATAGCCACTGTAATCAAGATTGTGTGGCATTGACAGAGGAGTAGACACATAGATCAGTGGAATAGAGTAGAGAACCTAGACAACCCAGACATAGAAGCATACAAGTACAGATAAGTAATTTTTGGCAAAGATGCAAAAGTATTTCCATGGATGAATATCCTTTTCAACAAATGGTGCTGGAGCAATTAGATATCTATCAGCAAATATATAAACCTTGACTTAACCTTATATGTGATACAAAAATTGACTCAAAAAGGATCATAGATTTAAATGTAAAACTTTAAGCTATAAAAATTTCATAAGAAATCATAGGAGAAAATCTTTGGGACCTAGGGTCAGGTGAAGAGTTCTTACGCTTGTTAAATATTTCTAATTGGGACACCATTAGACTGGGTCTAATTAGGAGACTATTAGACTGTGGCTTTGGCACTTTAAATTTTCACATGAACAAACCAAGGCCCAAGGTACACAGTAAATTAAAACTAGAAATTTTACCAATCAGAAATCACCAAGTAACCTCTAACTAGGGATTTTCACTCTAACCAATCAAAATTATTTATTTGTCTTGCTTCTGCAAACAAGCAGGTGAAAAAGTCAAATATTCAGAGTACACAGAGGGGAATAGAAAGATCTATCTTTCTGTTCTCAAACTGTATAACCTATGTGCCAATAGAGGCTTCTAAAAGTCCTATCTTCCTCTCTATTCTCAAGCTTTGTGGAAGTTTCCCCTCTTGCTCCTCCTGGCAGAGTGCTAGCTGTTTGCAGTCTGATGCTGCTCCAATTCATGAATCACTGAATGCTCAAATAAACTTTTAAAATGGAAATGTACCAAAGTTTTTCTTTTATTAGATCTGGTGTCAGAAGTTGGATCCCAGGGAGACTGCCTGATGATGACCTCTAGGAGGAACAAGTGAACAGATATAGGTACCCCGCTGAACTCCTTGTGCTCATTGCCTCTTGCTTTGTACTTGGAGGTCATCACCAGTAAGATCTCTCAGATGCACTAGCTCTACAACTTGTGTCAAGTTCACAGAGTTTATCTGAGCATTTTTTAATCCAGATTGGTTTCAGAAGTCATGATAGAAACTAGACTGTGTCCTGTAGAGAGGCTTCAGGTGTCTGATTGGGTCAAACAGAAACTGAATTGGGTTTAGTAAAGGACCCCAGTAGGAAAGGTTCCAAGAAGATAGAAAATAAGGAATTTATTTAAATACAGAGAGCCTGAGACTTCATCTCAGCACCTGTGCCTTTCTAGAGAAATGGGTGAATATTACCAAAAATAATTCAGAATTTTGATGGCTGCAGTGTGGAAGTTTTAACCTAAACAAAACTGCTTATCTGCTGGGCACAAAAAAAGGGGGAGAGATCCTGAATACCTCAGAAACAACTGGATGTATTTTTAATCGGCACATAGAGGCTTCTAAGGTGTCTTCCTCTCTGTTCTCCTCTGTGTACTCTGAATCCTCTGACTTTTTTACTTGGTTACCTACACACCCTTCATAAAAAGAAACAAAAGCTAGATAAGCATTTACAAAAGTTAGAACAGGCCGGGCGCGGTGGCTCAAGCCTGTAATCCCAGCACTTTGGGAGGCCGAGGCGGGCGGATCACAAGGTCAGGAGATCGAGACCACAGTGAAACCCCGTCTCTACTAAAAACACAAAAAATTAGCCGGGCGCGGTGGCGGGCGCCTGTAGTCCCAGCTACTCAGGAGGCTGAGGCAGGAGAATGGCGGGAACCTGGGAGGCGGAGCTTGCAGTGAGCCGAGATCGCGCCACTGCACTCCAGCCTGGGCGACAGCGTGAGACTCCGTCTCAAAAAAAAAAAAAAAAAAAAAAAAAAAAAAAAAAAAGTTAGAACAACCAGATACGCTTTTTAACCACTCTTATGCCTTGGACAGAATCTTAAGCTCAGAACAATAGTGAAACGTATCCCTGTTCAACATAGAAAATGCTTTGCCTAAAAAAACAACAACGACAAATAATAGGGAAGGAAGCTACAGGTTTAGCTAAATTAGCTTAACATTTCAAAAGAAAAGATATGAAACAAAAGGCTTTCAAATAATTGCCTTGCAATAACAATAACAACTCCAGGTCAACCAGCAGCCTAGAATGACCTTTGGACTTCTCCTAATAAGCGACTTTTAAATTGGTTACTTATCTGCTTCTGTTCATATGTTTATATATGTCTTTGTATGAATGTATGTATGTTTGAACATTATATATATGTGCTATTTTATGGTATTACTAAACCATTTTGTAAAATCTTTTAAGGGAGTTTCATTCAAATTGGCTGGGGGATAAATGAGAGCTCAAGTAAATTAACTAATTCAAAAATCTCAGAAATATAAAACTAACTCAAATGTATTTTTTTCTAAGTTCACATGATTTAGGTAGATCATTGGTAAATAAAGCTTGTTTTAAAATTGTTGATAAAATAAAAATAGGAATGTTTTCAAAATTGTTTGTTTTTCCTGGGTTGCTGGTCAGACAGGTTTGTGTCTGCTAGATGTTTAAGACCACAAAACCATAAATCCAAACTAAGGGCAAAACATGCAGTAAAAATGAATGCACGTCAATCGCAGACATAAAAAGTTTTAAAAACAAGAGGGAAGAGTGATGTTTAACATTTTAAGTTTCTTTGCTTCTGTGATATTTTTCATACTTGCCTGATTTGTCAACAAAAATATAATAAATAAGATGATAGTGTAGAGAACAGAAGACTTTTCCCTCTGAGGCTTTGATAACTAACTGACAGCAGGCAAACTAACAGAAAAAAAGGTATACAGATTTATTGGGATGGGGGAGGCAGTTATCAAAGGAAAGAAAACAAATCCACCCACCCCGCACCAAAAAGCAGTGAGATTTAGGAGCTTGTATGTCCTCTTCATAGGGAAGAGAGGAGGGAGAATGCAGACAATTTAGGGGAGATAAATGATTTGAGGGAAAGACAAGTAGGCCACAAGAGGAATAGATGATGATTTGCGATAGTTTGTCTGGCTATAGTGTCAACTTCTAGCTTTCTCTCCTGTGATAGGAGTTGGTCTTCTGTGGTTGGTGGATCTCTATTTAGGCAGATAAGGGGAATCCAGAGAAAAGCTCTCCCTGCATTTGCTCTTTTTTAAGTACCTTGAGCCTGAAGTGATTATATACCAAAGTGGCATATTTCACAGTGGCCTTCTTTGAAGTCCTTCAGTGGCTAGCTTTGTTTAATGTCTCATGAAATTTTTCATGAGCAATTCAAGCATAATTGTTAAGAACAAGTGATAGGGAGGAGGTGGAGCAAGGTGGCCAAATAGAAGCCTCCATCAATCATCCTCTCCACAGTAACACCAAATCTGACAACTATGTACACAAAAAAAGTACCTGCATAAGACCCAAAAATCAGGTTTATGATCAAAGTATCTGGTTTTCACTTCACATTGCTGAAAGAGGCACTGAAGGGGGTAGGAAAACCTGTCTTGAATTGTTGACACCACCACCCCCATCCCCGTGGCAGCAGCCACATGGTGTGGAGAGAGAACCTGTGTGCTTAGGGGAGGGAAAAGTCAGTGACTGTGGGACTTTGCATTGGAACTCAGTCCTGCCAACATCAGATAGGACTCAGCCAATGCCCACAGAGGAAATATTTAGACCAGCTGTATGCAGAGGGAACCACCCATCCTAGTGTTCAAAATATGAGTTTGGCAAGCCTCACCACTACGGGCTAAAGTGCTATGGGATCCTAAATAAACTTGAAATGCTATCTAGGCCACAAGAACTGCGACTCCTAGGCAAATTCTGGTGCTGTGCTGGGCTCGAAGCCAGTGAATGTGGGGGACATGCAACCTAATGAGACACAGGTTGAGGTGGCTAAGGGAGTGCTTGCATCACCCCTCCTCCACCTCAAGGCAATGCAGCTTGTTGCTCCAAAAGAGACCCCTTCCTTCCACTAGAGGAGAGGATAGGGAAGAGTAAATGAGACTTTGCTTTGCAACTTGGATACCACCTCAGCCACAGTAGAATGGAGCACCAACCAGAGTTGTGAGACTCATTCCAGACCCTAGCTCCCAGATATTTCTATACACACCCTGGGGCAGAAGGGAACCCACTGCCTTGAAAGGAAGAATTCAGTCCAGGCAAGATTTATCACCATATGACTAAAGAGCCCTTAGGCTCGGAATAATCAGTAGTGGTAACCAGGTAGTATATGCCGTGGCTCTTGGGTGAGACTCTGAGATGTGCCGGCTTCAGGTGAAACTTAGCACATTCCCAGCTGAGGTGAGTAAGGGGCAAAACTCCTTCTGTTTGAGAAAAGTGGAGAGAAGAGTAAGGAGACTTTGTCTTGCATCTTAGGAACCAGCTCAGCTACAGAGAAGTAGAGCACCAAGCAGGCTTCTTAGGGTCCCTAATCCAGGTCTTGGCTCTTAGATGGTATGTCTGGACTGACTCTGGATGACAGAGAAGTCCTGAAGGGTGAGTCCCAGGCCAGGCAGCATTCAGCACAAGCTGACTGAAGAGCCCTTGGCATTAACTGAGCATCAGTGGTACCCTGGCAGTGCTTTCTGTGGGCCTGTGATAGTGGTAGACATAGGGATAGACTCCTCTGCCTTAGGAAAGGGGAAGAAAGAGTGGGGAGTGTCAGGTCTCTGAGCCCAAGCCAAGCCATCACATCCCCTGTGACTTGCACGTCCGCATCCCCTGTGACGTGCACATATACACCCAGATGGCCTGAAGTAACTGAAGAATCACAAAAAAGTGAAAATGCCCTTCCCCGCCTTAACTGATGACATTCCACCACAAAAGAAGTAAAAATGCCCTTCCGACGCCTTAACTGATGACATTCCACCACAAAAGAAGGGAAAATGGCCGGTCCTTGCCTTAAGCGATGACATTACCTTGTGAAATTCCTTTTCCTGGCTCATTCTGGCTCAAAAACTTCCCCACTGAGCACCTTGTGACCCCCACTCCTGCCCGCCAGAGAACAACCCCCCTTTGACTGGAATTTTCCTTTACCTACCCCAATCCTATAAAATGGCCTCACCCTTATCTCGCTTTGCTGACTCTCTTTTCAACTCAGCCCACTTGCACCCAGGTGATTAAAAAGCTTTATTGCTCACACAAAGCCTGTTTGGTGGTCTCTTCACATGGACGCGCATGACAGGGAGGACTTCATCTTGTGGTTTTTGGTGCCAGTTTAGCCACAGTATAGTAGAGCACCAGGTAGATTTTTAAGGTTTCTAACTCCAGGCCCTTGTTCATGTATAGCATCTCTGGATCTTCCTAGGGCCCTGGGAAACTTGCCACCGTGAAGGAAAGGACACAAGACTGAATGGCTTCACGAGCTGCTGATTGTAGAGCCCTAGGACCTTGAGTAAATATAGATGGTAGCCAGGTAGTGGTTATGGCAGGCCTTGGGTAAGACCCAGTGCTGAGCTGGTTTCAGGTCTGACCCGGCACTGTCCCAGTTGTGTAGTCACAGAAGTGCTTGTGTTACACATCCCTCAGCTCCAGGCAGCTCAGCACGGACAGAGAAACTCTGTTTGTTTGGAAGAAAGTAAGGAAAAAGGACAAGAGTCTCTGGTAATCTAGAGAATTCATCTAGATCTTACCCAAGACCACCAAGGCGGTAACTCTATGAGTCCACAAGAACTACAGCATTACTGGGCTTGGGGTGCCCCCAATGCAGATATGGCTGCAGTGACCAAAAACTTAGATCACAACACCCAAGTCCCTTCAAAAACCTGGAAAACCTTCCCAAGAACTTCAGGTAAAAATAAGCCTAGACTGTGAAGACTACAATAAATACCTAACTCTTCAATGCCCAGATACCAAAGAACATTTATAAGCACCAGTACCATTCAGGAAAACATGACCTCATCGAGTGAACTAAATTAAGTGCCAGGGGCCAATTTGGGAGAGACAGAGATATGTGACCTTTTAGACAAAGAATTCAAAATAGCTGTGTTGAGAAAACTCAAAGAAATTCAAGATAACATTCTTGAATATTTCTTTTCAAAATACCTGGTTTTAACTTCATATTGCTGAAAGAGGCACTGAAGGGGGTGGGAAAACCAGTCTTGAATTGCTGACACCACCACCCCCATCCCTGAGGCAGCAGCCACATGGTGTGGAGAGAGAATCTGTGTGCTTGGGGGAGGGAACATTTCTTTTCAGGGAAGGAAATCAGAATCTTGTCAGATAAATTCAACAAACAAACTGAAATAATTAAAAAGAATCATGCAGATATTCTAGAGTTGAAAAGTGAAATTGGCATGCTGAAGAATGCATCAGAGTCTCTCAACAGCAGAATTGATCAAGCAGAACAAAGAATTAGTGAGCCTGAAGTCAGGCTATTTGAAGATACACAGTCAGAGGAGACAACAGAAAAAAAGAATTTAAAAAAAGCATGACTACAAATATAGAAATTAGCCTCAAAAGAGCACGTCTAAGAGATATTGCCCTTAAAGGGCAAGTAGAGAGAAAGATGGAAATAGAAAGTTTATTCAAACAGATAACAACACAGAACTTCCCAAACCTAGAGAAATACATCAATATTCAAATACAAGAAGCTTATAGAACACCAAGAAATCTTAATACAAAGAAGACTACCTCAAGGCATTCAATAATTAAACTTTCAAAGGTCAAGGACAAAGAAAGGCTCCTAAAAGCAGCAAGGGAAAAGCAACAAATGACATACAATGGAACTCCAATACATCTGGAAGCAGACTTTTCAGTGGAAACCTTGCAGACCAGGAGAGAGTGGCATGACATATTTAAAGTGCTGAAGGAAAAAAACTTTTACCTTAGAATAGTAATATCCAGTGAAAATATCCTTCAAACATAAAGGAGAAATAAAGATTTTCCCAGACAAACAAAAGCTAAAAGATTTCATCAACACCAGGTCTGTCCTACAAGAAATGCTAAAGGGAGCTCTTCAAGCAAAAGAAAAGAACATTAATGAGCAATAAGAAATCATATGAAGTTATGAAACTCGCTGGTAATAATAAGTACATAGAAAAATGCAAAATATTATAACACTGTAATTGTGGTGTGTAAACTACTCACATTTTAAGTAGAAAGGCAATAACATAAACTGATCAAAAATAGTAACTACAACAATTTTTCAAGATGTAGTACAATAAGATATAAATTGAAACAACAAAAAGTTAAAAAGCAAGGAGACAAAGTTGTATAGAGTTTTTATTAGTTGTTTTTGTTTGCTTGTTTATGCTATCAGTGTTAAGTTGTCATCGGTTTAAAATAATGGGTTATAAGATACTATTTGCAACCCTCATGGTAACCCCAAACCAAAAAACATACAACAAATACACAAAAAATAAAAAGCAAGAAATTAAAACATACCACCAGAGAAAATTACCTTCACTAAAAGGAAGACAGGGAGGAAAGAAAAAAGGGAGACAGGGAGGAAAGAAAGAAGGAAGAGAAGACCACAAAACAATCAGGAAAAAAATTAATAAAATGACAGGAGTAAGTCCTTACTTATCAATAACAACATTGAATGTAAATAGCATAAACTCTCCAATCAAAAGTTATAGAGCAGCTGAATGAATAGAAAAACAAGACCCAATGATCTGTTGCCCACAAGAAACACACTTCACCTAGAAAGACACACATAGACTGAAAATAAAGGGATGGACACAGATATTCCATGCAAATGGAAAATAAACAAGAGCAAGAGTACCTATACTTATATCAGACAAAATAGATTTCAAGACAAAAATCAATGAGAAAATACAAAGAAGGTCATTATATAATGATAAAGGGGTCAATTTAGCAATTTTAAATATATGTGCACCCAACACTAGAGCACCCAGATATAGAAAGCAAGTAATAGCCAAAGCTATCCTGGGCAAAAAGAATAAAACCAGAGGAATCATATTACCTGACTTCAAATTATACTACAGAGCTATAGTAACCAAAACAGCATGGTACCGGCATAAAAACAGACACATAGAACAATGGAACACAATAGAGAATGCAGAAACAAATCCATACATCTACAGTAAACTCACTTTAGACAAAAGTGCCAAAAGCATACATTGGGGAAAGGACAGTCTCATTGCTGTGAAAATTGGATATCCATATGCAGAAGACTGAAACTAGACCCCTATCTCTCACTGTATGCCAAAATCAAATCAAAATGGATTAAAGACTTAAATCTAAGACCTCAAACCATGAAACTACTACAAGAAAACATTGGGAAAATCTCCAGGACATTGGACTGGGCAAAGATTTCTTGTATAATACCCCACAAGCACAGGCAACCAAAGCAAAAAATGGGCAAATGGGATCACATCAAGTTAAAAAGCTTTTGCACAGCAAAGGAAACTATTAACTAAGTGAAGAGACAACCCACAGAATGGGAGAAAATATTTGCAAACTATCTGACAAAGAATTAATAACCAGAATATATAAGGAGTTCAAACAACTCTATAGGAAAAAATTCTAATAATACGATTGTTTAAATGGGCAAAAGATTTGAGCAGACATTTCTCAAAGAAAAAAAAGATGTAGAGATGGAAAACAGGTTTATGAAAAGGTGCTCAACACCACTGATCATCAGAGAAATGCAAATCAAAACTACTGTGAGATATTATCTCACTCCAGTTAAAATGGCTTTTATCCAAAAGTCAGACAATAATAAATGCTAGAGAAAATGTGGAGAAAAGGCAACCCACACACACTGTTGGTGGGAATGTAAATTAGTACAACCACTGTGGAGAACAGTTTGAAGGTTCCTCAAAAAACTAAAAATTGAGCTACCATGTGGTTCAGCAATTGCACTATATATCCTAACAGGGTATATACTCAAAAGAAAGGAAATCAGTATATCAGAGAGGTATCTGTACTCTCAGGTTTACTGTAGCACTATTCACAATAGCCAAGATTTGGAAGCAACCTAAGTGTCCAACAACAGACAAATGGATAAAGAAAATGTAGTACATGCACACAGTGGAGTACTATTTAGCCATTAAAAATAATGAGATCCTGTCATTTGCATCAACACAGATAGAACTGAAGATCATTATGTTAAATGAAATAAGCCAGGCATAGAAAGACAAAATTCACTTGTTCTCACTTATTTGTGGGAATCTAAAAATCAAATCAATTGAATTCATGGAGATAGAGAGTAGAAGGATGGTTACCAGAGGATGGGAAGGGTAGTGAGGGTGTCGGGGGAGGGGAAGTGGGGATGGTTAATGGGTACAAGAAACAGTTACAAAGAATGAACAAGATCTAGCATTTGGTAACACAACAGGGTGACTACCGTCAATAATAATGTAATTGTACATTTTTAAATAACTGAAAAAGTATAATTAGATTGTAACACAAAGGATACATGCTTGAAGGGATGGATACCCCATTTACCCTTATATGATTATTACACATTGTATGCCTGTGTCAAAATATCCCATATACCCCATAAATATATATACCTACTATGTGCCCACAAAAATTAAAAATTAAAAAAAAACAAGTGAATTGGGTAAATGTAAATGAAATAAAAGTCTATAAACTTCAAAAATAATTATGTTTTATAAAACATGTCTACTAAAAATTGTTTCAAAAATCTTTTTTTGTAACTTGAAATCTTTTTTTTTTTGAGACAGAGTCTTGCTCTGTCTCCCAGGCTGGAGTGCAGTGGCACAACCTCAGTTCGCTGCAACCTCTGCCACCTCCGGGGTTCAAGCAATTCTCCTGTCTCAGCCTCCTGAGTAGATGGGACTACAGGCGCATGCCACCACGCCTGACTAATTTTTGTATTTTTACTAGAGACGCGGTTTCACCATTTTGGGCTGGTCTCAAACTCCTGACCTCAAGTGATCCACCTGCCTCGGCTTCCCAAAGTACTGAGATTACAGGCATGAGATACCACGCCTGGCCGGTAACTTGAAATCTTAAAGTTATATTATGTTCCATTAAGTAATAAATATTCATTAAATATTGAAGCCATTTCTGAGTAAGTTAAAACATTAAAACATTAATTGCTGAACATAAGATTAAAGTATGTATACTTTGGCATCTTGTTTTTATACACTATAGAGAAGCTAAATATATTTGGGTCTGCTAATAAACATGAAATATTATATATGACATGGTGTTTATTTACAAAACGCTGATACGAAACTGTTTATAATGCTTACTAGTTTTCACTAGAAATTAAGGTTACTAAGAATTTAAAATTCTAATTAACGTGTGCAATTAAAACTTCTAGAAATAATAAGGGCAACAACTGTATATGTGAAGGAAGTAAGGCATGTTTTATCAAGGAAGTTGTAAGTATAAGGGTGTATTTTCATTAAGGGGAAAAAAGAATAATTTTTGTCCTACATTAGAGTGATTAATTGTTTCACAGCGGGAGAGAGGAAGAGTATAGGACAAACTAAATTGATATAAGAAAGGTATAGACAGTTTAAAATTTGAAAAAGGAATTTCATGTGTTGTCAAGCTCACTAAAATTGAATGAATTTATTAGACAGGTTTTTAAAAATTAGCTTTAATATCAAAAGTACATTGATACAAAGCTAGACACTGGCTTTTTTTTTCTGTTGAAAGAACAAACTTTTCCTGGTGAAAGGTTTCTCTTAACTTTTAAGTGATCTACCTTACAAGGATTTGTGTTTTATCAAGATAATTTCTTGTGCTTCGTGTTGTCTTTTACTAGGTCTTTGTTTTTACACACACACACACACACACACACACATATATATGAGTCTTCTCAATATTAAAAGAGCTAAGTTTTTTTTACAGCTATATAACCTTTCTGTATTTGCCTCTCATTGTTTCATAATGACCAACAATCCTATTTAATCAAATGTTTTAGACCTTTTGATATTTTTTACAAACTTCCCAAACGAAACTTCTAAATTAAGTCTTTTTGACCTAGAACTAACTTTAGCACATGCCAGAGGACCCCTGTAATGTCTGAAAAGATCTGTGCATGATTTTTGATAGTAGACTGTAGCCATATTTGTTGTTTTTTGAGTGTTATTGTCTATTTGTAGACTGGACTGAATTTTGAATTCATCTTTATTCCTCCAATCCAATTTTTTCCCATTTTTCAGACTTGAAATCACTCAGAACAAGACGTGCTCTGTTCCTGAAACCCCGCCAGACAGTTATAGACAACTTGATGTGACTTCTGAGGACAACCCTTATGCCTGATATGTGGACCACTCAGGGAGACCATTGAAACCCTCAGTGCCATAACCAGAGACATTCAAACTGCAAACCAGAAAAATATGTTTCAAGCTCAAATCTAGAAATCTTGCTAACTAAATTTCCTCTGGACTCAGACTGAATTTACAGTTTGCTCTGGTCATTGACCTGTGGTTTTCTTTTGTTTCTCTAGAAATGTTAGTTGGGTTGGTTTGTGAGGACCTTGGCTAAGGAACATACTGCAGTCTCTCGGTATTATCCTCCTGGTAGTCATCATAATCTCCCTGGTGAACTATATTCACTTGAGGGTCTTAAATGTGTGTTCACAGTCATCAACGGTATGCCAGATGGTCTCACTGTAATAAGAGCAACAAAAATGAGATGAACAACAAAAGGAATCTCTCCTCAATGAGCTTGATGTTGTGACTTATGAGTTTCACACCGAGACAAGGACAACTTAGCCATGATGGTCACAGAGAGTGGAGCTTCCGCCCAAGTTTTAGTGCAGAGGCTGATCAAAAAGGATGAATTCTTTTTTTAAATTCTAATTGGGAGGCCATTAGACTGCGGTGGCTCTGGCACCTGTGTGAACAAACCAAAGCCCAATGTAAATAGTAAATTTAAACTAGAAAATATATCAATCAAAAAAATCATCAATTAATCCGTAACTAGGGACTTTCCACTCTAACCAATAAAAATTGTTTTCTTTGTCCTACTTCTGCAAACACGATGAAAGTTTCCTTTCTTGCCCCTCCCAGCAGAATGTTTGCAGTCTGATACTGCCCTGATTCATGAATCGCTGAATATTCAAATAAACCCTTTAAAATTTAAATGTGCTTAAGTTTTTCTTTTATCACACCTGACACCAAAAGCATGATTCAAAAAGAAAAAATTAACAAATTGGACTTCAAAATCAAAACTTTCACTCTGCAAAAGACTCTGTTAAAAGAATAAAAGACAAGTTAGCCCCGGGGAGAAAATATTTGCAAGCCACATATCCAACAGGGGACTCGGATCTAGAATATATAAACAAGTGTCAAAACTCACCAATAAACAGCAAACATGACCAGACATTTTACTAAGGAGGCTATACAGATGCTAATAAGCACGTGCTTTATCTTCAGAAAACTGCCTTTACCTGCTCTTCCCACCAATGTCTAGCAAAACTTGTCAAGTGTCTAGAGGCAATCCCCACTCCTTCTTACCTCCCTTTTCCTCACCCCCAGCCCCATCTTCTTATGCACTTTCTCATATTTTCAAACTGTGCCCTGCTCCCCACCTCCACCCTCTCACAGAATATGAGGCAACCTGACTTCCCTGATTTGGTTCTCAGAGGTTCTCTCTGTTCCCAAATTAGCACTCCCATCTACTCCATGCTGTGGACCTTATCTTGGTATCCGGAGGAAGGCAATCCTGGGGCAGTTAAATCCTACCAAATCCGGCCAAGCCACTGAGAAGCGAAGCAAGTTGGTAAAGGAAGAGAAGCTTTCAGGTCTGTGGGAGAGGGATAAACACAGCTGGGTGCAGTCAGAAGGCTCTTTCTGATGCTCCCCTCATCATGCCACAGAGGCCACCGGTTTCTTTCCGGTCTCTTGTTCTCAGACCAGCAAGAGAAGATGGACTAACCTGAGGTTTTCTCTTCCCTAAGCAGCGAAAAGCCTTTGCCTTTCAAATCAGTGCTAAATGTGCCGGTTAATGGCAAGCAAACTAACCTCTAGTTATTTCACAGGCAAATATGGTAAAAGTGAGGCAAGTAGGGCTGATTAAGGGGCAGGACAAATGACCTAGCACAGAGGGGTCAAAAATTGGGGTGCACGTGTAATCCATAGGGACAGATAAACCCGGGATTAAAACAGTGGAGGGCGGAGGCTTTCAGGATCCTTTGAAACTCCCAGGTGGAACGCAGGTTGGACACACATCCTGCATGAACCTTTCCTGCCCCGCCGGGATATCCTGTATTTGTCAAAAGGACCACACAGGGAAGCCCTGACAATTGTCCTTCCCGAAATCTGCCAGTGAGCCCCTCCCCAGCCTGAAGCAGCCACCCCCGGCAGAGGAAGAGTAACTCTGGAAACAGCGTTATCAGCATCCTCCACTGACTTCCTCACCTCCTCCCCAGCCTCATTAGCCCCAAGCACCTCAGCATCCTCAAAGAGAAACCTGCGAGGCTGGGATGGGGTCAGCACCCAGAAGCCAGCCCCCTCTGACAGCTTCCTCTTTGGCCAAGCCCTGCCTCTGTGCAGCCCCGAGAAGGCAGCCAGAGGCTGCAGCTGGAGTCCGGAGCCCAAGATGGAGCCCCAGCTGGGGCCTGAGGCTGCCGCCCTCCGCCCCGGCTGGCTGGCCCTGCTGCTGTGGGCCCTGAGCTGTTCCTTCTCCTTGCCAGCTTCTTCCCCTTCTTCTCTGGTGTCCCAAGTCAGAACCAGCTACAATTTTGGAAGGACTTTCCTCGGTCTTGATAAATGCAATGCCTGCATCGGGACATCTATTTGCAAGAAGTTCTTTAAAGAAGAAATAAGGTCAGAATATCAATCAAATAACTCTGAATCACAAAATTCTGTTCCCTTCTTGTGAAGATGTCCAGGAATTTGCTGAAAAGGAATCAGAATGTAATATGGGTGGGAGCTGAAACAAATCCATTTAATCAGAGTGGTAATGGTCTGAGGTTGGGGTGGGTAGGAGGGCAAGATGTGAAGCCAAATTCCCGCCCTAAATGCTAAATCCAACATTTCCTTTTGGAGTGAAAGCTTGAAGTTTTCTTTCCTATGAATGGAGTAGCCTGGGACTGTTGAGTTTATCAAGTTCATTTCTCACAGTGGGCAGGAAATAAAATTTATAGAAAGCCTACAATGTGACACCTATTTTAAACCATTGTGAGAGATAATGATGTGCACCCATTATTGAGGTGGTAAACTGAGACATAGCCAGATAAAGCGACTTCAGTGGGGAGAAATGGGTAACTCTGTGAGATGATGGTACCCATTTCACCATATATATGCATCTTATAACATCGTGTTGTATACTTTAAATATACACAATAAAATTTATTTTTTAAAAAAGATCAAGTAACTTGCACAAGGTCACCTAAGTGGCAGATGTGGAATTCAAACCAGGACAGTTTGCTCCAAAGTTTCTGAACGAGCTTTCTGTTGTGAGAGATTGCCACGATCAGAGGAAAACTGGAGTTTAGTAAATTGCAATGCACATGGCTCTCAGCAAAGAATGGCGTCACACTTGGAATTTACACCTATCAACACACAGTCGATGAGCCTTTACCACAGCCAAACTCTAGCAGGTACTGTGGTGACAGCAACTATAACTCTGGTCATTGCCTTCTAGGCGGTCAGGATGAGGGGTCATGTTATAAATAATAATAATAAAGCTTGGTCTGATGCAGGGCAGTGTAAAGGACCTCCAGGAGCTCCATTAATTCCAAATGGGAACTGGGGAAGGGCTTCGCCAGGAGAAGGCAAGAGAAGGTATTCTAAGCAAGGCCTTTTAAAGGATGAGCTGAAATGTAACGGGAGGTGAAGGTGGAAGTAACATCTTAAGCAAAGGTGTGGGAAGAGGTGAGAGGTGCTTAGCTAGAGCATGGGGTGTATGTGGAGGCATGACAGAGGAGGAGGTTGAAGGGATATGTGGGGCAGGGTGTCTTTAATTGTCATGCCAAGGAATTGGGGCCTTAATCCTGTGGACCAATGGTTTCCAGTCTTTTCAGCACCAAAGACCCTTTGTCATATATATGTCCTTTCTCCTCCATCTTCCTCAAAGGACCTAACTTATGTTTGTAAGATTTGGTGACCAAACAAAAGGCATTAATTAACAATGATTTTATTTGCAATCTGTATTAATCAAAGACATCTTTGCTTACTCAACCAAATTACTAAATAGAAATAATAGATAGAAAATACCAATCAAAAATGTTAAACTACTTTTGTGAGGTATTTTATGGAGTTGGTGTGGACTTTTCCTATTACGCCTTTTTAAAAGCATATTAAGCCTTTTTAAAGGCATATTAAGCCTTTTTAAAGGCATATTAAACCGTTTTAAAGGCATTTTTGAAAGACCATCCATTAAGGAATCTCTATTGCAGGCCATGGTGAGAGTGTTAGGCTGGGGAGTGGCAACGTGAGACCTATGATTTAGGAAGAGCTCGTGCAAAGTGGACAGGACGGACTGGTGGTGTTGGCAGGGGCTGTGAGACCAGTTCCCATAGTCCAGGACACAAGTCATTGGGAACAAAGTAGAACAGGAAGGATACAAGTCGATTCAGCTATAGAGTCATTCTGTTGACCAACACCATGCGAGAGGAAATAAATATGCAGATGTTGAATGTGAATTCAAGGTTCTCCGCCTAGGAAATGAGATAAAAAGGACCAAGAACACAGGTGGAGGGGCGCTGATTCCTTGGAGAAAGGCAATGAGGAGACAGGCATATTTTTAAAAAGGAGGGAGAGAAATTTAAGGATTCAACTGAGGAAGAGCTCTAGGGTGACTGCATATTCACCAAAGGGCAATAAATGAAGGTTTTCTTACTAGCATTTGGCAGATGCTAGCCAAAATCAGAAAGCATTTCCCTAAATAGGTTTGTGTCCCGTTAGAGTCCAGGATATTACTTCATCTCCCTTAGAATTCATTTTCCATGTGCCCGTGAAAGGGAAGTGTGCAGATACAAGCAGGAAAACACCAGGCAGGGCAGATTGGGGTTTAGAGCTCTGCACGTTGAGAATGGTCATCCTCAGCACAAAGAGGCAGAGAGAGGCAGTCAGTGGGTCTGGGGACGTGGTCCTGTTTCGAGTCCTTTCCTCTACAATATAAATACCCTTTTTCTTATTATAAAAGTCGTGCCTGTTTATTTTAGTATTTTCAGGAAAGATTGATTAAAGAAAGCACAAACTAAAATCACACATAATTCTTCCACCAAGAGATCACCCCTTAGTCAACATTTTGTTGCATATCCTTGCCACCCTTTTGCGAAGTGTGAATTAAGAAATGTTTTGACAAAAATGTGAACATGCTATGTATACTTTTCGGAAAGTATTATTTAACAATATATCAGAAACATCTTTCCACATTATTAAATGATCTTCTGCACACTTTGATTTTTAACAGCTTCATGGTATTCAATCGCATCAATCAACCATAATTTATTTAACTATTTAAGCATAACTTATTTAATTATTTAACTATAATTTATTAAAACCACCATTGTGAAACTAGAGTTTTTTATTTCATTTTTTGGTATTATAAACTGTTCTATGTTAAACATCCCTGTAGCTATATATTGTGCACATGAGTGATGAATTCCTTATGACAAACTCCTAAAAGTGAAATTTCTGGATCAAAAAGACAAAATTGAAGGAGATATATATATCTAAATGGAGACTTCTACTTATAAAGCTCACTTCTTGCACACTTACAAATATTTAATACTTTTTTTAGTTTGAATTTCTTCTGAGTTGAACCTTTTTTCAGATTTATTGACCATTTGTATTTCTTCTTTGCTAAATTGTCTACAGGTTTACATCCTTTGCCTCTCTTTCTAAGGGTATATTTGTTTATTGTGTTCTTGTTGCTCTCCAAACACTTTCCTACTTCAAAAAAGTGATTACCGGCTGGGCGCGGTGGCTCACACTTGTAATCCCAGCACTTTGGGAGTCCGAGGCAGGCAAATCACGAGGTCAGGAGATCAAGACCATCCTGGCCAACATGGTGAAACCCCGTCTCTACTAAAAATACAAAAATTAGCCAGGCGTGGCGGCGTACGCCTGTAGTCCCAGCTACTCAGGGAGGCTGAGGCAGGAGAATTGCTTGAACCCAGGAGCGGGAGGCTGCAGTGAGCCAAGATCACGCCACTGCACTCCAGCTTGGGTGACAGACCAAGACTCTGTCTCAAAAAAAAAAAAAAAAAAGTGATCACCATGACACCTTAGGAAAAAGCCCATCCAAAACTCTCAGCTGTTTGGTTGAAATGCTATAGCCAGGTCCTAGTCCTCACTAAGGATTGGACAATGCTTGCATCTGTTCAGCAACAAATCATAGATGGGTTTCCCAGGCTGGCTGGATATGCTGAATACACATGATAAGGAGATGAACATCACCTCTCCTTTTTTCCTTTATCTTTCCTTTGGCAAGTATGCTAAGGATGAATCACATACTTCCCATACTCAACCACTGACCTTTAAAAGTATGAATGTTTTCAGTATCAATTTTCCCATGCATTCCATGTTGACTTTTAAATCCTGAATGAAAAAGTTAAGGGAAGCTAGGAAAATGAGTAAGTCTGATTGCCATACTCTTCCTACTGACAATATACCTATATACGAAACCCTGAGAAGTCACACCAATTGGTAAGATTCTCCCATGATCTGGTTGGTCAGTATTGTGCATGCAGGGTGTGGGGTGAGGAGTAAACAGTGGCAGTACCTCTAATCACAATAATTCCTAGTAGTTCCTAGGCTCTTATCAGGGCTAATGCTTTAATCTCACCTTCCTTACTATGCACACTTGGTCTTATATACCACCTCCACTATCAAAGTCTAAAAAAAAATGTTTAAATACTTCCAACTGAGCAGTGGAGGGCCCACAGTAAAATAACTAAATCATCAGGCCTGATTTTGCCTTCCCTTCTCCCTTGTCTCTCGTCTGTCTCCTTGCCCTCAGAAGTTGATAATAAATTATTGTCTTAACTCACTCCTTCACATCAACTCAGGGGCCTTGGGAAATACAGGGCTCAAAAGCTTATGGCAAAAGCATCCATCTGCACGTTCAGTCAGTCTTATGTGAATCCATGCACCTATTCATCCACCATCCATATACCCATTCATCCAGGTGGCCCTCCATGCATTCTTCCACCCAGCCATCACACTGTGCATCGCACCATCCGGCCCTCCATGCATCTCTCTACTCACTTATCTATCTATACATCTAAATACCTATCCATCCATCCACCTGTAGAGCATTGAGCACTAACTTGGTACTCCGCTGAACACTGAGTTGCAAAGTTAAAAGAGGTCAAATCTTTGCTCTGAAGGAGTTTACTTTCTATCAGGAAGACAAAGAAGTAAATCAATGGTTAAAACAGAGTATAGGAAATATTTTTAAAGGTCTTACACAGGGTATCATGGGAGTTTCTATGAGCTAATTCATAAAATGGTGATAGAGGAATAAGCAAGCACAAAGTGGTGAAAGAAACAAGATTAAAATTAATGGGACCAGGCGCAGTGGCTCACGCCTGTAATCCCAGCACTTTGGGAGGCTGAGGTGGGCGGATCTCTTGAGGACAGGAGTTTTGAGTCCAGCCTGGTCAACATGGTGAAACCCCGTCTCTACTAAAAGTACAAAAATTAGCGGAGCGTGGTGGTGTGTGCCTGTAATCCCAGCTACTCAGGAGACTGAGGTAGGAGAATCACTTAAACCCAGGAGGTGGAGGTTGCAGTGAGCTGAGATCATGCCATTGCACTCTAGCCTGGACAACAGAGCAAGACTCTGTCTCAAAAAAAAAAAAAAAAAGAAAAAGAAAAAAATTAATGGGGTTCCTTGGGGTTGGCTATGGAAGTCTAGTGGTGTCCCCACTGCAAACTCTGGAGCCTTGAATGCCACTTCCTGCAGTTCTTGGTCATGTGACCTTGGCCAAATGATGTAATCACTCTGTGCCTCAGTTTCCTCATCTATATGTTAATAATAGTATCAGCCTTGTAGGTTTATTGAAAGGATTAAATGAATCAGTACATATAAAGTGTTTAGTAAAGTGACTGACACACTTAAGTGTTTCACAAATGCGTCTTACTATTATCATTATCTAAAAGAGCCACCTAGTGATAGGTCCCAACTTGGGGATGAGGGAGTGAGTTCCAAAGAGGTGGTATCCATCTGGATTTTAAAGGGCTACAATGGGATTTTCGAGACAAGAAAGAGGAAGAAACTGTCTCAGACAAAGGTGTCAGCATATGACAGGTGACTGGAACCTCAGAGGCCTGAAAGAATGTGGCTTATCCAAGGATAGTCAGTGGTTTGGTGAGACCAAAGCAAACTTGTAAGAAAAGCAGCAGGCAATGCAGCAGGCAGAGCATTGTGAACTAAGCTCTAAGCACTAAGGAGCATGAACTGTAGCCTAAGAGCTTTGGAAAGACACTAAATGGGTTAAGGGTTCAGTGCAGAGCTATAGGATGAGAAGAGGGAAGGGAAGAAAAACAATTTAGAAAGGCATATCTATAGACTTCATGTTTGACCAGATTCAAGCATGAGAAGAATGCACAGGAAGAGGGCATTTTATTCTAATTCCAAAACTGTCGCTCTCCCCCACTCCCCCACCCCATGTTGAGGGACTTGGGGGGATTGGACCACATGGCCTTGATGCTTTTTTCCAGCTCTGAGAAACTATAATTCTGCTTGTCCCTCTTTCAACACAATCAGGAACTTGGCCAGCCTCACTTCAATCAGGCCCATGATCTCAATTTAGAAGGAAGATGAGAATGCTGTCTCTGCTTTGTGGTTGTCCAAATTCCAGGATAGTAACATTTTAGTGAATAAAAAGCACTGACATTTTCTCACTGACATTCTTCTATTCAATAAAGTAGGTAGTCAACACTGTCAGAATACACATTTTTCCCATTCAATGCAATAAATTTGTTACCATTTTTGAATGAGGGTAGAAGTGCAGCCTCCGATCCTGTTTATTTGTCTCAATTGGTCCTTGTGGAATGCCTCAAGCCATCACTGAGCCTGAGCCTGCCAGGCACTCATTACAGGTCATCTGCCAAGGCAGTGCTGTTGTCTCAGCGGAGCCTCCTTAGGAGGTGGGGACAGGAAAAAAGGACAATGAACTTGTCTCACAGGGCAAGGAATCTCTTCCCACACCACCCCCACCAACTGGGAGAACAGGAGCCCTGAGACCTGCCCTCCTCTACCACTAACTGTCTGTGAGTCTTCAGAAAAGTCACATATGTATTCTGCTTTCAATTTTCTCTTTTCAATTTTCTCATCCCTTTCAATTCTCTTTTCAATTTTCTCATCCTCAAAACAAGATGGGGAAGGGACAAAATAATCTTCAAGGATCCTGCCGCCTATAAACCCTAATAATGTGACTAATCTGTTTCTATGAGCTAATTCATAAAATGGGTGATAGAGGAATAAGCAAGCACAAAGTGGTGAAAGAAACAAGATTAAAATTAATGGGACCAGGCGCAGTGGCTCACGCCTGTAATCCCAGCACTTTGGGAGGCTGAGGTGGGCGGATCTCTTGAGGACAGGAGTTTGAGTCCAGCCTGGTCAACATGGTGAAACCCCGTCTCTACTAAAAATACAAAAATTAGCCGAGCGTGGTGGTGTGTGCCTGTAATCCCAGCTACTCAGGAGACTGAGGTAGGAGAATCACTTAAACCCAGGAGGTGGAGGTTGCAGTGAGCTGAGATCATACCATTGCACTCTAGCCTGGACGACAGAGCAAGACTCTGTCTCAAAAAAAAAAAAAAAAAAAAAAAAAAAAAAAATTAATGGGATTCCTTGGGGTTGGCTATGGAAGTCTAGTGGTGTCCCCACTGCAAACTCTGGAGCCTTGAATGCCACTTCCTGCAATTCTTGATCATGTGACCTTGGGCAAATGATGTAATCACTCTGTGCCTCAGTTTCCTCATCTATATGTTAATAATAGTATCAGCCTTGTAGGTTTATTGAAAGGATTAAATGAATCAGTACATATAAAGTGTTTAGTAAAGTGACTGGCACACTTAAGTGTTTCACAAATGCGTCTTACTATTATCATTATCTAAAAGAGCCACCGAGTGATAACTTTCCAGCTCCAGTCCCTTTGGTGGCTGGGGGGTGGGGGTGGGGAGTGGGGGTGGGTTTGAAACTCCATGAGCAAGAGCAGCTGCAGGATAAAGGCAGACAGGCCTGTGTCTGGGTCCTGGGCCTTCCTTATCCACCTAGAGGGGAGGATCTTTTCCCATAGTTGTCCTGAAACTTCCAGTAAAATGGACTCATTACAAGGTTACACTGTTTCATCTTTTTAAATACATTGATGCCAATGTTCTTGTACAGAATCCTTCGTGCCTACTTCCAATGCAATTTGCATTGTCCTGCATTGCAGAAGTTGCTCACTGACAGTTTCCATTGGAGCACCTTCCCAGATGTGAGACTGGAGCTCTAGTGCATAACTCAGGGATTCAGAGGCCTGGGCTGTCCAGCTTCCTGAACAAGTCCCTTGACCTCTTTGCCCTTGTAATTTTTTTGTGTAACTTTCTTTGCCATCAAAACAGTAGGAAAAGCTTGCAATCTCTTAGGGTAAAGTCGTGTCAGGTAAGAGAAAAAAACAACACAATCTAGGGTTTGGGTCTAATGGAAATGCTAATTCTTCCAAAATGCATTATCCAAAACTCATTATCATGGGGTAACCCAATAATGCCCAATAATAAGAATTTAAATATTCTTAATTAAATTAAATACATAGCATGTTGTATGCTGCCTGATTTTCATTTGCAGTATGACCTTCAATTGTTAATAATAATGAAGGTAAACTTTTTCTGAGTAATTTTTCATACATAAATCAAAAAGAGATTTAACATTCTTCCCTAACGGAAATATCAGCACACAGCTGGAGAAATGACTATGGAGAAAATATAACTGTGGGGCCTAGGAAACTGGCAGGTGATAATAGGCCAATGCCTGCCAGGCACAGTGGCTCATGCCTGTAATCCCAACACTTTGGGAGGCCGAGGCAGGCGGATCACATGAGTCCAGGAATTCAAGACCAGCCTGGCCAACATGGTAAAACTCTGTCTCTACTAAAAATACGAAAATTAGCCAGGCGTGGTGGCACACACCTCTAATCCCAGCTACTGGGGAGGCTGAGGCAGGAGAATCGCTTGAATCCAGGAGACAGAGGTTGCAATGAGTTGAGATGGAGCTATAGCACTCCAGCCTGGGCAACAGAGTGAGTCTCCATCTCAAAATAAATAAATAAATTAGCCAATGCCTCTCTTCCAGGAGGATTAAGGACTGGCCAGGCCATCATGTAGAATCACCCACCTCCTGGAGCCCAGGTAGCTTCTAATTTGATGACCATTTAGTAGTCACTCTTGCCTGGGACTTTATTGGTACTGAAGACTTAAATTTTCAGACTGAAAACAAAATGAATTGGACTGCTTGGGGTTGGGTATGGAGGTAGAGTGGTCTCCCTAGTGCAGACCCAAGAGCCTCTTCAAGAACCTCTGTGGTTCCAAGACCCAGCCATTGGTCAGAGGGTAAGCAGTTTGGGGAACCAATGTAGGGGAAGGGAGAGATACTGGGGTTTGCTGACTGACAGCCTGGGGTCCACACCTCTGATTGGCAACATATTGTCTGATCTTGGCTAAGGTACTTAAGCTCTACAAGCCTGAGTTTCCACCCTTGTAAAGTGGAATTGGGAATTAGGGGAATCAAAAATGTCAGTGTATGTAAAGCTGCTATCTTTACAGGGAGTAAAAGTTCAGAGAGCTATGGCTAGACTTTCTGTGCCAGTTGTATGAAGAGGTTTGTGCGTGACTCACACCTCCTTCACCTTTTCTGATATGACATATACACTACCATAAGTTTGAAGAAGCAAAAATAGTCCTCTCACAAAAATAATTTCGAACACCTCAGTCTAAGTAGGAGAAATGGATCACTTGGGCTATTGTCCCCTGTCTCCCTGTCCCTGGGCTCTGCGAGCCTCCAGCTCACAGGCCAATCCTCAAAGGGCTATTCTTCCAACAGGTCTGACAACTGGCTGGCTTCCCACCTCGGACTGCCTCCCGACTTCTTGCTTTCTTATCCTGCAAATTACTCAGATGATTCCAAAATCTGGCGCCCTGTGGAGATCTTTAGACTGGTCAGCAACTATCAAAACGAGATCTCAGACAGGAGAATCTGTGCCTCTGCATCAGCCCCAAGGACCTGCAGCATTGAGCGTGTCCTGCGGAAAACAGAGAGGTTCCAGAAATGGCTGCAGGCCAAGCGCCTCACGCCAGACCTGGTGCAGGTGAGTGTGAAGGCCATGGGAAGGGGATGTGAAGGGGATGATGAGAAAGAGACAGAGACAGAGAGAGAGAAATTCATTCCCATCTCATATCTCAGTTTGAGAAAAAGGAGAAGCTGTGGTCTGTCTAAAGTGTGACAAAACACTGTCATAAAACACAGTGGCTTACAGTAAGACAGGAACTAAACAAGGTTTACTTGTAAGGTTCCATCCCATTGTCATTTCCCATTCTCTCTGATGTGATCCTCAGCGACAATTCGGGAAAGTTCCTAGCTGCGACCTCTGGCCTAAAGATCTGACAGGATGACCCTTGCCAGTCCACCCCCCTGCCAGGGCTCAACTCACCTGCATCCTTCTCTGACAGCTCTTTGCCAGCTCCCGGGCTGGCTAAGTATTCTCTCTTAGAAGCTCCCATATATATCCTGTTTCACAATACAGAGAGATCACTTTGAAAGTCAGGTTCCTCTTCTATCTCCCACTGTAAAGAATAACCAAACCTCAGCCATTACAGAAGCCAACTTTGATAATACAGCATCCTCTTCCCACCTGACAGCCTCCCACCCACTCCCATGGACATGCTGCCCTGGGAACTTCAGCACCTTGCTGGTGCCATCATCATATTCTGCATTGGTTCCCTCCTGTACTATCATCTCAAGTATCAGCCTTCTTCATTCGAACCAGCACAGCCATGACCCTCCACACACATCTAGCTGAGCCCCTTTGTGCAGAAGATGCCACCTCAGAGGACTGAGTGGCTCACCTTCAGCAAAGATGAGGAAAGAGAGGCTCACCCCAACCTCCCTGCCATGACAAAGAGGGAGGGCTTGAACCGACCTTCTCATGGGGATGCTGAGGCTGCTTCTCACACTCCCTGGGCCACTAGGTCCTTTACATGGGTACCTCAGGCTGTCTAAGTGAATTCTGAGCGCTAACAAACGCGCTGTTGGCTTCTGCAAGATAAGAGACATGGAACAAAGAAGAATCACTGGTTCCTGGCTATCTCATCCATGTAATAAGACCTTCTGGCTTTGTGCTTCGGTTGTGTGGTGTGATGGTTAATTTTATGTGTCAACTTGATTGGGCCATGGGATGCCCAGCTATTTAGTCAGACATTATTCTGAGTGTTTCTGTGAAGATGACTTTGGATGAGATTAACATTGAGATCAGTAGACTGAGTCAAGCAGATTATGTGTGTGGGACTCATCCAGTCGGCTGAAGGCCTCAATAGAATAAACACTGACCCACTTCCTAATAAGAGGGAACTCCTCCTGCCTGACTGGCTGCATTTGAGCTGGGACATTGGCTTTTTTCCTACCTTCAGACTCACACTGAAACGTCAGCTCTTCTTGGGTGCCAAGGCTGCCAGCCCTTGAAGTAGAGCTATACCATTGGCCCTCCTGAGTCTTCAACTTGCCAACTGCAGATCTTAGGAACCGTCAGTCTCTATGGTCACATAAGCCAATTTCTTATAATAAATCTCTCTCCATCTATCTATCTATACATCCTATTAGTTCTGTTTATCTGGAGAACCCTGACTAATACATGTGGAAACTATTTTGAAATCAGGAGGAGTCAGGTTGCTGGTAATATGGCCATCATGGAACATTGAATAAAACTGAGCTTTCCAATATGGTGCTTTTGCAGTCTGCACTCTATGAATTTATTGACACTGAGTGGGAACAGAAAAAACCGGAAGAAGTCACGCTGTCCCCAGGCTGGGGAGGTGTTGGCAAGATCTAATATGAGGGTCTTGGAGTTTGTGCAGGAGACAGGAAGTGGAGGCTTAGGTAGAAGAACCCCATGGTGGATGCTCAACACAGGGCAGAAGCAGAACAGAGGTCATATAACAAATCTAACACCATGGTCAACGTGCAACCCCCTGTGCCTCTCTTTCTGTCCTGCAGACAGACCCTTCATGCACTAGCTTTGGTACCCACCATATGCCATTCACAGGCTGGGGACAGCGTGACTGTCTAGTATGAGGCATGGGAAAAACCACTATGAGACCTCCTCCATTTTGCCTGAAATATGTGCTCAGGAACAAACAGAAGTCCCCAAGAAGAGCAAAACGGGGTAGACAAAGAATTGTTTCAGAATCCCTTGAAGATCCTATGACCTCTTACTGCCCCCATCATTGTTGAGTCCCATTCTGAAAAGCATAATTTCTAAAAGGCAAGCCTACCTCTACCTGGGACCTGGACAACATACCAAAGGAAGGAACTTTCCTTTTCTATTTTTTTTTTTTTTTTTTGAAACAGAATCTTGCTCTATCACCTAGGCTGGAGTGCAGTGGCATGATCTCTGCTCACTGCAACCTCTGCCTCCCGGGTTCAAGCGATTCTCCTGCCTCAGCCTCCCGAGTCGCTGGGATTACAGGTGCGTGCCACCACACCTGACCAATTTTTGTATTTTTTGTAAAGATGGACTTTCACCATGTCAGCCAGGCTGGTCTCGAACTCCTGACCTCAAGTGATCCACCTGCCTCAGCCTCATAAAGTGCTGGGATTACAGGCATGAGCCACCGTGCCCAGCCAGGAAGGAACTTTCTGGTGTGCAAGATACACTTGAGATTCTACCTAAGGTAGCTAGACTGGCATTGGGCTTTGAACTAAGGAAAATGTCCTCTTTCTCTCACCTTCTAGATACTTCCATAATAACAGTACAGTAGAGATTATCCCAGGGGGCCTAACAAGTCCAAAGCAACCCGCCAGGTACATCTTTTGCAGTCTGTACTCTATGAGTACACCTTGATGAATGTAGACACTAGGGTCTAGGGAAAAGATTCCTGGAGCCTGGAAACTATGGTTGAGTTTTGTATCTGCCACTAAAAGCTGTGGCAAAATGAGAAGAAGGAGCAGAGACGCAGTAATAACACAGAGCTTCCATTCCTGTTCATCCATCCAACAAGTTTCATCAACTGTACTACAGCATCCTGGGTATTCAAAGATGAATCAGACCCAAGCTCCACCCCCAGAAGCATATGGCTCAGTGGTAGAGACAGGCAAGAGCACAAATCGCCACCCAGCATTGTAGTTAATATGCTGACGCTCTGTACTGAAACAAAGGACACATTGCTGACTTGGGTCCTTCACTCCCTGACCAATTGACCTTGGATTTAAGCCCAAAATTTCCCCAATCTGCTCTGACATTCCTTCTCCAAAATTGAGGTGGGAAGAGGGCTTCTGGATGATCTCAAAGACCCTCCAAGCTCTGATATTTTTTAACTTGATATGACTCTGCTTCATTTATTTAGCAAATACTGACTGAATATCTACTAATCACCAAGAGCTGTGCTGGGTGCCTTGATTTTCTTATTTCTCAAATGACAGAAAATAGTACCTGCTCTGTCTGATTCATTTATCCTAATGAGCTTATAGACAAGAATATGCTTCAGAAGTCCATCACTATAGAAATGCACAGCAGTATTCTTGTAATAAGTGAGTCCCTTTCTCCAATTTGTTATGCTAAAATTTGCTTCACCAATTTTGTCATCTTGCATTACATGCAGCTAAACAAGCTTTTCTTCTTTCTGCCAAAACAGCATCTATTAACAACATGCTGGCAATACATGGCCAAAAGCAGAACAATTTTTGCTTTACTTTGGCCCTCCCCTAACCCACCTTTTCATCTCCACCATAGATTTTTCCCTTCCTTATAAAAAAGGAAATATTAGCAGCCATTTTATAAATTCTGCACAAACCCATTCTTCTCCTATCCATTAAGCTCAAGGTCATTACTGTCTTATTTTGACACCATCTTCTCGATCTCTCCTCACCTCCTTTCCAGAGACCCTTTGCCCTTAGGATTCCACGGCAGGCCCAAGGTGTTCTGTTACACTCTTTCCCACTTTCATGCCTCATCCAGGCTGCACTCAAACACCTGCTCTGTTTTTTTGCTTGTTTGTTTTGATTTGGTTTTCTTTGAGACGGAGTTTCACTCTTGTCACCCAGGCTGGAGTGCAGTGGCCCCATCTCGGCTCACTGCAACCTCTGCCTCCCAGGTTCAAGTGACTCTTCTGTCTCAGCCTCCCGAGTAGCTGGGATTACAGGCGCCGCCACCACGCCCGGCTAATTTTTGTGTTTTTAGTAGAGACAGGGTTTCGCCGTGTTGGCCAGGCTGGTCTCCAACCCCTGACCTCAGGTGATCCACCCACCTCTGCCTCCCAAAGTGCTGGGATTACATGCGTGAGCCACTGTGCCCAGCCACATCTGCTCTTTTCTTTGTAGCAAAACTCACCTATCAGTTTCAAATGGTTCTGTCTTCACCAAAGGTGGCCAAAAAATACCTTCACCTATTCACCCAAGAGAATTGAAAACAAGTGTTCAAACAAAAACTTGTATGTGGGCTGGACATAATGGCTCACGCCCGTAATCCAAGCACTTTGGGAGGTTGAGGCAGGAGGACTGCTTGAGGCCAGGGGTTCAAGACCAGCCTGGGGACGATGGTGAGACCAAACCTATTTAAAAAAAAAAACAAAAAACAAAACTTGTATGTGAATGCTTATAGCAGCACTATTCATAATAGCCAAAAGGTAGAAACAACCCAAATGTTGTTCATCAACCAATGAATGGATAAAAAATATATTCTATCCATACAGTGGAATATTATTCAGCCATAAAAAAGAATTAAGTGCTGATATATGCTACAACATGGGTAAACCTTGAAAACATTGTGCTCAGTGAATAAAAAGAAGTAAAACACAAAAAGCCACATATTCTATGATTTAATTTATAGGCAATGTCCAGAATAGGCAAATCCATAGAGACAGAGAGGAAATCAGTGGTTGCCAAGGGCTGAGGGGAGGCGAGAATTAGGAGTGACTGTTTAATGGGTTCAGGATTTCTTTCTGGAGTGATGAAATGATTCTGGAATTAGGTAGTGGTGATGGTCGCACAGTCTTCTGAATGTATTAAAAGCCACTTAATTGTATAATTTAAAATGGTTTAAATGGTGAATTTTATTGTTATGTGAATTTTACCTCAATTTTTAAAAGGAAGAATAAGCCATAGAAACAACTTCCCCTATTCTGTGACCCATTCTCTTGTGATGGGCAGCTAATGTCATAATTTAATTTGTGCCGGGAAGTTAACAGCTAATGGCATTTCACTGTTAGCCCTCTAAGAAGCCATTTGCATGAAAAGCCAATATCGTGATGCTTTCACTAGTTCATGCATGACTATCTCAGGCCTTCCTAATATATTCCTACATTCTTCCCCTACTAAACCCAGATGTGGCCCAGAATTCTTCTCAACAGTGTTCTAAGTTAGCAGCCTCTGTGTTTGATCTCAGCTGGAATAAGAGACGAGCCCTCTGAGTGATCATTCATCCCAGATTTGGCCAAACAGCTCTGCCCTGTTTTTCTGATAACCCATCAGACATAAGTCCTAATTTCTTGTTTGGAAATCATGATCTTTCTGTATTTATATGGGAGTTTCAAGAGCCAACTGGGGAGCTATTATAGGATACGTGGTTGGGAGATTTGCCTCATCCTTCAACTCACACCAAATGGCCCAGTGTCAGCTCAGCCTACCTGTCAGGCCAGCCCCCTGGGACTCTCTCTGTGTGTGACTTAAGTGGATTTTCTCTGATTTCCTCAAGCTCCATTTTCCAACTGGGATCTAAGTCAGAGCCTTCAATTGTGCCTATCTGCTTGTGTGTGTGTGTTGCTGTGTGTTTAGGGGAAGAAAAAGATGCCACAAGGAGCTCACAGGCTCTGCTCAGAGAACTGACAAGGCAGAGATGAGAGGAGAAAAAATAAAATCAAAGAAATAAAAGTAAACGAAAGGGAGGAGGGATCTGGCCGGTTCAGGGACCTCAGAACTTTGCCTGTCAGCCCTGCTTATGAATAAATAAAGTCAAGTTGGATGAAAAGCCCCAGTAGTCATCATCAGAGGCTGAGCCAGGGAGTCCCGGGCTCCCCTCCTGCAGGGCCAAATGCAGTTTTGTATTTAAGGACACTGCATCTTGAGCCACAGTGCAGTACAGCTACGGCAGGGCTGCTAAGGAAGATGACAGGACCAAGAATTAGGAAGAAAGTGAAACGATGCAGTGTGTGTGTGTGTGTGTGTGTGTGTGCGCGCGCGCACGCACGCGCTCGAGCATGTTTAGCACTTATGCTAATAACATCGTGACTTTTCTCCTCTAAAAGCTGCATTGTTCTGATGGGAATATCCCACAGCCTAAATTACTACCCCACAAACAGAACCACAGCCAAGAACACCGCTCAGAGTTTATCATGAGGTGCTTGTTCACAAAACCACAAAGAAGGCTTCCTCTGCTTTTATGCCAAGAGGCAACCACCCTAGGCAGCACGTGGCTAATCAGGGGAAAACACATATCCTCCACTGTGTCCGGCTCCCATCCCCTCAACTACGATCCGATCTGACATTGTTCTAAACAGTGTTACTCCCTCCAAACGGGAATACACCAGATGGCCGCAGAGCCTTTTCTCCCACTAGATGGCAGTACAGAGTGTTCAGTCAGCTTTGTTCAAACAAGGATGGTTGACTATTTTACTTCCTACGTCTCCATTATTTTTTTAAATGCATAGAATAAGGGAAATCAGCAAATTAACCAAAATGCGTGTTCATTATATAATCTAAATGTGGGTTCAGATGTAACTAATAAACAAGTGAAATTCACTTTTGTTTAAATGTAACTCAAAAATATGTAAGAGATGGTTATAGGACCTGTGCTAGGCGCTAGGAGGGCATACGGGTATCAAGAGAAGGTCCTTGCACTCTGGGAGATGACACCCCAGTGAGGGAGACAGACCATATTCGATTCGTTCTGATACAAGACACCCTGTGATAAAGTGCTTTAACGAAGATGAAAATTTTATATTGGATTCACAGTTGGTTTTCAGACTGTAAATATTTTAATGCCTCACAGGCTACTAGGTCAAGGATGCTTCAAAAAAGTTTCATTTGTTTGTTTGTTTGTTTGTTTTAAAAGAGAACATGACTATATTGGTGCTGAAAAAGAAAAAATAGGCTGACTGGTGGCTGTATTATTTTCACACACATCTAACACTGGAGTCAAAGATGAAATGACTATTAGTGGAAAAGGAAATTTAAGCAACTAAGAATGCCTCCACAGTACCACACAGGGCAATATTCCCTGGATGTCAGTGCACATCTTCTGGGGAATGGTCTTGGAGGAACAGAGCCCCTTCAGAGGTACATCCTCACTATGAAATCAGGAGACCCTGTTCCTGTGACCCTTGGGAGGTATTCAGAGGGCTGTGTTTCTCGCCCATGGGAGTTTGGGGAACCAACTGGAGAGATATTACGGAATAGATACAAGTCCCCTCTCAACCCATTTTCTCCATCCAGTCATGGAACTGGAAGTGTTCAGAGTTAAAACAACTAAGATTTTGAATCATCTAATTTATTTAAGATTACAACCATGAAGACTTTGCCATCTCAACATTTGTGGCAAAGAGGTTATTTGGAATGGGTCAGAGACTAACCTACTCATTTCCAAACTTCCATTGTGTCATAGACTCATAGAAAAGGGCCTAATAATCACCCAGTGTGCCCACTCAAATGATCCCTACATTATTCTTGATGGAGCTCATGAATGAAAATGAGACAGTTGGCCGGGCGTGGTGGCTCACACCTGTAATCCCAGCACTTTGGGAGGCTGAGGTGGGCGGATCACGAGGTCAGGAGATCGAGACCATCCTGGCTAACACGGTGAAACCCCGTCTCTACTAAAAATACGAAAAATTAGCCAGGCATGGTGGCGGGCGCCTGGAGTCCCAGCTACTCGGGAGGCTGAGGCAGGAGAATGGTGTGAACTGATAGGTGGAGCTTACAGTGAGCCAAGATCACGCCACTGCACTCCAGCCTGGGCAACAGAGTGAGACTCCGCCTCAAAAGAAAAAAAAGAAAAAAAAGAAAAGAAAAGAAAATGAGACAGTGAAAGGCTTCCCCAGTCCTGACACAGACAAGTTGAGAAAGAAAAAGGAGGCAAGAGAAGACTAGGGGAAAGATAGACATGAGACAAGTCACCAGTGGCTCCTTCCAGATGATGCTCAAATACAGAATACAGGCAGCCCCCAGCCAAAACGTAACCAAAGCCTGAATAATCATCAGAACAGACGACACAAAGCAAGCTTTGCCTTTACAGGGCTTTAAGCTTTCCCTAAACTTAGATGTTACCAATCAAGCCCCTTTTTTAAAAAATCAAGGCATCCTTTGTTCTATACAATTCTTCCTTTGATATCTCATTATCCCTATTCTGATGTACTCAGAAAAAAATGCTTTTGCCGTTAAGTGTGACTTGGCCCAGAGGTCTCTGGATTGGCTGTCCCTCTATGCATGTCCACATACTATGAAGTAAGCAAAGGTTAAACTATATAATATATAGTATATGCCTATAAAGAAAGTCACTTGGAAGACATCAATTAATACAGTGATTGTGTTCTAACACAATATTTGTGGCCTAATAAACAGAACATAATCACTATATCAATTGATTGTGATATGGTGATTGTGTTCTGTTTATTAAGCCACAAAACCCCTCAATACATTTTTTAAAGTAGAAATAGTAAAGATCATTTTATCTAATCAAAAAGGAATCACATCAGACATTAACAATAATAAAAAGGGGGGAAAAAACCTACCAAACTAGAAATGTAAAAACATTATCTTTTGAGCCACAGAGCAAATAATTGAAATTGTAATAATATCAGGATAATAACAATGATGAAAACTCTGTATTTCCCCAATCTATGATTTAGTCTTTGCCAAATTTCTGCTCAGAGGAAAATTGAAAATCAATCCAGGGTTCTGTTAGGCTGCTGTCGACACAAGTTTGGTCATTAATGTGGAGAAATAATACAAAAAGATATTAAAAATGCATATTAATTTGTTCCTAACTCAAGGCCACTTATGGCAGTAATAGTTTTTACAATTGCGTTAGCTCTTCTCTCTTAGGATTATCAAGAGGTCTATGGAAGGCATAATTTGGAAACCTTTTGTGTGGGTTAAGCAGGAAATGAGTATATTTATTCCTAGTTTATATATGAGAGCAAACCACAGAGAAATATATCAATATGTTAAAGATCAAAATCTATCTCTACTTACTGAATTACACGTATGTCATAGATTCCTGGGGTTGAAATAAATTTGAAAGCTCAGCAATTTGAACTCTAACATATTTGCATCCTTTCTGTAAGGCAAAGGGTCATCTATCTTATACAGTGACAGGAAACTCACTACCTTCAGCTTATGCCTTCTTTGGACGGAACAGATACTTGGAAAGTTCATCTCAAATCTGTCTTCTTGTAGCTCTCACTTGTGTAAATTATTTCTACGCCTTGGAGTCATACAGATTATACATGACATATGCCCTTCCATACACGCAGCTCCTAAATCCTGGCTTCCCCAGTGTAAACATCCCCAATTCTCTTTTTCATCTCGGCATTCCCCTCATATTGAAGCTTCTTAAATGTTATGTCAACTGAAACCCCTTCTGTAGCTAGATTTTAGTTTACAAGGACAGAACCTGTTGTTTATCCTGTTATATATGATCTTCTTATATTAAATCCATTATTCTAGCCTGTCAACTTGATTCTGATACTTATCATACCCACTGTCACCCCAAGTACATATGATTCTCAGTTTTGATGAACACTATTTTTATCTATGTCTTAGTCCTCAATAAAAATGTTAAAAAGAACAGGGCCAAATAAAAATCTTTCTTTCTCTAGAGGGGTTAATCCATTAGTTGTTAGGTAAACTCAGTTAACCAATTACGAATCATCTTAATTTTTCTATGCAGCCCAAATCTTGTTTCCCCTTTTCTTTTATAGGGGTCTCATGAGAATCACTGTTGAATGCCTCACTAAAGTTCATATATTCTAAGTCTATTGCATTTCTCTGATTAAAAATCAAATAACCAGGTCAAAGAAAAAAAAAAGTTGTTAGTCTGGAATGATTTGATTAAAAGAATCCTCAGTGACTCCTTAAGATCATCATTTCCCCTTCTGGAGGCTCCCAAATTATCCTATGAATAACCTGTTTTAGAATATTTCCTGTGATCCAGGATCAGCCCACTAATCGCTAATTTGTGAAATCTACCCTCTTGCTCCTTTTAAATATCAGAAATGGATTTTCATGCCTTTTCTGTTCTCTACATTCACCGCCCATGGTTCAACAATATCATTTGCCAGGTCTTTGTGAATCTCCCAGGCTGGGAAACTCACTCAGAACAATGAAGCCTTCCTTTGTTCATTCTGGCTTTTCATTCCTGTTTACCACATTTTGCCTCACCTTTTTCACATCAAAGTCCCAACACCTGAAAGAGAAAACAAGCAAACCTTAGAAATGAAAATCAGGCCTTCATTTTGTTATCCACCAAAATTCTCCTAATGGTCCTATTGTCTTTGCTTTCTTCATACTCTGAGCTTTGTAACATACAGCTATTTTTCAAGATTTTCAATTAAAGTATAAACTGCATACATAAACACATAAATCTTAAGTACACAGCCGGATAAATTTTCACTCGTGTATTCACTCATGGCCACCATCCATATCAAGATACCGAACATTTCTGGCCCCTCAAAAGGCTCCTTCATGTGCCTTTCCAAAAAAGACCACATCCTAGGGTGACCAAGCATCCCAGTTTGCTTGGGACTATCCCAGTTTTCACACTGAAACCTCTCGGTTGCAGGACAATCTGAACAGTTGGTTATCCTGCCCCTTCCCAGAGGTAGCCACAATTCTGACCTAACTCACCATGGATTAGTTTTACCTGTTTTTGAAGTTCGTTTAAATGGAATCATACAATATGTACACAACACATCATGCTATTTATCTATGTCGTTGCATGAATCAGTGGTTGGTTTTCTTTCACCACAGTGTAATATTCCACTCTGTGATGGTTTCACACCGATCTATTCTGCTGTTGATGAACATTTGGGCTGTATTTAGTTTGCACTATTGTGAATTAAAGTTGCTACGAACATTATTGTACATATCTATTGGTGAACATAAGCACGCAGAAGTGGAATTGTTGAGTACATATGTACATATGGACAGATTTAGTTGACTCTGCTAAGTAGTTTTCCAAAGTTGCTATGCTGATTTCCTCCTATTAGCAATGGGAGAAAGAATTCCATTGTTTCATATCTTCATCAACACTTAACTACTGTTAGTTTTTAATTTTTCTTCATCAACACTTTACTGTTGTTTTTAATTTTTGTTATTTTGGTGGGAGTCTGGCAGTATATCATTGTATGGTTTGAATTTGCATTTTTCTAATAACTGATTATATAGAATCCTTTTTCATATATTTACTGGCTGCTTTGATCTCATCTTTGGTAAAGTACTGGGTTTAGTTTGTCCATTTTTATAGGATTGTCTTTCTTATTAATTAGTACAAGTTATACAAGTTGTATTTATATTCTAGATACAAGCTCTTTGTCAGGTATGTATTACAAATATCTTCATCCAGGCTAAGGCTTGACGTTTCCCCCTCTTAATGGTTTTTTTTTTGTTTTTTTGTTTTGTTTTGTTTTTTGTTTTTTTTGAGACAGGGTGTCTCTGTCACCAGGCTGGAGTGCAGTGGCATGATCATAGCTCACTATAACCTCAAACTTCTGGGGTCAAGCAATCCTCCTGCCTTCAGCCTCCCAAGTAGCTGGGAGTACAGCTGTACACCATGCTCAGCTACTTTTATTTTTTTGTAGAGACAGGTTCTCACTGTATTGTCCAGGCTGCCATAATTGCTTCGTTTGATGAATTGGAATTCTTAATTTTAATGAAGTCCAGTTTTTTAATATTTTATTTTATGGTTAGCGCTTTTAATGTCCTGTTTATCCTGTGTTCATGAAGATGTTCTCTCGTTTACTTCTAGAAGCTTTAATATTTTCTCTCTCATACAGAGGTCTATAATACATCCCAAATTACTTTTTATGAGTGAGGTACAGTAGGGGTTAAGGGTTTTTTTCCCCGCATGAATATCCAATTGACCAAGCATTATATTTTTAAAAAACCACTATTTCCTCACTGAATTTCAATAGAATGTGAGAAATCAGATGACTATGTATGAGTGAATCTGTTTCTGGAATCTCTGTTGTATTCCACTGGTGTATTATCTAGCTTTGTGTCAATATGAAACTGTATTAATTACTGTAGATGTATAGTAAGCCTTGATATCCTGTAGCATAAGGCCCTCAGATTTATCCTTCTTCATTGGAATTCTAGCATTTCCAAATAAATTTCAGTACCATTTTGTCAGTTTCCACAAAACCTGCTGTAATTTTGATTCATTAAATATATAGAGCAATTAGAAGAAAAGTGACACCTTAACATCATTGAGACTCCCAATCCATGAACATGGAGTAGGTCTCTATTTCCTTAGGTCTTCTTTAATTTATCTCATTGTTTCATGGTTTTCAGCACAGCTATGTTGCACACGTTTTGCTAGCTATCTTGGACATTTGATGTTTTTTGGTGTTACTGTAAATGATATTGTTAGATACACTGAATATTTGATATTTTTGCTGTCACTAGAATTTGTATGGTTTCAAATTTTATTCTCCTAGCCTCTGTTGCTAATACATAGAAATACAGTAGTCCCTCCTTTATCCCTGGTTTTGCTTTCCACAGTTTCAGTCACCCATGGTCAACTGTGGTCTGAAAATAGGTGAGTACAATACAATAAGACATTTTGAGAGACAGACACCACAATCACATAACTTTTATTACAGTATATTGTTATAATTGCTTCGTTTTATTATTAGTTACTATTGTTAAGCTCCTACTGTGCTTAATTTTTAAATTAAGCTTTATCATAGATATGTAAGAATAGGAAAAAAACCAGTGTATATAGGGCCTGGTACTTTCTGTGGCTTCAGGCATCCACTGGAGGTCTTGCAATGTATGCCCCATGGATAAGAGGAAACTACTGTACAAATGATTTTTGTGTATTTACCCTATATCCAACAATCTTGTTAAATTTACCTATTATTTCTAATAGCTTGCCTATAGATTTTTTTTTATTTTTCCATGTATACCATTATGTCATTCCATCTTCAAATAATTGTAGTTTTATTTATTTTTTTCTCACATTAAAATATGTTCTATTTCTTGCCTTATTGTACTGGCTAGAGCTTCCAATACATTGAAAATGGCAGTGGTCCTAGTAGCATAACCATTTTGTTCCAAATTTTAGAGCAAAAGAACTCTGTATTTGAGACTCATCAAGAAAGAATCCACTGGTGACCTATCTCATGTCTAGTATTCCCCTAGTCCTCTTTTGCCTTCATCTTTTATTCTCAACTTATCTGCTTCAAGGCTGGGTGAGCCTTTTCCGGAATCTTTTTCATTAATGAGATCTATGAATTATAATTAGATATCTATTTTAGCAGACAAACCAAATGATTTATTGGTCCCCCCTTTTTAAATAATCCTATAATATGACGAAGACCTGGAAATTGATAGGTTATTCTTTGTCCCATTCAAAACAACCGCTTAACACAAATGCTGATGAGGTGATGTTCCAGTGGCTCCAACACCGAGTTATTCCATCATTTGAAGGAAAAAGATGAGCTGTGTGGGGGCTTGCTCACACACTCTTTCTGGGCAGTGAACAAGCACTGTGATTAAATTCATAGGTATCACAGGAATGTTAGCTATAAGATTTTTAATATACCCTCAGTATGACTAAAGATGTTTCCTTCTACTTCTACTCTAGTTTATTGAGAATTTTTCGTAAATTTTATAAAATGCTTTTTCTGCATATATTAAGATGACCATATATTTTCTCTCCTTTATTCTATCAATGTGGTAAATTACATTGATTTATTTTCAAATATTAAACCAACCTTGAATTCTAGTATTTTTTCAGTTATTTTTCTCTTTATGTTCTTCGTTTGGACATTCTCTGTTTTTTGATTTATTTTGTTTTGCTTTGTTTTAGCTCACTAATATGTTCTACTGTGCCCAATTTTCTGTTAAAGCCAGTAAAGAAGTTCTTAATTTCAGATATTGCATTTTGCATTTCTAGAATGTCTATTTAATTTTTTATAGATTCCAACTATCTTGAAATTCTCCCTTTTTCATTCATTTGGTCTCTTTTCCTCTATTTTCTTAAAATCTTAACCAGACTTACTTTTAATTCCTCATTTCTACTCTAATATCTGGATTATCTCAATTATCTCTGGTTCCACTTCTGTCTGTGTTGATAGTTTTCCTTTTTCTTGATTATTAGTTATTCCTTCTTCACATTTTGGGGGTAATTTTTAATGGGGTAATTTTTTATTGTATGCCAAATTTTAAGTGTAATGCCTTATAAAGTTTCTGAATTATGTCATCTTCCTTTAAAAATTGTTGAGTTTTGTTCTAGTAGCCAATTAAATTGCTCTCAAATCACTTAAAGCCAGGATTTTGCAATCTCAAGACTATTGACACTTTGAGCTGGATCATTCTTTGTTGGGGGAAAGAGGCTGGCTTATACCTTATAGAATGTTTAGCAGCATCCCTGGCCTCTACCCACTAGATGTCAGTAGCGTTACAACCCCCCGTTGTGACAACCAAAAATGTTTCCAGGTGTGGTCAAAAATATCCCCTGGGGAGAAAAATTTCTTCCATTTGAGAGCCACTGCCTTAATTCTGTTGAGAATGGATTTTAGACTTTGTTCGTGTAGCTTTCCTGGTCTCGCCCTTACTCCTAGGACATGGTCCCTGCTGATAAGGCGTGATCCTTACTACTAGAATGTGGACTTTCTGAGGTCCAGTTGAAAGCCCAGGATATTCACTAAGATGTCTAGCCAAACTTCAACCTTCACCTCTCCAGCACCATGCAGCCTCTGAAATCTCTGCTTAGCAATACATTCTTCTAATGTGGTTCTCTGATAGGTCTCTAGAGGCCTACCCTACTCACATGCTGCTTAGGAGCTGGCCAAGGACCTGAGGGAAATTTTTACAAAGTTACGGCAGCTCCTTCTCTGTGAATTTCTCCTTTACAGGACTGTGTCTTCCAAATCCCAGCCATTTTGGCAGCCCCAAATGCTGATCTCTGTTTCCTTTACCTAGCACAAACCTACACTGCAGCTTGGAAAATGCTCTCAGGGAAAATGATAGTGTGAATATGGGGCTCACCTCGTGTGTATCCTTTCTCACAAGGATCATTGTGCTGTGTTGGTTGTGGTTCAATACCTGCAAAGAGTTGTTTTATATATTTTGCCGAGATTTTAGAGCTATTTACAGCAGAAGGGTAAGTCTGATACCAGGTATATTTTGTCATGGCCAGAACCAAAAATCCCAGAATTATCTACTCTCCAGGAAAGAAAAAAAAATGCTACTGCATGCATATATCAAAATCCTAAATATAGCTATTAAAGCCATCTTTCTTAATTTTGAGAATCCGGCTTTATTCTAAAACACTTTGGCATTTTGGATACTATTTCAAGGCTGAAGAATGTGTGAGGAACTCCTGTGGTTTTCAGCCCAGCATATACTAAGAGAACTGAGGCCTTCCTTGCTTTGGCCAGGACCCAGCTGGGCATGGGATCCAGAGGAGAATCTGACTTAAATAACATACTTACAGCAGATGAGAAAAGCGCTTTATATAGAGTACATGATGGCTTTCTTTCTGTTTTCTCTCCAATCATATAGGCAGCTTCTTGAGGGCAGCGAGTGTCTTTTCTCACACATGTCTGACATAAAGTAAACACTTCATAAATGTTTGGGAAATAAAGAAAAGAATAAATGAATGGATATGACATCATTTACTATTCACTATTCACAACTTAAAGGTGACCCTTGATCCATGCCTGTGCTAACTCCTGATACAGCCAACTCTACACAGTTTCACTGGAGACCTTCTGATTTTAGAGTCCCTGAAATTTTTGTCTTTCCCCAAGTGAGAATTTTTACTGGCTTATCTTAGGCATTAACAAGCAGAAAACCCCTGTATTAGTCCACCTTGCATTGCTACCAAGGAATACCTGAGGCTGGGTACTTTATAAAGAAAAAAGGTTTATTTTGGTTCACAGTTCTGCAAGCTGTACAAGAAGCATGGTGCCAGCATCTGCTTCTGGTGGGGCCTCAGGAAACTTCCACTCATAGTGGAAGGGGAAGCAGTAGCAGGGATCACATGGTGAGAGAAGGAGCAAGAGAGAGGGAGGGAGGAGGTGCCAGGCTCTTTTTAATAACCAGCTCTCATGGGAACTAATAGAGTGAGAATTCACTCACCACTGAGGGAGTGAATTTATCTATTCATGAGGGATCCACCTCCATGACCCTAACACCTCCCATGAGGCCCCACCTCCAACAGGAGGAATCATATTTCTTTTCTTTTTTTTTTTTTTTTTTTTTTGAGACAGAGTCTTGCTCTGTCACCCAGGATGAAGTGCAGTGGCACAATCACAACTCACTGCACCTTCGACCTCCTAGACTCAAGAGATACTCCCACCTCAGCCTCTCAAGTAGCTGGGACTACAGGTGTGCACCACCATGCCTGGCTAATTTTTGTATTTTTTTGTAGAGACAGGATCTCACCATGTTGCCCAGGCTCTTCTCGAACTCCTGAGATCAAGCAATCCTCCCACCTAGGCTTCCCAAAATATTGGGATTACTGTACCTGGTAGGGATCACATTTCAACATGAGATTTGGAGGGACAGATATCCAAACCATATCAGTCCCACAGTTCATACTCCATGGAATATGACTCTTGATACAGAAATGTCTACCCAATTTGGGCAAGAAGGGATGGTGGCACAATGATTCATTAGCATTCTTCAGAGACTGATCTCTCCATAGTTAACTTGGAGAAGAGACAACTGAGGTATTTTGACAAAGGGCAGAAGAAGAAGTTGATGGGGAGCCTCTTGCTCAGGAGGACAAAGGGTGATTTCTCCAGGGGGTTGCCTAGTAAGCTGACCCAAGTGCTTCTGAGGATTGTGCTTCAAAGGCAAGGTAAGACACCAAAAGGAAAGGCAAGGGGCAAATACTGATTTCCCTTCCAACATTGTTTCTCTAGGATCAAAACTGTCTCCCCACCAATAATCTTCTCAGAAGGCTTCCCCTGCATCTAGAGCCCCAACATGTGCTAACTATGGTGGAGACTTTCTGCACACCATCATGTTTTGAGACTCAGCAGGTAGTCATTTACCTGTGGCACTTGCCAATTCTAGGGACAAGACAGTGGACACTATGTATGCTAGGGTTGGGGAAGGGACTCTAGAATATAAATGTCTCTCTAATTAAAAAACAAATATAACTACCTTATAGCTTCTTGAGATTGATGCTTTCTTGTCATCCTAAAACTATAGTCCTTCCCTCAGTGTTCTGGATCTAAAGAATTCTCTATAGGACCAGGAGGGCTGCAGTAACATGTGGAAACTCATGAGGCTCACTTCATTCTTGACGTTCATTGTTCTTGGATGCATCTGATCCCTCTGGCCTCCCTGAGGTCCTGTCCATGGCCCAGTGGTGAAAAATGTATGCCCCCCACCTTTTCATTGTCTGTTTTACCTTAATACTTCAATCTCTCACAGCTCAGGGGGCCATCCAATTGTCTAAGCATATTTTCCTGCAAGAGGTCCCCATTACAGACCCCCTTCCTTCTGCATAGACCTCCCGGCTGTGCACAGAGAATTCTTCCAACAAAGTGCTCCTCCCCTACAGCAGCCTCAGAATCACCCCATTCATTGTGAGGTGGAAAAGCACCACTTCAGGCCTGCTTCAAAGAGCAATGTGACCCATCTCCTTGCTTCTCACCTTCCCTTTCTCAAATACATGCTTAACCTGGCCACCTGCTACCCTCCCAAAAAAATGGATCTTTCCCTTTCCAGTTCAAAAACTTTCTTTTCTTCAATTTTTTACTTTTATTTGTTATTATTAAAGTGATATAGACTCATTGTAAAAATGTATAAAGTATATACACATATATATGTGTGTGTATGTATATACATGTATGTGCATGTGTGTGTGTGTATATATATATATGAACACAAAAAATAGGGGGAAAAAATCACATATAACTCACCACTGGGTTGCCACAGAGGCAACCACTGTTCACACAGTGGTGTTTTTTCTTCTAGTCTTTTTTCTAGTCATATTTAACATGGTTAAAAGTAAGTTGTATATGTAATACTGAATATTCTTCTATGACTAAATATTACATTGCATAATAACCTCCATATCATTAAAACTCTTCACAAGCATCATTTCCTCAAATGTATGGACCACAGTTTTATTCACTATTGTTGACTATTTACATTTTTTATTTTTATTATCATAAATAATGCTTTGATGAACATCCTTTTGCAAAGTCTTTGTCTGAATTTCATGTTAGGTCTTTGAAACAAATTTCCTTTTAAAAACTACCACATACCTGCTACTTTCTATGGACCAGGCATGCTTCACATACATTTGTCACAGTTAATCTTCAAACCCTCTAAGATATTCTTGTTCCCATTTTACAGATGGGGAATCTGAGGCTTAGAGAGATTTACATACATTGTCGAAGGTCACCCAGCTAGTAAATTTTGGAATTGAGATTTGAACACAGGCCTGTCTCCTGACTGCAGAAGTCACACCCTTAAATACTATGCTTTGTGGCTTCCCTACTTCCCCGTAGTGGAACCACTGGGTCAAGGGGTATAAAGGTTTTACACCTTTGAATACATATTGCCAAACTGAATATAACTCCCTCTAAAGAGTTTTTTGGGGGGTGCCCATGGCATCTTCATGAACAATCATCTTTGCCTACAACATTACGCACATTATCAAATAAAATCTAAATTCCTCTTTGGGAGGCCGAGACGGGCGGATCACGAGGTCAGGAGATCGAGACCATCCTGGCTAACACAATGAAACCCCGTCTCCACTAAAAATACAAAAAAATTAGCCGGGCGTGGTGGCGGCGCCTGTAGTCCCAGCTACTCGGGAGGCTGAGGCAGGAGAATGGCGGGAACCCGGGAGGCGGAGCTTGCAGTGAGCCGAGATCGCGCCACTGCACTCCAGCCTGGGCGACAGAGCGAGACTCCGCCTCAAAAAAATAAAATAAAATAAAATAAAATCTAAATTCCTACATGTGGTATTCAAGAGTCCCACCGTTTTCTCCCAACATACATTTCCAATCTTCTCCCCTGATAAACCCAAGTCTGTGTCCCATAGACCAGACATGGCCTTTAACTCTGCTCCTTGCCTTTGCTCAATTCTGATTCTTCAGTTAAAATACATTGACATTAGATCTCCACCTGCCAAAATCCTACTCATTCTTCAAGGCCGTGCTCATACCACCTCTTCTGTGAAGCCTACCTGGATTTCCCTACTGCTTTCTTTTCTGTATTCCCATAGCACCTTGTTTACATCTCTTACAGCATTTGTCATATTCTGCCCCGTATTGAACTTTGTGGTGTATATGTCACTCTGCCCCACGAGGGTACCTTGGGTGTAGGGGCCTTCTCTTATTTATCTTTGTGACCTCAGTAGGTCCTACTTCGTATAAGGCTCAACAGCTTATACAAAACAGAGCACTGATAAGCTTTTGTTGAATAAATGACTTACAACAACCTCAGATGGGAGCTGTTAAAAGTTTCCTAACACACAGGCATGGTTGCAGCAGTATATTTGGGTTGAGGGAAGAGTCCCCAAATTCTTTTTGTGTCTCCCTGCAATGCAGTTCCAAAGGACCACTGAGCCTAGTGACAGACCTGGGTTGGAACTGACAGCACTTCGTTCTCAGCTCAGGCCCTTCTGGGCTTTGTGGCCTCTCTCTCTAGTGCTTCTGTGGCTAATTTCTCACACCCAGCCTCTAGGAAGGTGCCTGCTTTTCTTTCTCCCCAGACCCTTCCTTCTACCACAGAAAGGACCTGGTAGACAGTACCTTGTGAAGGTACCCAGGGTGCAGAGGAATGAGGCCAGTGAAGAGGGGGAAATAGGGGTTGGGATGGGAGATAGAAAGGAGGTTCAGGCTGGGCACAGTGGCTCACACCTGTTATTCCAGCACTTTGGGAGGCCAAGGTGGGAGGATCACTTGAGCTCAAGAGTTCGAGACCAGCCTGGGCAGCATAGCAAGACTCTGTCTCTACAAAAATTCAAAAATTTAGCTGGGTGTGGTAGTGTGTGCCTTTAGTCCCAGCTACTTAGAGAAGGCTGAGGGAGAGGATCACTTGAGCCCACACCACTGCATTCCAGCCCATGTGACAAGATGATGAGACCCTGTCTCTACCCGCATCCCGTGAAAGAAAGAAAGAAAGAAAGAAAGAAAGAAAGAAAAAGAAAGAAAGAAAGAAAGAAGAAAGAAAGAAAGAAGAAAGAAAGAAGGAAAGAAAGAAAGAAGAAGGAAAGAAAGAAAGAAAGAAGAAGGAAGAAAGAAAGAAAGAAAGAAAAGAAAGAAAGAAAGAAAGAAAGAAAGAAAGAAAGAAAGAAAGAAAGAAAGAAAGAAAGAAAGAAGGAAGGAAGGAAAAAGAGAGAGAAAGAAAGAAAGAAAGAAAGAAAGAAAGAAAGAAAGAAAGAAAGAAAGAAAGAAAGAAAGAAAGAAAGAAAGGAAGGAAGTTAGTTCAGTGCACCAGGAGCTTCTCTCAGGTACCCAGAGAATGCATCACCGGCTCCTCCATGAGCTCTGTCTGCACTATGTCCATCTACTGGAGAGCTCCTCACCCGAAACCTGGCCCAGAAGCTGCCTACCCAAGCCTGCTCCTCTTTCCAGCCTTTTCTCAGGACAGTAAACCTCCATACCCCAAATACAGACTCAGGGCAGTTAGGCTCCAGTGAGCTAGCTAAGTCTAGCTGAAGAAAGTCACCATGGGATATGCAAAGGAAGCCAAAGGTGATGTGACAGCTTTGTAATGTGTCAACTTGGCTAGGTTGAACTACATTTCCCAGAATTCCTTTCCCTCTATGCTTCGAATTAGAGTGGACCACAGATAGATTCTGTCAGGAGTCTTGGAGGGTGGAAGTGAAACAGGGGTTCTTTGATAACTCACACATATTGCCACTTACCTGCTGGCTCACCTTGCTGGTGTAAAGCATGGTCAGGCCTGCAGCTGCTCTACCTTTCCCCGTCCACTTCTTTAGTCTCAACGACTCCTGAGCCAGGTTTAGCTCCATACTACAGGACTCCAGCCTCTGCAGGCCACCACACCACCAAGGTCAAGGCAACAAAAACTGACATGGTTTCAGTCAGTCCTCGTGGGCTCCAGCTTGCGCTATGGTTTCAATCTTGTCCTTGGTCTTCCCCCACTTTGCATCTATCTTCCCTTCCCAACTGTCTGCCCAGTGGACTTCAAGCTCCAACATCAGATGGGAGGACAGCAGCCCTACAGAGACTGCTTAGCCAGCTCCCATGACTGTATAAAGTCAAAACCCTATAAAACTGAAACAATCTCCTGGTGCTCCTGTCTCTGATTAAACCCTGACTCATACAGGTGATGCAATCTCAACAGAAGGGCTGGGGGGAACTAGAAGCCTGGCAGCGCCTGCTCTCAGGCAAGCGTGAGGGTTTTCCTGACAATCAGAATTCTGCCTGAGCCTCCTGGGCCAACAGGACCTTTGCACAGCAGGAGAAGGCTCCTATGGATATTTCTGCAAGCTTTGGATGCACGAATGAGTTGTCAGAAGCACTTGGTTTCCTGTATTTTGATTTAAGAAACAAGAAGAAAAAAGAAACCAACAGCCCGTATAAAAAGAAATGGCCCAGTGGAGAATTATGATGAGCTTTAGCACACCTGAATCGAAATGACAGACCATGAAATGATGTGTTTTACTCTGCCTCAGCTGCCCTGCTCGCCCCGGCTATTAGCTCAATTGCCTGCCAGGATGATTATTTCATCTGCCACAGTGAAAATCTTTGAGCAACCCACAAACGCTTCAGTGACAAGTTTCCAGAGGCCCTGGAATGGAAGAAGATGGTGGACAAAGTGGGAGGTGAGAGGAAAGAAAGCGTCTTTAATAGGAAGGGAAAGTTAGCTACCACCTCCACCAGAGGAGTCATCCAAGGTGTGGGCTACCCAATGGAAGAGGAGGCCACGCTCACTACTAAGTGAGCCTCTGGCTGCCAAAGGTTTGACAGCAAGGGGCACAGGTGGGCAAGGGAAGTAACCTTGACCAGGGCTACTGCTACATAAATACCATGCATGACACTGTGTGGTATTCAGCTAAGATGGTCGCCTACTTAACCAAGACAACACATGTCCCTCAAAGCAACCATTTGCTTGTATCTTAATCAGGGATGAGTAGTTGCAAGGATCAGAAACCTCCTCAGAAATTAAAGTGAAAAAGGGGTTTATTCTGTCGGAAGTACATCCATCCAGCCCTCCTGGTAAGAAAGAAATTGTAAGTTCCTATCTGGCTCCAGACCTGCATTGCTTCTCATCTCTGCTGCCTTCTGGGTGTCTGCTCCATTATCTCTCAGCAGACTGGATCTCTCTGTTAGTCATGCTCCCTGCTCCTCCAACATTACCTCTTGTACTGTTCCTGGACAAACCACCAGCTGCCTAAGTCAGCCTCTCAGGAATTGTGGGTTGGGGCACACACCCCGAGTAAGTGCACTGCAGCGCACCAATCAGTGTGTGGACAAGATTTGCTTACTAAGGACCTCTTAGGTACCCACCCACTACTATTTGCTGAGGCAGAGGTATGATTACCAAGGTATGATTATTCAAAGTTCCTGTGCACTGAACAGCTAAGGAGAGACCCGACGTGCATAGCACGAGGCCTGTGTAGCACAGAATGCAAAAGAAGGAAGAAAATGAGAGCTGGAAGGGCCAGGAAATCTGCCTGGAGGAGGTGTGGCCTAAACTGGGAGAGGAAGGATGGGACAGGGAAAATGTCCATGACGGATCTTCCACAGGCAAAGACGTGGAAGTGAGAATAAGGCGTGACTGTGGGAAGAGCAAGTGTCACGGCCCTCCATTAGAGTGTCAGAGAGCGGTGGGTCGGGCAAGGGCTGGGGGTGGGGAGCTAAACTTCATTCTATAGGACAGTGGTTCTCAAACTTGGGCAGGCACCAGAATCCCCAGAAAGGGTTGTTGGCACACTCGCCCTAGAGATTCTAATTCAGCAGGTCTGGGGCAGGGTCTGAGAATTTCCATTTCTAAAGAAAAATGACTCGAAGACAGTGGATCTTTTCAGAAATGGGTCTAAACATGGTACGCAGGGACTGGCAAGGGTTCAGAGCGGGGTCAGGAAAATGGTGCTGAACCTTTATGGCAAAAGTAGGGCAAGGCCACGCTCACACAGGCTACTGGAGAAAGAGGGAAAGGGAGGGCACATCCAAGACTCGTGACACCTGCCATAGGCCGGATGATGCCCAGGGTTCCTGGAAAGATGAGAGCACATGAGATCCGCTGCCTGCGCTGGAGGCACAGACCACCTGACAGTGCCAGAGAGAGAAGACCCAACAAGGAGGCTGCAGGTTCAATGCCCCAGAAGACAGTATGACCTGGGCTGGGACTCAGGCAGGCGTGGGTTCAAATCCTGGCTCCACCCCCATGTACAAAGCCCTGGATGTGTTGCTTAGTTTCCAGGCACACAGAATTCTCATTGCAGGCGAGCACAGTGCCTGCCCTCGTGGAAGTGTGAGAACTAACCAAAGCACCACATGCAAGGCACAGAGCACCGGGCCTGAAAACAGAGCAGGCAAGCATGCAATAATGTTAGCAACTGGTTTTCATTGTCATCATTTCAAAGGCTGTACTCTGCAGTAACACATGGGTGTGTCTCCAGAAAAGCCACCCTTTCTGTTGGCTCCCAAAGGGTGTCTCAGGCTGGCATTTACCCTGGTAAATTCACCCTCAGTCCAGAGTTGGGGTTTCAATCATTCCTCCTCTGATTGAACAACACTGTATTGAGTATGAACTTTCTACAAGGTGCTAGGGACACAGAGGTGAGCAAGACAGACAAAGTCCCTGCTCTCTTAGAGCTCACATTTGGTGGTCTTCCCAGCACACCCTAAAAGAAGCCAATTCACACTGGCCAAGTCACAGAACCAGCAATTGAAATGGTATTTACAAAGTGTCACTCTCCCATACAGTGGAATGCACTTCTCTCTGCACGAAGGCAAGCTTCCGAGTAGTCAGAAGGCTGGTGGGTGGGTGCTGATCTAAGACGGGAGTCAGCCAGGGACGGCCTGGCCACCTGTCCCTGGGCCACAGTGCTGGAGGTCATGGGCTGGGGCATCCTCTTTCTGGATGCCAAGGTCAACACTTTGGTTTTTTTTTTTTTTTTTTTTTTTGAGACGAAGTCTTGCTCTGTCACCCAGGCTGGAGTGCAGTGGCGCAATCTTAGCTCACTGTGACCTCTGTCTCCCAGGTTCAAGTGATTCTCCTGCCTCAGCCTCCTGAGTAGCTAGGATTACAGGCGCTCACCACCACGCCCGGCTGATTTTTGCATTTTTAGTAGAGACAGGGTTTCACCATGTTGGCCAGGTTGGTTTCGAACTCCTGACCTCAAGTGATCTGCCTGCCTCAGCCTCCCAAAGTGCTGGGATTACAGACGTGAGCCACCACGCCCGGCCTCCCAAGGCCAACTTCTGACCCTTGGGTTATCCTGTCTTAATGTCCAGTCTGATTAACGCTTTGTGTCCATTTGGCCTCTTCAAATGGCTGAGAAGTTGATAACACTCGCCCCCCAATCCTTCTGCCTGAAATGATTTCCTGACTAGTGTTTCCCAAATATTTTCCCCACATTTCAAGACTGTCCTGTGTCAGTTATTGTCACAATGTGGATGTTGTTTGTTTGGCCCTCCACAGTACCTTTTGTGTTTACAAAGCACTCCACAGTCTGTAAAGCACAGTGACATATTTATCGCGAATTCAAGAAGGAAGTAACAGTGTCTGTGATGTCCGGAGGCCATGCAAGAGCCTGGCAATGCGGGTGTCCTTGGTGGCAAATACCATCGTCCCCACCTGAGAGATGAGGGAACAGGGGCTCAGGAAGGGAAGGAACCAGCCTGGGCCAGCTGGAGAAGAGGTGACTAAGGTCACAAGTGGACATGACACAATGCATATGTTACAGGTCACAATGATGACACTGCAAACTGATATGGGGAGCCAAAGATCCAAGAGATCAGCCAATAAGATAAGGAAGTCAAAAATAGCTTCAGATATTCTGACCCAGAAGACTGGGAGAATGGTGGAGTCACTTACAGAAATGGAAAAATTAGAAAAGGGTGTTGCGTTTGGGACAGATGATAACAGAAAATGCTTCTAGAGCCCTTCCCATGTACCAGACACTGTTCTCACAACCTTGACCCTCTCAACGCCCTCATGAGATGGGTACCGTAATTATGAGGATAACCATCAATTTAGGTTTGCCTGAGACAGTCCCACAGGATGCCTGCTGTCCTGATTTAATTCTTAAAACCACCCCCATTCACTCTCAAAAATATCCTGGCTCAGAACATGAGTCCTATGGGTCCCCTTAATTATTATCTGTCAGTTATAGGTGAGGAAACTGAGGCACAGCTAAATTAAAGAACTTGCCTCAGGTCATGCAATTGTTAAGTGACAGAGCTGGGATTTGAACCCAGGCAGCTTGACTTTCAATGACATAGTTGTAACTACTTGATTGTACTGCCTCCCAAAGGGGATGTTGAATCTAATTTTTCACCTTTGAAGTTTGGGGTGAAGGCTGTCCATCCATCCAGCAGAGACCCCTCCACAGGCCGATGGGAATACAAGATGGAATGAAGGGACGCAGACTGTTGGCCTGAAGAGGGGAGACAGGGAGAAGACATGCCAGGAGGCGCTGGGAGACAGGAGAGTGGATAAAGCCACATTTGGGACTCCTCTCCTGGAGACTCTCCCCAGGGAATGAAACAGAACTTCTCTCAAGCCTTCTGCTCCTGCGAGAACATCCCATCAGGGCTCAACCCAGAACCTCTGCAGAATACCAAGAATCTAAACAAAAAGAAGCTCTGCCCAAGGAAAGGATGTCACCCGGAGTTAGGAGACCCTGTCTTCCATAGAAACTGTAGGCCTATAAGACAGGCTTTCTGCTGCAAGGGAAACATTTCATATCCCTGACCCCACTCCACCAACTCTGTTTTATGTGATTTTAACATCTATTCAACCCTCCTGGATATGTTATTCATTCTGAGATGATCCAAAGAAAACTCCAAATTCTATGCCCACTCTTGGCTCCTTCCTGTCTCTGCTTCTACCCTTTGCATCTAACTTTCTTCCTTTAGTGACTGAGAGTCAGGGAATCTGAACTGATCAGCCTAGGCCAACGGTAACAGACAGAAACTTCTAAAAGGAGAAAGGGGCCTATCGTAAACCTGCCATATCTTAGGGATTTCAAAGCAAAATTGAAACGATTTGGGAGCTATCTACTTAACAGATTTTCCTCCCTCCTTCAGTACCTGGGACAGTGAGCTAAGAGGGTAAGCTTTGCCTATAAACATGACTGAGAGTTATGAGGTGTCTACTTTTTAAATCACCCAAGTGGTTTCTCAAAAATAATCACTCTGGGACGGGCGCAGTGGCTCACGCCTGTAATCCCAGCAGTTTGGGAGGCCAAGGCAGGCGGATCACCTGAGGTCAGGAGTTCAAGACCAGCCTGGCCAAAGTGGCAAAACTCTGACTCTACTAAAAACACAAAAATTAGCCAGGCGTGGTGGCGCATGCCTGTAATCCTAGCTAGTCGGGCGACTGAGGCAGGAAAATCGCTTGAACCCGGGAGGCAGAGGTTGCGGTTGCAGTGAACCAAGATCACGCCACTGCACTCCAGCCTGGGTGTAAAACAAAAAGACTCCATCTGAAAAAAAAAAGAAAAAAAAGAATCACTCTGGTGGCCAGACACTTATAGAATCCAAAGTTAACACACCAAAAAGCTTTGTGCTATGTCTGGGTTTCAGTGGAAAATAATCAGAAAGACCTTTAATAAAAGAAAAAAAAAATTCATCTACTGTAGTAGGAAAAGAATCGTGAAATGTTTGCCTTCTTTTTTTTTTTTTTTTTTTTTTTTTTTTTTTTGAGACAGTCTTGTTTTGTTGCCCAGGCTGGAGTGCCATGCATGGTATAATCACAGCTCAGCACAGCCTCAACCTCCCAGGCTCAAGCGATCCTCTCACCTCAGCCTCCCAAGTAGCTGGGACTACAGGTGTGGCACCACCATGCCCAGCTAATTTTTCATTTTTTTGTGGAGACAGGGTCTCCCTATGTTGCCCAGACTGGTTTGGAACTCTCGGGCTCAGGCAATCCTCCCACCTCAGCCTCCCAAAGTGCTGGGAATATAGGCATGAGCCACTGCACTCAGCCAAGATGTTTCTCTTAATGACACAAACCAAAAAAGAGTTTTCATTATTTTGAATACAATACAGCTTGGAGAAATGTTCAGTAACTTTTGGTTTAATTATCCACAGCTGAGACAGTTATTGAATCAACATTGTTTTAATTATAGAGCATTGATTAACGTATGATGCATGATTAACCTAAGTCCCATTTCACATGCATATTTAACAACTAAATCATGTGAATGGTGTTCGGGTGTGTAACCAGAAAGGAAACTCATAGGTTTATTAGCGTTAGCACGTTCTCTTCTTCTCCCTGGGTGAGCTTGAGAACAGTAAGTCCACTCAAAGTAAAAATTCATTTGTTCAAGATTTCCCTCAGCCTTCCAAATCTAGCTGGCAAGGAAAACCTTCTTACTGAGACAAGCTGACTTTTAATCTGGGAAAAGCCACATTTCTGGTCTTAGATTTTCTTTCTAAGAGGAGTTCATGTTCTTTTTTTCACACACTTATTTCTATCTGAGCAAATATTCAAATATGTTCAGTAGTGGGGAATCTTTGTCTTTTGAGAAACATTTGCTTTTGGAAACTGCCAAAAATCAGGCAGAAGCAAGTTGCACAATTAGGATGGAAGATGGGCTTCAGGATAATACGGCTATACAGGGGCACAGGATGGTGAATGCTTTAACGAGGTTCACGCACATTATCTTCCATGCCATTCCCATGAGGTTTGAGAAAAGACACTGTCATCCCTCCTCTTACAGAGGCAGGAATTGAGTCTCAGTAGGCCCAGGACTTCCAATCCTAACCCCCTGCCCTTCCCTCATGCCTCAATAAAAGCCCATTTCTCTGGGTTGACGGGCTGCCTGGCTCTCCTGGAGACAAAAAGACTCCATGAGCCCACAGAAGCTTTTAAGACCCGAGGCAGCCCTGGCATCCAGCGACCATGCATCTGGTGCTTCGGTCACTGTTTCATGGGGACCCCCAATCACCCTCACTCATGGCATCTCTGCTTCTTTCCATAGCACTGCCCTATCCTCTCTTTCTCAGATAGATCCCAAATCAAAATCCCAAAAGGGAATCAGAATAATTGGCTTAACTCTTTAGCAACAGCTCATTAAGCAGAGCCTTTCACACCAGGTACCCCTTATCCACCAAAGATGGCCTTGCCCTGCTGCCCTGAGCAGCGGCCATAGAAGGGGAAGCTTCAGCTATAAGGGTACGTAGGGCATGGAGAGTACCATGGCTCTGTATGGAAGGCACATCTAGCACGTGGCAGTGACAATGTCGATGCTGATAACCATGATGGTGACAATGATAGGTACCAATGTACTGAATGCAGAGGATGTGCCTCTCACCAGGCCAAGCCTTTTGCATGCATGTTCTGTGAGGTTTGTAAACCAAGTTTGTGCTGAAATTCCAAAGAGAGAGCTGGACAAGCAGCGGCAGAGAATTCCAACAGTGTCTCTGGTTCTTTTTACCATGCTAAAATGGACTATTTTAGCATGGTAAATAGCTATGTATTGTCACACGATGGGTAGTGTGACAGTATCTTCACTGACCCGATACAGGACGTCTAAAAATGGAGGTGTCTAGGATGCCAGCTCTCCTTTGGTTCTTGTCACCCCAAGTTGCAGCGTGGGGCTAGTGGCCAGTTGGAGTCAGTACACGGCCCTTAGACAGTCAATGCCTTTCCAGCCGCCACCTGGCACTGCTGATTCTTCTTTCCACTCAATCCTTCCTTGGAGTAGGCTCTGCCGTGTGATGTGAGGGGTCGGCAACTGCATCTCTCCTTCAAGCAGCTATGATTTCCTCCCGAGAGATCCATTCGGGTGGTTTTAAAGATTGTGTGGTTTTCTAGAGCACCCCTATTACAGTGCGCACATCCCTTTTTAAAGGGTAACTTTGGGCTTTTACCAGCCAGACCTTTCTGGGGACAGATGATAGCCATCTGAGGAGTGATGGGGAAGCCATTACCAGCTGTCTTTACCATCAAGAATGCACAGTCATTTTTATTTGTGTCTAAGCTAAAGAAAGAAGTCTGCCCAGGGACTTCTTCCAAAGCTCCTGAGATGGAAATGCTGAATTGCATCTCAGTTTCTTATCTCCCTTGCTCCCCTTCTGTTCCCTAGGCTTGGCTGGTAACAAGAACAGCTCATGATATCTGTCTAAATCCAGAGTTCTAAGCCTCCAACAGACCTACCTTTCCAGAATTTCTAGGTGGGGACCTAGGAATCTGTAGGTTTGTAGCATTCTGAAGGCTGGGATTGTCAGCCAAGTTTGGGACACACTGCCCTATTCTGAAATCACTGGCTTTTCCCCCCCATCTTTCTCCCCATTAAATCCATGTAATACCCTATTGGAATCTGGGTATGAAAGCAAACTTGGACACCAATAAGGAGCATTGGAGCGACCATGGCTCACTGCAGTCTTGAACTCCTGGGCTCCAGTGACCCTCTTGCCCCAGTCTCCCGAGTAGCTGGGACTACACCCAGCTAACTTTTAATTTTTTCTATTATTATTATACTTTAGTTCTGGGATACATGTGCAGAACATGCAGGTTTGTTACATAGGTATACATGTGCCATGTTGGTTTGCTGCACCCATCAACCCGTCATCTACATTCGGTATTTCTCCTAACGTTATCTCTCCCCTAGCCCCCCAACCCCCGACAGGCCCCTGTGTGTGATGTTCCCCTCCCTGTGTCCATGTGTTCTCATTGTTCAACTCCCACTTATGAGTGAGAACATGTGGTGTTTGGTTTTCTGTTCTTGTGTTAGTTTGCTGAGAATGATGGTTTCCAGCTGCATCCATGTGAGCCACCACACCCAGCCAGGAGCATGATCTTTAACAAGCCACTTCCTTCCCGGTCCTTATTGCCATCTGGAACATGGGAGTATTTTACTAGATCACTGGATAACGCTGTCTACCATTTGCATTTACCTGCCAGGGCTGCGAAAATTAATGTCACGTTTTCCACAAATCTTTTGAAGCCTTTTTTTTAATCAATCATTTTAAATTTTCAGGACTGTCACCAGGGCCAGAGAGAACTAAAGTTCCTGTGTGTGCTGAGATAACACCAGTGAAAAAGCCTGGCATAGGGCCCAGCACTTAGAACTTACAGAAAGTGTTAGCCTTCTCCCAACTGTGTTATACCAACCACATTTTCAAATAGTAGTCACTAAAGAGGCTTCTGCATCAAGCCTTCACATGCAGCTCCCATGCCACCCTCCAGAATTCACCTACACACAGGCCCACCAGCAACAGGCTACCTTTGCACAATATTCTCTGATGGCTACTCCAGAGCCCCAGCTCTTTCCACCACACTGTGGTCCCCTAGATGGGGCCATTGCTCAGCCCACCCCAATCCAGATGTGATCCCACTGTCATCTATTTCTGGCGAGATTCTCCATCTGGACAGGTCTTCCCATGAGACAGAACCTGATAAGGAGCTAGGGCAATTCTGACATTACCAAAGGTCCACATAACTTCTAAATTTTGGTCTGGTCTGAAGGAAAACCTGTTCTTGCGCTAGTGATGGATGAACTGTCTTATCTCTAGCTTCTAGAGGGAAACAAAAGCATATCTCTTTTACTTTTTAAGTACCTCCATCACAGTCATGAAATCATCTGTCAAGACTATTTATCTTTTACGTTTCCATTCTGGTAAGAACCCTTTAAATGAGGACACTGCTGATTGCTGGTGATGTGTTTTGAGCAAACACTCCGGGGTATGGATGAAAGCCAATCGCAGGTCAAATGACTCCTCGGGGAAGTTACTTCTCCTCTATTCAGATTTCACTAAAAGCTTCCAAGATGAAAGCAAACTTAGATTTCAGTCTTAGTTGCTGTCCGTTTTTGTAATTAACAAGTGTTTTTCCTTTAGCTAGTGTTATCAGGCAGGGTCCTACCAGAGAAACAGAACCAGTAGGAGATACATATACATGTCCAGATTTATTTCAAAGAATTGATTTACATGATTGTAGGGACTGGCAAGTCCAAAATCCATATGGTATACTAGCAATCTGTAAACCTTTGGGCAGAAGCTGATGCTGTAGTTTGCAGATGGAATTCCTTGTTCCTTAAAAAAATCCGTTTTGCTCTTAAGGGCTTTGAATGATTGGATCAGGCCCGCCCAGATTATCTAGATAATCTCTTTTACTTAAAGTAAACTGATTGTAGGTGTTAATCGCATCTATGAAATGCCTTCACAGCAACACCTAGACTAGCATTCGATTGAATAACTGGGGAATACAGCCTAGCCAAGTTGACACAAAATTAACCATCACAGCAACATGTCTGCTAAATTTTATCGACCATCTTACAGACTGTTAAGGATTGTGGTAGAGAACTGTGACAGCCACTCTCAGTATCACCCTGAACTAAAGGCCCCTATCAAGTAACAACATAGCCAAGCAAAATTCCAGTCGATGGAGACATTGACTGGTCGGCTGGCTTCCCAAGGGATAGCACCAGACAGGAAATGCAAGGATGAGGAAACCAGGCACGGGAGGGAGAGGGGCAACAGAGGTCCAAGGTTTGGTTATCTTTTTATTTTTCACTGGGAGGTGGTAAGTTAGCCCTGTTGCCCATGTATGCAGATGCGAGAAGTGATTTAGAAACTCCAAAGCAATTGGTAATCCCCAAAATGGGTGTATCTGGTTTGAAATGAAACCTTATTTTATCGGAAATGGCTGGTTTCCCAATTCTGCTTGCCATTGGCCAATATAATTGTGGGTTTGCACGTGGCCAGCACATGCCAAACAGAAGTAGACAAAGGTCTCACTCTGTAAGTGGGACCTTGGGGAGGAGCTGCCTGCATCATAAAGGGAAGGGGTAGTACAAATGGTCTCTTAAGCCTGTTCCTGCTGTAGTTAAAGAGGTGGTTCAGAACCTTCTCAGCAAATATATCAGTTATCTATTGTTGTGTATTAAACCATTTCAACACATAGTGGCTTAAAACAGCAATCATTTATTTTGCTCATGAATATGCAACTTGAGCAGGGCTTGGTGGGAAAGGCTCACCAAGCTCCATGTGGCATCAGCTGGGGTGGTTCTATAGGGCATAGAGGTTCCACTTCCAAGATGGCTCAATCACATGGCTGGCAAGTTGGGGCTGGCTGGCAGTTAGCAGCCCTGCTGCAGTGAGTGGGAGACCTTGGTTTTCATCTCCACGTATGGCTCTCCATGTGACCTGGGCTTCCTTACAGCATGGTGGCTAGGTACAAAAGCAAGCATCCAAAGAGAGAACCAAGTAGAAGCTGTATCACCTTTTAAGACCTAGGCTCAGTGTTTTGTATCTTCACTCTTGCACCGTGCTATCCACCAAAAGTGAGTCACCAAAGGCAGTCCATATTCCAGGGGAGGGAAATGAGACTCTATCCCTTGATGGGAGAAGTGACAAAGAGTTTGCAAACATGTTTTAAAATCACCTCAGCAAACAATATTCTTGTTATCCATCCTCACGTTGAGTACTCTCTCTGACACCTCCTTTCTTCTCACCAACAGCCCCCAACCATTCAGCTTATCACTAAGACTAGTATATTCTGCTACCAACAGATATCTTCAAGTCTTTGCATTCTCTCATCTCACACCTCAATCATTGCATCTTCCTAACTGACCTTCCTGCCTCCATTATTTCCTCCTGTGATAGTTAGGATTAAGTTCAGTTGCATGTAACAACAAATCCAAGTAACAGTGGCTTAAACAAGATCAAAATACACTTTTATTCATTGCAACAGGGTCTCACTCTGTTGCCCAGGCTGTGCAGTGGCACAATCATGGCTCACTGCAACCTCCACCTTCTGTTCTCAAGTGATCCTCCTACTTCAGCCTCCTAAGTAGCTGGGTCTACAGGCATGCACCACCACATCTGGCTAGTTTTTGTATTTTTTTGTAGAGGCAGGCTTTCACCATGTCACCTAGGCTGGTCTCAAATGCCTGGAGTCAAGGGGTCTGCCTACCTCGACCTCCTAAAGTGCTGGGATTACAGGCATGAGCAACCATGCCTGGCCAAAATACACTTTTTAAAAAACATAAAAGAAACTGATACATAGCTGTCCAAGACCAATATAGTGGCTCCATGATTGTCAGGGATCCAGGCTACTTTTATTCTGCTGCTTCACAGCCCTTAGTGTGCCCTAATCCAAGATGGCTGCCTGAGCACCACCCATCACTTCCACATTCCAGCCAGGAAGAAAAAAGTGAAGAAAGCTACATCCTCTCCCTTTAAGGACTCTTCTCAGAAATTTTTACTTATATCTCATTGACTGGTACCTAGTCACATTATCACACCTAGCTGCAAAGGAAGCTGGGAATGAAATCTTTATTTGGGGTGGCCATATGCCTAGCTAAAATGCAGGGGCCAATAACTAGCAGTATTGGCCACACTCCTCTGAATCTATTGTCCACAAAACAACCCAGAATCGCTTTCCTAAAACGTATAGCTGAGCATAAAATGTGTATCTGCTTAAAGGCTTCAGTGGTCCCCTATCCCTTCTAGATAAAATCAAAATTCCTTAAAATGACTTCATCTGTCTTCCATTTTGGGATTCCTCTCTGTTCACTCTCACTAGTGATACTCTAGCTTCAAAAAGCCCTAACCACCTGTAGCTTCTAGCACATTCTCTCTCCTCTCAACATTTTTGCATATACTGTTCCCTCTGCATGAAATACTCTTCCACCCTCTTTGCAGGTTCAGGCTTCAGCTTAAACTCACTATCTTTCAAGAAGTCTTCTAGCATTTGTATTAGTCTATTCTCACACTGCTGTAAAGAACTACCTGAGGCCAGGCACCATGGCTCATGCCTGTAGTCCCAGTACTTTGGGAGGCCAAGGTGGGTGGTTCACCTGAGATCAGGAGTTTGAAACCAGCCTGACCAACATGGTGAAACCCAATCTCTACTACAAATACAAAAAAATTAGCCAGGTGTGGTGGTGCATGCCTGTAATCCCAGCTACTTGGGAGGCTGAGGCAAGAGAATGGCTTGAACCTGGGAGCTGGAGGTTGCAGTGAGCTGAGATTGCACCATTATACTCTAGCCTGGGTGACAAGAGTGAAACTTTGTCTCAAAAAAAAAAAAAAAAAGAACAAAAAGAACTACCTGAGACTGGGTAATTTATAAAGAAAAGAGGTTTAATTGGCTCACAGTTCTTCAGTCTGTACAGGAAGCATGGCTGGGGAGGCCTCAGGAAACTTACAATCATGGCAGAAGGCGAAGAGGAAGGATGAAAACTCACTCCTTATCATAATAACAATAAGGAGGAAATCTGCTCCCATGATCCAATCACCTTCCACCAGGCCCCTCCTCCAACACGGGGGATTACAATTCCACATGAGATTTGGGCAGGGACACAGATCCAAATTACCACACCCGCATGGTGTTAGTGGCATCTGTATTAGTCTGTAAAGAACTACTGGAAACATTCATGAAAAAAAAAGCCTAGGTTCGTATCTCCAAGTCTTATCCCAAGAACACAGTGGTGCATATAAAAACGCTCAAGTGCAGCCTCATAGTTGTGATATCGAAGTCAAATGGCAGAAGGAATCGAAAGAGCCCATGGCAGGGAATGAATTCAACCTGGGATCAGCCTTCTTTCCAAGGGCAGGGTGGGGGGGCAATGGTGGGTAGAGACACAGGCAATGCAAAACTCAGATGGCCAGCTGAGGGCTGGGGAAAGGTGGGGTCCACCGGCTCTCCCATTCTTCCTCTTCCCCACCCTGTCCTCGGCCTGCCGAGTGCCCTCCTGCCGTGCTGCCCAAGAGAGCGCATTCCCTTCTCTGTTCCCTGGGTCTCTGTGCCCCACCCCAGTGTAGCCTGTGGTGGGGGAGGAGGCCTCCCATCCCGCCCCCGCAGAAGTGCTCTGGCTCCTCTCCCCAGCCACAGGGATCTGCCCCCTCTTCCCCCTGGGCGGAGCTACCCAACACCTCCCACCCCGCAACTCCCACCCCTGTAGGTCGTTCCCCCACGCCTCACCTGGCCCCCCAACCTCAAGGTCTCCCTCACCCCCAACACAGGGTCTGCCCATTCCCCCTCCTGCTAATCCCCCACAAGAGCTTAGCATCCCTCTGTCTTCTCCCACCTCTCTCCCACTTGTGCGTAGGGCCTGGCCAGTCCGCTCCTGCGCTGCCCTTCGCAGCGACTCCTGGATCGCGTGGTCAGGCGCTATGCAGAGGTGGCCGACGCTGGCAGCATCTTCATGGACCATTTCACAGACCGCGACAAGCTGCGCCTGCTCTACACGCTGGCTGTCAACTCACACCCCATCCTCCTACAGGTACGCAAGGACCTGGCAAGCCCTCTAGGTTGGGGGTCAATCTTGGACTTGCAGAAACCGCCCTGGATTGAGCTCTCTCCCTCCTTTTACTGCCTGTCTTGGGGCCACTAGCCCGTGTTAGGTCCTTTCTGGCATGTGTTGGCTTCTGCAGTGTGAAAGTGCTGTGGCTGCTGTAGAGGAAACAGGTGTGGGAGCCCAGAGCTGGGAGGCAGATGGGGATAGGAGGGAACAGTAGCCACCTTCACTGCCTGAGCAGCCCTGAAGGGCTTTTGTGAAGGAGGCCAACTTTGACCTGTGCCTCAAAGATCAATCAGATGGGATCAAGCTCAGGAAGTGGAGAAATAGCCAAGGAATGACCCACCCAGAGATGTACCTTGCAGCTATGCTTGGAAAGGAGGGGGGGAAAAAAAGGAAGTAACTCCTACATGTCCATACACAGGGGAATGGTCAAATAAATGAAGATGCATTAAGGGCCTGGAGATACACTGGTCAACCAGACAAGTATGGTGTCTCCTGCCTTCATGCAGCTTCCAGTCCAGTGGTAGAGACAGACACTTAACATGGAAACAAACACCCATAAAATATGTGGAGCCCAATCACTCCAACTGACCCCTGACCTCAAGGGTAAGGACACAGGGGTCACATCATGGACACAAAGGGAACTAGAAAGTGGGGGAAAGGAGGTGGAAAAGGAAGGGGAGTAGAGAGAGAAAGAGGGAAGAAGAGGAAGGAGAGGAGGAGAAGGAGGAAGAAGAGGACTAAGAAAAGGAAGAGGAAGGAAGGCGGGAGAGGAGGAGAGGGAAAGGAAGGAGGAAAGAGAAGGAAGAGGAGGGGGAAAAGGCGCAGGTAGAGGAGGAAGAAGCCACAGCAAAGACAGTTAATAAACACTGGCCAAAGGGATGATGACTGAACACATAATAACAGTTCTCATTTACTCAGTCACCTGCATTGTGCTGAAGGTTTGACATCATCTCATTTAGCGCTCACAGCCACCCCCTGAGAATATTATTATTGTCCCCTTTTCCAGATGAGATTCAGTGGAGTCCTGAGATGTGAAGTGACTCGGCCCAAGTCACTTTTAGCCAACATCAGCAATAGAACCCAAATGCAGAGCCATCTGCCCTCAGAGTGTGGCCCACTCTTCCCGCTAAAACCTGCCTGGCGACATTGGCCTTTGAAATACTAGAGAAGGAAAAGGAATTGCCAGTTGTCCTGCACTCTCACAGATCTTTTCTCCCAGACTTTGGCTACTTCTAGGCCTGGCTCCTGAGAGGCGTGGGATGAGAGCATGGGGCTGGGACTCAGCCCTGGGCTCTGCCCAGGAAGGGCAAGGCATGGAACCCAGGAATGGCGATGTGGCCGCACCTGTAGACAACAGTAGGCCCAGGACTTCCCTCTGCGGTACATAGTAAGAAAGGTCCCCTCCGGGCCAGGTGCTGAGGCTCACACCTGTAATCCCAACACTTTGGGAGGCCAAGGCGGGTGGGTCACCTGAGGTCAGGAGTTCGAGACCAGCCTGGCCAACAAGATGAAACCCAGTTTCTACTAAAAATTACCAAAAAAAAATTAGCCAGGCACAGTGGGGTGCGCCTGTAATCCCAGCTGCTCAAGAGGCTGAGGCAGGAGAATCGCTTGAACCCGGGAGGTGGAGGTTGCAGTGAGCCAAGATGACACCACTGCACTCCAGCCTGGGCAAGAGACTCTGTCAAAAAAAAAAAAAAAAAAAAAACAAAAAAAACAAAACAGGTCCCCTCTAGGCAGGGGAAACTCAAATGGGCACGGGTTCTTCACAGTGCAGTTATGTGGGTTAAAATGGGCAGAGGACTGCAGAAAACCATCAGAAAAGGGGATGCCTTTATTTTTTAAAGAAGGAAAACAAGGAATAAAGTGCTGATGTAGCCATTCTAGATATAGCTGCTTCAATAAATAGTCAAGAAAAGGTTAGCCAGGATTCCTCCCCACTTTTCATCTCACAAATCCACAGGTTCGGACCTCTTTCAAGGAGGCAGAGGAGACAGGTCAGGGCTTCATGCTTCCCTAGGCCAGTTTTAGGCTGTCTGAAAGGTTCCAGTTAGTTGGGGAACATCTGTACGATGAATGTAGCTACCCCAGCCAGACAGATTCATGCATGGCTGGCAGGAGAGAGGCTTAAGGCCAGTATAGTAGTTCCCAAAACTTCAGTCACCCACAGACCACCCTTATGATTTTTGCCCTGTCCCAGAACGAGGTACCTGTACTGTTTATTTTTATTTATTTATTTATTTATTTATTTATTTATTTATTTTGGAGACATAGTCTCACTCTGTCACCCAGGCTGGAATGCAGTGGCATGATCTCAGCTCACTGCAGCCTCTGCCTCCTGGGTTCAAGTGATTTTCCTGCCTCAACCTCCAGAGTAGCTGGGATTACAGGCATGCGCCACCACTCCTGGCTGATTTTTGTATTTTTAGTAGAGACAAGGTTACGCCATGTTGGCCAAGCTGGCTTCAAACTCCTGTCCTCAAGTGATCCACCCACGTCGGCCTCCCAAAGTGCTGGGATTATAGGCATGAGCCACTGTACCCAGTTGCTGTTATTTTTAAAAATATTTTTCTTTAGTAGCCAGGTACGGAGGCACGTGCCTGAAGTCCTAGCTACTCAGGAGACTGAGGTGAGAGAATTGCTTGAGCCCAGGAGTTTGAGGCTGCAGTGAACTATGATCGTGCCACTGCACTCCAGCTTGGGCGGTAGAGCAAAACCTTGTCGCTTTAAAAAAAAAAAGTTTTGCTTTAAATCAGACTTAAGTTGATCCTCTATTATTTTTCCCATAGCCTCTTCCTAAGCAGTGATATCTGTGAAATCTCAAATAATCCTATTTTTTTCAACTGTACAACTCTTAAACATATTTCCCTGAATCCCCGATACTATCTAAAATTGTGGCAAGTCCATTAACATTCTCATACCCTACTTGGAGGAACTCTGTTGAAATGCAGTCTACGGCTGGGTGCAGTGGCTCAAGCCTGTAATCCCAGCACTTTGGGAGGCCGAGACGGGTGGATCACGAGGTCAGGAGATCGAGACCATCCTGGCTAACACGGTGAAACCCCGTCTCTACTAAAAAAAATACAAAAAACTAGCCGGGCGAGGTGGCGGGCGCCTGTAGTCCCAGCTACTCGGGAGGCTGAGGCAGGAGAATGGCATAAACCCAGGAGGCGGAGCTTGCAGTGAGCTGAGATCCGGCCACTGCACTCCAGCCTGGGCGACAGAGCGAGACTCCGTCTCAAAAAAAAAAAAAAGAAAGAAATTCAGTCTACTACAAAGAAATGACAGCAGCCTCCTTTTCTGAATCTTCCCATCTGTAATAGAATTAAAACATGGGGAAGAGGAGGGACGGGGCACTGCCATGTTCCCAGAGGTATAAAAAAGGTTGAGAGACTCTTCGCTGACGTGTTTTGAGATGCTGATCTTTCTGTACTTGCAGTGAGGGACAGAGATAGAGAGATGATAGATAGATAGATAGATAGATAGATAGATAGATAGATAGATAATAGATAGATAGATTGATAGATAGATGATAGATAGATAGATAGATAATAAATAGAGATAGGTAGATAGAGTTAGAGGTATAATAGATGATAGATGATAGATGATAGATAGATAGATAGATAGATAGATAGATAGATAGATAGATAGATGATAGAGATAGATGGATAGATAATAAATAGATAGAGAGCTGTCACCAGATTTTTCTCTCTAATCCTCCTCCTTCTGGCTTGGCAGATCTTCCCTGGGGCTGAGGGATGGCCGCTGCCCCAGTACCTGGGCTCCTGTGGCAGATTCCTCGTCAGCACCAGCACCAGACCGCTGCAGGAATTCTATGGTGCACCCCCAGATCAGGCAGCCGACCTTGCCTACCAGCTCCTGGGTGTCCTGGAGTCTCTGAGGAGCAACGATTTGAACTATTTCTTCTACTTCACCCATATTGATGCAGGCATGTTCGGCGTCTTTAACAACGGGCATCTGTTCATCCGGGATGCCAGTGCAGTGGGTGTCATCGACAAGCAGGAAGGTACTCAGCATGGGCCTGGCTGAACAGCTGTCAGAGGGGAAGTCAGGGTGACAGGAGCTAGGGAAGGGTGGGTCAGGGGTCACACTATTGGGCCTTTCCCATCTCCGCGTGTCACAGTGAGAGCCACTCAAGTTCAGAGAATGTTGGATTTCATGTAAAATGTCCCTCACTCCTATTTGAATTTCTACTCTAACTCCATCTCCAAAGGGGAAGTGGATTTGACCTTGTCCATGAGAAGCATTGTGCAGAGTGGCATAGCCCCCAGCTGCACCCTCCCAGGGCAGTGCTGTTGTGCAGTTGGGTCTATGTGGCCCAGGACCTGCTTTGACTCTCCTCTCTCTCTCTCTCTCTCTCACACACACACACACACACACACAAACACACACCTTTTGGGTCCATCTCCCTCTCAGAGTCTTTCTCATCAGATGCTTTTACCCTTTATCTAAAACTTAAATTATCAGGTTGATTTACTGGTATATTTTGCAATCCATTTTGGCACAATTGCTCTGTATAAAGTTTTCAAAGCAAAAAAGCATGGAACCGAATGAGGCAGATGACTGAATTGTGTTTCTCACTATGTGTAAAGTTTCATTCAGGGTTCTAGAACCCTTCGAACACCCTAATCTCTAATGCTCACCAAATTTTCTGAGCCCAATAAGAGGACAAAGGATTTTTTTTCTAATTTCTGATTTTGTTTGTATGCAAAAGCTTACAAAAATAGACAAATTAAACCACACTTATTTATTTCCTGATTTGCCTTTATTAAGAAGAATCAAATCAGAAGAAATGAGGCTGATTCCAGAATATTCCGGATATGTAAATCATGAAATGTCATTCACACTACAACTCATTGAATACATATTTGGGATTACTTGTTTTTTCTCCTAACTTTGCATTTAATTTTGTTTTTCGTTTTTGTTTTTGTTTTTGAGACAGAGTCTCACTCTGTCACCCAGGCTGGAATGCAGTCGTGCAATCTTGGCTCCCTGCAACCTCCACTTCCTGGGTTCAAGTGATTCTCCTGCCTCAGCCTCCTGAGTAGCTGGAATTACAGGCGCCTGTCACCACACCCAGTTAATTTTTGTATTTTTAGTAGAGACGGGGTTTCGCCATGTTGGCCAGGCTGTTCTCGAACTCCTGACCTCAGGTGATCTGCCCATCTCAGCCTCCCAAAGTTCTGGGATTACAGGTGTGAGCCACCGCGTTTGGCCCTCACTTTGCATTTTAAAGGCACAAATGAAACCAGTCCCAATAATTTCCTGAGTTCCCTAATTTAGTAATAATGAGAGTCTAACAATATGGATGTGATCCCTACAATTACCAGCCTAACTTCCGGTAGGGGTAAGTGGGTTTTCCGTGCCCAGGCCTCACTCTATTGTAGCAGAGTGGATTCCTTCCACGTGCTTCTCAAAAGGAGCCTCTGTGTCCCTAAGTCCTAAATCTCCTGGTGACAGGGGAATGCCAGGAGACTGTACTAGTTCACCCAGTAATTTTTTTTTTTTTTTTTTTTTTAGATGGTGTCTCGCTCTGTTGCCCAGGCTGGAGTGCGGTGGTGCAATCTCGGCTCCCTGTGACCTCCGCCTGCCGGGTTCAATGTTTCTCCAGCCTCAGCCTCCTGAGTAGCTGGGATTACAGATGTGCGCCACCACATCCGACTAATTTTTGTATTTTTAGTAGAGACAAGGTTTCACCATATTGGCCAGGCTGGTTTAGAACTCCTGACCTCCAGTGATCTGCCCACCTCGGCCTCCCAAAGTGCTGGGATTACAGGCGTGAGCCACCGTGCCCAGCATCAACCAGTAGTTCTAATTAGTGGTGCCCTCCCTCAAGGAGCCCAGGTGGCAGGGTGTATAATATTTCTCATTTCTTTTCTAGGCAGCCAAGAAGCCACCAGAGCAGGAGAGAATAAAGACATTTTTAGTTGCTTGGTTTCCGGCTGCCAGGCCCAGCTGCCCTCCTGCGCAAGTGTCTCTGAGAAGCAGAGCCCGGTGCTGGTGTGTCAGAAGTTGCTGCCTCGACTTCTCCAGGGGAGGTTCCCCTCACCAGTGCAAGACGACATAGACTCCGCTCTTGCTCAGTGTGGGGACAGCACCCGCCCAGACCCAGAAGTCCTTGGAGCCGCCAGCTGGCTGAAACACATCTTGAGGCCCCTGAGAACCTGTGACTCTAGATTTGCCTATCGTTACCCAGATTGCAAATATAACGATAAATTCTGAAGGGCTGGTGTCTAGCTGGCCTTGGGGACAACACGCTTGGCTCTCCATTCCCCCTGTCGGGTTGCTGCAAGGTTGAAAGAAGCAGCACTTCTTTAAAGATGAGAAGAAAGGCACATTTCTCAGGGACTGAGAGGGGAGTTGTGCGATACCATGTGGCTGTCTCTGCTGGCTGGGACATCCTGGCAAAGCCCGGGGTGGGCATCAGAAGAACTGGGGATGGACGCTCACTCAATGTCTTTGAGCCTCAGTTTCCTCTATTCTCCACCAGACTCTCCTGAGTGTGAAAGAAGACAGAGATGGAACCACCATTGAGCGTATATCCCAAGCATGGGTCTTGGGACACACGCTCACCACCTCCATCCCAGGTGGTTACAAAGTGTGTTCTGGAAAAGCACAGAGGCGGGGAGCATGAGAAAGAGCCGTGCAGGTCAGGAGGCTGGAGTGGAGGGAAGGCAGGGGAAAGACAGGCTCCCTGCCGCTACCACTTTAGACTCAGACAAGAGGGGTCCCCTTCCTGCTCCCTATGGCCCTGCCTCACTCCCCACACCATCACAGGATGAGGAGACTGCAGGCCATGGGGACATGCCTGCCACCGCCTACAGCCTGGTACCTGAGGCTCCATACACCTGTGCATGGAGCTTCTCATGGTGTGGGAAGAAGCCAGAGGTAAGAAGATAAGGGGGGGCCAGTGGGGGACCAATGTGTTAGCCCAAGTCCTCCAAGAATAGGTGTCAAGATAGAGTGAACGGGACAAAGATTTGTTAGGGGCAATGCTTGTGTGAAAGGAAAGTAGGAGGGAGCCGGAGAAGACTGGGAGGACCATTAAGTTGAGCCCCAGTGAAGGAGGGCCCGGCAGGAGTTTGCTAAGCTCAAAATCGAAGAAAGGTTCACTAAGACTGTCAGGGTGTCCTCAAGGCAAAGGCAACCATCAGAGGAGCCCTGTGTCTCCCACAAATAGACCCCGTTAGCATCCCTGCTGCACTCAGTGGTTGGCGGAAACAGCAAAGATAGATTTCAGAGCACAGCAGCAGGGGCCCCTGGTCAGCCCCGCTCCCTAGAGCAGGAGATCTGGAGTGGGAGAACATTCTTTTTGTAGCCCCAGCTGAGGCCCTGGACCAGCTCTCTCCACACCACATGCTCCAAGTTGGGACTCTAAGGAGTCTAGGAATTTTCCTTTAAACTTGGCCTTACAGGTCACTCATCCGAAAAATATTTTTTTCAAGGTCAATCAATAGAACATACTTGATTCAACAGTTTGTTTGTTTGCTTTTGAAATATTTAGCCACATGGTATGTAGGCTTCCACGTGCTCTCTTGCCCTGGCCCCTGAAACATAAGCAGGGGGCTCTTCTCTACCTTTGCCCAGCCTCCCTGCCAGCCTTTAACCCCAGGAACCTCTCAGTCTACCTCCTCTTTTACCTCAGATTCAGGTATCTGAATCCCCTCCTTTAAAGTCAAAACAGGCTGGGCATGGTGGCTCACACCTGTAATCCCAGCATTTTGGGAGGCTGAGGCAGGTGGATTACTTGAGGTCAGGAGTTCAAGACCAGCCTGGCCAACATGGTGAAACCCCATCTCTACTAAAAAGTACAAAAATTAGCCAGGTGTGGTGGTGTGTGCCTGTAATTTCAGCTACTCGGGAGGCTGAGGCAGGAGAATCGCTTGAACCCAGGAGGCAGAGGTTGCTGTCAGCCAAGATCACACCACTGCACTCCAGCCTGGATGACAGAGCGAGACTCCGTCTCAAAATAAATAAACAAAAGTAAAGTCAGAAGACCTGGCTTAACAGACCTCACTGTGCAGATAAGGAAACTGAGGCCCAGGGAGGAAGAGTGATCTGCGGAGATATTTCCAGAGCCCCTGCAAGCTGAGCCCCAGTGAAGGAGAGAAGGTCCGGCAGGAGCTTGCTAAGCTCAAAATCGAAGAAAGGTTCAGCAAGGCTGTCAGGGTGTCCTCAAGGCAAAGGCAGCCATCAGAGGAGCCCTGTTGCTATTAGGAGGCTCCTGTTGCCCTCCCCTTCCGCCTCCGACTTTCACCTGTGCTACCCAATTCTGGTCCCTTCACTCCCATTCAAAAATGGACTCCAGAAAAGCCTTATTTTGTGGAGTACCTGGTTCCCTTTTGGGTTTGTCTCTTGACTGCTACAGGCACTGCCCCAGGGCAACCATGACAGTGGAGATGACTGGCCAAGCTTGTGGACTGGCCAGCAAGCTTAGGCTGCCTGAGACGCTTTGAAATGGCTGCCTTCTGGCTTGGTCTGGAGGATGAACAGCCTTCTCACCTGCACAGCCGCAGTCCCTCTCCTGCTGGCCTGACTGCAGCTGTCCTCCCAGCTGGCCACCTGACCAGAGACCAGGAGAGAGGCCACAGCCTCCAGATCCTCCAGAGTCCCATGGAGGACGAAGGCTTACCAGAGAGACCCTCTGACGCACGAGCCAGGCCCCAGCCCTTCTCCCTGCATCCAGGTGTGTTTCCACCGCAAAATGCCTCCACACGATGCGTGACTTTGGCCCTGTGTGGGCCAGTGCGTGGTCTGAGGTAACCCTCGAATCCCTCCACCACACATCTGTCCGCCTGCACGGATTCAAGGTGAGCACTTGCCCCCTTCTCTCCTCCAGACCAGTCGCCTGAAATTCTGAGCAACATTCCTTCGAAACCATCATGTAACCCTTGGTGATGCTGAGTCCAGACAGGAAATGCAGACTTGGGACCCACCTGTATCAGCAGAAAGAGACCTTGTGCCCCACTTGTCTGAGTCCCAGGATGGAGTAAAGGAGAAAACTGGCGAGCTGTCCCCTGAGGAGCTGTTGGGAGATTGGTTTTTAGTATAAATTACAATAAAATTCTGTGTAAGCTGTGATATGGTTTGGATGTTTGTTCCCTCCAAATCTCATGCTGAAATGTGATCCCCAGCGTCGGAGGTGGGGCCTGCTGGGAGGTGATTGGGTGATAAGAGAATTTGCCTCAGGAATGACTTGGTGACCTCCCGGAGGTGATGAGTGAGTTCTCTCTGAGCTCACTCAAGATCTGGTTGTTTAAAAGAGTGTGGCACCTCCCTCCCCCACCTCTCCCACTCTCTCACTTCCGCTCTCACCGTGTGACACGCCTGCTCCCCCTTCGCCTTCCACCATGATTGGAAGCTTCCTGAGGCCCTTACCGGAAGCAGATGCCAGCCCCACACTTCCTGTACTCCCTGCAGAACCATAAACCAAAATAAAGCTCTTTTCTTTATCAATTACCCAGCCTCAGGTATTTCTTTATAGTAATACAAAAATGGCCTAATACAAGCTGGCTGCTAAGGAGAGCGGGGCAGATGTCAGGCAGGTCCTACACATGCTTAGGGGTGACTTAGAAATAGTTCCCCAGCTAGTGACTTTTCCTGGGTTCAGGAGATCACAGAGTCCTTTTCTCATACACCTTCACAACAGAGCAGATGTTCTTGTCAACATGCCTGAAGACCACAGGTCCCACTCAGCTGCCTTCACGGAACATTTCCCCCCTCCCCACAGCCACCTGCTAACCCTCCCCCACTCACCCTGTGGTGGACACGGAGCTGGGCCACCCAGCTCTCCCTTCAAGAAACAATGCTCTTCCCAGTGCGGGAGCATGGTTGACACGCAGCATTAAGCCATCAGGCCCTTCGGGCTCTGCCTCAGCCACACAGAGTGGCTTCACTAGAGGTCACACCCTTCCTAAGGCATATCTAGACCGAGTAACTAGGCATGGAGAGGTGCGAAGGCCCAGCAATTTTGGCCCATTGAGCAACAACTCTGGGCGACTAAGCGAGACTCTGTCTCAAAAAAAAAAAAAAAAAAAAAAAAAAAAAACAACTCTAACAGGCAATTCTCCTTCCAGAACTCCCCACCAAGCTGATCAAGACTTGCCTCACAGTTTAACGTCCCTCTGCCCATCCTGCTTCCTCTGCATTCTTTTTTTTTTTTTTTTTTTTTTTTTTTTTTTTTTTTTTGTGAGACAGGGTCTCACTCTGTTGCTAAGGCTGGAGTGCAGCGGCACAACCTCAGCTCACGGTAGCCTCTGCCTCCCGGGTTCAAGCGATTCTCATGCCTCAGCCTCCTGAGTAGCTGGGGTTACAGGTGTGTTACTCCCAGCTAATTTTTGTTTTTTGTTTGTTTGTTTGTTTATTTTTAAGTAGAGATGGGGTTTCAACATGTTGGCCAGGCTGGTCTCAAACTCCTGGCCTCAAGTGTTCCCCATAGCAACCAGAGCAGATGCTGGGAAAATGTTCTTGCTGAGGGTAATGACTGCGTTCTTTAGCCCTTTTCACTTGGAGTACTTCATACACCATACTGGCCTTACATGGGATAGAGTCACTTCCTCAGGAACTATGCCTTCCCTTCAATAGCCAGGAGACAGGAGAGTCAACACTCCAGTGACTTCAGGCGGAAAGAAATTACGTGTTGTGTATTCTCAGTCCCCCGGAATTTGATTCGAGGCGTTAGGGTATTTTTATGAATTATGTCAGCCATTGTCTTTAAGCCCGCAGGACACGCTACACAATTTGTGGCGCCTGGTGCAAAATGAAAGCATGAGGTCCCTTGTCCAACAATGATTAAGAATCTCAAGACAAGACAGCAGAATATTAAACCAAACTCAAGCCGCCTGTGATTGCATTGGTTGCAGGTCCACAAAGCTGACCCCGGGTGCCTGTAAATACTAATTCTCCCTACTTTTGGCGTAGAGTGTTCTCAGCATTTGCTGGGGTCTCATTTGACCTCCACATCCCAGGTGAGTAGGTGTGGGACTAGCAGCAATACTTAAAATATTTAGGCTGGGCATGGTGGCTCACGCCTGTAATCCCGGCATTTTGGGAGGCTGAGACAGGAGGATCACCTGAGGTCCAGAGTTCATGACCAGCCTGGCCAACATGGCGAAGCCCTGTCTCTACTAAAAATACAAAAATTAGCCAGGCGTGGTGGCACCTGCCTGTAATCCCAGCTACTCAGGAGGCTGAGACATGAGAATTGCTGGAACCCGGGAGGCAGAGGCTACAGTGAGATCGCACCACTGCACTTCAACCTGGGTGACAGAGTGAGACTTCATCTAAAAAAAAAAAAAAATTAAAATTAAATAAAAATAACAACCACCATGGGGCAAAGGAACTGACCTATGAAGACAGGCTCCACCAGCTGCAGCCATCAGGAGAGCCAAACCACAGCCCTGCAGGCAAGATCTCCTTTTCAAACAAGGAAAGTGATTTCAGTGATTTGCACGAAATGACAATTTTTAGGTCTCCTGCTTTCCCAGTCCTCCCCTGTAGCATCTGACTTCTGCCTGTAAGTGATTCCATGAGCCTGAACATTTCTTCTGGAGTTAAAATAAATACTTTGTTGGATGTATGTTCTTTTTTGGAAAGATCTAGAGCTCTGGAATCAGACAGACCTAGTATCAAATCATGACTTTGCTGGTTACTGTGTAATCTTGGGCAGGTTACTTAGCCTTTCTGAGCCTCCCTTTACCCATCCATAAAACCTGGAGAAAAAGATTTATCCTTTCTGAGTCATTATCCTGTGTAAATAACATAACATCCCTCAAGAGCCCGGCACACACGGGAGGTCGATATTTGAAGGCAAATGTAGGGAAAGAGCAGAGGGTCTGCCCCAGCAGAAAGGCTTCCTGGCATAGCCAAGGCAAGCACAGCAGCGTCTTGGGAGGGACTCTGGTCCCTACCCCAAGCCTCTACTTCTGCTCAGAGGAGCCAGGATGCCTCAGGCTGCTACACAGTCTGACTGGGGCTATTTTTCTTCCCTCCCTCAGCCAAATTCTGGGTGGATCATGAATGGTAGCAGAGCAGCCACTAACCTTGGCTCCCCAGCCCGGCCCTCCGCCAGGCTCAGAAGGGGATCCACTTTAAGCAGGTAATGTTGGGGGCCTGAAGAAGTTCGTCCATGCTCAGTACGTGAAGAGAAACGAGGAATGCAGTTTGGCCCGTTGAAAACTCCAGCCTCACTGCCGGTTCATGATGATGTGACTTTTCTGCCCACCTTGGGGCCTGTTGCTCACATATATTGGCAGAGCTGAGCTCACGTACTCACATGCACATAAGCATACTCTCCGCTCTGTCCACACTCTTTTTTTTGAGACAGGGCTTTGTCCAGTCTGGAGTGCAGTGGTGGCACCATGAATTTTAAAAAATTCTTTAAAATTTTTTTTATAGAGGCAACGGGGTCTCACTCTATTGCCCAGGCTGGTCTCAAATTCTTGGGTTGAAGCAATCGTCTTGCCTTGGTCTCCCTAAGTATTGGAATTACAGATGTGAGCCGTAGCACCCGGCCATGTCTGCCTCTCTTGATGACATTGTTGAAAGATGGTCGTGGGCTGTGTGGGAGGGTCAACACACAGGAAGGGGCTACGGCATTTGCAGATACAATGACCCTTCAAAAAGGCAGCTTCGGTGCAGCAAACCATCATGGCACATGTATACCTATGGAACAAACCTGCACATTCTGCACATGTATCCCAGAACTTAAAGTATAATTTAAAAAAAAAAAAAAAGGCAACTTAGGCCAGGCATGGTGGCTCACACCCATAATCCTAGCACTTTGGGAGTCCATGGCAGGAGAATCACTTGAGCCCAGAGTTCGAGACAAGCCTGGGTACTATAGCGAGACTCTATCTCTACCAAAAAAAAAAAAAAAAATAGCAAGGCGTGGTGGCGCATGTGCCTGAAGTCCCAGCTCCTCGGGAGGATGAAGCAGGAGGATCACTTGAGCCTGGGAGGTTGACGCTGCAACGAGCTGTGATTGCACCACTGCACTCCAGCCTGGAGCCTGGGTGACAGAACAAGACCTTGTCTCTAAAAATAAAAAATGAAAAAAAAAGGTAACAAAGTAATCGACCAGCAAAGGTAGGCTAGGCAGCTGTGCAAGTGGCCCACCCATTATAGCTCTTTTAGAATCTAATAAGGAGACAGTAACACTCCTGTTCCAATCAAGTGACTAGAGAATAGTGTCAGTCCTGGACAATGACTCTAGAGGCAGTGCGCCATTGCAGAGGGAGCGTTGGCTCTGGAAACAGACACGTGTGCCTTCAGATCCCGCACCAGTCCCTCTTCAAAAGTCAGTGCTTCGAAGTTGTTTACTACCATGGTGTTCATTGCAATTGAGTAATGAATAAGCAAATATTTGCAATGAATAAGCAAAGTTACTCATTATAACTGCAAAATATTTGGACCAACCTATATGCCTGTACATAGGAGAGTGTTTGAAAAAACTACAGTTCATCTACACAATGGAGTGCTGTGCAGCTGTACAAATGAATGAGGAAAAGCTCTATGACCTGACAGGGAATGTATTGCAGGATACAGTGCTAAGTGAGGAGGAGAAAAGCAGGGTGCGAAAGCGTATTTATGGGATGTTACCTTTCATGTAAAAAAAGAAGGGGATATAAGAAATCATTTAGGCCAGGCACAGTGTCTCACGCCTGTAATCCCAGCACTTTGGGAGGTCGAGGCAGGTGGATCACTTGAGGTCAGGAGTTTGAGACCAGGCTGCCCCATAAGACAAAACCCCATCTCTACTAAAAATATAAAAAGTATCGGGACATGGTGGTGGGAGCCTGTAATCCCAGCTCCTTGGGAGGCTGAGGCAGGAGAATCACTTGAACCCAGGAGGCAGAGGTTGCAATGAGCCAAGATCGTGCCGCTGCACTCCAGCCTGGGAGACAGTGAGACCCTGTCTCAATAAATAAATAAATAAATAAATAAATCATTTATATATCTGCTCATTTGTAATGCTCTGGATTGGATGCTGTCCGCGAGTGGGGGTAATTCTATGCTTGAATATATCAATAAATCTTATCTATAGGACAGGAGAAATGAAGCATGGCTAAAGCTCTAATTAGTAAAGTCACAGCAGTCACTCCTATTCTCATACTAACCAGGATAAGGGGATGTTTCGGTCATTTCTGTTTGAACAATGTTCACATTGTTGTTTGTGTTCAGACATGAGTACAGAGTGGCCTTGTTTTGTCTTGATCTATCTTGGTCACAGAGCAGCTTTGTTTGATGACATTCTGAGAAATTGTTTATGTTCAAAGAGACCACAAAGACCAAGCTACAAGGGCCAAGCCAGCTCTGAGTGACACCGAGGGTAAGGCCTAACTGATAATGCCAAGCCAGTTCCCAGCTGGCATGAGCTGCTTTTCTCTTTCTCAGTGGGACAACTGGTGAAATTTGAATAAAGTCTATAGATTAGTAAATAGCATTTGATCAGTGTTCATTTCTTAGTTTCAGTCATTGTACTATGATTATGTAAGGTGTTAAGATAAAGGGAAGTTGGCCGGGAGCGGTGGCTCATGCCTGTAATCCTAACATTTTGAGAGGCCGAGGCAGGAGGATTCCTTGAGCCCAGAAATTCAAGACCAGCCTGGACAGCATAACAAAACCCCATCTCCATTTGTATCAAAAAAAAAAAACAGAGGAGAAGTTGGGTGAAGGGTATAAAGGAACTCTGTATACTATTCTGGAACTTTTTTTAAGTCTAAAATTATTCCAAAATAAAAAAATTAAAAAAAAAAAAAAACTCAGTGTATGAAGTGGAAGAGGTTGACTTGTATATCCGGGCCACGCTGTATAAAACCAAATGCATATCTCAAAACACTAAAGCATTACCTGTGTGACAAGATGGTCCCAACAACACATAGAAATTGAGTAGGATTAAAAGGAAGATTCCGGGCTCCCATTTAGGTCTTACTCTAGGGTAATCTCCTTGGTAGATTCATCACTGCCTCGTTTTCACTGTTATTGCTCTTTCTCTCCCTTTCTTTTATTTAATTTGCCCAAGTGACTATGCCCATGCTAGAACCAGGACTGCCCCTACCACCCTGGAAAGCAGCAGAGACCTGGGCCTTCCACACGCTCACTTCCAATTCCTTCCCTTCTACACACAGACCACAGTGCCTCTTGTAGAGAGGACACTGAGAATGAGTTGAGACTCACCCCACACCCCACCTCGGCCAATTTAGCTGAATCCACCTTTCTGCCTCCTGCCCATACCTGGAGCTTGTCTCTAAAAAAATCACCCTTTAAAGAGAATTGTGCCAAGGAGAGTTCATATTCCTCTTGTCAAAATAACAAATATTTTAATATTTCATTTGTGTAAGGGATCCTATGCAAGGCAGGCAAAAATTCAAGAAAAGAGGCAAGTCATGGAAACTTGGTGAGAATATAATCCTATTGAAAAGCAATTTGGCAAAGTTCATCAAGAGCCTCAAAAAGGATGGCACACTCTACCCAGTAATTCCACTTCTGGGATGCTATCCAAAGGAAGTCATCAAGAATGCAGAGAGATTTATGCACAGACTGGCTGTTAAAAATCATGGATTGAACACTTGTAACCCCTACTAAAATGAAAGTAAGTGGAATTTTTAATAGGCATAAAGTACAAGACAGGAGAAAATGAGAGAGGAGAAAAATAGAAACACAATTTTGAAAGCTGGAAAGCAAATAACTTAGCAGGACCAAAAAAACTAAATCCTATACTGGCAGCAAAGAATGCTGAGAACCAACCTGATTTACACCACAAAATCCCTGAAAAGGTTAAGGAATTGATGGCACTAGATCCCTCAGGAAATGAGGGGGAAGAGGTAGCTGAAATATGGATGAAATTTAAAAGGCTGTTTTAAACAGTTGGATCCAGTTCGATCTCCCAACTCCTCACAGTCAGGTAATGGTCCTCCAAGACCAACAAAAGATTGGAGGCTCCTTCCCTAGACAGAGGCAATCAAAGGTCTTCAGGGACAATAAGGAGATATCGGGGCAGCAAGTCACACTGAAAACCAGGGGATCAAGGACTTGTGCGCACATTGGCTGTGGGCTCCCCATCCTCACCTGCACTGGCAGCAGGGCCTTCACGTCCAGACAGGAGAATGGAAGAGGGAGCTCCCAGGGTAAAGAGCAAAAGACCTGTCATCAGAAACCCCTCAACCACCCCTCCTACCTAGCCAGGTCCTCACAGGGAAGGCCACAGCTAGCAAACCCCACTGCCTGTCCAGAGCACCCAGTCATCTTTTTAATTTCCCACTCCTTTTATTTCCTGGATTTTTTCCCCCCAACATTATTTTGAAATAATTTCAGGCCTTTAGAAAAGTTGAATGACAAATACAAATCCATATTCCCAATTGTTTGCTTCTTTCTTGTGTTTGCTTTATCATTCCCTCCCCTCCTCCATCTCTCTCTCTCTCCCTCCCTGTATGTTCCTCCTCATACTCTCCCCCAACCACTCTGCCCAACTCCCACCCATTTTTTTCTGAGCCATTTTACAGAAGTGACAGACATGCCCCTAAATACTTCAGAGTATATATCCTAAAAACCAAATATAATCTTACCTAACCACAGTATGATTATCGGAATCAGGAGATGAATACTGATACAATGCTATTATCTAACTACAGCCTGTTAAAAGAAAGATTTTAGACAAATTAAATTTCATAGAGTTTAACGGAGCAAACAACAATTTGAGAATCAGGCAGCACCAGAACCAGAATAGGCTCAGAGCAACTCCAGGGTTGCCATATGGTTGGATAACTTTTATGGACAGAAAAAGGAAAGTGTGGTAGAGAAAACGGAAGTGAGATACAGAAACAACTGGATTGGTTACAGCTCAGGGTTTGCCTTATTTGCATAGGCTTGAACAGTTGGTGACCTGTGATTGGCTGAAACTCAGCTGCTGTGATTGGTTGAGACTCGGGCTACTTGTTTCAAGAGTACTTTACAGTCTGTTTACACATCCAGTTAAGTTACAGTTCACTGTGTACAGAGAAACCTTTAGACAAAACCTAAACTGCTGGGTGTGGTGGCTCATGCCTGTAATCCCAGCACTTTGGGAGGCTGAGGGTAGATTGCTTGAGGCCAGGAGTTCGAGACCAGCTTGGCCAGCAGGGCAAAACTCCATCTCTACTAAAAATACAAAAATCAGCCGGGTGTGGTGGCACATGCCTGTAGTCCCAGTTTCTCGGGAGGCTGAGGCAGGAGGATGGCTTCAGCCCTGGAGGTGGAAGTTGCAGTGAGTCGAGATTGTGCCACTGCACGCCAGCCTGGGTGACAGAGTAAACATAAATTAGGTAAGGAGGCAACTTTAGACTAAACTTAATTTAACAAGCCCTTATTTAAATGTTGCCAATTTCACCAATAATGTCCTTCATAGAAATTCTTTTTTCCTGGCCCAGGATCCAATCCAGGATCACACATGGCATTTAGTTATTGGGCCTTTCTAGTCACCTTTAATCTGGAATAGTTTCTCAGTCCTAACAGAAGATATTTGAGATCAGTGTGTCCTATTTTTGGTGATGTTCACTTGGTTAAGCTGAGGTCTACTAGGTTTCTCCACTTAAAGTTATTACATAACTGAGAGAAAATACTTTGGGACTCTGTAAATATCCTGTATTCATCAAACTTTCATCCGTTCATTTTAACATCATTGATGATTCTTGCCTGAATCAATTATTACTATGATGTTGCAAAATGGTGCTTTTCTAATTCTATTACTTCTTCTACATTTATTAGTCGACATTCTTTTGTTAAAAAAAAAAGAACTTTTCCTTTCCCCTACTCAGTTATTTATTAATACATTTATATAAGTATGGAGTAGCAGATTCTTATTTTATTTGATGAATTATAATATATTCTTACCATTTATTTTGATGCTCCAAATTTTCCCAGGTTCGACCAATGGGAAAAACTCCCAGAAAGTAGAGCAAAAAGTCAGTCTAAAAGCAAGAGGAAAAACATAATTACAGAATTAGTCCAAATAATAGGAGCTCCAAACACACACACACACAGTGACAAACACAAACACAGTGACACACACAGGCACAGATGTGTACATAAACACAGACACCACAAAGTGACATAGGCACACACACAAAGACACATAAACATCAAAGACACTCACAGACACACATACTCAAACACAGAGATACAAACGTACAGATACACACACAGAAGGAAATAATCAACAAGAAAATTTGTTTTCCCATAATTAAAGGCCATTAGTGTTTCCATTGGAAGGACTTTTGGAATGCCCATCACAATAGATGTGGCGGGGACTTGGGGGGGTGTCAAAAACACTAGAAGCCAGAAGACAATGACTTCAAAATTCTGAAGGAAAATTATTTTCAACCTTGAATTTACTTTTCCAAGAAAACTATCAATCAATTTTATATCTGTGCTAACTATCAATTTCAGACATCTAAGTTCTCAAATATTTTTGTTTTCAAGCATCCTGTCTTAGGAAGGATTGCTAAGGATTGCTAAGGATATTGGAAGACATGCTCTATCAAATGGGTGCAGTAGGCCAGGTGCTGTGGCTCACGCCTGTAATCCCAGCACTTTGGGAGGCCGAGGCAGGCAGATCACCTGAGGTCGGGAGTTCAAGATCAATCTGACCAACATGGAGAAACCCCGTCTCTACGAAAAATACAAAATTAGCTGGGCGTGGTGGTGCATGCCCATGATCCCACCTACTCAGGAGGCTGAGGCAGGAGAATCTCTTGAACTCGGGAGGCGGAGGTTGCGGTGAGCCAAGATCATGCCATTACACTCCAGCGTAGGCAACAGGAGTGAAACTCTGTCTCAAAAAAAAAAAAAAACGTGTGCAAAGACCAAGATAAAGGAGACCTGAGTTGTAGGAAACAAGGGCTCCAACACAGGAGACAGGACAATGGGATCCTAGGAGACAGCTGTGTACCAGGCATGGACCCACCCAGTCCACAGGGGAGCAGGTCAGAAGGCTTCAAGAGCCATTCCTTCAGAAAGATGAAACCGTTAAAAACCCAATATATCTGAATATTTGTTTGTTTGTTTGTGATAGAGACAGGGTCCAGTTTAGCTCTATCTCCCATGCTAGAGTACAATGATGTGATCATAACTCACTGTAACCTCAAACTCTTAGGCTCAAAGGATCCTCCCGCCTCAGCCTCCTGAGTAGCTGGGACCACAGGCGCACACCATTAGCTGGGCACAGGCCCAACTAATTTTTTAATTTTTTGTAGAGATGCGGTCTTCCTCTGTTGCCCAGGCTGGCCTCAAGCAATCTTCCCACATCAGCCTTCCAAAGTGCTGTGATTATAGGCGCGAACTATGCCTGACCTATGTCTGACTTTTCTGAGAGAAGATTTAGACAACTGGTGAAGAATTTGGACTTGAATTCATGATAAATACATAGAAAACCAAGTAAGGCACTAACAACACAATTAAGAACTTCTGAGAAACGAAAATATATGCAGGAAAGAAAAAGTGGGCCTTGTAGACCTCACGGCCCAGCTTTGAATGGTGTTAACATAACCATAGTTATTTAAACACAAAATACTGATTTAACCAAATAATGATATATTGATATTGGGAGTATAGGAAGGATATGCATGGGAAGAGGGGGCCAGGAAGAAGAAAAATAAAGCTAAACAAATCATCTTCCATGGAGAGATTCAATAGACAATGCCTACAACGGAAAAAAATTGAGAAGTTTCCACTCAAACCCGTTATTTAGAAAAGTGGCAGTAAGTATGCAATGTAATTAGCTAAAAGATGCCGTGTGGCAAGGCAAATGGTGAAGGAGAGATGAGAGATTGCTGGGTTTTGTAACAAACACTGCAGATCCGTATGCCTCTCCAGACTATATATTATCTATAACTTTGCTAAAAAAATTTGTAAATGCAACACTAAAAATTTTTCAAATAAAATAAACAGGAGATTTATGCATTGAAATTATAATTACATCATTATTTTAGATAACAAAGAGTTGTATATAATTTACATACCCAAGAGTGGAGAAATGGCTAAGTAATTATAGTGGTATCCACACAATTATATATACAACAAAATTAAAATACTTCTTATAGAGAAGTTATAATGCAATAAGAAAATGCTTGTGACCAAATGCTAAGTGAAACCAACAGGTCACAAAATGTTCTACAGATGTCAAGCTCTTTTTGTTTTGGTTTCTTCTGTTTGGCTTCTTTTTTTTCAATAAATAGTTTTGCACAGAGATAAGACTGGAAGTAAAGATATCAAAATATTAACAGTGGTTGGATTTAGATCATGTGGCTTTTGATTCTTTAAAAATTATTTTTACTCATCTGTCTTTAACAAGTATTCTTTCAGAGCATATTATATATATGTATGTGTGTCTGTGTGTGTGTGCATGTATATAAATATATATATATATATATAGAGAGAGAGAGAGAGAGAAAGAGAAGAGACAAGGTTTTGCTTTGTTGACTGGGCTGGTCTCGTTTTCCTGGGCTCACATGATCCTCCGCCTCACCCTCCCAAAGTTCTGGGATTACAGACACGAGCCACCGCACCCAGCCAAAAAATATTTTTAATAATATTAATATGTGTTTATTATATAAATATATCAACATGGTCTAAGAAAACAATGAAAATCATCCAGGTGTATTGCCTTTATTATGGAAAAACCAAAAAAGACATTTATGAAGCATGGGAATTTCTCCCTTGCGAGAAAAAAGCAGCCATACCCGTGACAGTTTGGCCAATGAAGACTTGACCAAGGCCTTAGCCTTGACGTTGAGACAGACTTCATCTGAGGCAGCAATATTACTGTTTTTTCAAACTGAGATAAAACCTGATAAAATTGTTGTGCATGCCTTCATAATGGCTAGATATGAAAAAAAATTTGAACCAGTTTTGACATTAATTTTCAAGTCCCGGGAACTAAAAAAAAACACCCAACAATACAAAGTTTTGGAAAAATTTCAGAAACTGGGTAACTACAATGAAAGCTGGAAAAAATGATTTTCACATTGATCATTCCTTTTGTTTTATTTGCTTCAGTCTTAAATCTGCAGCTTGCTTTTCCTGGATTTCCATTTGACAGTGTGCTGCTTCTTAGAGTCATGACTTATGTCTTATTAGTCCATTTTCACTCTGCTGATAAAGACATACCTGAGACTGGGTAATTTATAAAGAAAAAGAGGTTTAATGGACTCACAGTTCCACGTGGCTGGAGAGGCCTCCCCATCATGGCTGAAGGCAAAAGGCATGTCTTACATGGTGGCAGACAAGAGAATGAGAGCCAAATGAAAGGGGAAACCTCTTATAAAATCATCAGCTCTCATGAGACTTATTCACTACCATGAGAACAGTATGGGGGCAATCGCCCCCATGATTCAATTATCTCCCACCAGGTCCCTCCCACAACACGTGGAAATTATGGGAGCTACAATTCAAGATGAGATTTGAGTGGGGACACAGCCTAACCATATCAACTTGTATGGTGAACTAGAGTTTATATCACCTTCGCATATTCATAGAAAAGGAGGAGGGGGCAAGACTGATATACATAAGTAATTTTTGTTTAGGTTGCATCTGGACAATTTTTGCTTACTGTTCTATTAAGAGTAATTGTCCACGCAGATGTCCACAATAGAGCTTTTCATGGATAGATGCATGAAGAATACATGTTGAATGCATGAAATGGGAGAGAAGGAGGAAAAAACAGAAGGAGAGAGAAATCCAACTTGCCATCACACCATTGGGACCAACAGGAGGAATCAAACAGAAGCAGGGACAACTCTAGGCTGAATGAAAGGGAACAAATGATGTCTGCTTATTGAACATGTAGCTCAGTGTAGACAGAGCAACCAAGCAATACAGCATTGTTGGTGGGAGCTAGGAATGTGGCAGGATGGAGGAAAGGGGAGGGGAGAAAAATCGAGAGCTGTGTTCACAATAATTTCTTCCTCATCTATGGTTTAAAAAATCAGAAGAGCCAAGTCCTCTGAGAATAGGACACTGCACCCAATACAGAACTCAGCTGTGGTTTTGGGAGATATTCTGGCCCTTCATTAAAGCAATCTCAGCCTCCAACTACTATTTCTTTGTCTTTTTTTAAGTTGCCATTTTTCCTCCCTGTTTGGCAGCAAATCTGTGGGATTAATGCCCACTCTGTTGTGCTCTGGAAACTGTTTCAGCCAGCTCTGTGATGCTCCTGAAGCAGCTGCCAAAAAGTTAAGAGGCCGAAATGTGGTTGGCAAAAGCTCCTGTAATTTTTACAAAATTATCTGTCTTCCCAGAAAGACTGTCTGATAACCGTTTCTGGTGGCTGAGGAGCCCTGGCCTGTTAGAGCCAATCCTCCCGCAAGATCAAGTCAAGCCGTTCTCCCCACAACCTTGGGCGAACTCTGCAACAGGCCCCAGCAGGAAGCGGCCAAGCAAGGCCTCTGAGCCCAGAACACTGGCTCCATTCACAGGAGCACCACACTACAGCTGCCTGTCTCCCCCACTGCAGGGGATAAGCCTGCATGGCAGATCCTGCTAGCCTTGTTTTGTGCTTTGTTGGGTTTATTGATGGCTTAATTTCCCACTTCCTACTCCTGTTCTTTCTTTTCTTCTCCTTCTTTTAATTGAGGTATAAATTAGACACCATAACAGGTGTACTTCTTCAGTATTTAGTCTGATGAATTTTTCATACACACACATACGTACATACACACACACACACACACAATTAAGATATAGAACATTTCCATTCCTCAAGAAATGTCTTCCATGCAACTTCCCAATCAATACTGTGTCCCCTCCCATCTCCAACAAAGGTAACAGTAATTCTGGATTCTCATGCTATAGATTAGTTTTGCCTGTTCTTGAACTTCACTTAAATGGAATCATACAGTATGTACTTGTTTGGATCTAGCTTCTTTCACTTAGCATGTTTTTGAGGTTTATCCTCAAAACAAAGTATCTGTACTTTGTTCCTTTTTCTTGCTGAGAATTCTGTCCTATGGAGATATCAGATATTGCTTATCTATTCAGCCATTGCAGAACATTTGGGTTGTTCCCAGTTTAGACCTATTATTGACAAATCAACAGACAAATGGATAAAGAAAATGTGGCACATAGATACACAACAGAGTACTATTCAGCCATTAAAAAGGATGAAATCCTGTCATCTGCAACAACATGGGTGGAACTGGAGGTCATTATGCTAGGTCAAATAAGCCAGGCACAGAAAGACAAACATCACATGTTCTCACTTAGTTGTGGGATCTAAAAATTAAAACAATTGAACTCGTGAAGATAGAGAGTAGAAGGATGTTACCAGAGGTGGAGAAGGGTAGTGGTTTGGGGAGGGGAACTGAGGATGTTTAATGGGTACAAAATATAGTTAGAATGAATAAGACCTACTATTTGATAACACAACAGGATAGCTATAGTTGACAATAATTTATTGTACATTTTAAAATAACTAAAAGAGTGTAATTGGATTGTTTGTAACACAAAGAAAGGATAAATGCTTGAGGTGATGGATACCCCATTTACCCTGATGTGATTATTATGAATTGTATGCATGTATCAAAATATCTCATGAACTCCATAAATATATACATCTACCCACAAAAATAAAAAATAAAAAATTGTTTAAAGAATTTTAAAAATAAGCTGTTACAAATGTTCTTGTAAAGGTCTTTGTGTGACTTATGCACACCCCTGTTTTACTGAAGAATCCACTTCTCCTGGGGGAAAACCATGGCAGTTAAGTCTGAGTCCAAGGTCTGCATCAAAAGCAACAGAACATTGGGGGCATGGCCTCATGTCCAGAGGCCCAGCTCATAGATAAACTTAGAGTGTCAAAGAAGCTGCCCTGATTTGTCCCAATCAAGTAAGCTGTCCAGTTCTTCTAACAGTCGAAAGGCATCTGGGCCTGGTAGCAGTAAAATGCAATGGCAATGGGAGCTGTGATTGGGCTCAAATTTTTTATTTTTAATTAAAATTTTGTGCTTGGCTGAGTTTCTTCAGCCTGTAGCCTGACAAGTCTAGTGTCAATTACGTGGACACCATGGGTGGAGTTTCAACCAACCTAATATAATTTGGATATTTGTCCCCTCCAAATCTCGAAATTTGATGGCTAGTGTTAAGAGGTAGGGACCAGTGGGAAGTGTTTGATCCACAGGGGTGGATCCCTCAGGAAAGCCTTGGTGCCATCCTTGTGGTAATGAATGAATTCTCACTCTGGTTGTTAAAAAGAGCCTGGCACCTCTTCCCCTCTTCTCTCACTTCTTCCTTCCTGTCTTTTGTCATGTGATTCTCATTCCCCTTCACCTTCCACTGTTAATGGAAGCTTGCTGAGGCCCTCATCAGATACAGATGCTGGTGCCATGCTTCTTGTACAGCCTATGGAACTGTGAGCCAAATAAACCTCTTTCCTTTATAAATTACCCAGCCTCAGGCATTCCTTTATAACAATACAAAGGGACTAAGACAGAACCTCTTCATGGATGACCCTGTCTTATCCATTTGTCTCTTAGCTGTCCTATGGCACTCAAGAAGGGATCATTAATCATGGCCATGGAATAAAAACTACCGATTACTCCCCATGCCATGGAGACTGAGGAGACTGATTTAGTCTCCTTTGCAGAATTTATGATGCTAAAGAGGGTACCCTGCATTCACTATAATTCCTGGATATTCACCCTGCCCCCTATTTCTAGTCCCTAACAGTAATTCCACCTCACCTCTCATAGCAGATTTGTTGAGTATTTACTGTGTGCCAGGAACCATTCTGACTTTTGTTTATTTGCTTGTTTGTTTTTTGCCTGTGTTTACTCCCCACATAAGCCCTTGAAGGTAAATATATTCTTTTCATGGGTGAGGAAACTGAGGCTTAGAGAATGCATATATCTTAGTCTGCTCAGGTTGCCATAACAAAATATCATAGACAGGCTGACTTACACAACAGAAATTTATTTTCTCACAGGCCTGGAGGCTGGAAGTCCAAGATCAGGATACCAACATGGAAGACAGAGAGAAAGGAAGCAAGATCTCTGGTGTCTCTTCATATATGGGCACTAATCTCAATTATGAGGGCCCCACTCTCATGACCTCACCCAAGCCTAATTGCCTCCCAAAGGCCCCATCGCCAAATATCATCACATTAGGGGATAGGGATTCAACATATGAATTTTGGGGTGACACAATTTAGTCCATAGCAGTAAGTAACTTGCCTGTGGACACATACCCTGGCAGCAGTAGCCCTGGGATTTGAGCCTAGGTCTGACTCTAGAGTCCATGCTATACTGCTTTAATGCTATCAGGACCTTTGTTCATGCTGATGTCACACAATCAACTCCCAGGATGGGCTCCATCCCAGAACAGCACAGAAAATCTTCATGTGCCAAGCCACAAGATCAGATTGCAGGGGCCAAGGCTACTAACCTGAATGTCCCACCAGATCCCATGCTAAAGCCCACTCCTACATTTGTTCTTTTCCCTGTTCAGGATTCCTTAGGCCTCACCATCCTTCAAAATTCAGCTGAAACCTACCTCCTTTTGGAGGTCTTTCCTATAGACACTGCCTCTCAGTACTCTCTCTTTTTAAGCACTTCTTATATTTACTATTCATATTATACAATCAGCCCCATGTTTGCTATCTTGTTTGCCATCTCTACAAAACATTTTGCTGTGTTATCTATGATTGTCGGTAACTTATTGTTTCATTGCCCCAAGGACTGGATCTCACAAATATATATGTAAATTATAGTAAAGGACACCTTATTTTGGTATGTTAGTAAGCAAAATAAGTGATATAGATACTAAGTGCAGAGATGGTCATTCAACAAGCAAACATTTATTAAGCATTTATGATGTGCCACTAACCAGAACATATGCTTTGTGTAGGTTGGACTCAATTGCTATTTTAACAGAAATATGTTGAATACCTACTCAATGCTAAGCACCAAGAATTCAAAAATGAATATGAGAAAAGAAAGGTCAAAGCCATCGGATAAAATAGAAAGGCCAGAGCACTGTGTTTGTAAAGGGACAGAGGCGAATATAAGGCAAGAAATGTGTAAAGACCACAGCCTTCCTAAAACTTGATGACAAACTAGTGTGTTAAATTCTATCCTTAAGGTCATGGGAAACATAGGTAAGGTTGGCAAGAGGAATAATACAATGAATTCTGAATTTTAGAAAGTGATGAGTATTATATTATGTGTAGGTATTATGTATGATGGGTGTTTGGGTGAGGCAGATAAATCTCCATCCCAAGTGAGAAAAAGATAAGATCTGAACTATGTTGATTTAATAAGAATATAGAAGTGGGGAGAAGTGCAAGAGAGTGCTCAGTTGAGGCCCTTCATTAGATGTAAGGGGAAATAATGAAAGATCACTGCTTATATGAGATTTGTCTGCCTGAAAGAGGCTAACAACCTGATCCCTATCTCACACCTTACATAAACACTCTGGTGGGTCATAAAACTAAATGTGGGCAACACTTTAAAGCTTTTTAGAATACAATAAAGAAAATTATCTTCATGATGTGGGACCAGGAAGAGTTTTCTTATGACACAAAAAATAGTAACTATAAAGCAAAAGATTGATACATTTCACTACGTTAAAATTAAGAAATTTTATTCATCAAAAGACTCATTCACCAAGAGACACACCACACTGTAGTGAGCCATGATCACACTACTACACTCCAGCCTGAGCAGCAGAGCAAGACCCCATCTCAAAAAATTTGTTTAATTTAAAAATTTAAAAATAAAATAAAAATTAAGAAAAAGAGATACATGTCACAGAGAGAATATATTTGCCACATACTTACTGACCAAGTACTCATATCCAGAATATATAAAGAATACCTACATATCAATGTGAGGGTAAAATATAACTCAATAGAAAAGCAGGCAAAACACTAAAATATGCATTTCAAAAAACAAGGAAATCTAAGTAGATGATAAACATATGAAAAACTGTTCAACCTCATTGTTAAAGAAGGAATACAAATTAATACCATGGTATACCACTAGACACGTATCATATTGGCAAATACTTAAAAGACTGATAATGCCCAGTGTTGGAGATGTTGTATAGCAAAGGTAACTCTTGTACACTGCTGATGAGTGTGCAAACTGGCACCATGTCTTTGGAGAATGGTTTAGGATATTAGGCAAAGTTGAAGACACACTCAAGACCCAGTAGTTCTACTCTTGGGTATACACTACAGAACCTCATACGTACATTTACCCCAATACTATGTACATGCTCCTCATGGTTTTCATCTTTGTCTTTTTGCTCTTTTCATATGAGTTTGCAGGCCACCAAGATGTGTCCTAGTAATGACCACATTTTTCTTCTAACCAGCTACTGCATTGAATAGTTGGAAGGTTATGCTGACTCAGAAAATATTTTGTACCCTATTACATATTCCTAAGTGTTCATATATTTTTACTCAAGTGCTTATCTTGAACAAGTTTTATTGGATATGTGTTATACTTGTTTTGATTGACCTTTTTCTCTAGCTTCTGGGACCCATCGGATGAGTCAGTTCTACTTGAGACTACTGAGGTCCAATTATTAAAGAATGGGGGAAGTGGGCCCCAAAGTGGTGGAAGACATGGTGACCTCACCCGTCATGAGCTCCCCATAGCAGCAGGCAGGATACCAGTACCCCACTAAGGCCTCAGGAGAAAACGTCCTGCCACCAGCTCTCCTCATACTTCCTTATATCCAGAGATATAAGATATATATGGAGAGGACACAGTTCACCCTTTCAGCTCCCTTATGCCTCTTGGAAGCCCAGACAATCAAACCTACCTGAGGGGATCTAACGTAATTCACCTCTCTCTCGCTTGAGATTCGTGTCTTGTTAGCCTTAGCTTTTTTCAGTATCTATCTCATTCTAATTCTCTCCCTGGGGTTTTCTAACTCCAGTTTCCAAGGTTTGACCAGTCTATCTATGAGAAAGCTCCACCCCAGTTCTCCCTGCTAGGATTCCCATGAGAGTCAAAGCCTAATTTGCCCCCAACTGTCAGTCCCAGAAGAGGATCAGATTTTGATTGCTACTCATATCCAGTTTGTTATCTTTACAGAATTCTAACTAATGCATTTTTCTGTTTTTTTGTTTTTTCTTTTTTTCTTCTTCTTCTGATACGGAGTTTCATTGTTGTTGCCCAGGCTGTAGTGCAGTGGCACAATCTCGGCTCACTGCAACCTCTGCCTCCCAGGTTCAAGCGATTCTCCTACCTCAGCCTCCTGAGTAGCTGGAATTTCAGGCACATGCCACCACGCCCGGCTAATTTTTGTATTTTTAATAAGACAGGGTTTCGCCATGTTGGCCAGGCAGGTCTCAAACTCCTGACCTCAGGTGATCCACCTGCCTCGGCCTCCCAAAGTTCTGAAATTACAGACGTGAGCCACCACGCCTGGCTAATGCATTTTTCAAAAGGAGCAACATTTTTATACCAAAGGCTGCCAATAATAGCAAAAAAAGAAAGAAACCTATAAACCAATCTCACTAATAGCTTAGAGATGCAAAAATACCAAATGAAATATTTTCAATTGAATTTAGTGTCATATGAGAAAAAATGCTTCACCTACTTCATTAATTGCCAATTGCAAGATCTCTATTCATAGACATAGGTCTCCTCACTGGTCTCCCATAGGGCTGCTTCAAGATTAGGTCATGAGGTCATGTTCTTAATATTGAGAGATTTCTTCCCCACCAGACTATATGAATAGCCTTTTCATCTTTATGGTTTCCCAGAAGGAAAGATGTACAATCCCAACCATTTGCCACTTAAACAAGTGAAATACAGTGTATGACAAAGATAAGCATCCAGCTGAAGATTTGAGAGACTCCCCAGGTCTCCTATATTCACCATCTCTTCTGCTTCTTCAGGGAATCATTGCAGGTTTCTCATTCAGCCTCTAGAAAGCATCCAGAAAGAATAAATTACATTTTTTCTATTGTGTTGTTTCCCAGCTGTCTCTGATCTCAGCAGTTTCAGTAGGTCAGGGTTATAGTTTCTACATACTTGTAAATCAGCCTTTCAAAATGACCCCTGGGGCCAGGTATGGTGGCTCATGCCTGTAATCCCAGTACTTTGGGAGGCCGAGGCAGGCAGATCACCTGAGGTCAGGAGTTCAAGTCCAGTATTTCCAGTGGTGAAACCCCATCTCAATTAAAAATACAAAAAAAAAAAACTAGCCAGGCTTGGTGGCACATGTCTGTAATCCCAGATACTTGGGAGGTTGAGGCAGGAGAATCGCTTGAACCAGGGAGGCAGAGGTTGCAGTGAGCCAAGATCGCACCACTACACTCCAGCCTGGGTGACAAGAGTGAAACTCCATCTTAAAAAAAAAAAAAAATGGCCCTTGGGGTGGGACAAAGGGAAATTTTTAGGGTGATTGAACTGTCCTATATGGTACTAGGATGGTGGATACATGACTCTGCTCATACAGAGTACATTTTGTGGACATTTTAAAAAATCAATAAAGGTGTCAGGAGATCCCAGAATGGAATGCAGACTGTAACAAATGAATCTAACTGTATTACAAATATATGATATAACTTCATTCAAGAGGGTGAGGAAAAAAGGAGATGACCAAAGTAACTTTGGAAAAACCGTGCTTTAATTAGCTATTCCAAGACTAAAGACAAAAAGAACTATGAATTAATACTATAATTTGTAAAGTTTTCCTTTCTTACGGAGCTGCAGGATAGCAATTCTGAAACTATTTTACATGTATTCTAGGATTGAAGGAATAAGTAAATAAATTATAGATAATAAGAGTCATAGTACCAGAGTAAGTAGTTACAAATAAACAAAGTGGTGAGGCAGAAGGCTAGAATAAATTCTGCAGTTCTGGATTCAAGTTGGAAATATTAGTATGAACTTGTATTTATTTTATTCATTTTTTAATAATGATATTACATTTGTTTTCATTATAAATAAAACAATTATGGAAGATTGGGAAGATAAGGCATGATTTTAATTTTTTATATCCATATCCTCATACATTTTTAATGTCAGTGAACTAATGTTTAGTTTAATATATATGCATATAGGAACATAATTATGGATATGTATATACATGTGACAGTACACATACATATATTTCCTAGTTCTGTTCATTTAGAATGTGTAGAAGCAGTGTCATCACAGTAGCAATGAGCATACCCGTCACCAAGATCTTGGTTTCTAAAGCCATTCATCAAAGGAAAAAAAAAAAGAACCAAGGCTCCTAGGAGAAATGACTAAGTCTAGGGCCAATGTAGAGAAGAAAACACAAGATGAGCCTGGAGCATCCTGTGGTGCCAGAAAGAAGAAGTGCTCCAAACAAAGTGGATGAAGGTATGCCAAAAGTACACAAGTGCCAATGTGAAAGAGTTCCGAATGGCCAAAACTTGAATAGTTTGAGCAACAACAATAGATAACAAAATAAATAGCTAAGCACCACACATGATGTTTAGTTTCACTGGATACAAAATTCCTGGCTGATAATTGTTTTGTTTATGGAGGCTGAAGATAGGGCCCCAATCCCTTCTGCCTTGTAGGGTTTCTGCTGAGAAATCTGCTGTTAATATGATAGGTTTTCCTTTATAGGTTACCTGGTGCTTCTGTCTCACAGCTCTTAAGATTCTTTCCTTCATCTTAACTTTGGATAACCTGATAACAATGTGCCCAGGTGATGATCTTTTTGCGATGAATTTCCCAGGTATTCTTTCAAAAAAAATTGAAATAATATTAAGCATCTTCTCTGATCACAATGGAATAAAACTAGAAAACAATAATGAGTGGAAATTTGGAAATTATACAAACACATAGAAATTAAACAATATGCTACTGAATGACCAGTGAGTCAATGAAGAAATTAAAAAAGAAATTGCAAAAATTTTTGAGACAAATAATAATACAAACACAACATACTAAAGCCTAAGGGATACAGCAAAAGCAATACTAGGTATAGCTATAAGTACCTACATCAAAAAGAAAAAAAACTTCAAATAAGCAAACCTAATAATGAATCTTAAAGAACTAGAAAGGCAAGAGCAAAGCAAACCCCAAATGAGTAGAAGGTAAGAAATAATAAAGATCAGAGCAGAAATAAATTAAAGAAGAAGACAATACAAAAGATCAATGAAACAACAAATTGTTTTTTTGAAAAAATAAAAGTGACAAAATTGAGCCAGGTTAACTAAGACAACAAAAAGAGAAGACCCAAATAAATAAAATTAAAGATGAAAAAGGAGACATTACAACTGACACCATCGAAATTTAAAGGATCATTAGTGGATACTATGAGCAACCATATGACAATAAATTGAAAAATCTAGAATAATCGGATAAATTTCGTAGACCATACAACCTACCAAAATTGAACCATGAAGAAATCCAAAACTCGAAGAGACCAATAGCAAGTAATAAGACTGAAGTCATAATAAAAAGCCTTCCAGCAAGGAAAATCTCAGACCCAATGGCTTAACTGCTGAATTCTACCAAATATTTAAAAAAGAACTAATACCAATCCTACTCAAACTGTTCTGACAAATAGAGGAGGAGGGAATACTTCCAAATTCCTTGTACAAGGCCAGTGTCAGCCTGATACCAAAACCAGACAAGACACATCAAACAAAAGAAAACTACAGGCCAATATCACTGATGAATATTAATACAAACAAAAATCCTCAAGAAAATACTAGCAAACCAAATTCAACAACACATTAGAAAGATCATTCATCATGACCAAGTGGGATTTAGCCCAGTGATGCAAAGATGGTTCAAGATAAGCAAATCCGTCAATGTGATACATCATATCCACAGAATGAAAGTCAAAAACCACATGATCATTTCAATTGAGGCTGAAAAAGCATTTGATAAAATTCAACATCTGTTCATGATAAAAACTCTCAAAAACTGGGTATAGAAGGAACATACCTTAACATAATAAAAGCCACGTATGACAGACCCACAGCTAGTATCATATTGAATGGAGAAAAACTGAAAGCTTTTCCTCTAAGATCTGAAACACAACAAGGTTGCCCACTTTCACCACCGTAATTGAACACATTACTGGAAGTCCTAACTAGAACAATCAGACAAGAGAAAGAAGTAAAGGGCATCCAAATTGGAAAGGAAGAATTCGAATTATTCTTGTTTACAGATGATATGATATTATATTTATGAAAACCTAAAGACTCCACCGAAAAAACTATTAGAACTGATAAATTCAGTGAAGTTGCAGAATACAAAAATCAACATACAAAAATCAGTAGCTTTTATTATTATTATTATTATACTTTAAGTTCTGGGGTACATGTGCACAACATGCAGGTTTTGTTACATAGGTATACATGTGCCATGTTGATTTGCTGCACCCATCAACTTGTCATTTACATTAGGTATTTCTCCTACTGCTATCCCTCCCCTGGTCCCCCACCCCCTGACAGGCCCTGGTGTGTGATGTTCCCCTCCCTGTGTCCATGTGATCTCATTGTTCAGTTCCCACTTATGAGTGAGAAAATGCGGTGTTTGGTTTTCTCCTCTTGTGTTGCTTTGCTGAGAATGATGGTTTCCAGTTCCATCCATGTCTCTGCAAAGGACATGAACTCATCATTTTTCATGGCTGCATAGTATTCCATGGTGTATATGTGCCACATTTTCTTTATCCAGTCTATCATTGATGGACATTTGGGTTGGCTCCAAGACTTCACTATTGTGAGCAGTGATGCAATAAACCTACATGTGCATGTGTCTTTAGAGTAGAATGAAAAATCTGTAGCATTTTTATATGCTAACAGCAGACAGTCTGAAAAAGTAATCCCATTCACAATAGCTACAAATAAAACAAAATACCCAGAAATTAATCAAAGAAGTGAAAGATCTCTAAAATAAAAACTATAAAACACGGATGAAAGAAATTGAAGAGGACACCAAAAAATGAAAAGATATTCCATGTTCATGGATTAGAAGAATCAATATTGTTAAAATGTTCATACTACCCAAAGCAATCTACAGATTCAGTGTAATCCCTATCAAAATACCAATAGTATTCTTCACAGAAGTAGAAAAAAAAATCCTTAAATTTATATGGAACCAAAAAAGAACCAGAATAGCCAAAGCTATTCTAAGGAAAAAGAACAAAACTGAAGGAATCACATTATCTGACTTCAAATTATATTACAGAGCTACAGCAACCAAAACAGCATGATATTGGCATAAAAACAGTCACATAGACTAATGAAACAGAATACAGAACCCAGAAACCAATTCATACATCTACAGTGAACTCATTTCTTGACAAAGATTCCAAGAACATATATTGAGAAAAGGATTTAATAAACGGTGCTGGGAAAACAGGATATCCATATGCAGAAGAATGAAACTAGACCTCTGTCTCTTGATATATGCAAAAATCAAATCAAAATAGATTGAAGTCTGAAATCTGAGACCTCAAACTCTGGAACTACTACAAGAAAACATTGGAGAAACTCTCCAGGACATTGGACTGAGCAAAGATTTCTTGCATAATACCCCACAAGCACAGACAACCAAAGCAAAAATGGACAAATGGGATCACAGGAAATTAAAAAGCTTCTGCATATTGGGGCTAGGCATGGTGGCTCACGCCTGTAATTCCAGCACTTTGGGAGGCCGAGGTGGAAGGATTGCTTGAGGCCAGGATTTCAAGACAAGCCAGGGCAACATAGCAAGACCCTATCTGTATTAAAAAAAAAAAAAAGCTACTGCACAGCAAAGGATATAATCAACGAAGTGAAGAGACAACCCACAGAATGGGAGAAAATATTTGCAAACTATCCATGTGACAAGGAATTAATAACCAGAATACATAAGGAGCTCAAACAACTCTATACAAAAAAGTATAATAATCCGATTAAAAGCGGGCAAAAGATCTGGACATTTCTCAAAAGAAGACATACAAATGGAAAATAGGTATATAAAAAGGTGCTCAACATCATTGATCATCAGAGAAAAGCAAATCAAAACTAGAAGGAGATATCATCTCACCTCAGTTAAAATGGCTTATATCCAAAAGACAAGCAATAACAAATGCTGGTGAGGATGTGGAGAAAGGTGAACCTTTGTACACCATAGGTGGGAATGTAAACTTGTACAATCACTATGGAGAATAGTTTGGAGGTTCCTCAAAAAGCTAAAAATAGAGCTACCACGTGATCCAGCAATTCCACTGCTTGGTAGATACTCAAAAGAAAGGAAATCAGTATATCAAAGAGATACCTGCATTCCCATGTTTGTTGCAGCACTGTTTACAATAGCTAAGATTTGGAAGCAATGTAAGTATCTGTCAACAGATGAACGGATAAAAAAAATTTGGAACATATACACCCTGAAGTACTATTCAGGCATAAAAAGAATGACATCCTGTCATTTGCAACAACATAGATGGAACTGGAGGTTATTATGTTAAGTGAAATAAGCCAGGCACAGAAAGACAGACATTGCATGTTCTCACTCATTTGTGGGATCTAAAAATCAAAACGGTTGAACCCTTGGAGATAGAGAATAGAAGGTTGATTCCAAATCTTGGCTATTGTGAAGATGTTTTGATATATGTGTACATCGTGAAATGATTATCATAATCAAGCTAATTAACATATCTATAACCTCACATTGTATGTGAATGAAAGGGAGATGAGAACATTTAAGATCTACTATTAGCAAATTTCAAATATACAATATAGTTACCATGCTGTACACTAGACCTGCAGAACTTATTCATCCTACCTAACTGAAACTTTGTACCCTTTGTGCAACATCTCCCCATGACTGTCCCCTAAGGAAACAGCAGTCTGAAGTCTTAAAAATAAACCTAGCTGATGCAAGTTGAGGTTAGTGTTAACAGTATGTTTGAAACAGAAGAGTGTGAATATTTAGCATTGTATGGAGGTACTAAATAATACAAACAAAATAATATCCAACAAACTTAAAAAGATCGAGGCAGATAGTTCTATATTTAAAAACAGACTTCTGCTACCAGCAAACATGGAGTAGCAGGACTTACCTTCTTGCCTTAAACAAGTAAAAAACTGGACAAAATATATAAAGCAATGGTTTTCAGACATTGGAAAACAGGCATTACAAGATCGTGCTCACTGAGAAATGGGAAAAGAATGAAGTAAGCCCCAGGTTTTGTTCGTATAGAGTTTCTAGGCTGCAGCCAGGGAGAGAGAACCCGAATAGAGCCCTGTGGTTCCCTTGAGTTTAAGAGACAGAGCTGAGAACTCAAGGGGACAAGACAGCTACAAATTCACAGGGCAGGGCACTAAATGGAGGTACACAGAACAATAGCTCTTGAGATTTGCCTAGGATTCCTTTCAAGTCTTCAACTAAAAGGATTAGTATGGGGTTTGAAGAAACTACTTGGGGCCAGGATGGGTAAAGGAGAGGGGAGCCACTCAACAAAATTAGAGGGATGAATACCTGGAGCTAACTTAGCCAATAATATTTGCTCTTTCCTCCAACTGAATTGGCAAAACCTCACAAATCACATGGTATCTGGTGGAGTACTCTGAATGATTCTACTCCAGTAGTGGGACAAAATTAGAACTTGATTAAATACTGCTCTGGTCTCACCTCACAAAGCTTAAAAGCAAGACCTGAAATGTTCAAACTGTTTTCAAGAAACTGAACAGCATCCTACAAGCATGCCCAAGGATATTTATGGAAATCAAACAATATCCAGAACCCAACAAGATTAAATTTGCACTGTTTGCCATTAAGTTATCAGGCATGTAAAGAAACAAGAAAATCTGACATATAATGAGAAGAAAAATCATTCAAAAAAGCCTAGAAATGATTCTAATGATAGAATGAGTATACAAGGACTTTGAAAGTGATATTAACTTTTATTGCATATGTTCAAGAAAGGAGAGGAAAGGAGGAGGCATGCAAGATATTAAAATGATTCAAATCAAACATACAGAGATAAAACTTATGGTCCTTGAGATATAAAAATTATACTGGATGGGATTAAGAGCAAATTAGATATTGTGGAAGTAGAGTAGTGAAATCAAAGACAGGATTCAAGACACACAAAATATATTCTCTGACTACAATGGAATTAAATTAGAAACCAGTAAGAAAAATATATTGAAAGTCCTTAAATATTTGTAAGCTAAATAACACACTTTTTAAAAATTTATGTGTAAAAAAAGAAATCAAAGAAGAAATTACAAAGTATTATGAAATAAATGAAGATGAAAAGATATATTCAAATTTGTGGCAGGCGGCATGTGCAAGAAAAGGTTAACTCAATAGGCACACATCATCATAGATGATGAATTTCAAAAACATTATGCTTGGTGAAAGAAGTGAAACACAAAAAAGTACATTTCCCATGCTGCCATTTTAATGCTTTAAGAATAGCAAAATAAATCCATAGGTATAGAAATCAAAAAGCGATTTCCTCCAGGGGCAGGGGAGGAAGGAGATAGAATAAAAAAAGACACAAGGGAACTTTCTAGGGTGATGGCAATGCATTGTTTTTTATTGGGATATAGATTACACAAGTGTATTCATTTGTCAAAACTCATCAAACTGTACACTTAAGATCTGTTCAGCTTACTGTATGTAACCATACCTCATCAAAAAAAGATGAAGTTTTAAAAACAGATCTTTAAATATATTGAAAGATGTTCAACCTTAGTAATAAGAGAAATGCAAATTAAAACTATCCTAAGATTCCATTTTCACCTATCACATTTGCAAAAATCCAAATGTTTCATAATACAGTCTGCTGTCAAGGCTGTGGGAAAAATAGTCCTGTTCACACATTGCTGGAGTGAGTGCAACATCATACATCTACAAAGGGCAGTATTGAGCTAAACTGTATCTGCACTTACCTTCTGGCCTGCCAATCAAACTTCTAAGACTGTACCTGGAAGATATACCTCCACAAATACAAAACAATGTAGGTATAAGGTCACTGCAACATTATTTGAAATAGCAAAAGATTGCAATGAAAAAAATCAAGGTATCAACATATACAGTATGCTACGTCTTATGTTAAAAAAAAGGAGAAATGAGACTATATGTACAAATTTACTTTTGGAAAAGAAAATGGAAAGGAATTTTCCTAATGAGTTGGAAATGGTTACCTACAGATGGGAGGTGGAGGCAATTTGAAGGTGAAAGGGCAAATCTTCTCTAAAAGTACTTTTAATACAGTTTTGCATTTTGAACCATGCAAATGTTATATATTTTGAAAATAAAAACAAAAGAAAAAAGCAAAACATAAGGTAGAAAAAAATTTTAAACCTAATTGTATATCAAATTGGTAACATAATCACATAGACAAAAGAAAATTATAAGTAACTTTTGAATACAGTGTTTCATCCTTAGTGGTATATATTCTAACAACCAAACAATTGCAGAGAAATATCAAATATCAGTAGGTTTATGGTTGGGAATAATATTAGGCATTGTAATTTCAAAATTTATATTACAGAATAACTTTGCACATAAGAGGGAAAAATACAAAACAAAAATCCTGTAATATTAAATGTGAATTTAAAATACCAATATAAACTCGATTCATTTTATTTTTTATTTTTTTGAGATAGGGTCTCACTCTGTCACCCAGGCTGGAGTGCAGTGATACCATCTCAGCTCACTGCAACCTCTGCCTCCTGGGCTCAAACAATCCTCCGCCTCAGCCTCCTGAGTAGCTGGGACTACAGGCACATACCACTACGCCCAGCTAATTTTCTATTTTTAAAATTTTTTTGTAAAGATGAGGTTTCACCATGTTTCTGAGGCTGGTCTTGAACTCCTGGGCTCAAGCGATCCATCTGCCTAGGCTTCCCAAAGTGCTAGGATTACAGGTGTGAGCCACTGTGCCCAGCCTCAATTTTTAAAAATAAAAGCTGTCTAGAAAAACAAACAAACAAACAAACAAAAAACCACGATACCATGGTAGCAATACACATACTTAGCACCCAGACTTTGGTTTCTAAATACCTTTTTACACTGAAAAAAAAAAAGAAAAAAGAAACCAAATCAAGATTCTTTGAAAAATGATCCCAGGGCTGAGGCATGGAAAATAGAAGGTGAGAAAGCCTGGGACATCTTGTTTTGCTTTCCAGCAAAACTAGCTGATAGACTTATGAGGGGTGTATCAGAATTGACACAGAAACCAGCTTGAGACAATTTGAGCATAAAAAAAAGTGTAATGACTGTAATTGATGGTAAAACTTTTAAAAACCAGCCAGGTGTGGTGGCTCACGCCTGTAATCCCAGCACTTTGGGAGGCCGAGGTGGGCGGATCACGAGGTCAGGAGATCAAGACCATTCTGGCTAACGTGGTGAAACCTCGGCTCTACTAAAAATACAAAAAATTAGCCGGGCGTGGTAGCGGGCGCCTGTAGTCCCAGATACTCAGGAGGCTGAGGCAGGAGAATGGCATGAACCCGGGAGGCGGAGCTTGCAGTGAGCCAAGATCATCACGCCACTGCACTCCAGCCTGGGCGACAGAGCGAGACTCTGTCAAAAATAATAATAATAATAATAATAATACTTTTCTTTAGAGAAGAGTACTAGCTAACATAGCTAGAACAATGTAATTAGAAAATAAGCATTTTCAATCCCCAATTCAGCCAAAAATGATCAATGGGTTAAAATACTAAGTGAAATCTTGTTGAGGACAGGATATTTGCATGGTGCCAAAGTATCACCCTCATAATTACCTATTCAGAAAATGGAAAATGTACTTCTATGGTGGAAATATCTGGCAGTCAGTACCTTAACCAAATGATCAAACAGCATCACAAAGAATAAGACAATCTGACATAATGTGCCTCCTGATGGGACACAAATATCAGGTATACAGCATCATCTATATGAAACTTCACCTAAGTTAAATGATACCATGAGGAAACAATAAGACAAATACAGAATGCAGAATAGTCTCTAAAAGACAACGTCCTGGACTTTTAAGTCAATGTCTTAAAAAAAAAAAAAAAGGGTAAGTTGATTAAAAGAGACTAAACAGAAATAAAAACAAAATACAATGCATCTATCTTGATTGAATCTTAGCTCTAAATAAACAAAAAAGGAAAACAGAAAGACATTTTTGGGGACAATTGAGATTTTTCATTTGAACTGAATATTTGACACTGGAATTACTCTTATATATGTAATTACATTTTTAGCTTCTGCGTTTTTACAAAATGCATGTTGAATATTTAGGGGCAAGCAACATGAAGTCTGCAACCAACTTTTAAATTGTTCAGTGAAAATAATAATAAAAATGTGTTTATCTATAAAATGTGAAGAGAAAGCAAATATAAAAGAAGCCAGAAACAAATGAGTATGTATCATATGTAAAGTTCAAAAACAGTGAAAATAATTTATGGTGTTAGAGGCCAGGCTGACATTACCTTTGTAGAAGGCATAGTAATAGGAAGGATGAATAAGGGGGCCCGTGGGACACTGGTAATGTTCTATTTCTTTATATGGCTGGTTACATGGGTGTTGGCTTTGCAATAACTAAAGTTGTACTCTTACGATTTGTGCACTTTATGCATGTCATATTTCAATACAAAGTTTATAAAAGTTAAGATAAAAGGCTCAAATAAAAATTTAAATATTCTGTCATGATTATTTAATAGGAAAAACTGGAGAGTTGAATGGGGAGGGAAGCAGGGGATGATAAAAAGGTAAGATGAAAGTAGTGAGAAGAAGGGAGCCAGACAGAGTGGAAGCAAGCCTAAAAGGCAAGTTTCAGAATGTTAGCATCTTGTGGCCTTTCCAAGTTAGCTAGATTACCTACTGTGACACACAGCTCTTCGATGGGCTCTTATTCATGAGACTTTCAGCAGACTGATCTTTTCTGAAGGAGATGGAGACCGTTTTAGAGAAATTCTAATGCATGGACTACAAACTCCATCTGATCTAGAATGCTATATAACTTGCAGGTTGACCAATATTTTTAAACTATACAGATTCTGTACACAGCAGTTGTATTTTCAAATCTTTGGTAGTTTTTCTTTTTTTCCCTCCCCCACCCAAATGTTTTATGTACCTTAGGCCAGAAAATCTTGCTGATCATAGATCTGGGTGCTGATTCCCATTTATTAAACAGATTCCTCTCTATGTGCAGTCATCTCAAAAGTTGCATCCAACAACCACATTTCATAGGATAATGGCATTTAAATCACTTGTATCTGTTTTCTAAAGATAACATTCTTATCTAGTTTCACTCTGCCAAACGTATTATTCTACCACAAAGTAGTGAGCTGAAGTTAATGCTTAACTGCAATAAACTATACAAGCCTCCAAAATCAGCGTATTCACTTTCTCCTCTTTTCTCCGTTCTCTTTAGTTGATGTTGTATCTGTGCATTTTTGAAAGAGGGTGTGGTTCAGAGTATTGCTTTGTGTTAATCATACCTTGAATCTATTTGAAGTCATCTTTCTCTCACACACAGTTATAATTTAAAGCCATGAGTATAGTCTTTATGTTCATTAGAAATCTCTGTTGGTTCATATTAAAACATGTTTAATCACTTGGAAGTAAAGTACATGGCACTGAATGGTTTTAAAATCCTGAGAAAATAGTGAGTACATTTTTTTTTTTTCAAATTGACACATTTAAAAGTCTTACTTTGCATATGTTAAATCAGATTCCCATCTTAGACTGGTAAATTGCCATTGGACCAAGAGTTTAGAAAAATGCATAATCTTTACACTGAGAATATCCTACTCTTGCTCACTTTTTTCTTACTTTTTTTTCACCTGCCATTACTTTAGGGTGGGAAAAGCTCAACAAACATCATTAAGACTTAAAAACAGAAATTTTCTCTTCCTCTATCATTTCCATTTTCTAATTCATTGTATACAACTTTACCCTGATAATTCACCACCTGTTTCAACCACTATTGTGGGTCCTAATGCATGTAAATTCATGTGTCCTTTCCATTCAAAGAGTGCAAAAATCTAGGATAATGATGTTGGGAGGAGGTAAATGTGACTCCCAAAATGCTGCTTCTGAAGACAACGTAAACACTATGCTACACATATGATGTGCCCAGGAGAGCCCTGTTTTATAGCTGTTGCCCAGGCCAACTATTAATAATGCCTCCTTTCAATCTCAAAGGGGTCCTGGTTTGGACTCTAAAAGATATGGTCATCTTAATTATACAAGTTTAAAGATATCTTAATCTTGTTAAAGAAAGACTCAAAATGAAAAGTTTCTTCCAAACATCACTGTGGAGTAAGCACTCAGAAATTCCTATTTCTCTACAGAGGTAGAATAGTAGTTGCTCTGGAGTTGGATTGCTAGAGTTAGAATCCTGGCTTTACCACTTAATAACCATGAAACCTTCAGCAACTTACACAATCTCTCTTCGCCTCAATTTACTTAATCTGTAATGATGGGAATAAAACAGTACTTAAGTCATTGTAAGGATTAAATAGAATGTAATAAAATACTTAGCACTGTGCTTTGCACAGATTCTCAGTAAATGGTAGGTATCTTTAGGCGACACTGAAAAATGCCACTCTCATTTTCATTTCCCTGTTCAAGTAAAACATCACACGGGTTGCTTCAAGGTAATATTTACAAAGCTATTACTCTGTAAAGCATTTTAGGATAATGCTACACAATGTCTAAAATGGGTGAGATTACCAAAGACCAACATAATTTCGTATCTGGGGCTCCTGAGAAGACCAAACTGACCTGTCACTCTCAAATTCAGTACCTTTTCCCATCCATGACAACCAGGTTGTTGCTCCACTGAAGGATCTCTGGCAAATGTTACCAACTGTTGGAAATTCAATGGAATCCCTTTAGTCCTCATTGCAGCATGCTGTGGTTTTTTCAAAAGATCTAGCTTGTCTACCACCACCGTGGCTCGTTTAAGCTTCCTTCTTTGCAGTCTGTCTGCCCTTTATGTGCTGTTTATTAGCAAGTATTTGGTCCACTTTTCTCCTCACTTGATCCTATATGATCTTACGGGCTTTAAGCAGCACCTCAACGAACAGCCAGATACATACTTCTGGTCCAGGCCAATCCCAATTCCAGACTAGCATATCCAACTGCTAATATCTAAGCAAATTAGATGTCCTACAGGCAGTTCATTATCTTCTGCCTCCAGAACTCCCCTTCTCTATTTCCTATTCCAGTTAGAAGCACCCTCATCCATGTGGAAGACATCTAATGAGTTTGTGGACTTCTTTCAAATTTGTGCCCTTAATCTTCACCATATCCTAAGTTCAAGCGCAAATCATCTGTTCCCATGAATTTCTATGCTTTAGAACTATCCTGGCAGCAATGTAGGTCGACAGAATCTGTTGAAACAGGTAGGAAGACTACTGCAAATTCATTGGTCTTCTTTTGCTTAAATCCAGTTGCTGGTTCCATATTAACTACAGGGTAAAGTCTAAACATCACTCAGCCAAGGAAACTTTCCAACTTTGGGTCCTTCCTACCTTTCCAGTTGTCTTTTAACACACCACCCTTTAGGTCAAACTACTAGAAGTTCCCAGATCTTGCTCTGTAAGGTGTGATGATGTAACCCCTGCTGCAAAGCAAACCCCAATACTACCCATCTTTTACCTCTTCCAGGTTCTGCATAACATACTTAAATCTTCCATCTTAGATGTGTATATGGAGAGAAGGCAGGGATAATATCTTATTCATATTTGGTTTTCAGGGAATGCCAAATGAATATTGGCTAAATAAAAATCCATACGGCCAGGCGTGGTGGTTCACACCTGTAATCCCAGCACGTTGGGAGGCCAAGGCAGGCAGATCAGGAGGTCAAGAGATTGAGACCATCCTGGCCAACATGGTGAAACCCCATCTCTACTAAACATACAAAAATTAGCTGGGCATGGTGGCATGCGCCTGTAGCCCCAGCTACTCAGGAGGCTGGGGCAGGAGAATTACTTGAACCTGGGAGGTGGAGGTTGCAGTGAGCCGAGACTGCACCACTGCACACCAGCCTGGTGACAGAGTGAGACTCCATATATATATATATAAATCCATACAACGATAACTTAAAAATTTCATAACCAGGTTCTCTTTGAGAAGCAGACACTTCATTTGAGCTAAACTTGTTAATATTATGTGATCTCAAATTTCAATTGACCAATTACTAGCATTTTGAAGAACCTGTCAATTTACTACTTTGGGAAAGTTACTTAGACATTATTTCAAAATACAAAAGCCTCTGCAATCCCAGCACTTTGGGAGGCCGAGAGGAAGACTTGAGCTCAGGAGTTCAAGACCAGATTGGGTAACATAACGAAAATCACTACAAAAAATACAAAAATTAGCCAGGCGCGGTGGCATGTATCTGTGGTCCCAGCTACTCGGGCGGCTGAGGTGGGAGAATGGCTTGAGCCCAGGAGGTTGAGGCTGCAGTGAGTTGTGTTTGTGCCAGTGCACTCCAGCCTGGGTGAGACCCTGCCCAACCTTCCCCTTCCCCCTCCCCCCAAAAAAGACAAAATACAAAAGCCAAATGTTTTAAACTGATTTAACCTATTAAGTTCAATTGCTATACTGATTGTTAAGTTCTTGCGTTCCTATTTAACTGGTGGCAATGGGAAAAGTATGATTTAGCTCCCACTTTCTGGATCACATCTACTTTTTCTATGCACTGTGTGATTAGCTTTTTTCTCTAAAAACGTGTGTATTAGGATGTAAACTTGTTTCATTATTAAGGCACCTAGAGTGTGCCTTAATGGGACTTGCCTATACAAATAGTAAAAAGAAAAAAAGATTATTCTGTCTTCTAAAATCTTAAAAATGCAATTATAAAGGATGTTCAATTGAAGATAAAAAAGCAGTTTGTGATTTCAATTATCTAATTGTATTTCAGAGTAATGTTGATGTGTTTGATTTTTACTCCCAATCCTCTACCCAAAGACTAGGTTCCTGAATAAGTATTATTCTTGACATAGAATCCAAATATGAATTATACTAAATTTCTCTTAAATGTCAGATAATTTATCTAAATGTCAGATAACTTATTCTCTTAAATGTCAGATAAATTAATCTTGGCAATAAACTATCTTAAAATCATAGAAAATAAGACAGTGTCAGTAAGATAAACTAGAACAGGTTAAGAAACATTTAGGTAGTGGTTCAGCATTCTTATAATCTTTGCTTCTTGATGGTTGGCTTGCAATTTTCATTTGCAAAAATGTTCGTCTTGAGTTATTCTCAATAACCTTTGGATAGGAGATTTTACAAGAAAACCACTTAAAAATATTAGTGTTTAAATGTCCTGAATAGCATTTAGACAAGCATTCTTGCTCCATAATTAAAATAGATTTGGAATTCTTTCCTTCTGAAATTATAATTAAGAGATGATTACTTCTAGTAGATAGCCAATATTTACCAAATTATTAACTAGTCGAAAAAAGTATCTCCATGCTTTCAACCTTCAAACTGTTTCTAAGAGGACAACATACTCTAAATCTGAAAGAGTATGTGATTAATGCAATCAGCAGGGCATTTCACTAGAAATAGAATAAGCTCTCTTTAGCCATATATATATAATCTTGATTTACAGCATTCTCTATTCTCTATGCTTCTTCACTAATGCTTCCTGGAAAATTCATACAAAGAACAATATGATTAAATGAGAGTATGTGTCAAATGCTTCAGAAAATGGAGGTACAAATGCAAGGTGCTGTTATTACAAAATGAAATACTATCATTAATTAGCAGTGACTTGTGAACGCTAATATAGATTGCTATATTTTACTAGTGATGGGGAATTTGCAGCACTCCTCCCCCAAATCATGTCATGCAAGCAAAAAAGCATGAGATTTCAAAATTGCCTAACATTAAAAAATAAGTCTCTTAATTTATTTTCATTCTAAAATAGAGCCCTTCATCCTGAATCCCCTTTTCCATATAAAATGTTACTAAGTCATGTACAGGATTTGTCAAGCCCATATAACATTCCTTTTAAAATCTTAAGTTCAATCACTATTTGTTTTCTACTATTATACTACATTTTGGCAGCAATTGTTTATTGGTCTGTCATTGCAGTAATTGCAACTTAACAATAAACCAGTCTGACATTTTAGGTCTTGAGGATACATACCATATATATTTCTTTAAAAATAATCATACTTTTTGTAAGCAATACTTTACAGTAGACACCTCAAAAATCTACCATAGATGTGAAACTTAAAACGAGAAAAATTTAAGTTCTAAATATTTATACATATATATCCAGATTTCTATATATATTATATATACATACATAAGTATATATAAAATATATATAATCAGATTTCAAAAATGAACAAAAACTGGGCACTGTACATAAAGTCTTTTTAAAACTCAAACAATAGAAAACTCTTTAAACATTAAACAATTTTAATAAAAGTTTCTGTACAATGCTAAGCAGTTTTATTTACACATAGAAAATGTAATAGGAGTAGTGTTTGAAATTACAGAACTCCTTAAAATTTCAATGGCAGGTAAATCTGGAAAAAATAACAGCATTCCATTCACAAATATTTTCAAGCAATAAATATGTATTTATAAATAGTGTAAATTTACATCAAGATTAGAAACAAAAATCACAAATCTGAAGTTTATTCCTTAGTCTATGTGCAATCCATTACCTTTGTGACTTGGCTGTTAATTTTTTTAATGTTTTATTTAGGAACCAAAAGTGTAACCATTATGGTCTCAAAACAAGACAGAAAAACATAAAAGCAGTAAAAAAGTGTCTTACCTAACTTTTCACATTAAAAAAAAGTTGACCAAAGAAAGACTTAAAATTGCTAACTACCTTACAAAGAAATGACCAGCTAGGCTAGTATTTTTTTTCCAAGGAAAATTCTGAAGGGGGAAAAGACAGATGAAAACAAATTCATCAGCCCAGAAATAGAGAAATATAAAAGAGGTTGTCTTCAAGTCAGTAGTCTGTAAGATGTTGCCAGTTTTGTCAGATATATACAAAACATGGAAATTATTATTTTTTGTGAAGTACAGCTGATCAGCTTTGTGAGAGTCCTGGAGTAGGAACAGTACTCTCTCCCGTCCAGCTGGTTGACACTCCGCACTTGGAAGGTTGCATAGACACAGTTTTCAGCCAGCAGCCTTACGAGATAGCTACAAAAACCAGTGGTGCAGAACTGGGTTATTTCCTGAATAGCAGAAAAGGTCTCATTTAATGTCCATGGAACAATATCAAGATGAGGCGGATGGTAATGGAGGAGCCTGAAAATAAAAGTAAGGTAGGTTATTTTGATATACAAATTGTTAATAGCTCATGGCTACAAACATATAGTCTGCTTATGAAGTTAGGGGAAATAACTCTCAAAAAGTTCACCAGCCTGCTACACAACATAAAAGTACAACCTACCTTACTATCTCCCATTCAGCCAATTTTCCTAAGAGTCTAAGACCATTATCCTACTCAGCGTACTTGCAATTTTCTATATTTCTTCACCAATTAGTCAAAAACTCTTGGAATGTTATTAAGTTTACCGTTTCTTAAGATTGCTTAAAAAAAGGGGGGCTTCTTGAAAAATAATTTAACAAGTTACAATTTCACTAGTGACTGTCTTCAGAATCTATCTCAGCTAGGTAATATATTTTCTTCAACATATTCCAGATAATTTTCTTCTTCAAGCAATCTTGAAGACTATTCAAGTGAAAATACCAGAAACTAAATTTCAAAAAGTTAGTTTCTGATCACATATGTGTGGGAGACAAGTACTGGAGAAAATCAACAATTCATAAATTATCTCTGTTTCTATTCATAAAGCTATTGATCTGCTAAAGTAAAATGCTTCCCCCAAGCATCTGCTGTCTGAAATTAAAAACTGTGTGCAATTTACAAGTATACTTGAATTTCATAAGGTTATATAACATACCAGGAAGTTAAGCTCCATTAAATATTCCCATGAGGTTAATACTTCTGGCAAGGACAAAATTTTAAACAAATACAATTAGCTCTAAAAGCAGAAGTATATTTAAAAGCACATTTACTGATTCATTTTGTGGGCTCTAATAACCTACGTACACAAACATTTTATCAACTTATCAACTGAGATAAAATGACATAAAGGATATGATAGTGTTCCATCTAAAGCACGTGAAGATTTTTAAATGTAATTGTTGTAAAATTATTTAGGCTGGTCTTACCCAGGAAGAAAACTGAAAATGATATATGCCAATTTTATAGGAATAAATACTTGGAAATGGAGGGGGGAATGATATGAATACACCCTCATGCAATATGTAATGAGCCAAAGGGAAATTTAAAATATTTCATTACCTCCTACTTATCAGGTGGCAGAACAAACACTGCTGCTTCATAACCCAGCTAACTATGTACTCACATGTTGATTTGACTTACTAATGTAAATTGGTCATAGACTTGCATCAGGTCCTCCATTTTGTACTGTTCTAGCACCACAAAGTTTTCCAGGTTTCCGCTTGTTTTTCGTGCACAATCTTGGCAATGTACTATGTAGGTCTTTCGTGAATTACTCTCATTAGTGACAAAAAGCAAATCAAAAACCTCCACCTGTTTTATACAAGAGAAAAATGTATTCAATAGAGATGGTGGTATTCACTGTACTGCTTTAGTATAATCATGGAATTCTACTTGAATGAAATTGTGGACAGTGATCTCTGGTTAAGAGTAGGTGGTAAGAAAAACATGGCTGTGTTTGAGAATCTTTAACAGACCAGGTTTATTTTGCACCAAATCCAAAGACATGGGTAGTAATGCATATTTAGGGGAATAATCAAAGGGAATGACATACTCATGTCATTGAACTCAGTTCAAAAGTTTGATAAAGGTCAACCTATTTTTAAATCTAAAACATCAGCATACAATCAGATGTAAGTGATCATTTTTATGTATTCATGAGTACAGCATGATTTTAGAAATAATACCTCTGTCTTATACAGAAAGATTGATGAGTTGCTAGGGTTCAGGTAGGATAAGGAACATCGCATCTAACTGGAATCTATCTGATCTCCTAATGACTTACTTTGGTCAGGTCATACAACATTAAAAAAAAAAAATCAATGGATTAAATCATTTCAAATACAGGTTGATGTTAGAATTACAGAATTTCAAGGTTTGAAATGAACCATCAACAACCTGTCTTTGGCTTATCCTTAAATTTCTTCAATGACAGAAAACTCCTACGATCTCATGTCTTCTTTTAACAGTAAACGACAATCCTAGAGTTCACCATGTTATCCATTACTGTCAACAGGCAGCAATACAAACCTAGTGACCTGAGCTAGAAAATTGGTGAGCATTCAACTTGTCCTTCTACTTCTGCCATTTAATGAGGTGTCTCACTGATTTTACCCTCTAAATATTTTTTAATTCTTTCCCTTCTTTAATATTCTCATTGCCAGGTTCTAGTCTAGGCCTTAAAATAACAACTCTTAAGACCACTGCAATAGCTTATATATCACTGTCCTTTCCAACCACTTTTCTCCCTGAAACACATATCTCACCCTTAGCTGCTTGCTCAAAACCTTTTAATGGCTTCAGTGACCTTGGATTATCAAATTCCTTAAAACCATTCAAGATGTGCTACAAATTACATGCCACCTAGACTTACGAGTGGAATTTGCACAGTCTGTGTTCCAGCCAAATTGGAACACATTCAACCTTTTCTAAAACCTTTCCATTTCCCCGTTCTCTTCTTGTTCCTATAGCCCATGACAGTCTACTTCCGATTCTCATCACTTTTTTAGCCTACTGATATCATACTCTTTTTTCAAGGATGGACTCAAATGCTAATACTTTTGTGAATTCTTATGCCAATACTAGAAGAAAAAAATCAGGTCATTTTCCCCCTCAGTGTTATCATTAAGTCCAACTTCACATTCATCATAGTCTCATGTACATTACAATTAGTTGTTTATAATCTCTCTGCTCCAAGTAGAATTTAAGCTCCTTCATAGCAGGCGCCACATCTTTGTTCCTACACCTCTTGCAAGCCTTGGCCACACAATATTGACAAATGTATTGTGAATTGCACCAGAGAGGACTGATAATCGATCTGCCTAGAGTTATACCAAACATTCAGTTTATTGGCATTTGTGTACATCTAGATTGTTCCCAGTTTAAAATCTCAGACTAAATTTGCTGATTATCATTTGTTGAAGATCTACCACAAAAATGACTATGTAGTAGATACTTTTAAGGTTAATTTGCAGTGAAATATTGTTATTATCACACTGAATTTTAATATAATGGCTAAGTAACAAAATTGAATACAATATTAATTACTATAAACTGGATTACACAAAAGTATAAAAAAGTTTTTTAAAAATAAAGAGAAATCAAAAGTGGAGAGGGAAGAGGCTTTATAAAACAACTGTGGATAAGAACAATTACTTACTTCACAAATGCTACAGTAATGAGCTGGTTCTTCTTTTGTCCGCCCATGCCATATAATCTCTTTTCCTGCAGCAATAAGAGCTTCCCTCAATGTCTGACATTGCTTCAGAGTCCTTAGAAGACAATACCTATTGTGGGGGAGAAATTATTTGTGACCAGCAACTGAATATTGAATATTTTTAGCATAAAAGATATACCAACTAGAAATAATGCCAAGAGACTTGATTCTAATGTCTATGACATCATAATTTTTATTTCAATTTATCAAATACTCTCAGGTTTTAAAATGACAATGCTCAGGCCTGATGAAGACCATATTAAAACATTTAAAGTTGAGAAAATTGATATCTGGATATCAAAATATAATGGTCTTAGTACATAAAAACTGACTTCCTGCTTAAATGTGAGTTGCTAATTTTGGCTCTTATTTGGGCAAGTCAGTTAACCTCTCTGGGAGTCAATTTCCTCATCCTTGAAATAAGGGGTGTGAATTCCAGATATGAACTTCTATGATTCTAATAAGGCAGGAAGGCACATTATTTTTTTTAAATCAAGACTACCTAAACACTCATTAACAGCATCATCTGTACAGCTGCTTTTGAAACTCAAGTCCATAAGCAGAAAAAATATTTATGAATTTAGTCACTACAGGATACGATATTCATTTAACTATAAATACTAAAGAAAAAAGTATGTCTTCATTTTATCTTGAAGGTAACAGTGGAATCCATTCATATTAACACAATTTAACTTTTCTTATACCTTTTCTAAACTCATACTTAGGAAGCTAACAACATAGTAAATTCTCACAATTTGTACTGATTCTCCTATAGTTTTCTGTCATTACTTGGAGTTGTTTGCTCAATTATCTTACTCTCCTGTGAATCTTAGTGGCTCAGGTTCTCCATTTGAACGGAGAGGTTGAACTAGATGATCTCTAAGGCACTTTTCAGCTCTAAAATTCGGAGACAATGAAAATATCCTAAAGAAAAGGAAATGGGTTTAGCAACTGAGTGTTGTCTTGAAAGCAAAGGTCTTATCTATTGCATTCCTGCTATCTACTTATCTACTCACCACCTAGGGCAGTGCCTAGCATATAGTAGCTTAATCAATATACAACTAAAATTCAAATTATAAGTACTAAAATATTTAATTTACCTTATTTTATATTTCTTTGTTATTTTATAAGTTAAGTTACTATGTTAAAATATTGTTATGTATCCAAACCCATGTATATTAACCCAGCAGTGGTTGGGGAGGCGGGGAATAACTAAAAACATCTCTAAAACCTGTTAGCTTACTTAATAAGTATAAAACAATATTGATTTCATAGTTGTAGGCCAATTCCTTAAGTATCATATTTAAAGACTGCACTCTCAGCTTGGCTTCAACAATTCTTGCATATTTAACTTAAACATTGCTTTAGACCAGCGGTCCCCAACCTTTTTGGCACCAGAGATCGGTTTTGTGGAAGATTAGTTTTTCCACAGACCTAGGGGGAGGGGCGGGGGGAATGGTTTTGGGATGAAACTGTTCCACCTCAGATCATCAGGCATTAGCTTCTCATAAGGAGCAAGGAACCCAGATCCCTTGCATGTGCAGTTCACAATAGTGTTCCTGCTCCTTTGAGAATCTAATAACACCACTGATCTGAAAGGAGGTGGAGCTCAAGCAGTAATGCCAGCTTGCCTGCTGCTCACCTCCTGCTGTGCAGCTCAGTTCCTAACAGGCCATGGACTGATACTGGTCTGCAGCCCAGGGGTTGGAGACCCCTGCTTTAGCCTGTGGTTGCATGTCAAGGTTAGGACAGCTATCGATGTGTACATGCGTGCCTGTATAGGGCACCAGGGAAGGTAGCAAGTAAAAATTTAGATCATGGCAAAGACAGAATATAATTCAGACTCTGTCCCTAGCTCTTGAACAGCACCTGCTCCTCTCTTCTTCCCTCCCCATGTCCCATACAATTCACTTCTAAAGGTACAGATTTTACTGAACAAGTTTTCCAAGTAGGGCTTCAAAATAAGATCTCTTATAGAAAAATGCAGATACCATTGGAAGACTTCAAACTCAACTGTCCTTCCACATGGCCAAACAAAAATAATATAATAAAAGTAAATAAAAAATAAGAACCAGAGAGGAGCCATGTATTTGCTATTTCATATACATTATGCCAAGTAAGCCTCCTAACCACCATGTGGAGAAAGGTTATCTCTATCTTGCAAATGGGGAAAAGGGAGTGCAGAGAAGTTAAGTTTGTCTAATGTCATAAAGCTATTTAAGTGGTTGAGCTATGAGTTTTTAAAAGAAAATTTCAAGCTTCCCCTTACTATCTCACACTGTACCCTTCTTTTTGGTCTCTTTTCACATCTTATTCTCACCCACTCCGCTTCTTGTGAAGATGAGATTCTTGGGCTCAGGAAGCACAGTTTTTCCAAACACACAGCCTTGGTTCTATAGAGTATCAGGCTACTTGTTACTCAGCAGATAAATTTTCATCTTCAATGCCACTGACTACTTTGGCACTTAGACTGTAGTTTACAATGTATTGTTAGTTTGGCAGTTTCATCTTAAAAAAGGCATTATATTGATTTCCTGCAAGTAACAAGGGGTCTGAGATAAGGCTGCTAAGAGTAAATACTAAGCCTTAAGTAGTCAGTCTGCTTCTGGAATAAATTCTGCTCCAGAATTCATATTTTATATTTTGTGTGATACCAAAAACTTAGAAAACTGACAGTTCTATTAATCTTATCTGAGGATGAATAACAAAATTGTGATTTCTCCTTGCCACTTTTTTAACACTGAAAATTTTTGTTCCTTCCCATTTTCAAAAGGCAGCAGTTGGAACAGAAGGAGAATTTAGAGAGAGAGAGGCTCTTATGGAGTCCACAGTAATGAGCAAGTCCTAAAAAGAAAGAATGTGATTCAACTTAAGGATAGGGAAAAATAGAAAGTAAAGTGATTTAGGGAAAGGATCCTAGTAAAGAAACAGATATAATATTTAAGACTTAACAATAACCTGTTCTGCTTTGATTAGCCCCAGACTGATTTTATACAAAGACAACATTTAAGTACATTAAAGAGCTAAAAAATAAAAGCTAAACAATCAGGATTCTCATTTCCTCTTAATTTTAGTTTTGCTAAATTTCTGTAAGTTTACCTTATGGTAATTAATAATTCAATTTGCGGGCTGGGCGTGGTGGCTTGTGCCTGTAATCCCAGCACTTTGGGAGGCCGAGGCGGGTGGATCACCTGAGGTTGGGAGTTCGAGACCAGGCTGACCAACATGGAGAATCCCCGTCTCTACTAAACATACAAAATTAGCCAGGCATGGTGGCATATGCCTGTAATCCCAGCTACTGGGGAGGCTGAGGCAGAAGAATTGCTTGAATCCGGGAGATGGAGGCTGTGGTGAGACGAGATCGCACCATTGCACTCCAGCCTGGGCAACAAGAGTGAAACTCCATCTCAAAAAAAAAAAAAAAAAAAAAAAAAAAAAAAGAATTCAATTTGCTAAAAACGAGAGAATAAATCATTTGCAAAAGTTGTAAACACATAGAAGATGGAAAATGCTATTTTGCATACATGCACTTTAGAAACAAGATCAAAAATGATTTCAGCAGCTAGAAAAGCAGGAAATCCTTTGACGTTTAAGGATCAGTACTGGCTTCAGGACCCAATCTCTGTTTTTAGCTGTTTGGATGAAAGACTACACAAAAAGGCAGGGGACAAAGGAAGTTCCAGAACGGAAGAAAACCATAAGGAAGAGGCTGATTGAGAGCTTGGCATATTTGAGGTTATATACTAGAATCTAATCCAACCAAAAAGTGATCTGCAAAGATGAAACTTAAAGAGCGATAGAATTTTAGAGAACAACTTCACACAGGGAATAGAATGAAAATACACTTGCAATATTAGAACAAGAGAACTGAATAAAATAATATGTAGACAAATTATCAAAAGCCTTACTTATGGGCAATTAATGCACAGTATATTCATAAATCAATACATGAGGACATTAGGCAAAAAATAAACATAGTATGCTATGGATACTAAAAGGAGAGAGATCATCTTCAGGTGAGGGGAAGTAGAGAATCACATACGTTTTCATACAGAAGTTGAAATTTCTGAATCAATTTATTTATGAACAGGACAAAGAGGTGCGGGAAGGCACATTCTGAACAGAAAGAATGCCACAATAAGGTAGTATGGGGGCTTCTTTAGGGAACAAACAACTGTTCTTACAAGATTTTAATCTTCGCATGAAGTTTCTGGGGCAGGAAATAATAGGAGTGAAGCTGTAATATTATATTACATCAAAGTTAAGACAACACTGGGGGTTACTCTGACATTCTAATGGCAATGTGACTCAGTTTCCAAAGTAAGTTACCAAACAAATATCAATGTGGAGATAGATGAAATATGGGTTAACTTGGTATTGCACTTTTAAATGCTTTATGGTAACAGTCTCAGCCACTGAGAAGTAGATAACAAATTAACGAACACCAAGAGGTGCCTTGCTCTGCCCAGTCTGCCTTACTGAAAGAGCCATGTAGGAAAAGCAAGCCAACATATGAGCTCTGAAAACTCTCTTGCCACCTGTCACTCCAGGGTTGTGTTGTCCTAGGACAACAGTGGGTATATGAATGTCAATAAGGCATCTAACAGTTTTATTTACACCAACCACATGGCTGAAAATCAAGGTCTCAGTCAATGATAAAATGCGTGTCTTAAGAACTTTAAGCTCCTAGATGGAAAAAAAAAAGCATGAAAGCAGATATATATTAACCATGAGAATGCAGTTTTAGAATTTTTAGATTTTGTTTGGTCAGTGTTATCAAAAAGCATTATATATCAAACCCAACAGAGTATCAGAATACTGCCAGGACTACAGCAGTAGGATCAATGCTAACTATGGACTGGTCTTTATGGCTATACCATTATCTATGCACACTGTTGGAAAAATCTTGTTCCATTATTAGGTCAAATGGGTGTGGAATAAAAAGTTGTATAACACTATAATACCATATTTATCCATTTAAATAAGGGAATCAAAGGAGAGTTAATACTTATGAGTTTGCTTTTACATTTTGGAATTCTGTGTTTGTGATAAAGTATATTTTATGTAGGTAGGTAAGGTAATAACCTATAATGTATGTGAAAGAAAAGGGAGCAAAAAAATTCTTAGTTCTAAAAAAGACCTAACTTGTCTGATAAGATTCACTAGGTCACCATGAAAAAGGTTCCCAAAGTTCTTGGCATAGAGCTCTGAAAACCTATTTTAATAAGAGTTCCAGGTGATTCCTGTGATCAGCAAGTAAGAGAACCAGCACAAATCTCTTACTCCATAAGTGTCAAAATTAAAACCAGTGTCTCAGATTTGTAGTGTATTTTTCAATAGACACTGGTAAAATATCAACCTCACAAATCACTGCGTTTTTAGGGTTACAGCCTTTAAGAGACCATAGAAAGAGCTGTAGAGTGGGCAAGAGCAGACTCTATACTTAGACTCTCTGGGTTCAAATTCCAGCTGCACACTTCTTTCTGTGCCTCAGTTTCCTCAGCTGAAAAAAGGGGATATTTAACTTACAGTGCTGTTATAAGGATTACATATGTTATATAAAATACTTAGACTTGTGCCTGGCAGTTAATGCTCAACAAATGTTAATTATTTGAACATGACATGTCAAATTCCTAAACTGTATTAAAATAATCATATAATTACTAAATTAAAGTTATTTAATTTGAAAACATTGTATGATGAATGCCAACTCAAAGTATAATAGTTAACACACCAAAAAGAAAATGAAACAAGGTTATTCAAAAGGTGTTTAGTCTGGATTCCATTAGATAAGGGTTTTTTAATCTCAGCACTATTGGTATTTATAGCTGGGTAATTCTTTGTTATGGGGAGCTGTCCTGTGCACTGCAGGATATTTAACAGCAGCATTCCTAATCTCTACTCAAAAAACCTAGTAGCATCTCTCCTACTCAAGCCATGATATTGGCATATGTCCCCTGGGAAAGGAAAGCAGGGGGAGGAAAAACTGTCCACATTTGAGAACCACTACACTAGGTCCAAGAATATTAACTAAAAAAAAGAAGGTAATTGGGGTTTCTATAAAATAGTAATAATTACAACAACTACCATTTGCTGAATGCTTACCCTATGCTAAGACTCACATAACAGTCATAAAAGTTATTTTAGAAAGACAGTATTATCCCCATTTTTCCAAAGAGGAAATAAAGACTAATAGGTTTAGTAATTTGTCCCCAATCCCCCAGCCAGTAAATGAAGAAGCTAAGATATGAAGGCAGATTAGATTCCAGAAAACTACACGATGCTGCCCTTCCTGTAATATTTTACTGGGATATTAAATAGTGTAGACTCTAAGACTTAGGAAAATAAAAAAGGATGGGCAAATAATGAACACATAGTGATCATATATACACAAAAGGCACAGAGAAAGCACATAAAACATTAATATTGTGCATATAAGATGGCACATTTAAAAACTGAAATATTGGCCAGGCATGGTGGCTCATGCCTGTTAATCCTAGAACTTTGGGAAGCTGAGGCAGGAGGATCCCTTGAGCCCAGGAGTCTGAGACCAGCCTGGGCAACATAGGGTGACCCTGTCTTTATTTTTTTAATTAAAAAAAAGAAACAGAAAAAGAAAGAAAAAGAAAAAATATAAAACAGTGCTTTATAAGATGGTCAAAAGAATGACAAAATAATATGACAAGAAATTAAGTTTGTGGGGAGTGGTTTTCAATGAGCTCGGCACTGTTGAAATTTAAGAGAACTTATTTTCCACCATTGGCTTATATGTTATTAATATTTTTAGAATGTGTTATTGTCTGGCAGATTACAGGGGGTAAGACAAGTGAATGTGTATCTTGAAAATTAACTTTCTACTCCTCAGCGTACTATTTGATATGCTCCTCCTAAATCTAAGACTTCCTAACATTAAACTTTTCAGAGGAAAATGCACTCCTTGGCATTCTGTTTTTGATATATTTTAAAATTTACTAAACTACTTATCGTGGTGATTTAAGTGGAACTCACAAAGTTGCTGGTGAACAAACCAACATTTCCAATGTATTGCAAACATACTACTATTGCACTAGCTTGACAACGGTCCAACATGACTGTAACAACTTGTAGCATATTTGTTGGGGGTCGGCTTTATGAACTGCACCTGTAAGTCTATTTATTCTGAAAGCCTGTTATCTACAGGGAAATCTCATCAGTACCAACAGTCTGCAGAGCTCATCTCCTGCACTAACACTTGATTCCTTTCAAATGTCCTGTTAAAAAAAATACTTCAGAAGGCAAAACAAGGAATGTATGAGTCTTACGAAAATGACGTAAAGAGTCTTAGTATTGTACAAAGAGAAAAATAAAATATAGGCCAAAGTACTGTATCTCAAATATCTTAAAATGGGAATCGTGAATTTGCAGAGTGATGGTTTTTGTGTTTTTTTTTTTTTTTGAGACAGAGTCTCGCTCCATCACCCAGACTAGAGTGCAGTGGCTCAATCTTGGCTCACTGCAACCTCCAATTCCCGAGTTCAAGTGATTCTCCTGCCTCAGCCTTCCAAGTAGCTGGGACTACAGGTGTGTGCCACCACACCCAGCTAATTTTTTGTAGTTTTAATAGAGATGGGTTTCACCATTTTAGCCGGGATGGTCTCGATCTCTTGACCTTGTGATCTGCCCGACTTGGCCTCCCAAAGTGTTGGGATTACAGGCGTGAGCCACTGCGCCTGGCGAGGGTTTCTTTTAAATCTTAATCTACCAGTTGTAAAATTAAAACCACAGAATAAAAATCATATACTATGACAAAGATGGGTTAAAAAGTAACAATAATCTCCTCACCCCTAGTTTTAAGTTTTCAAATTGCCTTTTTAGTAAAACTTAATTTACTCAGGACCCACTAAGGAAAATATCTCTGACATAGTTATGCTGGAGTGAGGCAGGAGTTAAACAAAAGTAAACATCATTAGTAGTTTTTGTCAAAAATTTACCCCAAATACAATTATGAGAAAACAAATCCAGAATGTAGAACTCCGCACAACACAAAGGTATGCTGTCTTCAAAAAGAAAATGTCATTAAAAAAAGACTTTCACAGGTTTAAAAGAGACTAAAGAAGACACAATGACTACATACTCAATTAAATGTGAACCTTAATTCAATATGGATAAGGGTGGTAGAGTGAGCAGAGGCAAGCACTTTAAAAAAAAAAAGACATTTTTGGATAGTTGGGGAAATCTAAATGTGGACTGTGTATTAACTCATACTACAGAATTTCATGTTTCCTAAATATGGTAAATCATGTTACAGGTATGTAGGAGAATAACCTTATTCTTAAGACGCAGGATGAAGTATTTGAAGTGGTATGTCATCATGTCTGCAAATTACTTTTTCATATAGCTCATATGAAAAAGTACGTGCAAGCATGTATGCGTATACAGAGACTGCTGAATAAATGTGGCAAAAACTTAACTGATGAATCCAAATGAGGTTACACAGGTATTTGTTGTACTATATTTTAACTTTTTTTTGTACGTTTAAGAAATTTCAAAGTAAAAGTTGGAGGAAAAAGTATAAACAAGTTGGGGAGGAGTACAGCGGTGTGTTACACATGTAAATTTTATATATTTTAAAGGAGACTAGATATATTAACCTAGAAAAACTGTCATAGTTGATTGAATTAAAGGAGATCAGTACCCTTGATCTTAAAGTTTTCCTTTATTCATTTCTTTGTATGGGTACTGCTCTACCTTAAAAATAGCTAATGGTTCGGAAAACTCAACAGCTAATACCTTAGCAGTGACTGCCTATCAGCCAGCTGAGGGCTACAAATGTATTATCTCAGACTCCTTTTCTAAGCAATAGAACCATACATCCATCTAGTTGCTATTTAATAGAAATTTCAACTTAAATCTTGTAGGAGCAATTCAAGTTCTGCATGTCTAAAGCTAGTCAAGTTGATAACCATCATTCTCTACACCCAGCTCATTTCTTCTTTATCCCCAATTTCATCAACAAGCACAAATGTTCCACTGTCTGGCCCAAGCCAAAGTCCAGCAATACAGATTTCTCCCTTAACTCTACCACCAATCAATCGTCAAGTGTAGTCTATTTTACCCTCTAATCTTTGTCTCTCCTTTTGTCTGAACTGGAGCAATTACCTTCTAATTTATGCCTCTAAATCTTCTGCCTTCCATTTAATGCTTCATCTTGCTACCAAGTGATCCAACATGCAAATTTGACCATTATTTAAAATATTAAAAATGATAAAGACATCTCATTGGCAGTCACTGCCAATGTGAAGTCTAACTGAAATTTTTAGCAACGAAAGTTTAAATCTATCTTCAGCTAACATGAACACACAAGTATGGCATAAACCAGGGAAAGACACTTAAAAGTTTGGTCTAAAGGAGAAATTAAAATTAAGTTCATTTGCAGAGAAAAGTTATTCATTTAACAGTTAAATGAAGTCAAAAGAGAAAGTTATGCACTGAGCTGCCACTTAAATTTTCCTACGGAGTTAGGCTGTGAACTTTTAAGTCGAGTTCACTACATTATCAAATGAAAGAAGTAATCAAGATAATATATATTCTTTGGACTCACGTCAACACAGGAAACATCTGGAAGAATGTGAAGCAGAGTATGATTAATGTATTTTAGCAAAATGGCTAGGTTGTAGAAATTCAAAGAGATTTACTAAATGACTTACTCAGATAAACAGAACTTTATGGAATCGCAGGGTCCTTAAAGACCAGACTTGAATGGAAAAGTGCAGAGAAAAAGCAAGAGTGATATTGACTTGCTTAAAGAACTACAGGCGATTCATTCTCAAAATGATAATGAGGAGTCAGGAGGTGACAACAGAAGAAAACACCATTTCCCATTATTAAATAACCCAGTGCAAATACAGGTTCATAATCCCTTATTATAATCCCACAAAATTTTCATAAATCTTGCATAAACTCAAGTGGCGCTGAAATTTGACCTGGGGCTACTTATAGTATTCACTGAGCTCATTAGAGTGACTATTTCTATGTTTTAGTGCTGAAATATTAATATGTTTGATCCCAGGATACTGCAACAGACCCGCTGGGAAGGTACAATATATTATAAATGTACTCAATAACCTTTTCTAAATCTAAAAAACATTATTTTCTTTTAAACTTTTAAGTTCAGGGGTACACGTGGTCTGTTATAGGTAAGCTTGTGTCATGGGGGTTTGTTGTACAGATTATTTCGTCACACAGGTATTAAGTCTAGTATCCATTAGTTATTTTTCCTTTCTCTCCTCCCACCCTCCACACTCCAACTGGTCCTAGTGTCTGCTGTTCCCCTCTATGCGTCCATGTGGCCTCATAAGTTAGCTCCCATTTACATACCACATTTTCTTTATGCAGTCTACCACTGATGAGCATTTAGGTTGATTCCATGTCTTTGCTATTGTGAATAGTGCTGCAATTAATATATGTGTGCATGTGTCTTTATGACAGAATAATTTATATTCCTTTGGTTATATACTCAGTAATGGGATTGCTGAGTTGAATGGTAGTTCTGCTTTTGGCTCTTTGAGGAATCACCACACTGCTTTCCACAATGGTTGAACTAATTTACAATCCCACCAACAGTGTAAGTGTTCCTTTTTCTCCACATCCTTGCCAGCACCTGTTATTTTTTTAACTTTTTAAGAATAGTAATTCTGACTGGTGTGAGATGGTATCTCATTGTGGTTTTGCTTAGCTCCAAAACACATCTGGCCTAAAGGATTTACAATAAGAGACTGTGAAGCTGTAGTACTTCCAGTGAAGCCTTTACTGAACCTTCCACTCTTTCAGAAGAGCCTTCCTCTATGCTGCCCCACCATGGTTTCTTACCAATATCTCTATCATTAAAGATCACATGTTTTAATGGTTTGACGGTTTCTCAATTCACTTTGAGCAGTCTGAGAAGTGATCAAATCCCTTTCACCTAGCACAAACCTGGGTAACAATGCAGTCCACAATAAACATTTACTGAATAAAAAGAACTGGGTAGAGCTGAGGGAGCGAGCAGATGAGAAGGCACAAGGAGAATTTTGCTTACATTCTTTTTGGTTGAGCGGGCTTACCACTTAACTATGAAAGCCTAAAAATTACACACTGTAGAATCATAGTATTTAAGAATTAAAAATAACAATTCAGGGGGAGAGTTAAGGAAGAAAACTATGTTTGTATATCTTCTCCATTTCATTTCTTACATTTAGCTGGTATTTTTTCTTTTAATATAGCCTATAATTCGTATGCTCAACATATACAGAATTAATGCTTTATTAAAAGATGATTCAAAGGAAAAAAAGGGGGAGATGTAAAAATTGCAGTTCATATTAAAGATGGTTTAAAATAGCAAATGGAGTGGTAAAAATATTAATAAATAGAAAACAATTCAAGCACACATTTAAAGGCAGCAGTGGGAGAAATGGCTGACAAGGCAAGTGGGAATCAGATTTGAGGCATTCACATGCCAGGCTTAAAAAGGTAGATTTCTGAAGAAAGTGTACATTAGTGCCTTTGCAGATATACAACAGTTGGTCACTGGTGACCTCAACAAGAGAAGTGTTGGGCTTACCAAGGGTAGAAAGCCAAACTGCTGTGGGTGGCAGAGTGAACAGGAGATGAAGAAAATAACTCAAAGCAGAGGGAAGGAATGGCAAGGGAGAACCATTTATTAAGAACTGGCACAGCTCACAAACCAGAAAAAACCAACACCACTTCATTTTTTGGCAGGAACTACTAGATTTGAAGACCAGAGCAATGATGTGGATATAACAATTACACGGCAAAACTGTGGTTGTGGAAAAAGACCTCCTTCTCTATTTCTGCAACAATTAAGTCTCCATGCTCTCCTGTTATCTAGCTCACCTATTTCTTTTTCTTAAACAGGCATATCCCCCACAAAGTGCTACCCCCAACTTTTTCTTTCCTTTTCCTCTCAAGACAGTCACAAATTCCTAGGTAGATGACTCCCTAGTCAGCTTCTTCTAAATAGCTCTATCCAACTCTTTAACTGGCTCCCCAAACTTGTCCCCAAATGAAGTCATGTGCCATAAATTCACTCAAGCACTTTCACAGACAGATAGGGGTTTAAATCTTGGCTCTACCTCTAGTCAATTGAATGACCTTGGGATGCTGTGAGAAATAAGTGAGTACAGTCTGGGAAGCACTTTGCTCAGTGCTTGGCTAAGTGCTAAGCCCGATTTATTAACTAGCAATATTACTAAACCATCTAAGTATCCAGACTTAAAAGCCAAAGAATCTCTGATTCACTCCTTTCTCTTACTATCCAAAAGTTTGCTCTATTTAATAGCTAGAAACACCTTTATGAAACCTAAATTAGATCATATTAATTAAAAACCCACCAAGAGCTCTCCAACAGAAGAAAGTCTTAAGTTTAGTATACAAAGCATAATCGGCTTCTAACCAACTTTTACAACTATATCTTACTCTACTACTCATCACACATTGCGCTCAAGCCAAAACATACCACCAATTATTGTCAATAAACATATAGCAGTTGTATCGTATATACATTTAAGCTCACGCAAATGCACAGCAGGGAGGGTAATCAGGAGGGAGGGCAAAAAAGAGCGGTATAGGGGAGAGAATGACAACAGGAGGAAGAGAACATGAGTTGGAGTATACATTTGCTATTCTTCTCCAGAGTTCCTCTGAGCCTTTCAGAATTACCATGTTGAGCATGACTTTAGTGGTTGAAGACTAGAGTTATTCATACAACATGGCCTCTCTACATAAGCCAACTATTTGCCTGGAGCTCAAGTGAAGAAAAGGGATTTACTCCTTCACTGGACGAAAACATTTAACTGTGCTGGACTTAAGGAGATATGCTATGTAGGCTATTTTATGGATGAACTGGGGCATCTTTCTGATGGTGCAAGAGTCTGGTTTTAAGCTGGCTTAAGTGCTATTCCTTTCTCTTCTCCCTGCCTCCTCATTTTCACCCATCACACAAAATACATTCTTCCCCAGAATACACAGTTTTTTAAAAAAAACCTCTCTGACTCCTTGGGCTGGAAACATCAGTGGATCTATCACCAAATTTCTTTCAATCTATTTTATTTAATTGCACTAAGAAAGGACCTATACCATGTATTTATAAACCCTAAGAGCCTAGCCTAGAGCCTTGTATACAATAAGCAAAGACTCATTAAATCAAAGAAAGGGAGCCACATTGGCTGCTGAAAAGTACATTTTTGGCAATGGCTCAATGACAATTATTTCAAAAAGGGAGGCTTATAAAGCAAGGCCTAGGGGTCTAGACTTGTGGTTAACATTTTCAACTGGTGCGTCAATAGGTACTCAAGCTGGGAGGAGAACTGTTAATATCACGAGGAATACAATCAAGATTTAAATGATTAGACATTTTGTAGTATAGGGCAAAATGGAGTATAGATAAGAATGTAAGTGCATCTAGGTTAAAAAAAAAAAAAGAAATAAACAGTATCACTATAAATTGTAAGTGGAAAAACACCCAAATTTTGTATGTCTGACCTCAACATTTTAAGTATTGAGAGGAACAATGATAAACTGGAAGGAGTCTCAAAGGATAACAAGAATATTGAGGGTGGGGTAGGGAATGGAAAAGATGACAGAGGTGACTAATGTTTAAATTAATGACAATCAGACAACAAGAAGACTATGGATAAGTTTTCCTTGGTTCCTTTCTCCCTCTCACCCAACCACCTAATTTATGAGCAAGTTCTATGAGCTTTAGCTCCACAAGACTCCCTAGTTTGACCCCTCTCTCTATTTTTACAGGGAAATCTCTGTCCAGGTTGGTCTGTACTGTTACAATTGCCTCCTAATTTGTCCTCCCTACTTCTAAGCTTACCCCTTGGAACCCATTCCACACAAAGCAACTAGATCCATTTTCTTTTTTTCTTTTTTTTTCTTGAGACAAGTCTCGCTCTTTCACCCAGACTGGAGTGAAGTGGAGCGCCCCACCACCCCCGCTGCCTCAGCCTCCAGAGTAGCTGGGATTACAGGCACCCGTCACCATGCCTGGCTAATTTTTGTATTTTTAGTAGAGACGGGGTTTCACCAAGTTGGCCAGGCTGGTAAAACTCCCGAACTCAAGTGATCTGGCTTACCTCAGCCTCCCAAAGTGCTAGGATTATAGGCATGAGCCACTGCGCCCAGCCACTAGATCCGTTGTCTAAATTTAAAGTGAAACCTATTCGTTTCCTGCTTAAAATCCTCGATGGCAAGCTGTAACACCTATAATTAATATACAAACTTCTTACCATGTCCAGAAAGCCCATGTACGATCTTGTTCCTGCTTGCTTAGTTAAGTTTATCGCCATCACTCTTCCTCTCATTCAGCTATAGTCACCCTGACCTTTTTGTCCCATAAACATGCCAAAGTTATTCCCAATTTAGCCTTCATCTGTTCTCTGTATATGAAAGGTTCTACCCATAGATCTCTGTGTAGTTGATTTCACCTCATTATTCAGGGCTAAGCAGAAAACTCACATTCTCAGACCCGTTAAGCAAAAGAAGCACTCTGACCTTCCCTCCTCCCAAATATTACTGTATTTTATCTTATTCATATAAATAAATTATACTGGGGGTTTCTTTCTTGTCCTACTAGAATTTAAGTCTCCAGAGAACAGGAATTTCATCTTAAACATTGGTATGTCTATCATCAGTGCCTAGAACAGTGTCTGGCATAGAGTTAGTTTTCAAACATTTGTTGAATGGGATTTATTCTGCATAAATCCTAAATATACTCAGGAAATCGGGACCAAATGACAGGTAGACTTTAGGTTATTCTGTAAACAACTTGCAAGAATTATAGTGAGGTGAAAATAATGTTTAAGTCACTGGATGATCACAAATTATGAATATAGATAAGATTACTATATTAAGTAGGAGCTGATTAAGTGACCTTAAAATCCTTTCCAATTATAAAATCCTAATCTACTCATAATGTAATGAGTTACTTTCAGTCTATATAGCTGTTAGATAAATGGCTTCTATATTGAACTACTTTTAAGTGATCTGACTTAGCATCTAGTTTATGACTACCTCCAACTTACTAAACACCTTTAGTGACTTTATGTCACTTTTGTTTAAAAAAATAACACTGAACTTGCTATTCAGGGAAAAGTACCATTCTGACGTATAACAGGATAAATGGAGAGACAATTCCCCGCCCCACTATAAATTATATTTATGGAAAGTATGGTACGCAAGATCCAATGTTCTAAAGAATTTGTATATTACTTGCTGTAATTTGGTTTTTGGTCCTTTTTGTCTCCCCTACCCTTTTACCTATAACTAGATAAAATGGTGCAACTGAGAAAAGACTGTCATAAAACAATTCATAAGCATGTTGCCTTGGCCACACAACTTTTGTTTAAATAAAAGTTTGGATCTAGATTTGAAATCATTTTAACAAACCAGGATTACTTTCAAAAGACAGCATTTTGAAAACAACACATGCTGACCAAATTATCTGCAGGAGAAATACTTAATGTAAACACTGTTTTAACAAAGACTAAGACAAACTTATTTAATCAATGAATATAAAGCAGTGTATTCCAAAATGAGCTTTTGAGAAAACTAATTCTTCAAAAGATACTGGTCAAATAAGTTTGGGGAATACTGTACACTGTAACTCTTCTCCCTCATTCACAAATTACATTAACATGTACAGTATCTAAAATATTTTACAAAAAATAAATAAAAATAAAGGACTTGTCCACTTGCTGAACTTTACTCTATCATTTCCCATATTTCCATAGCCAGAATTTCCCATCTTTTGGGGACAGAGCTAGTAGAGGAAAACATAGTTTAGGGAAACACTGCTATATAGCACTGTTTGAAAATAGTACCTCTAAATAGATTTACAAAATGGCTAAGATAGAAACTGTGAAAACAAATGTGAAGCTTACTGGTATTCAAACTAGGGTCCTAGATAAGAATTTACATAACTTATACTAAATTTTTTTTTTTTTTTTTTTGAGACGGAGTCTCGCTCTGTCGCCCAGGCTGGAGTGCAGTGGCCAGATCTCAGCTCACTGCAAGCTCCGCCTCCCGGGTTTACGCCCTTCTCCTGCCACCTTGCCCGGCTAGTTTTTTGTATTTTTTAGTGGAGACGGGGTTTCACCATGTTAGCCAGGATGGTCTCGATCTCCTGACCTCGTGATCCGCCCGTCTCAGCCTCCCAAAGTGCTGGGATTACAGGCTTGAGCCACCACGCCCGGCCCCTAAATTTTTTTAAGTAGCTCAGAAAAGAGACACTTTAAAAGATAGATGATTTAATTAAAAATTTAAAAATTAGCATTTTAGTCAAATCCCTATATTAACTGCTAATTTGTCTGTGACAACAAATATTCTGTGATGCCATTTTCCCCTCAAGTTACTAATGGTAGATTTTCAATATTAAAACTAAAGTTATCCTGGGATATCAGGTGGTTCAGAGGGAAATGGGAAAGAAGCACAGGTTTGTGACTCTACTGATTTATAATCATATGTGTCTTTTTTTCCTTTCTGTACCATAGTGGGCTAGTTGCAAGGGAAAAATGTTTTTAACATGTGGATTCTCATATTACATTCTGCTAGACTTCTGGACCACTTTGCTTTGATGTCAACATAATTCTAAGGGAGAAAAAAACCTTAATAGTTAACACTCCCCAAAAAGAGAGGGACTACAGCAGTTTTAGAAAAGACTTACTTAATCATTTCAAAAAGCTTTGGATCTGAGACCTTGATATTTCGTGCCATATTCCAGGAAAGATGAACCATGGGTACTATTGACTTCACACTTTGCAATTTGTTCCATTCGTACCGTTCCACTGCCAATTTATACTGGCAGGCTAGGAAAAAAAAAACAGTTATAAAGCAACCCAAAGTACCAAAAGATATGAAGATAACCATTATCACCTGCTCAGGTGATATCTTCAACATCAATTCTGAAAAACCTCAAAACACTATAAAAATAATTATGCTTTATGATAATTACAGTAGTAATAATATTAGCAATCATATAAAGAGCACTTCCTATGACTATATGCCAAGCATTGTGTTTTTATTTTTACCCATTATCTCATTTACTCTTCACCATCACCTTATTAATTTCATTACTTCCATTATACAGATGAAGAAATCGAGGACCAGAGAGGTTAAATAACTTGCCCAAAGTTACAAGAGCCAGATCCTGGTCCTAATCCAGGTCTTTTTGGCTCTAAACTCCACATTCTTAACCTTAAGTGAGTACTGCCTGAAGGCAGACGTAATTCAAACAGATTTTGACATTACAGATCTATTCATATGAAATACTAGATTTTTTTTAATGTGAAAGAATAAATTTTCTACTTTGTTTTCTCTCATAAGGGTTTTTTTTTTAAATAAAATAAAACCAAGCACTCTAAAAATTATTATTATACCCTTCATGTATATTAAAGCCATAAACCTGTTTTTTGCTAATATCTACGCTCTTAGATTTCCATTTGTTAACTTGAATTTAAATTATTGTACTACAAATTGCAATTCTATGCAAGGAGACATTCTTCTTACAACTTTTAGTAAGTTATATTTCAAGAAAAAAGGAACAGACCTATTGGATATAATCCTTTATAAATTAACTATTTTTAAGCATATTCTTTATAATACCTGTAAGTGGACCAACATTCCAAGCAATGTTGTTGCACCAGCCAATAGCCTGAACCCAATGAACAGTGCCTGCATTTATCCAGACCAAATCTCCAGGTCGCTGAATAAACCTATACACTGGAACATTTGCTTCATAAAGATCTTCAAGGTTGGGCCACCAAGAACCCATCAGGAAATTCAAATTATTTCTGAAATAAGAAAAAAATAATGTAAATGGATCAACTATATTAAGAAGCTCCTAGTAAGACTGGAAGAAAACATCAAAAATTTTTTTAATGAACACTTGTTCATTTTATTGAAACGTAATTGCTTGTCCAAAAAGATCTGCTGTATGTATATAAAGTGTGTGTAATTATGGTTGAGTACTAAATTACTAAAGATCAGTGTTACCATTTTTTTTTTTTTTTTTTTTTGAGACCAAGTCTTCCTCTGTTGCTTGGGTGGGAGTCCAGTGGCTCCATCTAGGCTCACTGTAAGTTCCGCCTCCCGGGCTCAAGCAATTCTCCTGCCTCAGCCTCCGGAGTAACTGGGATTACAGGCACCTGCCACCACGCCTGGCTAATTTTGTATTTTCAGTAGAGACGGGGTTTCACCAGGTTGGCCAAGCTGGTCTCGAACTCCTGACCTCAGGAGATCCGCCTGCTTTGGCCTCCCAAAGTGCTGGGATTACAGGCATTATAATACCTGTAGTAAGTGAACCGGCCCAGTATTACTATCTTAAATTGATTTTTCAAAGATCCAAATGAAATCCAAAGCTACTTTCAAGTAACACATAAGTTAATTTTTAATTTCATATCAACAAAGACTATTTTTGACTGAAGCCTTCTGCCTGGAGCACCTAGAAACCCCTAAAAGGTAAATGGAAGGTAGAGTTGACATCAAGTCATTTAAATCCATAAACAGGAACACTGTGGCAATACAAGTACCAGGAACTTCCCTTAATTTCTGAGGAAAAGGAGACTGGATGTCAGACTCCACATAGTTTTGATGATTAGCTGATTAAAACTACGCAGTTCAAAACAACTATCAAAAACAAACAATCATGCACGTGCACAAATAATCATGACCACTACTACCAATATACTTTGGAAACATTCCATAGATCATATTATTAAGCTTTTATTTTAATATCTGGCTTCTTATTCTCCATCATGATATGAAGTACTTTTTAAACCACACAGTCACTTTTCCCATAAAAGAACTTTATAAAATTGAATTAACTACTTCAAATTTCATATTTTGGGGAAAGAAAAACTTACACAGTAAAAATGTTCCTTTCCGTAAGATCTAAGAAATAATCTTACTTTATTTATCTTGTGCTATAGCACATGAGAAAGTATACAATTGTTTTTACTGGTTTAAATTTAATTTTTTATCTAGATCAAGGGTTGGCAAACTATGGTTCATGAGCCAAATTCAGACCACTGCCTGTTTCTATAAATAAAACTTATTAGAATACAGCTATGTCCATTCACTTACGTACTATCTCTGACTGTGCCTGTTACAATGACACAGTTGTGACAGACAGCGTATGATCTGCAAAGCCGAAAATATTATCTGGTCCTTTATGGAAAATAAATTGCCAAACTATGATCTAGAAAGAACCTTAGTCTCTCTTTTTCTCTCTTGAAAAATGCAAGGCTACTCTCAAAAGTTTAGACTAGAGTGAAAATGGTAGTCTAACTGCAAAGAGATAAGGATGGGCTTATTGTGTGTGACAAGGCCAAGTAGATACAGTCCAGAAAAAGTTGCCTATAAAGCAAAAAATGGCTATAAACACAAATCTTAGCCTTATTTCACCCATGTATTGTCATTACAAAATTAGAGAAAACTTTTTATCCAAAAGCAAGCAAGTAATCCCAAATAGAACCCCCCCCAAAAATTAAACTTACCAAAAAGTATGCATCGTTTTAATCATATATTCAAAAGAATGGTTATTTCAAGACAGGTATTACTTAAAGCCATAAAATAAACTACAGATACAGTATATAGTCACTATCAAAAGCAACAATCTTTATGTGAAACAAAATTACAGTGAAACGCTGAAGAAGCAAGTACTACTTTCACAACTGAGTTATTAAATTTACCTAACCCTTCCTCCTAACTTGATATTTTTATTATCCCTAAGCTCAAGCTTTTTGGATGTCATCTGCTTATCCTAATTATCTTTTTTTTCCCAAGACACCTCTCCATTTAGATAGGAAAAAAAACTACACCCTAAAAATAGCCAGTCGCTACTCAGAAACAATGAATAAGGATTCCTGTATTATAGCTGCAACAATATAGTATTAACTCAAAGTTCAAGAAATAAAAATCTTTCTATAGCACAATGGAGATTTTCTATATAACAATGTTCTTTCTCTGCTGCTACTGGACTGCTGGTCCACAAAAAAAGTACAGATTAAAGTAGATCAGGTTATTTCATCAGTACATTAGAAGCTTTAAAACTCCCTATCTTTGGCTTTCTTACACTGAAAGAAACCAGTATATGAATAGTGAAGACAATATAAGGTAATTATCCCTTGCTTTTATGTAAGTAAACTGTGGATTAGTATCTTTTTTTGTTTTTTAACTACAATGCACTTCTTACTAAATCCAAATATTTAAGCAAAGATTCTTAAACCAAAGAAAGAAATTAGAAGTTAGTATGGGGCTGGGCGTGGTGGCTCATGCCTGTAATCCCAGCACTTTGGGAGGCCAAGGTGGGTGGATCACGAGGTCAGGAGTTCAAGACCAGCCTGGCCAACATGGTGAAACCTTGTCTCTAGTAAAAATACACAAATTAGCAGGGCATGGTGGCACACCCCTGTAATCCCAGCTACTCAGGAGGCTGAGGCAGGAGAATTGCTTGAACCTGGGAGGTGGATGTTGCAGTAAGCTGAGATTGTGCCATTGCACTACAGCCTGGGCAACACGGCAAGACTCCAACTCAAAAAAAGGAAAAATAAACATAAAGAAGTTAGTATGTGGAATACGTGTATAATTAGTTTTCAAAGTCATCTCATATGTAAATGTTTCCTGTGGGGTTTTTTCCCCCCTTTAATTGGGGTGGGGGTATAACACCAAATGTGTATATAATGTACATTTTCATCCTATACTAATTTTCTAATGTTATTACTAAATGAAAATATCAGGTCCTTATATAATACTTTCCAGAAAAGAAGAAAGAGAATAAGGTTCTATTTAGACAAATGATCAAATTGAAACCAACTAAAAAAAAAAAAAATTCCAAAGTACTTTTTAACGCAAGATACAGAAATAAAAGCTATTTCTGAGATCTTAAGGAAAGGAACTATCCAATTCTTTCAACTAGAGAAAACAAAATCTGGGCTGATGTGGTGGTTCACGCCTGTAATCCAGCACTGTAGGAGGCCCAGGCAGGTCGATCGCCTGAGCTCAGGAGTTCAAGAGCAGCCTAGGCAACATGGTGAAACCCCATCTCTATTTAAAAATAAAAAATAAAGTAATAATACATTTTATAAAATTTCTTCCTAGAAAAAGTTGTCAGTTTAAAAAGAATTTATATCATGATATGGCAAAGGGTATTATGGTCAAGCTTGAGTTATTCACAGCCTGTACAGGTGCTCAATAAAGAATTCCTTCTACTTCCTAAAACCATTTATAACAAAACCATTTTTCTTGGAATACACACCTTTCAAATGAATAAGTATGCATTTTAAAAATTAATAACTCAACTTTTCTATCTTCTTAAATTCATGGGTACTACTATTGCATGAAGTTGTTTCATGGCATCTTTCTTAAAGTATTTCCAATTTCACAAAATATAAGGTTTGGAATCAAATAATTTAAAATGAATTCTTTGCTGAATGGTAAGTGAATACTGGCAATGTATCCATTAGGATATCCAGCTTGGTAAGTTGTCCTTTACAATTACTGCTTTCTAGTACGTGTTTTAAGAAAATGTACTTTGGAAACCTACTTTTCACAGAAGTCATTCAGAACACCCCAGTAACCTTCAGGAACAACAAACCATTCACAGTCACCTGGGCCAATATTTATGTTAACTGAACAGAAGTTGTTATTTTCTTGATGACCTGAAATGTGAAAAGAAAAAAAATTGGAGCTCCAGTGGCGCAATTGGTTAGCACATGGTACTTATACAGAAAAAAATTAATCTTCACACTATAAGTTTATAGAAAAATGGGTCTTTGGAAACAAAACCTTACAAATGCTCAACAGAGAACACTATAGTAGTATTTAGTTCTTCATCACTGTAGCATTTTTATGTCAACTCCTAACATACTCAGTAAGAGCTTCTATGATAGGCAGTATAATCATGGTTAAGAGATTAGGCTCTGGAGCCAGGCTCCTTGGCTTAGTCATTACATGAACCTGGGCAAGTTGGTAAACCATTCTGACTCAGTTTCTCTGTATGTAAGAACAGATAATAATAATCTCTATAAATTGTTGGGCTGTTTTGAAGATTGATAAACTAATGAATGCATAAAACAGTGCCTAATACAGATGTTCCTCGACTTACAGATGGGACTACATCCTGATAAACCCACAGTAAGCTGAAAAATACCTTGAGTTCAAAATGCATTTAATACTCTGATAAACCCACCATAAAGTCCAAAAGTGGTAAGTTACACCATTTCAACTCAGGGACCATCTGTATACAGTAAACAATAAATATTAGCTATTATAGATATCATTACCATTTCTTTCCTTATGAACTAATCTCCAGGAACAGCGTTTACCCCATAACAAGGTACTCAAAATAATGTTTTTTGCCCAACATTTATATCAGTGTCCAATGATAGAGTACAGAACAGAATATAGTTCTTCCATCATGTATTCCAGAACTCTTTGCACTTTACCTGACTATGGATAAAATAGGACAGAACTGGGCTTCTAATGGTCTGAGGATAACAATTATAACCAATAGTTCTAATCCTGGCTGTATATTAGAATCCTCTGGGGACCTCAGTTAAAAACCAACCCACCCACCCACATGCACGGATCTGAATCCTAGAGATTAATTAATTACATATTTTTTTAAAAGCTACCAGGTGTGGTGACTCAAGCCTATAATCCCAGCACTTTGGGAGGTCCAGAGGGAAGGATAACTTGAAGTCATTATGTGAACCTCGAAACAATTAGCCAGGCATGGTGGCATGCACTTGTAGTCCTAGCTACTTGGGAGGCTGAGGCAGGAGAATTGCTTGAGCCCAGGAGTTAAACAACATTACAGTGAGCTATGATCACATCACTGCACTCCAGCCTGGGTGACATACCAAGACCCTGTCTCTTAACAAAAAAAAAGAAGAAAAGAAAAAGAAACAAAGGACCAGGAGAATCAAATCAGCAGCCGGGATGGGGAACCACTGACCCATTTTACCCAGAAGCAAGCATAGCCCTATTTTCAAACAATTCTTAAGCATGACTCAGTGAGAATGTGAACAAAGAAGGAAGCAGTCTGGTTTTCAAACCATGGCTGCATCAAGTAGCAAAGAGAAGCACCTGAGGGAGACCTGCAGCCCACAGTACATTGGTACAGTTGAACTGGTTATCAACAGTATCTCTTCTAACTGATCAGTGCTGGGATTGTAGCAACTGTTAAATATTTTGAATATCACCCTGTGAAATTTCATGTTAATGCAAAGGAGCACAAAGAAGATAGTACTTCAGTACTGGATAGAAAATTTAAGTCTAAAAACAATGTAATTCACTTTACAAATGAAGAAAAAGACCTAAAGAAGAAATGTAACTTGTCAAAAGTGACAAGCCTAATTAGTGGCAAAGTCTAGACTAGTTATTAGAATGAGTCTAGTAATGTCTCCACATCGTGAAGTTATTTTTAAACTGTGAATTGTGATCCACTTAGAAAACTGCAACCTACACTTTAGTTTTTAAATGAAACAGAATGGAATAGACTGGAAAACATACTGTTCGATAAAACTGCTGCTGTATACATACATGTGCATTTGGTTACATATAAAACATACTTTTTATTGTTACTTGGGTTAAAAGAAAAATTAAAAAACACTGCACCCCATCACTCTCTGCAACAGATGGGACTAACAAGAGAGTCTTCAGGCCAAAAGAACTTATTTCCCAGTGGTGCTCCAATGACCCCTTTCCAGATTAAATTGTTATACTGTTTCTGGGCTATTACACTAAAAAAAGATAATGAAAAGGGGAAAAATCTTAATCTGAGCCCAGTTAAAAAGTCTAACATTATAACAGGAACAACTCTTTCAGTTTTATTCATTATAAATGACAAGATCCTGGCTGTCTTTGCATGTTTCATATTTTGATTTTGTTTTCAATTTTAACAAGGTATGTTAGTTCATACAAATTACCTGGTGTTCTGCTCCCTGGAACTTTCATGTATAGTTGAACTGTGTTCATGCCCAGTATGGTATGACCAACATGGCTTAGAAGATTTCCTGCTGATACGACACGCACAAAAGCAGGAAGTTTAGTCAGCTCATGTAGCTGCAACTTCCACCTGCAATAAAATAACACATCAAAAGTGAAACTCTGCTACAAGTATCTGTGGAAGTTTACCATTTCTTCAAAACTCTTGGGTTCCAATCAGAAAAACAATTAGGTCTATAAATATTTTACTTTTCCATAGGAAAAAACTTAAATTTTTCAATTTTTCCAAAGAATACTTCCCAACAAAAATAGGCAAAAAATTATTGACCAAGTAAATAAAAGAAAAAATACTAACAGTTGTACAATTATATTTTATAAATACATTTTCATGTAACTATTTCATATAATTAAAAATATAATTTTGTGATTACGTAATTAGCACATAGTCAGAGTCTTGATGAAAAACTATAGAAAAGTTTTAGGTAAAAAAAAAAAAATCTGGCAAGGTGCAGTGGCTCACAACTGTAACCCCAACACTTTGGAAGGCTGAGGTGGAAGGATCTCTTGAGCCCAGGAGTTCAACACAAGCCTGGGCAACACAGTGAGACTCCATCTCTACTTTTGGAAAAAAAAAAAAAAAATTTTAAATTTCAATTGTAAAATATAGCAGAAAAAGTTTAGCTTAAATTCATGTCAACTTAAAAACAAAAGAAAATAAATGAAACAGAAGAGGAAATTGTAGAGAATTCCCAGTCTAGCACAGGATAACTCTTTGCATTAGTTCACAGAAATATTACTATAAGGACTTACTTTTTGTCATCAGATAGGTCAATATTGGTCCCAAACTTTATGGTTTTAAAGGGTCCTTTCCTCCTCCTCCCAGAACTTAAAAAAGAGACACAGGATTAGAAACATGCCTTTTAAAAAGAAATACTAAGTGGACATTAAAAATGACTTACTTATCTGACGATGTAGATTCACTATCTGAGTGGTCTTTATGATGACTTCTTTTTTCATTTTCTTCCTATAGATTAAGCAAAAAGCATTCTAGTTTAGTGTTGTACAACTGGCAATCCTTTCCACCATACAACTGAAAAAAAAAATTCATATCTAGATTGAATAGTATTATTTGTGTTTTGAAACTAAGTTTCATGTTTTTAATATTTTGAGACAGGGTTTGACTCCTGTTGCCCAGGCTGGAGTGCAGTGTGTGATCCCGGCTCACTGCAACCTCCTCCTCCTGGGCTCAAACGATTCTCCTGCCTCAGCCTCCTGAGTAGCTGGGACTATAGGTGCGCATGACCATGCCCAGCTGATTTTTGTATTTTTGGTAGAGACGGGGTTTTGCCATGTTGCCCAGGCTAGTATCAAACTCCTGCGCTCAAGCTGTCTACTGGCCTCAGCCTCCCAAAGTGCTGGGATTACAGGCGTGAATCATCACACCTGGCCTTCAAACTGTTTCTATAGGCCTCTTACACATGAAAATTTCTTCAAACACCACATTAAATAAATAAATACCCAAGAAAAGTCGAATCTCACCGGCATGGTATCCAACTTCCTCCACTAGCCACAACGTTATATTACAGATTCTCATACTTGCCCCATTTTCAAGAGGAGAGAAAACTTGAGTAAAGCTGAAAGGCCTAGGACATCCCAATCTTGATTACAAATGATATAAGCTAGCAGAGGTGTGTGCATGTGTACACAACTATATATGTGTAAGAGTAGAAGGTAAGATACTTTTTATTCTTGATTATGAACAAAGGAAAAGTTCTTCCAGGGAGTATTTATTCCACAAAGAATTATACACAAATGACAAAATGTTTCTAACATTGGTAATTCAAGTGCTGGATAAATATAGGTATTTTTCAATGCAAATATTACTTTTATTTACAACTCCTGAGTCACGGACATGGTATCTGTTAACACTGTTTTATGATTTCTAAGTTAGCAGTACTTCTGACCTTTGGCTTCCATTCCTTTAAATGTATAGTGTCTGAACATTCGTCAAACTTTTTACATGTAATGGTCCATGTCTTAAAGCATACTAAAAAACCCCATGCTGGCCGGGCGCGGTGGCTCACGCCTGCAATCCCAGCACTTTGGGAAGCCAAGGTGGGCAGATCACCTGAGGTTGGGAGTTCGAAACCACCCTGATCAACATGGAGAAACACCGTCTCTACTAAAAATACAAAATTAGCTGCATGTGGTGGCAAATGCCTGTAATCCCAGCTACTTGGGAGGCTGAGGCAGGAGAATTGCTTGAATCCGGGAGGCAGAGGTTGCAGTGAACCGAGATCATGCCATTGCACTTCAGCCTGGGCAACAAGAGCGAAACTTCGTCTCAAAAAAACAACAAAAAACCCCCATGCTTTCTTTGGTTATGGAACTCTCCCCATTTAAATAGACTGCCTCTTACTATCTTTGCTTTTCAACTCTTCCTCCAAATTTTCCTTTGATGATCTTTGACTCCTTCTTACTACTTATTCTATCCTGACTATAATATTAGCAGGTACTTGAAGCCTTTTGAAAGTTTGAACTACAGATTTATATGGACAACGAATTCACTGGAACTCAGTAAAGTCACAGAATAGTTTTTACTGGATGAATTTCTTTGTAGTATATAGGGAGCGGCAAGTGGGAAAGGAAGACAAATATAATTTACAGGTAGAAATGCTATCTTGATTGAAAGTATGAGTTGGCAGAATTTTAAACAGAGACAACAAGCAAATCTAATGAATCACAAATTAAAGACTTTCAGCCACATACTATCAGTGGTAGGATATGTGAAGAACAAACAACTTAGTGCAGACAAGTATTTGAGTAATACATTTAATAAACTCATTTATTTGGATGTATTATGTTCACTTTGTAGGAGAATTCACAAAGTTCTCATTATAGTGCTAGAGGATTTTTGTAATGCTTCAGTGCTGAAAGGGCTATATGGGTCTTTTAATAATAATAACCCTCTGAGTTTTATATTTTTGTTTTTTTAATTTCCTCCTTCAGTTTTCTCTTATAGCCTAAGATTGGTAAGAAGAACACTAATGTTTCCTGCAGGAGTTGTCTATGAGATAACACTAATCTGGCAGAAGAAAAAAAAGGGAAGACAAGACGGGATTTTGCAAGCATAAAATAAACCTAAGACTTAGTTTATCCTCTAAATTAGTGGTTCTCAACCAGGAGCGAATGTGCCCTTCAGGGGATATTTGACATGTCTGGAGATATTTTTGAGAAGCCAGAGATGCTAATAAATACCCTGCAAGGTGCAAGACAGTGCCCCCACAATAAAGAATTATCCAGTCCAAAATGTCAATACTACGGAAGTTAAGAAACCCTGCTCTAAAAAAAGTATCCCAGAAATGAAGGACATATTTCACTAGACAGTAATTCTATTTCCCCATGATGATATTTACTTCATGAACCCATGGGTTTGTTTAGACTTTACTAAAAGCAAACCGAGGGTGGGTGTGGTGGCTCACGCCTGTAATCCCAGCAGTTTGGGAGAGCCTGAGGTAGGCGAATCACTTGAGGTCAGGAGTTCGAGAGCAGCCTGGCCAACATGGTGAAACCCAGTTTCTACTGAAAATGCAAAAAAGTTAGCTGGACGTGGTGGCACGTGCCTGTAATCCCAGCTACTCGGGAGTCTGAGGCAGAAGAATCGCTTGAACCTGGGAGGTAGAGGTTGCAGTGAGCCAAGATCGTGCCATTGCACTCTAGCCTGGGCGACAGAGGGAGACTCCGTCTCAAAATACATACATACATACATACATACATACATACATACCTACAAGAAAACTGGATAGCACTTACAAAGTATTTTATGTAACATAAAATGATGAGATGCATATAAAAGTAATGTGTCCTTTCAAAACTCCAAAGTAAAATCATCTTTAAAGTCCTAAAATAATCTTTAGGATACAAATACTTACTCTCAATGATTCCTGGAATGAGGAGGCCTGGTACTGTGCATATTTAGCAATTGTAGTATGAGATCTATTACTTTCACAATGCCAGATTTTCTTTGTTCCAGTGGGATCCCAGTTTTCATCTGCTGGCTGCAACAACTGTGTCCTCACTTCTACCATATGTTCATTGTTAGCTTCCACCAAAGTTTTAGTAGAGAAAAGTCCCAGGTCTTCATGAATACATAAATGTAGTTAAAAAATGAAAATTATATTTGGGATAATATTTTAAGTGCTTGTATTTTTTTTAAAGGAAGAAGGTAAAGCATTTTATGGCACTGTATCCAGTTCCCATAAAAAACTAGGGCCTCTGCACAACCTGAGCTATGTGCCAAGTTTGCAGAACCATTAGCTGAAGCCTTGAATATAACTGCTATGTCATCCCATCCGAGAAAGAATTAAGTGTGCAAGGACTGAAATTTCATTTATTTATTTAATTTCTGCAGATGCCAGGAAATACTTATGGGACTACAGTATTTATTAGTAGCATCAAATTTCACCTACATTTTATAATCAATTTTTTTCTATTAACCTAAATCACAATTATGTAAATGGACCCAAATAATAGCTAAATTTAAAAACCACCACAGAATTGCCAGTAACCAGTATCACCAACAATATATTCACATCATGGATTAAAGAAGTGATATACACACACACTCTCTCTCATTCTTAGTACTAAAAAAAATTAAAATACCAAAAAAAAAAAAAAAAAGTTTCTGCCAGTGCTTGAAAAGTTAAAAGACAGCGAAAGAAATAGACAAACTTTTTCCTTTTTTTATTTAAGGCTTACCTAACTTAAGAGCTCCAGCAAGGCCACGTATTACTGTAACAGGGTTGTTCGGATTTGTACAAAATTGATGTAATGGAGGAAAGAAAGCATCACGTTTATTTTCCAACTGTAAAATTAAAATATGTGGTTAGATCTCAGGAAAACAGAGCTTTTATTTAAATATTATGCTCCAAATTAATATTATTTTTCACAATTTAAATAATGCATTTTATGGGGTGCTATTTCTATCTTACAGTATCTTATCACTATGACTTTTGATTCTAGTTTAAATTAGATAGTAACCACATACATTTCTCCTGTCCATTTTATCATGACAAAAATATGTAGGAGAAATGAAACTGAAATTAAACTTTAAAATCAAAGTGTTTCAAACATTATTCAGTTTTAAAATGAAAAGACAATCCTGACACATGCTGCAACATGGATGAACCTTGAGGACATTATGTTAAGTGAAATAAGCCAGTCACAAAAAGACAAATATTGTATGGTTCCACTTACATGAGGTATTTAGAATAGTCAAATTTATAGAAACTGAAAGTAGAATGGTAGTTGCCAGGGGCTTGGAGGAGGGAGAAATGGGGAGTTGTTCAGTGTGTAGTTCCAGTTTGCCAAGATGAGAAAGTTCTGGAGATTGGTTGGACAACAATGTGAATATGCTTAACAGTACTGAACTGCACACTCAGAAATGGGTAAGATGGTAAATTTTATGTGTTTTTTAAAAAATCACAATAAAAGAGAGGAAAAGAAGAAAAAATTGTGCCTAAACATATTATCAAAGAAAGCAGACTGAAGAGGACCCATGAAAGATAAAAACTTAATTTTGCATTTTTTTTTTTCTCTTCAGAGCTCACATTACAAGTTTTTTTTACATGTCTATCCCAGTGCTTCCCTTACATAGTAAGGGATAAACAATGACTGGTTGGAGGAAGAATTAATATGATAATATTTGGCCTCTAGAGGGCAAAGGGGTTAAACTATAAAACAAACTCCAGTACCATTTTACAGATGCAAGATCATTATACACATACTACCCTAACTTTATACTTACAAAAAACTTTGATTTGGGATAGAAGCAGGAAAATGAAAGGAAAGAGGGTAGGAAGATCTATTTGGAAGAAACAGAAATAGGAATTGCTTTGACTGAACTCTTAACAACTTCCTATATCAGATTCCTATATTTCTATAAAGTAAAACTAGTATCTAGTTTTAAATAGCCTATTAAATTTTTTAGTGACATATATCTACTATCACACTTACGTTCTCACTTATTTTGAAGGTAGTATCTTTTTTGGGGGGCAGATGTATAAAACAGAATGAATGTTAAGGTCCACATAACTAAGTAGAATGCAGATTTAAAACCCAGTTTACCCAAAAAACGTTACACTTTTAGGTAGCTTTTTCCTAATACTGCTCAAAATTAGAGCAATAAAAAATATTTCTCATGATTCTAATATCATCACAGTTAATAGCTGAGAAGGTCTTTTAAAAATGCTATTACAAAATCTTTTTGAATGTATCTTTCCCCACCAAAAAAATACTTAATCTGTTGCCAATAATCGTAATGTTTCCTAAAGGGCATCCATATAAATTTAAAGAAAGATTTTATGAAAGACAGGTAGTTGCAAACACTGTTTTATTTCCAGTCAGTCAATTCAGACTCACGTAAATACTAGGTGTAGGTGGATTCAACTTGTCCTTTGGCAAGGGAGGGTATGGTGAAGATGGTGGTCTTGGAGGTGGACATTTATCCAACAAAATGCTACTGTTAGATAAGCCATTTTTACCTAGATTCCTTAAAAAAAAAAAGAAGAAGAAGAAGAAGAAGGGATAAATAAATCAGTTGTACATTTATTTGGAAAACAGAAAAAAAAACAAAAAAAAAAGAATCCTGAATTAAGTCCTAATTAAATTACTAGGCATTTGCACAAGTCCATGAGATGTGGGATGTAGATCCATCAGGAAAAACACTAAGAACGATTGTTAATTTCAGCAAAGACTTGATGCCTATATATCCTCCACTGAAGGAAAATAAAAGATATCACAACATATAAATTATTGATGACATTCCTTATTTTGTTCGTAATTTTCCAATTTATTTTCTTCACCTAAACAACAAACATGAGCTACAATTTCCTCTCTACCATCACATTCTTTTCCATCAATGTTAAAATATTAACTTGACCAAAAAAGTTCTAGATAATAGTAAAAAACAGAATGTCTCTTTTCCTATGTCTCATCTTAGCAATTATAATCAGAATATCTTTGTAACAACTCTCAAACCTGAGATTTTTTTCCTTTTACTCAAATCAGAAAAAAATTTCCTGTGCAACTCCTTGACTAATAAAATTCAGCAAGATGCCAATCTAGTAACTTATACAGCAAATTATAGTATTTCTTTTTAAACAAGGCATATAATTGCTATCTACTCTCTGACACTGTATATAATTATTACTTACTGGTATTTAGGTTGATGAAGGTATCACTCTGTTAAAATTATAAATTCTTAAGATAGGGTAGAATTATTCCCTAAAAATAATTCTTTTAGTGCAAGCAAGAAAGACATTTCCAACGTTTCTACCAAACTTAGAAAATCAACAAGAAATAATTTTGAGCTTTCAAACCACTCCAGGTTAACTAACTTACCTCACCGAATTATTACAAATTCGAAAGCAATAAATGCATTAAAATATCAAGTACTCTTAACATATTAAATTTCAGGTAATAATTTGAAATTTTCAATTATTCTGGGAAGTCAAAAAACTCAGTAACTTTACTTAAGAAGGAATTAGCTACTTTCATCACAAACTGCAGAATAAAACAGGTTGAATTTATTTTCCTTATCTTGCTACACTGAACAAAGTGTTACCAATTAGCCTGTTTTGGTTGGTACTAATGAAAACTAGGCCTTAAACTTTCACTGCCATAGATTTTTAAGATGTTATACTAAATAGCACCATAGGTGTTACTTTCTTAATTTTTTCAACTACAACTCCAAGTAAAAACAAAAAAAAGTTCATGGCAGGCCTCAAAGGAATGATTTACGTTTAAAATAATTGACTTTTAAATGAAAATATATGAAAATATTATTAAACTGAAATTTTACTTTCAGCTAACAATTAAAGGTTGAATAAATTTTCTGTCCAAAACTAGTTTTCAATCTCTCTCCACAAAGCACATGTGCCTTGTATATTTAAAGACAGATATACACTTAAGCCTTTAGATTTGGGTATAAAATTAGTACCAATTTATAAACTCCATCAAATTTTTGCTTTTAACATGTAGAGAATTTTTGGTGAGACTGGGAAAGAAACAATTCAAGTATTATCATTAAACTAATGCAAGACAAAACAGTTGCAATATCTACATAAATAATAGTTTTCATGCTGAATTGTATATCTGCCACTCTATCGAATATAAGCAAAATATGACTCAGAATACAGAAAATCTGTCTTTTAGGAAAGGAGATGGATATACTACTGTATAGTAAATGGTTACTATTTTGAAGAAATTGAAATATATGAACCATGTATTAAAACTGTGCTATAAAAGAGCGTCTCAAACTAATTAAATGTGGCACCAAAATGTAAGCTTCTACAACATACTGGACACTCAGAGATGAGGCTAGGAAACAAGGTTTGACAGATTAGTAGAATTCTGTCTCTATCATTTCTATAGTTCCGTAACAAAAAAGAGAAACGAGAAAGTAAAACAATGGAAAATGTTGTTGCCAATATTTTAAAATAGAAAAGAAAAAAGCGGGGCATGACTAGTACTTTCAGGGAGCTGATAATTCAATCAATTGAATGTTGCAATTACAATTTTAGACATGCAAGAAGAAAAAGTATTATAACTGCCTTTTAATGTATACCACTGACCACTGCAACATTAAGATAAACTAAACAAGAATCAGATTAAAAAATAACCAGCAGTTTAAAAACTAACTACATATACGGAAATAAAGGGGTACCCAATAGTGCATACAAGTCATACCTAGACATTTCTTACTGTGTTTGAAACGCTGACTACCTGCCTATTAAGGTCAAGTTTCAAACACATAGGAATTTCCCTGAAGGAACTGATGACATATATAGTGCTCTGCATAGCAAATATAAGCTATTTCCACTTAAAATATATTGACCAATCCCAATGCAAAGGGCAGGGCTGTGGATAACAGGAATAGACTTTATCTTCTGAATGTCTAAATGTCCAACATTGTTTAGAACACCTCAAGCCAAGTAATAAAACTTCCATATAAAAATCCAAAGTGGAGAAAGGAGTTGAAGAAAGAAGCAGATTTTGGACCAAAACAGCATGGTACTGGTACCAAAACAGAGATACAGACCAATGGAACAGAACAGAGTCCTCAGAAATAATACCACACATCTACAACCATCTGATCTTTGACAAACCTGACAAAAACAAGAAATGGGGAAAGGATTCCCTATTTAATAAATGGTGCTGGGAAAACTGGCTAGTCATATGTAGAAAGCTGAAACTGGATCCCTTCCTTACACCTTATACAAAAATTAATTCAAGATGGATTAAAGACTTAAATGTTAGACCTAAAACCATAAAAACCCTAGAAGAAAACCTAGGCAATACCATTCAGTCCTAGGCATGGGCAAGGACTTCATGACTAAAACACAAAAAACAATGGCAATAGAAGCCAAAATAGACAAATGGGATCTAAATTAAACTAAAGAGCTTCTGCACAGCAAAAGAAACTACCATCAGAGTGAACACGCAACCTACAGAATGGGAGAAAATTTTTGCAATCTACCCATTCTGACAAAGGGCTAATATCCAGAACCTACAAAAACTCAAACAAATTTACAAGAAAAAAACAAACAACCCCATCAAAAAGTGGGCAAAGGATATGAACAGACATTTCTCAAAAGAAGACATTCATACAGCCAACAGACACATGAAAAAATGCTCATCATCACTGGCCATCAGAGAAATGCAAATCAAAACCACAATGAGATACCATCTCACACCAGTTAGAATGGCGATCATTAAAAAGTCAGGAAACAACAGGTGTTGGAGAGGATGTGGAGAAATAGGAACACTTTTACACTGTTGGTGGGATTGTAAACTAGTTCAACCATTATGGAAAACAGTATGGCGATTCCTCAAGGATCTAGAACTAGATGTACCATATGACCCAGCCATCCCATTACTGGGTATATACCCAAAGGATTATAAATCATGCTGCTATAAAGACACATGCACATGTATGTTTATTGCGGCACTATTCACAATAGCAAAGACTTGGAATCAACCCAAATGTCCATCAGTGACAGACTGGATTAAGAAAATGTGGCACATATATACCATGGAATACTATGCAGCCATACAAAAGGATGAGTTTGTGTCCTTTGTAGGGACATGGATGCAGCTGGAAACCATCATTCTTAGCAAACTATCACAAGAACAGAAAACCAAACACCGCATGTTCTCACTCATAGGTGGGAACTGAACAATGAGATCACTTGGACTCGGGAAGGGGAACATCACACACCGGGGCCTATCATGGGGGGGGGGAGGGATTGCATTGGGAGTTATACCTGATGTAAATGACGAGTTGATGGGTGCAGCACAGCAACATGGCACAAGTATACATATGTAACAAACCTGCACGTTATGCACATGTACCCTAGAACTTAAAGTATAATAATAAAAAATAAAAAAATAAATAAAAATAAATAAAAAATAAAAACAATCTATAAAGAACTTAAACAAATTTACAAGAAAAAAACAAACAACCCCATCAAAAAGTGGGCAAAGGATATGAACAGACACTTCTCAAAAGAAGACATGCAGCCAACAGATACACGAAAAAATGCTCATCATCACAGGTCATCAGAGAAATGCAAATCAAAACCACAATGAGATACCATTTCACACCAGTTAGAATGGTGATCATTAAAAAGTCAGGAAACAACAGATGCTGGAGAGGATGTGGAGAAATAGGAACACTTCTACACTGTTGGTGGAAGTGTAAACTAGCTCAACCATTGTGGAAGACAGTGTGGCAATTCCTCAAGGATCTAGAGCTAGAAGTACCATTTGACCCAGCGATCCCATTACTGGGAGTATACCCAAAGGATTATAAATCATGCTATTATAAAGACACATGCACACGTATGCTTATTGCGGCACTATTCACCATAGCAAGACTTGGAACCAACCCAAATGTCCATCAATGATAGACTGGATTAAGAAAATGTGGCACATATACACCATGGAATACTATGCAGCCATAAAAAAGGGTAAGTTCATATCCTTTGCAGGGACATGGATGAAGCTGGAAACCATCATTCTGAGCAAACTATCACAAGTACAGAAAACCAAATACCGCATGCTCTCACTCATAGGTGGGAATTGAACAATGAGAACACTTGGACACAGGGTGGGGAACACTACACACTAGAGCCTGTTGTGGGGTGGGGGGCGGGGGGAGGGAAAGCATTGGGAGAAATACCTAATGCAAATGACAGGTTGATGGGTGCAGCAAACCAACATGGCACATGTATACCTATGTAACGAGCCTGCATGCTGTGCACATGTACCCTAGAACTTAAAGTATAATAATAATAAAATAATAATAATAATAATAAAAAGCAGGTTTTGCAATGGATTTAGAGATTATCCCATCTTAAATCCTTTTCTCTCAGTTTTTAAAATCTCTCTGAGAAAAGTCAGAGTAGGGGGATATTAATTGTTGCCCAATTATTTAAAATATTGGCTTAAAGTTATCAAATTTACCCATATCATTTGGTAGGTAGAGAAATGGTGAAAATGTGCTCTGTGATAAACCCATCTACACTTTAGTTATCCTTTGTTAGGAAGCTCCTAGACCAGAGACGTCAAGTCTCTTGTATCTGTGTTACTTTCCCCTTGAGTTCTGGACTCCTGCCCAGCACAGGCCACCATCAAGAGAACACAGAAATGGCAAACAACATGACACCTATCATTTGCCATCTTACCTTTTTCTCTATGCCTCAAAAGATTTTTATCTCCAACTTATCAGAGCACTTTTTTGTCTCTTCAGTAATTGAGTCCTGGATTTACTGGAATAACCCAGTAACCTCAGGGATCTACAGTGTTTTGATGAATCTAGCTGTTTACAAGATATATATATATACATATATATATATGTATATATATAATTAAGTCTCCATAATAAGGCAAAATTGCCTTTTCGAGTTAAAAGCTGAAAATAAAACTAAAAAAAGTACTTAAATACCCTGAAATAAATGTTCGTATATGCCTGGAAAATGAGATGGAAGATTATAATCTTTAATACATTAAGAAACACAATCAGCTGGGCGCAGTGGCTCACACCTGTAATCCCTGCACTTTGAGGCAGGTGGATCACAAGGTCAGGAGATGAAGACCATCCTGGCTAACACGGTGAAACCCCGTCTCCACTAAAAAAATTCAAAAAAATTAGCTGGGTGTGGTGGCACACGCCTGTAGTCCCAGATACTTGGGAGGCTGAGGGAGGAGAATGGCGTGAAACCGGGAGGAGGAGCTTGCAGTGAGCTGAGACTGTGCCACCGTACTCCAGCCTGGGTGACAGAGTGAGAAAAAAAAAAAAAAAGAAACACGACCAACTAAGCACCTATAGCACAAAGCTTTATTAATACACAACTTATGAAAACTGCTACTATACACAGTTTGTAACTTGGGGAACAGAACATAGCTCCGTGGAACTCTTTCTGACAATATTCCTCCTTAGGTCCCATACAGTTCATGATGTTAGTTTTGGACCTCTAAATCTTTCCCATTTTCTAGGAACTGTCTTGAGTCTACAGAGAGTGGATGAGAGAGAAAGCCCCTGCTCCAGTAGTGAGAGCAGCAGTACCTAGGAAACAGGACAGAGGCCCCAGCAGATGAGTGAGGAGCAGGTAGAAGACAGTCA